>NC_066621.1:142422688-143634563 GCF_025201925.1 Gopherus flavomarginatus
AATTAAATAAACTAACTCACCTAGGGATCTGAAAGTCAAGCTAGGATCTTTCCTGACTGCATATTATCATCAGGAATAAAGGTTCTGTAGGCCAAATTATGCCATCAGTGGGTTTACACAGGGGTAAGTGCTTGGCCCTGTAACTGGAACTTATTAAACAATTCTGTTGATGCAGAAGGAAAAATAGAACTCAGCTCTTTCTCTCTTACCCTTGTTCGTTCTCCAAGGATAACGTGAGTAAACAGTAGTACCACTGAGGTAAGAAGATGTGCATCTAAATACAGTGACCAGGGCTGATAATTAAAAGTGGCATTTCACATAATCACTTTTCAGTGATAATTACATTTTAAAGGATGTGATTGAACACACTGTTGTTCACCTATATGAGCAGGCAAATGTGTGGAAGTAAAGTGCAGTAATTTGGTCATCACAGAGGCATGAATTCAATTAAAGTTCATAATTTAAACATGTCTGATTTTTCCTTTATACTGGGTAGGCTGAGCTTGGTCTATGAGTACACGAGTAGAAAAAGCAGGTGGAAGGGATTAAAGAAGATGATGATAGAAGGATCCAACTTATGTGTAACTGTATCCAATGTTTTTCTGGACAGTCTGGCATTAACAAAACTGGATATTCTGGATGTCCTTGATGAGATTAAAATCAGTGTTGCTTACAAACTGGCTGGAAAAAGAATTCCATATTTTCCAGGTATGTTTTTTTTTTTAAAAGTCTTGGTGATCCCTTTTTCTCTCTCTTTTCTGTTAAGTATTTTGTACTTAAAAGCCAGACCTGATTCTCTGTTGTCCAGCACTTTGTAAGAATTTACACTAAAGCAGAGTGGCGTAAAACACTCCCACCAAATCAGAATAGTATAGTTTTACAGTCACTTTGTACAGGTGTAAATGACTCCAAGGTATAGGACAATGGAGAATCAGGCTGTGTATATACACTGATATTGGGTGTGTTTTGTTTTTTTGGGTTTTTGGAGGGGGGGAGGGTTGTTTATTTGTTACATTTTAATCTTTGATGAATGAGGGCTGCAATCTCAGGAGTATGTCAATGAAATCATGCTTTGCAAAGGAAAAGTAAAGGGAGTATTTTTATGTTGTAAAAACTGAGACTTGGACACAAACAGCTTTGCTCTTTTTGCAGAGTGCCACTATAATTAGCAGCAGTTGACATTTTAGTTAATAAAAATATACCTCCTATTTCAATACATGTTAAAACTTTTTGGACTTTTGTTTAAAATGACATGGGATTTCAGATGTTAGGACTCTTAACTGGTCTAATGATAGCCTACCCTATAATGCTTTGTAGCTTTTCATGTTCTGCTTTTCATACCCAAATGGTGTTCTCCTATTTTTTCACTTTTACTCCTCCCTCTCCAAGGCCCTGCATTGTGCCAAAGTATCCTTGGCTAGGGATTTCAAGGCAGCCTAAAGGAGTTAGATGCTCAACTCCCATTGAATTTTTAAGCTGGAGGGCTCCCTCTGGAGGCTCTCAGTTTAACTCCTAAGTTGATTAGAACAGCTACAGGAAGTAGACTCCTTTCCCCCATGAGCTGTTTACTGTTCCCATGCCCTGCTGACGTCACGCCTCGGAAGAGACAAGATTCACTTGTAGTCAGTACAAACTTGCTATTTTTATTCAGACTGTTGCACAAAGTGACCCTGCAGCTCCCCCTGGCTCTCTAGTTCCCAAACTAACGAAACAGCCTAGGCCTAATGACACAACACAGGGTCTCCCTAACTTATGCAGGGTCTCTGACTGCTCTGACTGCTTGCCTACACTGAGCAATCATGGAAGAGTCCACTGACCAAACCACAATGGCCTAAGGCTTTGCCAGTGGGAGACCTTTCGGTCAAAAATTTCCCACCATTTCAGCTAGTTCAGCTCCGTGGGTGGTAACGATGGTGAGAGTTCTGTGTGGAAGGGGCTGCCTGCAGCTGCTAGCATTTTAAACACTGTGTTACTTAACTCTGTCCTAGAGATGAGACACCGGTTAATGTGCTGGCTCCCATTTTTGCTACCACTTCTACAGCTGAACTGATAAAAAAAACAAATGAAGCCTCTGTAGATAAGGCCTAAAATAATTGTTTCCTTATCTTCCTAGAAATAGTGTCTCATTAGTATAGCTCTATATATAGCATCACAGAGTACTGAGGACATGAAACCAAACAAACTGGATCCTTTTAATCAGAACTGTCTTCCTCTGTAGGACTGAAGCTTGGTCTACACTATAGAGCTAGGTCGACATAAGCTGCTAACTATGTCAGTGTTTACACTACAGCCTTGCTTCTTACATCGATGTACTACACTGATATAATCACTCCACCTCCATGAGAGGCGTAGGGCTTATGACGGTCTAGTTAGGGGATGCAGTGTCTGTGTATACACTGCACTCCTTACATCAGCTATTAGCTGTCTCCAGCCGGGCTGCTGCCAGGTCTTCGCTCCAAGCCAGGCTGACACCCAGGTTCCTGGCATGGAAGACTTGCTGACGCCCCCACCCCCAGTTCCAGTTCCCCGCTGGGAGCTCAGCAGCCGACCTGACTCTGGGTGCTGATATCTCTGCCGGAGGCAATAAGCCCTGGGTGCTGCTTCCGGCTGAGAGCAGGGAATCGAGAAGCCCAGGAGGCAGCTGGCGGGGAGCTGCGCAGAGCTGAGTGCCCTGGCTCTCAGCCCCCCACACTGCCCCCCTTCAGTCGGTGGAAGCACTCCTGGTGAGGACACACACCATCGACAGAAGGAAGGTAGTGTGGACATATTGCTCCACAGTAATTACTATTGTGGCTGTAAGTCGACTTAACATGGATTGACTTAAGTTTGTAGTGTAGATGTGCTCTCTGTTTATCTTCGGATATATAGTCAACAACAGTGCTAGTAAATAGAGTGAACTGATGGCTCAACATTATAAATGTTCCTTTTTCATAAGTCCATTTTTTTCATTTTTTTAAACATTTTGTTAACATTTTCCTGCTCAAGATTTATAGATATCTTTTAAAGTAAAGCTATTGTAGTCTTACTTGTTGCTAACTGTGCTTTTGCAGCTAATCAGGAGATACTGCAGAAAGTGGAAGTAGAGTATGAAACTATGCCTGGGTGGAAAACTGACACGACTGGGGCGAGGAAATGGGAGGATCTCCCACCCAAAGCACAGAATTATATTCGATGTGTGGAAAACCATGTTGGAGTGCCAGGTAGATGTCTCTTCACCTGTGCTCATGGAGTGGCCACAGCATGTACATGAGGCTGTAAATGAATACTCAACCTGCTAGCCAGTATAGGTCTTTGATGGGGCCTGAAGCAGTGGAGACACCAGAGTGCGGGGCAGGTGGGAGATCTCAACCAGGAGCAACTAAGGCAGCATGCTGTGTATTCTCTCTCTTTGCTTCCCCCTTCCTCCCATTTGTCTTATGTGTCGGGGGGGAGATTGCTTTTCTCTTTCCCTTTCCTCCAACCCCCTTCTTTGTGCTTCAGGGTGCGTGTGTGAGGAGGGGAAGGGTATCACATACTGAGTCAGGTATTGGAGATTGTCCCACCCACTGCTGCTCCTAATGGTGGTGGGGGTGGTAATGGGACCATGGGATTGGCTCCTGCCTGCAGGAGCTGGAGGCAATTTGCTACTATCCTGTTTCAGTCCCCACCATTCCCTCCCTTTATATAGTTGACGGTTCGCCTTTGACTCCAGGTCTAGACTGATCCCCAGTTTTGGGGTCTGAAAGGGTTTTTCCCCATATGCCAAAAGTGGAAATTACCATATGGGTTTTCACCTTCCAGCCAGCACCCAGGAGGTTGGATTTGGTGAGTGTCAATTACTTGTCACAACTTTGGCAGATTCCAGTGCAGTTGAGGGGTAGGTTAGAAGGTGTTTCATGGAGGTCCCTGTAACTCAGTGGGCTGTCTGGACATGGCCCTGGGAGCAGCAATGCATAGTGAGCAGATATGTCTCATGCAGATGTGGCTCCCCGCTCATCTTATATCTTCTACCTCTGACATGGAGGAGGGGAGTGTGTTTGGGGTGCTAACTTCCAGTCAGGATCCCTTGGCAGCCTTTAGAGTGTAGAGAGGGCATGGCCTTCACACCAACCCTCACACTTGTAGTACCCACCGACATTGGTGCCAGTGGAGAGCTTTACTGGGTGAACCCTACCAGATAGTTGGAATGATTACCCCATCTGTGTAATCATTTTAAAATAAAGTGACAACTTCCATATTTAACCATGCTATGGTGTTTGTGTCTCATGGTTTTCATGTCCACATTGAGAAGACTATAAAGTCTGACAAAATTCTTGCTGTAGATTGCATGGGTTTAGCTAGACACCCCATCACCCAAGATAATGACAGCTGAACATGCAACTGAAGTGCCTCACTCTTCTGTTGGGCCTTCAAACTGCAATGCTTTGTGTTTATGGCATAATTACTCCATGCTTTCAATGCTCCAGTACACTGTGTGTTAGTGATACAGCAAGAGAAACTATTTAACAGAGACACTTTCTCAGCACTTTGTTTCAGGTGTGGAGTTTGTTGGTGATTTTGTATCGAAACTTCATATTAAAAAATGAAAAATATTAAAATTAATTAATTATACTGTTTTCTCCCAGTCGGTATTCTAATAGTCGTTTCTCTCCTCCTTCTCTCCCTCGCCAGTAAAATGGGTTGGAGTTGGAAAATCAAGAGAGTCAGTGATCCAGCTATTTTAAACAAAGAACTTCAGCGATGAGAAGCACAATTTAATGTTCATCTGTTCCTTACTACTCCCAAGTTAAAATGGAGATGCTGTTTAAACCCAAAATGTTCTTCTAGGAAATGATTAGAAAGAAATATATATTGTGTACTTTAATATTTTCATTTATCAGTAAATGCAAATGGTCAGTGATAAAAATCTGTTTGGTAGCCACCGTCTTTTTCTCACACACATATGTGCAAAAGCATAAAGAAGTCAGTAACTGAATAAGAACAGGAATGAAAAAACAAGTGTTTTTCTTTCGTTTTCTCTGACTTGAGCCATGTTGCTATTCAGATGTGTTTTATATCCATATGGAGTTATTTCTTCGGACTGATGACAATACTGAACATTTTCCAGTAGTTACTGAATGACTGGAAAAGCTGAAGTTATTCTTCAAAGGGAAAAATTATAATTCCTGTTTTTGTGGGTTGGCAGCAATAGGACATATATATTGCATTTAAAATTGGCCTGGTTATGTAGATCCTCAATCCCTAAAACACAATAAAATTAGGTAGGCATTTTTGATCACACAAAGCAAGGTAAATGTGATTAGCTTGAAGCCTGAGATTTTCTTTTACAACCTATTAAATAAATGAGATAGAAGCTACAGTGATTGTATCACACAGTGACACAAGCTAGTAACAGGTAACTTTTGGGGATGAGCCAAACTGGAGATAGCTGAGCTGCCTATGTATTTCCTTCAAATCTCCTGTTTACCAACAGGCACCCCACATGGAGGCTGGCAGAAAAGCTTTCCTCCCCTCAAAATAAAGGAAATCAGAGTGGTGGTGAAGGGTTTAAAGGGACCCAAAGCCACAGCAATGGCATGTGGGGGAGGGAGGGAGTAGAGTCAGTGCAGCATGTTGCACCTTCTCCCTGAATCTGAGATGTGTCTCCATGCAAAGACTGTACGTCTGGAGGAACCTGGATTTTGTTGGGCATAGGTGGTGAGGCACTGGAGCTGTATGGTGGCATGCTGTCCTCCAAATCTGGTGCATTTACAAGCATAAATCTATGTATGATTTAATGCTGCTAGTTGCAGCCTTAACTCTCTTTCCCAGCTTTTGACCCCATTCACCAAACTGTAGGGGCTGATACCTGGTGCTAAAGGAGGGAGCATATGACAGCACAGCTCCTGACAGGGCTGAGCTGTTTGGGCAAAGGAGGTACAGCACAGAGGTTCTAAAATTTCCAGGGATGGATCTGGATTTCCTCATGGATTCTCTGGTTCTGCATGGTTAGAAGGCCATGCCGTCTGCCCTCTCTGTGTGGCACAAGCCCCTCTTTTAGAGAGGAGAATGCCACAAAAACTGAGTTATTCCAAAAGTTGTGGAATTTTCAGAGCACATTGACTTTTCTGTGAGTTTCTCCATAGGTGGGGAGAATATAGCCCATTATTTTTATGACATTCCCAGATGCATTGGCACACATCTAGGAATGGCATCATCGCCTCTGCTGGTTCCCAGTGCATTAATGCCATGATTTCCTTTCTGGAAACGCCCCTTTTTGAGACAGTACTTCCAGAAGTGATGGAATACAAAATGGTGGTACCCTTGAGTGCAGAATGGGGAAAAATAAGATCTGTCCATGGACCTCCAGGTCCAGTGACCTCATGTGCACTCCCTATGTTGTCCCATCTCTTACAATTATCTAGATATCTTTTAACATTTAAGATCTGTTGTATTTTTTTAAAGTAAACATGACATATGAGCAGCCATGGCTTGTATAATGACAAGGTAGTAAAGCAGTTTATATTATTGTACAAAGATGCGTTGAGGATTGTAGTACAGTCCCTCTGCACCCTCCTCTGGCTGCAGTGCAGTCTCTTCACACCCCATCCAGCACAGTCTGTGGCTTTGTGGATAGGTGCTGGGTTTGTAAAAATTGTGTAGGGGGCCAGGAGTCAGAGGGTGAAGCCTTCAGTGGGGGTATAGGGAGCAGAGACCCCTATACTTGGTGAGGCCTGGCAGGGGGGCAGCTGGCCCAAATTTGAGTGTCATTGTGACCCTCTGCACCAGATCTCAGTGCCACTCATATTTGGTCCAGTCAGGCAGGTAACCACAGCTGGAGATGGGCCCACTTTCCCCATGAGTCCATATAACGTGGCTCCTATGGCTTTATGCCACAGTCTAGTCCTTTATGTCCAGTGATTTAAGCACAAGAACTCCTGAGTCCTACCTTGAGTTCTTCTGTGGCCTAGTGCAAGTCATTTAACCTGTGTGCCTCAGCTTTGCCATCTGTAAAATAGCAGATAATAATACTTACTTACCTACCTCATATAGGTTTTATGAGGATTAATTAATATGGGCCAAATCCTGTTGTACTTACTCTTCTCTTTTACTAGGCAAAACCCCCATTGATAGTCAATGGGAATTCTGCCAGTGTAAGGACTGTAGGATTTAAACCTTATGTAATGTTTGTAAAGCACTTTTGAAAGGTGCTCTGTAAGTGCTAAGTATTATTATGAGCACTGTAAAATGTAGCTCATTTTATGAGGTATCTTAAGCACAAGCACTCTTGGCAATGCACTGCTAATCAAGTTTCATTTCCAATGGGCTCAATCTCATGTCAGTCATCCATTAGACGGTTCAGATTGATTCCTTCCCTCAGCCCACTGTGCTCAGCACATTTTCATTAGTGCATAGCCATTTTATTTGGGCTTTGTTCAGTTTTATAGGATTAGGGCCATAGTGAGTAACAGTTACTCACAGTGTACCAACAACCATCAGATTAAATGGTCAACCCTAAATAAATCATTTTGGTACATTTAAAATGAAGTTATTATAAATCGATTGTCACAGGATCAATGTCTCTTGCTTGACCTAGATCTTTATTTTCCATGAAGTGCCGTTCCATTTTGCCTTTGCTTTAGGGCCTCATCCAAGCCCCCTGAGACCCTTGATTTGCACCACATCAGCAGACCATTATCTTGTGACACTGTTCTGTTCCACTGCTATCCCTTGCATTTCATTTAATTGAATAGGTTTTTTTAAATCAGATTTCTTCCCCGACTGAATTCTGGGAATTTTGCCACTGTGAACAGGTTCAGGCATTTATTTTTAGAAGTTCTTTACAGGCTATGTGGTGACACAGACTTTTAAAAGGAACATGTTTGATGTAAACCATACATTTTATCTTGACTGTTTCCTGTGGCAGACTAGTTTAGATTGGAACCTTTGCTTGGAATTTCATTGTAATAATCATCACTGTGGCTAATTTAATTTTTCTTTGTACACAAGTTGAATGTAATAATTTTTTTAATTTGTTCATGTATCATGTTAGATGTTTTGATGAAAGAATAAGGGGAAATGTCTACTAATATGGTATTATATTGTGATGGATTACAGTAAAAAAAAGGTACTAAACCATTCAGGTAAAACATGTATTTGACAGATTTTTGTCAGACTTGCCATCACATTGTGGCCTTCATAATCAGGTGTATACTTCCTAACATATGCTAGTTTTTTAGGTGGTTTCCCTGTATTTTTTAACTGACCTATATATGCTCTTATAGCACTGGCCAGCTGCATTTTATAAATTGAAATAAATAAAATGAAGAGTTTTCAAAGTAATGTGCAAAATGTACATACACACTCCCATACACCCATGTAGATTTTGCAGGAAAACTTTGAAATCTCATCTCATTATTTTACCCTCAAAGACACATTTAAATTCATTTAAACACAAATATTTCTGAGAGTTTGGGGACAAAATTCACTACTTTCAAATCCAGAAACAGTCAGGTGTTTCCTAATGCTTTTAAAATAATTATCAAGAAGCTTTGCGTGAGAAGCTATGAGTAGCAGATATTTACTATTGGCTTTTCATTCGTATATTCTTAGGAATGGATGGGTGATTTTCCTACTTATAAACCAGCTTTGGGGATTTTACCACTATCTCCACCAGTCTGGAGTCCTGGCCAGCAATTCCTACTTAACTGACACAAACACTTTACTCATGAAGCAGAACTTTTCCCTTTGAACATCTCGTGACTGACTCCACTGAATTCTTTCCATGATAAATTGCTTAAAGAAACTTGAACAATTAACTCTCTACAGTTCTTTATCATTACAAATCCATCCATAACACACTATTGGGGAAAGGAAGGAAAAAATGATCTCACCTAATATAACTATGGCCACCTCCTACAATATGGCAGGCCTTCAGATTGGTGGGGGTAGGGACTTTCGGGATCCTGTTTTACAGGCAGGAAAATCTCCATTTGTCATTATCTCCTGAAACCAATCTGGAACAACAGGCCTTCTACTTCAGTGTCCATATCCAATGAGCGAGAGACCAGGTCAGTACACCCACTGAAGGTAATGTCTGACAAGGGATTGGGGAGACTTCTGTGTTGCCAGTTGATAGATCTTGCCTACAAAGGTTGACTCGCTTTCTGCCAGTCACATGAAGACACCCTCAGTGGAATGAGCATTGAATGGTAACTGTGGCCTCTAAAGCAGTTTCATCACACCCCATAAGTAGGGACTTGTGTAAATAATTTTTTTTAAAGAAAATTAATGACAATGCAAATGGCAAAGTATTGAATTTCACTGGGTTTGCACAGAATGCAAAAAGATCAGGAGTACTTGTGGCACCTTAGAGATTAACAAATTTATTTCAGCATGAGCTTTCGTGAGCTACAGCTCACTTCTTCGGATGCATAGAATGGAACATTCTTTTTGCACAGAATGAATTTTACAAGTTAACATTAGTCAGTTCAAAGGATGAAATGAATTTTACAAATTAATTTAATCAGTTTTACAACTAAAATGTATTCCATCCTGGAAACTGACTGTTAACTTGTAGAATTCATTCCATCCTTGGAATTGACTAACGTTCACAGTTTGTGGGCATTTTCACGATTTCTGTACCTTCCATTAAATTGTGTCCATGAAATTGTGGTTTACACAGGGCCCAATTCATAAGGCACTGGTGTGTCTGGAGCTGCCAGAGGCAAGAGCCCCTCCAAAGGAAAAATTTTGCTTTGTGATCAGTCCAGCTGGGCAATGGAGAATGCTCTACCCCTCTCCTGGTTCAGACTCGGAAAGAAGGAAGGGGGCATGATGAGAAATATTGTGGAAACTGGGTAACTGTTTTTACTTTGTAGAAATATACTAAATAAAGGGCATTCCTGGTCCTAACCATTTTCTAACAATAATGACTGTTTATGGAGCCAAATCGCACAGGTCCTACTTATCCTTACAGAGGGCCTGATCCACACACAGGTGGCCCTGTATACATGGATCACACCCCTCCCCTGAGCGAGTGGGGGGGTGTTTCTCATCCCCTCTCCATACCAACCTCCATCCCCTCTATTCCTCCCTCCCCCCAGTCTTTTAGAGAGCACTCTGTGCATCTGGGAATCTACACAGTGGGTGGGCTGGTGCATCATCTGTCCCTCCTCCTCCCAGTGGATCCTGTAAGAATCAGGGCAGAAAGAAAAGACAGCCCCCAACTGTGTTATCTTTCTAAAAGTTCCTCCTCTATGGTGTAGGCACCCCACTAAAGGAGTTCCCCAGGCAGTGATCAGATGCAGAAGTGCTGTCTGCATGGCTCCAGTAAACTAAACGGCCAAAAAACATGGTGCCAAAGACTCTCAGCAAAAAAACCGAGGAGTCCTTGTGGCACCTTAGAGACTAACATTTATTTGGACATAAGCTTTCATGGGCTATAACCCACTTCAACAAACTCTGCAGAAAAAACCCTGGCCATCATTGTATCATGAGGGATTTCAGGATTTGCAGATTGGAACTGCAGCCTATTAAATGGGATGAAAAGACTGGACTCTCCCTCCAACCCAACGGAATAATCAGAGAGAAATCTCTTCCTTCCATTGATTTTACTCCAGGCTGAGGCAACTTGGCCCTAATTTATGGCCCAATTTATAAATTCCCAATTCAGGAATTACTCCAGTGAATAGCAAGATTAGAGCCATCCCTATGAGGGAAGAGTGAGTAGGGACTTCAGTATTTGGCCCACAGAGATTACTTCTGATCTGCTATATTTACAGGAAATTCAAGGTAGTTCAAAATACCTGCCCATGTTATTAATTAGTAACTGCAGATGTTCATTTTTACAAATAAACAGAGAGTCTGAATTAAGTATTTACTTATCACCCCATTGAGTCCATCTATAAGCAATAAATAACAGGAAAAAAAAAGACTATGAGCATATACAGTGCATAATTTCCTTTTTTGCAGCAAATTCTGGCCTGCAAATGCATTTTTCAAAAGATAAAAATAGATTTTTACACTGACTCACCAAATGTCTGTCAACCTTTCCTTTTTCCCTTGAAAAATTATAATTGTCTATTTGTAATGTATTTGCAGTTCAGAGAGGATATACCTCACATTCAGAAATGCAGTACCTACACCAGGGTTTAGGACTAGGTTGCATTCCTCAGTACAATCTGTCTTCCACTAGTGTTAGGTTTCCAAGAGATATCTTTTTAGTATTTTGTATCCTGCTTCTGGACAAGTGAGTGTAGTGTACTTCTGAAAGCCCTTATTGGTTACTGAAATTCTTCAAATGTTATGAGGAGAAATAATTTTCTGTGAACCATAAAACTCAAATTTACAAAAGAAACACAAAAAATTTACTATACGCTTATACCACAGGCAATTTAGCTGCATGGATGTGATCCTCTGAATTAATAACAACTCACCAGTGACCCTTTTTTAAAATTACTGTTCTAACTTCTGATCTTATTACAATGTTGTAAATCTGGTGTAAACCCTGTGTAAATAAAATCAGAATCAGGCAATATGATATTTTAGTTGCCAGATCAGTAAGGTGTCTAAATCACCACTAGCAAGTCTGATTCTCTTCTCACATTAGTGTACATCAGAAGTAATTGCACATAAGTCTTTGGGCCTGATTCTCTTCTGACACAAGTTTTACCTCAATGCAACTCCAGTTACTTCTGATTTACACCAGTTTGAAGATAAAATTGGTCCCAGTGGAATTATAGCAGTGTAAAACTGGTACTCCGGAGAGAAGCAGTAGGAAAAAGTGTATGAGTGATGTCTTCCATTTATTTATATAAACCATACCTGACCTCAAAGGAAACCTTACCAATACCTTCAAAAGACAAGCCTGGGAGCACAATTTCATAACTTTCTTAAAAACAATGAGTTGTACTTGTGGCACATTAGAGACTAAAAGTACTCCTTGTTATTTTTGCTGATACAGACTAACATGGTTACCACTCTATAATTTTCGTAGACACTAAAAATCATGGACTTGATAAACACACTGGATTTATGGCTCATTAAAACAATGTATAACCCATAAACCCTCCTTCCTTCTAGACTGCAGAGGCATTAACTACCCACTTCACTTTGAATGGTCTCTTAGAATATGTGTTAACTGCTTATGCTAAACAAACTGTTCCACTCTGTCATCTCTGTGACACTGTACCTTTCCCACTGGGAAGAAGAGCTGTGTGTAAGCTCGAAAGCTTGTCTCTTTCACCAGCATAAGTTGATCCAATAAAAGATTTTGCCTAACCCATACTGTCTCTAGCATTTATTCGAGTGTGAACACATATATTTAAAATAGACACATTTTGTGGTCCACTTCTGTATAATCCTGTATTAAACACTGAAAGGGGGGACCAGATGTTTAGCTGAGATAAAATGACATGGTTCTGCTTACACCAGTTGAGATTCTGGCTCAGGATGTGAACAAAAGGGAAATATTTAGTACAGAATGTACCGTAACAAATACCCATTACATAGCAAAATGATACTAAAAATATATTTTTGCTTTGCTATGATCAGTCACATATTCAATATGTGGCAAATCATTTTTAAATCTAGGTGTAACAGGTGCACCTGGAAAAATATGCCTGACTGTAGAGCTAGCATAACCCCATATTTGTATGCATAAACCAGAACTTGTGCAAAGTAACTATGGATACAAATGGTTGAGTAAATACCTTATACGTGGACAAAATGGGTTTATTATATTTAGTGCATTTGTGCTCGCCTATTTGCATGCACAACTGTATAGCTAAGTTCCCTCTAAGCTGCACGGCAGTGAGCCTATTATGTGCCGCACAGGTGCTCAGGGCTGTGGCGGGGAGAGATTCCTTTCCCACAACCCCGGCCCTAAACCCAGCCCAGCCATGGACCTGCTGCGGCCGAGGGAGATGCACCCCTCGACCGGCCCCAACCCAGGCCCACCACGGACCTGCCACAGCTGTGCTAGAGGCCAGGGCTGGCTCCAGGCACCAGCAAAGGAAGCAGGTACTGGGGCAGCCAATAGAAAGGGGTGGCACTCCGTCTGTTGTTGGGGCGACACGTCTGGATCTTCGGCGACAATTTGGCAGCAGGTCCTTCACTCCCTCTTGTCCTCTTCAGCAGCAATTCAATTGGTTTTGTTTTTTTTTCTTCTTCGCCGCTTGGGCACCCCTCCCCCAGCCTGAATCCAGCCCTGGCACGGACCTGCCACGGCCGTGGGAGAGATGCCTCTCCTGCAGCCCCAACCCAGCCCCGGCTCGGACCTGCCACCGCTGTGGGAGACGTGCCTCTCCCCTGGCCTCAACCCAACCCCGGTACGGTCCGTGGCAGAGGTGCTGCTGTGGGGAGAGCGCTGGGAGGTGTTCTTGCTCCCTGTTGTAGCCCCAGGGCAGCCTGCACCCCAAACCCCACATCCCTGGCCCCACTCAGAGCCCACACCCCCAGCCAGAGCCTTCAACCTCCTCACACTCCAACCCTCTGCCCCAGCCCTGAGCCCCCTCCCACACTCAAAACCCTCAGCCCCACCCCCACCACATGAATTTTGTTATGTGCACCAATATGGAGGTGATGTGTCCATATTGGTGCACATAACAAAATTCATTTTGCACATGGGTGGGAAAAATTAGAAGGAATGCTGCTGCATAGTTCTCTTTTTTAGTTCTATAGCTAGATTAAAATAATCTGGAAGAAAACAAAAGGAAACCCTTAAGGGAGACACGTAGAATGGGTAGAAAAAATAAATAAAGAGGCCTCTTTGTAACATCTGTACATATCCAGCTACAAAAAACAAATGACAGAGCTGTAACAAAATATCAAACCACAGTACTGGAAATACCCTGCAGCACTATTGGAGGAAAGCAAGAATGGTGTTGGTATAGCATAGCTGATAGAATAGTAGCACACTATGAAATTTGTCCAAGACATGCTAATTTAAGAGCAAGTGCTGGCTGTCACATCGACTGCAGCATCTTGGCATAAAACAGTATAGTCAAGAGCATATCCCTAAATCTGCATTTATTCTTTGTTTATCAGACTTTATTTGATGCATATATTTATTTATCAATGTTAGAACCATGATCTCTGCTGCTAAAAATATGAATATTCATTATAAAATAATAATACACAACTTTGTTTTGGCACTTGCTATCAGATAATTGCTGAATATATAGCACCTTCCATGGAGTCTGTAAACAGGCTGACTTGTTATGGTTGACAGGCTATAATTAGGCTTGAGAGAATACATTTTTTTTTAAATTTTTATGGATAATATTGATGTATATTTTTGCATTTTCCAACTTTTATCGATTTAAATGTTCACAGTTGTGCACAATTATGGGGTTTAAGCTTTTTTTTTTATTTGTATCCATTTACATTTTCACAGTTCTTGGAAATTATGGAGGGGTGTCAGACAATATGGCAGTCAGGAAAGTAATTATTTAACGACAGTAGAAAAATTCAAAAAATTAAAGCCTGTAAATATTAAAATGCAAATTGTCAACATCCCATGTCAAAATATATAAACTAAGTATCCTTAAATCAAATTAATATATTCTCAAGCAGCATTTTTCTTACTTGCCTATCTGCAAACTTCGGTTATTATTGATGGAAATTTTTTCTTGTTAGTTTGTGTCATACAGTGAAATTTATGTTTACCAACTGTCATGTTGTCTAATTAAAATATAACCATGCAAATCATTATTGCCACCACTGTATATAATTGCAATGAATCTTATACAAAATGTAACAACTGGCAGAAAGGGTTAAGCACCCTGCAGGCTAAATGACTCAAAGCCAACCATTAGACATGTTAGAAAGTATAAACAACGAGGAGTACTTATGGAACCTTAGAGACTAACAAATTTATTTGGGCATAAGCTTTTGTGGGCTAAAGCCCACTTCATCGGATGCATGCAGTAGAAAATACAGAAGCAAAATATATATATACAGAGAACATGAAAAATGGGGGTTGCCATACCAACTCTAACGAGACTAATCAATTAAGGTGGGCTATTATCAGTAGGAGAAAAAAAAACTTTTGTAGTAATAATCAGAATGGCCCATTTCAAACAGTTGACAAGAAGTGAGTAATAGTAAGTGGAAATCATGTGAATGGTAATTAGGGCCATTCCCTACTAGATAGGCTAGAACTTCGAAGTGCAAACTTGTATTGTTAGAGAATTAGAGGTGATACTAATTGTGTGTGTTTACTTATATCTTGTTTAATAATTACCCATGTAAACAGACAGTTCCTGTCTGTCACTATAGCTATTGATTCAGAGATCAAACAGGAATATTAACATTTAGCTGAATCTTGAATGCAATAATGTCATTGTCTATATGTCTCTTTAAAGTTTGTGATAGACTGCCTAATGGATAAATTATCTTATGTTAATTCATGTAGTTAATTACTGGTGAGGTTTAGGAAACAGAAGATTACATCAAAAGCCTATTGTTCACCTAGGACTGTATGGTCAAGTGGCTGTTAGAAATACCTTGGGTCCTGATCCTGTCATCTCAGATTCTACTTGAGGGTTCATGCAGGGAAAGCTTAAGCCATAAAGGCTGAGATCCCAGACCTGACTGGACCACCCTGAATATAAGCATTAGACTACAACCTATGAACAATTTCTGAAAGAACTCTTTGCAGCTACACAGCTCACCATCTCTGCTATGAATCTGAATCTCAAGAATTGCACTCAGTCTGTATGCATACTGATCTTTTAACCAATTCTGTCTCCCTTTTCTTTTTTAACAAATTTTAGTTTAGTTAATAAGAATTGGCTGTAAGCATCTATTTGGATAAGATCTGGAATATTCATTAACCTGGGAAGTAATGTGTCTGATCCTTTGGGACTGGTAGAACTTTTTTATATGATGAATAAGATTTTCAGTAATCCTCATCATATTTGACTTGGATGTCTGGGTGGAGGCCTGAGGCTGGGTTACTTTAAGTAAACTGTGTTGTTGGCTTCTGGGTAACCAGTGAGGTATTATAGAAGCTATTTTGTACTGGCTTGGTAAATCTAGGTATTGGAATATCCATCAGCTTTGGGGTTTGTCTGCCTGCCTCATTCTTTGCAGTTCACCTTAATTGAGTGACCTCAGTTGGCTCCTCTGGGACCCCAGTCACACCAACATTTACTGGTAAAGAATTGAACAGTTGGCCAAATTTTGCTTTCATTTACACTGTTGTAAATCCAAATCAGATCTCTTCAAGGAATTTGAGATTTACACTGGTCTAAATACAAGACTTTGACCCCCAGCGTTTAGCAGTTTTTAAAGATGTCCTCTGCCAGTGAGAGGGGGAATAACTAAGGAATATTTATTACACATGCAAGGGGGAAAGTATTGAATGAAGAAAAAACTTTTGGGGGGAGTTGGGGTTTGGGATGGATGAAACTGGAAAGAGAGGTTGAATATTTTAAAGGCCCCAATGTTCATGGGAGTCCAATATTTATGATCTTAGAACAGTTGAGAAATCTCTTATAACCTCAAGGATTACAATTTATTAGACAATTGCAACAAAAATGGAACAAAAATATTTTATAAAGTAATAACACTTCAAGAAATACCATTGTACTTTGGATGGCTGATGGCATTCATGTTGAAGGCTTAGCTGAGGTATCCCAGCATTTATAAATGTGTTGTTTATAATACAGGTGGACAAGAACCAAAATCATAGATATGAACATCTTTGAATTTTGAGGTGTTCATAATCCCCACCTATGCACAAATGTTGTAAATGACCTTTATTTTCATAATGGACAGAATCAGAACCCCAAATCAAACATGCTCACAATTCGGGGGTGTTTGAAAGCTGGACTGTAAATTGTGTGGCATGCGCCTGAATGTGGTTTGCATATTAGATACTGAAACTGTAAAAATAAAAAAAAATGGCTTTGTTTTAGGAGTTAGAAAGTTTTCAGCCAATCATTTTTACACAATACACACAAATATGCCTAGATGATTCTTGGAAGAAGAGCTCATTGAAAATGGGATTGTCTAATTTTCCATCTTGCTTCCTAGCTTTCTTTCACAAACATGTTTTCAAAGATAAACCAAATTAACATATTCCCAATTACTATTGGAAGTCTGTTTTGTTTTTTCACATTCAGAAGTAGAATAACACAACACAGACTCTCAACTAACTGGGAAATTGTCATCATTAATTTTCGTGAATGTTAGATGCTAGCAAGCTTTGCCATACCAGATCACAGTCTTCTCTTCTGTTTCCAAGTCACCAGTGAATCTTCCTCAAGGCGTATTGCAGTGAGGTTAATAAAAATACTCCTGGATCATTCTATTGGGTGAAGAGTTAACAGACTAGCAGATGAACCAACTCTCTCCCTACAGGACACCAAGTCATGCTGAGGCAGATGAGACAGAATTATTTTGCCTTTTAGCCTACAAATTGAAGATGCCTGATCACTAGCAGATGTTGCCAAGGATGAGGCTTGTGAAGCAATTAAAGAAGAGATGTTAGCACCTGAGGCAGAATCTAATGATTGCAACAGAAGAATTCTGTGTTTGCCCTGGAGTGGGTGATGGCAGCATACTGCAAAGATAATCATAACAGAACATCCTGACAATATCATATGTCAACCTCGAGGCAAAATGCCCTAAATTCTGTCCTTAAATGAAAGATCCTGCTGTGCAGTTGTGGCACATGCTGCTCACTGTCAACCCTATTTCTTATTCTAAGATCAAGAGTTTTAGAATCACTCTCCTCTACCAGAACATAACTCTTAACTTTTTGTTTGATTTCTCATTTCATCTGATGTAAGAATCCAAATCTCAAGCAGAATTTGACTGCATTATTACACCTTATTCACCTTATGTATGCTATCTTAGCATACATGCAACAGGTCACAGGTTGCACGTGACCAGAACCCATCACCGAATTTCATCCGTTTTGTTGGACCTGACGGGGAGCAAGATGGGAATGATGATCACACTCCCACTGATCTCATATTTACTCACCTTTGTAAAGCACAGAGACATCCTAAGAAAGGTGCTACACAAAAGCTCAAGACTGCAAGGTGCTGAATGCCTTCCATGTACCTAGGATTTTATCATGAACTCCCTTAACGTACTCAACACCTGGCCGGTCTAGGACCTTAGCAGAAAGTATTATTAGAAAATAGAGAAGTAAAAAATGTGTTTACATTTTCAGCAGAGTTGGGAGCAGGTTACTGTACCTGATTGGGGAGGAGGGTGTCTACAGGATTCTATGCCCTGAGAGGGAGCAGAGGGTTGGTGGGCGGTTATGCTTCTTAGTATTGATTCACCTGGGGATCATTAAAGTTCTTCTTTTCATCCCATTTTACAGATGAGTAACTGAGTCATAGAAAGGAAGTGACTTACTCAAACCCAGCCTAGAAGTCCTGGACCATAGTTTTATCTCCTAGGCCCTTGGCCATCCAAATGGGCATAGCAGCACCAACAAGTCTTAGCACCTAGCTCTACCCACAAAACCCCCTGGCACCCCAGACCCACAACAGAACCCAGGAGTCCTAGCACCTAGCTCTACCCACTAGGCTCCCTGACACCCCCAGTGCAGAACCCAGGAGTCCTAGCACCTAGCTCTACCACTAGGCCTCCTGGCACCCCAGACCCACAACAGAACCCAGGGGTCCTGGCACCTAGCTCTACCCACTAGACCCCGATGCCCCCAGACCCAGAGCAGAACTGGGAGTCCTGGCAGCTAGCTCTACCCACTAGGCCCCCTGACGCCCCCAGATCCACAGCAGAACCAGGAGTCCTGGCACCAAGCTCTACCCACTAGGCTCCCTGACGCCCCCAGACCCAGAGCAGAACCAGGAGTCTTGGCACCTAGCTCTACCCACTAGGCTCCCTGACACCCCCAGTGCAGAACCCAGGAGTCCTAGCACCTAGCTCTACCACTAGGCCCCCTGGCACCCCAGACCCACAACAGAACCCAGGGGTCCTGGCACCTAGCTCTACCCACTAGGCTCCCTGATACCCCCAGACACAGAGCAGAACCAGGAGTTCTGGCACCTAGCTCTACCCACTAGGCTCCCTGACACCCCCAGTGCAGAACCCAGGAGTCCTAGCACCTAGCTCTACCCACTAGGCTCCCTGACACCCCCAGTGCAGAACCTAGGAGTCCTGGCACCTAGCTCTACCACTAGGCCCCCTGACACCCCAAGACACAGCACAACACCAAAGAGCCCTGGCTCCCAGAGCCTCGTGCCACTCACTCCGCAGACCACTCCCCCTCCCCCTCCCCCTCCCCTTCGCAGTCCCCTAGTGAGCCCCGCCCCATTCACTCTGCCTCCGCCTGCCCGCCCCCCTCCCGCTTGCCCGCGCACCGCCCTAGTCTCTTCCCTTGATTGGCCGGGAGTTTGGTGACGTAGACGGCCAGGACTGAAAGTGGGCGGGGCCGGGCTCGGGCTATCGCGGTTTCAGGCTCGCTCGGCCCCAGCCGGGTTCCTCCGCAGCGCGTCCCTGCGGGGTGTGGGAGCGCGGCGGCGCCCGCGGTGTCCCTCCGCCGCCGGGCCGGGATGCCGAAGCGCTCCTGCCCCTTCGGGGACACGGCCCCGCTGCAGCTGAAAACCCGCGTGGGGCTGCGGGAGCTGAGCCGGGGCGCCCTGGGCGAGAAGTACCGGCGGGAGCTCTTCGGTGAGGGCCCGGGCGCGGGGCCGGGCGGGGCAGGTCGTAGCGCCCCATGGCTGCCCCGGGCGGGAGTCCCCGGCGGGGCGGGCGGGGATTGCGGGGCCTGGGTCTGGTCGGGGCGGCGGCGGCCCCAGCTTGTCCCGCTCGGGGTCGGTGTGTGAGGCTGGAGGACAGCGCCGTGGGGGGAGTTATGGGGGCGTCAGGCAGCAACTTTCTGATGGCAGCCGACGTTGAGGTCAACAAGCCGCAGCGTTATAACCCCTTGAACACAAGCTGTCACCGAGGGTGACCAGGCAGCAGCTGTGAAAAATTGGGGCCGGGGGTGGGGGGTAATAGGAGCCTATGTAAGAAAAAGATCTAAAAATCGGGACTGTCCCTATAAAATCATTACATCTGGTCACCCTGAATCTGTCACCTGGCAAAACGTTCCCAGGAAGTGTCCGTAATGCAGGCTCCTAGCCCTCCGACAGTGGTTTCCTTACTCTGCCCAGCCCTACATTTCTGCTAGCCAGGGAAGCAGCTTTTCTGTGGCTTTCCATGCCTGCGGTGAAATCGACACTGACCCATTTACGAACTCATCCTGCCAGGCCAAGGATGAGTCCCCAGTGTGCCCCTCTATAGGGCTGGGCTAACGTGCCCCTCTTCTTCTCATCCCTGTTGCTGCCTCCCAGAGAAGACCAAGGAGCTACTCTTCCGAGGCGCCCAGGCCTACATGGATAGTGTGTGGAAGGGAAACACAGTGGCGAACTTTCCAGAGCCACTTAAAGATGACCAGGAAACGTGTACAAGGTACAGTTGGAACGGACAAATGCTCATTGGGCAAGATGGAAAACTACTGAGGCATTCCCAAGCAATGGAAAAGAGTAAGTGATGTCTGGCTAATTATTTATTACATCAGCAGGTATCTGCAATATTGTTGATGGATTAGCAGCATAGGGAAGTGGACTTCATTAGTCTCCTTCAGCGAATGCACAGAACATATCTTTTTCTACTACAGTTGCTTAGCTATTGCTAATGAAATGTTTAGTAGCTGTCATGTAGCTCCCTTTTTGTTTAAAATATAATTTATTTAAGAACTGAGAGCCTCAGAATCAGTTTATGAATTTAATATAATCTGCTTGATAACCTTGATGTGGCATGCCATAAAAGTCTGTCTTTAATGAAACTTAATAGGTGGGCTATGTTTTGTGCTGATGCCTACAATAATGCACTTTAGCTGTCAAAATTTCCAACGCCACCAATGTAATTACAGTCATAACGTCAATATGGAGGTAATATACTATCCTGAACCTTGTAGATCTTTAAACATCTGATGCTCAAATCTTCTGTCCTGGTATAAGAATCTTAAAAACGTATTTCTAAAACAGCTCCACCAGTGGGAGTTTCCAAAGCGTGTTCCTCCTGCATAAGAACTGTTGACATCAAAGAAGCTTGCACACAGTGTGATCGTTTCGTATGCCAGAATTGCAGCAAACTCTGCAAGTGCTGTAATGCTGTTGCCTGTTCATTGTGTTCGATTATTGAGTAAGTGCAGCTTTTTAGAATATACTATTTCAATAAGGGAAAGGATGCAGTATGCATCAGATTGTGATAGTCCATTCATATGCTGTGCCTTCACATACTGTCTCTCAGGGGTGGGCAAACTACGGCCCACGGGACATCCCAGCCTGGCCCCCAAGCTCATGGCCTAGGAGGCTAACCGCCCCTCACCTGTAGCCTCAGCTCGCTTGCTCTGTCGCTGGCGCAATGCTCTGGGTGGCAGGACTGTGAGCTCCTGGGGCAGTGCAGCTGCAGATCCCTGCATGACGTGGCGTGGTGGCGGTGGCAGTGTGGCCTGGCTCCATCTGGGCAGCGTAGCTGTAGCATTGCCAGCCACTGGCGCTCCAGATAGCGTGGTAAGGGAGCAGGGGGGGTTTGATAGAGGGCAGGAGAGTTCAGGGTGGTGGTCAGGGGGCGGGGGTGTGGATGGTGTGTGTGTATGGGGGGGGGATGGGACGGGACACAGGGTTGAATGGGGGAAGGGGTTCCAGGGAGCAGTCAGGAAGGGGGGGTGTTGGAGGAGGCAGTCAGGGGACAGAGAGAAGGGGGGGTTTGGATGGGGGAGCGGCATCAGGAATGAGAGGAGGGGTTGGATGGGGCAACAGGGAGCGGGGGTGTGTGGATGGGGCAGAGGTCCCAGAGGGGCTGTCAGGGAACAGGGGGAGTTGGATGGGGCAGGAGTCTCGGGGCGGGGGGTAGATAGGAGGTGAGAGCTGGGCCACGACTCCCTCCCCTAACTGGCCCTCTATACAATTTACAAAGCCCAATGTGGCCCTCTGGCCAAAAAGTTTGCCCACGCTTGCTGTATCTTAATGTTGTACGCAAGTGATCCTGAAACTTCAGGGGGCATGTAGTTTTGTCTTTAAACTATGTGAAACAGGAGAGAATATTGTGTGTAATGTAATCTACTCTTACTGTAAGTGACTCAGCTTTCTATCCAAATTTCTTGGGAGGTGAGAAATGCATGTCTCATATCATAGGTCTATAGAACTGATAGAGGGAATACACACTTGTGAAGTAGCTGGAAAGAATTTATAGCACCATTAGTGTTTCCCTAACTGTGGGTTGGGACCTTATTTTAATGGGGTTGCTAGGGCTGGCTTAGACTTGGCTAAAAGCCAAGGCCTCTTGCCTGGGGCCAAAGCCTGAGAGTTTCAGTCCTGGGTGGCAGGGCTCAGCTTACAACCTCTTTTTCCCCCTCCCCTCCACCTGGGCTGAAGGGTTTTGCCCACTGCAGGTGGGGCTTGCATGGGATCAGCCTTCTCTCCTCCCTCTTCCGCTCCCCTCTCCCCTCGTAGTGTAGTAATTTTTGTTGTCGGAAGGGGTTCGCAGTGCAATGAAGTTTGAGAACCCCTGATCTAATGTAGAGAAATGGTGTAAGTCTTAGTTCTTTCAGGAGTCTTTTGTTTATGGTGAGTTTTGAAGAAAG
The DNA here is from genome assembly GCF_025201925.1 of Gopherus flavomarginatus. NCBI lineage: Eukaryota > Metazoa > Chordata > Testudines > Testudinidae > Gopherus > Gopherus flavomarginatus. The sequence goes on from NC_066621.1 coordinate 142,445,268, forward strand.
GAGGGGAAGCCTTATACTGTGTCGAAAATAGTGTACACTCAGTTGACATATGACTGTTTTTGTTTCTCTTCTAGTTACAGTGATACTGGCGAGCAAGTTCTCTGCAATGGCTGCTCAATGTTTGAAGCCTGAAACTCTTAATGAACTATCAAAACATCTTTATGGCTAAGATATCAAGTGCCATGAAGAACATATTTATATCTGGATATCTGACCCTTCTAGTGTGTGGTATTAACAATGGGATTTCTATGCATTTTATGTGATATTTTTTTAATACTGTAGCTAAATAAACTTTTGTATATGTTTGAAGAGACTTCTGAATTACTCATGCTGTTATGTGATGCTACAGTTACCTTCAAGGACTGCCTCGAGCTGGGTTCTACTGGCATAGATAAGCATATTTCCCAGCACTACAAATAACACAACACACGTTTTGTGTCTGTTCAGTGGTTGCTATCTTTGAATACTGATTTATGGGTCAAAATAGTATCAATTGATGGTAGTGCTTTTTCATAGGGGGATGGCATTGTTCTAGACACACAACCTTTCATCTGCGAGGTCTAAGCTCAAACACTTGTCCTAGGTCACGTAGCTCAAAGCAGAGAAGGGAGTAGAATTTGACTCCCAATATGATCTGACTTGTGAACATTCTCTCCCAATCACATTATTGGCTGCCTGAATCTTCGTGGTTTCTTCTAGCATAACCTTGATCTACAAAAGATGCATGCATTGTACCTGCCCTCTTTTGGAGTACGCATCAGAAATCTAATTATTCAATAAGTAGCTTTATATGTAACTATATCTGGACATTAAGCTTGGTGCCTACCTCAATCAGAAACTGCAAACTGTCAGAGGGATAGGATACTTTTCCTAAAATATTTGATCTTTTTTTAAAGTAAACTTAAGGATCATAAAAAGTTATATCAAATGTGTGGGTTGTGGTTTTTTTGTTTTTGTTTTTTAAACAGTGATGTTAGCTCTACAACCTTCCTTCAGGCTTCTGTTTCTGTTAACAGTGAAAATAGCTTAAACCTGTACTTTGTGAATGTAAAACATTCCTTGATAGATGATGTTACTGTCCTTAAATATCGGGGGGGTTTTAGAGAGAGATTTTAGGAAACTATTTGAACAGAAAACAGTGGTTTTAAATTTTAAGATTTTTCTACAGACTTGAACCTCTAAATGTGTCTGCTTTTTTCCTCCTTTCCACTCAGGGTTACAGACTGAAAATAGTGACTTGCTTCCAGGCTCCTGGAGAGATCAGGCAGGTTGTTTACAAAGTATTTGTATTTCAGAGTAGTTGACAGACATGTTTCGGCTCATTTTTCTCTACACTTTATTTCATATGAACCTGTGGTCAGAGACCACTGATGTGGATTTCAAGGCTCAAAATCCTTATTAGTCAGTAATCCTCTAACCTGTCCCTTTGAAAGGTGGCTGTCATTACAATGGGAAGCTCATGCAGAGAATGTAGGTTAGAAGGAAGGAGAGCGAACCAGAAAGGGAAAAGAAGTGCTTATCTGGGTTGCATGGGTGGGAGAAAAAAGGAAACCAAAAGCAGAGAAACAAATGGCAAAGAAAACTTGCCTGTATTGGAAGGGTGTAATGTGCTCTAGAAATGTTATTTTAAAGGGCACCTGCCATCTCTGTTTCTTCACAATCCAATTGGAAAGTCTGAAAGTTTATATTTTGCCTCAGAAATATCCATTTGGGGTAGTTGTACTTTAACTCAAAGCCTGCCAAGTTTTGTTTTTGTGGGAGGATTGGGTTCCTGGAGCGAGAGCTTTTCAGACCTCCATTAAATGTTTTAAATCTTTTAACAGACTTACTCCCCTACAGGCAATTCAGCAAGGAAAGGATTTTTAGTCTGAGTATCAAAACCTCTTTTGGCCTTATTAGCTGAGATATAGGTACTAATGGTCCTTTCTGTGTCCTAATGGAAAAGACATAGACCACATAAACATATTTCAAGTTACTTTTAAAGTGTGTTGCTGGACCTCCTGGTTCCCATGGAGCAGTATAGGGTCTGCTCCTGGGATGCTTACCGAGCTGCACGTAGTGGTAATTGCATATGTTCCATTACTGGAATGGGAAATAGGCCTCACTCTTTTGCATTCAGCAGCATTTGTGTGTTCTTTGTGGGCACAGTATTTCATTATTCTAACTGTGCAAGGTGAGTACTGAAAGCTTTAAGTTGGGTGGCTACAAGTATTGGACAGTGTAATAATGCTGAAGTTTCAGACAAAGAATAAGTCTCTTCTAGCTGCTGCGTTGGCTGTAGTTCTAGAGTTAGCCATGGTATAAAAGCTATGAGAGGGTAGGTTTCCTTTAGGCTATGGATATAACAAAACTGCATTCCACTTCCATACTTGCATTGTTCTAAGGCTTACTGTGGGTACATCTTACACCAGGGGTTGGCAACCTACGGCATGCATGGCAAAGATGGCACGCTGGGTGGGTTAAGCCTCTCAGCCCGCCGCCGCTTTGGGGTTCCTGCTGCTGGCCTGTTGCCAGCCGGGGTCCTACCGCTGGTCCCACTTAGCACCTGCTGCCGGCCTGAATGAAGGAACCTCAGGCTGGCAGCAGGCAGAGACCCCGGCTGGCAGGAGCCAGCAGCTGAAACCCCAGAGCAGGGGTGGGCAGAAATGCTCAGCCCGCCACCGCTCTGGGGTTCTGGCTGCTGGCCCCTTGCTATCTGGGGTCCCCGCTGCAGCCCTACTCACCTTGCTTTCGGTTGGAGTCCCAGTGCAGGCCCCCTGTCAGACAGGGTCCAGGCCTCCGGTCCTGCTCAGCCCTACCAGCCACCAGCTCCACTCACCTCAGCTGCCGGTCTGGGGTTCTGGACCGTTAACAACTGATCACTCAGAAGCCTGTGTAAAGTATCCAAATACGTGCCACCAAACATTGGAAAACTTAGCAAGGAAAAGCAAGGGCAAGGATCACACTAAACTAATATGATCTGCATTTTAATTTAATTTTTAATAAAGCTTCTGAAACATTTTGAAAACCTTGTTTACTTTACATATAACAGTGGTTTGGTTATTTATTATAGACTTAGAGAGACCTTCTAAAAAACGTTAAAATGTATTACCGGCACGCAAAGCCTTAAATTAGAGTGTATACATGAAGACTTGGCACACCACTGCTGAAAGGTTGCCGACCCATCTTACACTATGCGCTTTTTTTGATGGTGTGTAGTGTATGTAACGGAGTAGCTTCCCCAGCATGGTTTAATTGCCATGTGGACAGTGGGGTATAGGTAAGGCAAGTAAAGACACACATGAAAGGGGTGTGTGGGTGTGAGAGAGAGAGAGAATACATGGCTGTCAACTTGTTCAAGCCATGCCTCCCTGTCTAAAATGCTACTTTTAGCAGTGTAGTGTCCCACTGGCTGCTGGAGTCTTTCCCTGACCACCGGAAAAGGCTCTGGTGGTGGGGGGAGGCAGCAGGCACCACTGCCAGATTCTTGCCTTGCAGTGAAAGGCTTCAGCAGTGGAGAGATGCTGAAAGCCTTTCTATGCTGCAATCTTTCGCTGACACTTGTAGCTTCATAACCGCAGTGTGGGCGCAGCTTGCTTTTCACTGCCGACACCAGTAGTGTAGATGCATGTGTTGCCTTCTAGCTTTGTTTCACCCCACTGAGTTGGCCTCACAGAATCCATCTTTTCAAAACAAAAAAGTAGATGGTTAAGATAAAGATAATACATGGTAGTAACCTAAGTTTCTTGTCCTTGAGACCCTTAATGTGCAGTAAAGAAAGGGTATCTGGAAGTAAGGCAAGGATCTAAAGTGAAATGCTGACACTGTCTTTCATGGAAAACAAACTCATTCCCCTACAGTGTGATGTAGGAAAATTGTAATGTGTTTTTTTTTAAAGGGCATGGATAAGCTGGGTGGGAACATGTGCTGTTTACCTGTTGGCACCATAGAGGTCAGGACAAGTAATGCAGCCTTGGAGACTATTCTACTGTTGAGGACCATCACTGACTGTCAAAGGAAACTGCAATGCAGCCTTACATCTGAGGAATGGGGCACAGAGCCTCAATGTAGCCAGCTTGGGAATACTTGTAGTACATAAGTGAACCCTGAATCCTCTTTGGCAGGGGCAAACCCATCACAGAATGAGTGGAGAACTCAGATTTTCTGTTTTACAGGCCCCTTGCGCAGGCTTTCATATGGGAGTGACTAATCAAGCCCTATCTCAGTAAAAATATGGTGTATAAAGGGAAAGATCTGGTTATGCTGTACATTGATTTCTTTAAAAGCAGCAAAGGATCCTGTGGCACCTTATAGACTAACAGACGTATTGGAGCATGAGCTTTCGTGGGTGAATACCCACTTCGTCAGATGCATGTAGTGGAAATTTCCAGGGGCAGGTATATATATGCAAGCAAGCTAGAGATAATGAGGGTAGTTCAATCAGGGAGGATGTAGCCCTGTTCCAGCAGTTGAGGTCCCTTGGTTCTCACATCTCAACTGCTGGAACAGGGCTACATCCTCCCTGATTGAACTACCCTCATTATCTCTAGCTTGCTTGCATATATATACCTGCCCCTGGAAATTTCCACTACATGCATCTGACGAAGTGGGTATTCACCCACGAAAGCTCATGCTCCAATACGTCTGTTAGTCTATAAGGTGCTACAGGATCCTTTGCTGCTTTTACAGATCCAGACTAACACGGCTACCCCTCTGATAATTGATTTCTTTGGGATTGTTCAGCAAGTTTGCAGGACACGATGCTTTAGATATTGTGTTAACTGCTTCTCACTTATGCTGAAACAAATCAGTTGTCCCTACTATAAACAATTACAAGCACAGTGCAAAGGCTTTAGAAAATTTTAACATGGGTCATTGGATAGTAAATAAGAGCCTTAATTCAAATGGCAGTGGTGGTTTAGGATGGTTTCTGTGCTTTTTCTTGCAAGGTGTCCTTTGAATTTTATATTTTGTGTTAGCAGAGATGGACCAAGTGACCTAAGAGATCATTTATTTTTCTAGATTCTGTGATATTGTAAAGATCGACTACTTCTGCTGTACAGCATTTTGTACCTTTTGTATTGCGTAGAGGTCAGTGTTTTAAAGTGGCTCAGATGTCACACAAACAAGCTGCACAGCACTTTAATTTCTGTATTGTAATGCCATTTGTGTTGCTAGCTCTAGCAATTTTAACATGAACTTTGCAATATTTGGTGGTTTTTCTTAGCGCTCCAGCTCCTGGTGTCAGATGATTGTGAGAACCTCAGCTTTCTTTTTTTTTTTTTTTTTTAAAGCAAGTTTCTTGCCCCCGATTGCAGAAAAAAGCTTGAAAAAGTGAATGTTAAAGGCGCAAAAACCTGAAAAACAAATTAGACAGAAATCTATTATTTTTAAAATCTCATGATTTTGGGGGACATTTTTGAATGCTAATTCTTGAGGTTGCAATGCTAATTTTGAATGTATTTTATTTGTTCTTCAGTTATCTTTTTTTTTTTTTTCTGTTCCACATTTAATAGTGTAAATTTTTCATCCCTACCCAATGTCAATTTAAACTGGTGGTGCAGGTTGCTTGAAGGTTTAGATAGTGGTAATATTTACTTTGTGTATGGATTTGTGCATTTGCTTTCAGCTATTTCCATAATTCTATTTTTATTGAAATGTAATGGTTGGAACCTATTACTACTGGTTGCTGTTTGTACTTATTTTTGTAATCTTTTAATTTCTTCCTTTTATTAATCCTCTCAAAGGAATAGCAATGCAGGTGCTAGGCCAGATCCTCAGCTGGTAAAACAGCATAGCTACATTAAAATCAGTGGAGCTATTCTCGGTTAGACCAGATGAGAATCTGGCCCACTATGAATGGAATAGAAGACTCTTTCTTTTTCACTGAAATATTAAACATGTTCAAATACAGCTGTTTATCTGTCATAAATAAATAGGCTATTTCAATAACTTTTGGTAGCAGTAAATGTTTAAAAATGCTCCCGTTATTTTCAGACCACTTAATGACTTAAGCCCTGATTCTTTAATGTGATCTAAGTGGATCTAGCCTTGCACTCACCCCATTGACTGCAGTGGGGTTCCTTGCAAGCACAAAGGTCCAGCCACACTTCTCTGATTGGAGGATTGGGGCCCATGATTTAAATTTTAAAAAGTTTCCAATATTTGAATAAATTGAAGTGCATTATAACAAATGCCCACTGTGCTAAAACTAGTTTTAGAATATAGCCACAAGGTGGCATTGCCTTGCAAGTTTTGCATAAATTCTTAATATTCTGGTTTGTTTTTTTTTCTCTCAGATTGTGGCAGCTGGATGGAGGCAATCAAGTCATGATTGGGTTTGTAAAAACTTGCTTTTACAAAACCTACATTAAGACCAATAGAGAGGTTTCCAGGAACTTGAAAAAAAGTCAGTGGGGAGCAAACATTCCTCTGCAGTATTCACTTTGAGGGGACTACTGGTGTAAATAACTTTAAGCACATGCTTAGGTATTTTGTTGTATAAGGCTGGAGTGCTCATGTTAAAATTTTAATATGCTGTCATTTGGCCTAGCCCATGCTAGTTCCATTTTATAAGCCTGTTGTGCCCACTCTCTTACAAGCAGATTACTCATGTGCTACGGTTTTGATTTCTTTCCATAATACTAAGATAGATTAAGGCCACAAATTAGATTCAGAAGTTGAGCTGGACAGGAAATGGTTTTCCCATTCTGTGACTGTCTTTGAGATTTCAATTTTTCCCCCTGGTTTGTATCAAGATAAAACTGAGATCTTTTGAAAATTTTCAGAACAAAAGAAAGAAATGGTAGAGATGATTTCGCACCCCTCCCCATCCCAGAATAGTCAGAGCAGGGACTTAGATGCAAGTCTCCCATATTCCATCTGAGTGCCCTAACTACAAGGCTATGGGCTATTCTGAGGAGAGAGCTCTCTCTGTGAGTGAGTGTGAGAGAGAAATTCCACCTGGTGCCCAATTCATATTGGACTAATAGCATAAGGAATTGAAATGTAGGAAAAATGATTCTCTCAAGTGTGACTATCCTAGTGTACATTCAAACTGAGATATTGTGATCTTGTGCAAGACGATTATTTAAAAAAAAATCTGATTGTTGTCCTATAAACCACCTTTGTTCTGAAGATGAGTAAACTTCTTTCAAGGTGGTGGTAGTTGTCAGTATTACTGCTAATAGAGTTGCATGAAGAAACCTGTTCTATTCAGTATTGGACAGATTTTCACAAGAGCTCAGCACCCAACATGCAGAACTCTTCAAATCTGGCCATACCTGTCTCAGTGGAAGCTATTGTGTGCTGGGCTCTTGTGAAAATCTGGTCCTGACTGTAAGATTAAAAACTGAGGCAGATAATCACCATTTTTTTAATACACACATGAACATTAATTTTCTCTATTGTTCAGACAGCTTTGGAAATATTCAGCAGATGTATAGGAACTAGACTTAGCCAAAGAGGCATAGATCTGAAAGGTGTTTGTTGTTGTTGGGGAGAAGAGAGTGTGTGCGCCTGTCTGTATGGTTTTTTGTTTTTAAACACCAGACCATACAGAGTGATGACTGTGGTATTTCATGTTACTGAGAGAGAGTTTGCACCAGCACTAGAACCTTTCTTCATGTGCTCAGTCTATATTTAAACCTATCTCCAGCAGTCTTTAGTCTGGTTTGCTTAGCTCTGGGTACATTCTTGGTAGCGGTTTATGTCTACTGAGAAATTTGCCGTTACTTACTGTTCTTATAAAATAGTACAAATTCTTATTCCATCCAGAATTTAGTGAGATACTCTTTCCAGTAATTAAATCAGCATTATTGTATTATAGTACATCTTTTGTAGGCTGCATAGCAACTGAGAGCTCTGTAGCTGAACTGATGCTGGTACAAACCCAAAGGGCCAGATCTTCAGCTGCTGTAACTAAGTAAGTGCAAATACACACTGAGTCAATGGAGCTATGTTATTTTATACCAGCTGAGGCTCTGACTCTGTTTTGGCATACAGCTGTGATGTAATCATCATTTGTTTAATAAAAACAATGGGCTTGGCTGCCTACGCATCACAACCCCTTACCCTGAAGAATTTACAGTCTAAAAGGTCAGACAGAAGAAGCTAGGCTACATTGGAAAATCCAGGGATAGGGACGACAGTAGATTTTTAAAGTGGTAAACTCACTTCAATCAAAGATGGTTAATGCAGGCTGTGATGTTTTAAATATCCAGGGTAAAATCCTGGCCTCGTTAAAGTCAATTGGAATTTTGCTAGTGTCTTCCTGGGACCAGGACAATCACCCCTAAAATGTATATACCAGGATTCTACAGGAACTTCATCTGCTCAGGGTGTAGTTCTATATAGTTGTTGTACAGTACAAAGCAATGCTACACAACAGTTTGGGCCAGGCAGAAAATACTGTACCCAGCTGCCATGGAAGGAGGAAGACCACACTCTCTTGGTCAAATTCTAACACACCTGCTCCTGCAATGAAGTGCCATGTGAACTTTTGTGACAGCAAGTGTGGAGACGCTCCATTTTACATGCTATTGAACAGTCAGTATCCTCATTGGCACCGTGCCCCCTTGTTCAAGGGCACTGGCTCAGCACAGACCCAGAGTGAAAGTTTATTGTGTTCGCTCTCAAATAATTCCACAGGGGCTGACTGATAACAGATCTGGATTTAACACCATGAAGGGGTTTGCCCCCACTGGCATCACCAGTCTCTGCTGTGGGAGCAAAGATCAGCACTTCACTAGCTCTGCCCCAAGGCAGGTAGGAGTGACAGGCCTGATGACGGATGCATGCTATCTGGCCCAGCAAGCCAGGCCTTGTGGTGTTTCAACTGCTGAGCCTCTGGTTTACCTCTGCTCATGTGGCGGGAGACTCGAAGAAAACACAGCTCTTCCTGCCTCCTTTCTCTGTTCTCTTTGGGGTGGGAAGGCAGAAGTGGCTCCTCTGTAAGTAGCCACATGAAGAGGGGAGCTGCACAGTTAAGAGAATAGTAGCTGGGGTGGGGAGAGGAAAGGGCATGGACTAGACAAGATTGAAGATGAAGAAATCTGGGAGCATCTGCCAGAGACAGTGTGTGTGTGGGGGGAGGGGGGCGTGTCTCAAGTCTCAATGAGAAGTGAATCAAAAGAAAAAAAATTCCAGTATAAAACATTTAACATTATAGAGAAACCTGAGGGAAAACAGGCAAAGACAAATAAAAAGTTTTTAATGCAACATTAATACGTAACAGTTGGCTGGTCCATGTTTCTCTTCCAGTCCTCTATATACAGGCAACACACAATGGGCCAGAACGGACTAAATGGCAGCGGCAGCAGCTCTGGGGAGCAGGAAAAGGAACTCATACAGGGGTAACTTTCATCTGTATGAGCTCCTTTCCCTGCTTCCCAGAGGGGGCCTCACTCTGTGGAGGGAAGGCAGATGGTGGGACCAATGCCTGCCCTCTTGTGGGTTTGGTGTAGTTTGTTTTTGTTTTGACCAGATGGGGAGTTTGAGGCCATTTTGCAATGTCATAGCATTTCTTGGTGGTAGCTCTCAGCTGCTAGAGCCTTCTACCAGGGTCTGCACCCTAAATATTATGTTATATACACACGCATGGTGTGGGTCTATACATCTGAATTCATGCTACTGTGGCTGTACGCTAGGAAAATATACCTGTGTAGTTGGGACTGTAACTTTGGTGTATCTAGACCTGCAGTCTTAATCCCCCTTGCAACTGATATGTTTCCTCACTGACTTTTTTCCTTTCCTGGAGCCTGTGTGTACACTGAAATTATTATTATGGAAAGGTTGCTTATGAGCACAGGGTTGTTGGCATCTGTTCTTTTTAAAGAAAACCTGAGTGACAATTTTATAGATAGGAGAATCCCAGACAGTACTATGGACGTTGCAGCCAAGGGAGGGTAGGGCAAATCAGAGTGCTGCAGATTTCAAAAATGTCCTTTTTAAAATGACCAGCCATGTTTTGACTTCTGCTCTACTGCTCGATGAGGAAAAGGAGTGCTGAATAGTCAAGCTTCAAGCAAGGTGGTTTTATTCACAATTGCATTTTTAAAATACACATTAGATGCTGAATTGCTATTTTTTGTTTAGGAATTGTCTAATACTATCATTAAAGTGAATTTATTATGCTGGATTCCAAATCCACATATTGGGAATTCAGCAGCTTAACTTCTGTTACATCAAAGACCCTGAGCGAAAGATGTTTCCAACAGCATTAAACTTATGAGATATGTCGCTGTGTAAATGTACTGTTTGGTTAGGATGACATTTGGATACCTTCACTCCATTCACATTGGACAATAGCCTCAGTGCATCTGAATTCCTTTGAAATCACTCCACCAGCATAAATAAACCCATTGTTCCTGTTCTCAAGCTCTAGCCTCTGCCTTATTCTCATGCTTTTCCCTCTAGTCTTCTCCAGTTGCACCAAATGACCTTACAGGTCTTCAAATTCTCTGATACCTCCATCAGCTTGGACTCACCCTAACCTCCATAGTGCCATCCATTTTTACTAAAGTGCCTACATTTTACTCTTCAAATTTTGCTAATTTTTATATCTAAAAATGAATTAGGGTTGTTTGTGGCAATTGAATTATATGACAATTTCTATTGCATCCTTCCCTTAGCTCCCTTTGCAGCAATATTGCTCTGCATTTTTATTATTCCAGTTTATAAAAATGCACCTGTTGTGATTTCTCTGCCCATGTACAAGTGCTATGAAGCCATGTGTGGGAGCAACATTAACTAATGAACTTTGCTACCCTAGAAAGGCTTCAACCTGAACCTCAAATCCTCTTTACACTTCAAGCCAGAATGATGAGAAAGGCCTTGCAACTGTACCTCAGGAGTCAAACTTGCACTCTGTTGGACCAAGGTCAGATGCTAAATTTCAGAACATGGGGCCTATTAACTGAGACTACCTTGCCTCACACAGCTAAGGACCTCCTGTTGAGGCTCTCCTGAAATACGATGAAAAAAGTGGTCTTTGCAGGTATATGGAATCCAAAAAATGTTTAAAGCCTTAGAGATCAAATCGACCCCGGCAACTGGAGGCCCATCTCCCTCTGCTCCACCATCTACAAGCTGTATGCCAGCTGCCTTGCGGCAAGGATCACGGAGTGGTCAGTTTGCGGGGGCGCAGTCAGCTCAGTCCAGAAGGGCTTCATGTCCTCTGAGGGATGCTACGGGCATAACTTCCTCCTGCAGACGGCCATCCAGGAGGTCCAAGAGGAAGTGTGTCGTAGCGTGGCTCGACCTGACCAAGGCCTTCGGGTCTATACCCCACCACCACATCTTCGCCACCCTGGGAGAGTTCGGGATGCCGGCTACCTTCATCCAGATCCTCTGGGACCTCTACAAGGACTGCACCACCACCATCCATGCCACAGTTGGAGAGACGGACGCCATCCCCATCCGCCGTGGTGTGAAACAAGGATGCCCCTTCAGTGCCTTCATTTTCAACCTGGCCATAGAACCGCTCATCCGGGCCGTTGGAGATGGCTTGACCAGCTTCGACCTGCATGGCAAGAAAATCAGCATTCTGGCCTATGCGGATGATCTGGCCCTGGTCGCCGACAGCTAGGAAAGCCTCCAGCAAATGCTCAATGTCACCAGCCAAGCCGCGGAGTGGATGGGCCTGCGTTTCAACCCCCAAAAGTGCGCCTCCCTCCACGTCGACGGTGGCACCAGGGCGCTGGTCTGGCCTTCGCGGTTCCTTATCCAGGGCGAGTCCATGACCTCCCTTGAAGGAGAGAGATACCAACACCTTGGCACACCCACAGGAGTCCGCGTCCGGCAGACCCCCGAAGACACCATCGCAGAGATCCTGTGAGACGCGGCCCAAATCGACTCCTCCCTGCTCGCTCCCTGGCAAAAGATCAATGCCCTCAACACCTTCCTAATCCCCCGCATCTCCTTTGTCCTCAGGGGATCGGCCATGGCCAAGGTGCCCTTGAACAAGGCCGACAGCACCATCAGACAGCTGGTGAAGAAATGGCTCCACCTTCCCCAGAGGGCGTGCACGGACATCACCTACATTTCCCACAGACAGGGCGGTGCCAACGTACCTCAGATGGGTGACCTGTGCGACGTGGCGGTGATGACCCATGCCTTCCGCCTCCTGACGTGCCCGGACCCAACAGTGAGGAGCGTCGCACAGGAGCCCATACGGGGTGTGATCAGGAAATGCATCGCCAGGGCCCCCTCCGAGTGGGACGTTGCCACTTACCTCAGCGGCTCCCTGGAGGCTGAGTTCAGGAGAGAGGGGAGAGACCTAGCCTCTCTCTGGGCCCGCGCCCGCAACGCCTCAAGATGCCTGGGTAAGAGGATCGGCTGCTGCTGGAGGTGGTGCAAGGAACGCCAGGAGCTGGGAATACTGGTGCCACACGTAAAGACCCCGGACCACACCATCGTCACCCTGACCACCAGAGCCATGCTAGAAAGTTCCCTGAAAGACATCATCCGCTACCACTACGCCGAGAACCTCAAGTGGAAGCCGGATCAGGGCAAGGTGTTCAAGGTGTCCAGCAGGTGGGATGCCAGTAACCATTTCCTCCCCGGGGGCAGCTTCACCAGGTTCGCCGACTGGTGGTTCATCCACAGGGCCCGACTCAACTGTGTTCCCCTCAACGGAGCCATCCGCCACGGCAGCCGAGACAAGCGCCGCAGGAAGTGCGGCTACGTGAATGAGATACTGCCGCACGTCCTGTGTGGATGCAAGCAGCACTCCGTAGCCTGGTGGCACCGCCACAATGCCATCCAGAACCGACTAGTGAAAGCCATCCCACCTTCCCTGGGGAAGATCACTGTTGACGCCGCCATCCCCGTGTCATAAACAGATAGCTACGGGTTAATGTCTCTTTCACCTGGAAAGGAGTAACCTGAAACATCTGACCAGAGGACCAATCAGGAAACAAGACTTTTTCAAATCTGGGTGGAGGGAAGTTTTGAGTGTGAGTTCTTTGTTCTTTGTCTTGTATCTGGCCCTCTCGGCTCAGAAAAATCACTCTCAATCTCCTGCCTTTCTAATCTTCTGTTTCCAAGTTGTAAGTACAAAGATAATAAGATAATAGGTTTATATATTTTTTTTGTATTTACATGTGTGTAGTTGCTGGAGTGCTTTGAATTGTATTCTTTTTGGATAAGGCTGTTTATTCACTTTTTTTTCTTAAGCAATTGACCCTGTATTTGTCACCTTAATACAGAGAGACCATTTTTATGTATTTTTCTTTCTTTTATATAAAGCTTTCTTTTTAAGACCTGTTGGAGTTTTTTCTTTAGTGGGGACTCCAGGGAATTGAGTCTGCAGCTCACAGGGAATTGGTGGGAGGAAGAAGTCAGGGGGAAAATCTCTGTGTTAGATTTACTAAGACTGACAATGCATACCCTCTGGGTGAAACGGGGAAGAGAGATTAGCTATCTCGGTACTTCTGTTTCCAGGACTGGAAACAGGGAGGGTGGAGTCCCTCTGTTTAGATTCACGGGAGCTTGCTTCTGTATCTCTCTCCAGGAACCCAGGGAGGGAACACCTGGAGGGGAGGAGGGGGAAGGGAAATGGTTTATTCTCCTTTGTTGTGAGACTCAAGGAATCTGAGTCTTGGGGTCCCCCAGGGAAGGTTTTGGGGAGACCACAGTGAGCTAGGCACTGTATAAATTCCTGACTGGTGGCAGCGTTATCAGGTCCAAGCTGGTAACTAAGCTTGGAGGTTTTAATGCTAACACCCATATTTTGGATGCTAAGGTCCAGATCTGGGAAAAATGTTATGACACCCCGGAACAGACAGCTGACTGCGACCCGACATCGTTGTGACGGACGCAGAAAAGAAGAAGGTCCTCCTGGTAGTCATCACAGTGCCTTTCTAAAACCGGTCACCTGCCTTCCACGAGGCCCGAGCACGGAAGCAGTCGAAGTATGCCTCGCTGGCTGAGACCCTGAGAGCCCATGGCTACGAAGTCCAGGTACATGCCCTGATCATGGGAGCCCTGGGCTCATGGGACCCCCACGAGCCGGTTCTGAGAGCATGTGGGGTCAGTGGACACTACGCCCGGCTTATGAGACAGCTCATGGTGTCTGACGCCATCAGGTGGTCCAGAGACATTTGAACTGAATACATCACAGGACACTGCCAATACCACACTGAGTAATTGAGACAGCCGGCCAGGGAAATAACCCACTTCCTTCCCTGAGGGACCAAGGGACGCACCCCATCCTTGTACCTATCCGCTCCACCGATACTGACTTGGACTTCTTATTCATTCCATGGGTGGCGAACCCGAGCCCACTTATTCACTGACACTTTAAAAACCCTTGCACCCCAACCTGGCTCTATGCCAGTTATGTGATATGTATGTATCTTTTCATCCTTGCAAACGGTATCTGTAACCCCTCATAACCCAAGCCTGACCCCAGATGTACAGTACCTTCCCTCTCAACCTGTGTATATTTCATCTCAAGCATTTACTTTATTAAAATTTTTAAATCTGTTTAAAATAAAAAAGAAAGCAATGAAGCCCATGCAATCCCTGTAGCATGCGTGTAATAAGCTTCATGTATGAATCCCCACTAACCAAGCTGGCAGCCACAATCTGTGGTAGGTGAAGTTTCTAAGTAGCTTTCAGTATTAGATACAAGAAAAGAACATAGAAGGATTCGATGCTGGAGATAACAAAACTGGAGAAGCCTACCTCTCAAAGGAAAAGTTGCAAAAATGAGCCAAGCAAAGATGGATGCTGCCTGGTTGCTCCTATCATGGCAGCTAGCTAAACATCCAGAAGCAGGCAAGGATTATACTGGAGAGCAAATCCCAATAAAAAGCAACCATAGTCCTTCAGCTGAAAATACCATGGGTGCCATCTATAGCTCTTCTGTTCATTTCCCTTATCAGACCAGGATCAAATCTGTATTATTCAGATTCAAAGCAGCTAACTAGCTCCCATCTAAATCAGATGATCCAGATAGAGTGTCTAGTAGATTGTAAAATGCTAAGCAGCAGTCTGTCTTCCTACTGTTGAGAAGTGCTCTCTGCCCCCCGATTCTAAATAAACTATACATCCTCTTCCAATATATGTGAGGGAGTTAAATACACCAGGAAAATGCTCTGAATATAAAGGCAATTAAGCATGTTTGGAAATTGAATGGAACAGCATCTTTTAATTAAAACAGAGGTAGTGTATGTGGAATAAGTTAAGTAATACAACAATATGTATAGGATGAATGAGTCCAACACAATTAGACATTAGTCTGGACTTCTAGACACAGAATGAAGCAAGGTATACATAGTCCTTTTCTGTCCATCAGATTTTCATGTCCACTCTAATCTATTCCACAAGGCAGTACACAAATCACTTCAACTTTGAGACAAACAGCTAGCTGAGAGAGCAATAATGTATTAATACCCTGATTCAGCAAAGCACTTGGGCATATGCTTAAAAATCAGGGCCTAAGAATTCCTTTTCAGAAGTTTGATATCCTTCCTCCCCTATTTTCCTTAATCATTAAACTGAATGGAGATTTTATTGTAATTGTTGGCTGAGATTTCAAAATAGTCTAGGAGATTTAGACACTACTTTCAATGGAAGAGGTGTCTAGTCCCAGACTGCTTTGAAAAATCACAACCACTGTTATTTTGTTGAGAGCTGATAATTTGCTCAGTACTGCACAAGAACAGAGCAGAAGCCACTCCTGCCACAAAGATCTGGCAGAAAAGGCTAAATGCAGCACTAAGCCCATAAGCAAAAAAATGCAGAATGTTGCAAAAAATAGTTCAGCTTTAGGGAGCTAGACATAATTTAGAAGTAACTACAAATCATAACAGATGAGGCAAGCACTGCCTTGTTCCTGTGAAGAACCTGACACACTTCTGTAGTCAGAGGCAATACAATAATTAACTCTTGTAAGGCAAGTGACATGCTTACACAAATGCATGGACTACCATAAACACACCTGATCAGTGAAAATGGATACAACATAGTACCTGCTCTGAAAAGCTTACGATCATCTACTTCAGACAAGAATTCAAGCACGATACATGGAATGACATGTCAAATGCAAGATGATGTTGCAATATAGTCAATGAGGAGATTGATGTATGAAGGCTTCATGAAAAGTGGGATTTGAAGGCAGAGATGGGTGACACTTAGCACATTGGAGATTGTTCCATGCATAGAGCAGAGCATGAAGAATTCAAAAAACCGAGAGTTGGAGGAAGAGCTGATGAGCAATAAGGAGAATATGCAGAGGACCATAGGGAGCACTGGCGGAGTCCAAGATGAAATCTGAGCAGAGTTAGAGGTAGGGCAAGAGTTATGAACCACTGTGAAAATGACAAGGAGGGATTCTCATACTCAGAGACTCCACTAGGCCGGAAGTCAGCAACTAATGGGTTAGTCACACCCATAAAACCAGAGACACAGCAGTCCATGGAGAAGAGTGAGGGAGTGGAATACAGTAATGAAATGGTTGCTCTCTGACAGAGCAACTAGTCATCAGTTCATAAGAATGCAACACATATACCATTAGACTGAGCTAAAAAATGTCTGCACCCGGCAACATTTGGGATAATAGGCTGCTTATTCGCTATAGGCGCTATGTGTCCTTTTCACAATTAACCTCCCTGTTATTAAAGAAGTTGATCTAAAAGGGACAAACTTGCCTGTTTGCAATATACACCACCCAGGAAAAAAAAAAACAAAATCTTTCTGCACAGATTTTAGTGAGCTTTAGTGAGACACTGCTGTGAAACCTACAATGAGGTGGCCCCTTCATCCTACATCTCTGCTTGTGGGGCAGAAATTTGCTTAACATATGTATCCAGTTTTTGTTAAGTTTGGCATGGGCAAGCAAAGGGCAAGAGCCTCAGTCAGAGAAAAATATTCAGAATTGTTAATAGTACAAGTCTCATAGTTACTTCCTAAAATAAATACATGTAAGCAATTCAAAGTGGCAACAAAAGGAAAAAGTGTTCCAAGATAAAGCAAAAGTCCCAGGGTTTAGGTAATCATGAGCTGTAGCCTTGAACCTTTACAAGTCATGATATTCAATTTGGGGAGTAAGACATCTTGGATTCAGGTTCAAGCAGCAGGTGAGCTGTTTTCACTCTGGTTGTGAAAGGGGCAGTAGCTGTGAGATATATGGAACCTAAGTATTTGTAAGATGAGAATGTATTGGAGGGGAGGAATGGGGTATTTAGGGGAACTACTTTTCTCTCTGAGGTGCCAGTCTATAAAGTTTTGGATGTTTAGAGACCTTCTAAATGTTGCAAGTGCCCACAGAACACAATGCTTTTTGCCGATATTTGAAGGGAATACATTTTGGCATACACTAATGGAATATGCTGTGGTTTTCAGTTTGCCAGTAGGAGAGTACAAAATGTGGTTTCTGCCTGATCTAAAATTTATCCAACCCCGTACCATAGGCAGAAGCAAGGACAATGCATGCCTGCTTCCTGGTCAGCATTCTGAAGATCTTGTCTTGTCCTGGCTGTTGGCCTGGGATAGGTAGAGGCCTTATGCTTCTCATTTGCAGTTGCAGTTTTTTCTCCCCTGTTTTTACTACAGTGGTTCCTAGTCTGTGGTCTGTGAACCACTGGTGGTCTGGGGAGAGCTGTTTATTTCTTATTACTTGTATTACCATAGCACCTAAGTCATGGACCAGGGCTATGCCGCACAAACAACAAAAAGACAGCCTCTAGCCCAAGGAGCTTGCAATCTAAGATGAGCCAACAGATGGATAGAGAGAGATCGGAGATATAAGGAAACAATGAGACAGTATTGGTTAGCATGACAGGAAGTGGTCTCAACCCACCAACAGCTGAATCGTTGTCAAGCTTTTTGTAGGCATCACTGCAAAGGGGAGTTTTAAGAAGGGATTTCAAGGCGGATAATACGTAAGTTTTGTAGATGTTTATGGTGAGTTCCTCCAAAGCATGTGGGGCAGCATAGGAGCCTGTTTGCAAATTTAACAAATAGGAGATGGAGGTTGGCCTCACCTGCCAATTGGAAGCAAAAGTTGACATCCTGATTCTAAATGAAAGATGATAAATAGGGTGAGGATAGGCCATAAAGGAGCTTGAAAGTGAAGACAATTAGTTGTCTGATGTGATAGAGAAGGGATGTAAAGAGAGGGTGATGTGGACAAAGTGATGCGCTAGGAAAATAATCTTTGTGACAGCATTCTGAATAGATATAGCATGGAAAGTAGCATTTGTCAAAGCCAAAAGAAGGATGTTACACTAGTTGAGATGATAAAAGCCTGGATGAGAGTTTTAGCTGTGCAGAAGGATATATTTTAGGGCTGATCTACACTACTGCTTAAGTCAATGTAACTTACATTGTTCAGGGGTGTGAAAAAGACACCCCTCCGAGCAATGTAAGTTACATTGACTTAAGCCCTGTCCACACCGGCGTTATGTTGGTGTGAGACACTCTCCTGCCAGCATAGCTTCCGTCTCTTGTGGAGGTGGAGTAATTATGCTGACTGGAGAGCATTCTCCTCTCAACAGTGTGTGTCTTCACCAGATGCGCTACAGCGGCGCAGCATCAGTGCAGCTATGCCGATGAAGCGCTCTAGCATAGACTTGTCTTTAGAGACGTTATGCAGAAAGAATCTGCAGGGCTATCTTGGATGTGGGGACCTAGAGAGAGGGCTGGGTCAAAGATGGCCCTAACAGGCAGGATGTTGTCCACAGTGATTGACATGCAACTGACACTCCTTGTCTTCATCTACTAAATCATAATGAAAGTTAAAAGACGTTACATTTCCATGTAAGCAAGCGTAATTTCTGTAGTTAGGTCATACAATCAGAGGCAACATGGATGGTGTAATTGCAAATGGGAGGGGATATGATCCATGAGACACTCTATTAAGATGCGGACCATACTGTGAAAAAAAATTGGTGGCTGTTTTACTCTTAACACTGGCTTCGTTAGTTGGTTCTTACTGATTTGCAGGGTTTTGTTGTTGTTCCACTAAGTGGCATTTTGTGTGGTGGTATTGAGACAGAACCTATCACTGCAGCAAACTGGCAAAACACCCCAGCACAACATAACTTTCCTCTGGAGCATCTGAGATGGATTACGTTGTTCTCCTGACTCTATGTTGCCGCATTTGGAAGCCAAGGTCTCCCTTTGGGAGGTTTAAACAAATAGGCAGAAGTTATTGCAACCCATATTGGGATGAATTATATATATGTTAGCTCAGAACTTGTCACAACTTGTGGAATCATAAAATTGTAGGTCTGGAAGGGACCTTGAGAGGTCTTCTAGTCCAGCATGCTGACGTGCTCTTAAAAATCTCCAGTGATGGAGATTCCACAACCTTCCTATTCCAATTTATTCCAGTGCTAACTATCCTGACACTTAGGAAGTTTTTCCTAATATCTAACCTAAACCTCCTTTGCTGCAGTTTAGGCCCATTGCTTCTTGTCCTATCCTCAGAAGTTAACTAGTACAATTTTTCTCCCTCCTCCTTATAACAACCTTTTATGTACTTGAAAACTGTTATGTCCACACACACAGTTTTCTCTTCTCCAGACTAAACATACCTATTTTTTTCAATCTTCCCTCCTATGTTATGTTTTCTAGACCTTTAATCATTTTTGTTGCTCTTCTCTGGACCTCCTCCAATTTGTCCACATCTTTCCTGAAATGTGGCACCCAGAACTGGACACAATACTCCAGTTGAGGCTGAATCAATGTGGAGTAGAGCAGAATTACTTCTCGTGTTATGCTTACAACATTCCAGTTAATACAGCCCAGAATGTTTGACTTTTTTATAATGTTATACTGTTGACTCATATTTAGCTTGTGATCCACTATGACTCCCCGATCCCTTTCTGCAGTACTCCTTCCTAGGCAGTCATTTCCCATTTTGTACGTGTGCAACTGACTCTTCCTTCCTAGTGGAGGAGTACTTTGCATTTGTCCTTATTGAGTTTCATCCTATTTTCTTCAGATTACTTCTCCAATTTGTCTAGATCATTTTGAATTTTAATCCTATCCTCCAAAGCATTTGCAACCTCTAACAGCTTGGTATAGTCCGCAACCTTTAAGTGTACTTTCTATAGCATTATCTAAATCACTGATGAAGATACTGAACAGAACCAGACCCAGAACTGATCCTTGCAGGACCCCACTTGATATGCCCTTCCACCTTGACTGTGAATCACTGATAACTACTCTCTGGGAACAGTTTTCCAACCAATTATGCACCACCTTATAGTAGCTCCATCTAGGTTTTATTTGCCTAGTTTGTTTAGGAGTTCTTGTGAAATAGCATCAAAAGCCTTACTGAAGTCAAGATATACCACATCTACTGCTTCCTCCACATCCACAAGGCTTGTTACCCTGTCAAAGATATTAGGTTGGTTTGACATTTGTTCTTGACACATCCATACTGAGTTACTTATCACCTTATTATCTTCTAGATGTTTGCAAATTGATTGCTTAATTATTTGCACCATTATCTTTCCGGGTACTGAAGTTAAGCTGACTGGTCTGTAATTCCCCAGGTTGGCCTTATTCTCCTTTTTATATATTGGCATTATATTTGCCCCTTTCCAGTCCTCTGGAATCTCTTCCATCATCCATGACTTTTCAAACATAATTGCTAATGGCTCAGATATCTCATCAGTCAGTTCCTTGAGTATTCTAGGATGTATTTCATCAGGCCCTGGTGACTTGAAGACAGCTGATTTGCTAAGTAATTTTTAACTTAGCCCTATTAGTCTTGGTGTGCTGGTTGGCTCCATTTGTTAACCCAAACCTAGGCACAGGTTCAACAACAGCAGCACTGTAAGGTGTGTTATATCAGACAAATGGGGCATGCTGTCTGGCACAGATTGAAGGCATCCCTCTGAAAGGAAACACCCCCTCATTCTACCCCCCAACATTTCATGTGACCACACAGACATGCTGATGCTCCTAGCCCACCCTGATGCTTAATAATCATTACTTGGTTGGGTGAAAAAGACTACAAAGTCTTACACTCCCTGGTAAGAATTTGAGCTTTGGTGGACAGCAAACTCTCTCAGGAATTATAGCCCATTGCTTAAACCAAACAGATCTGGTTTGGGTGTTTAGTTGCTTATTGCACAGCTGCAGCATCCATGGTTAGCTTCAAAATTTATTGTGTTTAAAACAATACAGTATGTTTTTCCAGCACTTAAAAGGAGAGAGAATACCCTTTTTGACTGGAGTTAATGAATACTGGCCTCCTGTATCTCTGACTCAGGTGACTGGGGCAGGAAACAAAGATTTAGCAACACTCCTGTATGTCACACCTTTATTATACTCCAGCCCTTTCTTGTTCAGAGCGCTCAGGTGTCCTGATCCTGCAGACTTTTAATGATTAGTCCCACTGACATCAGTGACAGCTCATGGACTAAACATGGCAAAGTGAGTCCCTTCCTTTTTCATCCCCACTAGCGAAGATCTTCCAGTGCAGAATGAATTATTTCTTTAACAACCTACTGCTGAAAACACCTGTTACTAAACCAGAAGAAAAAGGAAGGACTGTAGGGAAGGCAAATTCCACTCACAGAGGTGAGTGCTTTAGCGTTTGGATCAGGGAACAATGGAGAAAAATTTGAGAACAGCTTTCACATTTCTCTGAATGCAGAAAGCACCTATCAAAAGAAATAAGCACCTACTGTGTTTAAGCAATTTTTATTTACGTATTTAGAGGGAAACTTCCATATCATAAGTAAAAATACTAGAGTTGAATTTTGTGTATAAAAAAAAATGTCATGGTGAGGGGTTCTCTGTGCTGGACTACAGTATTTATCATGGAAAGGGGAAGTGAGGGTATTTGCAATACACTCTCTTCCAAATTAAAAAAATAAATGCTAATTAACTGCAGTACATGTCATCATTTTTATACAGTCAAGAGAATGAAAACAAAAAGCAATTGAAAAGAATGCAACCTACAGTGGAATAAAGTCATTCGGGCAGTAGAGGCAGAATAAGACTGTTTTTTACGAAAGTTACAAAGAAACATGATACAACCAAAAAAAAGAGGGTGGGGGAATTTCTCACTAAGATTAAAAACAAAAATATATTCACTTGAACACCCTATTACTCAAACACAGAGGAAGTTTCAACCTAGTTTTTTTTTTTTCTTATACACGGGAAACACTGTTAAAGTGCTTCTTCAAGAGTTGGAAGGCACCACTGACAGTTGCCTGATACCTTGAATGCACATTGAAGAGTGAAGAAATTGTCTGGCATGATGCAAACAGTAATTGTTTATGTATTTTTATACAACTTCTCTTTAAAAAAAGCAGCGACAAGTCATTACTTCAGTGCCAAAATTTACTTCTGTTTGGTTGATTCATTCATCCAGATGAATTTCTCCCTTAGAGCTGTGTGTGGTTTTTTATACACTGTACAAAGTGGGGCAATTCTGCAGTATAGCATTTTAGATCAGACCGGTCAGCAGACTGTTTTCTAAGTTTTGTGCAGCCGATCCTGTTAAATACTCCTAAACTGTAGACAAATGGACTAATTAAATGCACTATCTTGAATAGAATACTCATCTGTGCGATGTAGAAATGGACTTGATTCCACAGAATTCAATTTGATACATAATTTCTTGTAGCAGATGTTATAACAAAATAACTTGCTTTTTGAACTACCTCACTGAGGCCATTAATGCTGTTCCTATAGTTGATTTTCTGGAGTAGGATGACACTTCATTGCTGTCCAAAGTGAGTTTGAACCTTTAAACTCTCCAGAGTTTGTTCACTTTGTTGCTTATATTATTGCACTAGCTACTAAAGTCTTTACAGCTTCCTAAATAAATCTAATTGTTCAGAGTGAAGATTCTACATTTAGATAATGAACTGTATGAAATAAATAAAATAAGGGGATTTTTCTGGTCAGAACTGCTGATATGTTGAATATCTTAATTATTTCTAATGTAAACCGTTTTGGTGCGTGTTCTTAAAAACCTAGTCATTCAGCATAAAAGTTTGACTTAAATCCATTCTTAAATGTTTTCTTCTCAAAAATGCATCAGAGAATTGTTTTAAATACAGAATCTGTGAAGCTTCTAACAAATTCATGTAAATTGTAGTACAAACATAGTTTGTAATTCAGATAATATAGACAGTTTTCTAGTGTCCATTGAAGTAAGGTCCCCAAAATGTAGTCTGTTTTGTTTCTGAATGGGAAAAAAGGCAAAACATTAAGCTGTTCCACTGGCTGAATAAGAGAACTGAGGAAAATGAGGTCTTCTCTCATTATCTACACAATCCATACTGTCATCTGCAAAGAGAAAAATAAATTTTACACACACTGAATAATGCCACCTATATTTTGATTTTAAACAGGATAGAGATTAATGATTTTCATGTCTTGGAACAAATGCATTGTAGCTTCCTCCCTACATCCCAAACTAAAAATATAGCTGAAGCTAGTAACACAAAGGCATCAAACTTAAGACCTTCCTTGACTCTCTTTATTTAATGTAAGTCACAGAAGAAGTTAATTTTCAGCACAGAGATGTAGCTGTGTTGGTGTCCATTTAACACTGGAGTTGTATGGCTGAATCCATATTCACTATACTGAATTTTCACCCCTCCACGTCTAGTGGTACAAAGTGAATGCTATGTTACCATGGAAATAAGAGTATACTTAAAATAAAAAAGCACATTAGCCATTATGCAACAAGTATTTGTTAATATACATGATGTGTGTGCGTATGCATTTCAAATCTATGAATATTGCTGGTTGGAAATTTTCCAGCAGAATGTTTTTCTGTTGGAAAATGCCAATCAGTTGAAAATGAAATGTTTTGTGGAAACTTGTCAGTTTGAACATTATTTCGCTTGGAAAAGAGCTAGTGCAAAGTGTTCTGACATTTTCAGAATGAAGCATTGTGCTTTATTATTTTGAAACAACTTTTTTAATTTT
The DNA here is from genome assembly GCF_025201925.1 of Gopherus flavomarginatus. Taxonomy (NCBI): domain Eukaryota; kingdom Metazoa; phylum Chordata; order Testudines; family Testudinidae; genus Gopherus; species Gopherus flavomarginatus. The sequence continues at coordinate 142,469,160 of NC_066621.1, forward strand.
TATATCAGTTTTTGCAAAATGTCAAAATTAGAACAAAACTTTCTGATTTTACAAAACTAAACATTTCAACTGACCTGAAATTAATTTTTTTTCAGAATTTCATTTTGTAAGATATTTCATATATTTTGTTTTAGTTCCATTTCAGAACAGAAACCAAATTTTGAACTGTCAGAACTCCCGACGACAAAAAATCCAGCTTCTACTCAGTTCTGTTTATGACGTTCTATGCCTGTGAAAGGCACTAGACTGGAATTCTCTAGTTAACTGTGGAATGGGTACACACTTCCCCAAAACACTAGACTGGAGAGACCACCAGTAGGGGTTGAGAGGGCAATTCTGTTTCTATGCCCAGTCAATAGTTTCTGGCATTTACGAGGACAGGGATGCAGACCACCAGATCGAATCACATAGCTCACTGAGCACCCACTGGATAACAACTTTATGGTACTATCAATTAGAGATGGGCCCAGGGTGAAAAATTCAGTTCCAGATTTGTAAACATCCTAAAGCTGGAGCTTGGATTTTGGTATGGACCATCATTGCCGACATCCCAGATTTGAATAGGCAAATTAACAGTGAAAAGCCCCATATCAGTTTACTAACACCATGATCAAGTATAATCATACAGTTTAATTACTGTATATGAAGAAACCCACATGAATCTGAACGGACATTTCTTTGATCTTTTCTATAAGGCCAGATAACACTACTGATTATCATCTTGGAGTGGGTCTAAAAGGAAAGTGAGACATATTTAGAAAAAACTTTACCTTGGCCAGGTGGAGTGATTGTAATCATCTGTGCTGTAAATTCTTCATCAAAATACCTTGTGTCTGTTTCAGATGTAACTTGTGGTTTAAATGGAGGTATAAGCTGAAAGACACAAAAACACGGCAAGCTTATAGTTTACTGAAATACATTCTTTATAGGTTGGCTTTGAATTTCAGCTATAAACCACAGTGACTTTTCCTATACTGCTAGTAAAATCCTGGCTCATAGGAAAGAAACATATACAATACAAAATGTGCATTTCCTGTTTATGGGATGTGAAAGGCTGTTTCTTAATCGTGTTTGCAGTAGAAAGAGTTGTGAGCTGTTGATGCTACTTCAAGCAATAAATAAATAGCTGACATTTACAGTTAAGAAATTAATAATCTGTTTTTTAAAAATAACATACAAACTCCAGGCCTTATCCGCTCTGCTTGAGACATGGGAGAGGAGCAAAAGGAGCAGAGAGTCTGCCTAATTGCCCAAAATTGTTCAGGGGGAGGGGAGCTGTACAGTGGCATCACAGCTCCCTTGTAGTCATATCCCATGGAAACAACTTGATATAAACTCTGCACTTGTGGAGCTCTGAAGGTTTAAGGGAAACTGGCATGGTCAGTGGAGAGCTTCTCACATTGCATCCTTCTCTAGCTAAACCATGAGCAGCACTCGTAAGACCCTACGCTGTGCTGTTAAACTCTCTTGGGTGTGAGGGGTAGAAGTCAGCCCCATGTGAGCAGGGAGTCTAGCAGCAGGACTCTAAGTAACTGAGCTGCTTCAGTGGGATGGGAGAGGAGGGAGCGTGGGAAGCAGCACATCCACCATGTTGGTCTTATGCAGATGCAGTGTTCCAAAGGATTGTGTAACGTACAGTTTTAGAAGGCAGTGTATCTCGTAGGCAAATCTTGTTCTGTTTCCCACTGCATGATACAGCAGAAACTTAGTGTGAAGTCACATTCTGGAGCCCTTCCACAGAGGACATGATGTTGGGCATCAATTCACCCACCACTGGGGATAAATCTGGCAGTCGTAATAGCAACTACACTAGGCAACAAAACAATTGGGGAATGGGATCAAGAAAGCATACTGTATCCCACTGAAACTGCAGGGAAAAGGTCAGCTAGGCAGAACATTAAATCACTCAGGCCTGGTCTACAATTAAAAGATAGATCTACATAGCTATGGTGCTCAGGGGCATGAAAAATCCACACCATGAGCGCTGTAGCTATGCTGACCTAGTCGCTGGCGGAGGCACAACAAGGTCAAACAATATAAGGACGGCCACACTGGGTCAGACCAACGGTCCATCTAGCAGATCATCCTGTCTTCTGACAGTGGCGAATGCCAGGTGCTTCATACAGAATCAACAGAACAGGCAATCATCAAATGATCCGTCTCCTGTCGTCCAGTTCCAGCATCTGGCAGTCAGAGGCTTAGGGACACCCAGAGCATGGGGTCGTATCCCTGACCATCTTGGCTAATAGCCTTTGATGGACTTATCCTCCATCAACTTGTCTAATTCTTTTTTGAACCCAATTATAATTATGGCCTTCACAACATCCCCTAGCAAAGAGTTCCACAGGTTGACTCTGAGTTATGTGAAGTACTACTTCCTTTTGTTTGTTTTAAACCTGCTGCCTATTAATTCCATTGGGTGACCCCTGGTCTCTGTGTTATGCGAAAGGGGAAATTGCTACTGCAATACATACAATCAATAATATCAGGCTCCTTTAATTTTATTTCAGATTTGATTTAAAATTAAAGACAAAAATATGATCCACAGAGACAGATCCTGGTGATACTTCAAAAGAAAAATCCTGTGAGGTTTAGAACCAACAATTCAACATTATGGGAAGTGAAAATACAACTGTTTTAAAAATGGCCCTTATTATAAATACCTACTACAGTTACAAGATGCAAACAATGTACATATTGTAAGCCTAAATTTTAAAAACTAACTAGTCATTTTGGGTGTCCAATGATACCTTGAATGAATCTGAGGATCAGATAAGTACTCAGCAGTTTCAGAAATTCAGGCCCCTTTAAGAAGTCTCAATCATAGGACTGGAAGGGATCTTGAGAGGTCATCTAGTCCAGTCCCCTGCACTCATGGCAGGACTAAGTATTATCTAGACCATTCCTGACAGATGTTTGTCTAACCTGCTCTTAAAAATCTCCAATGATGGAGATTCCACAACCTCCCTAGGCAATTTATTCCAGTGCTTAACCACCCTGAAAGGAAGTTTTTCCTAATGTCTAACCTAAGCCTCCCTTGCTGTAATTTAAGCCCATTGCTTCTTGTCCTCTCCTCAGAGGTTAAGAACAACAATTTTTCTCCCTCCTCCTTGTAACCACCTTTTATGTACTTGAAAACTGTTATGTCCCCTCTCAGTCTTCCCTTCTCCAGACTAAACAAACCCAATTTTTTCAATCTTCCCTCATAGGTCATGCTTTCTAGACCTTTAATCATTTTTGTTGCTCTTCCTCTGGACTTTCTCCAATCTGTCCGCATCTTTCCTGAAATGTGATGCCCAGAACTGAACACAATACTCCAGTTTTTAATAGATTGGCACTATATGCCCTTTTCCAGTCATCTGGAATATCTCCCATCGTCCATGACTTTTCAAAGATAATCACTAATGGCTCAGATAGCTCAGATATCAATGTTAAGTACCCCAAATTATTGGACACTATTGGAAATGCAGGCTATATAGTTTATATGTTATTCGAGGTACAATAGAAGGGAGCTCCATTTCATAAAATGATAATCCTATTCTCAAGTGATTCCAACCAGTATATCTTTTTATGAAGATAAACATCCTTTCTCCCCGATACTGAACCCCCAATATTCTGATCATCCATAAGGCAGTTTCTCCTCCGTCTAAGCAATAGCTTGGCCCTTTCTGCGTGTTCGTTCTATCCATAACCCATTTACCTAATGGTGGTTTTGGCACATGTGCTGCTCCCAGTCACTCTCTAAATTGTCTGCGGCACTGAGTCTCAGAATGCGTGAGTGATTAAGGACTCGGGCACTGCAGCAGAAACCTAAACTCTATGCTAGAGAATGACTGGGAACCACAGAAGGAAATAGAAAACAACTATAAGAAGTGTTCTAGATTATTTTTTACAAAATATTTGTAAAATACAATCTAAGACAAGGTAAATTGCACCTACAAAATGAGGGAAATATTTTTGTATATGGTCAGATTTGGATTATTGAACTGGGAGGAGAATTGGGAGACTGTAGCAAGAAGCTGTTAGGTTAGTTTATTAAGTGGATTTGTCATGTTACTGAACAGCTCTCACTGCAGTAGCTCAGCAGACTATGGTTGAAATGTGCCACTTGTAGCGTAATGCTGCTGCATGCCAGCATGAGCTATGTGGACTTAAGCTGCTTACTAGCCAAGAGAAACTGGTGAGAAGATGCAATTAAAATATCAATGTTTACATGGAGTTTGTGGAAGGATGAAGTATTGCCTAGTTAAAATGCAGCCTTCTCCAAGGACAAATGGCAAAGATTTTCAGCAGGGATATTCTGATAAAGATTTTAAAATTTCTGTGACTAGACAAACTCAGTCACACCAAACTCCCTGTTCAAAGCAAGGTCGTGTCTCCCAGGCTTAATTACACAGAAAATGTCCTTGTTCATACAAAACCTCAATTATGTAAACTTATTCAACATTTCCCAATGACACTGGGGAACCATGTCTGTCCCAGAGATTCATGTAGGCTAATAGAATATCACCCCATAGTGAGTGAAATATGCTATCACTTTCAGAATGCCCTCCAGACCACTTAAACCTGCCTCTCTGGCCTGCGCAGAGCGGGTATTTCTACAGCAGATAATGTCTTAGATCCAATTTCTGATTTGCCTGCTTGCTAGAAATGGGCCGAAGAGGCTGGGTTTTGGTTTTGCAAAGACTATGTCAGAGGTAGTCTTGATCCAGGCACTATTTTCTCCAAGGCAGCTAATGTCTGGAGGGACTGGAAAAAGGATTGAAGTTTTGGCCCATCACCACTCTCTATAACCTTCATGAAGATCAGATTAAAAACAATATTCTTTACACTGAATTGTGTAAACTTTGCAATCAGAATGCTGGCATGCAGAAGCCCAACACCTGATACATCTACTGCAGACATTCTACATGTGGCAGTCTCCGTTGAGATCTGTTCTTAAAAGGGATATTGTCAAGGCTAGTAGACCTAAAATCAGACCTTCCAGACAGCTCTTTGTTTCCTGGCAGATGCGCAAAAGGCAAATAAATGACTTGCTATCCCTCCAATTTTTTGGCTGCCTTAGTCTGGTGAGCAGACAGGGTATGGAATATACACAACTCCTATTCTCTCAAGAATTGAGATACTTGTAAATTTCAGAACTCTGCCTTCTGACAAGAACAGGGCAGGCAGAATGAGAGGCGCCCAGTAAAACATGCATGTGTGATCATGAATGAATACAGTTCTAGGGTTTGTTTTCCACTTGCCCAGCAGAGAAGTTCGAGTTCTGTCAGTTACAAGCCTTTCTTTAGGGAAAAAGACAGATCTTCCAGGAGCAGAAGGGAAGAGTTATATTGTAAGTATTAAAATGTGTATATAATACAACAGTTTAAAATTTTAGATGGCAACCTGGACGGTGTCCTTTAAAAGGATCCGTGTATGCTGAATGATGCATAGGTATTCAAGTGTGAAGCGTACAATGCTGAATTATTTCATCAGTATTCAGATGCATCTCTCTCCCTTCTGTGAAATGATATAAAGGGGCAATCATTTTTCCTAATACAAGAGTTTTCTAGTATTAGGAACGTGCGTGTCATATTACACTTTGCTGTATCTATTGCGTTCTCCAGGGGACTATTCAACATCTTCATAACTTTATCAACAAGGAGAGAGAGAAGTTTTGGAAGGAGAAGACAGGGTACCCTTTGTACTCCAAATACAATAGGAAAGTCAACAATGTTAATCTCTATTGGTATGATATGGAAACTGCTAACATATTATGATGTTAGTTATACTAAAAGGAATCCAACAGCTAAAACCCTGAGCAGATCATCCATTTCTATTAATTAGAGACTTTCAGGTTAAAAAGAAAATATTAATTATGCCTATTGGGGCCCAAAGTTGGCTTTAGCACTTTCCAAAACCAAGGGAAGATATGACTCTTGCCTCCTAATTAAATTAGCTCTGATATGATGCAGGGAAAACAAGACAGTACGGAGGGCAAAGTGGGATAACATGAATAAGATCACACAGTTACTCAACAACAGCTAGTACATGGCATGATGAAGTAGTTTCTCTTTTTATCACTAAATAGATAGCTGAGTTCCATGTGAGTGTCATGACAAAAGTGTTTGTGAAGAGGGACTTGAATGAGTGGAGGGTAATGCTCGGAAGAGGTAATGAGGGCAACGTGGAAAATGGCTCTAAGATAATGGAGGAGGAAGTGCTTGAGGTCGACATCACTGACGGAGTAGTGGTTATGCCAGTCACATAGCAGCAGGTCAGTCTCTCCGATTCTAGGGGCTCCCGTTAGAGAACATGGGGGCGGGGCTTCAGAAAAGTAGGTGACAAACCACGAATTCTGATACGTAAAATTGTCCTTCCCTTCTTTGTCACAAACCCCTTATTAGAACTCGACTACTTTAAAAAAATCCAAGTTTGACATCTCTGTGTTTATGCTATTTGTCTGATCTAGTTTATTTGCATTATTCAAACAGAGAGAAATGCAACAAGCAAAAAACAGTTTCACTATTATTTCTGGTTAGTTTCATGTTCAGATTCTCAGGCACTGGTTCAATGAGCCAGTTTCTGGGCTTCAAGCATCTTAGGGGTATATCACTGGTTAAAGAGAAAATTGTTTCAACTAGAATTAAAACAAAATACATTGTAGGGGACCACCTTAAACATATTCAGTTTCTCCACAAACCCACTTGACATCAGAGGAATTATTATAAGTACCTTTTTCTCATATACGTCTTGCCAAACAATGCCAGAAAAAAATTTGTGTTGCATAATCTCCTTTGCGTCATCAGAACCACCACCTAACCTGTTTTGGGGCAAAAAAAATAAAAAATTAAAAATTAAAAAATGAACACTTGAGCATATGTAGTTTTCAAATAAGGTTATTACTGAGAAGTGAGGAAGTCATGGGTTATATGGTTAAGTAACTAACAGTTTATCAGTTTCAGGTCTGAGAATGAGGCTTTACCTTGATGCATTTGTTTCATGTACTAAGACTCAGGAATACTGTTTGTTTGTCCATTTCAGACTTCAATATGCTTCCAAAATCTCTAGTGGAACTATTTAAGAGACAAATTATTGTTACGGAAAAAGATGCATCTAAAATTTGTGCTTGAAAAGATCTGACCTCAAAATGAAGTTCTATTATGTGACTTTAAAAGTGGGCTTCTCTTGCGCAACATACCTGCTCTAATTCATATTTGTTTTAGTGGCAAAAGTAAGTTATTACTTTTAGCATGCAGAGCTTGTGAATGCCTATGGGAGAGTGAGCTGGATTCTAGTTCTTCTTGTGCATTAAGTTTTACTGTGTTTCAGTGAGAGGTCCAATCAGTTACACCTGGCAACTAGGAAAAGGGAATGAGGTTTGCTCAGGTGTAAATTAAGGCTAAAATCTGAAAATAATGGGAGTTATATCATAGAAATGAAGAAAGGCAGAATTTGACCTGCACAACCCTAATCATTTGTTGGAAGCATAACTTACAGGCCAACAAAAAACTCTCTTTGTGGAAATATATATGATATGATTCATAGATTCCAAGGCCAGAAGGGACCACTGTGATCATCTGATCGACCTCCTGTATAATACAGGTCATAGCACGTCCCCAAAATAATTCCTAGATCAGATCTTTTCGAAAAACATCCAGTCTTGATTAAAAAATTGCCAGTAATGGGGAATGCACCACGACCCTTGGTAAATTGTTCCAGTGATTAATTACTCTCACTGTTAAGAAGCTGTTATGGAAGATAATGAAACACAAACATAGAACCCCATGTTGCCATTTTAGTCAACTTTCGGAGAAGAGCTGAAGCTTAAAAATACGTTTTGTAACAAGAGTTGAGTGAGCCCTGACTGAGCTAGCCAGCCTTCCTTCTAACTCGGTTACAAGGAGTAGTCACTTCTCAGGGTGCTGGGATCTTTTCTTGGAAGCCCAACTGATCTTAACGACACAACGTTTTTTAAAAAAACTGAATTATGAAACCTGATGTAAACGTAAATTATAAGATGACACTTTGTGCTATAACAACACAAATAAATAACATTATCAAGTTGTACACAAACAGTACCCTCCTTCCTGGAGTCAGAGAAACACAATGGGTTTTCTATTGATTTAAATTATATCGAGATGGGGCACTTTTATTATGATAGTCTTCACACAGACATGACCCAACATAATTACAAGTATAAATTAAAACAATTTAGTTATTTTTGTTCCAGTTAACGTGTAGAGAAGCCCTGAGTCAACAGGAATTTGAAATTTATTATATGGGTAAAATGCTCTCTCTTAAAGACTGAGCCACATTATCCAAACAATACAAAAAGCATGTTCTTCTGGAGCAACGCGCACAGAGATCAACAGGCTTCTCGCTCACCTATCACCTTCAGACAGGTGATAGATGAAATTCACAGATATTAAGGCTGGAAGGTACCATTACAAGTATTATGATCATCTAGTCTGACCTCCTGCATATGGCGCCCATCGCCATAATTTCTGAGCACCTCATGAACTTTAATGTATTTATCCTCCCAAACACCCCTATGTGGTAGGGAACTACTATTGTCCCCATTTTACAGATGAGAAGCTGAGCCACAGAGTGGCTAAGTGACTTGCCCAGTCACACAGGAAATCTGGTAGAGCAAGGAACTGAACTCACTACAACAAGTCCCAGGCTAGCACCTCACCACTAGGCCACACTTGCCCTTATAACACAAGCCACAACACAATTTCACTCTGCAATCCTTGCAATCCTAACTATGTGTATAAATTAGACTATAAAAGCAATACACCATTAAAAGTGTATAAAAGCAATACATCATTACAAAGATTAAATGAAAACAGATACCTAGAAGCACCAAGACGTTCAGAAAAACCTATAGTCTAAAATCAGAGTGAATAAAAATCAATGATTTAAAAAAAATCAGACTTTTTTAAAATTTAAATTGGATTTTTTTTTTGATAAAATGCTTTTTGAGGAAAAAACCTAAAGATAAAGATACATTATAGCTCAAAGATATCTCATAATGGAATAGGGGTTATAAATTCTAATTCTGCAGTATGAGACAATATATTCATGTAATGTTTAAGAAAAGTTTTGTAAATGAGTTCCAATAGTTCATGGATTAGGGACCCAATTTTATTCAGTTCCAGAGGCTTCTGTATAGATTATTTAGGTCAATCTTTCTATCTACCCAATGGGACTCAGTGCTCAGTCTAGAAGATAACATCAGAGATGCTTAGTTTTGCAGGATCTTCAGGTTGGTAAACTTTTTTATTTCATACTTCTTTGTTAAGGACTGCCTGTCTTCCTTCTGGACTATTCTTGAATTCTTATGTTTGAGCAAAAAATATAGTTGTTACTCTATGGTACTTCCAGAAACAGCCATAGATAAGTTTGTGATAAGAAACAGCAGATTACAAAAAGAGGTAATTGATGAAAAAATTGCCCCATTTGTTTATGCAACAAACTCTCCTTTCCGTATGATTGAGAACCCACACTTCATAAACATAGTTCAGTCATTAAGACCAGGATACAGTCCACTCAACAGAGAAGACGTCGCAGGCAAATTTCTGGATAAAGTTTATGAAAGAGAAATTGAGCAGTGTGCAAAAGGTCTAGAGGGTGAAATTGTTAACCTGAGTCTTGATGGCTGGAGCAATGTCCACAATGATCCTGTTGTATGGGCTTGTGTGACAACAGAAGAAGGGAATTTCTTCCTTACAGAAACAATTGATACATCAGGAAATGCACACACAGCAGAATACTTAACAAAAAGTAGCAGTAAAAGCTGTAACAAACTGTGAAAAAAATTATAATGTCTAGTACACAGTTTGGTCACAGACAATGCTGCGTATCCAAGATGAGAAGAAATTTAGAAGAGAGTCCCAAACCTTAACTGCTGAAGAAGAGGAGGTGACTAAGACATGGACATCCAGTAATCATCCATCCATAATGCCAACTATAATAAACTTCAGAGCTAAGGGTGACCAAAGAAAGTCACACCAGTGAACTGGTGGAAGTCACTCTGGTCTAAATGGCCGTCATTACTGAGTGCTAAACATTTGTTTGTTTTTGTTTGCTTCCACCTAAGTTCAAGGACTTTTATTTTGTGCTTCAACCTAAGTTCAAAAGAGAAAAGTCATCATTAAGAAGCTGCTTAGGAAAACTATGAAACGTGCATTCTCTGAACTTATAAAACTGCATGCAGCCTGAAAGTTATTTTAATGATCTGACTGCAAGTATCTGTGCTCCAGAAGTGAAAGACAGCCAGCTATCATTCTGAAGAGAAACCAAGTGCAAATACAGTAATCATTCTGCATACCTAAAAATCACTGACAGGGTTATAATTAGGGCCCTACCAATTTCACAGTGGTGAAAAATGTGTCATGGACCATGAAATAAGCCCTTCTCTGTGAAATCTGATCTCCCTCTTGCTGCTGGGAGTGCCCCAATCAGGGGGGTCTTAGCTGCTTGTCCCAGCTGGGCTGGGGAGGGAGAGGACTTGTCCTTTCACTGGCATGGCAGCTCAGGGTGGAGAAAGGGGAAGATCAGACCCACTTCCAGGTACCTTCTGGATTGGGACCCCCAAGGTTACAACACCTAAAATTTCAGACAAACAGCTGAAAACGTGAAACTGACCAATTTTAAAACCCTCTGATTGTGAATTTGTTAGGGCTCTAGTTATAAAGAAACACAATAAAAATGCTTGCTGAATCATAGATAGGCAGTGTCATCTCAGTTAACCCATCAATATAAGTGTTTAAACAATGTTGAGCACCCATTTCCATTCACAGCTTTAAAAAAAATATAGTACTAGTTCTTCAGTTTAACAATCTCAACTCTACTGCAGCATGGTTCTGATCCAGAAAAGCATTTAAGCATGTACTTAACTTTAAACTTGTGAGTAATCCCACTGATAGTGAGCTTGTGCTTAAATCCTTCTGGGACAAAACCACACAAGATGGGATACAATGAGACTATCATCATCTGGAAGGTCTTTTATACCATTAACCACTAGGTTCTTGATTGTCTTCTGCTGGTTGCTCATTTTGGGTCTTCCCCAGTTACATTTTATCTAGCAGACTCTTAAATCACTTTATTCTCCAGTTGGTCTCCACTTACTTCCAGTAAATACTGTTATGCTAAAATATTTAGAAACTCCAAAATCTCCAGCACAATATTTTAATATTCCTCTGCAGGGCTTTCAAGACATAACTCATTGTTATTAAAATCCTTATCAGTCACCACAATAGATATTCCCTAAGGTCCACCTTGCGTATAGGAAGATCTAATTATTGCTAGCAGTAGGCTGATGTATGTGTTAAATGGCACACTTTGTTCCTTCCAAATGCTCTTCATTTCACTTGAATGCTGCAGAGAATGACATTTTGGCAGTAGGCTCACATTTTCCAAATACTGTGGAACCCAAGGGGCAGAATTCCTTCCATTTCCAGTTTGTATTGTTGCTAGAATCCACTGCTTCACAAGTGTCTCCAATTCCTATGTAGTCCCAAATCAACACTAACTTAAGCCACTTTTCATTACGAGGTCTTAAAGTGTGATCCCTCTGACTTTATGATAAAGACCACATCTTCAATACACCTAAGATTACAGAATCTGCTTCCTTCAATTCAAATTCTACCATTCCAACCCTGAAAAGCACTCTACACATACTGGTTAAACAAATGCATTAAACACACTGAAGCGCTGTGGAACTCTTTTGTCTACCTTTTAACAGACAAGGCAGGTAAGGTAATAAGGCAGGTAAGGTAATATCTTTTACTGGACCAACTTCTGTTGGTGAGAGGGACAAGTTTTTGAGTTACATAGAGATTTTTTTCAGGTCTGGGAAAGGAGCATCACGGCTAAATACAAGATCAAACAGATAGTTTAGCATAAGTAGTTAGAATATGTGGGAAGAGACCATTCAAGGGAAAGTGGGTTACGGATTGTTGTAATAAGCCACAATGTGGTCTAGATGAAATAACTATAAGATGGGCGCACAACTGTTTGGAGGGGGGAAACCCTCCCGCCCACCATACTCAATGAGTAGTTATCAAAGGTTCACTGTCAAACTAGAAGGGCATATCTAGTGGGATCCCTGAGAAGTCAGTCCTGGGTCTGGTACTATTCAATATTTTCATTAATGACTCAGATAATGGAATGGAGAGTATGCTTATAAAATTTCCAGACGACACCGAGCGAGGAGGGGTTGCAAGCACTTTGGAGTACAGGATTAGAATTCAAAACAACCTTAACGAATTGGAGAATTGGTGTGAAATCAACAAGATGAGATTCAATAAAGACAGGTGCAAATTACTACACTTAGGAAGGAAAAAATCAAATGCACAAATACAAAATGGGGAATAACTGGCTAGGTGGCAGTACTGCAGAAAAAGATCTAGGGGTTATAATGGATCACAAATTGAGTATGAACCAACAATGTGATGCAGCTGCAAAAAAGGCTAATATTCTGGGGAGTACTAACAGAAAAAGTGTCATATCTAAGACACAGGAGGTAATTGTTCTGCTCTACTTGGTGAGGCTGCATCTGGAGTAGTGTGTCCAGTTCTAGGCACCACACTTTAGAAAAGATGTGGACAAACTGGAGACAGTCCAGAGGAGAGCAACAAAAATGAGAAAAGGTTTAAAAAAGCTGACCTGAGGAAAGGTAAAAAACCTGGGAATGTTATGTCTTGAAAAAAGAAGGCTGAGGAAGGAACCTGATAGTCTTCAAAAATGTTAAAGGGCTGTTATAAAGAGGACTGTGATCAATTGTTCTCGTGTCCACTGAAAGTAGGCAAGAAGTAATTGGCTTAATCTGCAACACAGGAGATTTAGGTTAGATATTAGGAAAACCTTTCTAATTATAAAGGTACTGGACCATGTTACCAAGGGAGGCTGAACCCCTGCCACTGGAGGTTTTAAGAAAAGATTAGACAAACACCTGTCAGTGATGATCTATTGTATACTTAGTCCTGATTCCATGGACTAGATGACCTCTCAAGGTCCCTTCTAGCCCTCCATTTCCATGATTCATGCCGCTATTTTAGGGTAGGTGACTATTACTCACCCTTTTCACCTATAAGATATCTGAGAGCTTGCAGAAGGTCACCTCAGGCACAGCTGGGAATAGAACCCATGTGTGGAAAACATGGGAAATGTCTATTATTTTTAGAAAATTGTGTGTGATTTCATTTACCCACTTGTACTGCTACCTACTTAGTTCCAGGGGATTAAGTTCTTTCCAGAGACCCTAACAATGGTACTGGTCCATTGTTAGATGCAAATGATAGAATCATCAATAATAAAGCAGAACTGTTCAATAAATATTCCTGTTCCGTATTTGGGAAAAAAACAGATGTTATAGTTATATCATATAATAATATTCTTTCCACTCCATTAGCATCTCAGGAGGATCTTAAACAGCAGCTACTGAAGTTAGACATTTTAAAATCATCAGATCTGGATAATTCGCATCCAAGAGCTGTAGAAGAGCTGGCTGAGGCTGACCAATAATGTTCATTTTCAGTGATCTTGGAACACTGAGGAAACGTCAGAAAACTGGAAGAAAACTAATGTTGTGCCAGTATTTGAAAAGGGTAAATGGGATGACCCAAGTGATTATAGGCCTGTCAGTCTGACATGGATCCCAGGGCAAGATAATGAAGCGGCTGATATAGGACTCGGTTAATAAGGAATTTAAGGAGGGTAATATAAGTAATACCAATCAACATGGGTTTATGGAAAATAGATACTTTCAAACTAACTTTTAGATTAGAAGTTTTGTTGATAAAGGTAATAGAGTTGGTGCAATACACTCTGACTTCTACAATGTGTTTGACTTGATATTGCACAACATTTTGATTAAAAAACTAGAACAGTATAAAATTAATATGGCACATGTTAAATAGATTAAAAGCTTACTAACTGATAGATCTCCAAAAATATAACTGTAAACAAGGAATCGCTATTGAGAAGATGGTCTTCTAGGAATTGGTTCTTGGCCCTATGCTATTTAACATTTTCATGTGACCTGGAATAAACATAAAATCATCACTGATAAAGTTTGTAGATGACACAAAAATTGGGAGAGTGGCAAAAAATTAAGAGGAAACGTCACTGATACAGAGCAATTTGGATCACTTGGTAAACTGGGCACAAGCAAACAATGTGTGTTTTAATAGGCTAAATGTAAATGTATATACCTAGGAACAAAGAGTGTAGGCCATACTTATAGGATGGGGGACTCTATACTGTACTGGGAAGCAGTGATTCTGAAAAAGATTTGGGGGGCGTGATGGATAATCAGCTGAACGTGAGTTCACAATGCAATTCTGTGGCCAACAAAAGCTAATGCAACCCTTGAATGCTGTAAAGGGGTTGGCCACCACCTGATCTCCCCATCGCCTGAGGTTGCCCTCCAGCTCCCTGCCTCTATTTCCCCTCTCTTTAGGGCTCTTTAACCAAACTCAAGATAGTCCAAAGGTAATTAAAACATTTCCATCTGGGCTCCACTTTATTCAGTTCTCAAGTATGCACTGGTCCTCCAGGCCCCAGCACCAGTTCAGTGTCTGCCTCCCTAGCTGGGGGGTTTCCCAGCCCTCTTCCCCAGAGCTGGGCATAGTTCAGTCTCTGCAAGAGCCAATGTTCTTCCCAGCAGCTGCTGTTTCCTCAAGCCAGCTACAGCTTGTCAGGCTTCTGTTTCCTGAGCATCTCCCAGCTTACTGCAGCCAGCTGCTGCTCTCACACAGGTGTACCCCCTTTAGTAATCAGGGCTGGCTAGCCTCAGGCCCTCCAGACATTAAGGGGCAAGCCACTTTGTTACAGATACATAAAAAATAATCCGGAGTGGGAGTAAAGAGGTTATTTTACCTCTATTTGGAACTGGTGTGACTGCTGCTGGAATGCTGTGTTCAATTCTGAGAAGGATGTTGATAAAGTGGAGAGGGTTTGGAGAAGAGCCACAAGACTGATTAATGGGCTAGAAAACCTGCCTTATGGTGAAAGACTCAAGGTGCTCAGTCTATTTAGCTTAACAAAGAGAAGGTTAATGGGTGACTTGATTACAGTCTAGGTCAGAGCCTCATAAGCAGACTAAGTAATTGCTTAGGGCCCCTGGCAGCTCAAGGGGGTCCCCTATTCAGTTTTTATTATAAGAATGTGCTCATTTTAGAATGGGGAAGACAAAAATATTCCTGCTTAGGGCCCCCAATGGGCTAGCACTGCCAATAAGTACCCACAAGGGGAACAAATATTTACTAATGAGCTAGTCAGTCTGGGAGAGAAAAATAAACATGATCCAATGGCTCAAAATTGAAGCTAGACAAATTCAGACTGGAAATATGGCATAATTTTTTTTTTTTTTTTTAACGCTGAGAATAATTAACCACTGGAACAAGGGTCACAGTGGATCCTCCATCACTGGAAATTTTTTCAAGATTGGATTCTTTCTAAAAGATCTGCTTTGGGAATTATTTTGGAGAAGTTCTACAGTCGGAGTTACGCAGACCAGACTAGATGATAGTCCCTTCTGGTCTTTGAATTTATAAAAGAACAATTATTGACCTGTATTGTTACTGTTATTCTTAGAGATGAGATGCAGACATGCATTCCACATAGGTGTCCACCCACTCTCCACTGGTTATATAAGGTTAGCGCCGGCCAGACCCCCTCAGTTCCTGCAAATGTCAAGAGTATAAAGGCCGGTGTAGAGGCGACAGAGAATGTGTTGTGGAATACACACCTTCATCACATCTCAAAGAACAGTCACAATATAGGCAAGTAACCATTTTAATTCTTTGACTAGATGCACCTATGTTCCATGTAGGCAGCTCACAAGCAGTACTCTTGGTTGACTTTACAGATGGAGCACTGTTCCTTAAGGTACCGAGAACAAGCACCTTGGGTAGGGATCACTATTAGGGATGGCCCACAGTGCCATCAGGTAGTTGCATCACACAGGGCAGCTAACTACTCTAACTCTAAACTAAACCTAAGATACTACTAACTATTATCTAGAGGAAAACAAAAACCTCATCTTTCAGTCTGTTTTCTGAGGGGTGAAAACACCCCACTGAGCTCCAATGCTAGCCGCTGGTGGTAAGAAGGAGCTGAGAAGGTTGGGGTGGCCTTTGTACTGCCAGGGGAGGAGCTAGGATCACAGGGTACGGCTAGGCTAAGTTCTCTGGCTTCAGAGTGCACGCACACATGCACACACACATACACGGAATACACCTCTGCATCTTCTCGATGAACCCTCCTTCTGTTAAGGAAACAAAGTGGGCACCTGAATGTCTGGCTTGGAACGAGACGGTCGTTAAAGACTAACAAGTCAGCAGGATGACAGAACAAAAGGAGTAGCTGCAACCTAGATGAAGCCAGTTCTCTTCAGATCTCTAGAGGAGCAGGAGTAGAAAATCCCCAAAAAGGGAACGAAGGAGCCAAGGTGTTACTGCTAACATTTAAAACCCCAGAGGCTGAGAAATTTGAGAGAGAGGAACTTTTTTTGAGAGACAGGGAACCTCTTTCACTGCCGGACTGGCTAAGCTGAAGGATGATGGCTTCAGGGATCTGAAAGAAGACTATGTTCTGAAGGAGAAAGGGTGAGGAAGGATCCTGTACTTCTTCAAAGACTCTGACCACATCCCAAAGAATGCTCAAGAGCAGTGAGGAAAGTGAAGCAGGAAATGGCATAATGGTGTTTATTATTTTTCAGGGATCTGCATTTCTCTTGTGCAGTCTAAAGAAAATTGTTTTAGATATCCTTCTGCAAAGTCTGTGTCTATTGGCTTCACTGTCACATGTCCCTGAAGGGATAAACTATAAACCAGTGTGCGCGTAAGAGGAATAAGGTTTTGCTTAAGCCACTGGGAGACCTGGAGGATTCAGCATAGGTCTTGGGGCCTTGCCTAGGGCAGCTGGGCTGTGGGGTCCCACTTCTAAAAAAGGATACTTGACAGAGTCTGGGACCAGGAAGCATTCCAGAGGCAAGAGCCAAACATAATGGCAGAAGCCTACTGTGGCTCAAGGAAGCTTGAAATACACAGGCCCAATGTGTGGGTCCAAACACACCAGCCTGGAGAGTGTTCAGCAAAGGGTTGCTCGACCAGGGCTGTGACACAGGTCTCAGAGACCCAAATCTCAGCCACTTTTCCACACAAGTCTTTCAGGAAGAACACGGCAAATTACATGCTTCTGTAACCTACACTAATATAGCATGATCCTGTGTCACCCTCTAGGAGCTGGACCACATCTAGGAATGTACAACGTGATACTGCTTTGATACTAAGAGACATGGCTCCTTTGCTCAAGTAATATAGGGCCATACTTCATCCTAGGTTCAGTTCCCTGCAGATGACCCAAACAGAGTCATTGTTACATCTGCCTATTCTGTCTGTAACCACTATGCCACAGTCTGACCTCAGAGCAGGGCAGAGAGACCAAGAATTCTGACCACCACTGTTCCACAGCTGTCTCTCAAATATTTATGTCATGTATACTTGTGTAAAGTAACTAGCAGTGTGCACATCATGCCTCCTGGTGTAGGCTAGTCCACAGAGAATAACAGCACCCTTTCTGCCTCCCTGCTTATTCCTATACCTGACACTGAAGATATCTATGTTCTATGGCAGAGGTTCTCAAACTGTGGTCCGCAGATAGTCCCTTCTATGGTGCACACCTGGGCGGCCGCACACAAGAAAATGAAGGGCCACTCACCTCAATAAAGGCGTGGCTCCAATTATTAGGTGCCTGGACCCTGGAGAAGATGCACATGTAAGATGAGTAGTGGCCTTGGGGGGAATAAGGGGTAAGTGGGAGGGGGAAGTGGGATGAAAAGAGGGAGTAGGGGGAATTTGGGATGTGTGGGGCTGCGGCGGCCAGAGAAAGAGGCGACTTTCCCCAGCTCCAGGGTTGGAGCTGCTGGGGAGAGACCCTCCTCCTTTCCAGCCCCAGCTTGGGGGCTGCCGTGGCGGGGGGAGAGGGCGAATCCATCGCTTTAGAAAGGTCATACTGCTGATATTAAAATAAGAGTTGTGTGCTTTTATTTGTAGAACAAAAAAAGTTTATTAACTTTTTTTATATAGCGCTTTTATCCAAAGCGCTTTACAATAGTTAGCTAACGGTACAAACAACATTTGGAAAGATCATTACGTGGTCCGTCGAGACCCTCAGCAATTTTCAAGCAGTCTGTGGAAGAAAAATTTTGAGAACCACTGTTCTATGGATCAGAAGGTTGTACATTCAAACCCTGCTGCTGATGATTCATGTGGAAGTGAAAACATATACAACAGTAAAGTTAGCATAAGAACCTTGGAGTAATAATTGGAACTATTTTATACTGCAAAACATTGCATCTAGAAGTGAACTGAATGTTGTGTTAATATTTATTTTATTGTTTGTATTTTGGTTAAGAGGAGCTGCTCCATTAATGGGGTGTGGCAGACAGAGAGGCTTGAACGAGATTTTGCCTGTGTTTCCAGAGATTGGAAGAGGCTGCCTGCGTAAGCTACAGAAAGGTGAGAACTTGATCTAAGATGCAAACTTTTCTGGAACGCTGTCTCATTCTCACAGGTCCAATGTTAGTGTTTAATAGCGATTGGATTCCTCAGGGTATTGCTAATAAACTACAGAATCTCTCATTTGTAGGTTAGTGGTTTGGATCCTACCCAGCTCAGAAGGGATTAAAAATTGTTCCCATCTGATGGATGTTTGGTAGCCCCTGCACGAGTATGGCAAGTCCCAGTTCCAGTTCCTAGTACATCTCTACCCCGATATGACGCAGTCCTCAAGAGTCAAAAAATCTCACCACCTCATAGGTGAGACCCTGTTATATCGGGTTTAGTCTGGTACGGCGTACCAGCAAGAGCTTCCTTGGTGGTGATTTAAAGGGCTCAGGGCTCCAGGCGCTGCGGGAAGCCCTGGGCCCTTTAAATCACCGCCAGAGCTCTGGCAGCAGGGCTTGGGAGGTGATTTAAAGGGCCTGGGGTTCCACACAAATTTGGATATAACACAGTAAAGCAGTGCGGCTCGGATGGCACTTTAAAGGGCCTGGGGCTCCCTGCTACTTTACCGCATTATATCCGAATTCGTGTTGTGTTCTATTGGGGTAGAGGTGTATCACCATTACGCTTTGAACTAGACTGATCCCTTGCAGGGCCTGGTTCTTACTAAGTGTTTGTACCTACCACAGTGTGGCCCCGAACTAAGTGGGGTCCTCCAGCGGGGGGGCCAGTCACCTTGCTATACATTTGTGAGACTTGGCAAGACTAATGTCACACGCACACAGGAGTCTGAGCATAAGAAGTTCAAAAAAAAAATAAAAATAAAAAAAAATAAAAGGACAGACCAAAAAGCCCATGCCTTACATTCTTTTAAAAGTCTCCATTTCAGGGTCAATCTCAGTTTTCTGGGGACAGATGTTATTTTTGTACATGTGCGATTGGCAGTGGTGCAGTTGGTTGTAAGCAGTGCTAGGTCACTGTGGGAAGGTTTGTAATCCTGCACTATTGTACTGTTTGTTGTGTATGAAGTCTTTCACTTATGGTTATCATTAAAAAACCAACAAGAAGGGAGCAGAGAAAGAGGGCCAACTACACAGCACAGGGGGAGGGATAGCTCAGTGGTTTGAGCATTGGCTTGCTAAACCCAGGGTTGTGAGTTCAGTCCTTGAAGGGGCCACTTAGGAATCTGGGGCAAAATCAGTACTTGGTCCTGCTAGTGAAGGCAGGAGGCTGGACTCAATGACCTTTCAGGGTCCCTTCCAGCTCTATGAGATAGCAATATCTCCATATATTCCAATACCATCTACCCACTAAGTTGCGGGGCAGCGCTGCTAACAGCCCCCTGATTCAACATGGAACTAAGAAACAGAAAACAAAATTGTAGACGTGAAAGCAGTCACTGTAGAGCATGCAAAAGTCATGTTTGCTGTGATCTAGAATGGGTTATGTGGTTTGTTTGGGTTATAGCCTTCTGTACAATATAATGGCAGCCAGGGTGTTTTGCAATTACTGCATTTGCTTCCTGTTGCCTTTTGGAGTACCCAGTCTCTAGCAACATTTAAAACAATAAAGAAGAAACCAGTTTGTTGGATCTTTCAACTACTATTAGTTCCTGATAAATCTGCAATGTTTAAAGGGACACAGTCATTAAAAAAAAAAATCACACTTATCCCAAACACTGAAAGAAATTAGAGGGGAAAACACCTTTCCCCTTCTCGTGTGTTTACTTAGGGCTTGTCTACATTGGCACTTTACAGCGCTGCAACTTTCTCCCTCGGGGGTGTGAAAAAACACCCCACCGAGTGCAGTAAATTTCAGCGCTTCAAAGCGCCAGTGTAGACAAGTGCACCAGTGCTGATAGCTATGCCCCTCGTGGAGGTGGTTTTTTTAGAGCGCTGGGAGAGCTCTCCCCCAGTGCTCTGCCACGACAGCGCTTTAACATTGCCAGTGTAGACTAGCCCTTAGTGAAAATGACCATATACAAAGTGTGGTTGAATGCACAACTTGCTCTGATTGTGTGGGTCTTTCCAACCGCAACATTGGAGAGAAACTATTTTAAACTCATTTTCTGAAATAACTGGACAGTCATATGTGTTCTTTTTTGTTTAGTACCTCAGCTGATTGTGCCCCTTCCTGTGTTTGTTTTGATGTGGTGGACCCAAAGAAGAAATGCAACCACAGCTATCATCAGAAAACCAAAGACATTAAAATGTTTGATTTTTAAAAAACGGTCTCACCTTTGCTTAGGATCCTTCTTCAGCAAACCTGACAGAAGAGATTTTGCTTCAGGTGACAAAGTGCGTGGAAACCTAATCTCCTCCATGAGGATAAGTTCAAAGAGCTTCTCATGGTCCTGATTATAGAAAGGGAGCCGGCCACACATCATTTCATACATTACGACTCCTAAGCCCCACCAGTCCACTGCACGACCATAGTCATTATCTTCCAGCACCTGAAGAAACGTAGAGAACAGCGTTAGTATGTATTCCTATGCTGTGAACATGCAGGGAATCCAAGTGACAGGACTTATACTATTATATTCATTTTCATGCATTTCACAACTCTGCAGGCACAGTATATTTGCTGCAGCCGAGAGAGCAGATCCTGTTGCAGACTACTGACACTAATGCACACCAATGATTTATCAACAGGGAACGCTCTAGGCAAGCAAGAAGGAAAGAAGGCTAGCGAGAGATGGCACCCCCCCCACCCCCACCTCCCCCCACACACTACTTCCATGATATGCATAACCTTCTAAGGCCTAGAGGCTGAGAACCCAAGTCTGTTCTCAGATTACAAAGCCAGCTGTTAAATCCTAACTTATTCATTAGAAACCATTCCAAATGGGGCCCCATTTTAAAAACAGGATGCCATTTGGGGGGCAGGAGAGGACTGATTAACCTGTTGCTCCAAAGCTACAATCATATCTGTTCCCTCTCCATGCCAACTTGTGCATTTTCTTTATTCTCACCAGAAAAGCTATGCTGCAACCCATGAAAGACTGCTTGCAAGTTTTAGAAGAATTGCTGATCTGAATTAAACTGTAAGGGCCAAAGATTCAAAATAGCTCAGTCCTCTTTTGCACTTCTGGCCTTTATGTTGCCCTAAATAGGAGCAATGTGCTTTTGAAAATCTGGCCCTACATTTTTTCAATTTGCAGTCTCCTTACCATACACACACAGATGTTCAGGAAAAAAAATTGTTTCTCTCTCACAGTGGAGAAAATCTACTATTACAATTAGGTAAAAGAAAATTGTATCCCCAAGTTTGGGTTGGATTACATGATATTTGATAGCTTTACTCTCCTTACAGTTCTGCACTTTAGTGTTTATCACTGGTACGAGGTAAAAGCACTGTTTGTCTATTCTTTAGTGCTATGCAGTGTCAGTGCCTACCCAGTTTACAGAACTGCACTTCAGAACCATTTATGCTCAGAAATAAAAGTCTTCATTGGGAATCAGGACCAAAGAGCCAGCTGACTAACTTCCATGGGAGCAGGATCTGGTGCTTTACGAATTAATTATTAAGATCCTGTGGCTAAATAGAAAAATCAAGATTTTCTTTGTAAAAAAATTGTTTGTGTTCTCTCTATACACTAATTATTTAGTATTCTGCCTTAAAAATTGTCTGAACCAGAAAAAAGTCCTGCAGTAAAAACCCAAAGGCTGTCAGGTATTAGATTACCCCGCACAGGTCTATTTACAGCATCTCTTGCTGTATGATTCACACCAAACGACAGCTGGTTCTACAGCTGCCCCATATATGTATAAGACCAACACAGCTGCTTGTCTGCCAGGATTCCAGGAGCCAGCCTCATCCTTTATGAGAAATCACAGGCTCTAACTTCACAGGAGATATTGTGTGATAATGTAGTTAGCCATATTTCTGACCCACACCCTTTCACTAAGCACTTCCTGTTAATTCTAGACCACTTAGGTTACTTAAAATAAAGTAGATACACAATAGGATTTTTTTTTTTTAAGTCAAGATCAAGTCCTACAAAATCAGGCCTTCTAAAATGCAACAATGATAATTTGGCCAAGATACAAAAACAACACTAGTTATAATTCAGATTACTAACTAGAACCCTGAATTTCTTACCTCCATACAGCACAGAACTAGAACCAATCCTTATTTTTTAAAGTAAAAAATACTTCTCACAAACACCGCAGTGCTTATATTAATGTTTATACAAAACAGGACAATGATTTAATCTTACTTTAAATATGTTCACAACTGAGGAGAGAAAAAATAATATACAAATAGCATGAAAGGTATTTATATCCCCAAGATTTATTGCAATGTGCATGGTAAATGAGAAGGAAGAGGTAACAAGGTCATTTAACTTCAATTAAGCAGCTGATCAGTTCATAACAGTTCTTGGCAGCTGTGTGATGGAATTTACAAGAGAAGACACAACAGCTGTAAACAGGATAGTCATCAATATATCTGACACATCAAAGCTGATGCAGCTGAGTCACTGCCATCCATGCACAAGATTCCAGTACGAACCTAAAAGCAACTATTCAACAACTGTATAAACACACTTTTATGCTGGATTCAAGTTACAAATAGAGAGGAGAAGAAGAGACCTCTACTTTTAAGGATACATGACCTTAAACATACAGAATACTCATTCACGCACAATTTCCAGATTTTCTGCATGCTATCAGCCAGATGACAAAAGCCTTCAGAATTTAACACTCCAACCCACGGCTTGGATTTGCAATGAAGGGAGTGACCTAGGTTAGTCAAGAGGATTTGTCCTTCTGTATTATGGTTAAGCCAGATCATTATGAATATTAAAGGAAAATGATTGAGAGGTAATCCATATAGAGACATTCTGTGGCTGCTTCACACACATTCCGCAAAAGGAAAAAATTCAAAAGTTAAATAATCTCCAATGAGATTTGCCCAGTCTTTCACTGGCCCACAAAATCCGCAGTTATAATCAGAGACTAAAGTTTAACATTGCTTTTAAAAGGGACAATGGCAGATTCAAAGCCATATTTGTAAACAACAAACTGCTTTAGCTGTTTACTGATAACACTTTGTGTCAGTGCTTCTCAAACTATCCACCACTGAAAGGAGCTTCTGGTTGTCCATGAGAGCTGGCAGACATCATGAGGCTAGCTCCATCTCCTTGCTTCAAGCTACTTTGAGAGGTGTCCAGGTTCTCCATTTCAATGAAGCAGCTGGATGCCTCTACAAAGAGCTGGAAAAAATGAATACAGCTGCCTTCCAGAAGCCTCCAGAAAGGACATGAGCCATCAGTGGAACAAAATAAAAACAAAAGTAATGTTTCCCAAAGGTAACTTTTCCACATAATCAATTTCTGTACTTGTGCCTTAAGCTGCTATAACTGAAAGACTGTTTACTTTGTGCATTTCACCCAGCTTGGACAAAGAGTGAAATGGAGCCATGGTTTCATTTTCATGCTGTTGAGCACTAGCACAGTGCTCCACTGTCTAGACTGCAAACAGTTCAGGGGAAATGTTTAAAAAGTTTTGAAGAGGACAGTCATGTAAACATTTCTGCTAATTTATGTTCTGCAAAATTTCTTTAGTACAAAGAAATGTAAACTTTTAAACACAGATTATTTGTCTGTATTGTTCCTTCCAGAAAAGGATGGTACACTATTCACTTTGGGGAATATATATATAGCTCTATAATGGTACGGGCTAGCTGCACCTCTGTCCCCTACCTAGTCTCTCTGAGTGTACCCCCTCAAGCGTCAGACCTTGTGCCTTTACCAATCCCAGGCCCAAATTCCGCTGTTCTACCTCTAATTAGACTGGGCCTTAGACCATCAACCCTGTGTATCAATCATGCATACTCAGGAAGTCTGAGTGAGCTCTGACAACCTGCAGTTCTTCCCTTTGGGAGTCTCTGAGCAGCGTTACACAGTGACAAAACTGCTTTCCTAAAGGATGGTTTATTTTGCAGAAGGAATAAAGCATTTAGAGCAAAAGAGAGGGTCACTCACCTTGTGCAGTAGCTGAGGTTCTTCAAGATGTGTGTCCCTGTGGGTGCTCCACTTCAGGTGACTGGGCGCCCTGTGCCTCTAGTCAGAGAACTTTGACAGCAGTACCCGGTTGGGCTGCACATGGGCTCTCCCCGTCTCGCACCTGTAGCGGCAGTTAACTAGCACTAGGTGGCCAACCCCCACCTCAGTTCCTTCTGAAGTGCAGAGGACCTTGCAAAAACTCCAAAGTAGAAGGGAGAAAGGTGGGTAGTGGAGCACCCACAGAGATATACACCTCGAAGAACTTCAGTTACTGTACGAGGTGAGCAATCCTCGCTTCTTCGAGTGCTGTCCTTATGGGTGCTTCACTTCAGGTGACTGTAGAGAGGTGCCCCTCAGTGGAAGTGAGAAGCTTCAGAGTTGGATCTGTGACCGATGTTAGGACCGTGAGTCTTAATAAAGTGTCAGACGTCGAATCTTGCTCGATTGTGTAGTGCTGAATGAATGTGTGGGCTAAGGACCAAGTGGCTGCTTTACATATGTCCGTAATAGGCACAGCATTAAGGAAGGCTACCGACATGGAAAGCGACCTGGTAGAATGCGTTCTAACCCCCCAGTAGGGGTTGCAGTTCGTCTTGGCTGTAGCAGAGATGAATGCACTCTGAAATCCATTTGGAGAGTCTCTCCTTAGATATAGCTTCTCCTTTAGATCTCTGTGTAGTCGAGAGAAACAGTTTTGGTGCCTACCTGAATGGTTTAGTCCTTTCGAGATAAAAGGCTAGTGCCCTTCTGACATCTAGAGAATGAAGTGCTGCTTCTTGCCTGTTCTTATGAAGCTTAGGGAAGAATGCAGGAAGATTGATAGGTTAGTTGAGGTGGAACGCAGAGGGTACATTAGGTAGAAATTTAGGATGCCATCTTAGAGTGACCTTGTTCTTGAAAATTCTCCTTCGCATCTTGTGGACATGATGGTGACGAGGAAGGCTACTTTCACTGAAAGGTGTAATAGTGAACATGCAGCCAAGGGTTCAAACGTAGGTCTG
Source organism: Gopherus flavomarginatus (assembly GCF_025201925.1). Lineage (NCBI taxonomy): Eukaryota > Metazoa > Chordata > Testudines > Testudinidae > Gopherus > Gopherus flavomarginatus. The sequence continues at coordinate 142,494,668 of NC_066621.1, forward strand.
GTGGCCTAGTAGTTGGAGGTAAGTCCTGGAAGAGGTTTGGACTGTTCACTGTAGCATTGATCAGATACACTATAGTGACAAATCTGTGTGGCAGTAGGGAAGCTTTCACCGCTAACGAGTTCTAATGAACCCCAATGAATTATAGTTCGTGTACTGGTGTCACTGTTGACTTCTGAATGTTTATTTTAAGACCGAGTTTTGAAAAGAGTGATGTTGTCTTTTGTATGGCTTCTTCCCGAGTGGGGTCTTTGAGCAGACAGTCATCTAAATATGGGTATATCATGACCCCTTGCTTGCACATATGGGCCACTGTCACTGCTAGAACTTTGGAAAAAACTCGAGGGGCCGTGGAGAGGCCAAAGAGCAGTACCTTGTACTCATAGTGATCTTGTCCCAAAACAAACTGGAGGAACCGCCTGTGTGATGGATGTCTGGTGACATGAAAGTATGAGTCTTGCAGGTCAAGGGCCAAAAACCAGTTCCCTCATGAGATTACTGTTGCTAAAGTAACCATCCTGATAAATGTGTTTTGACAAATTTGTTTACGTTTCTCAGATCAAGAATGGGCCTCCAACCCCCAGTCTTTTTCTAGGTTAAGAAATAATGGGAATAAAGGCCCTTCCCTCTGTGTTGTACCGATACTGGTTCTACTGCACCCAAGTGCAGGAGACGGTCTACTTCATGCCTCAGAAGGTGCTTGTGAGGGTAGGTGGGGGGAATGGAGGTGAACTGGATGGACTAACTGGTGGTGATAATTTCCAGCACCCATTTGTCTGAAGTAATAATTAGCCATGCTGGGCAGAATGGTGTCAAATGGTCTGTAGAGGGATGGTTGGTAGAAAGAGGTTTCAGCCACTGGAATTGGGGGAGGTCTCTCGGACCGTCAACCAAACCATCAAATTTGATGTTTTGGTCCAGGATGTTGTGATGAAGGAGATTGAGATGGGAGTGGCCTACATCTTGTGGGTCTTTGCCTCTGCCTCTGGGCGTCATACTGCCTCTGCGGTTGTGTGTAAGGCACTGATCTTGGGTGTTGTGATGGGTCATATATGCCCTGTTTTCATTTTTGTGCAGGTATGTAGATGCCTAAAAACCAAAGAGTTGCTTTAGAGTCTTTCAGTGCGTGGAAGGACTTGTTGGTCTTACCTGCAAATAGTTCTGGACCTTCAAAGGGAAGATCCTCTCTGGTGGATTGCACCTCCTTTGGGAATCCAGACAGAAGGAGCCAAGGGGCATATTGCATTACTGTGGCAGTTGCAATAGATCTTGCCACTGTGTTTGCTGAGTCTAAGGATGCCTGCAGATCTGCTCTTGCCAGGAGACGGCCTTCAGAAATGACTGACCTAAATTGCTCCTTTTTGTCTTCAGGGATAAAGTCACTAAATTCAAACAGTTTGGAGTTTTTTGTGTGATTGTATTTTGCCATCAAGGCTTCATAGTTGGCTATTCTGAACTACAATGTTGCTGATGAATAGGCCTGGTGACCAAAAAGATGCAGTCTTTTCCACTCTATCATATGGGGTGGTCCTTGAATAGTGTTGTCTGCCCTGCTCGTTGACAGCTTCTATGAGTTTGGTTGGGGGTGTGAAAATAGAATTCTAGGTCCTTCGATGGGACGCAACACTTGTTATCCGCCCTGTTACAAATAGAGGATTGTTGTGGGTGTCTGGCAGCTGGTCTTGGCAGGATCCATGAGTGCCTCATTATAGGAAGGGCTATTTTGCAGGAGGCTGACGTGTGTGATACGTCCACCAACTTGTACTGGGACTTAGCAACCTCTTCCAGGGGGATTTGGAGCGTGTCCGCCATTCTTTTAAACAACCCCTGAAATTGCTTAAAATCATCTCTGTTGTAGGTAGCAGAAGCATGATAGTCTCATCTGGAGAGGAACAGGAGGTGTTAGTTGCAGAAGTGGCCTCCTAATCTAGAGCCTCCTCTGTTTTCTCAAAAGTCTCCTCAGGGAGCTCATGGGAGCCTCTTCTCTGACGCTGCTGGAGTGCGTCTCTGCTTTTCCCTGGAGGTACTGGAAGGCTTGTAGTAATATTGCCTCCGGGTCCCAATATGGCCACTATGGCAGGAATGACACTGGTGGTGGCATCCATGGATGTCCATACCACCCCTGGGTACCAGCTCTGGAGCGGTGTCCTGGCTGTTCCTAAAGATCTGGTCTGTCGATTCCCTGGATAGGTGAAGAGTGGTGTGAGGAATAAACATCTCCCCTCCTCGTCGTCGTCCTCCTCACCGGAAAAAGGAGAGGCATATCTGTCTGTCTGTCTAACGGTGCTGAATGTATCGATGCTATATCAGTACCGAGAAGAGGTGATTCTGGTGCCACAGCAACCACTAAGTCCTTATGTCGGAAAAACTGTTGTGTTCCAAAAGAGATCTCAAGAATCTGTAATTGTTGCAGTACCGGGAATTGTGTTGGTACCAGGAGGTGTTGAGCCACCAGGAGAATCGGTGCTGATCGTGTCTGTACCGAAGGACGTAAAGTACACTTTGGTACCGCTGTCTCTGCACTATGTGCCAGAGGGCCAGGAGATGGCGCCATAAGCTGAGGCACTGCAGAGGTGCTCAGTACCGAGTGTTTAGTTTGCTTAGTTGCTGCAGTCGGTGTCATAGTAGAAGGGGTAGTCTTGTCTCTGCCGTCCTTCTGAGAGCCTGCCCGCTTAGGGTCTTTGGCTTTAGTGTTAGTGGAAGATCCTGCTGACTTGTAGGTACTTAGCCATGGCGTGGTTCATACTGATAATATGGAGAGTTGGAGAACACGTCTTTTTCAAGGCTCCTGTCATAGGAGAAGTGGTAGCTCTCTTCTTTGTCCTTTTTCTGGGAGACAAGTCCTTCCTGTGCACAGTCAGTGAGGGAAGTCTGTCACAAGCCAAGGTGTGCGACCAGGAGGAGTTTGTGATCCTGGGTTGGAGGCTGGGTGGAGAGATTTCTCCATGAGGATGAGTTTAAGGCCCCCTCTTTGGCAATGAAAGCACTTCTGAGGTACTTATGTTTCCCCCAAGCAGCAGACACACTAGGAATGTCCATCCGAGACTGGAATTGCCTCTCGGCAGGAGAGGCGACATTTAAAGCTCGGAGACATGGGCATTCACAGGTAAAATTATCCCTGAGAGGGGTGAATGAAAACAAAGTAAAAAATATTTTTTTTAAGTGAGGAGAAAAAAGAAAATGAAAAGGGATAGGAAACAAATTCTACCTAGCTATTCAATCTACTACACTGTACAGCTAATCCTAAATTTAAAGGTAAGTTGCACAGAGGCACTGCCGAAGCTCTGACTCGGAGCAAGGGCGGTTGAGAAGGCACTGACGAGGTTGGCAGCTAGTTAGCTGCCGCTACAGGCACAATACAAGGAGAGTGCATGTGCAGCCTGAATGGATACTGCTGTCAAAATTCTCCGACTAGAGGCACAGGGGCGCACAAGCACCCACAGGAACATCACTTGAAAAAGAACAGATTTTAGAACATCAGTCTATTTTCCCTAAAGCCGTACCATCCTCTGATGGTAACCTAAGAGGGTAACTTCTTCAGACAGAGGCGGCTCTAGGTATTTTGCCGCCCCAAGCACAGCAGGCAGGCTGCCTTTGGCGGCTTGCCTGCGGGAGGTCCCCAGTCCCGTGGATTCGGCGGCATGCCTGCAGGAGGTTCGCCGAAGCTGCGGGACCAGAGGACCCTCCGCAGGCATGCCGCCGAAGGCAACCTGCCTGCCACCCTCACGGCGACCAACAGAGCGCCCCCCGTGGCTTGCCGCCCCAGGCATGCGCTTCGCGTGCTGGTGCCTGAAGCCGCCCCTGTCTTCAGATACCCCCTTTGGGTGCCTATCCCTCAATCTGGTTCCCCTGGACCGACTTCCTCCTAACCACCAGTCCCTGAATTCCTCAAGTTTTCCTTTTTAACCCTGCCACAGACCTTTCGATCTTCTGCTTCCCAGGACTATTCCTGTCCTGGCGTTGTCTCTAAATGTCTCTCAAGTGTTTGCTGAGAAGTGGCTTGTCTTGAGCCATGCTATTCCCCAGCCTGCTTGTTCTTGCTTAGGGACCCCTATTAAATTAGATCAGTATAGTCACACAGGGAGCATCCCAATAACCACATCAACAGACAGCATTCATAAATTATTATATAGAGCAGTTCCACATCCATCACAAATATTACTCATTTAATTTTAAAAGGATTTGAAGTAGATTCAATATATTTTTCCATAGCTATTTAATTTTAAAAATTTAATGTAAAAATACACCCTGCTATATAATGATAACTTTTATATACTCCAGGAAGTGAACTGTACTTTAATCTTCTTAAAGACGAAAGAAAATAATCTATGTGAAACATTTAACATTTCTCTATACAAAATTTTGCAGAACAATGAATAAAAAGGTTTTTACCTGTGTCATAAAATAAGATATACACTTTTTACAAATAAAGCATAGTTAGTCCAGGAAATTTTTAATAATTCTGCTATCTCAAGAACGGCATTTATTTAAGAATATATTTAGGTACGATAGGTGTAATAAAGGTACCTCTGGTGCAAGATATTCTGGAGTGCCACAGAAAGTCTTCATTGTTGCTCCATCCTTGATACCTTCTTTGCATAGCCCAAAGTCTGTTATTTTTATGTGTCCATCTTTATCCAGCATAAGATTTTCCAACTTAGATAAAAATCCAAATTAAAATGGTCATTAGATACACAGTCCATACACATGAGTGAGTTTGTAAAATACTTGGTTATTCTTTTCAGCCCTGTTCATCCTGGGATAAGAATTATACTAGCTACCAAAGCACGTACCATGTAAATATACATTTACATCATTTCCCTTAGGGATAACTTCAGAAAAGGAACTTGAGATCATTGGGCAGTTGACATACATATAATGAGAATATAGAAAATAGTCATACTACATCTAAGCTTCTTAAATGTTATAGTCAGCAAAAGCACAAAATTTAAAAACAACAAAGGAACTCCTTTGCCCCTGATTTTACTTAGAGCATCTTTCATAGGCCATTTCAGTACTAACAGAGGCTAGCAGCAGTGATAAAAAAAAAATGAATTGATTTAAAGCTAAGGGATCAATTTACAATACTACACGTTGCATAGTAAATATGCTGTACATTTACTCAAAATTTGGCAATTATCTAAAAACTGAGAGAATTCTGGCACTATCCATTTCTGATGGAACTACACATAGTTCATGAAAATAAGTTCTATATGCTGACGGTATGTATGATATAGGGTGGAGTTTTCAAAGGAGCCTCAGAGAGACAGGTGCTTAACTCCTACTGAATTTCATAACAGCTTGAATATTCATGGATTCCAAGGCCAAAAGGGACCATTGAGTTCATCTAGTCTGACTAGCTATATAACACAGGCCACAGAACTTCCCCAAATAATTTGTAGGCCAGTTCTTTTAGAAAAAAACATTCAATCTTGATTTTAAAATGGTCAGTGATGGAGAATCCACCATGAACGTTGGTAAGGTTCTCCAGTGGTTAATTACTTCCACTGTTAAAAATTTACATCTTATTTCCAGACTGAATTTGTCTAGCTTCAATTTACAGCCATTGGATTTTGTTATATCTTTCTCTGCTAGAATGAAGAGCCCATTATTAAATATTTGTTCACTGTGTAGACACTTATAGATTGTAATAAAGTGACCCCTTAACCTTCTCTTTGGTAAATTAACTAGATCGAGCTCCCTGAGTCTGTCACTATACGGCCTGTTTTCTAAACCTTGAATCATTCTTGTGGCTCTTCTCTGAACTCTCTCCAGTTTATCCACGTCCCTATATACCCAGCAACTAAAATGAACTGTGGACTGAAAGTATAGTAATAGCACTTCTCATACACTTCTGGTGAGGGAATGCAGCCATCATTCTTAAATGAGAAAGAACACAAAAGTTTGTATGATTCATTTTTCCTCCCAAACAGAAAACCAAGTGAAAACTTAGCATTTTAACTGCAAGTGAAAAATAGGGCAAGGGAGCAGAATGTTCACACAGTTTGAATTTGTACATAGAGCAGGAAATTGACTGAGACATCACAAATACACTCCATTGCTTAGAAGAACTACCAGGGTCTTTTTCATAATAAAGTGGACAATTCTTTAATTTCATATCCATATGGAGATGCATCCCCAATAACAGAGTGCCCCTTCATATTCTACCAACGCACAGGTTCCATACACTTGGAGTGAATCAATCCCCAAAGTACACTTTCTACAGCACCTTGTACAGTATTCAAGTGCTTAGTTTGAGATCTTATAATGATCACGGCCAATAATAATATAGCTGTAATATTTCTTTTATAACAAAGTTTGGTGGATAGGTTTATTGTATTTCAGTATGATCAGCTTCTGTGACTTTAAGAACTGTAACAGTCCAAACCCATTTTTAATATCTTATGAAATTAACAGTCTTCTAAGTACCTTTAAATCTCTATAAACCACATTCTTCTCTGAATGCAGGTAATCCAGTGCTGATACAATCTCAGCTCCATAAAACCGAGCCCGGTCTTCAGAAAAGACACGCTCTCTTGAGAGATGGAAAAACAACTACAACAGCAAGAATTTATTACATTTAGAATGCACATACTTCTGAGTTATGTACTATACTTTATAGACAATTCTGCCTGGAATCAGAATTAATCCAGAAAGGAACCTTTTCTCCCTGACACAGCTATGCTCAGAAACATTCTAAAAGCTGCACCATAAATTAAATGATTAAACATAAATGTAATATATTTCAAATTCACAGCTGCTCTATTTGACAATTCGATATACTGTTAATTTTGTCAGTATATATAACTAAGAAATCAAAAAAATTTCTTAGCTAGTTATTTATTAAGCCAGATTTTTATTGCATGACTTTAAAAGCAGAAGATTCCTTATTTGTCATAAATTGGATTTCTCTTCTTCTGAAATGTCTAACAGCATGCGTTTTCATTTACAGCTCTCTCCTCAAAATACTGTGTTCTTTGAAATTATAATACAAAAAGCTTCAATGGTGTAGAGGAACTAGAAAGCAGCATCACGATGTACAAACCTCCTGCACCAACAAAAGACAGACTTGAAGATATTAGTGTAATTTTTGTTAATTAGGGACTCATCCCTGAAAACCCTTACTCATGTATGTAGTCCTAACTCATGCGAACAGCCCCACTGACGCAGGACTACTCATGTGAGTTAGGACTACATATATGAGTAAGTTAATGAGGGCTCAAACCCAGCAAATCCTAACATGAAACTGAATTAAAAAAATTCAGGAACATCCCAAAGCCTTTTAACGTGGTTTCCTTACCTCTCCTCCATTAGCATACTCCATAACAAAACACAAACGATCATGTGTCTGAAAGGAATACTTTAAAGCCTGAAACAAATTTAAACACAGACTTAGCAGAGATCCCACATCAAGGTTTACAAAAGTGCTTTCAGTGAAGTTTTAGAAACAGGGATAGAGATAAAATACATTATATTGTAACAATATAGCAATATTTTATAGAAATTTCTCTCTGATAGGTTCTTCAGCAGCACTTCAACACTGATCCCATGGTGGTTTTACTAAAATAACATATAGGTCAGATATGGGAGTTTAACTAACATAGGGATCAATTCTGGAAAAACACACACGGCTAACACTTGCAAAAATTATCAAAGGGTTATATTACTAATGGACAGTTATATCTCTGTCCCTTCTGCTTCCTCTACTGCTGCTGCTCCAGGCTGACAGCCAGCCAGGGGATTGAGAAATTCTGCCAATATGCATTTACCATCAATTCACAAAAAACAGAACAGGCAGGGAGAGTGGTGAAATGTCATGAGGTGCCTTCATCCAGTTGTATCATGTGCATTCCTGCATCACATGTCCCACCAGCTTGTTTGCCACACCCATGGATTTATTTTGTTTGGGTCATGACCAAGGCTTACAGCTGCGTTTTCAAGTCAGGCAGTTGCAGCCCTTTGCTTTGAAGATATATTTTGATTTATGCAAGCGTACTATTATATACAAACAACCATGTCAATCTGCATTACTAGGTGGCACATTTGAATCAATAACATTCTTGTGGAGGAAGGGAGGAGCAGGTTTTGGGGTTTGTCAACTCTGACAGTATTCTGTAATAAAAAGTAAACAAACATATACTGTACAGTGTCCAGTCTCTGGTATATTTTCAAAAGTGATTAACAATTCTGGGGGCCCAAACTGAGACACCATAAAGCACTGAGCATCTACCCTCTGAAAATCAGGATCTTTGAAAGTGTCGCAAGTTGTGCACCCCAAAAAATCAAGGTACCCCAACACACTAGTTACTGTTAAAAACCTACACCTGTGAGACTTGTTTTATCATCATGATAATAAGGAGGAAAGCCGTAGCTGTGACAATGCTGAATTTGCTTACTAGATGTACTAAAAAATGAGGAACACTTACTGTTAAGAATGGGTGCCTAGAATTCTGTAAAACGCGGTTTTCTGTCAGCGTGTGTGCTACTTCATCCTGCAATGCCACCCAGAGAAAGTTATCAATGCAATCACTAAAGAACAAGAGTTCCATTAAAAACAACAAATAAGTAGTCACTTACACAGGGTAAATTGCAACTCTGAGGTCACTCTCCAGAAGCTAGAGGGTTACACCAGGGGTGAATTCGGCCCAGAACGTTTTAATTTACTCACCTTTGCAACAATAACTTCCTTCTTCAGGATTTTCATAGCATAATATCGTCCAGTTGCTTTTTCTTTAACTAGAATGACCTTCCCAAAAGTGCCTTTTCCCAGAAGTTTAAGATATTCAAACTCATTCATGGTCTGTTAAAGATATTTAAGTTAAATATAGGTCATGATCAACCTCATAATACATGTAAATAGTATCCTAAGTAGATGAACTGACCATTTTGGTCAGTTAAAATGACGCATATACCGTTTATGATTTGCTTCTAGAGAGTTAAAATCAGAAACTAGTTCTTCAAAAAGAATATGACTGTTACACTTCCAAGGATCTGACACTTCAAAGCCATTGAATTGCTTAACAAAACAAACAAAAAAACCCTCCTCTATTTAACTGAGAAATTCTTTATGTGAAATAGGTAAGAGCCAAAATAGGTGTTTTGGCCATGCAGCCTATGTCAGTGAGCAAGCTTAGGAAGGCCACCCACATCTCTCATCCTAAAGATCTGTCAGTCCGATTCCCGCTCTGACGTTTTGACATGAGAATAAGTCTCCCCATATTTATGGGGGATCAGCCTTGCTGTGACCCACAGAATGGGGATAGAAAATGTGCAGAAACCACATAGTCCATGTGCAATCTTTCTCGTTCTTGTTTGTTTTCTATTAAAAAAGGTGGAGGGAAAATAGGAAAGGGTTGGTCTCTTGGATCCTATTCCAGCATCTTCGAGGGGCAGTGCCAAGGGTGCGACAGAAGGTCTGTGTATCCAGGGGCTCACAAGTTCCTTGCTAGAAAGTATTAAGAGATGCTCCTGATAACAGCTTTCTTGCTCCCTGACTGAAAACATGACAAACTCTACTTCCACAATGCAAGCTCTGCTAGGACTGGTTTAGTTCACTTTGAACTGCATTAACAAAAGCAAGACTGTACTTTTGGTTGTGTGGGACAATTGGTTTCAGGATCTAAACCAAGGGTAGTCAATTTTCTTTGTCAAGGCCCAAATTTCTTGGTCAAGATATAGTCAAGGTCCAGACTCCAGAGAAAATCATTAAAAACAACAATGATGATAACACGTAGTAAATAAAAAGATTTCGGGGTCCATTCAAATGCATCTGGCAGTCTGGATTTGGCCCATGAACCACCTATTGACTACCCCTGATCTAAACAGTCATTCAGACCGATCCTTACTCAGAGTGAATCAGCGCACCATAGCTGAGAAACTCTCCACCACCTCCATGCCACACTGGCTAAGCTAGTGAGGTCCTGCAGCATCCTACTGGAATCCTCCGGCAAGATGCTAAGGGCCCAATTAGTAGGGGTCATGTTAAACTGATGGCAGCCATGGTTCAGAGTGGCATATGGGTAGTTGCCTAGGTTGGTATAAATGTAATTTTGTAGCATAACCAAACGTCAAAGCCTACGGTGCATGTTCATTAATGATGCAATTTGACAGCCAAGATGCTTTTGCTGTTCATTGTTTTGGTTCATTTTCTCAAAACACAGGCACAACTCTGGGAACAAATGGAAGAAAAAGAGGCAAGGGCATAGAAGAAAGCCTTACTATAATTTACAGGGTAGGATCTTCTCAGAAACAAATATATTGCTATGGGGGGAGGGGGGAGGTCTTAATGGCTGCCTCTCGCTTGCATTCAATAAACCTAATAGTGCCCCTTCCCTTATAATTATTCAGAATCTAATAAAGGATTACTGGCTGACAGCTGACGCTGGACTCAAAGCTTGGAGCTGTGGCATCAGCTAGGTGTGCACATGTAACAAGGTTCCCTTTAAAAACACTGATCCTGCTATACTAACTTACCACTTTGTGTTTTGGTTTTGTCATAGAAACTTCCATTTCTTCAGCACCTGAATTATCACTAGGGGAACCAGATCTAAAATCCATCATTTCCTCCTCCTGTTTTTTAAGGCTGTCTGCTACTGTTTGGATGGCTTTTGTCCATTCTTCCCTGAGAAAATGTAAGCAATGACATTTGTTATTCATGACCTCAGATTACCATCTGCCTCAGCAAGAGTCACAAAAGAATAAAACGTGATTATCTGATAATGTAAAACCAATTCAATGAATGGTGAAAAATCCCATGTGTTTCTAAGATATAAAAGTTGGTTTTCAAAAAACACTTTTAATGTATATATCCATTATTACAGCTATTAATTATTTTAGAAACAGGAGATGACTCAAGTCCCTGCAATATGAATACAATAACTAGGACCTTCAATATATAGCAAAATTTCTAAAATGCACATTCAATCTTTAGGGCAACACATGGTCTAAGGATACACACATTACATCTCAACATTAGGCCTGCCAAAGCCAAAAAGCTACAAGGCACTTCCACAGCACAGAGCTATTTAACACATACTCGCTTTTTCACAGTACATTGTAACAAAAATATGCAAGAGTTCGACACACAGCGACAACTCATCACACACACATGCCATTTTTTAAATGAATATGTTTTCCACTACCAGATAACATTGCCCAGGGTTCTTGGGTTGTCAGAGAAGACACTAAATGTGTTACAATGCTTGTATACAATACAGCTGTAGCGTTTCACAAAATATCTCTGCTTTTGTTGGTTGTTCTCTCCCTGTTTTGGGATTCCCCGCCCCCCCCAAGATAGTATTTTTGATCTTAGATGCAGGTACCAGGGTACAGAAAAGTGTCCACAATTGTTTCAGCAACAGATGCTCTACTACTGCCTCTCTATTCCTTTGGAGACGACTCCAATTGCAGTGAAAGTGTCTTGTGGGAAATTTCACATTGTAGGAAGCTACTGGAGTGAATGCTCTTGCCTTCTGGTTCATTTCAATGCAAGTCTACCAAAACAACAATTCACATACAAACAATAGTTTATTTTAAATTTGTAACTGTAACCTTGTCAAGTATTTTCCCTCATCCTTACCCCCAACTTGCTAGAAAGGCCAAAACAAAAAATAAAGTGGATTAAGTTTAGGTGTCGGCAGATTGACAAAAGTGGTAATTAGCAGCGAAGGAAAAAGTATTGGGTTTTTTTGGTGAACCTTAAGAGGTTTCTACTGAGCACTTATCTACATTAGAAAAATGGGTTGCGATTCAGTTGGTTTATTAACTTACCTCAGTCTAGCCACAACCTTTTTCCTACCCTGGACAAACTGCAGTGCCTTCTTCTTCAAATAAGCAGGTGAAAGTGTACTCAGGTAAAAAGCCTATCCTTCACCTTGACCTGCTCTGTCAAGTTAAAAGATGTTACAATGTATACACACTAGGAAAACGGTCATGGTTAGGAGAGGTTAATTAACATACCCTGGCCAGCAGAGAAGCCCTTAGGAGATGAGCTCGCTATGTCCTTAATACACGCAAACTCTTGATACCAATGGACAAGAGCCGAAAAATGGAAGTTAGATATTCTAAATGGCTGTGAAAAGCCTGGGAAACCTATTGGACCCGCCCACTTCTTTGTCTTTAACATAAAATTTGCACTTGGTAAGCAGTATTCACTGACTGAAGCCAGGACAGAGCTAAAAACAGGAAAATGTTTCTTTTTAAACTGTTTCCATAGACTTCATTTTCTAGATTTATTTACAGCACAATTCCTGACAAAGAACAGAATGAAGCCAAAGGAAACACCACTGAAAAGCTGATGAATTTCAGAAATCTTTACTGAATGACACCGCTTCACCAGTTAACATCAACACTCACATTTTAGCAACCTATTTATTCAATATTGAAACAGCTACATGTGAAATGTTCTGTGATTAACATAATAAAAAATGCTGCACAGGAGTATCCAATTTACAAAAGATTTTCAAAAGTATTTGGCATTGGTCTAACTCTGCTCCCACTAAATCACAGGTAAAAAAAACTCCCAGTAACTACAGTTGGAGCAGAGAGAGACCAATGCTAAACACACTGGAAAATCCCACCCTACAGCTAGACAGGGAAAAGTAATTGAGAGCCTTTAATTCTAACATTCTGGAAAGAGTGAGTCTGCAGCACAGGCTCCCATTATTACACTGACATTTCTTCAAAAGATCTTCCTAAGAAGAAGCAAGTGTTAAAAATATTTAAAATGCAGATACTGCTGTTTGCACTTCATCGTAACATACAAAGCGTCACATTTTTCAAATACGCCTCCACAACTGCACCTGCAAATATGCACTAGAGTGAACACACTACAGTAAGTAGTTTACAGGCAGACACATAGAATCCGGGAAGATATATTTCCCAGGTGCATTTTTGAAGGGCCATTGCTTTAGAAGTACATCTTTCAAAACAGCTGAACTTCAGTTTGAAAAATAAAATAGGAAAAAACAAAACAAGGTCCAGGCAAGACAGAGTATCTGGCATAAAATTCTAATTAAAACTATAGCAGTTACACTGGCATTACCTTGGACACCCCTCACTCTTGCCCTGCAGTACCCTGAATTTTTCACTATCTTAATAATACAGTTGTCCTATCTAGTTTATTTAGCCAAATTACGTCCAATTTAGTATTCTCTGTCTGGAGAATATCTGCCTATCCTTCAAGAGGAGATGTGGAGTGATGTTAGCAAAACCTGTGGATTTTGTCCAGGCAACCTTAACTTGCATGATCAACCCTTGCTCAGAAGATCCTCAGACACTGGAGTCTTGAGGTTAGGCCCTTGAGATGCCAAGAGGTGGGAAAGCACGTCACATTTGCACCCAGAATAACAGTTTCTGAACAAAGGCACAGATTTTTCTTCAACATCAGGAATGCCTGTCTTTATGCCCCACCTCTAAACATTAAAAATAACCATTACAAATAAAACATCCTTCCTCCATTTGTGTTCACATTTCTCCATTTCCCTCTTAAAAGCAGCTTTTGGGTTTAAAGGATAAAAGGACGTTCAAGCTACATCTATTTTTAAGCCTAATTTTAGCTCTCTTTTATAGATTGTGGGTGAAATGCCATTGACTTCACTGGGGCCAGGATTTCACCCTTAGATACTGTGTACACTGGCGGAGGCATGTAGGCAACGTGTAGCTAGAAGCCACAGTGAACGGCAGGCTGTGTCCACACTCACTGCAGTGTATAGTTACACGAAAGGCTCTGGGAGTGGGGAAAGGTTCCAGCAGATCCCTGCTGACGGAGTCTTTCGCTAGGCACTGCAGCAGGAAAAGGCTCCAACAGCAGGATGCTACACTGCTAAAAATGGCAGTGTTGATGTGGGAAGCACTGCTTAGACATGCAGAGCACCACATACAGTATATACCTTGCGGTTCAGGTGTGTAGGGCACTCTACTCTATTCACTTAAGCCGTCTACACTGCTATTTATACCGTTCTAGCTGGGCATGCAGTGAGTGTATTCTACACACCACTACAAATATAGATGTACCTTTAGACATATGTTCAACAGATGACTAGTATGAGCAGTCCCAGGCTGTGATGCAGCCAGGGTGGATTTGATTTAATCATGGATTTCTACATAAAAGTGCATTCTTGTTGGTTGTTGTAACCTTAATACATATTCTGCACAACTCAGAGATAGATGTAGGTTTCATTTTTAGAAGGTCCACACTATATATTTTCTAAGTGATTTATTTTGAAAACTTTTCAGATTAGTTTTACAGCTATATCAGAAAATGAATGATTGTTTGGTTATTTCATTTACCAAAGGTAATTGAAGCAGATATTTATGAAGTAATTGGGAGATGAACTATCTCCAATTGAACAGGTTAATCATTGATATTTGGAGGATTTTCTTGTTATGCTGTATTAGGAGGAGATCACCATCAGACAGACATTTAAATTGTTTTATTTAACTAAAATAACAATATTAAGTATTCTGGATTTTTTTTCTTCAACAGCAAACACATATTTTAACAAAACAAGCATATGTCCCTCCCTTCTCACATTTATCTCCAGTCTTCTTCTCCTTGTCCAGATCTATTCAGCCCCCAACAAGCTTCTATTCTTTGCACTTTTGGAAACCTTTCACTTTTAGAGAGAGAGAGAGGTAAGGGATTGACTCTGTGTACACAAATCTGCAGAGGGGCAATATAGTTGAGGTCTGTTATTTCTCACCTCTATATATTATTTATTTATTTATTTATTTAAAACCATTTTTGCTGTTAACAATCATGTTACCTCTGGAGACACAAATCCACAGTTTGAGAACTGCTGCAAAACTAAGCATCTCTAATGGCACCTTCTAGACTGAGCACTAAGTCCCATTGGGTAGACAGAAAGATTAACCTAAATAATCTACACAGAAGCCCCTGGAACCCCATAAGATTGGGTCCCTAATCCATGAACTATTGGAACTCATTTACAAAACTTTTCTTAAACATTACATGAATATGTTGTCTCATACTATAGAATTAGAATTTAGAATCCCTATTCCCTTATGAGATATCTTTGAGCAATAATGTATCTTAATTAAAACTATCTTTAGATAAAATGCTTTTTGAGAAAAAAATTTATCAAAAAAATACAATTTATATAAAAAGAATCCGATTTTTATCCACCCTGGATGCAGCCTAATTGGTTGGGAGGGACAAAAATAGGACTGAAATGCAATCTCCCTGAAATGGAAGGTGTCTCAGTCACTTTTGGGGCCATTTGCAACAAAGTGATAAAAGAAAACACATAATTTACTTTGCTTTAGTTTGTTTTCATCCTCCCCATGTCGTCATAACAGAATCATAAGCTACAAATATGACCAACTCGAATTAATGAATGAAAGACTAAGTAGAAAATATGCTAAAGAGAACCAGGTAAAAATGTGCCGAATTTAAAGACAAATATTGCGCCTGTGTCACACATAGGGAGGACTGGGATTTTAAATACCCCACAATGATACCAGAATAATCTAAATTCAACAGCTGAACTTCAATTTAAATATTTAAACAGCCAGTAGCTGTAAATAGCTATGCTGGGATTCTGTTCTCTCAGGAGGTAAGAGATCAATTCTCCACTAGTCAGAGGACAGGATACATTCCTCAGCTCTGTTTCCTTCAACAGCTGAAATACAAGTCTCCTGCAGCAGCATAGTACTTCTCTGTCATCACTTTTATCATCTTATTTACATAACTCATTAGCAGGTGGCAGCAATACAACTCACTTGTTCCTTAAAAAGATGTCCTCAAAAAGGGTCAGTAGGCTGAGACAGCTCAATTCTGCTGAGGTCTTTGTTTTGCTTTGTGCTGACCACTCTCCAGTGATCTCAAGATGGGAGAACCTTTATTTCTTATGTGAGGAGAGCCTGGAAATCAACAACTAGTATGGGGCCTAATTTTCAGTAATGCCGAGCACTCACCCTCTGAAAAAACCAAGCCAGAGGCCTCTCAGGATGGACCACTCCAAAATTGAGACATCTATGATCATTTGGACTTTTGAAAACGTAAACCTATTAGAATCTAGACCAGGGGTCGGCAACCTTTCAGAAGCAGTGTGCCAAGTCTTCATTTATTCACTCTCATTTAAAGTTTCGCGTGCCAGTAATACATTTTAACGTTTTTAGAAGGGCTCTTTCTATAAGTCTATAATATATAACTAAACTATTGTTGTGTGTAAAGTAAATAAGGTTTTAAAAATGTTTAAGAAGCTTCATTTAAAATTAAATTAAAATGTAGAGCCTCCCGGACCGGTGGCCTGGATCCGGGCAGTGTGAGTGCCACTGAAAATCAGCTCGCATGCCGCCTTCGGCACAAGTGCCATAGGTTGCCTACCCGTGATCTAGACCTAATGTCATCTGAGAAATCAGAGCTTTTGCAAGGACTGCACTAATAGTGCTGAACATTCACATCTGCTTTTACAAGTAGTTTATGTATTAAATATGAATGAAACATACCGCTCCTCTGGAGTCTCCACATGAAATGTTCTTTCAATTACTGTAGTCCACTGGAGGCATCTAATGATGAATGTGTTTGGTTTAGGTCGTTCTGTCTTCATCAGCTGGCATTCTACCACAATCAAGGAAGAAAAAGTCATGGTACATAAGCAGGTTTAAATAATCATTTGTCTTTATTCTTATCTAGCAAACTGTTGCAATTAATCAGCCACAGAAATCACTAAGTACTTCTTTAGGAGACATAAGACAGTTTGCTATGCTGATGAAACCAATAAATAGCTCAGTAGAACGTCATATAAGCTTTGCTTGAATCAAGTTCTATTTATCTATTTAAAGCTTTCAGAGCAGACCAGCCGTACAGTGTAATACCACTAGAGATCCAAACTCAGGTCCCACATTCCCGTGATTGTTGGGAGCACAGCACATGACAGGGGCAGTTCACAATGGGTCTGATTATGGCATCCACTGAGCTTAATGGCAAAGCCCTCATCAGCTTCAGTCACATAGGATCAGGCCCATAGCTTTGAAGAAGTTAGCAGAGAGTGTGTTTGCAGTGCTTCTTCTATAAAGACCTGCGTGGCTAACAGAAAGATCAACAAAAGTCTCTGGAGGAAAGTACCTCCAGTCCTTATTACCTTATTATCAAGGGCAGATCACAAAGGCGCATTCCAAAAAGGACCTTCTTAGCTTAAAAAAAACACTCAGATAATGGATGTGTAGACACCCATGTTAAACTCTGATGACAGCTTTCACCCCTGCAGATACAACAACACAATCTAAACTAACAATTCCCCAGAAGTATGGATCATTTCATAACATCCAGAAACCATTAAGTGGACTCCTTATATCATCATTCACACATGGCACTTTCTTCACAAAATCATTTCTGCATCTCTTAGGAATGAAGTGGTCCTTTTTTTTCTCCTTTCTTTCCAAGCCACATTTAGTATTTTACGGACATTCCTCATGGGACAGACAGCTTTAAGATTGACATAACCTTAGTCCCAGATTTGGACCTTAGCGTCCAAGATATGGGGGTTAGCATGAAAACCTCCAAGCTTAGTTACCAGCTTGGACCTGGTACTTGCTGCCACCACCCAAAAAATTAGAGTGTTTTGGGGCACTCTGGTCCCTCTGAAAAACCTTCCCTGGGGACCCCAAGACCCAAATCCCTTGAGTCTCACAACAAAGGGAAATAATCCTTTTTCCCTTCCCCCCTCCAGGTGCTCCTGGAGAGATACACAGACACAAGCTCTGTGAATCCAAACAGAGTGAATCTCCCTCTCTGTTCCCAATCCTGGAAACAAAAAGTACTTTCCTCTTCACCCAGAGGGAATGCAAAATCAGGCTAGCCACTTCAACACACACAGATCTCCCCTGATTTCTTCCTCCCACCAATTCCCTGGTGAGTACAGACTCAATTTCCCTGAAGTAAAGAAAAACTCCAACAGGTCTTAAAAGAAAGCTTTATATAAAAAAGAAAGAAAAATAAGTACAAATGTTCTCTCTGTATTAAGATGATACAACACAGGGTCAATTGCTTAAAAGAATATTGAATAAACAGCCTTATTCCAAAAGAATACAAATCAAAGCACTCCAGCACTTATATTCATGCAAATACCAAAGAAAAGAAACCATATAACTTACTATCTGATCTCTTTGTCCTTACACTTGGAAACAGAAGACTAGAAAGTAGAACTACTTCTCCAAAGCTCAGAGAAAGCAGGCAGGCAGAAAACAAAAGACCTTAGACACTCAATTCCCTCCACCCAAAGTTGAAAAAATCCGGTTTCCTGATTGGTCCTCTGGTCAGGTGCTTCAGGTGAAAGAGACATTAACCCTTAGCTATCTGTTTATGACACGCCCCCCAAATTGCAGACAGTGGGGAAGCTCACTGGCGGCGATTTCCTTCTAGAACTTGAAAATAAACAGATTAATACAACACATACACCTTTACATATACTCCTAAGTATATAACTAACAGACTTCTACATTTTAAGAACACTTTTTAACTACTGAATTCTGGGAAACTCTCACGGGAGAGTGCATCAGCAACTTTATTAGAAGCTCCTGTGATGTGTTGAATTTCAAAATCAAAATTTTGGAGAGCTAAACTCCAACGAAGAAGTTTTTTGTTGTTCCCCTTGGCAGTATGAAGCCACTTTAGTGCAGCATGGTCAGTTTGTAGTTGGAACCGCCGTCCCCAAACATATGGGCGTAGCTTTTCCAGGGCGTACACAATGGCATAGCATTCCTTTTCACTGACTGACCAGTGACTTTCCCTCTCAGACAGTTTCTTGCTGAGAAACACGACAGGATGGAAGTTGTGATCTGTTGCTTCCTGCATGAGCACCGCTCCTATACCACGCTCAGATGCATCTGTGGTTACTAGGAATGGCTTGTCAAAGTCCGGGGCCCTGAGCACAGGGTCAGACATGAGCGTTGCCTTAAGTTGGGTAAAGGCCTTTTGACACTCATCAGTCCACTTAACTGCATTTGGCTGGGTTTTTTTGGTCAGGTCGGTCAGTGGGGCAGCGATTTGGCTGTAGTGTGGTACAAATCGCCTGTAGTATCCGGACAAGCCTAAGAAGGATTGGACCTGCTTCTTTGACTTTGGGACAGGCCACTTTTGGATAGCATCCACCTTGGCCTGTAGGGGGTTTATGGTTCCTCGACCCACCTGGTGCCCCAGGTAAGTCACTCTGTTTTGGCCTATTTGACACTTTTTGGCCTTAACAGTTAGTCCTGCCTGCCTGATGCGCTCAAAGACCTTTTCCAGGTGTAGTAGGTGTTTGGGCCAGGAGTCTGAAAAAATGGCCACATCATCGAGGTAGGCAACTGCAAATTCTCCCAGTCCAGCTAGTAGACCATCTACCAGCCTCTGGAAGGTGGCGGGTGCATTTCGAAGGCCGAAAGGAAGGACATTGAATTCATACACCCCCGCATGGGTGACGAATGCTGACCTCTTCTTGGCAGGTTCATCTAGCGGTACTTGCCAGTACCCCTTGGTTAAGTCTATTGTAGAGATGAACTGGGCACGTCCCAACTTTTCCAATAGCTCATCGGTACGTGGCATTGGATAGTTGTCCGGACGAGTTACAGCATTTAGCTTACGGTAGTCCACGCAAAAGCGTATTTTCCCATCGGGTTTGGGTACCAGAACCACTGGAGATGCCCATGCACTGGTAGATGAGCGGATTATACCCATCTGTAGCATGTTCTGGATCTCCCGTTCTATAGCAGCTTGGGCATGAGGAGACACTCGGTAGGGTGGGGTTCTGATTGGGTGAGCATTACCTGTATCAATGGAGTGGTATGCCCGTTCAGTCCGTCCTGGGGTGGCTGAGAACAATGGGGCGAAGCTAGTGCACAGCTCCTTGATTTGCTGCCGCTGCAGACGTTCCAGAGTGGTTGAGAGGTTCACCTCTTCCACGCCACCGTCTTTTTTCCCGTCGTAGTAGACACCGTCAGGCCACTCAGCATCATCTCCCTGGACTGTAAACTGACAAACCTGTAAGTCTCTGGAATAGAAAGGCTTGAGAGAATTAACATGGTACACTTTAGGCTTTAGTGAGGAATTGGGAAATGCTATGAGGTAGTTTACAGCTCCCAGGCGCTCTTGGACCGTGAATGGCCCTTCCCATGATGCTTCCATCTTATGGGCCTGTTGCGCCTTCAAGACCATAACCTGGTCTCCTACCTTGAAGGAACGTTCTCTGGCATGTCTGTCATACCAGGCCTTTTGCTCTTCTTGAGCATCCTTTAGGTTCTCTCTAGCAAGGGCTAAAGAGTGTCGGAGGGTGCTTTGTAGGTTGCTTACAAAGTCCAGAATGTTAGTTCCTGGAGAAGGCGTAAACCCCTCCCATTGCTGCTTCACCAACTGTAATGGCCCCTTAACCTCGTGACCATACACAAGTTCAAATGGTGAAAACCCTAAACTGGGATGTGGTACAGCCCTGTAGGCAAACAGCAACTGCTGCAACACTAGGTCCCAATTATTGGAGAATTCGTTGATGAATTTTCGTATCATGGCCCCCAAAGTTCCATTGAACCTTTCCACCAGGCCATTGGTTTGATGGTGGTATGGGGTGGCAACCAAGTGATTCACCCCATGAGTTTCCCACAGTTTTTCCATGGTCCCTGCCAGGAAATTAGACCCTGAATCTGTAAGGATGTCGCAGGGCCAACCTACCCTGGCAAAGATGTCTGTTAGGGCCAGGCACACAGTGTTAGCCCTGGTGTTGCCTAGAGCGACTGCTTCTGGCCATCGGGTAGCAAAGTCCACTAAAGTCAGTACGTACTGCTTTCCTCTGGGCGTCTTTTTTGGGAAAGGGCCCAGAATATCCACAGCTACTTGCTGAAATGGGACCTCAATTATGGGGAGTGGCTGGAGAGGGGCCTTGACCTGGTCTTGAGGCTTTCCCACTCTTTGGCATACCTCACAAGACCGGACATACTTGGCAACGTCCTTGCCCATCCCCTCCCAGTGGAAGGACTTCCCCAACCGGTCCTTGGTTCTGTTCACCCCAGCATGGCCACTGGGATGATCATGGGCTAAGCTTAAGAGCTTCCCCCGGTACTTAGTTGGAACCACCAACTGTTTTTGCGGCTGCCATTCTTCCCGGTGTCCACCAGAAAGAATTTCCTTGTATAAAAGTCCTTGGTCTATAACAAACCGGGATCGATTAGAAGAGCTGAGAGGCGGTGGGGTGCTCCGTGCCGCCGCCCAAGCTTTCTGAAGGCTGTCATCCGCTTCCTGCTCAGTCTGGAACTGTTCCCTTGAGTCTGGGGTCACCAGTTCTTCCTCAGACTGTGGACTTGGGCTTGGTCCCTCTGGAAGCGATGTAGGTGATGGGGTTGTTTCCGTTGCTGGTGAACCGCTCTCCGCTGGTGCACCTGAGGGTATTTCAGGCTCTGGCCGAGCCTTTTGGGTATGGCTGTCTGTGGCTTCTGCCAGTTTTGGCTCGCTGGCGCCCTCTGGCGTTGAGTTTGAAGATGTAGTTGCACTTGTTGGTGCTGGTTGCTGTTCCAGTTCCGGGCCTGGGACTGGAGATGCTGTGGCTGTTTCAGTGGTAGGCATGGAATCTGGGTCCACTACCTCTGTCTGGGTCTCTGGTAACACAGACGGGGCCTCTGTGGACGGTTCAGGAACAGGAATGGGTCTGGAAGCTTGCCTGGTTTGGCTACGTGTAACCATTCCCACTCTCTTGGCCCGCCTCACCTGGTTGGCCAAGTCTTCCCCCAGTAGCATGGGGATAGGATAATTGTCATAGACTGCAAAAGTCCACATTCCTGACCAGCCTTTGTACTGGACAGGCAGTTGAGCTGTAGGCAAGTCTACAGCTTGTGACATGAAGGGGTAAATTGTAACTTTGGCCTTTGGGTTGATGAATTTGGGGTCAATGAAGGATTGGTGGATAGCTGACACTTGTGCCTCCGTGTCTCTCCACGCAGTAACCTTCTTTCCGCCCACTGTCAAATTTTCCCTTCGCTCCAAGGGTATTTGAGAAGCATCCGGGCCTGGGGATCTTTGGTGTGATGGTGGTGTAATGAATTGCACTCGCATGGTGTTCTTGGGACAGTTGGCCTTGATATGTCCCAGTTCATTACACTTAAAGCATCTTCCATCTGATGGGTCACTGGGCCGAGGTGAGTTACTGGAGACTGGTGAGGTTGAAGGGTAGGGTATCTGTGGCTTTACTTGGGTGGTATGTGGGGTCTTTGGCTGTCCTCGGTTGTAGGGTTTATGGTCTGTGTGCCCCCTGGGGTAATCGTTCCCCTTGACAGTAGCTTTCTTGCTTTCTGCCAGTTCCATCCATTTGGCTCCAATCTCCCCCGCCTCAGCGATATTCTTGGGGTTTCCATCTTGTATGTACCGTGTGATGTCTTCAGGAACACCATCCAAGAACTGCTCCATTTGTATGAGGAGGTTCAGTTCTTCCAAGGTTTGAATGTTGTTTCCTGTTAGCCAGGCCTCATAGTTTTTTGCAATGTAGTAGGCGTGTTTGGGAAATGACACCTCTGGTTTCCACTTTTGGGTTCTGAAGCGCCGACGGGCATGATCTGGGGTTATCCCCATCCTGTATCTGGCCTTGGTTAGAAAAAGTTTATAGTCATTCATTTGGTGCTTAGGCATTTCAGCTGCCACCTCTGCTAAAGGTCCACTGAGCTGTGACCTCAATTCTACCATGTACTGGTCTTCGGGAATGCTGTACCCAAGACAGGCTCTTTCAAAATTTTCCAAGAAGGCCTCGGTGTCATCACCTGCCTTGTAGGTGGGAAATTTCCTGTGCTGTGGAGCAATATTTGGCGCCGGGTTGTTAGGGTTGGCTGGCACATGCAGCCCAGCTTTTGCCAACTCCAGTTCATGTTTTCTCTGTTTTTCCTTCTCTTCATTCTCTTTTTGTTGTTTTTCCATTTCTTTTTGTTGTTTTTTCCATTTCTTTTTGGTGTTTTTTCCATTTCTCGGTGGTGGGCCAACTCTTCTTCTGCTTGTTTCCTTCGGTAGGCTCTCTCTTCTTCTTCTAGTTTTCTTTTGTGTGCTGCCTCTTGGGCTGCCTGTTCTCTTTGGAAGGCTGCCAGTTTCATGCTTTCTTCCTTTTCTTTCATCTCCATCTGTCGCCTGTGTTCAGCTTCTTTGATTTGTTCTTCGGCGTCAATTTTTGCCTTAGAAGTCATGGTTCCTGTTTTCTTGTGTTGGGGTGCCCTCCGGTGTTTATCTTCTGAACTGCAGGTTCTGTTGCCTCCTGAAGTCTGCCTAGCAACAGTGCTTTTTTCCTTTTCTCTCTCTAGCTAATGTTCAATGAAAGGAAACCAGAAAAACCACTTTATTTGCATGCATATAAGTGCCGGTACTTGCCTCCTAATGGGAGGGCTATTGCATGACAAAAGACCCTTAACATGCAAGCCACAAACTGCGAGAGAGAGCAGAAAAAAAAATTCTCTCTGGTTCCCTTTTAAAACCAACTGCTTCTCTCTGCTAAAAAGCCCTTAGCAGAGAAAAGAAAAATATAATATTTCTACTGGCTTCTGGGTTCTGTCTATCTCCCACCAGCTGCACACCATATAATAACCTTAGTCCCAGATTTGGACCTTAGCGTCCAAGATATGGGGGTTAGCATGAAAACCTCCAAGCTTAGTTACCAGCTTGGACCTGGTACTTGCTGCCACCACCCAAAAAATTAGAGTGTTTTGGGGCACTCTGGTCCCTCTGAAAAACCTTCCCTGGGGACCCCAAGACCCAAATCCCTTGAGTCTCACAACAAAGGGAAATAATCCTTTTTCCCTTCCCCCCTCCAGGTGCTCCTGGAGAGATACACAGACACAAGCTCTGTGAATCCAAACAGAGTGAATCTCCCTCTCTGTTCCCAATCCTGGAAACAAAAAGTACTTTCCTCTTCACCCAGAGGGAATGCAAAATCAGGCTAGCCACTTCAACACACACAGATCTCCCCTGATTTCTTCCTCCCACCAATTCCCTGGTGAGTACAGACTCAATTTCCCTGAAGTAAAGAAAAACTCCAACAGGTCTTAAAAGAAAGCTTTATATAAAAAAGAAAGAAAAATAAGTACAAATGTTCTCTCTGTATTAAGATGATACAACACAGGGTCAATTGCTTAAAAGAATATTGAATAAACAGCCTTATTCCAAAAGAATACAAATCAAAGCACTCCAGCACTTATATTCATGCAAATACCAAAGAAAAGAAACCATATAACTTACTATCTGATCTCTTTGTCCTTACACTTGGAAACAGAAAACTAGAAAGTAGAACTACTTCTCCAAAGCTCAGAGAAAGCAGGCAGGCAGAAAACAAAAGACCTTAGACACTCAATTCCCTCCACCCAAAGTTGAAAAAATCCGGTTTCCTGATTGGTCCTCTGGTCAGGTGCTTCAGGTGAAAGAGACATTAACCCTTAGCTATCTGTTTATGACAAAGATCCTTCAAATTTGGGGCTGACATTGATGATGCTCATTAATAGCAGAATGGCTGCTGTCAGCTGAACAAACTCAAATAAGTTCAGTTAAGTAGCAATCTTCAGGCTATTTTAAGACAGTTTTTGTACCTAGTTTTCTGAATTGCATTCAGCAGAACTCTAATAATAATAACAACAATAGACTTCCTCCTTCAAATGAGAACCTTAATTACCCAACTAAAAACAAAAAGGACCAAAAAAAAAAAAAGAAGAAAAAAAGGGAAGTGTTTTTGAACTTAGCTGTTAGTGTTCCAGCATCAAGTCTCTTGTTCTGCGCTTTCTGAAAGCACTGCCTCACTATTATTTGGTCTTAAAGTTCTAAAATAAACTTCATAGTAAACAAAAGGTCCTATAAAAAGTCAAGACGACATCTCTACTTGCTACTAAAGCTTCTACCAGGTTCCACCTTCAGTAAGATACAATTTAGTAATGTGTACTGTCATTCTGGATACATTCTGTTCTTAAGAGTATACACTCTAGCACTGTTAGACAAATTTTATTATTGTGAAAACTTAGTGTGTCCCATTTTAAATTCAAGCCTTTAATTAGCACATTGTCTGTAAGATTAAATATTTACAGCCAGTGTATTTGGGTTCTGTATTTTTGGCAGTATATTTCATGCCTCATTAGCTGCTGAAATTATAAGCTTTTCAATAAGTCATTTTGCATTTTTTAATCACAAGAAAATCTAATTTTTCTTTAATAGCATGTTGAGGTTATACTGTGTCCTACTAAAGAACCGCAATAAGAAAAGAGAAAGTTTATTAATGAGTCATGGAAAGGTTTTCGTGTGATAAACAGCATTTCCTCATTCCCTAGAAAAATGAACATTAAAGAACCACCACAAACAGATGCAGTTATGCTTTTATTATGCTGCACCCACCTCTACTGCATGTGTTCCTGTAGCTGCCACCATCTTTTAAGGAACTGTAGTTTACGCTGTATACTATGATAAGAGTTAGCGTGGTCCAGTCGAAAAGACTGTGGACTGAGTTCTACCTCCAGCTCTGCAACTGACCTGTGGTGAGACCTTGAGCAAGTCACTTTACTTCTCTTTGCCTGTTTCCCCTCCTATTTTTAGTCTGTCTTGTCTAGTTAGATTGTGTTCTCTTTGAGCAGGGACTTTGTGTTTGAACACAATGGAGCACTGATCTTTGCTGAGGTCTCTAAATACTAATATATAATACAAATAATAATACCAGCTATAGCTAATGAGTTTAAAAATGATGAGTTGTCTGCTCTGTGTATCCTGCAGCTCAATATTATTTTTAAAAGACTATTAAATAAATATTTTTTTACAAGTATTTAGTCAACGTCCTTGTCATGGACCCGCTTGCTACACTACTTGATAACTATGAATAGATATTTTCAGCTAGTAGGGGAAATATTTCTGTAAGTCACCATAAAAACAAAAATTAACTACTTAACTTCAGCATAACAAACTATGCTACGTTTTTCAATACAGAGAACGAGAGCAATTAAATATCAACATATTTTGTCTAAATCAGCACTGTCCATTGAAATTTGTTAAGCTTGCTGATCCAGCAATCTTTAAAGCATGCAGCAAGATGAATAATAGAGATTTGTCAGTTAATAACCACTATAATTCAAGTATGTCACACAGAAGTGTTTTGTTTGGTGAACAATATGCTGTCTAATTACCCTGCTCAATCATAACAGCACATATTACAAAATGCAGAAATCTTTATTTTTAACTTGCAGTACACTAAAGCACTGTACCATACAGATTTTTAAAAAAAATAAATTAAGTTACTACCCAATTTCCTCCAGACATAACTGAGTCTCCTGGACTTTATTTTATCAATGAACCCAGGAAATACCTCTTTTTTAAAAAAAAAAAATCTTTAAATCTGACACAATGCTATTTGTGGTACTTTACAAACTACTCAGGACAGGTTACCACTTTTTATAAGTCTGTACAGCACCATGCACACCTCTACCACTGCATAAATAAAAAATTATTACTGGCCCAATGATACTACATATGACTGATATCACATTTTTACGTTCTGCTATGAAAAAAACTCACACCTCCAATATCAGCTGAGGATCACTTGGCCACTTAGAAAACAGTCAGTCCTGTCAAATGGACCAATACCATTATTCCCTATTTCCAACAAAGTCTGTACTATAAACTGCAGCCTGTTTAAAAAAAATGATGTAAACTATTCTCAAGAACCTCTTGATTCTTTCTTGGCGTTTGGTCTTAAAATAAGTAGGACAGAGAAATTGTTTCTAACAGGAACAGACACCAAGGCATTCAAATGCAAATTACCATTTTGTATTTGAAAGACACTTAGTATTATCCTAGTGACTTTCTAAAATGTCACAATATGCGCTTCCCTAGCACTTGAGCAAAAAGCCAGATTATTTGTGATGAAGGTGTCAAACTCTGCTCTATATTTAATGACATCACATTTTAAACCAATAATGTCAAGGAAGAATCCTTCACTCCCCACTGTTTTGGTTTTTTGTTTGTTTTTTTATAAGTGAAAAAGAAAAAACAGAAAAAGGACAGACAGTAAGAAGAGCACCCGGGTGAAAAAGAGATGGTTTGAAAAGGCAAATAAGGAATGTTATGTCTCATAGCAAGCCTTCTTTCTGTGCTACTGGATAGACCTAACCATACGATAGCAAGGCACAAGTGAGAACAGAGTTCTGAATGCCACCTTACACCCAGAGTCAGCAAAGTATTTAAATTCACTAGACCTGGAGATTGCTGATAAAGTCAAGTTATCTACTGGAATCTGATCATCTTGTACAAAAGGTCCAGAACACTGAATTCTTGGCCACTGATACACAGTCCTGTCCATAAAACTACTACTAGTTTTATGGACAGGACTGCAGTTGTCATATACCCAATGCGACAAAACCTCTTATACAGAACATAGTTCACCCACATTTTGATGACAGGAAAAATAATCTGTTTCTTGTAGCAGGGTCTCTATTTTCATGTTAATTTTTTCTATAAATTACCTCTTTCAGATGCATAATTTAAAGGAGGGTTATAATCTAATATGGAGATATGTGTGATAATCAGAGATTACCATCAATATATGAATTGGGGGGGGAGGGATAGCTCAGTGGTTTGAGCAGTGGCTTACTAAACCCAGGGTTCTGAGTTCAATCCTTGAGGCGGCCATTTTGGGAACTGGGATAAAAATCTGTCTGGGGATTGATACTGCCTTGAGCAGGGGTTGGACTAGATGACCTCCTGAGGTTCCTTCCAACCCTGATATTCTATGAATTCCACTAACCTAAGCGGTTTATAGCAATAGACCTTATTTGTTATTTGCCTGCATGATCTCTGGAATGTTTTAGATTATTTCAGAAAAGTTCTGCATTAACACTTATTTGCTATAAGGTCTCTTATCTCACCTCTCTTGGTAATGAAGGAAAAACAAAATAAATTACCAATAAAAGCAGAGAGCCAATCCTGCAAATCTGTTGGAGTTGCACACTCAGGATTAGGCATTAGTTTTGATGGAATAAATTTAAATCACCAACAAGTATTTTATGGGAGAAAATTTCCAAACCGTATCCTTGAGCTACACAAACAGATGAATGGACATTTCAAAATTTAAAGTAGGCAAAGGAAAAGCAGGATTTTTTCTTTTTTCCTTTTTAAAATAAAGATAAGACTGATTTTACAGAAGCGGCTGTTCAGACATGCTTTCATAGACAGTGATGGGATCAAACCCCATTCGATCTGAAGCATGAGAGTCTAGGACTGATCTTAGGGTAGCGAGAGACTTGCAGATTGCAAAACTTTAGATGCAACTTGTATTTCTGCACCTACTGTGCAGAAATGTGGTTAGTATCAGATCCATCATCTTATTTTTTCTTCCTCACGGAAGGGGGTGCAACTTACTCACAACAAAGCTGAAACTCAATATTTGAATTTTTTCATTTCATTACAAATATGAAAATGGCCCTATCTTCTTTTAAAACCGTTTCTTCTTGAATATTAGACCACTTTGAGTGAAAACTGAGCTGTTTTCTAATGGAAAACGTGAAGATTTCCGGCAGCAGCAGAGTGTAATCTTTGAGCAAGGGTAGTTTTGCCATGAAAAATCTGCAATTTCACAAGTTTTTGACAGAGAAATAGCCGTTTTCTTGAATTTCACTATATAGCAAACATTTGGAGTTGTAAAATTACTGAAAAATGAATTGAAAAGTTTGTATGTAACACTCTGGGGCAAGCCTGTCCCCACTTTTGCTATTATCAACCTTCCCTGAGCCACTGCTAGCTGTATGTATCCCACTGGCAGAGTGAAAATTGTATTTTGGGCTGTGTTCTTCATCTGATACTTGCAAAGGAAGCCTGAGTTAGCTTTATACATTTTGGCAGTCCCTTTACCCAACTACAAGCATGCTTCACAGACTGCCAGACTCCAATCCAAGACAAATGAAAGTGGGCCATCAGATTTGGGGGGGGAGAGAGAGGTGTGAGCAGGCTCAGAGAGACAAGGCTGTAACATAACTGGGTCTCAAATGACAACAGTATGCAGGTGATTCCCAGTTCTATTTGAAGAGCCAGAGTCCAGTGCCTCAATGACAAGTAGTTGAACAAAGAAATCTGAGCAAGATGGAAGAGATATTCTAGTCTATATAGCTTTTTATACCATGCTCATCATTGTAGTATCTGAAAGCCTTCCAGTAGTGCATTAAGCAATGTGACTACACATTGGTCACTTGTTTGTTCTCTCACTCTCTCCCCAGAAGGAGAAACATGTGCAGACGTGTTTTATTTTGGTAGGGTTTTTTCCCCAAATGAATATGCCTGTTGCTATGTGTTTGTATTAGAGAAGGCAAGATCAAAGAAGTGTGCCCTGCACTTGGTGCGGAAAGGGGTGAGGTTTCTGTCTCCCACATGGATGACCTTTACTCTCAATAATAAGAGTTCCACTGGGCCAAAAGAGCGTAGTTGTCAACCATAGTCTTTGTCCCAGAGCTTTAGATGGTCTTTTAGGTATCCTGGATCCAGGGCATGGAGTGCTATGAATATAAGGACCATGCCCATGAATTTGATTTGAAGCCAACAAAGGGTGTAGGACAGTTGTGATGTGTTCATGGTATTTTCAACAACTAGCTCAAACTACAGTCACTGTCTCAAGCAAAGAAGTCTGCCCGCTGATTATCAAGTTAGTTTGCAATCTTGGGATCCTCTTAGACTCTTCATTGCCACTGTATTTCCAAATACCAGCAACACCTTTCCTCCACCTCCCCTATCTGGCCAGGATGCTACACCCTATGGTGGACCTGTGTCTGTCTCTAAGAGGCTCTGATACCATGACAAAGAACTTGTTATACATGCCTGGACCAACAGGCTTGATCTGCCAAAAATCATCAGAACCCTCAACTAAGGAATAAGTTACCCCCTCCTGAATGAGTTATGGAAGAAAAGCAGAAGAAAGAAGGCAACGCTCACCATTTTCAGACCTTAGCACTGACCCTTCCTAAATAATTACCATAAAAATACGCTTAGCAGCAACTTAACGAAGGTGTTAAAATTTTCTGGGTACATATCAAGTGCTTGAAAAGACAGTCTAGGGCTAACGCACCTTTTAGCAAATGGCTGTGCCGCTACAGCCATGCTGCTAAAAGACGCGCAGTGAAGCTGCTGGTTGTCGGCAGGAGAGAGCTCTCCCACTGACAAAACACTTCTACCCACAACGAGTGGCGGTAGCTCCTCTGACAAAGCGCTGTTCGGACCAGTGCTTTTCGTTGGCAAAACTTTTGTCTTTCGGGGGTAGGGGCTGTGTGTTTTTTACCACCACCTCTGAACAACAAAAGTTCAGTTGCCAGTATAGACAAAGCCTAGGATTTAATGGCTTTCTGCTGCTTTCTTTACTTTGCTGACCTGTAAGGAGAAATCAGCATAAAGAGCGAAGCATTATAGGCTCTGTCATTGCTGAGGTGAAAATATTAATCAAATCTCTCTTGGGACTGGCTTGGCAAGACAAAAGGCCCCTAACACACTCTCCTGTCATTCTGGACTGATGCAACTTGTGATAACATGCTCGTTTTTTATTCCCAGCCTCATCGCACCTTAAAATATAATAAAATAAGTGACCAGACACCTGTTGGGCACATGGGTACCAGGGCTGACATGCAAATGGATGGCACAGAGCAATAATTCCCAAGACCTTCTTGTGTTTTAACGGACCTCAGGATCAGGGCCAGCTCTAACGCTTTTGCCGCCCCACGCAAAAAAAAAGGGGGGGCCGCCCCACACTCGTGAGCACCGCGCCGCCCCTGTGAGCGCTGTGTCACTGAACCCCTCCCTGAGTGTCGCGTCACCCAAATCCCCGCCCCCGAGCGTCACGCTGCCCAAGCCCCCCGCCCCTCCCGAGCACCACACCGCGCCGCCCAAGTCCCCGCCTCCCGAGCGCCATGCCGCCTAAGCCCTCACGCCTCCCAAGCCCCTCGCCCTTCCTGAGTACTGCACCGCCCTGCCCAAGTCCCCGCCCTCCCGAGCGCCGTGCTGCCTAAGCCCCCATATCTTCCGAGCATTGCGCCTCCCAAGTCCCCACCCCCCAAGCGTCACATCGCGCCGCCCAAGTCCTCGCCCCCCCAAGCACCGTGCCGCTGAAGCCCACCCCCCGCCGAGTGACACGCCACCCAAGTCCCCGTCCCCCCAGCACCGCACTGCCCAAGCCCCCCCCAGCGCCGTCCGGCTGAACCAAAAAAACCAAAAACAAAGCCCGAGCTCCACCCCGTCCCAAGGTGCCGCCCCAAGCACGTGCTTGGTAGGCTGGTGTCTGGAGCTGGCCCTGCTCAGGATGCCCTAGAGGAAATCTGATTGGAGATTCATTTTTGTACCTAATCTTTAAAAGGCATCTATCTCCCTCTAGATGTGCAAGTTCCCCCCTCAACGTATGGAGTGCCCATTGCTGCTCCTCAGGCAGAACTTCACTACCCAGCCTACCAGGCAGGGACGCTCAGTGGAGCACCGTTTATAACAAATGCTGCACGATTCCATTTGCAAAGCTATGGGAAGTGAGGTGAAATGAAGGGCGGACTGCATATCGGCATGAGGAAGATAGACATTGAGAAAGAGTAGCAGACAATAAGATGAAACGGAAGCCAAAACAGGGGAAGAACAAGTTAAAGAATATTTAAATAAGTTAGATGTATTCAAGTCAGCAGAGCCTGATGAAATTCATCACAGGGCACTTAAGGAACTAGCTGAAGCAATCTCAAAACCATTAGCTATTATCTTTGAGAACTCCTGGAGGACGGGTGAGGTCCCAGATGACTGGAGAAGAGCAAAATACCTATATTTTAAAAGGGCAACAAGGAGGACTCAGGGAATTATACACCAATCAGTCTAACTTTAATACCTAGAAAGATAGTGGAACAAATTAGTAAACAACCCAGCACCTGGAGGATAACAGGATTATAAGAAATAGCCAGCATGGATTTGTCAAGAACAAAACCTGCCAAACCACCCTCATTTCCTTCTTTGACAGGGAAACTAGGGAAATGTGGTCTGAATGAAATTACTATAAGGTGAGTGCACAACTAGTTGAAAGACTGTCCTCAGAGAGTAGTTACCAATGGGTCACTGTCAAACTGGGAGAGTGACTCTAGTAGGGTTCCATAGGGGTCAGTCATGGGTCCAGTACTATTCAACGTTTTCATTAAATGACTTGGACAATGGAGTTGAGCGTATTATAAAATTTGCAGATGACACCTCACTGGGAGGGGTTGCACACACTTTGGAGTGCAGGATTAGAATTCAAAACAACTTCGATAAAGTGGAGAATTGGTCTGAATTTAATAGGATGAAACTCAATAAAGACAAGTGCAAAGTACCTCACTTAGAAAGGAAAAATCAAATGCACAACTACAAAATGGAGAATAACAGGATAGATGGCAGTACTGTGGAAACATCTGGGGATTATGGTGCATCACAAACTGAATGAGAGACACCAGTGTGATGCAGCTGTGAAAAAAGACCAAAATTCTGAGGTATATTAACAGGAGTATTGCATATAAGACCCAGGAGATAAATTGTCCTTCCCTACTCGGCACTGGTGAGGCCTCAGCTGGAGGGCTGTGTCCAATTTAGGAAAGATGTGGACAAATTGGAGAGAATCTAGACAAATGCAACAAAAATGATAAAAAGGTTTAGCAAATCTGACCTGAAGAAAGGCTAAAAAATCCTGGGTGTTTAGTTTTCAGAAAAGAAGTTGGGGGGGGGGGAAGGGGGACCTGATAACAGTCTTCAAATATGTTAAAGGCTTTTATAATGAGGATGGTGATCAATTGTTCTCCATGACCACTGAAGATTTACAAGAAGTAATGGGTTTAATCTGCAGTAAGAGAGATTTAGGTTAGATATTAGGAAAAACTTTCTAACTACAAGGGTAGTTAAACTCTGGAATAGGCTTCTAAGGGAGGTTATGGATTGGATAAACACCTGTCAGAGACAGTTTAGGTTTACTTGTCCCTGCCACAGCACAGGGGGCTGGACTTGGTGACTTCTCATGGTGCCTTCCAGCCCTACATTTCTACAAACATGGTAAAGAATGTCCAGGAGAAAGGAATTCTATTCAGTTTCTTCTGCCACACCCCTTGTTGGGGGGCTTACGTGCAGCATCAGAGGCATAATTGGGCGTTCTTGTGTGTGGCATCAGTATGAAGAGGACCAATTTCTATTATCCCCTGAGCCCAGAAATTCTCTTGGTGCCCTGACACACAATTTTGACTTTAAAATAAAAAAAAAAAAAATTAAACATATTCCATCCATTTCAGGGCCTGATCCCATGCTCGTTGAAGTAAATGGAAAGAATCCTATTGATTTCAACACATTTAGGACCATATCCAAACAGCAAACATGTAGTTTAGGGCTGAAAGCCCCGACTCTGCAACATTCTTAATCTTATACTACTGAATGGGATTAGTAATGTTTAAGTACCTTGCTGAATCACGGCTTAAACATTAGCTATTTTTCCTAATGTACAAAATATAAGAAGAACAAACATAAAAATAGTAGAAGAGTACTTTGTATTGTAACTATAAACAATTAGTAACTTCAAATAGAAAAGAGACTGAAAAATAACAGTGAATTACATAAAGTAAATGCAATCACATCTTTGCATTAATCATTTGCACTTCACAACTACAAATCAGATTAACACTGCAAAATCTAATATTGCATAAAATGAAAACTTATGTTTTCATAGAACATTTGTCTTGAGCGGATTTTGATTTAACATGAAAGATATTGTGTATAAAGCCTATGCTTACAATAATTTTCTAAAATCCATACAGCAAGAATGAGAGTGCCTGTGAAAATGCTTACGAGCTACGGAGAAATTATTTAAAGGGGATTCCCGTTGGTCAACATCCTGCGGCCGCTCTTTGTAGCCAATGAACGTGCCATCGTTCTTCAACAGAAAATACCTTGGCCTCCATGTCTTTATGTATTCTCCTGGAAAAAACAGAGCAGAAAAGACAGTAAAATATTCCATATATTCCATCCTAACTCCTTATGTTCCAGAATTCCAATGAGAACTTCTTTAAAATATTGATACTGTATATCCTCTTAATATAGAAGGCATTTTCATACATTGTTTGTTCTGCCGCAAGCAACGGAAAAATGTAGGCATCAATTCAGATATTGACAGTGGATTTCACTGTAAAATGGGACTTCATAAAAAGTAAATAGCTATATTTCCCCCATTTATGCCTATTTCATTCAAATTCTGCAACATCTGCCTTAAATGCAATTTAAAATTTAAAAATCAGAGCAGATGTCCTATGTATTATTTTTGCCATTGTCATTTTTCATACTGACACGTGGAGACATTTTTTTCCATTTACATTTTGCAGTGCAAGTATTTTAAACAATGGTGAGTAATTTAGTAATTAGTCAACTGCTTTATCAAACCAACAATAATTTTTAGAGCATAAAAAGGCAATTCTCCACTTAAGTTACATAACATCACTCACTGATCTAAAAGAATGAAGCACAGGAGAGATCGCAATGTGAACAGTAAAAACTTAACTTTTAATATGCAAAAGTTCCAATGGTCCTTCAAAGTGCTTGCTCTCTCTTTCTGAAGAAAACATCCCTACAGCATACCATGCCATTGGTCATACGAATGTTTTGTGGAGAAAATGTATAGTTACACACAAACAATACAGCCACACACACAACTCCTGGCAACAGAAGTAACAGTGACTACAAAGATCATATCTCTAATTATTTACTAGGGAAGCAGAGCGGTCTACTTGACAGGGCACTGGACTGGGATACAGAAAACATGGGTTCCATTCCCAGATCTAGTACTGACCTGCTGTGTAACCTTGGGACTCCCGCCCCACCTCACCTGCTGAGGCCCTGCTCCATCCACTCTTCCTCTCCCACCTCCTCCTGGCACAGTCAAGAGGGACTTGCCTGCAGAGTCAGGGCTGGGAGTTGCAGCCACCTGACTAAGGTAGAAGGCAGCCCTGGCTCAACAGGAGCTGGAGCAGGGGTGACGACTGGTGTCTCCCTGCCTACCCCACTTGCAGTAACCAGACTTTAGGTGTCTGGTCAGTAGATCTGACCGGACGATGCCAGGTCTCCTTTTCAATCGGACTTTCCTGTCAAAAACCAGGCTCCTGGCCACCCTAGGCATATCATCTCCCCTCACACTGCCCCGTCTCCCTTCTCACTCTTTGCCTTTATCTATTTAGACTGACAGCACATTTCTGCAGCACCTATCACAGTGGGGCCCAAACTCAGCAGGGCCTCTACACACCATAACACAAGTAATTTTTGAAGAATTATTTCTATTGCATTGTGTCCAGAGGCCGCCAATCTTAGTGTTAAACATATCCAGGGGCTCTGCTCCAAGAAGTTTTCTTCATCACTTGCAATTTGCTAATTTCATTCAGTTTCATTATAAAAAACATGCAGGTGCACGTACACACAGGAGAGTTCGCTGTAGCAAGATATGGTGATCCTTGCTGGTTGTCTGAAGGTTTGCTCCAAATTAAGTAATAGACAAAAACGACAAAATATATATATATATAAAAATAAAAATAAAAAAAAAGGCACCACAGGTTACTTACCAAGGCTCTTTTATTCAGCTCTCTTCCCATCCCCCACCCCCACCCCACCTCTCCTGCTGTTCTGCTTTCCACCCCAGGTGATTTCTTTTATGATGATGTGTACTCTGCCCCAGGAACTCCCCTACAGCTGCCTTGCCTCTTTCCCTCTCCCACCTCTCCTTCTGTGGCGCAGCCTCCCCGTGCTTCTCACACCAGCTGTGGTATCTCTTCCCTCTGCTCCTTCTCCTACCTTCTCCCCCATTTCTCCAGGACACACACACAGCTGGCTGTCGCTTGCTGCCACAATGGCTTTTTTCATCTTTTATTCTAAAGCAAAAAAAACTCAGGGTAAGTGGAGGAGAGGGTCTGCTCAAGACTTAAGGGATGATCTCCTCTGTGTATCGGGACTGTCTGAGAACATCTATTAGCACTGATACAAGTGTTATTGCAGACAGAAAAAAACAAAGACCCTGCATACAATCTAGTACAGGGGTATGCAACCGATGGCATGCGTGCCAAAGATGGCACACAAGCTGATTTTCAGAGGTACTCACATTGCCCAGGTCCTGGCCACTGGTCCAGGGGGCTCTGCATTTTAATTTAATTTTAAATGAAGCTTCTTAAACATTTTGAAAACCTTATTTACTTTACATACAACCATAATTTAATTATATATTATAGACTTACAGAAAGAGACCTTCTAAAATGTTAAAATGTGTTACTGGCACGCGAAATTTTAAATGAGAGTGAACAAATGAAGACTCAGCACACTACTTCTGAAAGGTTGCCGACCCCTGATCTAGTATGTTTGCCCCAGTTGCAACAGGTTTGGAAATAGTCAGAGGTACCTTAGGCATTTCAGAGGAACTCATCCACAGGTGGTGTGATTTAACATTTACATTCAACGTGTTTCATATACATTTTTTTTTTTAATCTGAACTTTACCGTAACACTGGCAACACTTGGGACTCAGTAATAGGCTATGGAGCCTTTTACTTCTAAGACATCAGTTCAAATCCAACCCAGGTCAGTAGGTCTAAGAGTCACTACCATCTGACTGTTTATGTACCTACTCTGAACAGAATGAGCTGGCGGTCTCAGCTGAGATCTTTTAGATAGGGGTCTCACATGAGAAGAGCCACCATCATGACTGGACAAGGCAGACTGGGAGCAGCTCGCCCAGCTGCTGTCTGGACTGCCACTGTTTTGTGACGTGCTCTCTAGGACTGTCAGGCTGGCACCATCTCCAACACTGAAAACATTCTTCATTTACTAAAGCAAATGCAGCTACAGGTAATGAGCATCAAAATAACCAATATTCACTTACAGAGAATAAATGCTTCAGCTTACCCTACGAAATAACCCTCACCCCCTCCCAACAATACATGATATATTTAAAATAAAAACAGACAAGGAAAAAAATTTCAAATGTGGAGGATTAAGCCCCTAACAATTTTAAGATAGGTCAGTTTTCAGGCTTAGAAATCTTTATGACATCCTTTAATGATGAACTAGAGCAGTGGTTCTCAAACTTTTGTAGTGGTGACTCCTTTCACACAGCAAGCCTTTGAGTGCGAACCCCCCCCCCCTATAAATTAAAAACACTTTTTAAAAAATATTTAACATTATTATAAATACTGGAGGTGAAGCAGGGTTTGGGGTAGAGGCTGACAGCTCATGACCCGCCAGGTCATAACCTCACCACTCCGAGGGGTCCCAGCCCCCAGTTTGAGAATCCCTGAACTAGAGAAAGGGTCTAGCTCATCATTAAAGGGATTTAATTTAACTTGGTACCTTACAGTGTCTTGCTGAGGTGCAAAGTTCCCTCAACTCCCACCAACTTCAGTGTCTTCAGCACCTGTCAAAATCTGACCCCGACTTAAAGCCAAAATTACAATAGTTTCACCCTGCAAATTCACTAAGAATGTGACATTACAATCTGCCCTTTGTGAGGAGTGGCGTATAGCTATGTCCCACGAGAGGACCAGAGAATGAATTCTGTCCATGTTCATCCCCTGCGCTCCCCCATTGCTCTGGGGGGGTGGGGAAGGCGAGGAAGACACTTCACTTGTTTCGCGGAGCAGCTCACTCGCAGCTATGCACCTAGTAAGTAACTTTGGCCAGTCTTCTCCCACAGAAGGGGGCTGGAGCGGAAGGGTGAAGCAAGAAATAGCCGCTGCTTGTACCTCCCACCACAGCCTGAGTCACACCCTGAGCAGGGTCCAGCAAGGGATTTTTACTCTTCCTTTCCCTCTTCTACAAATGCGTGACAATCTGCCATAAACTCTTTCTAGTCATTAAAGTTCTCAGAAGAAAGGTTTAATTTTAGATAAAAAAAATTAAGTGAAATATGAGCAGGATTTCACACAAAACTGCACTGAGTTGTTGCAACACACATTTTACTGCCTCTTTGCCATTTTATAATTTTATTTGATGTTTAAATTTAATCAATCCAGTATTTTTGCCCTACAGCTTTGTTCCACCAATAAATTCCAGGTAGAAATCCTTGAGGAATTAGGATTTTTGTTACCACCTTCTGTACTCTTCTTTAGAATGGGACCTTCACTTATTCATCACTGTAGCTTGTTCTCTTTCCCGATTCGCATTTCTAATTTGCAGACTAGTAGTACATTTCTAAATTTTCTTAAATGTTATGCTTGGTCTATGTCTGGAACTTAATAAATTGTTGGGTCTTTTTGTTTTGTTTTTTTACCCGTGCCACGGAATACAACCAATTAGTAAATAATAGTAAGTACAAAATCAAGATGTCGATGACCTGCAGCATTATGAAGCACATTGCAGTAACTACAGCATATGTGTCATTACATAACAGGCTCTGAAGTGACAGGATAAACCAGAAATGTAACCAATGGGCATGAAATTGACTTATCCATGGTTATATGTGAAAGTGGTTAGAGAAGCTTGAATATACACTTAATCTATAAATTAATGAAATATTAGGAAGTCTGATCATTCATCAACAGAAACTCTGGAACACAAATTTGTAGATAAAAATCATGAATACATTTATGAAATTTCTGTTCTTGCTAAACAAGTTTAAATTTCTATGATCAGCAATAGTAACTGCTAAAAAAATATAAACCTACTTTACCTGTGACAGCTGTCAAATTTTATCTCCCTATAGAAACCATTCTTAAGTACAGAACAGTAGAGATGTTATATGTAAAGGAGTTGGAACTTTAAAAATAAACATAATAAATAGAAATGTATGAAATGAGGTGAAGTTTTGCTTTTTTTAAACTATGTATGTAATTTTGCCTGTTTATTAGAATAGAAACTAATTACAATAGGATATTTGAATATCTGAAAGAGACAAGATACTGCGATGTCAGAATGCCTGGACAAACTTGATTTAAAAAAAAAAAATTAACAAATAGCTTTTCCTTCCACTCATGTTTGGAGTGTTGGACACGGGCATATTTGAAGTGTGAGTTCCCCTTTTTCAAAAAAAATGTTCTATGTCCTGATTTTATTTCTTTAAGACAATTGTAAGTAAAAAGACATCTGAAGTGGCTTATATTAGTCATGTTGTTGCACATCCATCAGTTTCAATACATAGAAAATTCAAAGTGCAAGAGATGCAGGATACTGCAAAAGTGTGTGTGAAAGAAAAATTAAAACTGCAGTTTTATTAGGTAACAGTAAAAAAATAATGAAACACCACAGAAAACTGAACAATTTACAAAGCAAAACAGTTTTTCTTCTGTGATTCATTGCTTGTGTAATGCCTTGGCAGTCGTCTTTGTTTTCAGTACCAAAATGCTAACAGTGCAAAGAGAGAAAAGCAAAAGTATGTTTTATAAATCCTACATATAAAATGCTGGATTAAAATAAACTCATCTACAACTTGGTAGCTGAAAAAAATATGTCAAAACTTTATGCACCATTATATTTACCCAAAGCAATTTTTGAACTGCAAAAATTCCCAAACTATACATTTCTGTAAATGTACACAAAGACTGTTAAACCAATTTCATTGTATTGCCTTGTCTCTGTCTCCCACATATAGTACATTAAAATCTTTAATATACACTTATGTAAATCTGTTTCATGCCAAAAACACTTTTCATTACAAGATGTACTGCAAAGCACACTTGCACTTTAACTTTTTGAAATATTAAACATGAAACTCTTTTGGTTCATGAAAAGTTAACTCTACAGAGAATTTACAATAATGCAGGCTTATTTTTTTTTCCCCTCTCCTCCCCACAAGTGTCTTACTGAATCTGGAGCTGTCTACCTCTGATAAAGTGTCTAACATCAGAAACAGCTGCCACTCCCTGGGAAGCTTACAGGGTAAGTGGAGAATAATGAGCAGCAAGCACCAGCAGAACAAAAGAAAATCCATCTTTATTTACCAACTGCTGCATGCTTGTTGCTGCATCAAGCTCATTCAAAGCCAACACCACACCCTCTAATTCATAACAGACTGTATTTAAACAGTTTTTGCTTAAAATATTTTAGCTCAACTCATGAACACACAGAGGATTTTAAAAAAAAAGAATTAGATTGACAAAGTAAGAATCCAAGTTTACAAAAAGTACAGATTTGACTTAACTTTTTAGTGCCCCAAGCTAACCAGAACCTGCTTAGAAGCTTTGGGAGAAAAACAAGCCCCCAATTATATTAAATGTACTAGAGTGACTATCAGGAAACTATGGAAAATAATGTATTATGCATTCTGCTCTGAGCATCAAAAAGTAGCTTTATTAATGGACAAACTGAACACACCAAATATTACAGAGAAAATTGTAATGCACTCCTTGATTGCACACATTACTATCTGAGTGCAACATGAAAGTTGTGCCAAATGCAGTACTAATGTTTCCCCAGTCAAAGAAACAGAATGACCCATTTATAAAACTTCAATGGAAGCAAAGAGTGGTCTGCATCCTGTCTGCCCAATAACGGTTTAGCAAAACAGATGCCAGCTTCCTTAAGGATGTGAAGTTTTTAAAAGATGCCATCTCATGTGCACTGGTCTGACTGAAGAACGGGATGTAGATTTACAACTAGTGTCTGCTGTTCAAGCAAATTCTGTCCATTCACTTCAAAATCAACTTTATTAAAACCAAGACAGATTATTTTGTTGAAAAGGGTTTGACAATCCTCCTTGTGGTGGCGGTGGTGTTTTTAAATAGAAGCAAGCAGTTTTCAGACAGGGAATTAGTTTCACATCACATGTATGTACATTTGATGCTTATAAATTAGAGAAGTCAGTTATGCCAAACAAAATGTGTGTTGTAATTTTTTTCATTTCTGTTTTGTTTCCCTCATAGTTGATATGCCTCCTTTTTTTCCTCCATCAAAATAGTATTTGGGTTTACGGAGCTTGGGAAAAAAAATAAAACGTATGCTAATATCTTTCCCAATATGCTCACTAAGAGGCGAGGACCTCTGGTTTGTCTGCCTATTCACAGGAGTACAGAAGGGGGCCAGTTCTTTGATTATTTTTGGGTCACACTCTGGATGTGTTCTCAGCCTTTGCCTCCAGCATACAGCTGCGGACACTTTGGCTGTGCCCTGAATCTCAATGAGCCAGCTCAGACTGCAGTCAAGGGTGCTCCCCAATAGGGAGGTCAAGCCTGAGTCAGCAGACTGTCTGCACCAGACTGGCGCTCCACAGCTTATCCCAGCTCTTTTTCCTTTCACTGACCATATATGGCAGTCCACTGTCACAACAAGCTAATTCAGTGCAAGGCAAATCTGCTCACCGCTTTATTCTTACTCATTTTCTGTGCAGCTGGATAGTAGTACATTACATTTAAGGCCCTACAGCAGCCTGCATGACAAATGATTGACATTATTGCCAACAGGTTAAGAAGAAATGCCTCTGCCTCAAGTGTGGCTTTGATTATCCTAAAACTACTACTGTTTCTCACGGTCACACAAAGCTAGGATATATGGCACCTGCTTAATTATCATATCTTCAGGGAATTTGAAGGGGGGGAGGGAAGCTGGAGGAGGGGCAAGGGGGAATGATTAAATGGTCTCATGTTCAGAGCGGCACTTAAAAAAATCTTCACACTGTACTCAAATAGAAGCCCATTAAAAACAACTGAACAGCAACTTATGTTCAGCTGGTTTCACACATCTGTATATTATTAAAAAAACAAAAAACATATCTCACATATGGCCACATATCACAGCTACAAAACAA
The DNA here is from genome assembly GCF_025201925.1 of Gopherus flavomarginatus. NCBI lineage: Eukaryota > Metazoa > Chordata > Testudines > Testudinidae > Gopherus > Gopherus flavomarginatus. Next base: position 142,536,363 of record NC_066621.1, read on the forward strand.
TACAGGAATTATTTGGAGGAACTAGAAAAACAAAGTCACCGAGATTGCTTTAGAAGCTGTCTGTCTTTAAATATATGGACTGTGTAAATATAAATATTAATTAGGGGACCAAAAGATGCTCTGAATCATAAAAAGTTATCTTGTGTGCACACTGGATATCTACGAGACATAAAAATAAAGAACACGGGGAAACAGACATTGATTCTGACTTATTCAGGCACCATTTTCACATAAAAGATGGACGGTTACTGATTTTTAGATTTTATGTACTCAAAGTTTTAAGCACACTCAACTTCAAAACGAGGCATCATCCAACAAACAACACCCTGATCTCGATCAGAATATCTATATTCTGTACCACAGCATTTCAATTTTACTTCACAGTATATTTGAAACACAGGGTTGGGTTTTTTTGTTGGTTTTTTTGTGGGAGGTTTTGCAGCGTTTCGTTTAGAAGGTCAAAAATGTTGCCATCTTGCTTACAGTAATCAATTTAAGCAATGCCAGATATTCCCAAAGGAGTCCAAGAGAATTAATCAGCATACAAAACTCCTTACTCCTACCTTTGGCACAGCTTAGTCAGGCTAGTCCTAACCTACAGCTGTCTCTAGTGAGAAAAGTTGCAAATGAAGTTTCATTAAACACTGCAGTTTTAAGGATAGCTACATAAATTATAAGAAAGGATACACCGAGCTCTTAAGTATGGTAAAAACAATCAGAGTGAACTTTGTCTCCATTACACCATGGGGGAAGTAAAATGGCTAAAAAGAAAGCTATTAGAAGCCACGCAATGTAATTTTAAAACTTTTCCATAACACATTATGATCAGCAACTACAGCATTTTAAAAACTAAAACATGCGAGTAAGAAGTGCCATAGTGTATTACGCTGTTTTTGACAAGTGCCTTTATGTATTAACAACAGAACAAAGGCTAGAGGCATCAAACTGAATTAAATGTATTTTGAACCATTGTTTTTCCAATATTTTAGTTAGACTTTAAGAGGGGGGATGTTCAAAAGCACTTAAGCAAACAAGCCCCACTGACATTTGAAAAGCCTCTTGATTTTTCAAAAGAGTTGCACACCTACAACTTCACCATGACTTCAGCTGCATTTGTGGGTGATCAGCACTTTTCTAAATCAGGCCTCAAATACATATAAACATAACCAATGTTTGTGAAGGGTGTGACATAATCCCCACACAGCATAATGAGCACTAGTAAAATAAATAAGCTTTGTTGGCGTTTTTGGACACCCATGGATTTGTCTACACAAAGTCTAAAGGCCTTGGGTAGCCATGAAGATTGACATATGCCATGCCTACACTGCAAACTTTTGCTGCCACAAGTTACCTTGACATAAAGCTGCCGCAGTTAGTATATGGCTTGTGCGTGCGCATACTTGGTTCCTTGAGTCTATGCTCCGTGTACTCACCAGGAGTGCTTGTGTCAACTAATGGGGTGTGGTGCAACATGAGCAGGTAACCCAATGTGCAACTCACTACCATCCAGCACACTCTCTTTTGGGAAGTTTTAGCAATGCATGATGGGGCAGAGACAAGTCACACAGCGGTGACTGGGAGCAATGGGTCAACTTCCCAGCATCCAACTGGTTCCGCTCCATAATGTCATTTATATCCCATTATTTTCATGACTTTTCAAAAAAAAAAATCCCATGAACCTGCATGGCTCTCCTCGTTGTCCACCATCTCAGACAGAAGTACTGAGCCTGCACAGCTCTGCACTACGGCAATAAGTATAGCAGACACAGGACACACAATCCTCGGGTATCTTCAGAGCTGCAAGAACAAACAAATCAATAGAGAACATGAGGATTTCTTGGAGGTCAGACGGCTGTGAGACATAGTGATGGGTTCACATTGTAATGCAGGCCTGGGATGATGAGCAGTGTCTGCAGAACTTTCAGTTCTGCAAGGCCACATTCCCAGATCTGTGTGCTGAGCTTGCCCCAGCCCTCCAGCAAAGGGACGCCAGAATGAGAACTGCACTTAGAGTGGAGAAGCAAGTTGCAATCACACTGTGGAAACTTGCAATGCTGGATTGCTACTGGTCAGTGGGAAATCATTTTGGAGTTGGAAAATCCACTGTGAGGGCTGTTGTCATGCAAGTGCGCAGGGCCATTATTCATCTCCTGCTATGCAGGGCTGTGACTCTCAGCAATGTGCAGGGCATAGCGGATAGATTTGCAGCAATGGGGTTCCTGAATTGAGGTGGAGCAACAGAAAGTGCACACATCCCTACTTTGGCACCAGACCACCTTGCCACAGATTATAGCAACAGAAAACGCTACTTTTCTGTGGTTCCGCAAGCATTCGGGGATCACTGGGGACCCTTCACTGACATTAGTGTTAGCTGCTCAGGGAAGGTGAATTACATTGGCATCTTTAAGAACACAGGACTTGTTCAAAAAGCTGCAAGCAGGGACTTCCTTTCTTGAACAGTGGAAATGCCAACAGTGATTCGCAGGCACCAAGCATACCCTTTGCTCCCGATTCATGAAGGTGTACCCTGGCCACTCGACAGCACCAAAGAAAGATTCAGCTACCAGCTCAGCTGATGCAGAATGACAGTTGAATGTGCTTTCAGTTGACTGAAGGGAAACTGGTGTTGTTTACTCACAAGACTGGATCTCAGCGAAGAAAATGTTCCAGTGGTTATAGCTGCTTGCTGCATCCTGCATAACAGCTGTGAAGCAAAGAGGGGGAAGCTGCCACTGGAGTGGAGGTGAAGTGGTGTCTGCTGTGTTTGAACAGCCAGACACAAGGCCTATTAGAAGAGTTCATTGTGGAGCTAAACAGCTCAGTGAAGCTTTTAAAGATCACTAACAGTGAACCACAGTAATGCCTCCTGGTGTACTGGGCTCTACCTGGCCCTGCTGTTTTGGGGCCTACTGGGAATTCGATATCCAAGAATATAACACTGTAAATGCACCTGTTGATTTTGTGGTGCATGCTGTACATTTTTATTATTATACTGTGTGTGTCACTGATCCTATGAGTTGTGTCATACTGCACAATAGCAAGTATGTGGGTGCTTTCTGATATGCTCGGCACTCTGCAGCATATGTTGTGAACTAATGAAGATGAATTATTTTCCAAATAGAATTTTATTCAATAACAAAATCAGTGCAAAGAAAAATCTGTGAAATTGAAAAGCAAATACCTTAAAAAATTAATAAATTAATGGAACTGAACTTAACAAGAGAGAATATTCATATCCATTTTAGCAACTCATATAGCAACCGTGGCTTTCACAGGTCAGTCTATGTCAAGCTGTGGTTGTCCTTACTGTCTCCCTGGGTGGAGTGGTAAGGGGGAGGGATGCAACCCCTGATGCCATGTGCAGTGGTGAGGGGCAGCGTAGGGAGGTGCTGCAGTGGAGATCTCTCTGGACTGCAAAGGCAGGCAAGCCTGGACTTGTTGACCCTGTAGGTCCACAAAAGTCTACAGCATCTGTGTTTGCTGCCAGAGAAGCCTCACTGTTTCCTGAAGCACATCCCTCTCCTTTTCCTGTTGGGACTCCCAGGCCTTTCTCCTTCCTGCTCTTTCCTTCTCCAGGCTGTCTGCAATATTCACCCTCCAGACCCTTTGCTCATGGTCTGATGCAGCACTGGCTTGCAGGATCTCATTGAATATGTCATCCTGAGTCCTCCTCTTTCTTCTCCTTATCTTGCTCAAGTGTTCTGTGGGTGTGAAGGGGGAACCCCACCCTCAAGGCCGCAACAGCAGCAGCTACAGATCACACACACATTGTCAGTACAGTCACAACAGAAAGTGAAAGTTAAGATTCAGAACTCCCTTCCCTTGCTCCCCTGAAGTTTTAAACAAGACATGCTTATTGACAGTTGGTCCTTGGAGTGCTCGTGCATGGCACCACTCACAGCACCAGCAATGGTGAGCATGACCCACCAGGGGTGAGGGGAATGAGGAGGGAATTGCTCAGTGGCATGAAACCATGAGTGCAGGGCAATGGCACTGAATATTGGCACCATTTTCCACACACAGTGGTGATTTTAGCTGATATCTCACTCCTGAGGGTAACAGAAGCAGAACAGCTGCAACTAGCCTCCCAAAGCTGCCTGGGCCCGTAAGCTGCTAGGCTGTTTACTGTAATGGAGCCTGCTGAAGTTATCGCCAACTGGTGTGGGAAAGCGTCCTACTGCAGAAGAAGAAATAAAGGATGCCATCCCTAGAAACCTCTGGGAGAAGACTACAGAGCACCTCCATGCAAATCTCTCAGGAGGATTCAAGGAACATCCCTACGTACATAAACTGCTCTATATGGCCCCGCTGCCAAACTCTGTATGGGTAGGACAAACAGGTAACTTTACCTCTCATTGTTGCACCACTACCTCATCTAGTACGAGTAAATAAATTAAAAGTCGACTGTTGTGTCCTGCTAAGTTAGGTGCACCACCAGCACATCATTCTAATGGGAATGCAATTGCACACTTACCCAAGGGTCCTTCCCCTGTACCAGGCTTGCCTGTGCTTAACTGGCAGGACCGATTGGAGTGTGGTGGAGTCTCACAGAAGTCCCGACTTGCAACATAGCTGGATCCTCTGGTCACGTATCCCTCATCCTGCTCTTCTTCCTTCTCCATCTCCTCCTTGCTGTTCATGCCAAGGGCCTCTGACTCAGGATCCTCAGAGGTATTGCTGTTGGCCTGCGGGGTGTTAGTTAGGCCTCTGCTAAGTATGGCATGTGGCTCCTTGTAGAAGTGGCATGTCTGCAGGTTGGCACCAGATTGACTGTTGGCCTCCCTGGCCTTCTGATATGTTTGACGCAGTTCCTTCACTTTCATGCAGCACTGCTGCTGGTCCGTCATACTCTTCTCTTGCATTCCCTGTACAATCTGCTCGTACGTGTCAACATTTCTACGTCTAATCCACAGCTGTGCCTGTAACACCTCTTCTCTCCCACAGGCCCAGGAGATCCAATATTGCCTGTCTACTCCAAGCAGGAGCATGTTTGAAGAGCGTAGCTGGCATGGTCAGCTGGACAGTGGCACACAATGGAGAGCTGCTAGGTGTGCTCAGCAAGCCGGACAATCAGGAACAGGCATTTCAAAAATGTGTGGGGCCTGAAAGGTGAGGCAGAGGGACCTTTCACTCTGCGTGACCCCTGGGCAGTGGCGTTCACAGTTGTGACCAGAGTGGTCAATGTCGGGCATTGTGGGACAGCTGCTAGTGGACTGTTAGGGTCGACACAAGTAACACAGTGTCTACACTTTCACTGTATTGGCCTCAGTACATTGTCCAGAGCTCAGTGCTGCTTGGGAAGGTGGTGTTACTGTGTCACTAGAAAAGGGTGTTTACGTCAGTGGGAGACAAATTTAAGTGTAGACACATGCACAACCAGGTCAACACAAGTCGGCTTACACGGACCTAAACTCTGTAGTGCAGATCAGGCCTAAGTTTCCATAACTCCTGGAATAAGTTGCAAGCAGCATTATACTTAACATGAGTCTTGCACTTATTTGAACTTTGAGTTTATTTAAATAATATGCCATATCTAGTATTGTTCCTCAGTGAAATTCTGTTTAAAGAATCAGAGATTTGGGAGTGGGGACAGGTAGAATGCAAAAAGAAAAGCAAACAGAAACCAAAGAAGCATCCCTTTCACTGTATGAAAAACAAAAAATTAATCAAAAGGCATAATGCAAGTTTTAATTCCACACACAATTTATATATACTGTGCATTGAAGACATTCAGGACAAGCTCTATTAAATTAAATAAAAATTGATTCTCCTTTTCATATAAAAGTTAGTGGAGTCCAATACATAGAAATTAGAATTTTATGGTGCATTTAAACTCTTATGCACTTTGCAAACATTAATCCTCAAAACCACTGTGAGGAAAGTTAAATATTAGCATCCCAAAATTACAAGGTGGGGAAAAAGAGACAGAGGTGAAGTGACTAAATGAAGACCAGAAAGGGGGGGGAGAGGGAGAGAAACTAATGTCACAGCTAGAATGAGGGCTCATGATTTCCGGGCTCACAGTCCTGGGCACACGCCACTACATCCTGGCTTCACTTTGGAGAAAGTGAAAAGAAACAAAAAAAATAAAGGACTTGAGAAGAACAGAAGGGGTTACCAACACCTTTAAGGAACAATAGTTTCACTGAAGCATGCATATGAATTTGAATTTTAGAAACCTGCCATTTTGGAACAGAATGAAATGTTTGCATTCAGCACAACTGCCCAATAATCCTCTTGATAATGAAGATAAATGGGTTTATTTCACTTAGCAAATTAGAGGGAGTTGAGAATAAAGGCTCGATCCTGCTATCCTTTGGGTTCTGAGTTCTAATCCTGGTTCTGCCATTGATTCACTGTGTCACTCAATTACTGGAGTTTTGCATGAGAATGGAAATACTCAGCATGAGAATGGAAAGGTCGACCCCCAGCTCCAAGTTGTCCTGAGCAAGACAGATGTATATCAGAAAAAAGTTATTTTGTTTTGTTTTTCAGAGTCAGTGAAAAAGTTCAAACTAATTTACAAGTAACAGAATGGACACATTGAAGAAACATCCAGGACGTCCAGAGTCTATTCCAAACTCTCCACATATACATGCAAAAAAGCCAAGTTACAAAAACAGGTCAGTGCTATACAGATGCAATACCTAGTCTGGAAGAAGCCACATCAGAAAAAGGATGGTCTTTTCCATAGACAAGGCAAACTCTGTTCTTCCCTCCCCAATCTACTCTCTCACTGGTAAGTTTATAAAACCTCTGGAAGCGGATGGTGAGGCTAAGATAGTCCTGACTGTCTCATTAACTTGACTGTTTAAATGGCTGCCAAGGAAAAAATTCAAGCAATTGCCATCAAAAAAAATTTAATGCTTGTTATGATCAGGTCATCCCTCCCCACTTTCAGATGTGATACTGTACAGATAAGAACAATAGCTCTCTTTCTAACTTGGATTGAGTCACTGCCCTGATGCTCAGTGAGGAAAGCCCCATGGATGATAAATAGTAGGAGTGCCCTGTTTGTTTCCGAGGGGTTATGAGACGTAAATATATGCACCAGTTGCTTAATGCATTATCAGTGCAAACTGATATGCCACCCCAGCCCTGGCCCTAGGATTATCAGTGCAAAGTAGCCCTAACCGGGTAGCTGAGGATTCCTCCTATGGAGGATTTGGAGTCAGCCTGCCCAGGATCAGGGGAGCAGAAAAGGTGGCTTACAGCCATCCCCAATCTTGCGCTCCTCAGTGATGCCAAGTGTAAACTCAGTGCAGCTGAGCGTATGTGCCAGAAACCAGATTATCTACACTAATGTGATGGAACATATCATAGCTGCCTACAGACAGCTTCCCTGGGATTCATACTTTCTTTTTTTTTTTTAAACCAGCAGCAGCAGCAGCACCAATCATTGCCCTTTTGTCAGTTTCAGCACAGAAACCAGTGACTGAATGGATGTGAGAAACCTCTGGGCGGCTTCTTTGGGCCGGGACGAAGTGTGTTGTCAGGGTAGCTTTGTACCACTAGTGCCCCAGGATTCTACCACAAAGCAGAGGTCTTCCATCAGCCACCCTTCATAAGTACTATATCAGAGTACTTTAGAGTGAAATCCTGGCTCCACTGAAGTCAATAGCAAAACTTAAGACTTCAATGGGGCCAGGATTTTACTCAGTCTTGTGGGGAAGGGGGAAATCTCTAAGACTCAATAGCAAACATTACTGCATTTTTAGCGCACACAGTCTCCATTCTAATGGGAACATCAGCTTCACCCCTAACTGCTCAAAGTCCCAGCTGAGCAAACATCCCATTCACTCCCATGCAATTATACTGCTTACTAAAGCAACAGAATTTGAAATATAACTAAGTCAGTGAACTGAACAGCTGACTCTACACCAATACAGTATTTATTAATGTTCATATTGCACTGACAGCTTAGAATGTTAAAGGTACTTTTGGTTAAATAAAGCAACCAGATAAGGTGCCTGTCCAATTCCAGGGACAGTCAGGACAGTCAGTTGAAGATGCAGAAGCAAAAACTCAATGGTGAAGGCAAAGGAGAGACAGGACATTTCTTATTTTAAAATAAGATCACAGGCATTGCAATTAGGGCAATCCTACAGTAATGAGGATAGGCAGGAGGAGGAGAGAAATTCAGTGGTTCCACCCTCTAAAATTCCCCCCACTCCCAGGGGAAACAAAACAAAGAACAAGCTCCATCACTCTCCACACACACAGCCCACCCCCACAATCCAGTACGGCATCCAAAATAGCACTTCCTTCACCATAAGGACGTACAGAGGTCAGAGTCTCTGCATGAGCGCCACCTCCTAGAGCACCTGATATCCCAAGTGCAGTGCAGCACATGCACATGATTCTCCTCCCCACCATACAACTTCTACCCCCAGCATGTATCCAGGGAGCCCCCAGGGCAGACCAGCAGGGCCAGCTTTATGAACAGTGGGGCCCAATTCAAGTACCCGGTGGCGGTCCAGGGCTTCGGCAGCACTTTGGCAGCGGGGGATCTGCTCCAGGTCTTCCACGGCACCGAAGGACCCCCCTGCCGCCGTCGAAATGCTGCCGAAGATCCGGAGCAGGATCCCTGCCGCCGTCAAAATGCCACCGAAGACGCGGAGCAGACCCCCCCACACTGCCGGGTGAGTAAAAAAAAATTAAAAAATTAAAAAGACGCCTAAGACGCGGGGCCTGATTCTGGGGAATTGGGGGAATCGGCTTAAAGCCAGCCCTGCAGACCAGGGTTTGTTTTTCCCCCGAGAGAGATTTAACATGACAAAAATCACTTGCCTCATCAGGATACATTTACCCTAATAACTGCATATTCTCCTATGAACATGAAAATGGCTCTTTATCCAAGTCAGATACCTGTGCTTAAACATGAGAGAACGAGGAAGCCATAAATAAAGCTTATGTGAACCTTTCTTGCTGAAGGTCATCTGGGGTAACACTCCTGCAGAAGGGCATCTGGGACAGCGGTCCTGCCTCAGGGAGTTTTTGCATAGGAAGGTGCTGTGACAGACCCAGGCCAGTGGGGTACAGGAGTCTGGTAGAGGGCAAATATACTGGTCACAGGATGAGTAGTTTTCTGTTCCCTGAGTATCCAAAGCAGGGGCTGCACTAGAGTAATCAGGAACCTGCTAGAACCAATTAAGGCAGACAGGCTGATTAGATCACCTGCAGCCAATCAAGGCAGGCTAATCAGGGCACCTAAAGGAGCTCACTCCAGTCAAGCGAGGGGGAGCCAGAGGAGATGAAGTGCGTGTGAGGAGCTGGGAGCAAGAGGCGCAAGCAGCTGAGAGTGAGAGGGTGTGCTGCTGGAGGACTAAGGAGTACAAGCGTTATCAGACACCAGAAGGAAGGTCCTGTGGTGAGGATAAAGAAGGTGTTTGGAGGAGGCCATGGGGAAGTAGCCCAGGGAGTTGTAGCTGTCATGCAGCTGTTACAGGAGGCACTAGAGACAGCTGCAATCCACAGGGCCCTGGGCTGGAACCCGGAGTAGAGGGCGGGCCTGGGTTCCCCCAAACCTCCTAATTCCTGATCAGACACAGGAGAAGTTGACCCAGACTGTGGGGAAGATCACTGAGATGAGCAAATCTGCCAATAAGCGCAGGACCCGCCAAGGTAGAGGAGGAACTTTGTCACAGTACACACACACACACACACACACACACACAAAAACCGCATGAAACCCAATTGCTTAGTGTACATTTTGGACACACGGCAAAATTTTTTTCCCCCAACAGTCTCTGATCTGATACTGTCATCTCACACTGCAGCTGCTAATGGGTTTGCTGCTGCCACAGGGGTCAAACCAAGAGAGGCCACCCTGACGATCCTGCTTCTGCCAGCAAGTTTGGTGGGGGAGGGAAGAAGAAAAGTCTGGCAGACATCAGCCAAGATGTTCCGGCTGCTGTGACTCCTAATGGGATCAGCTGCCCCAGAGAGGATGCTGCTGATAAAATGACAGAATGCGGGTGGGGGAGAGCATTGTGCTATCAGACTGGTGGGGTCTCTGCCAGTCAAGGATGCTGCCTCTTCTGCTGATGCCACCAATAGGGATAGGTAAGGGTACTGCAGTATACCCTAAGCCTCAAAATCCCACACTTAGGGCCAGAGCAAACCGGGGGGTGAGGGGGAGTGTTTTGCTGGAAGGCTTTGTTTTGTTTTTAAAAGTGGGCTTAGCACTGCTCCACATCCAGGGTTTCTTTCCCATCTCTGAAAGCTGCCTGTTTAGACTGAGGCAATTTAAATAGCCTGACTATGTCTATGAGAAAACAAATGTCAAATGGGTTCCAATGCAAAGACTGTGGATGGAGTTTGGGAACAGCTCATTTCTGCTCTCACCTATGACTTTGTAGGCTAGTAGAAGTGCTGCCAATTTCTACAGTGGAAACTCATGAAAGATCAGCTCAGCTATGGAAGCCTCAGCCTGTCCTTTTCTTTAGTGACATTACAAATCTGGATTATTCCTAAATTAAACTAAGATTTTAGTCCTCCCCCCCCGCCGCAAAAGTAAATATTGTACAAACAAAGTTTTAATTTGCATGGTCAGTATGAAACCTAAGGATGAGTGAGTTTATGCTCAACAGCAAATCTTCACTGTTCATTTCATCCTCACCATAGTAAGGAGGGTTGTTTTGGTTTGAGGGTGGGGGGGTATTTGTTTGTTTGCGGTTTTTTTAAAAGGGCTACCTTCTTGCAAAATTGTATTTTTCAGTATTAAGACATATTTGGCACAGAAGTCACAGGGGGATAGAGAAGACAGAGAAAAAACCTTTTCAGTCTCTCCTTTAAAAAAACAAAAATTAAACCAGTGAAATCATTTTTGGTAACAAAATTGAATCTCAATGAAACACTTTACTAAGCACCTAGCACACTTTTTGAGCGCTCTGTAAACAAAAACAACAACATCTGAGAAACTCTGCAGTCTCACATTTCTCATCCTGCACCCTTCATTCACTGTACTACGTGAGCATCCGAGTTTAGCCACCTTCCCTTTTCTATGAAAAATGGATGTCCTCCCCCAAAGAATGACAGGCATTGAATCCTTTAACTACTGTGGCACTAATGGCTGAAACTATTACGAATCCAAAATAAACGTCTCCAATATTATAAGCAAGTTTCCCATTAGCCTCAGATCAACGGTTTTAAAACTCTCAGGTAAAAGTGTAAAATTTGATTAAAGCAGCATATCTTATAAATTCACCTCCTTTTCTTTTCCTTATTAAAATTACTCCCCAGAATGCGATTTCCATGAAGAAGTGAATCTAAAATTGACAGGAGTCTTATGAAAAGGGAATTTTTCAAAGCCTGCAGGGGACTCTTGCAGAAAGCCTAAAGGTAAAATCTATACTAGTTTATCACACAAAATCAGCTGCTCTGCAGATCAAGGTTCAAATTCCATGCGTCAGTTGGAATTCCTACAAAAAGGATGGGTAAACAAATTGCTGCATTTTTAATTCTTCACACTTATTTTTGACAAGAAACAGACTAACTAGAAAGATGGTTACTACTTTACAGTTACTACACTTAATTCCGTGACAGGGATGCTTACTCTTGAAGGTAAAGTTGGAAAATTATAACAAGCATTTGATAAAAAGGTTGGTGATAAAACTGCAGCACCCCCCCCAAAAAAAATCTTTGCAGTACTGCAATTGTGTGATTGTTTTAAAAGAACAGAGCCAGTATAATTCCCTTTTCCTCTTTACTGAAGTTTAATAAACATTTTCTCTGAGTTACCAATTTTAAGAAAATTGCTGGATAAACACTTGCGTTAACCCAGCAGAATGGCTCAGTGCCAAACATAATGCCAAACTTCCCAGTTGCAAAATGAGCTGTTTTTACACACCAAAGTAACCACACAGCAGGCCTGTGGAGTCTGAAGACAGCTGACAGAGATGACTGTTGCTGTCCCCCCATTGCACCGACATCCATCCAAATACCAACATCTGCTGTGCTACAATTTACTTTTTACACAACATTTAGCAAAACAGTGCCTCTGACTGCAACATCATTAAGGAAGTAACAACAAATAAATCGCGAAGTCCCATCAGACAATTGTAAAATTTAAGCGTAGTTTGTCTTGCATACGCTGAGCTTTAGTTCAGATCTATTTGGACTTCAGAAATAATAAGCATTGGAATCTGTTTCCTTTTATTAAACACCCAAGCCAAAATTCCATAAATGGTGACAAGCATAATCCATCATTACACTGAAAATTACAGTTGAGGATATTGACTTGACTCAACATACCAAAAAGCAGATGTTTGAGAGGCATCCTGGCCTGCCCAGTACAATCTGCAATCCAGACTACTGAAAGGATTACCTTATGCCTCAAAGCAAGAGAAGAGTGCTTTTGTTTCAGGACCCATTCCTCTTTAGGTGACCTGAATGCATATTTGGGCTTGTGAAGCAAGGACTTCGCATTCCTAAAAACTAAAGCAGTCCTTGCTTTAAATGCAGCATAAAGTGCAGGGCAAATAAGACCGAGGTGGTATGGTGGGTTAATAACCAATCTTTTTAATTTTGTAGACCTGGGTTCAAATCTGGATTTTCTAAGGCCATGTCTATACAAACAGCACTGCAGTGGCGCAGCTCTACTGATACAGCTGCACCGTGTCTGATGAAGATGCTCTATGCCGACAGCAAAGAGTTCTCTTGTTGGCATAAAAAACCCGCCTCCGTGAGCGGCATAAGCTATGTAGGTGGGAGAAGCTCTCCAGCCGACACAACGCAGTACACACAATTGCTTATGTAGGTGTAATTTCTGTCACTCAGGGGAGTGGAATATTCACACCCCTGAGCGACATAAGTTTTGCAGACATGGGCTATGTCTATACTATAGCCTAAGTGAAAGCAAGGTTTGATGGTTTCAGTTTATTGCCCACAGACATCTGTTCACAACACAGAACACAATCTGAAAACTGGCAGCTGCTGGTTAGCTGTCTTCCAGGATTGTGCTACCAGGGCCACTGCAAGTCAGACTGGTAGAGCACTGAAAGCCACAGCAGGGTGGAGAAGCGTAGAATGTCTGCCCTATGCTTGACTATACCCGATAGTGTTTGTCCCTCATTTTCAGGGGCACCAAAAAAAAAGGGGGGGGGGGAATTCTGTCAGTGAAATCCTCATTAGCATAAATTGAGACTTTTTAAAAATAAAAAAGCACACAATTGCCCTTTCATTGTTAGAGGTGTTTGAAATTTTTCATTCAAAATGTTTTTTTCAATAAAACATTTGAATGAAAAATGGAAATTTCCACAGGAAACTCACTTTTGATTTATTTTGGGTTTTTTAGAAAAAATTAAATTGAATGTGTTTGTTTTCAGCAGCAAAAATATTTGGGTTTTTTCAGTTTTTGATAAAATCCTCAAAGCTTTTGAAGAAAAGTTGTTTTTCCATCAAAAAATTTTCTCAGGAAGAAAAAACATTTCTCCACCCAGCTCTAGGCAAAGTGTATTTGCCCACTTCACTAACCAGCTGTACCAAACACTCAACTGACGAGCACAGCAAACTTGACAAAAAGCACCCAAGTCTCCATCGCAAAGCACCCTATGTCAGCCTACAGAAGCCATGCAGCTCTCTCACAGAACCAGGGGTTAGAACAGACCGCAAGGGTCATTTAGTCTAACTCCCTACCAAGATGCAGGGTTTCTGCCATGTCTAACCAGTGGTCCCCAAACTGGGGGGCACGCCCGGAGGAACATTTAGGGGGCCACACTGTGGGGCTCAGGCCAGCCCCCATGGGGAGGGAGTGCCATCCAGCCTCTCTACCCTAAGCCATAGGGCCACTCTGCCCCCAGCCCAGTTCTGCCCTTATTCCCTCTCTGCCCCCAGCCCAGCTCCGGCTTCAGCCACAGCTTCACTCTGCCCTCTGCGCTACCCCAGCCAAGCTCCAGATTCAGCCGCCGCTCTACTCCACCCCCAGCCTAACTGTGCCCTCATTCCCTCTCCACCCGCAGCCCAGCTCCAGCCTCAGCCCCACTCCGACCCCTGCCCTGCCCCCCCGCCCAGTTCTGCCCTTACTCCCTCTCTGCCCCTAGCCCAGCTCCAGCCCCACTCCGACCCCTGCCCCACCCCCAGCTCAGTTCTGCCCTTATCCTCTCTTTGCCCCTAGCCCAGCTCCGGCTTCAGCCCACAGCTTCACTCTGCCCACCCCAGCCAACTCCAGATTCAGCCACAGCTCTACTCCACCCCCAGCCCAATTCTGCCCTCATTCCCTCTCCACCCACAGCCCAGCTCCAGCCTCAGCCCCCTCCGACCCCTACCCTGCCCCCCAGCACAGCTCCACTCCACCCCCTGCTCCAGCACAGCTCCATTCCACAGTCCCTGCTCTGCCCCCAGCCCAGTTCTGCCCTTACTTCCTCTCTGCTTCCAGGCCAGCCCTGCCTCAAGCCTCAGCTCCTCCCACATCCTCACTTCAGCCCTAGCTCCTCCTTCAGCCTAAGCTCCCCTGCTGAGCCAAACAAGCTGTAATGAAGGAGAGGCCCGGGCAGATTCCATCACTGGGGGGCGAACGGGGGGGGACGGGACACAGGTAAAGTTTGGGCACCACTAGTCTAAACCATCCAAGACAGATTCAAAACCCCATTAACTGCATTGTGAAGAGAAAACATCTTTTAACAGATACCACTACAACTTCAAATCATTTCACTAAGGCTTTGTCTACACTGGAAACTGAATGACAAAACTTTTGTCTCTCAGAGGTGTTAAAAAACACACACCCCGAAAGGCAGAAGTTTTACTGACGAAAAGCGCTGGTGTGAACAGCGTTTTGTTGGCAGGAGCGCTCTCCTGCCGATAAAGCTAACGCCTCTTGTTGAGGGTTGTGTCACTAAAAGCTGGGTAATGTAGACATAGCCTAAGTAAGGGTATGTCTACACAGCCGATGTTAAATCACTGCCATGGCAGCGCTTTAACGTGGCTGTGTAGTCGTGGCTCCAGTGCTAGGAGAGAACCACTTCCGCGAGGGGAATAGCTACCACCGCTGCTCACACTGCCACTTTACAGTGCTGAAACCTGCATAACTCAGAGAGAGGGGTGTTTTTTCACACCCCTGAGCAAAGAACATTTCAGCGCTGTAAGTGGCAGTGTAGACAAGGCCTTACTGTGGCTACTAATAACCTCTTCCGCCACAAACCAGATACAACAGTTGGTACCCAGTGTTTATTTGTTACTGACATTAGTACAAAGTGTGCCAGTCCTGAGGATACAAGAAATTCAGTCTAAGCACAAATCTTGCCCAGAATTTCTTCTGAGCAGAGATTTACAAAAATATTAAATATTATACAGAATTTCACAACAGGAGTTAAAGTCCATAGGAAATTTATCTAAAGATTCGCTCTCTTGCAAACTTTAGGCTGAATCCCGGAGCTCAGAACTGAAACCCCATACATGTCCATTGATCCCTTGTTCCTGTTAGCTTTTGTCAAACAGATGCATGTCTCGTGCATATGCAAGTCATTTTATTTCCCAATCACTCTGCCCCACCCCCTTCAAGTGTTTTGCACATATTCTGACCTGTCAACAAGTATTCTAATTGAGGAAGAAGGGTTTCTTCACAGCAATTTTATTACAGGGTATAAATGTTTTCTACCACCACCACTAACTTCTGAAAACAAATGAATATCTTAAACCCAGCAACAGAAGAGAGGATGAAAGGAGAGAGAGGGGCTAGATTACACAGAAGTTATTTTTGTCTACTTGAAGTGATGGGCACAGACAACTAAATATAGGATTTACCAAAGCAGGTGAAAAAGGAAGATGACATGAGCCACATGTTTAAAGGAGGTGCCAATACATGGGCTGCTCCACACCCCAAAAAAGCACACACCTCAATTTGCATGTGCAAGATGCAATTTTACTCTCCAGCTCTTTATAACCTCCTTTGGATAAGTGGCAATACGAAGCTTAGGCAGACAGATTTCCTGTCTCTTACCTGTATGTGAAGTGCATACATATACATAAATACACCCAAACTCAGAGTCACTGTAAAGGATTGTGTTAAGCTTAGCAGAGTGTGAAACTTTTCCAGTGGCATTAGCTAGAAATTCTTTAGAAAAATACGTTTGCACACACATTTGGGTATAAGCTACTACCTGAATTCAAACATTAGGGAATGTTGTTGTCGTCACTGGTAACAATAAGGATGTAGAGTCTATGTAAATCTGACTACTTATACCAAAGACAATTTTGCTGTTTTACATTTTGCTCAGATTATAGTCTATGCCACTTGAAAAGCCTGTGCGTATAACTACTGAATTATTCTGAATTTCATGTTTGGAGATACAAAATCCAGTAACTTTTTCTTTAAATTTACTTTCGGCATTTAAATTAGTTTGTGAAACGTGCTGCATTGATAGTACCAGAATCTGAAGCCTTCTATTTAATCACTGTGACTATGCCTGCAGGGCAAACATGAAAGCTAGATCATGTACAGACACTTGGGTTCCCAGACTTTGTAGTCAGTGGTCCAAACAACAACATTTAATAAGGAAGTTAATTGCAAGGTTTTATTTACAATACATTCAGACAGTGAGAGACAGAAAGACACAGGGGAATACATACTGCAGTGATCAGCTCTCGGCTTATGCAGGAGCCCCATTCACATCAGCACTCAAACCAACTGCTACATTCTAACCTACTAAAGAATGGTCAGGAGGATCCTACATAGAATCATTCTATTCATACATCCTGGGTGTTTATATGGCCCCTATTACCATAATATCCAAGTGCCTCACAATCTCTAAGATATTTATCCTCACAATGCCCCTGGATAGCAAGGCAGTATTTTTCTCCTCATTTTGCAGACAGAGAACTGAGGCACACAAAGACAAAGTCCCTTGCTCAGTGTAACACAGGAGAAAATCTGTGGCAGAGCCGGGAATTAAACTTAGGTCTCCTGAATCCCAGGATAGTGCCCTAACCACAAAACCATCCATTCACCACTTTGTTTCACTCCCTTCTCCTATCAACCAGCTGATGGAGACTACCTATTCCCTTTCAGCAATAAGAGTTGGGGAACGTCTGCACACTTTGTGTGTCCGTTTCCTACTCCAGGCAAATTGAAAGAGGTGCAGCACACGTCACCTGCACAGTGGGCGTGTGCACCTGCCTTTCACAGAACAGCTACTGCCATTTTAACATGAGAGGAGCTTCTATTACACTCAAAGTTCCGCTTTCAGAAAGTCTGTCTCTCCTAGCTAGGTAAAGGAACTGAGGTCCCTGATCTTCAGCATTAGCCTGCCGCTGGATGAGGAGAATCACACACTAAGCATCTGAAATAAAGGAAATTCCACAGAAGGCAGTAAATTCCACATTTTAAAAATAATCAGTGAAACACACTACAGAAGCAGGCACGCAAAGCATGCATCCTCCAGTCACCTTACCTCTCTTTTCCAGGTATTTTGTTTAAAAAATAAATAAACGAATCACTAAAAAACCCCACACAAATCCAGCTTACAGACTGATGAAGCTCCATACACAAATCCTGGCTTCAGATTTCAGGGTAGTGATGGAAGTCTCAGACCCAGCACCAGGTTCCTCCATACGTAGTGGACAGCACAAGATAGCCCATCTCCCTCACTACATCTCAACCCCATCCTTGTGTGGTCAGCTTTCAGAAAAAGAGCATGGATCAACCTCTAATGTCTGTCCTGTCCTCAGCTACTTCACTGAGCGCCATCAAGAGAACAAGCTGTGATAGAGAGACCTACAGCAGCTGGCAGCATTACACTGAAGCTTCAGAACTACCATCAAATGGCAGCAACTTTTGGTCACTATTATCCTGGAACAGTTTCAAAACTAATGACCTAGAAATAACAAGGGTCCATTATCCTGTTACTAACCACCTAAGCTAGCCTGTCTCCCTGCTGAAGGTGGGTCCTCTACATCATAGTCAAGGAAAGGGCGATGTGTCTGTCATTCCAATACCACTGGGTCTTGTGGACAAGTGTTAGCACTTTCCACTATGCCCCAGTGCTGGGCAGGACAGAAATGCTTGGATCAGTTCTGTCTCAGGCACAGGGACATGTCAACCAGTGAGCCAAGCACAGCAGCAGATCCACCTCTGCCTCTACATTGTCATTTTGAGCTCCAGTTTATCCACAGAGACTGAAGGGACAGATAGTTCCCCGACACAGAAATTCCCTACTGGCTATCTTTGGCCATTTTAAGACCACTTTGCACCTTTACTAGAGAACTGGTCCCATGTATTTAAAAGCATGAGGAAACTCTGTCCCAGCGACTGGACACTGTTACACTAAACCAAAAAAAGTAATAATGTCTCTATGCTTGGTTACCACCTGAACTTCAACTCTTAAACATCCTTATTTTCTATTTATTTGAACACAACATACAGAATACTAGTAATGGAAAAAACCTGCTGACAACAGGGGGAATGATTTTTTTTTTTCTTGGATGGGACAGCGATCAGCATGAATGAATACTGGGCAGTATGAGAGCTCATCCAAATGGCTTTGGCCTGGAAATTAAGCCGCCCTTCTCACACACAGATCAGACTTAGCCCTGCATGAGATTCCCAGCTTTGGAGAGGCTCCCCAAACACTTTAACACTTGTTCTTCCAGCCACAGCCAAGAAGTCCAGAGAGAGAGCAAAAATCAAAGGGGGTGAGTGGGGAGAAGAGACATTTAACCAAACTTTTTCAAACTCTAGGAAAATATTCTGGTCAAATTTGGGGAGACAGGGTTGCTTGGTTTATCTAAGTCTGTTTGGCCACCCTCATTTTATTCCTCTTAGCTCCAGTCTTTGGTTGGAAGGTATAAAAGCCAGCAGAATGATGAATACTCAATAAATATCCCGTGTGTATAATGTTCAAACAAGTAGAAATAAAAATTCTGAGTTCTCCCATGCTTTATTTCACCACATGAATCATGTGAGAAATGGTACAGCATAGTACATGGTCAGAGATATATACAGACACTGAAGTGTGAATGCATGTTTACAACCACACATCCTGTTGTGTCATTCCATTTCTAAAATGGTACACGGAAAGAGAAGTCTCCAGCACCATCAGGTTTTGCCATCATTCCAGCCAGTCTAGTCAGGCACTAAACAGATCTCTCTGAAACAAATCAGACAGTCCAGCTACAGTCTAGTACAGGAGTGGGCAAACTTTTTGGGCAGAGGGCCACATCTGGGTGGGGAAATGGTATGCAGGGCGGGGGCAGGGGTGTGGGAGGGAGTGCGGTGTGCAGGAAGGGGCTCAGGATAAGGGATTAGGGTGCAGGAGGGGTGCAGCGCGTATGAGGGGACTCAGGGCAGGGGGTTGGGGTGCACAGTGCAGCAGGGAGCTCAGGGCAGGGGGCTGGGGTGCAGGAGGGGTGCAGGGTGTTCGAGGGGGCTCAGGGTGCAGGAGAGGTTCGAGCTCCGGCCCGGCGACGTTTACCTAAAGTGGCTCCAGGATGGCAGCAGCACGCACCAGGGCCAGGGCAGGCTCTCTGCCTGCCTGCCCTGTCTCCAGCCCCATGCCGCTCCAAGAAGCGCTGCGGCCCCTGGGGGAGGGGAGGCGGAGGGATCCGCGTACGCTGCCCTTGCTACGCCTCCTGATACCTCCCCCAAAGCTCCCACTGGCTGTGGCTCCCCATTCCGGCCATTGGGAGCTGCAGGGGGTGGTGCCTGGAGGCAAGGGCAACACACGCGAAGCCTTCTGCCCCCGCCACCTGGAGGCCGCTTCTGAGAGCGGTGCCAGGCCTGCGGCATCACAGGGGGGCAATCCCGTGGGCTGAATCCAGAGCCCTAAGGGGCCGGAACCAGCCCACGGGCCGCAGTTTGCTCACCCCTGATCTAGTAGCTTTCATCTGCTGACAATGACACAAGCTTCACTCTAACTTCAGGCCTGAACATGCTACCCCTAGCATTGGTAGGAGAGGAAGCATCATGAACACTGATTTCTGCATGAACTTACCACCAAGCAACTAGCCAGCCCAATGACTTAAGAAAAAAACAACACACATCTATTGAGAAAAGAGATTATAAATCTGATTTTTCTCTCTAAATAAAGCCTTCTAGATTCTAACTTTTGGGGAGAGAGCAGTAATTTTCCCCTTGTATTTTACTCACTTTTGATTTCCATGAATACCCATGAGGCTTCAGGACCACATAAGACACCAAACACAGTAGCTTTGAACACATCAGTCTCTTTAGGCCCAGCAGTACAGTTTCAGCTGACAAACTAGTTAAAGTTGCCATATGATTGAGAGAAGACAGTATTTCAGAGAGAAGGCCTCCTCCTCATCTAAACTGAGTCTCTGACATACACACACAATGCTAGACTCTTTTCCAAAACTACAGTTGGGACACTAGTGAAAAAAAATCAGTAATCTGCGAGATATGCCTAAACTGCAAGAGGTGTGGTTGTAATAATGACCTATACATGGCTGGCTAATGATTATTACCTACCAGTCAAATGTTTCATCTTTGCCCATTTTATAATCAGGATTTTATATTTTCTCTGTTGACCAAACAGCCACAGGCATTTTAGACCTTTTGCTTCTTTTGAAGTTCGGGATAGTGTGTGTATCTGGGAGGCTGGAATAGCTCCAATCATCAGGAACAAGAAAAGGAAAAAAAATGTTAGTAGCAATTGCTTAAGGATGAAAACCAACAATATGACAGGCCCCTAATGCAGAAGAAACAGTACTTTTTCAGACTAGAAAATGCTTAACAGGTCTGCACCAGGAGGATATTCAAAATCAGACCTGCCTGCTCCAATGGCAAGAATAAGTGTTTCCTGCTTTCTGTCCTCCAAAATACACAGAGCCCACAACGGCTACAGAAAAGACAAGCTGGATCACATTCCATCTGTGCTTCACTGACAGAAAATGTTTACTATGGTCCAAATGGAAGGCCTATAATTCTTTTATTAACCTGCCAGGCTTTCAGAGATCAAATTGAGTTTGCAAGACTGGTGGTTAGGCGAAAAGACCACCTCTTTCTACCTGCAAACTGAAAAGCACTGATCTGGAAATGATTGACACAGACAAGCACGGAACCCAGAGAACCTTTTAAAACACACAATCTGGACTGGAACCTTACTTCATGTTGCACAAAGCTTTTGTCTGAGGCAGGAAATTATGTCACCTAAACATTCTGCCACCAGGACAGTCTAACTTGGACTCAAATTCTGCTCCCAGTTACTCCGTGAAGCCCTGATGAAATCAGTTGGATTGCGCCGGTTGTAACCAAGAGCAAAAGATGACCCTTCGTCCTTCAGGAATGTCTGCCACCTCAGTATGCATTTACCTGGATCCTTTCAGCCCTGTGACTTCCATAGAAAATACACACTCTTCCTCAACCTGCTGGAACACGTTATTCTGCCTATCCCAACAAAATGAGGAACCAACATCATAATTAAAAGGAAGACAGTGTTGCTAAGGAATACTGAACATCTCCTCACAACAACTTAGGCTTTACTCAGGAGTTGAACTTCAGGGAAACAACACAGTTTTCAGGGTCCCAGAAATAAAGCATAAAAGACAAACAGAAAGAAAAATATCTTAATTAAAAGCAAATCATCAAAGACATTCAACATATCTGCTCAGATTTAGTTTGCCAACTTAAGAGTATGTCCATACTGCAATAAAAGACCCCTCCTCACAGTTGTGGCTGGCCAGGTCAGCTGACTCAGGCTCACGGGGGTTGGGCTGAAGGGCTAAAAACTGCAGTGTAGATATTCAGGCTCGGGCTGGAGCCCGGGCTCTGAGACCCACACTCCTCATGGAGTTTCACAACCCAAATTTCTACACGTCCACTTTTAGCTCTGCAGCCCGAACCCCATCAGCCCAGTCACTTGACCAGGGCTCTGACACACAGCAGACCTGAAAACAATGACAGACTTCCAGGGAACAAATCTGCAGGACAAGATCAACTGTGTATTTATATTCAGCCAGCAGTATAATGTGAATGGATGGTTTAGTTTTTTAAATGAATGTTTGCATTGTCCTCTTAAAAAATGCCATTCTAGCCTTATGTTTTTAATATTGGAAATTTATAAATTGTGGAAGGAAGAGCCAAAATTTACAAATTCTTATCATAACTTTGGAACAGTAAACTTTTCTAGTAACACAAAGGCCTAGTCTCCAGTGGCTTTTTTCAGAAGAACACACACACATTTGGTGTCGATTAGTATGAAGAAGACACATATGAAATGCTAATGGATGCACAACCATACACCACATACTGCATATTTCATTTCTTTTACAGTTATCTTTGCCTTTTCTTGCTGCAAGGGATATCTAATGACAGTTGGGAGTTGGACCTGTTTTCTGCCTCTTTGCCAGTCCAGATCAGTGCTTTTTTCTCCCCAACACCCATACTTTAATACACTCTGATTTTAATTACAAATTAAAATACGTGACAAAAGTCCAGTTCTTATGAGCAACGTCTGACAGCATACACACAGGATTAAAGGATTCTGACAAGGGAATAACTGTCAATTGCCACCTTTCATGGGATTCTTTTAACCAGAGTAGAAATCTTTAACAGTCCTTTTAACATGTAAAAGGCACCTTCTAACAATCTAAATGAAAGCCCCAAAGCAATAAAACTCTCAATGTTGTTTCATTATAAAAACAAATCAAACATTTTCAGCGTCAGCACTTTTTTCTCCCATTATCTTAAATTATACCAAAAATCCAACACCACATATTTCAAAAGAAAAACAATAGAAACTCTAACTTTATCTAAATGTATATAGCTATCTTTCAGTTTTCACAACCTCTCCTAGCACTTGTGTGTTTGAAGTAATATTGATTAGCCAAAACAAAGCCAAATGGTACATTTTTTTAAAAAAAACAACTGACTTTGAAATACTGTTATGAGAACAGGGGCAAGCTATGTAAGCCCTTCAACTCTGTGGATTCTTCGTATTCACGATTATTGTCGCAAACTGAAAGGCTCATATTCCCTACTAAGCAAACATTTACAATTAAATCCATTCTGCACAACACATTTGCATTTTGAGATAGAAAAGTCAGTTGTTCAGCTGCTGTGATTTAGATGGATTGGTTCATTATTGCTGCAGTTCGTTTTCAGCTACACTGTATAACAAAGGGGTGCCAATGTAGTCTGGAATGGCTTTAAAACTCTAAAGAATCCTGTGGCACCTTATAGACTAACAGACGTTTTGGAGCATGAGCTTTCGTGGGTGAATACCCACTTCCTCAGATGCATGTAATCTGAGGAAGTGGGCATTCACCCACGAAAGCTCATGCTCCAAAACGTCTGTTAGTCTATAAGGTGCCACAGGATTCTTTGCTGCTTTTACAGATCCAGACTAACACGGCTACCCCTCTGATATTTAAAACTCTAAGTATTCTTCCATGATGATGTAATTTAACTATTTGGCCCCCATCTTTCTCTCTTTTTTTTTTTAAATAAATCAAGGTATCAGGACTTCACAGGTTAAACTTAACTGAAAATGATGAAAACAAATCTGCTCAGTAGGGTAGGTTCATGCAAGTCAATGGGAAGGTTATTACTGGGGAATAACTGAAAACTATTAGGCCTTGTCTACACTACAAAGTTGCAGCGCTGATGAGGGGGTTACAGCGCTGCAACTTAGGATGTGTACACACCTGCACGGCATTACCAGCGCTGCAACTCCCTGTTTGCAGCGCTGGCCGTGTTGTACCAATTATATTAGACCAGTAAAAACGAGCAGGATCTTATTAAAGGGGACAAGGCAAAGATGCCACATTTATTATGATAACAATTTATGACTAATAACTAATATCTTAATTCTTATACACACACATTATACCTATTACCTACACACACACACACATACACAAACATTCACATTATAATACCTAATACCTATACACACACACATACACACATTCACACACATTAGGTGTTCTGCAGCTGCTGCATAGTTACCAGTCCTGAAGATAGCTTAAGTTCATGGCTTGATTTTGCAGCTTGGGTTCGTAGCTTGTGGCAGCTAACTGGCCAGGAAAGCTGGGCACAAGGACAAGCTGGATCTCTGTCGGGCAGGCACTGATGTCCTTCCATGTTGGCAGCAGAATGTTACCCAGAGTTTCTCATCTCACCCTTCTTTTTTATAGGCTTTTAGTTTGGATTCAAAGTTTATAGGTCTTGCTGTGTCATGCTGCCTCTAGGTTTAGATTGATCACCCATCAATTGCAGGCGTGACTTTCAGCCTTGAACCTGGCTTTGATCTTCCTTCTGTTGTCCTTTTCTTTTTAGGGTGGATGCTTCTTACTTTATTTAGGGTCTTGTCTAGGTCTTCAGCCGTTGGTATTTGAACTTTATCTCATCAGAACAGGCTGGGGCTGGAGGTTGATTCCATCATTCATACATACCTCATTCACACATCTAAACTAAACTAATAAGATTACAGCAGGGTTTGCAAAAATGAAGGTTGGAGGAAGCTTTTACAAAATGGAGTGAGTGTTTTAAAATGGGGTTTGAATTACAATATGGAACAGAAGTTACAGTAGAGGCAAGTGTAGTGAATGGTGAACAGAAGTTACATTAATTAAGTGAACAATTGAAAACAATTTCATTATTCAGTCCTACAGCCGTACACCCGGTCGTGCCTCGGGTGTAGAGGATCCAGCGCTGGATCACCAGCACTGGTCATCAGGCGTAGACACTCACCAGCGTTTTTGTTGACCTCTGTGGAATAAGCAGGTATCCCAGCATACTTGAAGAAGCCTCTCCGGTAATCAAGCAAACTCCACTGCCCTCCAAGCAGGCCTCCTTCCCCGCGGTGTGCTCTGGCGTTCCCCGACCCCCCCTCCAAGCAGGTCTCCTTCCCCGCGGTGTGCTCTGGCGTTCCCCGACCCCCCCTCCAAGCAGGTCTCCTTCCCCGCGGTTTGCTCTGGCGTTCCCCGACCCCCCCTCCAAGCAGGTCTCCTTCCCCGCGGTTTGCTCTGGCGTTCCCCGACCCCCCCCCTCCAAGCAGGTATCCAGCCCCGCGGTGTGCTCTGGCGTTCCCCGACCCCCGCTCCAAGCAGGTCTCCTTCCCCGCGGTTTGCTCTGGCGTTCCCCGACCCCCGCACCAAGCAGGTATCCAGCCCCGCGGTGTGCTCTGGTGTTCCCCGACCCCCGCTCCAAGCAGGTCTCCTTCCCCGCGGTTTGCTCTGGCGTTCCCCGACCCCCCCTCCAAGCAGGTCTCCTTCCCCGCGGTTTGCTCTGGCGTTCCCCGACCCCCCCTCCAAGCAGGTATCCAGCCCCGCGGTGTGCTCTGGCGTTCCCCGACGCCCCCTCCAAGCAGGTCTCCTTCCCTGCGGTGTGCAACAGCGCTGCAGCGTGGCCACATCTAACACCACTTGCAGCGCTGGTTGCTGTAAGTGTGGCCACTCTGCAGCGCTGGCCCTATACAGCTGCACTAATACAGCTGTAACAACCAGCGCTGCAAAATTGTAGATGTAGACATACCCTCAGTTTCCTACTTCTCACTTAGAAGAAGTTATTAATTATATTATGGGTGGGGGGGACAATACACCCATATCATGCAGGCAAGGAGGCAACTTAAACTATATCAAGAGAGCACAGAGAACAAGGAAACAACAATTTTAGAAAAACAAGTTTTAAAAAATTAGAACAACCTCATGGGATAAACAATCAAAATCTCACGCAAAGTGTTTTTCAGGTTAAGAAACAAACCATTATCCCACTCGCTTAACCCCTGACAGGCAAGGGGCAAAGCCAACAAACTGAAATAAGGTAGTTCTCCAATTGAGACCCCTTTTTAAAAAAACACAGTGTTCTCTAAGTAGTCCCAATCTCAAATCTAAGCATGTTTCATAGATGACAGTGAGAAGCCACGTGATAATGGAGGTGCAGTCTACCAATATAAACATGGTTCTCATCGACATACAATGGCAAAGCACAACAGCAAAACCAAGAAAATGCTATAAACCGCTTCCTATTACAACTCACTGAGGGCTTATCGACTTGGGAACACAGGAAAATTAATCCAAATTATCTAAAGGTATGAATTTAAAGTGGATTAGTTAAACTGGATTAAACCTAGGTGGAAGTTCTTCTCCAAAATTCAAGTGGCCTTAATTCACTTCTGAATTAGGCCTTAATTTGGTTTCTCTTAATTCCCTTCCAAAGTGAATTGAACTAAACCAAATTAAGTCCACTTTAATTCAGAATGAGTGGGTCTAGGCTGAGATTTAACATGGTTTAACTAATCCACTTTAAAAATTAATTTGGATTACATTTTCCTGAGTAGACAAGCCTTAAGTATAGCATACTCTCCCTCAAGTCCAGAAAATAAAACTCTAACCCTAAAATTACTTCCCTTCACCCAGAGCATGCAACACTGTCACACGCTAATTAGTACCATTAGGCTTAGCCTTTGCCCCTAAACTTTGAAATTAGGGGCCTGGTCTATGCACCAACCTGCACCGAAATAACAAAAAGTACAAATGAAAACTGATCTAGTTCCTAGTATTATGGTACAAGTATTTTTATTCTAAAATAACTGTCCACACATAGGCTTGCATGAAAATAACTAAACCAGCTTAGTTAAATCAGAAGGTTTGAATGCAAATCAGGCCTGGGATTAAGCAGTAAATGTCTTCAGATGAGGAACACTCCCTTCACTTGGTTTCACAAGAATCTAATTTTTACTTAAAGCTGATTTTTTAAAAATTGTATTGTAACTGTGATCTGGAGAGTAACACTTGAATTTAGATAATTAATACAAATAATTGTATTAGAAGAGCACCTACAGATCGAGATCCTACATGTATGAACACAGAGAATGAAGCAGTCCCTGCCCTGAAGAGTTTACAGTCTAAAACTCAACATACAAAGGAAGAAGCAGTATCGCCATTATAGTGATGGGGAAACTGCAGCATAGCGAGATTAAGGCCTGACCCACACATAGTGTTTACGGCGATGTAAACATTTTGGTTAGGGGTACAATTTTCACCAAAATTGTTACAGAACAGCTCCTAGTGTGAACATTTATATTGGTATAAAAATGCTTTTACCAACAAATCTTATTCTCCTAAATTTCAGGGAATCAACTACACCAAAATAAGCACCTTTATACAGTTATAACTGCGCTCGTACAACCAGAGTGGTTCTGTTTTAATTGATGTAACCTCTGCTTAGACAAGTCCTAAATGGCTTCCCTAAGGTCACACAGGAAGTCTGTGGCAGAAGCAGGAACTGGCCTCAGATAGCCTGAGTCCCAATCCAATGCTTTATCCACAACATGATCCACTACGTATGATTAAATAATAAGCAGGGCCTAATTTTGTAGCCATTCTTGTTAAGTTATCTGGTCAAATTTAGTTGGAAGCTTGCAGTAATGAGGAGTGTAAACTCAGCTTGCAAATGATTTGTTTGTGTTAAAAATTGTTATATGCAAAGCAATACCATTTACTCATGTCAACGGGGGCCTAATTTTGTTGGCAGTTTTACTGGATAATCTGAGGAAGATAAAAATCAGTTCTGACAGAGTTCCTTATTAAGTCTGTGTGTACTAGAACTATGATCTGAAAATAGTAGTACATTAATTTATTAAAGGAGGTTGAACCGTTGTTTTTTTTAGGCATTTTTGAATTAAATATCTAGATGTAATTTATCTGATAAAAAAGGTAATTTGAACATAATAGCAAAATAGAAAACTCTATAGCCCTGTAAATTTCTTACAGTATATGCTAAAGTTATTCTTTCAAACTGATAGCTTTTTAGAAACGTAATCATGTTTGTCTGCAGACCCCTTCATGGGAATGATCCCAGTTAATGGATCATTATTAAACAAGCATTAAAAAATCATAAATCATTTTCCCTAAACCATGAGACTTAAAAGCTAATACAATTTCAGATCTTTTTTCTTTGCCTTTTGGTTTTCAAGCCTTTGCAGTACACTTAAGTCATGTTTTCATTTGCAATCATGAGGGTTACAAACTTTCATTTAAAAAAAAAGAAGTATGCTGAAATTTTCATGTAATCACTTGACAATTCCTAGAGTTGGGACTTAAAAAAATACCAAATATCACAAGACTTGTGATGAAATCACGGAAGCTGGCAACAACACAGTAAGCAGCCATGACTCCCACAACACCTACATTCTACTGGTACCATACACCTCACGAGGGAGCGTCTTTTTGTACTTATGAGCTACAGCTTTTCCGGCAACTGTGGAACTCACTCCCAAGACAGATCATATTGCCTATCAAGCTCGGGACCATCAGAAGAAAGGCAAAACCCTGGCTTACATGTCCCTCTATGATCCCCACCAAAATCACAGGTTAATAGAAAACAAACAATGGAGCAGAAGAGAGATCCCCTTGTGTTCACTTTAATAAACTTTCAAGGCACTCAGACACTGCACATTTATGGTCTCAGTAAAGTAACTTAGATCCTGGACCTACAACGCATTCCCTCCACCCCTCCCGAGCCCTATTTATTTCCCAGAGTCTGCCCACACACAGGCCACTGCACGATCAGGGCCTTAGACGAGTACTTCAAAATACTCCCTCCAAACTCACCCAAAAATTAAAAAGAGTTGTAAGGAGGGTACGTGAATGGCCGCCTTCCCCCAACCCTCAATTTATAACTTCTGTGTATCTCTGCTATAGTCAGAGATGATCAAGTCTTCGTTGACGATTCTAACAATTCTTTTTGGACCAATCGTCTTTTTTCATTACTGACCCAGTTTAGTGGTGGGAGCATAATCCATTAATTCTATTACTTTTTCCAACTAAAAACATTCGAAAAATTAGTTCTTGTTATTCCACACACACACAAACACACTTAGTTGTAATGTATATTTCCCACAAATACAGACTATATCACACCAAATATGGTGCTATTGTTTCTCCATTCTTTTTCTTCCTCTTTCCTTGTATGGTTTCCTGGTTTTTGTTCCTTTTTTAAGACACACATTGCACCTGTAGTATGATGCATGCAATACCACTGGGGTGAGGGGAAGGGGAATCTATTTTTAAATCTATTTTTAAAATTAACTAAATCTTATTAAAAATTCTCTTAATAAATATTTCTGATATGTTTAGCCTGCATCACAAAAGAAAAAAGTGGTTTAGAAATATATTTTCCCAACAGGTCACAGAGTTATTACTGGAAAATGATTCAAAAAAAGTATATCTGAATGAAAGGTTAGCATATTAAGTAGTAACATTTGTTTCTTGAATGAAGCTATGTCCATCAACTGCCCTAGTCATCTTTAAAGAGTTTTCCATAAAGAGAACTTTGTGGATTAAACAAATAATATCGCATGGCAGCTACATTCTGCCACAGATGTATGGTTCTTTTCTCTACGTTCTCTTTATCCTGCTTTCAGACCACCCCTACTCAGTACTCTCTTTCTTGCCAAACCCAGACTTGATGATCTTACATTACAGATAAGTGGAAAAACACATAAGTCAATTATTTACTCATTCTTGCAATTTATTTTTTTTTCTTTAAAATGTGTGTATGTACCTAGGGCTCATGAAAATGAAAAAAAAAAAAAAATGATACAAGTTAGAACTAGAAATATTGTTAGCGGGGACTATGCAACCTGCCCTATAAAGCATTACCAGCTCACCTTAATCCTGCCTTGAAATACTCCAATCCCTCTTGCTGAAACGCGAGCAAAGTGGCCTTTAAGTGATGTGATCTGATACTTATTAAGAATAAGACTGAAACTTAATTCATTTAGTTTCTGACAGATAGTTAGCAAAATACGAACTATGTTTCCAGAGGTGTAGTGAGAGGGCATAAATCTAATGCCCTGCATAGTAACATAAGATATCAAGGTGTCAGCATCTGATCTCTTCTTTGTATCATTTGATCAGAAAGTCCATACAGCAGGGGCTCGCAAACTGGGGGTCGGGAGTCAGGACCCTCAGTGGTTCACGAGGTTTTTACCTGAGGTGTCGCAAACTGTCAGCCTCCACCCCAAACCCTGCTTTGCCTCCAGCATTTATAATGGTGTTAAATATATTAAGAAGTGTTTTCATTTATTTGGGGGGAGGGTGTCACACTCAGAGGCTTGCTATGTGAAAGAGGTCACCAGTACAAAAGTTTGAGAATCGCTGCTATATAGTATCATGCTTACACAAGGGTTCCATGGCAAGTCATTTATAAACATAGTGAAAAGTATCTGGCCCAATGTAATACTTGAATATTTGGGAGCAGGGTTGGGAGTGAGACATTTTCATTTCTTCAAAATTCAAAAGAGAAGCGTTCACTTATTTTTAATTAAAAACGTATTCCCAAGAAACTAAAAGTTTTGACCAAAATAAAAACTTTTCATAATAAAATCTGTTTTGGTCAGAAAGATATTTGCCATTGAAAACAAGTTTTGTTGGGACGCTTTTGACTAGCTCTACTCCTATGGTAGCCTGTGCATGCCCTTCCTTCTTCCAAGCAATGTTTAATCTCCCTTCAGTCAGCCTTTCTGACTGTTCAGTGCTGATGCCACCTATGTTGCACTGGCTAACCCTGTGCATTTGTGTCCTTTGCCATTCAAAACAGACCATCTCTGGTGCTTTGCACTCATTCCTGCTTCTTACAATCTCTCCACAAATAATTCCATCAATTGAGATTTACTTTTTAAAAGTCTAGTGACTAGCCATTATCACCTCATATTTCTCCAGATGTTTTGTGATCTCATCCTTTCTTAATGTCTCTAGCATCTTGCCTACCGCCGACATCTGATTTATTGGTCTATAATTTCCTGGTTCCTCCCTACTCCCAGAGCAGGACAAGAAACAAACAGAAACTCAGAGCTATAGCACAGAACTATTGCCCCTTGTGTTGAAAAAGTGACCAACATCCAAAGCTGAAGACTAACATGTTTACCGAAGGTTCTTTTTAACCCCAAACCTCAATAGCAACAGATTTCCCTATAAGCTACAAACCTTCAGCTATATATTTTGTTATTCTCTTTAAAACAAAGGAAACTGCACCTCCTTTCCCTTCATTATGAATCACACACACTTCATTTCTTGTTCAACTCCTAGCTTATTCCTTTCCTTTCCTCATCACCCTGGTTTGTCCTCTGAAGTATCTTTATACTTTACAACTGGCATCTCCAGATGTGTTTTAAGGCATTTTGTATCAGGTGCCACTGCTATTCCTTTGAAACACCATGAAAGTCAGCAGATCCTTAAGCTAATCTGAACCCTGCAGGTTCTGTCTGCACAGGTCGGTGGGAAAAGTCCAAAATTACATTGCAGGAAGAGATGAAAAAACCCTCAAAAATTGAAGGGCCAAGCAGGGAGCAAGATGATAACAGAACAGAAAAGGAGCAAGAGTTGAAGGGGAGCAGAAACACTATATCCCTGGGATTTCCAAACAAGCTAATTGGTGGAAACATTGTCATGTGACCCTGGTTCAATTGATACTAATAGATGAACAGTTAAAAATACTGACTGGCTCTCAGCGTAACAATGCTAAAGTATTTTAGGCCATGTTACTCTGCCTCAGCGAACGTAGTGTGCATCAATCTAATGGTTTAATTGTGCATATCCTGCAGTCACCTTGTGCTGTGATTACAACAGACCTCACAAGATAATCAGGTTGGCAACAGGTCAATGCCTGGCTTGGAGATGTCTGAAGAACACTGGTTATTCAATGGGGGGGTAACTGTCCCTCCATGTCAAGGCAGAATCAAGTCTCCAGTGTGTTAGTGGAAGGCATCCTGCTACTGGAAGCACTATCTTACAGATGAGACAAGAAGCCATTTGTCATTAAAGATCTGGTAATATCTGCCTGTTGGTCAGCCAGATACACAATAGGGTAATTTCAGTCTACATGCCTAAAATCCTTCTGCCGTTTCTCCTGGATAAGGTGTTCTACACTTGCTGGCTTAAATGCTGCGCAGTGCTTGTGTTCACTGTTTAAAAATACCACCACCACATTTGGTACCTGTTGGTGGACAAAATCCCTGTGTAAATTTGTAACTGCTTTGGGATTCCCATAACGATTCTTATCTCCTTGTTTAGCCCTGACAAAATTCTTATCTATATACACTATATACAAAAGACACAATCCCTTCCCCAAAGAGTTTAGACTCTAAATAAGAGAGACAGAAGATATGACACACTGGAAAAGGCAGACATAGGGATGGAGAGTTGATATTGGGAGAACCCACTAGTGTGGACAGATGAATGAACATGGGAAAAGGAAATCATTAGGACCTTGAGACTGGTATTTACTTCAATCTAGAAGAAATTCCACATAAAAGGGCACCCATCCAGATCTCTGGGTACCACTGACATACATTTAGAAACACAGTTAACATTGAGTTCCAACAACCAAAAGCATTCAGAGTAGATGATTTTCTCCTCCCTCTCACATATTATTTAATCACTGGTCATGGGATTTATACAGATTAATCCCCCCCTTATGCCTTCCCACAAGACAAAATCCTAGCCTCTAATGTCTCGTCCCTCTACCTATGTAACACTGTGTACTGTATGTGCACACACATACACACTCCTAAACATGACAAAGTCTAAGTTTCTTCACTCCAGGTTTTCCACATGTGCATTAAGAGATCCTGCAAAGAGAGGTCAGGGTTTCTAACTATTGTTTTCACATGCATAGCTGATGAGCAAGCACTTGTCTCATCCTGATTAGGGTTACAGAGCTATGCGCTGCCAACTGAAAGAAAAAAAAAATGAGTTCATTCATGAATTCTTATACATCTGACTGGCTGAGGCTAGTAGGGTCATGGAGATAGATGCCACTGGCCTCTCCACAAATAAACATCTGAACTACTTAGAAGCAGCACTTCCTTTAAGTGACTGACTCATGAGACTGCCAGGAACTATCAGACATCCACAGAAAAATATGTTGAATTTCATTTCTCCATTTATATTTTTGACTTTGAAACAAACAAACTAAAAAGGCAAGAAAGCTACCCAAGAAAGTCATGCTATTTCTATTTCTACCAAGCCAAAACCACCTGCTCTAGATAATAATGGCATACAGAGCGCCTGCCATCCAGAAGAGCTCCAAAGCCCTTTGCAAACTGATTTACACATACACAAATCACTGCAACCACCAAAACGCAGCCACCGCTGGGGTGAAGTGTAGCAACTGTTTAACTGCACACAGCCATGCTGTTCTACTGTTCAGGACAGGAACTAAAAGATACCTTCTCCAACAGAAACTGTGGAGGGAATTTAAGGTAGACAGAACATAATTACCCAAACTGGCATTTGGCCAGTCGCTGGGGTTAACACTGATTACACTTGTGAAAAGAACCATGGGTTCTTTAAAGACCACAAGCACTCAGGATCTTGGTTTTATTTGTTACCCAAATGAAAAACTGTATATGTTTACTATATCTGTAATTCTCCCTTTGTAGACCCTCCCTACAGTAATTACTGTTTATGTCTTCTTTCACAAGATCACAGTACCAGGCATCAGTTTTGGAAACATCCCCTGACTGGGGCATTTAGCCTTGCAGAACTAGCAAATTAATCTGCTCTTTTTCAAGTGCAGATCTATAACAAAGCATTGTAGATGTGAAGTCACTTAAAAAACAAACAAAAAAACCCACACTCACGGACCAGCCTCTCTCCCTCCATGCAAGTGCATCAATTTTCAAGACGGATCTCACCACTGCTGCCAATGAAACTCAGAATATAGTGGAGCTTAGCACATGTGGTCTCCTGGCAAGCAAAGAAGGGGATACTGCATTGCTTTCTGAAATCTCCCATCAGCAGGTTAGTGAAGTAAAATTACCAGTTGTGTTTCACCACTGAAGTGGAAAGAAATAGGTGCTAGAGTATTCATCAGGACGGGAAAGGAAGAGGGGAAAAGCTGGCGGGGGGGGGGGGGGGGAACCAGGATAAATAAATGGGGTGTACTTAGATGCAAAACATCAAGATGAATATGCAAACTTCAAGCACAAAATTTGAATCTCACATACACAGCATGCACTACTGTTTACCCCCACCAAAAAAAAAAAAGTTACAACACACGTGCTCAGCAGGTGGTCTTGTCACATTAAATTACAGATTATAATCTTTGATCCCTGGAGGGCAATAAAGTGTCTCTAAAGGCATCTAGAAGTCAATTAAAGAATACAGAACTAAGAAACCCCCCAGCTATACTGCAAAGTAGGAAGAACTAGTACTTGTGTTCAGCTTATCTTTTTATCAAAGGAAGCATAGAAATTTCAGTGTTTAAAACTGAGGGCCATTGTCATCTTGAAATC
This sequence comes from Gopherus flavomarginatus, assembly GCF_025201925.1. NCBI lineage: Eukaryota > Metazoa > Chordata > Testudines > Testudinidae > Gopherus > Gopherus flavomarginatus. The sequence continues at coordinate 142,570,556 of NC_066621.1, forward strand.
TAGTCAGACTCTGTTTTGTTTTGTTTTTTTTTAAAAGATAAAAATAGTTTTGGACATAACATCTGTCCTTGAATCCTCCTTGAACAATGTCTGTGGATTTACAACCATGCTTTCTTATTTAAAAAATGTTTCTCTCTCTCCCACCATTCTTGTGAGAAAGACCCACTTAAACCGAGGAAGACTGACTACAATAAAACTACATAGACAAAGTCAATGTGCACGCGCACACAAAATACACATTTCCCACCAACCTCTTTCAGTTATAGTCATGTTAGCTGTTATCTATAACTAGGTAAAAATATATATATTCAGGCAGAGACGTGATTTAAGTCCACAGTGTCCCTTTAACTGAAAGAGTTTCTAGGATCCTAAACTGCAAAATGAAATGTAAATAATTTTTTCCTTGGCTTGTTTTACCCAATCAAAATGTCTCTCTCAAATATATTTACTGCAAAAGGTAGTTTAGATTCTTCAGAACTATCCAGTGACATGAATTAAGATGTTATACATTTCACAAAGCTCTAGAGAGGGGACATTTATGTGCATAAATACTGTCTGAAATAAAACTGAATAGAAAATTATAGTGCTTTCATATGGCCATGTCAAATTCTCCTGACCAATCATCAGATGAGAATGGAAAACTAAAGGGTATAACAGACTATAGAAAAAAATAATTTCCCATTTATTTTAATAACATGGATTTTATCAATTTTATTCTTGCAGAAGAATCCTTAACCTTTATCAAGGTTATGATAAGGAATGCCATCTTCTTCCCCCAATATTATTCTGTACATTTGCACCTTCAGGTCACATTACTTTGTTGTTGCAAACTTTCCAGAAAAATCCTGAGTCTGCAGAAGCAGCAAGCTGGAGGATACAAAATCTGTTGTTGTCTACAACAAGTTATGAGATTATAAAAAGTGCCTAATGTCGTTCTCTCCTTTCCAGGAAGCAACAATACAGTACAAAGAAACAGGTAAGCCAAATACCTGATAGCATAACAACACTGTTCCTAAGGAAAAAAGCATACAGTAGAATTTTACTTACTCTTAGCAAGACCTTGAGGGACTGGGGGAATATCTAGTAATGCAACAGGATAGAGGAACATACAATTACTGTGTCAGTTATATTTCAGCTCTCTCTGCCCCGCCTCTCATACAGAAGGACTTAATTAAAGTTTTATTTTACCAGTGTTAAAACAGATGTACATGGAGTGTGCAAAATTAATGCTACTGCTTATCTCTTGGGTACAATGAGTGGTAGGGTTTAAAAAACAACAACCGAAGAGTGCATTCACTAGTAAATCTACTGTGGGATCATAGCACAGCTAATAATCATTGTATCCCTTGCTGTCCAAATGAAGATTCACCTTGAGACAATTATATTTTCTGGAGAGACATGCTCACAAATAGAACAGCTATAGATAAGTTATCTACATTTAAAATGATACCACAGAGCAGTGGCTCTCAAACTTTTTTACTGGTGACCCCTTTCATATAGCAAGCCTCTGAGTGTGACTCCCCCTTATAAATTAAAAAATACTTTTTAATATCTTTAACACCATTAAACCACAAGTTGAGGACTTCAATAACTCAGACCTAGGTCAGGGGTTTGTTACAGGAATGGGTGGGTGAGGTTCTGTGGCCTGTGTTGTGCACGAGGTCAGACTAGAAGATCATAATGGTCCCTTCTGACCTTAAAGTCTACGAGCCTATTATAAATGCTGGAGGCAAAGCAGGGCTTGAGGTGGAGGTTGACAGCTTGTGACCCCCCCACGTAATAACCACATGACCCCGAATTTGAGAACCCCTGCCTTAGAGACAAAATAAATTGTCCCACCTTTGTAATAGTCCAACTTTCAACTCTCTATTTTAAGGAATCTCTTTTTTTCTATTAACATAATTTTCAAACCAAATAGTGGAGATACTGAGTTTTCTGAGAAAAACATAATACGCACATTTCAGAGAGTCTTACATGCCCCATGGAAAGTCATACATCTTTCCTATGCATATTTACCATTAGGAAGGGTCAGATTTTAAGAGAGAAAAACAAGGAAGAGCTATTTAAAGGTATGCTGTTAAAGGTGAGACCAAGCCAATTTGCTGGTTGACCCAAACGGACAATGTTCCTTTAAATGGGAAGGAAAAGACACTTACCTCGCTTGTGAAGCCATCCTTCCTTCACTATTGCTACTTCATTCATAATGGCAGGAATGTCTCTTGAAAAAAGAGTTTCTGCTGAAAGATCCCCCCACTGTTATCTCTGGATTCCAGCAGAACGGGCCACGGAAAGGGCTTCTTTCCTCTCTCTTTCTGCTATTTCTAGAAATATTAAAAAAAAAATGTTTTGCAGCATTTCACATATGTGCAGTAAGGAACACAACAGAAGGTAGTTTATATAGCTGTTTTGATTACAAAGTCTAAATGAGGGATTTATTCTTCAGACGTATTTTTATTTGGGGGAAGAATGGGGTTGCAAAGTGAATTTTTGAAGAAGTTTTGCCTATTCACTCAACAGATACAGCAATGTCAGTATGAACCCTACATTAGATATGGACTGCGAGACTTAATCCCGGTCTCTTCCATCTCCCCACCAATGAAAACTACCTCCCAACAGTAATTTTATCCAATCTAGTTTAAATATCCCTCAGCAGGGAAGCTTCCACCATTTCCTTTGGGAGACTTCTACAGCCTAATGCATCTCACTGTCAGGAAGATTTTCCTAATATTCCACTTCAGTTTTGCCCCTTAAATTCATCCCATTACTCCCAGACCTATCCCCTTGATCTCGCTAAGCAATTCAACTCCCCTCTTAAATGAGCATACAGTATCTTGAGTAAAATACTTTAACTTTCTCTTGTCATAAATCAGCCCCTACATCTCTTGCTCTTATTGCTTGAGGTCTCTCCTTATGCAGCCCCAAACTGTGTTCCTTGGTCTTCCCTGTTGTTATATTTTTCTGTTTGCTCTCCACTATTACCAGTAGGTCTGTTTTCCAGGTTTCACTCCCTCACTGAAAATCCTCTTTCCAGAACTATAACCTTGTATTATCTTCCAAACTGAATCTGATTTTGTTAGTTATTTTCTGCCCACCTTGCCAATTTCTCCAGATTTCTTTTTATAAATTTCTCAGTCCTCAGAGGTATCGGCAACTTTACCTAGTTCGGTATAACAGGGGAGTAGTATCATTCAAATGTAGTTTATGCCAAATTCCAGATAATGGTGAAGATATTAAAACAAGCCTCTCTTGCCCTCCGCCCACTAGACACACCTCCCTCTGCCACTCAACTCAGTACACTGGCATTTATCGCTGCATCACTCTTCTTCTGAAGGGACCACACCTTTATGCCTATTCAGTACATGACATCTCCACTTGGACTGGCAACAAACATATCAGTCATGATGGGGATAGCGGTCCATTAAGAACTGGACTAAGGTCAACTAATTTCATGTTATCCACTCAGAGGATCACTGATGGTAACAACCTCTGGTCATTATGAACCTGAACTAGGACTGAAGATCTGATAGAGATGGGAGGTACCCTGAGCCAGCCAGAGCTTCTGTCTAATGAAGTTAAATCTGAGTTACATCAATAACTGTAAATATAAACTGTGCAATTTTGAGTGGGATGAGTTGTGACAGAAATGAGGTCAGATCCCTATTTGTATTTCTATGAACTTTCACCAGTTATCAGAGTTCTAAATCTTTAGAAGTTACACCTTGTATTTCTCAAATAAATAAATAATTCACTGTTTTTCCGAGTTAATAATCTGCCATTTCTCATTTCTTCTATTTATCAACTCTAAGAAACAAGCCTGAGATTTGCCTGGGGGAGGGAAAATACAAAAATCTGGTACTGGAACATGGACATGTAGGAATTTCTTAATGTCACAGACAAGTATAGGAGAATTACATGTTATAAAATGGAGATGAGTTTCACCAAGAAGTTATCTTCAGACAAGCACCTTTTGACATGTAGTTAAGATAAGACTGGACAAACATTATGGGCTATTATTCCTGCACACCTACTGACATCAATGGGAGAACAGACCTCATTTAAAGCTTTCTCTCAAATACTGAGCTATCTGCAAAGTGTTGAATAAAAACCCTATGATTATCACAGCTAAAGTCTGAAAATGGAATTGCTGTGTGAAAGTTAACACACATTACTTATTGGTATAACACTATGTCACAACAGGTCAGGGTACTGTACATCATACCCACATGCTGAATTTAAAACAATGGAAATAAGCAGCCAACCCCTTTTCCAGAGTCACTTGGTGAAAGAGAAAGTTGAAAGCAAAATAACTAATTAGTAGGAAAGCTAAACCCGATTAGAAGAAATAAAAAACAATGACAAAAAGACTGCTGGAGTCTCAGGCTAGGTTACTCAACATTCATCTGGATTCACAAACCTACCTATTTGCATAGCACCACCTTATTTATTATGGGCTTGACTGTCAATTTGCCCAGGGTAAATAGCAGCATCTTACTCTGCTACCCCTGAAATAGCCCAGAAGAGAGATCATGATTTGGAAGTTATTATGCCTCCTGTTCCAGGGAGGGAGTGGCAGCATGAACTTAGCACAAGTTGCAGTGGGGGAGGTTTAGGTTGGATATTAGGAAAAACTTTTTCACTAGGAGGGTGGTGAAGCACTGGAATGGGTTACCTAGGGAGGTGGTGGAATCGCCTTCCTTAGAGGTTTTTAAGGTCAGGCTTGACAAAGCCCTGGCTGGGATGATTTAGTTGGGGATTGGACTAGATGACCTCATGAGGTGCCTTCCAACCCTGATATTCTATGATTCTATACAACATACCCTCTCCAATATGCTGGTGTAACTATACACTGCCAGGCACATCTTTGCTCCTTCCCAGCCTCTTTGGGGAGAGGGGGAGATAACATAGTGGCACTATGGCACAAAGAATCAAGAGGGCCCCTATTACCCTTTATACCACCATGGAGAAGAGGCCAGCGTCTGGCCTTATATTCTTTATTCAGCTATGCAGGTGTGTGTGTGTGTTAGTAAGAACAAACTCATTTCAAATATCTTCAATTCATAACACGGGAAGGTGGGATGTCCTACCACTGTCCCAACAGTCCACAGTGCAGTTGGACATAAAGCTGTATCTAGCATAACCTCACTATACCTGGTGCAATTTTAATTGCACATCCAAATTATATCCAGCGCAATTCAACAGGCAGAGAGAGAGGTGTTTTTTGAAAGACACAAAGGAAGCACAAAGATCTCACACAGGGAGAGGAAGTCAGCTCTGCTGGGTGGATCTATGCATTAGTGGATATGGACAAATGGAAGGTTTGCCTTTTGCACAGGCTGAAAAAACAGATGATCATAAGGCTCATTAAGTAACTTTAGGAATGGTTCCCAGTGAATAGAAGTTATCTGAGGTGACTATGGCTTGGTTGTCTAGACTGTATCTGCATGTGACTGAGTGATAGCAGGAGCTGCAGATGAACAATTCTTCCTTCCGCTCTCTTTAAAAAAAAAAAAAATGTTTCTATGACACCTTATTCAGTATCAAAATACCACCTGTACTACTCGTTCAGACAGATTAAAATACAGTAAATAATTAATTATATAAACAAATAATTAATACCTTTTGTCTCACTGCTGATTATTCTACCAATGTAGGGAATAGTTGATAACTATGTGCATAAAATTAAGTTGTGAAAATTCAGTATGCTCTTAATTTTAGAAAGATACATCACCTCCTTATGTACTAGCATAATGAAAGCTGTCTTAAGGGACCACCCAACTAATCTTCCAATACAGAAGGCAGAAAGCAGAGCTATACTCAATATATTTGGGGCAGCCTCTTAAGACAAGAAGTTGCCTAATCAGGGTGCTGTCTTTTACAGTCTTTAAAATGTGCCCCTTCCCTGTTGTAGGAGCCACCTACAAAATTAAGAGATGCACCTGTTCTCCTCTTACAGGGAGCACTCTCCTGCTCAGGAAGAGATTTTATTTTGTCTTCATTTCCTGTGCAATCTGTGGAGCCAGGTCACGCTCAGGGGGAACATACTGGGATCTTGGTAACAGAGCTGAGGGAAATACCACCACTGTGCAGTCACAACGGCAGCCTAAGGGAAGTAGCAGACTCTGCAGGCAGTGCCCTAGCCCCAATGAAAGCATCTGAAAGGTAAAGTATTAGGGTTTCATTTTAACAACATCCCTTGTTGCCTTTCCCTTTAGCTGGAGAAAGTTTTAGAAGGGAAAAAAAACTAACCCCTTGTTTGGCAGTCTCTTGAGTGGTCACAAAAATGGTAAGAACTGTCCTTTGGGGAGAAAGAGAAGAAATTAGTCCAGATGAACTGGAGCGGTTGTTGCTGGTGCTGCTGTTAAAGTTTGAAACTGTTTTTCGTTCTTTTATTCCTCTTTATTAAAAGGTTGAAAGGATTTTTAATGGTGTGTTTGCCATGGTGCTAAGCAGGCTGAGGTCTCTGTATATCAAACCCTGGACCTCACTTAATACTGTTTAATGTTGAACAGTGACTAGGTTGTGTGAACACCTTTGCCCCATTTATTCCATCTAAATTAATACAACAGGTAGATCCAAGCAGAAACAGATCCTCCAGCCTCACCCTTTTATCTCTGCCTTGACTTGTGTGTTAGAGCCCCACAAATTCCACCATCATTTCTATAAGAAGAACCTCTAATTCCACCGTGTTCACAGGCTCTATACCCGTGGCAGATGTGGGGAGGTAGAAGCCATCAAACCCTAATGACTAATTTTCAAGGAAGCAGAAAATGAACAACCAGCTTTATCTCTCAGCTTAATTTTGAAAATCCTGTTGTGGGCCATCAATTGCGTGTGTTTACTGATGTTCTCCATTAGTCTAGATGTTCCACTGAAGCCACCACCATGTCAAAACAAGTATTTTGTCATCATTATACATGGAGCTGATGATAAGGCTTGGAACAGCTTTTCCAGATATTGCAAGCTACAGTGTAATCACAAGTTGAGAGCAAAAGAAAACTGTAAAACACATGTCCCATTTTCTGTGACTCCATAAACTGAATCTAGACTTCCAAGCTGCAGTTTGCGAAGCTTACTGCTCTCATGTCTTTAATGGTCTAAGAACCAACAGATGGGGTGGTAATTCTGTTAAAGGTGTGGGGTGGGACGGCTACATAAGCTTAGCTCTCTTATCTCTGGTTCTGGTTGCAGTGTGGAAAAACTCTAAGCAGGGTAAAAAACTGACTGTGGCTGCAGAAGGGGGACAGCTTCTCCTGAACTCCTACATTTTTATTATGCCCTTCAAGTGAGAAACAAGCCAATTTATAGTTTATAAAATTCTTGTACAAGCTTTAAATTATATGAGCATATGGAGTCAGGCGACTGTACAATGGAATCAGAGGGAACACATTTGTAAACAAACAGTTTGCTCCATCCTTTGTAAAGATAAAACAAGTCATAAATCCATTTAATTCTCAACTAAATTACTTCTAGCAAATATTATTAACTTGCAAGTGTATGCTAGAACTTTAGGTACTACATAATAAATTGGGACACTTCTTTTAATTGGTGACTGCATACTTTCAAGAATTTGTGAATAATATTTGCAAAACAACAAAAGCCCACCTATTCAAAAAGTGAAAGGTAGTGGCAAAGTCTTTAAATCCATACATACTATTGTGTCATGGTAAATATCCTGGCTGTCACCATGAAATTAACAGCTACATAAAGTAATCTACACACATTTTCACTTGTAAACAAATATTATGGTATACTTTATGCAGCAACTCCCCTTAAAAAGTGCATTTTAAAATGCATGTTCAGTTAATGATGTAACGACAAACAAATCAACTCAGGTATTTGCTTCTTATATATTGGGAAAGGGAAATAAATACAGTTAAACTTCACCTAAGCAAAAAATGTTAACAAGGCTACAACCACATGAGTACCAGTGGCACCATATCAAAACATCTAATGCATCTCCATATTGGTTATGATAAACAAGTCCAAAATACACAGGTCAGATTAAGGAAACACCCACATACACACAGTGTTTTTCAATGAAGTTGAAGTGAGGTGAAAGTGCTAGAAGTCCCCAAGGAACAATTCAGTCATTACAGAAGGTGGAGGAGGGCTGGTGGGAACCAACTTGATTATGTTGGTTACAGTTCTACTCTAAATTGAGTCATAACTTTGGGGGAGACTTAGAAACCTATTATAAGCAGTCAACAGCCTTAAAAACATGGCAATATCCGTCGACACACAAAGGCTTGTGAAAACCAAAGGGCTCCTGTTTGCCAAGGAATCCAACAAGCAAGGCTCGAAGAGAAATCCAGCCTAGCTCCTACCCATGCAGTCAGGGGGAGGTGGGGGGCTCAAGGAAGGAGATCCCAGGCTGGATCCAGCCCAGAGCTCGTTCGGCTGGTGGGACACCCCAGAAGCTTCTCTCACAAACACTTTCATGTGCTGATTCCCAGCACAGCCAGCCAGCAGCTTCCTGTTAGCAAAGCCCTAACCCCCCGCCCCTAGGCAGAGCGAAGAAAGCGAGTAAGTTGGAGGGGGCCGCCGCCTCTCCTCCCTGCAGGCTAACCCCGGCGGGGCGCCGCCGCTGCAGCGCGCTAACCCCCAGCCGAGGCCCAGGCGGGTCGCTGTGCGCGCCGGGGGAGCCGCACACACCAGCCCCCCATCCCCGGCGTGCGCCCCGCGCAATGCGCCAGGGGCCGGCCCCGGCTGGCCGGGCGGAGCAGGCCCCGGCGCTTCCTCCCGCCGCGCCCGGGGAGCGGGGCACTTACACGCCTGCAGCGGAGAAGCCCTAGGAGAGGCGGCGATGGGGGCTGGCCGCGGGCGGATTCGTCTCCGGCTCCGGCGCTAGGGCCTAAGCGGGCTAGCGCAGCCTCCTGCTCACCATCCCCGGCCGCTCCTCCGCCCCCTCGCGCGGGGAGTCAGCCCATGGAGCGCGCCGGCCGGACCCCCGCCTGCGCTGCGCTGCCCGCCCGGCGCGGAGCGGAGCGGGGCTGGCCTGGCTGGGGCCGCTCAGGAGCTGGGCAGCCTCCGGGAGCAGAGGGGGCGGCCGGGCCCCGCGCTCTTTGCCGCTGCCCCAGCCACCCCCCACCCGCCGCGCTCGCTTCAGACTGGGCTGCTGCAGCCGCTCCCGGCTCCGCCAGCCTGCGCTCGCCTCTTCCCTCCTCTCGCACACACACACACACAGGCTGGGGGAGCCGCTGTCTGGCCTCGGCGATGCCTGCGGGGTCCTACCGCCCGCGGAATCGCTCCTCTGCAGAGCCGGCCCGGCTGCGCTGGGGGAGTCTCCGCAGCTCCAGAAGCGCTGGTCCCCCCCGCCCCGCACACACTCACACTCTGCGGTTCGACAATAAGAGGTGTGTGTTCTGCATGCGGCAGGAGGAATGGGGAACTCTGCTGGCTTCCTGCCCGCAGATTTCCTTCTCGTGGTCACTAGGGCTGCTTTCCACTCACGCTGGTGTTTACTAAAAGGAGATCTCAGCTCACACACGCACATGGATGGGACCAGAGTCCAGCCTTCTAAGCTGGAGTCACAGCTCAAGGCCTCCCCCTCAACCCCCAGGGCCGGCTTTAGGCCTATTCCACCAATTCCCCCGAATCGGGCCCTGCACCCAGTGAGAATCCCTTCCCTGGCTAGAGGCGCCTTTTTAAGTTTTACTCCCCTGGCAGCGCTTCAGGTCTTCGTTGACACTTCGGCGGCAGGTCCTTCGCTTTGGGTGTTCGCAGCGGGTCCTTCAGTGCCACTGAAGACCTGAAGCGAGTGAAGGACTTGCCGCCGAAGACTCGGAGCACCGCCAGATGACTACAAGCCCCATGTGTTTTTTTTCATTTTTTGTTTGTTTTTTTAGTCATCCCTACGGGGGCCTCATCGAAACTATTCGAATTGGGCCCCGCATTTCCTAAAGCTGGCCCTGCCCACCCCGCTACAGGCAAACTGCAAGACAAACAGACAGTGACAGAAGAGGGAAACTAGACAGACTTAGATTGGGAGCTTTTGGAGACTTTGGGTTTTTTGTTCTCTTTGTACAGTGCCTAGCACAATGCGGTCCTATGCAGTTAATGTGTTACCACAATGCAAATAACACTAGAAGTTGTGTGGCCAACTCTTCCAGTCTTTGGTGTGTTCAGTAAAGCCCCAGCTCTTGGATTCATTTGGTAATGTGAGAATCTCAGTTTTTGTTTTTTTAAAAGTAATTTTTTTTAGCCTGATTTTGGAGATAGGCCTGAAAATGTCTTTCAAGAGCTCAAAATACAGGCGTCAACTAAAAAAAAAATTCTGTTCAGAATTTTTCAAAAATTCGATGAATTTGAAGCCAATCTCATGATTTTGGAGGCGGCATGACTCATGATTTTTTATGTTTGGGATCGGCAGCACAATTAAAAAAAGAATGAAGACAGCATATAGACAGACATCAACTGGAAGTATGGTCAATTCTGAGTTACAGATCAGGGAGAGGGACAAATACAAGAGACACAGAAATATAATGACTAGGGAAAGTAATAAAAAAACACATTACAAATATCCTAAATGAAACAGAGTAGCAGCAGTAATCCCCAAATGGTGTAGGGAGGATTTTGATATCCTCATTCTCCTCCTGCATGCTCTTCACCAAAAAAAAAATTTTTATTCATTAAGGTGATTGCTTGTTTCACCTCACAAACTTGACTTTTTCATATTTAGGTTTCAGGCATGCAAATATACATACGTGAGGAATCCACTGAAATCAAGGGGGCTTCATGCATACACAGTGGTGGTCTATAGATCAAATTACAGATCTGGAGCCTCAACGATACTTGCAAGAACTATGTACTCCACTGAAGTGTGTCTGGGAAAGAGAGATTTTTCCATTCCATTAGAATTAGTCTTTTAGCTGCAAGAGCATGTTACTGAGCAGATAGAATGAAATGAGTCAGGATCTATTGCTAAATAGGCTGATTCAAATTCTCGCTTGATTCGTGGTGAGATGTGTGCTTTGCACTTATCTGAGAATCTCAAAGCACTTTATAAAAGTGAGTGGCATGGTATGGCTCAAAGCAGAGGGACTGGTGTAGATTAGACTCTGTTCCTACAAATACGAAGACCTGCTACGCTGGCTCAAACCAACTGTCCATCTAGCCCAGTATCCTGTCACCAACAGTGGCCAGAGCTTCAGGAAGGATGTACAGAGCAGAGGAGTTGGAGTGATCTGCCCATTTTTCCCTCTCAACTTCTGGCAGTCAGAGGTTTAGGGTCACTCCAAGCATAGGGTTTCATCCCTGAACATCATGGCTAATAGCTATTGATGGACCTATCATCCATGTAATTACCTAGTTCTTTTTTAAACCTACTTATATTTTTGGCCATCACAACTTCCCATGGCAATGAGTTCCACAGGTTGACTGTGAATTGTGTGACAAAGTACATCCTCTTGTTTATATTAAACCTGCTGCTTATTCATTTCACTCAGTGACTCCTGGTTTTTGTATTGTAGGAAAAGATAAATAACACTTCTCTATTCTCTTTTTTCCACACCATTCATGATTTTATAGATCTCTATCATATCTTCCTTTAGTCATCTCTTTTCTAAGATGAACAGCCCTAATCTTTTTAGTTTCTCCTCCAATGGAAGCCGTTCCATACTCTTCATCATCTTTGTTGCCCTTCTCTGAACCTTTTCTAGTTCCACTATATATTTTTTTAAATGAGGCAACAAGAACTGGACACAGTATTCAAAAAATGGGTACACCATGGGTTTATACAATAGAGTTATGGTATTTTCTGTCTTCTATCCCTTTCCTAATAGTTCTTAACATTCTGTTAGCATTTTGATCACTGCTTGCACAATGAGCTGAAGTTTTCAGAGAACTATCCACAGTGGTTCCATGATTTTTTTCTTGCATGGTAACAGCAAATTTAGAACCCAGCATTATCTATGTGTAGTTTGGATTATTTTTTCCATCATGCATTACTTTGCACTTATCAGTGTTGAATTTCATCTGCCATGTTGTTGCCCAAGAAAGACAAGGTGGGTGAGGTAATATTTTTTATTAGACTAACTTCTGTAGGTGAGAGAGACAAGCTTTCGAGCCACACAGAGCTTTTCTTCAGCTCTAGGACAGAAACTCCCAGCTTCAGAATGAAATGCAAGGTGGAACAGATTGGTTAGCATAAGTAGTTAGCACGTATTGTAAGGGACCATTCAAGGTAGATGGGCAGATTACCATCTCTGCAGTCATGGGACACAAAGAAAGGGTTAGAGAGTTACAGATTGTTATACAGTAATAAGCCATAAATCCAGTGTCTTTATTAAGATCATGATTTTTAGTATCTAGCAAAATTATGAATTTAAGCTCCCAGGCTCATCTTTTGAAAGTGTTGTGCAGGTTACATTTGAGGATGAGGACTGAAAGGTCAGATATAGAGTGATTGCTTTGTGAAAAGTGTTCACCCACAGGTGGTAGGGTGTTTTGCTCTTTTATCGTTTTCCTGTGTGAGTTCATTCAAGAGTGTAGTGATTGTCTGGTTTCACCCACATAGTTATTATGTCATGTAGTGCACTGGATGAGCTACACCATATGTTGTGATAGGACCATGGATCTCGAAAGCTGCCATGAGAGGACCTTTCCTATTATCCCATGAATACTTAGTTTCCTTAATAGTCTTTAGTGAGAGACCTTATCAAAGGTTTTCTTAAAATCCAAGCATCCTATATTGACTGGCTCACCCTTATCCACATGTTTGTTGACACCCTCAAAGAACTCTAATAGATTGGTATTCTGTTCTTTACTATAGTGTCTACCAATTTGCCCAGAACTGAAGTTAGCTCACCAGCCTGTAATTGCCAGGATCATCTTTGGAGCCCGTTTTAAAAATCGGTGTTATGTTAGCTACCTTTCAGTCATCTGGTACAGAGTCTTTTTTCAGTGATAGGTTACATACCACAGTTAGTAGCTGTGCAATTCATATCTGAGTTCCTTCAGAACTCTTGGGTGAATACTGTCTGGTCTTGCTGACTATCATTGTTTAATTTATCAGTTTGTTCTAAAATGTCTTCCACTGACACATCAATGTGGGACAGTACTTCACATTGGAACTATCCTTTTGGGTGACAAATCTGAAGTCAGTGGATCTACTCACATGCTTCAAGTTACACCCTGATACTGTAAGCATGTATTTAAGTAATTTTCTCATGATCACATAGTAAAACAGTGGTTGCATTGAAAATAGAACTCAAGTCTTATTATGCATGTTCCCCTGCCGAAACCACTAGATTATGCTGCTTCTCATAAATTAATTTTGGAGGAGACATCTGATTATACCAGCTGAATTCTTTGGAAGCCCCATAACAAGAGAGTTATTATTATTTAATATTTATGTTACAGAAGTGCACAGATAGCCCAATCATTAGTAATGCCCCATTCTGTTGGTGCTGTTAAAACACAGTGATGACTCAAGGTTTACAACCTAATCTAAGAAGGAGTTTACAATCTAAGGCCCAATCCACTTGCAGGAAAGGGGTTTAAACATTTTCTCATCATTATTACACTTCTAGTTGTGTTTTAAGGTAATGAAGTTAATTGTTAAGGTACAGTGATTTCCAATGATCTTAAATTGGATTGAACAGATCCTTAGATCTATGGACATTTAAAATACCTTAATAGTGCCATCTATTATCAAATATTATAAAACAATAATGATTTGCATTCGTAAGTGCCTTTAGTGCAAGATTCTCCATGTGTCTTATAAATATTAATTAGTTAGATAGGCACCACAGTAAGTCAATAAGGTATTTTAATATCCCTTTTAAGAACAGGTAAACTGAGGCACAGAAAGTTAAGTGGTTTGTCTCAGTTTGCTTAGGGAGTCAGTGGCAATGGAATGGTTGAAGGAATGGAGTCCGGAATCCAGACTCCCAATGCTCTGTTCCAGTCACTAGATAATATTGACTCTGCGATAATAATGTCCCACAACATTTGACTTTAAAAATATTGTACTGCAGTGTTTTGAACCATTGCTAACTATACTGCAATAATTTATAAGAGTTTTAGTGCAGCTGTGTTCTGAAACGTGATTCTGTGAAAATGCAACTGATGTATTTTTTGTTTCTCCAAAGCAAATTTGCCTTGTTTACTAGTTAAAAGATCAGGAGTACTTGTGGCACCTTAGAGACTAACAAATTTATTTCAGCATAAGCTTTTGTGGGCTACAGCTCACTTCTTCGGATGCATAGAGTGGAACACACAAGAAGTGAGCTGTAGCTTTGAATACGTAAACTTTGAGTACGTCAAGTGGAATAATTAATTGAATCAAAAGCACATGCACAGCTTTGCCCCGATACTTTAAAGGTCAAAACTCCTTTCAGCTTATGCTGAAATAAATTTGTTAGTCTCTAAGGTGCCACAAGTACTCCTGTTCTTTTTGCGGATACAGGCTAACACGGCTGCTACTCTGAAACTAGTTAAAAGATGTTTTCCCAGCTGAAAATTCAAGTTGGGTTGTGAGAGTCAAGATCAGTTCTTTCAGAACCATAAAATCACCAGTAATAATTGAAGTTTCTGTAACTGGAACCTAGTTAGCAAGTATACTGTTGATGTAGAAGCCAGAAAATAATTCAATACATTTTCCTACAGCTCAGTTGACTCTGCACTGCTAACACAAATAAAAAGGGATAAAAATGTATTAGTGTCAATAAAGTCAGCAGATCTGACTTTGAATAGACACAGGTAGCAAATCTATTCAATATGCAGGTACTATTTTTATCAGTTGAATGATTATACCCATTCTCTGAAATCAGCAACCAAACCCCATATCCTGTGGTACCTATTTTCTTCTCACAATTTAATGTAATGGATCTATCTAAGCAGTTATACCATGGCCACCACAATGGTTCATAGATTCCAACGCCAGAAGGGACCACTGTGATCATCTAGTCTGACCTTCTGTATAACCCAGGCCATAGAACTTCCCCAGAATAATTATTCTTTATGAGTTAGAAATTTACACTTTATTTCCAGTCTGAATCTGTCTAGCTTCAAATTCCAGCCAGTGGATTGTGTTATATCTTTCTCTGCCAGACTGAAGAGCCCATTATTAAATATTTGTTCCCCGTGTGGGTACTTTCAGACAGTAATCAAGTCACCCTTTAACCTGCTCTTGCTAAAAAAACTGAGCTCCTTGAGTTTCTCACTGTAAGGCAGGTTTTCTAATCCTTTAATTATTCTCATAGCTCTTCTCTGAACCCTCTCCAATTTATCAACATACTTCTTGAACTGAACATACTTCATACGTCAACATACTTCTTGAACCAGAACTGGACACGGTATTTTAGCAGTCCCCACACCAGTGACAAATACAGAGGTAAAATAACCTCTTTCCTATTAAAGATTTCCCTCTTTGTGCATCCCATGATCACTTTCACTGTTTTGGACACAGCACCACACTGGGAACTCACATTCAGCCGATTATTCACCATAACCCCCAAAGCTTTTTCAGAGTCACCACTTCCCAGGATACAGTCTCCATCCTGTAAGTATGGACTACATTCTTTGTTCTCAGATGTATACATTTACATTTGCTATAGTAAAACCCATACTGGTATCAGAGTGTCTAATGGATCATTGCCCCCTTGCCCCCCTCCAAACAAAAAACCCCTAAAAAACCCCACAACAATGAAGCACCAAGAGAATCCCTAACAGAAAAGAGGAGCTTGGGTTTCATTCTCTCCTGTGTCCGAGGAAAGAGAGTGTTTGTTTCTCCTTTTCCACCAAAACAAAACTACAGTCAAAACATCTCTATAAACTCTTTCCTCCTGATGAAGCAGCATTACTGATATTATATGGCATATGTCTGATTACTGATATATGCTTGAGTATATCAGCATAAATTTTAAAATCTGCTACTTCAGATGTGTAAACCAGCTGGTTTTATAAGTAACTGTGGTACATGCCATACCATCTCATCTAGGGCCAGACCCAACACCTGCTGAAGACACTGGAAACTTTTCCATTGACATCAATGTGCATTGGATAGACCCTCACATTTTTGCCTTCTGCAAGATGTAAATGCACTGAAAGGGAAGAAGCGCTGGTAAATCCTACTGTTTCACTTCTTTTCCCAGGTTTGTAAGCACACTTATGCTTGCTACTAAATATCAAGCATATATTTAGCTATAGATTAAAATGAATTTGAATACAGAAGGTATCACTCACATTGGTAAATTAAAAGGAAGCTAAAAATCGAAGTGTGGAGCCTGTAGCATATTAAATAGACATGAATGAAAATTAATAGATGAATCTAGAAGAAAGTTAGCCTAATGGATTAATTTCCTTTCTATGGCCCCAGTTCTGTAATCAGACCAGGGGTCTATGCTAACAGGTCTGATTGCAGGATATGGGCTACATTTCCTGCCCTTTTTACCAAATCTTTTGTTCTAATGGATAAGATCCCCAATCACTTTGGAGAATAAGTTCTGTAGGGTTTCCCTCACTAATAAAGCAGCTGATTAAGAAGTAAGATCACACAAGCAAAGGCAAATATCAGCCCTGAGGAAGGAAAAGAAACCTCATTTTGTTTGCTAAAGAGGAAGTATTTTAAAACAGCAACAGATCATTCAGATTTACCAGCTGCTTATTTACAATGATATTAGAAATGGTTTCAAACAGCGAAGTTCTCGATCTGAACTTCTCCAAAGTTTTGGAGGTGTTTAAATTTAAGGCTTAGATTCAGACTCAGCTCCAGAAAATATGAAAGTACTATAGATAAAATACCTAGGTAAAGTAGGAAGTGGCTGCTTTGCAATAACAGTTGGGATGTGTATTAAGGAGTGAAGAAAAACATGGCATTTTTTTCCTCTAAGAACAATGAAATCACTAGGGAATTGTTATAAATGCATACATCATGAGTTTTATAATATAATTATCACCAATGGCATTACAGTCTATGAACCCTATTTTTCAGGAAAGTCCCTAGGTTTCCCTAAACACTTCCTCAAATTTCACATCTGTTTACTCTGGTTTATCAACTACTAGGAGACAAGGTTGTACAAAGTGTTCCCCTGGTATTATATTACCATAAAAGTACTTAATATATAGGTTAATGGCAAAGAAAAGATGGATTAACAGAATATAAATCAATGGAGTAGCATGAGACAGGCCCTTCTGTCCTAATCCATTGTTAAAGAAATATAGAGATAAGATATAATTTTATGACAATTTTTAAGCAGTTTATTTTAAAACATTTTAATTATGTAACTTCAGGGAGAATGTTTATATCCAGTGACAGGAAAGAAAAATCAAGAGAGCAAACTGAAGCATCAGAACTAAATTAACCCTTGACATAACAGGTGCTAATCCACTGGTGTTATATGCCAGTGGTGAATTTGTTCCTCTATCTTTAAAAGATGTATTACACTGAACTAAAGAAACACCAATAAAGAGATGGAAGGTGAACTCTTGATCCCACTGAAGTCAATTGGAGTTTTACCATTGATATCAATACTCCTAGTATTTCAGTCTAGGTAGTTGCACCTTTTAAATAAAAATGAATTTGGATTATCCAAAAAAATCTAACTTGATAGAAAAACAAAAATAAAAGAACATAACTTCAAGGTGCCAAACCTAGCAATCAACAACTATGGGTCTAAACTGTAAAAGTTCAGTGTTTGAATGGATGTTAAAAATAGATATTTCTGGAATAGTCATACAATAGTGGACTAACTAGGAAGATTTTTTTTATAGCTATATAGTCACATGGATCATTAAAACTCCTGACTGAGAAATTTACATTGTAAATAATTTAATGCAGCATTAATTATTATTTGGTTTGCACTTCTATAATGACTTTGATCAAAGGATCTGAAAGTGCGGTTTAAACTGATATTTTTAAAAGATGGAAATTTGGACTAGTCTCCATTTACTAAAGCATTTGTTGGAAGTACTTCTCAATGGCTTTGAACAAGCACTCTGCGTAGTCTTATTGGAGACCTGTGGTTTCTAGTCCCTGTTTCCTGCAAGAGCCTGAGAACATTGAGGAGGCAGTACGCTTTCTTCAGCTGGAGAAGTGGGAGGAAGGAATGCTTCTGTAGAACTCAGTAGCAGTTTCTCTGTCTCTCAGGGCTGGGTTGTGAGCAGCCTGAAGTGGGCTTCTCAGTATCTGTGCCAGAGAGTCAAAGACTGCAAAATCAGAGGCCATTACCAAACTGAGTTCATAAGGCAAGAAGTGGGGTCAGGGCTGTGCCAGGGTCTTGCACCAGGGTCAGCAGTGGCTCTAAACCAGGAACCAGGCTGAGGGTCAAGAGCCAAGAGTTTGGGATCCAGGAAAATCACAGAGAGGAGCAGTGAGTGGGGTCTGAGAAAGAAGCATACCAGAGGTCTACATTGCTTAGACAAGTCCCAGACATGCCTTCCTGGTTTATATGGAGAGTGCCAGGAAATCACAAAGGACTGTTATTCATCCCCTTAGGATGGGACTTCCTGCAGGGCTTAGCCTCTCAGTACTTTTTGGTGGCACGTTTCCATGTGGTGATGAGGAAGTAGTGCCTGCCTCAGACCTTGCAGTCCTCAGTTCTAGGCCTCTGGGTTCTTACATGACTTCTCCCCTTCAGGTGTCTCCTTTTTGGGGTGCAACCAGGCCAGACTTGCATGGATGGGGAGGCAGGTTCCCAAATTCTCTCTTTGGATCCATATCCTTCCCAATTTACAAGGTAGTATAGGCATCCTCAGGTGTATTTGGAATTGAGGATGGCATGCACCTTGTATTCTTCATGGTCCTGGTCTTCAGCAGGTGGAGGTGGAGGAGTAGTTTGGCCAGGGAAGGGGTTTTCAGCATAGGATTTTAGAAGGTACACATGGAATCCAGGGTGTACCTTGAGGGATTGGTTAAGCTGTAATTTGAAAGCAACTGGATTGACTTGTTGGCAGAGCCAGAAAGGTCCAAGGACAGGTGGTCCAGTTTGCAGGGAAGTCTACTGGATGGAAGATGCTTTGAAGTGAGCCAGAATTTCTGTCCTATGGAGAAGGCCGAGGCCTCCGGGCACCTCTGGTCAGCATATCACTTGTAAGCTCTCTTTGCATTCTCTAGTTTCTCCTGAGTATGACGGATTTGTTGGACCCAGTCAGCGGCAGCTGGATTCAGCAATGTTGCTGACTGTGCTGGGTGGAATAGGGAGTGGAACTCATGACTTGTGAAGAAGGAGATCTTTCCTATAGAGACATGGTCCACATTGTTGTAGGAAAACGAGGCAGGTGGTAAGAGGTTGTACCAGTTACCTTGGTGACAGTGAAGAAACCGAGGTACTATTCCAGTACCTGGTTCACCCTTTCAGACTATCCATCTGTTTGAGGGTGGTAAGTGGTGGAGGTAGAGGCATACAAGTCTAAGAGTTGCAGGATTTCATGCCAGAAGTACTAGGCAAATTGGGGTCTTGGTCTGAGACAATGTGATCAGGAAGCATGTGAAGACAAATAATACATCTTAGCAACAATTGGCTGGTAACCTTGGCCCAGAGAAGGCAGCTGCAGTGGATGAAGTGGTCCATTTTCATCAGACAGTCCACAATTGTCTGGATGAGAGTGTGACTGTCAGAGCTGGGGAGTTCCACAATGAAGTCTAATATAATTTATGTCTAAAGCTTTGGGGGTATTTCTAGGGATATTAAAGTACCAAGGGGCTTGATTCAAGGTGTCTTGATGTGGGCACAGAGCTCACATGAATCTACATAGGCTTCAACTTTGGCAATCATATGGGGCCCGTAGAAAAAGCAGGAGGCTGTATGGGATGTCTTATGATGACTGAATGTCATGCCAATGTGCTGTCCTGACAAAGATGTAGTACCTCAAAGTGGAGGCCCTAGAGGGGTATGCGTGTGCCCACAGAAATATGTTACTTCTTCTTTTTGTGGAGCAGTGCATTCAAGTGCCTGAGTGCTCAGGAAGTGGTTCCTAGGCAAGGGGGTTCTCCTTCAAGGTGGACTGAATAAGGGAGAGCAGAACTTGGCAGAACTTACCACATTGAGGAAATTACTGTGTTTGAGGAGACATAGTGGCTTGGAGCTTGGTTCCTCACCTCCTGTTAATGCTCTCCTTTTTGCAATAAGGCGCCAGTCTTCCTTTTCAGGACTCAGATTGGTAAGTCATGGTGAACTCGAACTGAAAGAAAAACAGGGTTCACCTTAGCTGCCTTTGATTTAACACTCAGGTCTTGCAGAGATACTCAAGGTTCTTATTGTCTGTGAAGACCTGTGTAGGGTGCCAAGCCCCCTCAAGGTGGTGGTGCCACTCCTCGAATGCAGTTTTAATTGTGAGCAGCTCCTTATCTAATATTTTGACATCTCTTTCCACTGGGGTGAGGTTGCAAAAGTAAAATGCACCAAGGTGCAAAACTTGCTGTGGTCTGAGCTTCTGTGAGAGTACTGCCCAAGGACCATGTTGGACGCATCAGCTTCCAGTACAGACAAGCAGGTTGGTTCAGAATATACCAGGATGGAGGCCATCAGGAAGGCGGATCTGAGCTGTGTGAAGGCATGCTGGGTTTCAGGTGAGCAAGTAAGCCGAATGGTTTTATGCAGGAGTAAAATCAGAGGAACAATTTTTCCTGAGAAGTCAGCTATAAATAAGTCTATGATTTTGTCATGGAGGTCATGGAATCCGTGACTACCAAAGACCTCCATGACTTCAGCCTTATGTACACTAAGTTGTGAGCTTCTTCAGGCTTTAGCTTCATGAAGATCTTAGCCATTGACATGCAATCTAGCAATTCTGGAATAATAGTCAGAATATACTGATTGTAAATTGTGACCTGATTTAGGGCTCAATAGTCCATGTAAAGTTGCAGCAATCCATCTTTCTTCCATACAAAAAATGATTGGTGTCCCAAGTGGGGAGGTAGATTAGCAGATGAAGCCTGTCTCAAGATTTTCTTAGATATAGGTGAGCAGTGTTTCCAGTTCTGATTAAAAAATGGTGTATGTTCATCCACTGGGGCCTTTGTCCTGGGCAGCAAATCTATGGGGCAATCATAGTCTCGGAGAGGGGGCAGGATGTCCACATTTTTTTTCTCAAAAACATCAGTGTTTTCCCAGTATTTCTTGGAGGGACGTGGTTCTGGGCTCAAGGTACCTTCTTTCTGGCTGGACACCACTGCCCTGGATGTCTCCTGGGGTGGTAACGTCCCTTTCTGGAGAACACAGGTTGGCTCATATGGTGGTTGCAGACTGACGTTTTTCGCAGTAATTGGAAGAAAAGTTGACATTCTCTCTCCTCCAGTAGATAAGCGGTAGGAGATGGACCTGCTCTTTCCGTCATCTATTGAGAGATTAGCAGAAGGGGGAAGTCTGAGGGTGGTCCGAGCAATCTTTTAGGACTGGGCTGTGGGCGGCCTGTGGGCATGGGGTGAGCTGCTCAGTATCTAAGCTGAAGAGTTGAACATCAGTCTGGTGCCAAGGCAGGTCAAAACTGCAAAGTCAGAGTTTGTTACCAAATTGAGAGCATGAGGCAAGAACTGAGATCAGGCCACCTTGGGTCTTGCCATGGGGTCAGCAAGGGTCCTAAGCCAAAGAGCGTAAACCAATATTGGGGTCAGGAGCCAGGTCAAGGTTGAGAGTCTGGGATCCAGGCAAGTTGCAGTGAGGAACAGCAAGCAGGGTGTGGGGTATAAACATACAAGAGCTCTGTGTTGCTTAGACAACTCCCAGAAATGGTTTCCTGGGTTATATGCAAATTGCCAGCCAATCACGGAATCAGAGGGTAGTCTACACAGCAAAGAAAAACCTGTAGCTGGCCTGTGCCAGCTGACTCCAGCTCGCAGAGCTTGGGCTGGGGGCTCATTCACTGCTGTGTAGGCTTCTAGGTTTGGGATGGAGCCCAGGCTCTAGGGCTCTGCAAGGTGTGAAGGTCCCAGAGCTCAGGCTCCAGCCCAAGCCCAAGCCAAGAAGTCTACACAGCAAGAAAACAGCCCTGTACCCGGGCCCTGTGAGCCCGAAATGGCTGGCACAGGCCAGCCATGGGTTTTTCTTTGCTGTGTAGACGTACCCAAAGAGGCCAGTTGCTTAGACCCCTTTAGGAAGGATTTCCTTTCAGTTCTTCTCAGGGGTAACTCTGTCTGGATCACTGGTGGCAATGAGGCAGCAGCATCTGTCTCAGACCCTTTGGTGCTACGTTCTAGGCCCCTGGGTTCTAATAGTGGCTGATTAATGAATAGTGCTGACAAACTCTTGAGGGAGTACCCTTCATTTCTCCTCACCTGAAAGAATGTGACTGTGACACAAGCCAAAAAACATGCCACCGGGAATACAGTGACTGAACTGGTTAGATACTGAACATGCTAAAGTAGCAAACACATGAGTCCTGTCCTTTAGATCTCCCCAAATTATTAATCATCATCATTGGTGTACCCAGAAGTCCTGTCAGGATAAGGTCCCTGCCATGACAGGCACCATACAAACACACAGGAAGTTCTTGTTCTGAACACACAGGAGTCTTTTTTCTGAAGAGATTACAGTCTGCTTTGAACAGCTGAATTTTCCTCTCTTCCTAATTACAATATCTGCTATGGCCTCATTTTGGGGGACTTGCCTGAGAATGCTAAAATTTGCAATGAGATTTTGCAAGTTAGATCTAAATCTTGTTAGTTATGTAAAAAAGGGAAAAACCTAGGATGCTTTAGCATTAAGATTACAGACACACAAGAAGTCTGGAAATAGAAATATTAAGGTTCTTGTAGTAGACTTACACTGCTACTTGCTGTAAACTTGTAAATGTACAGGCGAATTAATGTAATGGTGCTTGTAGAGATTCTAGTTGTAAATTTCCATTTGGTTCCTGCTGCTAGGCCTTGGTATTGAACAAAAGGGCTATTGGGCTAGATTGGTTCCCATGGTACTGGTTTCCCAGTAAAAACTAACAGATTGAAGGTTTCTAATGGAGTCTTCTGGAATTTCCTCTAGGGTAAGATTTTTAATTTTTGAATCTAACAGTTTAGCACATAGTTGATATGATGGGAGGTGCTTTATGCATGCAGATAGATTTCAAGTAGGTTTTTTGTACCTAAATATGTCACATTGACAGTGCATTAACAGTTCTTTTATTATTTGTGTATTAGCATTAGGAGAGAGGAGACTGCATTTAATTTTCTTTGTGCTTCTACCACCCACACTATATTTTATTAATACACACACAAAAAATCTGCCGGTGCATGTTAGTATATGCATGGTCTCATCTTACTTGTACAGTTCATAGATTTTATTGATTTGAAGGTCAGAAGTGACCATTATGTTCATCATTCTAGTCTGACCTCCTGCATAACGCAGGCCATAGGATTTCACCTAGTGATTCCTATATCTGCATTCCTGCACTTACACCTACCTCATCAAGATGAATGGCCTCTGCGTAAAGAGATTGCACTTCAGGGAGGTGAATAAGGCAGGGATGAGCTCACACCTTTGGTGTTCTCTTCCTTCAATGCCCTCAAGAGCCACTTCTGCAGTGGTGCCTATGAGAAATCAGTGAAATTAACAATGGCCATTTGAGTGATAGTGTGGAATAAATGGATCCTGTCTAATTCATAATAAGCAACTGCAAATGCATATCTATATATACAAAAATAGTATGTATTTGAATGCGTCCCTCTTCCTTACACTTTGTATATCACTTGTTTTCTTAGGCTCTGATCCCGCAAACACTTTATTAATATTATTTATTATTTACATTACAGTAGGACCAAGGAGACCCAGTCAAGGACCAAGACTCCTTTGTTTTAGGCATTGTACAAACACAGAGCAAGAAGACAGCCTCTGCCCCAGAGTGCTTATGTATATGCTTTACTTTCCATGTATAGGTGATTTGAAGGGGACATCAAATGAACTGCTCAGGGGTATAACGTGAAGCAGATATGCAAGTCTTTGCAGAATGGGGGCCTAACTTTCAAAGCTGTTTGGGACAGGAACTGTCTCTTAATATGCCTTTGTGCAGCACCTAGCACAATGTGGCCCCAATCCTGATTTGAGTCCCTGAGTGTTACCGTAATACAAATATTAAATGCTGAAAACAATAACAAGGGCAACAGTAATAAAAAGAAACCAGGGGACCAGTCCTGCAGTCCTTACTGCAGCAATCACGCTCCTAATTTGTGTTATGACGAAGAACTCTGCTTCATGTTTCGATGAGATACTCATTGCAAGACAGGCCCACTGTTGTTCCAGCAGCAGCCATATACTCAGTGAGGACATGCGAGGAAGCTGTACAAAGCGATGTCACAGAATGGCCAGAGCTTCTTTAGGCTCTGATAAAATCTTAGCAGATGCCCACTGAGCATGATCACAGTTCTTTTCCTGTCCAACATCTCTGTTTTTAATGTCCTTTTCATCCACCCACCTTCTAAATTAGCAAAGAGCCTTTTCCTGGGTAAAGACTATTTATAAGCAATATTTGGAGGGTTTTTGTGGCTTTTGGTTTTGTTAAATATTTATGAGTTATCCTTTAGCCAATAAACAAACAAACAAACAAATACATAAACAAATAAAGGTCTTAAGCCTTGATTCAGCAAAACACTAAGTGCATGCTCAACCTTGCTCATATAGTCCATTGGCTTCAACAATGAATATATATATAGGTGCTTAAGGTGCTTGGCAAAATTGAAGCCTGACTGTTGAAAAAGTGCATTTTATGTGAACTTATGTAGTAATGTTCACATCTCTTACTTCAGAATAAAACAATTATTTTCAAAACAGCAATTTTCATCAGATCTCAAAGCACTTTACAAGTGAGGTGAGGATCATTCCCCATTTTGCAGATGGAGAAACTAAAGCACAGAGAGGTGAAGTGAAGTCACTTGCCCACGGTCACCCAACAGGCCAGGGGCAGAGTTGAGAATAGAATCGACTTTTCCTGAATTCCTGTCCATGTCTCCATCCACTAGGCCACACTGCCTACCACTAGGCCACACTGCCCACTAGGATGCCTCCACATTGCACAATTAACTAATACACTCATCCATGCAGTCTTATTACCCGTGGTCACCTTTCTGTTCCCATAAACACTTTGACTTGTACATCTGTCTTGTCCTATTTAGATAATCAGCTCCACGTGGGTGGACCCTTACGTCTCTGTAGAGTTGCACTGAAATCACTGGAGCTCCACATAGCGGTAGGGGTCCATCCATGTGGATATTATGTCTTACTCTATGTTTACACCAGGCCCACCATAATAGAACCTAAACCTGGCTTGGACCTCTGGATGCTACTGCTATTCACTGGCATTGTGGCTAAATTAGGGATTTAGACTTAAGATCTGTGTTCAGTTCCCTGCTCTGCTACAGACTCCTGGCATCACCTTGGATAAGTTACTAACCATCTCTATGTCTTAGGTCCTCATCTGTAGAATGGGGCTAAGAGTATTTTACTTTCTTTATCTTGGCTATTTAGATTGTAAGCTCTTTGGGGCAGAGACTGTCTCTTACTACATGTCAGGACAGCACAATAGGGGTTGGGGTCTCTAGGCTCTGTTGTAATACAACTAATAAATTAATAATAACCTCCAATAACTGACAAGCAGCTGAAGAGATTGTCCTCAAAAACTCACCTTTGGGCTAAAACTAAGCCTGGAGAGATTCAGCATCAAAGGGACATTTTCATAAAAGCATGGGGTTCTAATGCAAATCACTGTATAACCTGAACTAGAGCAGTGTTTCAATAAAGTGGAAAAATAAATAGAAAGCAAAATAAAAAGAATCACATTTTTTTAAAAATGTAATACAATATGGATGGTTTAAAACCTTGGATAAAATATTGCCAGCCATCCAGCTTTCCTTCTTTATGATAGTAGATGTGGAAAGCAATCATTAGAGTTTGCAGATAATGTTACCCTTTAATGTATGTTGCCTGAGCTTTTTTTATTACGTCTTCCACGAGACAGTTTCTTACATAATGGCATTATTCTTTTTACTCCAGAGAAAGCTGTTAGGCAATGATTTTTCACTGGCAAATTTTGTTAATAATGTCCACTGAAACCTGCACCTTCAAGAAATTTCCCACTTTGAAACTGGCATTTTTTGATGTATTTTTTCTTGTTAGAATATTTGCCTAATGCTAGACATAGAAGCAAATATTTATCACTCTGGGCATGCTGTAGGACTTACACAAATCACCATTATTAATCTAAATCACTTCAACTAAAATTGACACAATTAAGATAGTTAATACTATTCTGATTGATAAAGAAACCCTTGTTCCTTTTATCCCGACATTTGTTAATTACCTGCCTAATATTGTAGCTGACCGGGAGGGATACGCTCCTGTTCTGTGGACATTGTGTGTTTGTGTGCATTCCATTTTACCACTGATTGGCTGTGTCTTGAAAATAACGATATTTTTGGACTATATGATATAAAGTTCTGTCTATTTGTCGAATTGCTGGGGTAGAGTGTGCATTACTTCATGTGGAAGAGGGTAAATATTATCTACCATTTGATTTGAGATGAAATTCCAATATTATTTCATTCCCATATTTCTTCCTCCCCATCTCCCCCCCATTCTGCAGAGCACTGGTATCCACCACGGCACTCTATAATAGTGAGCAGACTGCGACACTGTTGCAGGGGTTCCCTACAGCAGAGCTCTGCCAGTGGTATTGATCAAGACACAGGCACTAGCTAAGTAACGCAAGGCTGTTTTAATTCTCTGACTCATCTCCTCCTCCCCCTACCCACTGGAAATAGTAAACCCTGGTTCTCAAAACCAAACTGCAGTCTTCTGACTGCAGGGAGACTGACTAACTTTGATTGCTGAGTCACTCAATTGACCTACACATATCAAATTTCTGTGTGTAGCTAGTGATCATGTAAAATGCCTATTGTAATCCTGTAAAATTGGAAGCTCAAACTAAGCACTATTTTAAAATATATTCAGCTTGAGATTCTACAGGCTCCCCAAATCACCATTCACTCAATGTTCATCAAATAATATTTCATTATATTTGCTGAAATATTACGTTCTTGGGGTCCTTTTTTTTCATTCACAACTCATCTTAGGGCTAATCAGCAGTCTGGTCTTATACCTGCCACTGCTGAGAAAGTCATATCTTGAAAAGCCACAATTCCCAGGCAATTTTTGCCTGTCAATAACTCATATATGTTTTTTGGATCTAGTATGTGATGTGGAAGAAAACTGAAGATTAAGGTATTTTCAGCTATGAATTAAGTCTGTTTTTTAAGCAGCCAAGACTTCTCTCTGCTCTGCATTATGAAATTCACCTTGTAACCCACTGCATCTTTTTTCAAACATTGTTTTTAAGAGTATGAGCTATTTTTTGAAGTAGCTGATCAAAATGTATATTCCAGTACCACTGCACCAACATGAACTACTAGTGTTAACAGGGCCGGCTCCAGGCACCAGCTCAGCAAGCAGGTGCTTGGGGTGGCCAAGGGGAAGGAGCAGCACATTGGGCTCTTCAGCGGCAATTCGGCGGTGGGTCCCTCGGTCCCTCTTGGAGGGAAGGACCTGCTGCCGAAGTGCTGCCAAAGAAGAATGCAGCGTGGTGAAGCTGCCGCTGATTGTGATCGTGGCTTTTTTTTTTTTCCGTCTCTTGGTGCTAATGTTGTTTGAGGGGCTCCCACCAATCCCTTCCCCCATTTGTAAGGGTGGTATAACTGGGCCAGGAACACTTTGCTTTCATCTGAAACATGACAAAATTTATTTCATGTATGCATGTAAAGATGGATGCAGAAAAGGTGACTCCTGCATCTATAGTTTGTTGGGCAAGTTATTAAACTGGTCTCGATTCTTCAGGATGCATGTTGCTGTGTCAATGTGATTGTAATAATGATCCTTCATTAGGAAAAATGAGACTTCCTGTTAACCAGTGCAAATAGTGGATGAGAGTGGATGCTCCAGGTACACTTTCAAACTGGCTAATTCATAACAGTTGGGTTACACTTCATATCAAAATAAGACAATTTAAATAAAAGAAGAAGAATCAATCAAATCAGACAAGTCTTGATCAGATGAAAAGGCATTTGATCAATCTACAATATGAATGAGCTTCTTCTGCAACAAATCTTTTAAATTATCTTCTTCACTGCCATGTGAATCAGAGCTCATCGGCCAGCTATCCAAGAGAAAAGGAATTTTTCCATCTACTTTATTTTCACGTTTGGGCTGGCCAGTTCGGGATATATATGCTGTACTCAAATCACTGCCTGGATAATCTGGCCTCTTGATGAAGTAAATAGGACAAGACTTCTAGGCCTCAATGAATGCTGACAAATGCATAGCTAGAAACCAGTCTGGCTCATCTGTATGTTAGTCGTGTTAAAATGGGTATTAAAGTTATAAAAATGTGTTTAGTGTTTAGACTTTAAGAAATGCTTTTGAGTTGCTTCATGCATTAATCTCATTTATAATACAGACGCTCCCTGACTTGTGCAAGCGTTCTGTTCGGGAACACCTTGCGTAACTCGAATTTTCCATAAGTTAGAAACGTATACCCAACCATTACTCAAAAAAATAAACAAACAAACAAAAAAAACCCTCCTATTTCTAGCTCACAGAACTTTTTCTGTAAGTGCAGATTTGCGTAAGGCGGGTTTGCATAACCCGGGGGGCATCTGTATCTATATCTCATTTACTCTGAAACTATAAACCCCCGTAGACAGGAGAGAAGCATTACCAAGTTCTCCACAAGTGGTGTCATCTTCTGCCCAACAAAAGAAGGCCCATAGACACTAGATAAGCCACTGTAGAACATCAGAGGAAAAAAACTTTGCTGATTGCTTCCCCCACACCCATGAAGAGGAGATGTGCAGGTGGACACATCCTATGAGTTTCAACTCTGGGGGAAGGGAATAAAAATCCCTGACTAGAAGGAACTATATCTCTTTATGCTGTTTGGACTCTGAGGGGCAAAGATTTCTAAGCATAAGCAAAAGAATCCCAGCTGCTTAGCCTGGGTTAGCCCTAAAGGACACGTGAGCTTTCATATCACAGCACTTCTATCACCTTTTGAAACCTAGGCCTGTAATTCATTTGTGGATGTACGTTTACCTACCTTAAGCTTGTAAATAACTCTCATTACTTTTTCTTAGTTAATAAATCTTTAGAGAGTTTATTATAGGATTACAAGCATTGTCTTTGGTGTAGGATGTAAGGTGTGGTTGATCTTGGGTATGAGACTGGTCCTTTGGGACTGGGAGTAACTTGAATGTTGTTGTGTTTTTTGGTGTAAGAGACCATCTATCACGAAGGCAAGCTTGTCTGAGTGGCAAGACAGATGGGAATATACAAGGAGGCTGCCTGTGACTCCATCACAAGGCTGTTCCAGTGCCTGAGGAGTTTATGCTTGATACTTGATTGATGAAATCTAAGTATAAAATTCTCAACCAGTTTGAGTTTTGTGCCATGCTTCTTCACAGTCTGCCCTGGGGTTGGTATTCATGCTCATGCACCACTCCAGACAGTTTGACAGGAAGTCTTTCCATTCGATTCATTGATTATAAAGCCAAAAGAGGCCACATTGTGATCATTTAGTCTGACCTCCTGAATAACACAGGCCGTCGGACTTCCCTGAATTAATTCCTGTTTGACCTGCAGCATATCATTTAGAAAAACATTCAATCTTGATTTAAAAATTGCCAGTGATGGAAAATTCACCACAACCCTTGGTCATTTTTTTCAGTGGTTAATTACCCTCACCATTAAATATTTGCACCTTATTTCAAGTCTGAATTTGTCTAGCTTCAGCTTCCAGCCATTGGATCTTGTTATATCTTTATCTGCTAGATTGAGGAGTCCTCTGTTATCAAATTTCTGTTCCCCATGTAGGTCCTCAGGCATTGTGATCAAGTCACCTTTTAACCTTCTCTTTGATACGCTAAATAGATTGAGCTTCTTGAGTCTGTCACTATAAGGCAGGGTTTTCCAATCCTTTAATCATTCCTCCAGCTCTTTACTGAACCCTCTTCAATTTAACAGAATCTCTCACCCAGTAAGTATAGCCTGCATTCTTTGTTACTAGATGTATCACATTTGATCACATTCACATGCATATTGTTTGCTTGTCCCCAGCTTACCAAGTGATCCAGATTGCTCTGTATCTGTGACCTGTCCTCTTCATTATTTACCACTCCGATCAATTTTGTGTCATCTGCAAACTTTATCAGTAACGATTTTATGTTTTCTTCTAGGTCATTGATAAAAATGTTCAATAGCATAGAGCCAAGAACCAGTCCTGGTAGCACCCTCTAGATATACACCCAACTTGAAGATGACTTTCCCTTTAAAATTACATTTTGACACCTATCAGTTAGCTATTTTTTAACCCATTTAATGTGCGCCATGTTGATTTTGTATTGTTTGGGTTTCTTAATCAAAATGTACAGTACAAAGTCAAATGTCTTACAAAGGTCTATGTTCCATCAACACTTATCAAGCAAACTTGTAATCTCATAAAAATATAAAGTTTATTCGAAAAGCTATTTTTTCCATAAACCCAACTTTATTGGCATTAATTATATTACCCTCCTCAAATTCTTTATTAATTGAGTCCTACCTCAGCTATTCCATTGTTTTGCTTAGGACCAATGTCAGGCTGACAGGCTCATAAGTACCCCAGGTCACCCCATTTACTCTTTATAAACATTGGCACATTGATTTTCTTCCAGTCCTGTGGAATTTCCTCAGAGTTATAAGACTTTTTGGACATCAGTATTAAAAATCCATTGAGCTCCTTGGACAGCTCTTTTAAAATTCTCAGATGCAAGTTATCCAGAACTGCTATTTAAAAATGTCTAAATTTAGTAGCTGCTGTTTAGCATCCTCCTGAGTTCCTGCTGGAATAGAAAGTATTTCATCATCATCATATGGTATGGCTATATCATCTGGCTATTTTCCAAATACAGAACAGAAATGTTTATTATATATTTGTGCCTTTTCATCATTATTATTGACAATTCTACCATTCTACCAATGGACCAATACCATTAAGAGTCCTTTTGTTCCTAATATACTTTGAAACGCTTTTTTGTTGTTAACTTTTCTGGACTTTGATTTCTCTTTGTGTCCTTTTGCTTCTCTTATCAATTTTCTACAATAGCTAGCTTCTAATTTATATTCATCACTATCAACTTCATCCTTTTTCAATTTGTTATATATTGTTGGGTATTTTTATAGCTGCTTTTGCTTCTCCTCTAAACCAGGTTGTTTTTTAAGCCATGTAGCCATCTGTCTTAATAGTGGTATTGTGGATTTGGTGGATTTAGTAACATATTATTAAACAATTCCCAATATAATTCACATTTCAATGTTAAAATTCTTCCAGCTGATTCAGCTCATAATTGTTTTTAGCTTTGAAGTTCCCCATTTGTCTATATTACTGGTCTGGACTTCATTCTGTTTGCACATAACAAATGTAATCAAGTCATGATGAATTATGCCTAAGCAACCACTGATTTTTAGTTGTGATCAATTCCTCCTTATCTGTCAAGATGAGATCTAATATAGACTTCCCCCATGTTGGATGCAACACTTTTTGAGTAAGAAATTGTCTTCTGTAATATTTAGAAATTCTGAGGACATTTTAGTAGTGGCAGCATGAGACCTTCAGCATATGTCACTCAAATTGAAGTCCCCCCATGATCATGCTGTTCTTTTCCCCTACACATTTTAGATAAGTGTGTAAGGAGTCAGTCATCCTGTTCCCTAGTGCGATTTGGTGGTCTGCAGCAGACACTGACTAGCACCCCATAGTGTGCTTTATTTGTTAGGACATTGATCCACAAGCATTCAAGATCATTTGCTTCCAAGCTGTCAGTGACCTGGAAACAGTAATGCCATTTCTGGCATAAAATGCCACTCCGCTTCCCTTTTTGCCCACTCAGTTCTTCCTAAATAGTGATTTTAACATTCCAATCATGCAAATCAACCCACCAGGTTTCAGTAACATCAGCTAGATAGAATTTATGTTCATAAATGAGAAATTCCAATTCCTCTTATTTATTATCCAGGCTAATAGCCTTGGTATATAGGCAATTAAAAAGTTTAGTCTCTTAATTTTCCTTGGTGCCTTGATTATTTTTGTTCTCAAGATCATGATAGCGTTCTAAATGGGTACGCATTTCTCCTTCCTTTTCATCTTTCCCTTTTGTTATTAGCAGAACGCCTTCCGGACAAGTCTGGCCAGCCTGTGCCCAAAGATATTGGATCCCCTTTGACTGAGCTGGAGGCCATCTCAGCTGTACAGCTCCCTCTCCCCCTAGAAGGTGGACCAATGTTCCACAAAATCTGACCCCTTCTACTTTACATCACTTACTTGGCCAGCAGTTCACTTTGGTTGGAGCCCTAGATGATGACCACAGCTGGGGTTAAAGGTGTTGTTAAAAAAAATAAAGTTCAGTCCACTCTATTCCATTGGTTCCCAGCCTTTTGCAGGGGAATGTCTCATTGGAATGCACTGTCAAAGGGGCATATCCACTCCAGTTTCCACGCACAATATCCTGGCAGAGCTTTGATTTCTTTTCCCCTCTTCTCTCTGTTTCTGCTGCTCTCTTTTCTTCTCAACTGTAAGGGGGTGTAAATCCCACAATGGTCCTGAAAGGGCTTAGAGGAGCAGGAGAATTCATACAGTGATGGGGCAGGGACAATTTAGGATGAGACCAATCTGGGAAGGAGCTGGGTGGCTGCTGTAAATAAAGAGCTTCAGGGCAAAAGAGAGGAGGAGGTGGCCTTGGGGTAGAGGAGGTCTTGGAGTATTTTTTTAAAAGATGCTTTGGTAAAGGGTCAGGAGACATGTGGAGCAAGCGATGCTGATGAGTCCTGACTGTTTACTGGCCAGTCCTGACTCAGGGCTTGGGCCCAGAGTGAACTAGTATGAGGTGGTGGGACACTCCACAGCCCCGCTGAGGGCCGAGCCTCGGCCGAGCCCGTCTACACCACACTAATGAGTATCTGTGTCACCCCTGCCCTCTAGCCTGGGGTGCCCTTTACAAAGCTTTGCTGCTGTAGCTTCCCACCTGCCTGGATTGCTCACAAACAGCCCCCAGCATGAAAGTCACTCCCAGCCATGTCTGTGTGTGGGCTGCAGCTAGCCAGCCACACCTTGGCTCTTACCAGCCTGGGTTATACTCCAGGGTGACCTCACACATTCGCAGTCTTAGATTTCCTCCCAGAAATGTATGTCCTATACTTCCCTGCCCTTCCCTGAACAGTACAAGTTTATATGAAGTCTGTTATTGCTTTAATAGAAATCATATGCACAAAATTTGCCAACACATATGGCGTTTCCCAGACACTTCAATTTAAATGATATATATTAAATGACTGGATTATATAAAAGAAGTTTATTGACTACAAAGAGGGAGATTTTAAGTGAGTACAAGTAATGAGGCATAACAATCAGAAATGGTTACAAAAAAAATAAAGACAAATTGTAACTGGTGCTTAACTTAGAATCATAGATTATTAGGGTTGGAAGGGACCTCAGGAGATCATCTAGTCCAACCCCCTGCTCAAAGCAGGACTAATCCCCAAATCACCCCCTCAAGGATTGAACTCACAACCCTGGGTTTAGCAGGCCAATGCTCAAACCACTGAGCATACTATGTTAAATTCAAAGCAAAGTTTTTTCACCACATGCTTTCAGCCGTCTTACTGACCAAATTTCTTAGGTCAGGACCCCTCCTCCCCAGTATCCAACAAATACTTCCTTTGTTTTGTCGCTTTGGGTGCCATGAACACGATGAGCAGGGAGAGTGAAATGAGGGGTGCCTTGGGGCGTTTGTCCCTCTTTTTTATAGCAGCAGTGCCCCCCCCCCCCGAAAAACATTTCCAGCTGAGATTCAGGAGACAAAGAGTCTACAGGAAATGATGTTCCCTGCTATTTTTGCCTTACTGTTTGAGTGCCCTTTGTTTCCCTTCCGGTTTGATGACTCTGACTGCTTAAATGCAAATTAAGCAGAGCACACATTCCTTTGTTTGAGACAGACCTCACTCAGAAGTTCAGATGCTTCTCTTGGGAAATTCCCTGTTCCCTGCCACCTATCTTTGTCATGGGGAGACTTCCCACTCCTCCTCTGGCAGCAATGCTCTTCAAAGGAGTCTTGTCACCTGTAAGTATCTTCAGAAGACAGGCTCCTGGCCCTTCCTCACCTAGCCATAATGCTAAATACATTGCTGCTCGGTTGGAAATCGGCATAGTTTGTGGATTCTATGGTAGTGATGCCACAAGATACACAGGATGCCTGGGAAGCCCTAGAATGTGTATGATGTTGTGTTCCTGGTAAATACTGGGTACACAATGTCAAGGAAGCCCCAGTAGGTTATAGCAGCAGCAACAGTGAGCCAACATCACTGCAGTGCAAATTAATCGAAGCAGTCTATGATCTTAAGAAAAAGCTTCAGGTTCAGTTGAGTTTAGGGGCTGAGCAACGTTCAAACTGGATCTTATATTGGCCAAACCTGTTCGCCAATCCCTATTACAGATTTAAATTTTCATCCCCAACCAAACACATAATTATCCAACTTTCCTTATCTTTGCTTTAGAGTCTTGTCAAGAGTCAGTTCATTCCTGTATATCTAGATATCTAATTATATATCTAGTCATCTAAACACCATCTCCCAAAATTTTGAAGCCTCACAGTCAGGCCCTATTTCAATTCACCATGTATCCAATCAGAAAATATAATTTATTCTTGAAAGATGGTTTGACGCTGTCAAAGCTCATGTCTCTGTTGTACAATGCTGTTTCTTCCATGCAGAGGTATAATTGCATTCACCATGCGTTTCTCAGACTGTGAAGCTGGTTTCTCCAGAAAGGCTCTTCTTCTAGGGCAGGTTAAAGCACAGATGATTAATATGACAAAGGAATATTGTTTTTAATATTCAGTTCACTACTAAATACTCAATAGGGAGTTCCCCAGTTGCCTGAACCCAAAGTGGAAGAGAGAGAGAGAAATATATATACAATTTGCTCAGCATAAAAATATACTTCCCAAATACATCTTTTTTCCTCCCAAAGATAGCCCTTCCCTGCCCAACTTCCTCTCTTTCTGTTCTCTTCCCCACAAAAAATAATTCCACTAAGAGACACACTGAGTACTTATTCTGTCCTTTAGAGTCTGATTTTTTTTATCTTAATGAAGTCAGTGGGAGTTCTGGTTAAAAACACAGTGTAATCATGACCAGGCCATTAAGGAAGGAACTCTGATCCAAAGACTAGGAAGATTGCTTGCGGCATATCCTTCATCAAATGAGAATGGACCCCTGTGAGACACTTGTGTTGATATTTCAGAGAGATGAACTTCATCCCTGTGCAGAGGGCTAACACAGACACTGCATCACTTACTGGCAAGTGGGACTTAACTGGTGCATAGGTCTTCTGTCAACTCTCTTCACAGGGGGGAATTTCTCCTCATGCAAGTTAGCTTCGCTAATAGAGATTGACTGTTGGGGATCAGCCAGATAACATCCAAGCCATAGCACCAGATACTCACTGAGTATGGATGCCGCTATTATAGTTTGTGTAAGAGAACATCATACTCCATTTTTCATATCCCCCCATTTTTTAGAGCCACACATTTTATACTAGCTTTAAGACCATCAGTTGTGGCTACATAAAAACCTACTGCAACTTTGGATGGTACAGGCCACTTGGAAAACCAGAGCCACTTCAACCTTCTGTCTTCCTATTAGTCCACCGGGTTACAGAATTAGGCCCTGAATATTGAACTTTAAAACCCAACTGGCAAATACAGAACTTCAGCCATATTATCCTATGACCCTTATTAAAACATAATACTGGTCCAGATCCTTATGCATCAGTGTAACTCCATTGAATTCACGCCAATTTACACCAGTTGACAATCTGGTCCAGTTTCTCTTACACTGTAGACCTAATGGGCACAGGTGACATTGACCCGTAATTTGACACAGTTTATCACCATCTTCTTTGAGAGGCAATTTTAGGATTTTAACTTGCCAGAAATTCATATAGATGAGTAGGATGGTTAAATGTAGAAGTGAAATAAAAAGGCCAAATGCATCCAGTTCCTTGTTAATTGAAATGCTGTCTAGACCTCTGTCCTCGTTAACTTTTATTTGACCTAATTACTTCAGAAAGCTCTTTTTGTCCCTTATTTAATGTTTGGATAATGCTCTATCACAGGTAAGGAGATTTATTTCAAGTAGTTAATCTAGAAAGCAGTAATATCAAGTTGATCAGATGATGACACTGCCATTATTCAGGCTGTGTTTAGTATCTAGTGGGTTACTTGTTGGAGTGTCCTCAATTTACAGCCCCCTCCCCCTTTTAACTAGCTCAAAGGACTAATGTGCAGCTCTCCAAAAGTTCCTTTCACTTTTCAACAGTGTTTCAATATTACAGGCCTGATTCTCCCCCACATGTTACTATTTGTATTCTAGCAGCACACAGAGCCCCTAGCTGAGATCAGGCATGGCACAAACACACATTAAAGGGCAGTCTCAGTAAAATAGACACAACAGACAAAGAGTGTGAGGGGAAACAGAGACATAGAGATGTTTTCATAGATACTAAAACCAGAAGGGACCACTGTGATCATTTAGTCTGACCTCCCGCAAATCACAGGCCACTGGATTTCCCTGCATTAATTCCTGTTTGAATTAGACCATATCTTTTAGAAAAATATCCAGTCCTAACTTTAAAATATCCAGGTATGGAGAATCTACAACAGCCCTTGCTAAGGTGTCCCAATAGTTAATTACCCTCACCGTTAAAAACGTGCACCTTATTTCTAGTCTTTGTCCAGCTTCAGCTTCTGGCTATTGGATCGTGTTATACCTTTCCTTGCTAGGCTGAAGAGCCCAGTTTTAAATATTTATTCTGCATGTAGGTATTCATAAACGGTGATCGAGTCACCTGTAAACCTTCTCTTTGGTAAGCTAAGTAGAGTGAGCTCCTTGTGTCTGTCACTTTACAGCAGTCAAGTATCAGAGGGTAGCCGTGTTATTCTGGATCTGTAAAAGCAGCAAAGAATCCTGTGGCACCTTATAGACTAACAGACGTTTTAGAGCATGAGCTTTCGTGGGTGAATACCCACTTCGTCAGATGCATGTGGTGGAAATTTCCAGGGGCAGGTATATATATGCAGGCAAGCTAGAGATAATGAGGTAGTTCAATCAGGGAGGATGAGGCCCTGTTCTAGCAGTTGAGGTGTGAAAACCAAGGGAGGAGAAACTGGTTTTGTAATTGGCAAGCCATTCACAGTCTTTGTTTAATCCTGAGCTGATGGTGTCAAATTTGCAGATGAACTGAAGCTCAGCAGTTTCTCTTTGAAGTCTGGTCCTGAAGTTTTTTTTGCTGCAGGATGGCCACCTTAAGGTCTGCTATAGTGTGGCCAGGGAGGCTGAAGTGTTCTCCTATAGGTTTTTGTATATTGCTATTCCTAATATCTGATTTGTGTCCGTTTATCCTTTTCCGTAGAGACTGTCCAGTTTGGCCGATGTACATAGCAGAGGGGCATTGCTGGCATATGATGGCGTATATTACATTGGTGAACGTGCAGGTGAATGAACCGATGATGGTGTGGCTGATCTGGTTAGGTCCTGTGATGGTGTCGCTGGTGTAGATATGTGGGCAGAGCTGGCATCGAGGTTTGTTGCATGGATTGGTTCCTGAGCTAGAGTTACTATGGTGCGGTGTGCAGTTACTGGTGAGAATATGTTTCAGGTTGGCAGGTTGCCTGTGGGCGAGGACTGGCCTGCCACCCAAGGCCTGTGAAAGTGTGGGATCATTGTCCAGGATGGGTTGTAGATCCCTGATGATGCGTTGGAGAGGTTTTAGCTGGGGACTGTATGTGATGGCCAGTGGAGTCCTGTTCGTTTCTTTCTTGGGTTTGTCTTGCAGTAGGAGGCTTCTGGGTACACGTCTGGCTCTGTTGATCAGTTTCCTTATTTCCTCCTGAGGGTATTGTAGTTTTGAGAATGCTTGGTGCAGATTTTGTAGGTGTTGTTCTCTGTCTGAGGGGTTCGAGCAGATGCGGTTGTACCTCAGTGCTTGGCTGTAGACAATGGATCGTGTGATGTGCCCGGGATGGAAGCTGGAGGCATGAAGGTAGGCATAGCGGTCAGTAGGTTTTCGGCATAGGGTAGTGGTAATGTGACCATCACTTATTTGTACCATGGTGTCTAGAAAGTGGACCTCCCATGTAGATTGGTCCAGGCTGAGGTTGATGGTGGGGTGGAAGCTGTTGAAATCATGGTAGAATTTTTCCAGAGACTCCTTCCCATGGGTCCAGATGATGAAGATGTCATCAATGTAGCGTAGGTCGAGAAGGGGCGTGAGTGGACGAGAGCTGAGGAAGCGTTGTTCCAGGTCGGCCATAAAAATATTGGCATATTGTGGGGCCATGCGGGTGCCCATAGCAGTGCCACTGATCTGGAGATATATATTGTCATCAAATTTGAAATAGTTGTGTGTGAGGATAAAGGCACAGAGCTCAGCAGCCAGTTGTGCTGTGGCATCATCAGGGATACTGTTCCTGACAGCTTGTATTTCATCTGTGTGTGGGATGTTCGTGTAGAGAGCCTCTACATCCATGGTGGCTAGGATGGTGTTTTCTGGAAGGTCACCAATGCATTGTAGTTTCCTCGGGAAGTCAGTGGTGTCACGGAGATAGCTGGGAGTGCTGGACAGTCTCTAAGGAAACTGGACAGTCTCTACGGAAAAGGATAAACGGACACAAATCAGATATTAGGAATGGCAATATACAAAAACCTGTAGGAGAACACTTCAACCTCCCTGGCCACACTATAGCAGACCTTAAGGTGGCCATCCTGCAGCAAAAAAACTTCAGGGCCAGACTTCAAAGAGAAACTGCTGAGCTTCAGTTCATCTGCAAATTTGACACCATCAGCTCAGGATTAAACAAAGACTGTGAATGGCTTGCCAATTACAAAACCAGTTTCTCCTCCCTTGGTTTTCACACCTCAACTGCTAGAACAGGGCCTCATCCTCCCTGACTGAACTACCTCATTATCTCTAGCTTGCCTGCATATATATACCTGCCTCTGGAAATTTCCACCACATGCATCTGACAAAGTGGGTATTCACCCACGAAAGCTCATGCTCTAAAACGTCTGTTAGTCTATAGGGTGCCACAGGATTCTTTGCTGCTTTTACTTTACAGCAGGTTTTCCAATCCTTTAATCATTCTTGTGGCTCTTCTCTGAATCCTCTCCAATTTATCAACATCTTTCTTGAATTTTGGATACCAGAACTGGACACAATATTCCAGCTGTAGTCACACTAGAGCCAAAGATAGAGGTAATATAACCTCTCTACTCATACTAGAGAGTCCCCTGTTTATGCATCCAAGGATCACATTAGCCCTGTTTTTCAGGCTTGTTCCTTCCTAGTGTATAACCCCCCTTCCTAGTCTGTATTTTTCATTGCTAGACACACAAATTTACATTTAGCTGTATTAAAATGAATAACGTGTGATTACACTCAGCTTACCAAGCAATCCAGATCACTCTGTATTAGTGGCCTGTCCTCTTCATTATTACCACTCCTCCAATCTTTGTGTCATCTGCAACCTTTGTCAATGCTTTTATGTTTTCTTACAGGTTACTGATAAAAAAGTTAAATGTGTAAGCCCAAGAACCAATCCCTGCAGTACTTCACTAGAAAAACACCCGCCTAACGATGATTCCTCCTTTCCATTTATTATCTGAAAGGTATCATACTGCCAGTTTTCCAATCCATTTGATGTGTGTTATGTTGGTTTTGCATTGCTCTCATTTCTTAATCAAAATGACATGTATTACCAAGGCAAGTACTTTACAGAAGTCTAAGGACTTGTCCATATAGTAAGTAACTATAGGGTGACCAGATGTCCTGATTTTATAGGGACCGTCCCGATTTTTGGGTGTTTTTCTTGTATGGTCTCCTCTTACTCCCCACCCCCTGTCCTGATTTTTCACATTTGCTATCTGTTCACCCTAAGTTACTATGCAGCAAACCAGGGTGTGAGTCTACTAAGCACCAGCTTGCCATACAGTGAAGTCCTGCATGGACTAAGTTACAGCACAGTGACAGTTCCAGAGTGTGGCTTAGTGTACTGTGCTTTGAAGTGTAGCCCTGTTGACACTCCAGAGGAGAATTAGGCCTGAGATGTGTAACCATGCAATCTGTTGTCCCTGTGTTGACTTGGTTTCTCAGTTTTCTATAGCTGGAGACACGTCAGTCAGATGCTTTGCCAGAAGTTTCCCACAAAGTGTCTCATAAATGAAGCAGGACTGTATTCAGCTGCAGTGGTGGATTAATGCACAGGCCAACTGGGAGTGCCGGAAGCTGTGTAGAACAGGGGGATTGGGGGGGCACCAGTGCCTGAACAGTGGCCCCACCCCCTGCTCTTCCTCTTTCCCTGGGGTCCCCACCTCCTGGTCAGGCCAGCAGCTGAAGCCAAGCCATGGTAAGAGCCACCCAGGGAGCCCAGGCTACTGTGGGGAGCCCCAGACCCTGCACTTGCTCTGGGCAGGGGGTCGAGGTGCACTAGAGCAGCCCCCAGCCCATGTCCCCACCCCCGGGGTTGCACCTCACCCTCACAGGAGAAAGACCTCAGCAGACCTCCAGGAGCATGAGGGTGAGGAGACATGGTAGCTAGTCCCTCGTTTAAGAGGCAGCCATGGAAATTGAAAACTGCCATCTTCCCAAGGACAGAGTCACAGATTTCATCCCTCTGGCAATTAGGCTTGTGGGAATGATGTCATGGGACGTACTGGGTATCCACCTAGGTCATAATGTGTACCAATCAGTCAGTCAGGAAAAATAATTTAAATGGCCCACTGGACCTGAAGACATCTCCTTTGCTGATCTCTCCTCTCTAAAGATCAGTGTGGGAGAAGAAAGGTCCCATGCAACTGAAAATTCTACCTGATTGACCATTAACACCCCCCACACCCAAAATCAGTGATGAGCCTCTAGCTTTAAGGATTTCCTATAAGAGCAATGGGGAACTGGGGACAGACCAACAAAGAGCAACAGTGAGAGGATACAAGGAGCTACAAATTGTGGGTCTTTTTAAAATATCCTTTGCCCTTAGGCAGGAACTGGTCTGTTTTGGGATCATACAGCAGGATGGGTGTTACTCAGCTACAGAGCTGTAGTAACTCTGGCAGGACAGTTACAAAGCTCATTGAAATACACTAGCCTTCTCTACAACCTTTTTCTACAACTTTCTGCTGCAGAGCTACTCTCTTGAGTCGTGGTGTTTCCAGGTTGGTGTTTCCTCTGGATCAGGCCTGAAACTTTGGCTTTCCTGTGATTTTGTATCACAGGAAGCAGTGGGTATTTGATACTGGATCAGGCCATAAGCAACTGGCCACTCCTGTCATTTTTTTTTTCAAATTATTTTTAACAGATCTACTAGCCTGCAGCTTTTGAGCATAACAGAAGATACAGGGAGGCTAACTCTTTGGGCTAAATCCTGCTGTCCTTAGTCAGGCATAACTATTTGTTTGCCTTAGAATCATAGAACATCAGGGTTGGAAGGGACCTCAGGAGGTCATCTAGTCCAACCCCCTGCCCAAAGCAGGAGCAATCCCCAGCTAAATCATCCCAGCCGGGGCTTTGTCAAACCAGGCCTTAAAAACCTCTAAGGAAGGGGATTCCACCACCTCCCTAGGTAACCCATTCCAGTGCTTCATCACCCTCCTAGTGAAAAAGTTTTTCCTAATATCCAACCTAAACCCCCTCCACTGCAACTTGAGACCATTACTCCTTGTTCTGTCATCTGCTACCACTGAGAACAGTCTAGATCCATCTTCTTTGGAACCCCCTTTCAGGTAGTTGAAAGCAGCTATCAAATCCCCCCTCATTCTTCTCTTCTGCAGACTAAATAATCCCAGTTCCCTCAGTGTCTCCTCACAAGCAGTAGCGTAGCTGTAGGGGGAGCAGCCGCTCCGCCACTGAGCACAAGTGCCACCTTGTCAATTTCTTGGTGCCTTTTTACTCACCTGGGGGAGCGATTTAAAAAAAAAAGGCACCTCCTGCTGCGGCGCTTTTATTTTACTTTACTCAGCTGGCGGCGCTCTGGGTCTTCGGCAGCACTTCGGCGGCGGGACCTTCACTTGCTCTGGGTCTTCAGTGGCATTTCGGCAGTGGGAACTTCAGTGCCGCCGAAGACACCCGGAGCAAGTGAAGGGCCCACCGCTGAAGACCTGGAGTGTTGCCGAGTAAGTAAAAGGTGGCACCATTTTTTTTTATTGCTCCCCCTGTTCCCACCACCTGGCTATGCCCCTGCTCATAAGTCATGTGCTGCAGCCCCCTAATCATTTTTGTTGCCCTCCACTGGACTCTTCAATTTTTCCACATCCTTCTTGTAGTGTGGGGCCCAAAACTGGACACAGTACTCCAGATGAGGCCTCACCAATGCCGAACAGAGGGGAATGATCACATCCCTCGATCTGCTGGCAATGCCCCTACTTATACAGCCCAAAATGCCATTAGCCTTCCTGGCAACAAGGGCACACTGTTGACTCATATCCAGCTTCTCATGCACTGTAATCCCTAGATCCTTTTCTGAAGAACTGCTGCCTAGCCATTTGGTCCCTAGTCTGTAGCAGTGCATGGGATTCTTCCGTCCTAAGTGCAAGACTCAGCACTTGTCTTTGTCTTTGTTGAACCTCAGATTTCTTTTGGCTCAATCCTCTAATTTGTCTAGGTCCCTCTGTATCCTTTCCCAACTTCCAGCATATCTACCACTCCTCCCAGTTTAGTGTCATCTGCAAACTTGCTGAGGGTGCAATCCACGCCATCCTCCAGATCATTAATGAAGATATTGAACAAAACTGGCTCCAGGACTGACCCTTGGAGCACTCCGCTTGATACCAGCTGCCAACTAGACATGGAGCCATTGATCGCTACCCATTAAGCCCGATGATCTAGCCAGCTTTCTATCCACCTTATAGTCCATTCATCCAGCCCATACTTCTTTAACTTGCTGGCAAAAATACTGTGGGAGACCGTATCAAAAGCTTTGGTAAAGTCAAGGAATAACACATCCACTGCTTTCCCCTCATCCACAGAACCAGTTATCTCTTCATAGAAGGCAATTAGGTTAGTCAGGCATGACTTGCACTTGGTGAATCCATGCTGACTGTTCCATGATTTTTCCAAGGACTAAGGTGAAGCTGACTGGCCTGTAGTTTCCCAGATCCTCCTTCTTCCCTTTTTAAAAGATGGGCACTACATTAGCTATTTTCCAGTCATCTGGGACCTCCCTCTGATCACCATGAGTTTTCAAAGATAAAGGCCAATGGCTCTGCAGTCACATCCGCCAATTCCTTTAGCACCCTCGGATGTAGCGCATCCGGCCCCATGGACTTGTGCTCATCCAGCTTTTCTAAATAGTCCCGAACCACTTCTTTCTCCACAGGGAGCTGGTCACCTCCTTCCCATACTGTGCTGCCCAGTGCAGCAGTCTGGGAGCTGACCTTGTTCATGAAGTCAGAGGCAAAAAAAGCATTGAGTAAACACCTTGTCTACAGCAATGTAACTGCACCAGTGTCAACTCCAATGGTGAAAAAAAGGCAGCTTTACCTGCAGTCAAACGAGTGTAAACTGTGCTGGTGCAGTCACAATTTACATTGGTACAATGCATCTCCAACCAACTGGTCAGCACGTGTGCTGTGTGTCCCTCTCTGTATCCATGCTACACAGGAAGTAGTCCACTACATGCCTGAATGAGGAGTTTGCTCCAATATAGCCATGGTGGTGTAACTATTCCAATATCAAAGCCCTGTTGTGACCAAGGCCTAAGGTCTGCAGGATTTGGCTCAGGGCTAGGATCAAATGTAGAGAGCACACTGGGATGGCTACTATGGTAGCATGTATCCCTGTTCTTGTTACAGCTGCTTGAGAAGTTTTGAATTTTGAAATGCTGACAAAATTTCACATTTTGAAATTTAATAAATTGAAAAAATATAATACTTCAGTAAATCCCGCCCCTCATTTTTAAATAAACTGTAGAGCTAGTCAAATTTTTGAATTGGGGGTTGAGGGGAATAGGACAGAAACAGGAGAAATTTGATTTTCTCCTTGTTTTTTTTCAACCATATCTAGTCTGATTTCATTGATCTAATGGCCAAGGTCTCCACT
The DNA here is from genome assembly GCF_025201925.1 of Gopherus flavomarginatus. Taxonomy (NCBI): domain Eukaryota; kingdom Metazoa; phylum Chordata; order Testudines; family Testudinidae; genus Gopherus; species Gopherus flavomarginatus. The sequence continues at coordinate 142,614,647 of NC_066621.1, forward strand.
TGTTAAGGTCCTGAGTCAAGTTAACACTTCAAGCTGGATCTGTTTGCAGGGTCAAAGGCAGCTGACAGATCTAATATCAGTAGGACACCTGGTGTGAAATTTTGACCCCACTGGGGTCAACACAAGTCCTGCCATTGATTTTAATGGAATCAAGATTTCACCTCCAATCTGTATCCATCATCACTGATGAATGCAACCAGTGCAATCAACAGTGGCTTGTTAAACTCAGCAGCCTTTTCCAGAACTAATTTATGGTCTGCGGATAAATAACTTTTCACCTGTTTTGATTACAATCCAGAAATCTCTTTATCCAACATAGGATATTGGGTCTGTCAAGAAGTTCTTCATTTTTCCTACAATGCTTTTTCTCTTTTTTATCTTGTGGGTCCCTTCCAAGTCATCAACTATCTTTTGGACAACTTAGCAAGATAATTATGTATTATGAGTTCATCATCTGATAGAGTATCTATGGCAAGGTCAAAATGTCCTGCCAATGCTTTGCTCATTAACTTAATTTATTGTAACTTCAGAAATGTCTTGTAAGGTATCCATCATATAGGAAGTCAAAGGGCACACTGAAGCCATGTTTTGCATAAAACCTTCTAACTCACTTAATGATCTTTGCTCTGTCAATTACTTAATTATATCACTTTTATAGCACTTCTGAAATGTTCACCTCTCTATTTTCTAATCTTTCTTCCTTCTCCCCTTTACTATGATCGCAAATTTGTCTGGCAGTTTCATTCTAGCCACTTTTTGTGGACAACTTCTGTGATTTCTTGGCCTGTGGTGTCTTCCTTCAGCTTGGATTTGGTTTAAAGCATTGAAGTTGACATTCTTCTAGATTTCTTTACAATATTTCTCTTTTAACTCTCTATATTTCTGAATTTCATGAAATTTGGAGCTTTGTGGACATCTCATACGAAGCTATCTTATGTTACAGGCAACCTGCTCCAGTGGACAGGGCACTGCAGTGGAAGTGAAAAGACTTGGGTTCTATTCTTGTTCCTGCCAATGACCAGCAGTGTGGCACTGGAAATCTGTGCACTCCCACCTGTAAAATGGGGGTGATGATACTGATCCCCTTTGTAAAGTGGTCTTTGATAGTGATTGATATAAAGATCTATATAAGTACTAAATATAATGATATTAACATAAAAGACATCATGTACATTCTTGGCTGACATGATGAAAGGAGATATTTCATTATTTATGGTGATGGAGCTGGCTTTACAGGTATTCAAAACAAGCACTGTCTGATGATGCCAAAGTGCATGCTCTTTGTTGTGTATGCTCCTCATCTGGGGTGAGCAGGTGTCCTAATTTTATAGGGACAGGCCTTATTTTGGGGTCGTTTTCTTATATAGATTCCTATTACCCCCCACCCCCGTTCCGATTTTTCACATTTGCTGTCAGGTCACCCTATCTTCATCTCAAAGAAGACCTAATCTAGTTTCACTTCTGCCTCTAAAGACCTATGCTCTGCTGTGCTCAGATTTCCTCATGAAACTCCTTTGATTACCGAATAAAAGAAAGTAGTAATATTAGGGCTGGTGGAAAATTTTCCATCAGAACTTTTTTTAAACAGAAATTTGGCTTTTTGAGAAAATGAACATTTATACAGAAAGTGCCTGTTGTCCTCAAAAAAATCTATTTTGTTGCAAAATGAAACACCACAAAACGGGGTGTTCCTTTTTAGCTCAAAACATTTTTTTTTGTTCGTTATGGCACTTTTTGGGCAAATGTTGTTGTTTGTTTGTTTTTCAGCCAAAAACTGCCAAAAACCAGGAAAATTTATTTATTTTTTAATAAAAAAACAAATTTTTCTGCTGAAAATGAGAACTACTTCTTTACTATGGAAATTTTTGATGAAAACATTTTCTGGCCAGTTATAATTAATATAATTAATCATCTACTTTCACTATTTCCATAGAATTATGTTGCCCTATTCCAAGTTTCTCCTTGTTTTCTTTCCTCTACCTTATTGCCAGTATTGGCACTGAAGCTTCCCTTAATGATGACATATGTTCCTCACTCATTCAGAATATGAGATAACTCTTTACATAGAGCAACTGTTTATTTATCTAGGGGACATGTGGCTGGAACAAAAACTTGAATGAGCTCTGGGAAAGGCCATCTTTAAATAGGAAAATGGATTAATATTGGTGTAGTGAAAATCCTTCCAACCCCTAATTTGATTACTAGTCACAAAAAATTCTGAGACAATCTCATTACAATTAATATAAGCATTATTTTTTTCCACTGGACAAATGTTGTCATAAGACAACTGATGTACCAAACAGAAACAGACCTACCTTATTTTTCATACTGCATGTTATTGCAATCTTCTCTTTAAGGATCCCATCCTGTGATGTGCTGAGAGTCCTTAATTGTCACTGATATATTGTGGTCCAGTATTTCCTTTGCATGCACCAGATTTGCAGATATTGCAATACCATGTCTATTTCACCACAGTTTCTAATTATTTTATGACATTACATTAATGTATATCTGTGTATTGATTATTACATGTGTATTTTATATATAAATGTGAAAATTAATTATACCTTAATGTTCTGATAACAGCTAATCTGAATAATTTGATAGAGACTGAAATGAGACCAAATAACTTTCTGGAGAAAGAACTGTTTTTTTTTGGCTCTCATACAGAAACCAAGATTTTCAAGGTTATTGTAGTGGGGCGGCTTCCCCCCCTCCAGCGGAAAAAGGGTTAAAGTCAGCCCTGGGAGAAGGTTGTGGCTGAGAACTGCAAATCTGGGCTGATTAGGGAAGCGGCCACAGCTGGGCCACACCCCAGTCAGGCCACAGCTGACATGTATAAAAAGGCTGTGAGCCAGCAGCCTAAAAGAAGTCTCTCTCCAGGCTGAGGGAGAGCAGGGCCTGGCTGTTTGCAGAAAGGGTACTGGGAGTGAAGCAGGGCTGGGGAAAGGGCAGGGGAGCTCCAGGCTGGCAACTCAGGCTGCAGGGCCTGGTCCAAAACCTGTAGAGGTACTGGGAGGCAGAGGAAGGCAGCAAGTCCGAACTCCCTTGCCTATGTGAAGTGGCTTTTACACTGCAGTCTGTCTCAGCCTACGTCCACACTACAGCTTTAAATCGATATTAGTAAAATCTATTTTATAAAACAGGTTTTATAAAATCGATTTTACACGTCCACACTAGGGCACATTACTTCGGTGGTGTGCGTCCATGGTCCCAGGGTACCATCGATTTCCGGAGCGGTGCACTCTGGGTAGCTCAGTAAAAGAATAGGACCAATAACTTCGATATCCGTCCACACTAACCCTAAATCGATTTAGTAATATCGATTTTAGGGTTACTCCTTTCGTTTAGCTGGAGTACAGAAATCGATTTTAAGACCCCTTAAAATCGATTTTAAGTGCCTTGTAGTGTGGACGGTTACAGCGTTAAATCGATTTAACGCTGTTTAAATCGATTTAACGCTGTAGTGTGGACCTGGCCTCAGTGAGCAGGGGCTACATGATTACTGGCAGTAGCCCACACTGAGGCAAGGTGGGGATTAGAGGGTTGGGGGGTTCCCGGAGAGGAGAGACCCATAGAGACTAGTGGGGTATTGCCAGGGGGCAGTCCTGCGGTAAAGGGGCACTGGGGTCTGGGAGGGACACAGGGCCAGCAACAAGTGGGACACCGGCCTGTAGAGGGTGCCCAGGCTGGAAAAGAGCTAATTCCCTGAGATGACCAGCAGGAGGTGCTGCAGGGTGCATGTTTACATGCATCAATAATAGTCATTTTCACTTTGCCCACTGCTTGAATCAGCTGATATGAAGCTGTTCTCCAAATCAAAGGCAAAATTTGTCTACTAGTGAGAAAGGGAAAAAGCATGTAGCTGTCTGGAGTATTTGATGCTTGGAGCATTGATGCTGAAGCAATAGAACATTTAGTTAGCATGTAATGATGCAAAGACCTTTGTAGTCCTTTGAAATACATATACATATAATTCTTGCTGACTTCAGTGCAGGTAGGATAGAGCCCTAAATGTGACACATCCTCATACTACCACTGCCATTCAGAACGCAATATCACTATTTCATTGCATGCTAATACCTGAGTTGTTGGTTAAAGTACCAATTTAAAAAATCACTCTTCTGTCTAAAACATTGCTAGTCATCATTATTACAGGGAATCTGAGATTACTGAAACTGAAAGATTAGAGAGGGAAAAATGCCATTCTTGCTATATTTTTCCCCAGGGTTTACTTTGTGTATTTGACAGCATTTTCTATATAGTCCATCTCACTATTTTTTCTGTCACATCAATCACTTTTCTTGCAATTTCTGTGCATTTCTCACAGTGCAGAAAGGGAGAGAAAATACATTTTTGAAAATAGGAAAAATGTGACTGTAAAACTAGAAAACTTGACAAAGGGGTAGGAGCAGTTGCAGTACTAGAAACTACTTTGATCTAAGTTTTGATTTGCTGAGGTTCCTTTAAATAGGAAATTCTTCATTTTTATATAACGCTCCCTGTTCCATAAGACAGAGTGAAATGACTTATGGAAATGAAATTATTCAACTACATGCTTTTCTTTTTTTCTCATTACTCTTCATTTTCACTACTCTTCACTAAGTAATATTGCTCCACGAAGATTTTTCCATCATTTCTGAAGCATCTCAAGTGGGATTTGAAACTCTCCAGATATTAGTTTATTAATCCTCTGGTGCAGTAATGCCATGGTGATAAGTGCAGTATAACTACCTAGACAGAGAGATGGATAAAACCCCCTTAAACCAACAGGAGAGGACAACGGACAGTTTCCCCCCTAGATAGCACATAGAACCAACTTGAACAGTTAAGGCCACATCCATGCAAAATTTCAGTGAGGCCAGACGACAAAAGCAGTTAACAAATTGTTTGGTGTGTGAATAAGGCTTGGTCTTCACTTAAAATTTAGGTCGTTATAGCTACGTAGGTCAGGAGTGTGAAAAAAATGCCCAATCCCTAGAGTAGGCACAGGTATGGCAACAGAAGAATGCGCCCATCAGTGCAGCTATTGCTGTTTGGGGTGGTGTTCCTATACCGAGGGAAAAACCACTTCTGTCAGTGTAAGCTGCCTCTAAACCAGGGGTTCTCAGGATAAATTTTTTGGTGGTCGCAGAATGCTGCCACCAACTCTTGCTGGTGGCCGCTCTCACACTTTCCCCCCTAAAATACCTAATTAGGGTTAGGAAAATCAAATAAATATGCACATATACGTGCCCAAATCATTGTAATTTATTTATTGCAAGCTAGTAAGTCTGTTGTGAAAAGTGATATTAACAAACATACAAGTAGCACTTTTCAGAGCAGATTTAATTAGCCCTGGGGAGAAATTAAGCCCTGGATGGAGGGTTAGGGGAGGCGATGGAGGTGGGGGGCAGTTGGGGGCTGGAGCCTGAAGCCCTGCAGTCAGAGCCTCAAGCCCTGTGGCCAGAGGATAGGGTCCAGGGATGGAGCCTGAAGCCGTGTGGCAGGAGCCTGGGGCCTGCCACTGTGCAGCCAGAGCCCAGGGCTGGAGCTCAAAGCCCCACAGCCAAAGCTTGCTTCCCCGTCACCCCAGGGATGAAGCCCAAATCCTGAGCCCACCACCCCTGGGAAGGTGGGAAACTCATTGGCTGCCTGCTCCTACAGTGTTGTGCCCCAGGTGACTCCAGAGGGGGGCAGAGCCCAAACCCTGCTGCTGGCCCTAGCAACCAACACGAAGGCAGTGTATCCTGGAGCAACAGGGAGGGGGGATGGGGAAGAGGCTCTACTTTGCCCTCCCCCCCATCACAGCCTAGGAGGTTATGGCTGCAAAAAAAGGCTCTTGGTGGCTGCATGTGGCCACAATGGCCGCATTTGAGAAATGCTGCTCTGTACTATGGGGTTATGCTGGCAGAGCTACAGTGACAGAGCAATGCCGGTGTGGTCTCCCTAGTGTAGACACACCCTAAGAGAGATTGATTGTAGTGCATCTGTGCTACAAGGTTGATAGCACTGGAGAATGAAGTCCTCTTTCTCCAAAGGACAGGTGCAACATGGACAGTGGCAATGTGAGCTTCTCCACAACTGCCTGCCAGTGAGCTTCACGACTAACCAAGAAAGATTGGCCTGGTCAGAGGCCAGGTTATACTCCATAGTCAACACAGTTCTTGGCCTCTTAGCTGGTAACAAGCCTGCCAAAATCGTGTCACGGCTCGGGGAGGAGGTTGTGATGAGGAGTCCTACCCATTGGACTGAGACCACAGACCAGCAAACTCTTTCACCTAAGTCACTTAAGTATTTTTAAATATCTGCAACATAAGTGGTCTTTTCTCTTTTTAAAAAAAGTTTCAATTTTTTTTGAACAATCAGAACATATTTACTTTAAAAAAATTAGCTCAGTGGATAGATTGACTCCAATAACAGAGCTCCCCGGGGTTGACCTCCAAGTGACTGTATGCTGCTTGTTCTTTTCTGTTTCGGTATGGTTTGATTTTTATTTAAAATGTGCAGGGGGAGGAGGGGAAAGGCACCATATGAGAGACTGTTTAACAGCCTTCTAGTGAGTGTATAGGCAGGAGCTCTATTGATATGAGACCATATCAGTTCTATATTATGCAGAATTTTGAAGTCTGTAAAAACATTTAAAACTATTTTTTCTTATAAAAGAGGGTGACACTCCATCAATGACCTATCTTGGAATGCCAAGGAGTTTATTTTATTAACCTTTCCTCTATATAAAGAAGTGCTTGGAGTGTTCTATAGGTGCACGTGCAAAAACAACTATAAAGTCACATACATTAATGAAGGGCCCGCTCCTGCAAGCCTTCAGTGCAAAGAAACCCTATGGATTCCAAAGGGAGTTATGTGGGCAGAGGCTTGGAGGATCGGGTCCCAACTACTAGAGTGCCAACTATTGGTATGAGAGGGAGTCACCAGGTGGTGCTGTGACACATAATCTTAAAAGATCTTTTTCTTAGCATTTCAGCAGTGTACTACGGTGGAACAAATGCTGTATTGTTACTTTTATGAAGCAGATTTATTCGGGGGAAGCCATTGCAAACAGCAAGAATTCCTTGCCTTAATTTCTCCAACTAGAATCAATTCTTGCTGCAAAGTTGGTTCCTGAGAACTGGGCATTGTTGGCTGGGCTGAGATCTCTGCATGCAGTTTGTGACCATCTCTGTTCAAGGACTGGTGTACATAGTGTAAATATACAATTTATACTCATAAAATACCCCAAGTCTGTGTCTCTGATTTCTCCTCCTACAGGAAACTGACCTGCCAGACCTTGAAATCTGCTATAGCTGGACAGAGAGGTCACAAGAGTAGAGAACTTTCCAACCACTAGCAACCTTAAAACTGTAAGGATATGAGACCAAAACATAATGTTTAATCTCCGATGTGCTAGTTTATCTTGCTATAATGGGCTGGATTAGGCACTTCTCTATTACCTTGATATTGTCATCTTCTGTCACAGTCACAAAGTGTTTTGACCTGTTTTAGGCTCAGCTTTTTGGAACTCTCCCTCTCTCGTTTGTTTCTCTGATCCTTGTCCATAATTTTAAATCTCAATATTTTGCCCTCACTAAGAACTATGAGTTGTGGACTTGTTTTTACTGTTGATTGTTGCTTGTTTTGTGGCTGTATCTTTCTGGGATGCTTCCTCAGCACTTTTGTTCAAAGACATAATATAAACAAATGTAATGTAATGTGCTCATTTCTTATTGTTATAGACTGATGTTAGAGAACTAAAATCTTATGTGGAGTCCTCACTTTAATCAAGAAGCTGAAGAAAGTTTATGAGCACTATATATTTGTTTTAATTTGTCCAGAAGAAAAATATGGTTGGCAGGGGGAAAATAGATCATTTCCTGTTATGAGTTTACTTTCTAATGTTAATAAATGATACCGAATAAAGTGGCAACATGGATGCATGAGAAACTGCTAATGAACCATTGCCAAGCTGCCTAAAAAGACAATGGATATCATTTTTATGTGGGATTTTCCTCTCCCTCCCCCCGATCAAAAGGACAGCAGTGATGCAATCTGCTGTTTGTGTAGAAAATGTGTCAGGAGAGGCAAGGAGGGCACACACATGGGAACATCTGCTCCAAGAAGCCACTTGAAAATTAACCATTTAGGCCCTGAGTCAAAGAGATACTTAAGCACATGCCTAACTTTAAGCATGGGAGTAGTCCCAGTGACTCTTGGAGTCACACTCTGGATCCCGATTTGCTCCTGGGGCAGCACAGCTACTCACTGCCTCTTGCAAAGCCACAAATAAGCCCTCTGGGCCCAATTCTAAGACCACTGACGTCCGCAGAAATCTTTTGCCTGAGTTCAGTGGGAGCTTATGCTCAGCTTGTGCATGCCTTTCTCACGCTGGTGAGCAGTTACTCACACGAGTCATCCCATAGGCTTCAGTGAGACTTCTCACATGAACTCCCCCCTTAGTGTCATTTCTAATAGAAAGTTAATTTGACCATCAGACATTAGGCACAGAAAACCCTCCTATGATGCATTTGTTACTCATTCTGCTTCCATTTCTTTCTGCAGCAGCCGTAAACTACTATGTTCCCTTTTGGGGAGGATCATCACTAAAAGCTATTAGCCAGCTCTGTTCTAAAAGCGAAAGGGGGTGAGGGGCAAGACTCCTGATTGGTTTCATCTGTTTGTTTCAATTACAGGTGCACCACTCACTCACAGCTACCTCCTGTGCCCTCTGCATGAAGACTTGTTGCCAACACAAAACTATTTGTCAACCCAGCATTTTAATAACACACAAAAAAATAATTCTTTGTTCCTTCTATGTATAAAAGTGAAAACCTCACCTTGTCCCAAACATCCGAGACTGGCATGAACGGGGAAAAAACAGCTCAATGTTGTTCTAGGCCGATAGCCAAGACAACTTGTGCAAGTTTGCACTGGTAATAGTTTTCATAGACAGAGGGTCTGCCTTTAGCAAAGTTCAGAACTAGCTGCTAGCCACCCGACCTGCCAGTTTCACTGAGTCATTTCCCTGTTATCCCTCTGCTACCCTACCCCACCCACAGTTAGATTTGGAACTGTATAAAAATTATCTTCTCACAATTGCCCCTTATCGCTTGTGGCATGTTGAAGACTCCTTGTGAAAATGTCAACTCCAATCTCTCTCTGGGCCCAGTCCTGCCAGCCATTACTCATGGAAGTAATCCTTACAGGAGCAGTCCTATTTAAATCAATGGCTGAGTGAGTGAGGGTTTCTGGGATTTGGCCTTTATTTGTTTTGTTTTTCTGGTAACTACCATTCCATTTATTTATTTTTTTAGTTTCTGTGTAGAATAGGGATAGGCAACCTATGGCACACGTGCCGAAGGTGGCACATGAGCTCATTTTCAGTGGCACTCACATTGCCTGGGTCCTGGCTACCGGTCCAGGGGGCTCTGCATTTTAATTTAATTTTAAATGAAGCTTTTAAAACATTTTAAATACCTTATTTACTTTACATACAACAATAGTTTAGTTATATATTATAGACTTAGAGAAAGAGGCCTTCTAAAAACGTTAAAATGTATTACTGGCATGTGAAACCTTAACTTAGAGTGAATAAATTAAGACTCAGCACACCACTTCTGAAAGGTTGCTGACCCCTGGTATACAGCTTAACCCAGACTCGCCTTTTTATCATCTTGCTACTCTTCTCTGGGACTTTTCTATTGCCTCAGTGGGCCAAATTTAGCCCTGGGCCACATGGGCACACCTCCATTGACTTCAGTTGACTGCACTGATTACACTGGGACTTATAATAATACAAAATGAAAATCTGGTCCCATCACAGTCAGTGTGAGTTTTGCTCTGGGTGTCAATGGGCCCAGACTGTGTGCCTAATATTGGGCACAACAATCAACCAAATGCTATAATGCATTCCAATTCTCTTCTATGCCACTAATTACAATAGCCCTTTTGCCTGCTCACCCGAGGATCAGTCATTAATTGTGCTGTTTGTTTTCTTGAGGTGTTCTCCTGCTCTCCCCGTATATTGACTATATAACTCCAAATGTCATGACCTCTCATTTAACGTGAGACTCACCACGCCTCTGTCTTCCATTCTCTCCATCTATTTCAATTTCTCTGGATGTTACCACTTCACTTTAGAGGCAGCATGAAAAAGATGGAGAGTAGACATGGGGAAAGAGGGAAACGAGCACACAAATGGGTGGTTGGGCTGAGTGCCAAGGAAGAGTAAAAGGAAACAAAAAATCCTTCATGGGGGAATTAAGTTGTGGAGGGTCTGGAAGGTGAGAGCAAAGAGCATGAATTCAATTCAAGTGCCAGTAAAGGATTAGGAAAGGGGAAAGCAAAGGTAAAGTTGACTTCTGCAGCAGTTTTGGACAGATTAGCAAGGGGTAGAGTGATATCCTTGTTCATATTAGAGGAGGGTCAAAGAAATGTGCCTTGCATTGGAGCAGAAAGTGGTGAGATTTGGGATGGTTCACTCCACAGTCAAGGTTCTGTCTCCCGCATATGTGAGCTTAACGCTTATTGTTAAGAGTTCCATTGTGTCAGAAGAGAGAAGTTGTCAATGATAGTCTTCATCCTGTAGTTATAGTTGGAGCTGATTACTGTCTGTTTCGGGGTTTCAGCATGGGGGATGCAGAGAAATGGGCTTTTTAAGTTAATTTTTGTACTTGTAACTTGCACTGGGGTGCCTAGGGATAAATACAAATAAATAATAAAGGGGCATTCAGGATCCCAGTGCAAGAAGCAAAGATCAGAAGAAGATAAGAGAAGAACCCTTCTTTTCCACTTATCAGAGAGCATGGGCAAAGACAGAACCACTGCTATGAGAGAGAGAGAGATTTCTCTAATACAGATCACAACACATTTTCTATCTATTTTCTATCTAGGCTGACTACATGGTTCACAAAAGAGGAACTGATCCTACTTAAGAGACCTTTTACGGACAATGAGATAGGTGCATCAATTCTCTACCTTGCAAAGCTCTGGGTAACAGAGGTAAGCTGATTTATTCTAGGATATAAGTGTGATAGATATTGCAATCCCATGCAATATCTTTGGAAACCATATATATTATTAACTTTATGTATCACTGTAGGCCAAGGATTGCATGCAACTCCAGACGGGTGGTCACCACAGCTTCTCCAGGAACCAAAGGCAGTGAGGGGGATTAAAGTGAATCACTTAGGTTGTAAACACCTCCAGAGAGGTACCATCCCCGGGGGAGGCTTGCATATACTAGTTCAAACAGGGTTTCCCAGAGACTAGCAGACAAAGAATGGGCTTTGGCATAAAAATGCTGAGCTTAAACTTCTTTCTGATAAAACAAACAGACAGGACCTGCTTTCAACAGCAGAAGCATTGGAAAGATCTTGGCCCACTAGGGCCCCACAAGACTGGTGGGTGACCTCTGGTAGGCTTGTAGCATGGTATAGGAACTTGAATTGTTGTTATATGTTCTGTAATGCCTTTACCTTAAGAATAAAGGTGCTTGCTTAGAAAGAGCTATGTGGTAACTACTGGCAATACACTATTCACAGCCCTCAGAAAGAAAGCAAGACATGGATTCTGGCCTTTAGGCAGACTGGCTTGCTAGGGATGTCACAGTGCAAGGCAGGGGGCTCTGCAGCCTTCAAACCCTTAGTTAGAAAGGAGTGGGACAAGGGTCCCTGTCCAGACACAGGTGATGGCTGGAGACCTGAGACCTGACTGGGACCTCCTGGCATTGATCAGAGGTGGTGGTGGGGATATACAGATGCAGTTACGCTGAAACTGTGACAACATCTGCTGAGAAACTGTTGCTTCACCTGAGTGTGATTGGTATCAAGCCTTTATGCTAGTTTATTTTATTGCTTTTAATCAGAAGATCTCCCCATTCTGATATAGCAAAATACCATTGCTGCAGATAAACACTTATGTATACATTACAGTGTGTTCTTCCTGGTATTGCTAAAATAAAGCCTCGTGATGAATTGTTAAAATAATGTATGATGCAATTTTAAACAGAACAATGTTGGTTAAGTTCTTTTCCTTTAACAGGATATCTTCTTATTCCCTGGCAATCTGGCCTCTAACTGAATTACTTGGCTTATCAGTTACTGTAATGGCTTCTGATTTAAACAACTTTGTTAAGACATAACTCCTGGTACCCAGTCCCCGTTGACACCAAGTTAATCTATTGCTATTCACCATTCAGTATAGTCAATACTAACTTGCATTCACCTGTTATTTTGTAGGGTACCAGACTGCTTTTTTCTGGGAAAATTTAACAAACAAAATGCTAAAAAAAAATGAAAATTCTCCTTTACTGCTACTGATTTTTTTTATTTAAAAAGACTAAGACATTCTGAATATAAGCATATAATACAAAGGAAGGCTCCAAACATCACTTTGGGAGTAAAAAGGGTTAATCTGGGTGTGTGTGGGGGAAATATTTAAAGACTATACAAAAAAGAAAAGTGTAAATTGTATCCTACCATATTCATGCAAATTTGCACTGTCAGCAGAAACCAGTGGATGGGGTTTCAATGAGGATAAATGTTTCATATGAGGAAGAGGGAATCTATGGCGAAAGGCTGCACAAGGACCTTTACTGAGAGTTCCTGGAGACTCAGAACACAGCCTACAAGAATAAGAACCAGAAATGAAAGGCGTCTAGCAGGCATAGCTCAGAGGTCATGACAGCAGACAGTATCAGGAAAACTAGGCAGACAGACAGTACAACAAGTGTGAAAGATGCGTGTCTAATGGGAATGCATCCCCAAATCTCAGGAGTGATAATCACCCCTTAACACTGGAGGTAAAACAGAGGTGGAAGAGCAGAAATGCTTGGCTGGCTTCAATGAGAACATGTGCAGACGCTGCCATGTATAATGGTGCTCCCCAAACAGTATCCATTTTGCTGTACCTGTGCATGCATGTCAGTTCTGGATTGGTGTGTTCTTCCTAATGCCCAACATTGAAATAAAGTGGATGAATATATTTTTTACACACACACAAACACACACACACACACACACACACACACACACACACGGATCCCATTCAGGGATGAATATACTATGGATATAGAGCCCTGACACTTAATTACACTTACATGCACATCAAACAGAGCATGGCACACAAGTTTTAGGTGTCAGTGAGATATCAACAGGACATCCATAAAACAAATAAGTCTTTTGAAACAACAATCGCTGGTGCATTGGCTGGGCATCCAGAATCCTTGGAGGAGACCACAATGGCTGCAATATTTACTGGGATCATGTAAGGAGCTGCAAAGATGCAAGTTAAAGCTGCCTCGAGCAGCTCCCTTGTTTGCTGCACTTAGCACTTGACCATGCCTCCTTTTCAGAAAGCCACACTCACTTTTTCCATAGCAGGACCGAGTAGTGAGCAAGCTGTCTGCACCATATCTTGTTTCCCTAAAATCATAAGATAGCAAGCCAGATGCTCAACTGATGTAAATTGGAGTAGCTCCACTGACTTCAATGGGGCCCCTCCAATTTATACCAACTGGCTCCACATGCTGTTTGGTATAACTTCCACTTGTATTGAGGGGATGAGCTGTAACTGGCAGCCTTTTTAATGTGTGCTGTGAACCGGATGGCATAAATGGGCTTCAGAAACAGAAGCATAAAAGCTTAAATACATAAAACTAGTTATGATCAACGTATTTGATATCCCTTCAGTTCTTATGCGTATGTCCTGTGTCTTATCACCAATCCTCTTTGCATGAGCAATAGGCTGGGTGATAAAGAGGCACCAAAAGGTATCATGGACGGAGTAAATTGGGTTAGCAGAAATGAGTTACACAACCGTGACTTGGCTGATGACACTGCTTTCCCTAAGTATGACATGGAACAAAATGACTGCCCAACATCACAGGTAGAACAGGGAGCAGTAACAATTGGACTGAAAATAAATACAGAGAAAACCAAGATTATGAAAGTAGGAAACAGGACAACAGATGCAAAGGTGTTCGTGGATGGAAAAGAAATCAACCAGGTAGAAGAGTTCTGCCATCCGGAGAGTATGATGACATTTGAAGGTGGCTGTGCTAAAGTTATTCATAGGAGATTAGGAAAAGCAAACATTGCTTTTGGAAGGATGAACGATACCTGGTCAAACTATGGTCTCCACACCAAACTAAAGTTGAGATTATGCCATGGGACTGTACTGAGCACGTCACTGTGTGGAACAGAAATTTGGCTGATGACAGTGACTAACTAAAAGAGACTGGAGGCTGCCCATCACAGATGGTTGAGAAAGATATTACACATTTCACAGAAAGACAAAACAACAAATGCAAGAGAAAGGGATCTGAGAGAGCAAGACATGTTAGAACATATCATCAAAGAAAGACGGTTCAGGTGACTGGGACATGTACACCATATGGAAGATGTAAGGCATGCTAAGCAGGCACTGAAGTGAGTACATAAGGGTAGAAAGAGAAAGTGAGGAAGGCCCAGGAAGAACTGGCAGAAGAGAGTGACAGAGGATATTGAATGCACAGGCATCACCTGTGAAGTAGTACCACAAGTAGCAAATGGAAGGACTGGACTTCCCGATGTGTCAGAGACTCAGGGGGAACTAAAGTCTAAGGTAAGGCCCTATGACTACAATACTATTTCTAAAATTGATTCTCCCTCTGAATTGGTATCGGACTAACCAAAACATAAAAGCAAGATCACATAGCACTTAAATAACAGAGAGAAAACACAGGGAAGCCTTCTACACAATGAGATGAGAGAAAGTGAGAGACTATTATCAAATCACATAAAAAACCCTGTTGCTACCACTGCCAAGCTTGCCCATGGAGAGGGAAGAGAGATACCATGAGGTAATATATATACTTGCTGGATCAAAGGGAGAAAAATGAAAATGAATCATCAAGCTTTATGGGCCTGAACCCAAGCCCATTTTAGTGATCAGTCCCTCCACTGATTTCAATGGACTTTGAATCAGGCCCAAATCGCATAAACTATTAGGGCCACATATTACCCTTGATCTTCACATGAAAGACCAGTTGACATCAGTGCAGAGTTCTACTCCCAATCTATGGCCCAGGCAAAATGCTCTTTGAAGTCAATGGGAGTTTTTCATGAGCATTGACAGCAAAACAGGGTCCAGTGACAGCATATGACACTATAGACTGCACTCTTGGATAGTCTAATGCAGACGTTCTCAATTTTTTTCTGTATTGGGCCCTCTCTCTCTCCTTTTTCTAGCTGGGATGAACTTGCATTCGATGATTTGGAAAGAGCAGTATGGTCACAACTTGTTTACACATCCCAGCTGAAGAACCCCTGGTCTAATAGCTTTGCAATGGTGGAAGCAGTGGTTCAGATGGGACACAACCTCCTGCTTGGCTCCTTCCTCTCATGCAAGAATTTAAAATGCAGCCTCCTACTCAGTTTATTAGTATGGGACTTTTCATACTGCAGGCTGGGAGGGACTCAGAGACCCGCAAGGGAGGTGAAAGCAGTTTCTTGGACAGTCACATATTTACATGAGGGTCTTCAGAAGTGCAGGACGTCTCAGAATGTGGTGCAAGGGGCATTTGTCCCTGTTGCCCTTGCCAAGGTCACCACTAGGTCTTGTCTACACTAGAAAGTTGTACTGTTTAAACTATATTGGTATAGTTAAAGTGGTACAATCCCCTAGTGTGGACACAGTTATATCAGTATAAAGGTTCTGGATACAGAGATAGCTATTCTTGTAAGGTGTAGCTATTCCCATTTTTTTTTAAAATAAAAAGTTTAGATGTGACTAAATATAGATAAATTTTATTCCTGGAGAAAAACTGACTGCTGCCATATTTTAGTTACATTTCAAAGATAGTAACTAATCTAAAATTACTGTGAAATTATAATCACTTTACTAAAAATAAAGCGCTGTTATTCGTAGACAGTTATTCCTAGCTGATAGGAAGCCAACAGAAATTAAATCTAACCTTTTCTGCTTGATTCTCTTTTTCTTTCTCTTTCTTTTCCCTTGTTTTTAAAGAAGAGACGTGGCAAAATTCCCCTTGTAGCCATACTGACAAAGTGTAGTTTGTGGGATCAGATATTCATTTCAATAAAATGTTTTTGTTCAAAAAAAAAAAAAAGAAAAAGAAAAAAAGAAGCTAGAGGCACTAAGGGGTATGAAATTCTTAAAAGACGGTATTAGTGACATGACAAACTCAGGATGAAGATGCTGAGATATCAGTTCACTAGTATGACTGACAGAGTGTTATGGATTTGCACCGTGCTTTACTCCACACACAAGAAAAAGTCCCTACCCAAAGCAGCGTAATTCACATATATACAAAAGACTGCATATTTCAAATGCACGAACATACGGAGACTGTGTCAGTCTTGACATCAACAAAGAAAAGCCTTCACATGCAATTTGTGAGGTAAACAGGAATAACTTCCTTGTGTTCGCTGGACTGTTGGCGGTTACAGTGGGGTAATGTAGGCTACCATAGTTAAAGGGACTGTTCCAGGACACTGAGAAGATCTAGGTTATATTCTCTATTCTGTTCCAGTGTGATCAAGGGCAAATCCCTTAAGGGCTTTGCTGCATAGGGATGGATTTAAGCATATGCTGCTTAAAGGCTTTGCGGAATCAGAGCCTATACCACTCTGTGCCTCAGTTTCCCTATTTGTAAGATGGAGATAATACAACCTCTATCTGAGAAGGACACTATGAGGATACAATCATAAACTTCATGAGGAACTCAAATATTTTGGAAATCAATGCCATAGAAATGTCTAAAATTAACCAGCCATGGTGAGGTTTGATCTCTGAGAGCAACAATGAGTCAAAGATGATACAGTTCCTGACTTCTATGAACAAAGAGCCTGGAAATAAAACAACAGAAATCTGGATTAAACTGACAGTAACAAACATTAATTATAATAATTAATAATGTTTTATGATAGTACCTAGGAGCCCCATTGCTCTAGATATTGTAATGTACACACAGTAAATGATAGTCCTTGCCCTGGGCCATTTTACAGTCTAGACAGGCAGGCAATGGGTAGGAGACAAAACCTATTATCCCCATTTTACAGATTGGAAACTGAGGCATGGACAGATAAATGACCTAGATCATAGAAGAGCAGGGTTGGAAGGGACCTCAGGAGGTCATCTAGTCCAACCCCCTGCTCAAAGCAGGACCAATCCCCAGACAGATTTTTACCTGTTTCCTAAATGGCCCCCTCAAGGATTGAGCTCACAAGCCTGAGTTTAGCAGGCTAATGCTCAAACACTGAGCTATCCCTTCCCCCTGAAGGAAGGTGAAAGCAGGTTGCTTGGACAGTCACATATTTACATGCAGGTCTTCAGAAGTGCAGGATGTCTCAGAATGTGGAGCAAGGGGCATTTGTCCCTGTTGCCCTTGCCAAAGTCACCACTTAGGTCTTGTCTACACTAGAAAGTTGTACCTGTCCAAGGTCACACAAAAATTCTGTGGCAGAGCTAGGAAGTGAACCCAGGTATCTTGAATATGACAGGTTGAAAAACAGGATTACTTTTTCACAAACAATTTCATGCAAAATATGTATGCAGTGTTGTAGCCATATTGGTGGGTGAGGTCATAGCTTTTATTGGACCAACATCTGTTGGTGAGAGAGATGAGCTTTTGAGCTTACACAGAGTGGAAGAAGAGCTCTGTGTAAACTTGAAAGCTCGTCTCTCTCCCCAACAGAATTTGGTCCAATAAAAGATATTACCTCATGCGAATTTAGTTTTTTAAACTCATTTTAAAAACTGGGTCCCAGTCCAGGGCTTTAATTATGAGACCATCTTTACTCTGACATGCCTCAAATGTTACATATGTTCACAATCCACACAAATGCAGGACAGTGAAAGTCACTTGTATTGTTATTCATTTCCTAGGGGCCCAACTTTCAGTGGTGTAGGATCAGGCCATAGGGATGACATCCTGGCTTCCCTGAAGTCACTGGGAATTTGCCATTGATTCGAATGAGGCCAGGATTTCACCCTCGGTTCCTTTGGTAGGACTAGCTGGTGGTACCTGACACACACTGCACAGAAAACCAGTAAAATGGCCAGCGAATTCTACACCTTTTAGTACAAAGAAGTTTATCTTTGATGGGATTACAGCTAATTAAAATTTAAAATTCAAATTAACTATCTAAAAGGTCATCTTGAAAATCCGTAGGCATCTGGTATTTATCAGCTGACACACAACTAAAGAGAAATCCAGGAAAGCATGCCACCTTTCCAAGTGTCATGTTTCAGTCAATCCCATACTGAAAGCAGGAATGAGGCAATGAGCAATTAGCACCGCCCCGGGAAAGTGATAATACGCAATAAAAACTTGCTGCTCACATCGATTTTTTAAAATATAAATTTCTAATCTCTTGAAGGGATTGCTTCTTTAACCCTACAGCTTGCATGGAAGGCGTGCTCCGTAATCTTCCTGCTCTCAGACACAGACCAACTTTGTGAAAGCCTCTTAAATGACTCTTTATTTACTTGCAATCGAAGCTGTCTAGGTCAAAATACACCTCAGGGGGATGATCTCAAGTTCGCATCATAATTATTCTAAAATCTACATGTAATGTATGACTAAATTAGCCCTATTTTATGACAGTCATCTGATCCAATCCTAACCACATGTCACGGATTACAGATTTGTGCTGTTAGTTCTTTACCAGCAGGCACGATTTAACTGTGCCAAAAAGCATCCCTGCGATCATCTAGACAGGATGCGATAGGAATGTACGCATACAAACCCGTTGCGTTTCATATTTATAGCTAACCCACTAGGCAAACAAAAAGTTCCCAGCCCAAGAATTGAAAGTTGGGGCTCACTGCTTGCTCCAGGTGCGAGCGATTGTGATGGCAAAACAGTCTGCTTAAAAATCAGGAGCGTGTCAACCTTCCTTGTGTAATATAAAGACTCGGGCGAAGTCCCTGCTTTGCAGCTGGAAAATAGGGGTCGTTTCGCAGGGAAGCGATGACCAGTCCTTGGGACGACGGAACGGCATCACCACTACTCCCTGCTACGGGAAATCGATCGTTCCTTCGGAAACCGCTCCCGGGGAAAGTGACTTTCGGGTCGCTGCCTCCTGGGCTTGCAGCACGTTGTGTTGCAGTTAACCAGGCTCTGGTTGGCAGGCGTCCTGCTCTCGGGGTGCTGGGGGGAAGGGGGGAGAAGATACTTTCCAGCCATGATGAGCGCACATTTCCCTGCCAGAGGTGATTTCTCCCGCCCCCTCTCCAGCACAGCCCGGCCAGGAGCTGGCCTTGCGTGCCAGGCCGGGGAGCGCCCCGCAGCACCTTCTCCTCCCCCCGCAAGCCCAGCCACTGCCGCAGCGCGGGACAGCGAGCGGACGATCTCGCGGCACATGCCCGAAGCAGCGGGGCAGCTGCCGCCCCGAGCAGAATGCGGGCAGGCCGGGGAGGGGGCACCGCTGCCGCCGCCTGGAGGCTGGCCGCTTCAGGGGCCGGAGCCGCGAGCGCGGCTGGGGCTATTGTGTGCACCAGCCAGGCAGGGGGAGACACACACACCCCGCTTGCTCAGAGGGAAAGTATCGCGAGAGCGGCTGGCTAACAACCTGCTTCACAACACAAGAGTGCTGCTAGGCTGCCAGCAACAGAGCCCGGGGCTCCTGTCCGCCTCCGGC
This sequence comes from Gopherus flavomarginatus, assembly GCF_025201925.1. Lineage (NCBI taxonomy): Eukaryota > Metazoa > Chordata > Testudines > Testudinidae > Gopherus > Gopherus flavomarginatus. The sequence goes on from NC_066621.1 coordinate 142,634,266, forward strand.
TGCACGGTCCCCGGCGCCGCCAGCCACATCTGGGGCGGCCGGAGGGGGCGACCCCGCACGTGCGGCTGCGGCCCGGGGGCCGGACGCTGAGCCGCCAGCAAGGCAGGCTGGTAAGTAGCCAGCAGCGGTGCCTTCCCTGCCCCCCCTTCCCCGGCTGGGCTGCATCCCCCTCTGCCTGGGGGCACCCTCCTGCCCTCCCCCCAAGCTCCTTGTGGGCGCTGCCTCTGTCCTCTCCAGTGCATTTGACCCCCTCCCCCAATAGCCCCCCCCAAGAGCCTGCCCACAAAGGGAAAGTCCAGGCAATAGTCCCATAAAGTTATGGGGTGGGGGAGATCCGCAATGAGCCACCCAGCTAAACGAGCCCGCTCGCCTCTCGGAGGCTCCCCTCCCCGGTAAAGTTTGCGAGCTGCGCTGGAGCTGGGAACTTCTCCCAGCAAAGGTCAAACGGGCTCCCTTGTCCCCCTGCGTGGCTGCAGCAGCAGCGGTGGGATTGTTATTAAGCAACTTTCCCAGTATTATTCTTTGGGGGAGGGGGGAGAGGCAGAGCTAGGGGAGGACTCGGTTTAAGTTTATGGGATTTAATAGATGGCTATAAATGGGGTTGCTGGAACTTTAAAAGGCAGCAAGCTGTGGTTGGCTGGTAGCTAGATTTGGAGTAACATATGGCATTAAAAGGAGCACAGCTGGAGGTAGCATTTCCATCGCAGTGAAGTCAGAGCAGCTGACTCTCCAGCTTGCAGTGTAATTAGCAAACCGAGCACTCCCTCCCTCACTCGCATACTCTCCTCTCTCGCACACGCACTCACCCGCCTGCTATTCTTCCGCTACTGCCGAGCAGCACCAGCGCCGCCTTCGCTCGGGGTGCCCTCTCCCACCGCAAACTTGGGCGCCTCCAGGAGGGGCTTTTTTCCCCATGCACCCCTCAGTCCCTGCGCGGCAGCCGGGTAAGGTGAGCCGCCTTGTTGGATCTCCCTGCTTGGAGCTGTTGCCGCAGGTAGTTGGACTTGTCGCCTCACCGCATTTCTCTCGAATTGTTGTTTTGCTTTTAATAACTTTGAGGCCAGTAAACTTTTTGAGGGTGCGGGCTTGATTCCTCGGACCTTTCTCCTGCCGCCCCACCCTCCCCCCAAATCCGTGAAGTGTTCAAGCTCCTTTACTAGTCCACGCAATGAATGAGTGATCTATTATTTAATGTAAAACGATTGCGCATAAAGTTAAGTGTGGGGGTGGATTGATTTGTTTGTTTCATTAAAAAGAACAAAATTGATGCCCGGAGTTAGACATTTCCAGAAATGCATAAACTGCTGGGCTGTCTCTCCCTCTCCTACCCCCCAGTTTGTTAGTGAAAGAGACAAAGGTTGGAGGTGCTGCTTCTTTAGAAGCTTCTGTTTACTTACAATCAAGTTTTTCCTGTTTGCAGCAGGTGTTGAAGGATGAGAAGCATGTTGGCTTTCTTTGTTTTAAATAAAACTATTACAGACAATGAACAGTAAATGTTATCTCCAAGGCTGTTTCTTTGGCTTGTATTACCCAAAAGCCAATCTGTTTGTTACAGCTGCTAGGAGGCTTTAGTTTGTAGTAGCATTCAAGTTTTTCCTGTTTTGAACAGGTTATGAAGGAAGAATGGAGTTTCCAGACCATAGCCGCCAGTTGCTGCAGTGTCTGAGTCAGCAGCGTCACCAGGGCTTCCTGTGTGACTGTACTGTTTTAGTTGGAGAAGCTCAGTTCAGAGCCCACAGAGCTGTTCTTGCTTCTTGCAGCATGTACTTCCATCTTTTCTACAGGGACCAGTTAGACAAAAGGGATATTGTGCATCTGAACAGTGACATTGTCACCGCCTCAGCCTTCAGTCTACTGCTTGAATTCATGTACGAAGGAAAGCTGGAGTTTAACAGTCTTCCAGTTGAAGATGTGCTCGCTGCAGCGAGCTACCTTCACATGTATGACATTGTGAAAGTCTGCAAGGGCAAGTTGAAAGATAAAGAATTGTGTTTGGAAGAAAAGATGAATGATGATGTGGCTAATTTGGAAAAAGAGCATTTTTTAGACATGGGAGTGCCCCTGGTACATGAGTTTGACCTGGGACACAAACAAAAATTCACTGTCACAGAATATGATAGATCAACGAATAAAGATAGGGTCAGTGGTCACCCTGGCTGGTCCTCTGATCTTATAAGTGTCAGCTCTGTGTCTGCAGAGGCAGAATCATGTACCACAGCAGCTGGAAAAACAAAGGCTACTGTCAATAGTTCTGCAGGATCTTTGTCCCAAAGGTCTGTTAACCATACCCCGGCTTCAAGTGATGTGGACTGTGCTCTGGATTTGTCTTTCAAGCCTGTGTCTGGGAGAGATTCCTTACACCCCTCCTACGTCTTTGGACAGCTGGCTTCCGACAGCCAGCAGCAGGGTACTGAGCCACTTGTTAAGGATGAACAAGACTTGCTGTCAGATCAGGAGGACAGTGAAGCAAGGAGTCCAGAGAGTCAGCATTTTGGGAATTCAGCCAAAAGCCTAGTGACAGGGTTAGGACACATATTCACAGGAAATGGCAATTCTCATGCAAGAGAAGATGATATAGATCAAGACCGAGATGAGAGTGAAGATGACATGGATTCATCAGATATCTCCTCCTCTGGTGTGCTTGTGCCTCCTGGGCATATCTGCATTTGCCCCCTTTGTAGCAAAGTTTTTCCAAGCCCGCACATCCTGCAACTGCATCTGAGCTCTCACTTCAGAGATAAAGACGGCTCAAGGACCAGGCTGTCACCTGATGGTTCGGTGCCCACCTGTACGCTTTGTGGGAAGACTTTTTCTTGCATGTACACCTTAAAGAGACATGAAAGGACTCACTCGGGCGAAAAGCCGTATACCTGTGCCCAGTGTGGAAAGAGCTTCCAGTATTCCCACAATCTCAGCCGTCATGCAGTAGTGCATACCAGAGAGAAACCCCATGGCTGCAAATGGTGTGAAAGACGATTTACACAATCCGGTGACTTATACAGACACATCCGTAAATTTCATTGTGGCCTCGTAAAGTCCTTGGTGGTTTGAGACAAGTTGTTGTTGTTGCTAATGTAATGTGTGGGGTTTTTAAGGCAGCATCTGATTTTCTTTTTTTTAAACTGATATTCACATCAGTTAACGATGTTGAAAGATGCTTAAGTATACACTTCAATGGCCTTTTTGCCACAGCCACCTTTTTCTCCCTGTTCACCTCCCCCCCCCCCGCCCAGTTGTCTGTTGCACACCCATGTTACATTATTTCCAAGTTAGTAGAGTGAAAATGATTTAAGTACTTCCTCAATGATTTGGCTTTTATTGTTCATGCTGGAATTACTTGTTGTGTTCATCCCCTCCTCATTTCAAAAAAGATTGATAACAGAATTGGAGAAATACTCCAAGATTTACTTAATCCCCCTAAATGCTAACTGTGTATTTCATGAGAACACAAGAGCTGAACTATAGCTTATTTGATGCGTCTGAGGGAATCTGCTCACTTAACTCCATGTGTCTCAAGACGAGACCTATAGCCTTCTTAAGAAGTAGGCTTAAATTGGCCTAGTTTTTTAAAGAAGTTTGAGAATTCCTTGAATTGTACTTGCATATCTGGCCCAGTTTGGCTTTTGATTCTTACTACTGAATCAGAGTAGTTTTGCAATCAATCCTAAAATCTGAATGAAAAGCCTTGCATGCAGACTTGGCATACTCAGAAGGAAAGTTTTTTTTAAATTCCTTTCTCCCTATCCCTCCTCCAAGGACTATTTGTTGAATAGCACTGAACTGCTTTTGAATTTTAAAAACTGGGTAGAAATGTTTGTCTGCACTATATTCACTCCTTAGTTGTTGAAGGATACACACTAGAGTGAACATGTAAACTCATGTGATATATGAACACACTTCCATCCCTGTCCTGACAAACAAACACACACGGACCAGTCCTGCTACTGCTGGGGAAACATTGCTGCAGTGAGTAAACTTTATAGAGGGTGCAAGATTGGGTCTGTAATATGTACCATAACCTTGCTCAGACATTTGGGAATGGATAAAAGTATACAACAACTGCAGAGGCCAGTGAAGGAAATGAAATGGCTGAGCAGCTAGTTAGGAACTGATGACCAGTATTCTTAAGAGGAAATTGGTCAGTATAATAATATGTGACAGTCAATCTTTTTTTCTTTGTTTTAACGAGGATTTCTGATTTGTTCAGGATACCTGTAGCATCTTTTGGTACATTTTAGTAAAATTACACTTTTTTTTTTTAAATGACCTGTATTAAAGATCTGTAGCTTGGATTTTTTTTTAATGGTTTATATATTGTTAAAGTTGGCAACTGCCCTGGGCCAAGTTCTGTGGAATTCTACCGATTTCTTGGGTAGCACAAATGCAAGCCAGCAGAGGGATTTGGCCCTGATAGTTTCGCACCAGCCTAACAAAATATTAACTTTCCCATTGTTTTCTAAAATTTAGCCCATCTGTAATTATAACCAGTTATTGAATTCCAAACATAGTAATTCAGTTATCTGCCTGAGAGAACACCCTTTGGTCTGTGCATGTCAGTAAATATCAGATTATGCCTCTCCAGTTAAAGCATCGGTTCAAGGTACACGCACATACAGAACTGAATCCTTATGACATCTGTGCTTTTGAATTTCATTTTTCAGAACTGATTTTTTTTAATTAAGAAAAAAAAGTTACTATGTCAAGTTTACTGATACTCCTGGAATGGTTTCTTGAAGTTCACTTATTTTTAAACGAATTTGAAGCACTGAAGTGGATTCTTCTAAATACTGTATTTCAGAATATCGGATTTCATCCCAAAAGAAGGAATTGTCCAGCATTTCCCTTTACATGTATTAAGTAAGCACTACTACCTATGTGGTTTCAACAATGTAATTGTGATATTGAGCTATTGTGAAAGTACTTAAAAAAAAAAAAAAAATCAGGACTTCATTTGTTGTGACCTCCTCCTTATTCATCTCTTAAACTATGAATGTACATGTAATGTGAAATTTTACTTCTACTGTTAGTTTGTTCAGACTAATTTCTTTGCATTACTGTAAAATATTTTTGCTGAACCTGTTACATAGGAACATGTGGGAGAGCACTGTATGTGTGTAAACAGACATGGCTTTGGTACTGTGGTCTTATTCTACTTAATCACTTTTTTTTTTTTTTGCTGTGATTGGAAATAGCACTGAACAAAAATCTACTAAAATTAAGTTATTTTTTTTTCTCCTGATGATACTTGATATAGTATTTATTAGAATTTTTTGAAGTGGAATTATTACTGTTAAACTATTTCAAAATAAGTTAATCTATGCTTCACCTTAAATCTTACACAAACTTCTGTACATGCTGTAAAGTGAACAACTAATACAGTAGTGGTGTTATCTAAACTAGCAATAGTTTTTTTTTAATTTTTCATGTTTTGTGATACTGCTGTTGCATTTCATTCTTCACTTCCTGTTCTTATATATATTTTAAAAGATCAAATATCATAGATTGTGCCATAAGACATCATTTGTACGGGTGCAGGGGAAAGTCAAAACAAGTTTGCATCTGACTTTAGTCTAGAAATAACTCACTAAACTAATGCTATGAGCATGCTGTGTACTGCATTGAAAATGGGGTAGGAGTAAAAGATATAACAAGCTGTGGGGTTTTTAGTGCGTTATTAATGCACTGTTCTTTTCTCATAGCTTAATATTTTTCTCCCCAACCTTAATAGCTTGAATTTCTAAAGTAAAGATGTTTGCACTTATTTTTATTTTAAAGTGACTTTTTTTTGATGCGCTCCGTCTTGGGTGTGTGTTTTTTTTTTTAAAGTTGCAATAGCTTTGAGCATGTCTTCAAAAATGGTTCATTAGAGAAGTACTAAAAACATTGCACACTTATGTTTGTTTTCATAAAATATTTCACTGGGGGAGTTACCTTCTCTATAGAGAATAGTATTGCTCTAAATTTTAAACACTGGATTTGTCTTCTACTACAAACAAAAACTGTGAAGTTAATGTAAAAAAAATCATCAATATTTTTAATTGTTTTTAATCTTGTTGCAGTTCAGATTAAATATGTATATTTAAAGACACTAATTTTTGTGGGAGAGTTTTATAGTATACAGTATGTAGAAAAGCTATTGGAATGGAATATATTTTATAAAAATGTTCTATCACTGTTTTATAGTGAACTATTTTTTTCCTTCAGTGTTAGTACTATTCTGTTTAGTCTAGTTACGACAATCGCGTAAAGAGTGACTTAAGGAAAAACTATTGTTAGCGCTTAGTATTTTTGTGTGGAGTTTTGTTTGCAACTGTATTGGTATGTGCTGTAAAATGTGACAATCGTGATTAGGATTGTTGTCTTTATAAATTTACACAAAATAAAATGTGCTAGAGTTGTACATTGAGCCCTTTCGCTCTTTAACTGAACGTTTAAAAATCTACACGTGATCGTGGTTTCACTGTCTCTTTGAATGACAAGCTACTTTTTCAGGGCCACCTGGAGTTTTAGATACTTCAGGGAATTGCTGTAGTCTTGTCTGACAGGGACATAGACCCAATGTTTAATCCGTTACCCAGTCACTGAGGAAAACTAAATATTCACACTCTGTTCTTCCATTTTGTTGTCCTAATCATACTGAACTTAATTCAAAGCCTACTGATATGCGTGTGAGCCTTTCCACTGACTTGAATGAGATTTTGGATCTGGCCCATTTTTGAGCAACTTTGCAGTATATGCTGTGTGTCTAGAGCTGTTTGCTTCTATTGGGGATGTGGGTACCTATCCCGCAAATGCTTAAGGATTTAGATAACTCTACTCATATGGTCCAATTGACTTGAATGAGATGTCTCCTTAACTTTATCCAGGTGGGAGTAGTCTCACTGAAGTCAATTGGATTACTTATGTGAGTAGTTACTTATGTGTGTAACTATTCACAGGATGGGGCCTTAAGGTCTGAGTCTATTCCCACTGAAGTAAATGTAATGGCTCCCTTCAGCGGGAGTTGGAATTGGGCCCTTTAAAAAAGAAAACACAAATTGGACATGCTGGCTGCCTCTGAGGAGATGAAATAAGCTGTGGTTTTTGCTATATTCTGAAGGACCCAACCAGGGACAGAAAGTTTGAAAGAACTGGTATTGCAGAGCTGCAAGGAAGGAAATCCATAATATTTCAGGGAGGCAGTGAGCATGTTTTGCCCTTTCTTTTGCTGTAATATCTTTATTGCAAAGTCTCATATTCTATTCAAGCACATTTCCTGCCTTGCAGCGCTTCAGTACCTCCTGTCTCGCTCTGTAGGGAGGATAGAATGCTGTTGGAGAGAACTATCATTCCTTCGGCACCCGGCTGTGATGTGATGAAGTGTTGGCAAGTTTTGTATAATTTTATTGGATGTGTAGCCGCTGCTAGAGGTGAGTGAGTGTCTGTTGGTGGGATTCTTACAGCTGTCTGTCTGGCACCAGTATCCATTGTTTTCTTCCATCCCTTGCCTTCTGAATGTACTTGCAGATACAGATGGTTGTTTTCTAGATGCAAACTGAATGTATCCTATTTTATTGCTCTGCTGTATAAAAATGCCTTCCTTTGAGGGATGGTAGACATAGAAGTGTTTTTATTAAACTTACAGTTGACCCTATAAAGTGGATGATCTGCAAATATGTGTCTGTCAAATATTTTCAAACTGAAGAAAGCAGCACTTTGGTTTTTTTTAATTTGGCTTGGGCATACTATGCCCATTTTATTTATGCCAATTAAAAATGTTAAGGTATCTTGGCACTCCAGATCTTGGTGCCTATTGCTTGATAACTTATTAAATTTTAAGATGGAGCTTTGCTGCCTGAAATAAGTAGCAAATGTCACGCTTTTCCACTATGAGAAGACTCAACAGATTCTAAACAAAATAAAAAGGAGGAGAGGGACGTGTATCAGAGTGGCTGCTGGGTTTTGATATCTTTTGAAAGATGCACTTGCTGCTTAGCTATCGATTCAGTCCTGGAAGGTGCTACGTTTTTTTGAGGTGTCAACTGCCTTCTGCTCGATAGCTCATAGGAGATCCTTAGACCTTACAGGGTTGGCCCACGTATTACGTCAAACCAAAACTACACAGAAAAGCAAAACACCTTGGTACCAGACACACAGTGTTGTATGTCCAGCTGTGAAGTTCACACCACCACATGTCACAATGCAGGCCAGAGACCGCTGCAACCACAAAGAAATGACTGTGTGATCTTTTGACCGATGTGGCACAGGAGAGGATATAGCAGCCCAAATATAGCTACCAGCATTTTGCTAATCGTCGGTTGTTTGGAAGCAAAGTGCTATAGGGGGTTTTAATCATATGGGTTCTCCATTCATGTTTTGGATTCTAGATTGTGAGAGGTGGCATCCATGGTTGGCCAAGCTTTTGGTCAAAACAAAACTTAATTTCTTTTAATACAGACTAAGCATCCAGGCCTTGTGGTGTGATGAGGTACTGTCCTTTTGACATTGGAAGCGCACATGAGCAACATCTTGCAACTTGTATAAAAATAAACCAAATTCCTGGCCTAAAATACCAAAATCGGACTGATTCAATCATTCTCAACATTGGGCTTGATAGGTCGAAAGTCAGTAAATACTGATCTGAGGCAGGAGTTGTCTGCTGGGTAATTGAACTTTTCTACTGAATGTGTAGGAATGGCTATCTCAGTAATGCCATTCTGCTTACTGGTCATGGGGCTCAGATATTGCTGTCTTGGCCTGCAGTTGCCACTTCTTTCCAAAGAGTCTTGTGGGTATTTTTTGTTCTGCTCTAAGTATTCCTGAACATAATATGAATCTGCAGCTGTTATCTAAAGGAAGCTGTGGCAGGTGTGACCCAGAGGAAGTAGTGTATGTAGGACAAAGCTGGTATCAAGTAAAATGGAGACAACAGTGCAGTTGGCCTATTAAAACGTTTTGTGCTTGAAGTATAAGGATTGTTAACAGCACCATTGCTAGCCAGCTTAAAGAACAATTTGTCTTGAATCGCTTCTTGTTTATTCCGGGGGGGGGCGGGGGCTGGCTGCAAGTGCAGAAGATGAAGCAAGTTGGTGCAGAGCTGCATCTTCCATAATGATGGAGAGACTCTGTTTTCTTACTCATTTTTATTAATGTAGAATGGGGGTAGTGAAACACTGCCAAAAAATGCAAAGCACTGTACGTACTAGTAACCTACATGTCTTAGGTTGTAAAGTTCTGATTGGCTTCTGACTAGGGCCTTTCATCCAAACGAAAAATATTTGCTAACCCTCTTTAATAGGAAGAGAGAACAAACAATTTGCTTATTGTTACCTTTTCTTGTTTGTTGTTCTCTTTAGTACAGCTGCACACTTCTGTGCACAGCTGGCTCTTGTGCCCTTTCAGAGTGATTTGTCACAGAAAATAAAAGTACTTGCCAACCTGGCTGTAACAAAAAAATCCATTAATATCCTTTTGGCCTTTATATGCATCAAAGTGACAGTCCTACACTACCCCAGTAAGAGAAGTCTGGCACAAACGGGGAGAAAAGTCTGTGCTGCTGCAGGCTGCCAGCCAAAACGTTTTGTGCAGGCCAGCAGTGACAACAGTTTCCATAGGCAGAGGGTCTGCTCTGACAAACCAGCATCCAGCCACCCACTTGAATTAACACCCAGGCCTCTTCCTCTTGTCCCTTCCCACCGACTTGGACAGCTATCTCTTTCTGATTGATTTTTGTTTTTAATGTCTCTCTTGTGTGCCAAGTTGTATTTAAACTGTCTGAGACAGTGTCCTTGGAACTTGCATTTTTAGCTACTTCCCTGTTAACCCATCCATTTATATTCAACGGCCTCTGGCTAGTCCAGTTTATTTTGTGTTCTTTCTAACTGGCTGTGTGTTCTTTGTGGGGCACAGCCTGTGTTTTGCATAGCATCAACCACACCGTTGGCAGCTAACAAACGTCCTAGGAATTGCTGGACTGGATCAGACCCACAGTCCCATCTATTCCAGTATCCTGTCTTTGACAATGGCCAGGATCTGATGCTTCATAGTGTGGTGCAAGAATCTTATAGCAGGCAGATTGGAATTATCTGACCTTCACACTAGGGCTCATACTGATCTGTAGTAGTTAGAGATTTGGCTTAAGACCTGAAACCCAAGGTCACTTCTGTAACTGTTGTTAATAATTATGGTAACTGGATAGTCTTGATGTCATGTAAATATCCACTTCCTTTATCAACCTTACTAATATCTTGGCCTCAATCCCTTCCTGTGCCCATGAGTTCCACAAGTTAATTACACGTGAAAAATTATTCCTTTTTAAAAGCTCCTGTACACAGTCTCCCCTGTCTGGTTTTTTGATAAAATGCCTGTGACCAAGTGCTTTTGCCTTTCACAGTGTGTTCTAAAATGCTCAATATATTGTGTGGAGACAAAAACTTGGCCCTAGCTTTATTAATAAAGTTTAGCTGAAGCCTTATCCCCAAGCTGCTCCTACCTCAGGACTGCTCAGCCCACATCCTGATCATCTCCCTTCCATGTAGGTGGCGTTATGAGCCACCTGCTTAATGCTTTCCCAGTAGGTTCAGTAACTGTTCACAAGGTGGCGTGTTCCAGGTAAACCCTGCATATCTGTTACATTTATAGAGTTCACTAATGTGATCTGAGAATATAATGTTCCACCACGTGACTTCCCTGGCTGCTGGCATGTGACCTAATTAATGCAAGGGGTGTGACTGGCTTGATTGAAAATATTTAGTTGCTGTGTCCCTCTTTGAGTTTAAAAGCAAACCAAGCCAAATCCATAGGGGATTGATAATGGACACACACCCTTTCACTGCCAGGCTAATGATTACAAATTATCTACTTGATCCAAATATATAACTAGTCTTGGCCTATACAGTATAAGAAATGAATCTCCAGGCCATGTTCTAGTGGACTAGTATCCCTGTCACAGAAAAGTCCTCAGTGGCATCTTTATAGCTTTACTAGAAAGGCCAAGAAATGAACTAGGTGACCCCAACCTCTGATATTTGTATGTCTCTGCAACTCAAGGTTAGAATGAAAAATGTTTGGAAGAACAGTCCGCCTATGCTATTGTGTGAATAAATAGAAGACCTCAGTTTTCCCTCCATTCAATTGTCTCTCAAAAGTATTAAACTAGGAGCGAAGAGGTGCATGTGTAAACAAATTTTCCAAGACACAGAAAACAGGACCATTTGGATATAACCCATCTCTACCTCAACAATCCTTTTTACACATATGAACTTCTAAAATTTTGTTTCAGATCGTTAGACAGAGAAAAGGATCCCATAGTTATGGTGAATGCTAGAATATTCTTGCAAGAGAAAACACTATGTAAAATTGCTGAGTTAGATGGCTTGAACTACGGTCCTTGTTACAGATACTCCAGAGTGAGAAGCCAGTTTGTTGATTGCTCCAGGAAAAAGAGGATGATGATTAGGTAAATAATGTTCCCCCTTCACTCCTAGGCCTGTATATCCATTACTGGGGGATTTATCAACTAACCGATGGATAATACTCCTGAATTAGTGCTTGGGTTTGACTGCTGGTGTGTACTGTGTCTGTGTAAAAGGTAACTATGAGGCAAGGTATTTTAAAGATCTTTTAAAGCTTGGAGCCTCTGGTGAATTTTTCACAATATGCAGAAATTGAACAAGCTGTTCAGAAATCCGTCACATCTTTTATTTACTCATATATCAGAAGCTGTTTTAAATAGAAGGGATCAGCAACAGGACATTGAGTTTTCTCTAAATTAGAGGTAAACTCTTCTCTCTCTCTCTCTCTCTCTCAAAGAGGAAATCCCTATATGCAGGGATCCAACATTGCTGTCTAATCATTTTCTTGAATCATTTCCCTAAACCCACTCTCAATCTCGGTTTACTGGATTCATTTTGTAATTAAACCTTTTCAGGATGCAGTTTAAAATTTATATGCATACTATAACTCTCTGGTGGTTCCTCAGATTTGGATAAGCAAGGAACTTCTATTCTCAGTGTGACAGGCTATAAAAGTGGATTTATATCAGTTTATAAAGTCATGTTGTGGGGTAATGAATGAAACTAACAGGTAGAAATATTGGGTCCAGTTCTATTTTCAATGTTCCAGGGAGAAGGAGCCACTCTACAGGGGGAAAAATAAACAACCCCAATTTAACATGATTCTATAATAAAAACATTTTAATGGCTTTAATGTAGGGCTGGATGAACCCCAGCAGGTATTTGTCCAACCTGTTCTTTGAAACCTCTAATAAGCGGGTTGTGGAACCTCCCTTGGAAGCCTATGCCAGAGTTTAACTTCCCTTATAGTTACAAAGTATTTTTTCCCCCTAATCTCTAATTTAAATCTTCCTTGCTGCAGACTAAGGCCCTTAGGACTTGTCCTGCTGCCAGTAGACATGGAGAATAATTAATTACCATCCTCTTTATATATGGCCGGTGAAAGGATGTTTCACGCCCTCAGTGAAACTTCCACCTTGCGCCCTCCCTCTCCCCCCCTGGAGCCTCTGCCCTGAGGCACCCCTCCCCTGCAGCAGCTCCGCCCTGAGGTGCCCCCTTGCAGCAGCAGCTCCACCCTGAGGCACCTCCCCTCCGCCTCAGCTCACCCCTGCTCCGTCTCCACCCCAAGCACGCCGTCACTGCTTTACTTCTCCCACCTCCCAGGCTTGAGGTGCCAATCAGCTTAGGCACCGCAAACCTGGGAGGTGGGAGAAGTGAAGCAGCCACAGCGTGCCCAGGGAGGAGGTGGGGCAGGGGTGAGCAGTTCCCCTGCATGCTGCCCCTCCCCCTTACTTGCTGCAGGTGGCCCTCTCCGCACTTCCCTGCCCCAGCTCCCTCCGCCTAAATGCCGGCAGTGACCGGGGCGGCCAAAGATCCGGCCACCGCAGTAGCTGCCAAAGAAAATAGCACCCCCGAAATCCTAGTGCCCTAAATGGTTGCACTGGGCCCTGTCTTTATAACAGCCCTTAACAATATTTGCAGACTGTTATCTGGTCCACTCCTCAGTCATCTTTTCTCAGGACTTAACTTGTCTAGAATTTTTAATCTTTCTTTGTTGGCCAGGTTTTCTACACCTTCTACCTTTTTTGTTGCTCTCCTCTAAACTCTCTCCAGTTTGTGAAATATTTCCTAGTGTGTGGCGCCAAGACCTGGCCACAGCACTGCAGCTGAGCCCTCACCATTGCAGAGTAGAGCAGGACAATTACCTCCTGTGTCTTCCTTATAATGCTCCTGTTAATATCCTCCTGTGCAGGGCTTAAATGCAGCCAGAGCTGGGTGGAGCGGAGCTCTGGTAAACATTTTCAACCTCTGTGGAGTTTTTATTGTGTGTGTGTGTGTGTGGGGGGGGGGGAGTAATGGGTGGCTCTGTGAAATACTCTGAGAATTTAAGCCCTGCTCCTGTGCCAATTCTTGGGGCACCTGGGACTGAGAGTCACCTCATTACTCACTGCCTCTATGGAGAGAGGGAGCCTTTCTTGTGATAGGTCAGGGAGCTGACACCCACCTATCGGCCTTTCAGCCACTCAAGCCCTCACAGCCCCATATCTGCCTTACAGAATAACAATAGGTGCCTCCCGATCACCGTGTCCCTTTGGATCATTCCCCTGTGAACTCTAGCCCCTCACACTGGTTATTCACAAAATTCCACAGCCTCAACACCCAACGGTGCGGTATATCCCAGTTTTACCTTAACCCGCCACTCCTGTAAACGACGCAGCACTTATAAAAAAACAAAGAAGGCTTAAATAATCGAGAATAAAGATTTAACTAGAAAGGAGTGTGGTGGAAATAACTGGTTACAAAGCAAAACAAAATCACAAAATGCAAACCTGGGTCTATGCTTATCAATAGTTACCTTTCCTACCTAATAAAATAAAGTTCCCCCACCCTCCCCAAAGTTCACTCTGTTGCACAGTTGGCTGGTTTCTCAAGAACCAAGGTCCAAACATTTGTGAAAGCAGGGTTTTCCTCAGTGAATGGGTATACAGTGTGTTTCCCTCCTCTGTGTTGTGCTGAGAGCAGCTTTTTGTTTCTATGTACAGGCAGGGCCAAGCCCTGTCTTCTTGTAAAGTTGCTTAATTATCTTTAAGTGACTTTGATTATCGTTGCCTCTGGTTTCCTAGTCAAAGTCTTAGTATTGCATAAGGCTAAACAAATTGAGCTTTGCACTACATCACCAGCCAAATAGAGAAGGGGTGACAACTCCTCCGTGCCTGAATGGGCAGTCACCGAAACACGTTTTCTCCTGGTGACTAACTTCTACTCCAAGTCCATGAAGCAGACTTTCAACATAAATACATCACTCCTTAAATATTACCTGTATATACATCTTGCAATGATTATGAATCTTGACAAGTTATGAACTTTCTGTATATACCGTACACTTTAGTCTGTATAGATAAATATCCTGTAAGTGGTGTATGGTATAGTGAGTTTGTCAGGTCGGTGTTAAGAGCTTTTTGCAAAGACCAGGGGACCTTTTGCCAAGGGGTCTATGTCACAACACCCCAGAATGATGATAGCCTTTTACCCAATTGCATCCCATTGTTGACTCGTATTCAATTTGTGATCTGCTATAAGCACTAGATCCTTTTCAGCAGTGTTAATGCCTAGCCATCTATTCCCCATTTTGTAATTGCGCATCTGATTTTTCCTTCCTAAGTGTAGTACTTTGCATTTATCTTTATTGAATTTCATCTTGTTGATTTCAGACCAATCCTCCAATTTGTCAAGGCCATTTTGGAGTCTAATCTTGTCTGTCAAAATGATTGCAATACCTGCCATTTTAGTGTCATCTGCAGATTTTATAAGCATAATCTTCACTCCATCATCCAAGTCATTAATGAAAATATTGAATATTACTAGACCAACATGGGACCCCATTAGATATGTTCTTCGAGTTTGACTGAACCATTTACTACTCTTCGAGTACGGTCTTTCAAACTGTTACGCACCCACCTTACAGTAATTTCAAGACCACCACATTTCCCTAGTTTGCTTATGAAAATGTCATTTGGGACTATGTCAAAAGCATTACTAAAATCAAGATATCACATCTGTTGCTTCTCCCCCACCCACTAGAGCAGTAAACCTGTCAAAGAAGGAAATTAGGTTGGTTTGACGATATTTGTTCTTGACAAATCCACTTTGGCTATTACTTTTACTTATCCTTACATCCTGCTTACAAACTGATTTCTTAATAATTTGTTCCAGTATATTTCCAAGTATTGAAGTTAGGCTGACTGGTCTATAGCTTCCTCGGTTCTTAACATCATGCTGTTGTGCCTTTTAATACTGTCTTTTTGAGACACTGCTGGCATTCCTGAACTGCTTTTCCCCACCCCCAGGGACTGTACTGACCAGTTCTCTGCATTTATTAGTCTGCTTTTTTGGAGTCCATTATCTCCATTCTGCTGCTCTCACTCCTTCCTTTCCCTAAAATCATGAAATCTACCATTTCATGATCACTTTCACCCAGTTGCATTCAGCCTAAAGATCGGCAGCCAACCTAGTGCCGAATGCCCACCTGTTCTGCTTTTGAAAATGCCTTAGTTAATTCTTTAGTGATGAATTAACTTCCCCTGCATAAAGGCAATGGGAGTCTTTATGCAGAAACGTGCAAGGGAAACTGGAGGAAATATAAATCCAATCCCAGGCTAGCACATGGCCACAATGCTACTTGAACTGAACTGACACTAACAAAGGGTGTTAAGGCCACGGAATCAGTGAGGTGGTGCCAATCAATGCCAGGACCTATCCTGTTTCCCTCTGTGTCAGTTGATGGAGTACTTGTGCAGATGCCTCTTCAGTGTGTAGCACAAGAATAGCTTATTGAGATGAAGTGTGGCCCAATGTTTAGGGTGATAACCAGAGACTGCCTGTTTGATTTGGGGGGGGGGGAATCACTTCTTATCCCCACTTTAAAGGTGCTAATAGTGGCCTTCCTCATATTGTGAGGAAAATATATTAGATTGTGAGTCTTTGAAATGCTCTGGTGTGGGGGAAAGGGGAAGCCTATGGAAGTACTTTAGGTGGATAAAATGCCACTTCTCCAGTGGCTTTAGCCAAGTGAACTTCAGGAGTACAGAGAAACTCACGCAAGACTGTTGTGCCAGGGTGAATTTCACCCATGATGATTATTAATAAAATTAGAAACAATTATCTCTAAGAATTACATTTAAAAAGTCACCTGAGATTTTGAAACCACAAAAAAACACCTGTTCCTTACTTCTTGGCTTGTAAAACTAGATTTGACAAGATCAGACAACACTTTGCTTTGCAATGTTTGCAAATGTCAAAATATGCTGAAACTTATTCAAGTTCTGCCCCGTGTTCAGTATCAGCACAATGATTTCCTTGTGGCATTTTTTTCTGTGCCTTCCATGGCATATTTGCAGTTTCTTACAACATTTCATTATTTACCTTCAAATAAAAGGATGACTTTGAAATCCGTGTGACTTTTTTTTTTTTTTAGAGTAAAGAAAGTTGAAAGATCTATTTTTAAAAATTTTTATCATGAAGGATCTCCAAAATGTGCTGTATTCTATATGTATGTCTCCTAGATCTTTAATGATGCACAGCAACACTATGAAACAAGAAGTGAAGAATCCTATAGCCAAATGAAAACAGTAGGAAAAAGGTGGATGTGCAAAATGTAATTACTAAACTGGAATTTGGCCAGGACACTGGGGCTATCTTATGAAAAAGTCAGAAGATCTTTAATTTTCACAGCATCAGGATCTCTTGTTTGCCATCTCAACTTGGGACTTTTTTAACAGCACAATGCTCCTGACACTTGGTAAATCACCAGCGTCGCTTCCTGCGACACTTGAGTTTTTTCCTTGGAATATTTTAATCCAAGTACTGACATGGCACAGACTTGCTTAGCTTTTGCAACAATATCACATTCTGATGTAGTTCTGAAAGCAAGGTGGATACCTTAAGTGAAATTCTGACTCTAGGATGGATTTCAGCTTTGGTTAAATGCTTTGAGCTAGCCAATTATTGCATTTGCAGTGTTTTATGTTTAAATCCTAAGAGATGTGCCATCCTCTTAAGTAAATAGTCAAGTAAAGCCTCACTAGAGTGGTACAAAATTGTTCAAGAAGAAATGTACATTTGATTTTTGTGTCTGTTTCACCAGAACTCAAGTAAAAGGTTCCATCCTACATTCCTTACCAAGGTGAAACTCCCACTGGAATTACTGAGAGTTTTGCCTGAGTAAGGACCATAGAATTAGGCCCTTAACATCTGCAAACTTTTAAATGAAAATGGGTAGCATTGAACAGTAACACTCAATGCATGAAGAGGTGGTGAAAGGTCAGGTATTCATGAGAATAGCTGTCACAATGGAGCAGTGAAGCATTTCATATTTGTAACTTTGATTTCCATTTAAGAGACACATAGTGTGTGCTCACTGAGCGCACGTCCAGACTAACCCGCGGCATCGGCAGGTTAAAATCGATTGCTCGGGGATCGATATATCGCGTCTAGTCTGGACGCGATGTATCGATCCCCGAGCGCGCTTACATCGATTCCGGAACTCCATCAACCCGAACGGAGTTCCGGAATCGACACGGAGAGCCGCGGACATCGATGCCGCGCCGTCCAGACGGGTGAGTACCTCGATTTTAGAAATTCGACTTCAGCTACGTTATTCCCGTAGCTGAAGTTGCGTATCTAAAATCGATTTTAATACCTAGTCTGGACGTGGCCTGAGAAAGGGTTGAACTAATTTGACAGCAAAGTCAATGTTGTAGCTGGTGACTAATAAAACCTCTACCTCAAAAGAGGTAAGTAGTTCTGCCTAAACCGTGACAATATGCAGTTTGGTTCTTAATTCCACGAAGTACAACCTCTCATTTTTCTACTGATATTCTTAACTCCTCCTCCCAGCTGGCCCCTTTATTATGCTTTTTATTGAGAGCACAGCTTACACTGCAGAATGTAGGCATAATAGATGAAGGGTTTGCCCAAATTATCCAGAGTCTGATGTGGTTCATTTCTTTATATAGGAATTTCTGTGAATGTGCTCACACAATTAGAAGCAGATTTGACTTCTAAACTTTTTTTCTTGCTCTCTAATCCCCTCCTTGTCAGTCCATCCTATCCCCAAAACATCAGGTATAATCCCTAAATTCATGCCCACTAAAGTGAGCTTAATGAATACATTGTAGATGTGATACATCAGAATAATGTATAATGTAATAACTTCAAAGCTACTGTTCCAGGGTTCTATGTACCCTGGTCAAGATGAGCATGTAATAGGAGGAATCCTTTGAGAAAGGGAAACGCTGTACAGTACTCAGTTTTAAGTGAAAGGCTCTGAAAATAATATACATGGCACTGACCATACTGCTTTTGCTAACCATTGTACCACATATGCGCTGTATTCTTTTTTCATACAGCCTTTATGCAGAACCTAAATATATGTGATCCAAAAATGAAATGAGCCTCTTCTTTAAGTTATGATTAGAGCTGATCAGAAAACACTTTCCCAAGATATTTTTCTTCTGTTATTCATCAATTTCATTTTGATGGACATTTTGATGACTTTAGCTCTGACCCTGATTAGTAAAGCTGTTTCATCAATAGCTACTCAAGAGGAAGTGTGTCATGGTTAAGGAACTGGGACTTTGGAGATGGGCTCAGTGCTTGGCTCTGCCACAAATTTTCTGGGTGACCTTGGGCAAGTCACTTATACTCTCAGTACCCCATCAGTTAAATGGGGATAATACTTCCGTTGTCTTTCTCATCTATTTAGACTTTGAGTCCCTATTAGAGCAGGGAATATCTCCTTACTATGTGTATCTACAGTGCCTAGTACAATGGTGCCCTGATGAGAGTCAGGGCCTTTAGGAACTACTCTAATACAAATAACATTGAAATGATTCTTACTTATAGCATGTGTGACAGGGAGTAGCAGCCCCGCACTAATGCAGCAGGGGTTAATCTTTCTCTCTGGGCTGAAGAGGCCATGCCCCCTCGGCTCTGCTGGGCATGCTCCAGCTGGAGACCGGATAAAAACGCAGAAGAGTAGCTCAGTCTCGGCTGACCGCCCGTGAGGATGGAGGTGCACTGTTAACTCCTGCGGGAGGACCGCCTGCACTCCAGGACTCAGAGCGCAGCCAGCCTGAGACAGATCTCAAAATATAGGCTCAGGATGCCACAGAAAAGGGAGAGACTATGAAGACCCAGAGATGGCAAGCTGCAGAGAATCGGGTAGGAAGTGACACAGGGAAACTTTGCGAAGCGGTTGTAGAACCGTAGACAGGCTTAATGTGTTTCGATAGGATCCCCACCAAGCTGGTGGTGGGCAACCCTGCTACTGACAGGGCCCTGGGTTGGGACTCGGTCGAAGGGGCAGGCCTGGGTCCCATTATCCTGGCCACCGCCCACCCCAGGGTGATGGCCCAGTTCACCGTCACTATTTACTCTGGCTGCTAAGTCACACTGCCTTAATAGTAAGGGCCAGGCTATTGACTTGGGCCACTAGGCCATACTGCCTGATAGCAAAGGCTGGGCTACTGACTTAGATCACAGGGCCACGCAGGCCCAAGACTGGGAGCAGCCCTACAGACTCAACTGCAGGGCTGTAATGCACCTCTCCCTTGCCTCCAAAGGGTGATGGGGTGCATCAGCTCTGTGACAGCATGTTAAAGTGAAATATCATACAAATGCTTTTATGGTTGCCCATAAGTACAGCCACACTGGGTCATACCTGAGGCCCATCTAGCTCAGTATCCTGACACTGGCTGGTGCCACGTGCATCAGAGGGAATGAAGAGAGCATGGCAATCATCAAGTGATCCATCCCCTGTCGTCCAGTTCTAGCTTCTGGCAGTCAGAGGTTTAGGGACACTCAGGGTTGCCTCCCTGACTCTCTTGGCTAATAGTCATTAATAGACCTATCCTCTCTGAATTTATCTAATTCTTTTTTTGAACCCTGTTTTAGTTTTGGCCTTCACATCCCCTGGCAATGAGTTCTTCAGGTTGACTGTGTTGTATGAAGTATTTCCTTATGTTTGTTTTAAATCTGCTGCCTATTAATTTCCTTGGGTGCCCTGGTTCTTGTGTTATGTGAAGGGGTAAATAACACTTACTTTCTCCTCACCATTCATGATGTTATAGACCTGCATCATATCCCCCCTTTGGTGATCTCTTTTCTAAGATGAAGAGTCCCAGTCTTTTTAATCTCTCTCCTAATATGGAAGCTGTTCTATTTACCTAATTATTTTTGTTGTGCTTCTCCGCACCTTTTCCATTTCTAATATGGCTTTTCTAATATGGCTTTTCTAATATGGAGGTGGAACGACCAGAACGGCACTCAGTATTTAAGTTATGGGCGTACTATGGATTTATATTGGGGCATTGTGATATTTTTCTTATTTTCTCTCTTTTTCCTAATGGTTCCTAACATCCTGTTAGCAATAAGATAGTCTTGACAGGTGTTGAGACTTTTCTGAGCATTTTAGCTGTGTTAGTCTCCTTTCAATGCAAACAGCTATTCCAACATTCACTTCTTCTCACCTTTTGAGCTTTGGATGGGCCTAATGAGGCCCCGTCGCCAAGCTCTGAGGGATATTCTTCCAGTGGCAGCATCTGGCTCTTTGGCATGCTCTACAGACAGTTGTGCTGGCAGCATCTGGAGTTTCCTTTTAGCTTTGTCCTATGCTAATCTGTCAATCGGCTCTTTGGGCTGCCTTGTTCTCCTAGGTGCTTTTTCTTTCTGACAAACCTCTAAATTCTGAGTTGTTAAATGAGATCTTATAACATACCCCATGGGATTGCTCTCTACAAGGCATTTCTTTTGGCTTGTTCCAAAGGGAATATTTCAGCAAATCCCTCTTAATTTAATAATTTAAAAAAAAAAAAAAAAGGACCAGATTCTCAGCTGGTGTCAATCATTGGAGTGCCAGTTGACTTAGGTAGAGCAAAGGACATTTATACTAGCTGACGATTTGCCCGAGACTTTATAGTAACCTTTGAGGCACCCCTACCTTCAACCAAGTACTGTAAGTTAGCTGTAAGAAAAACATTGGCACATGTGGAGTACAATGCAGAACAGAAGCTTCAGCTGCCCCTCTGAAAACATGCCTATTTAGGGCCAGATCTTTAGTTGGTGTAAATTAGTGTAGCTCATGGATTTCACTAGAGCTATGTCAATCCTCAGCAGAGGATCTGGCCCTTAGGCTATACTACATTCACTCTCTCTCTCTTTCTCCTCCTGAATAAGCCACTTAAACTGCATAGCTGCTATATTAGTTTCCTAAGAGGTGTTGGCATCTGGACAGATCACATTCCATTGGACCCTGGGATGGAAAGAATGAATTCAGGAACAAAGAATGAAATCCTCAGTTCTGTACCCAGAAATCTGATATTCATGAAAGGGTATGGGTTAGCTGGTAGCTTGCCCTCAACTGGACCTTGAAATTACAGGCTAACGGGAATACTTGTACGTAACCTTCCCCTCCCCTGCCAAGAATCAGAATGTGCTGAACTTCAACAAAACTAAATACAGCTCAAGCGATGCATGGTAGGTGGGGAAAAAAAATCATAAGTGAGTTTAGTGTGATTGAAAAGCATAAGATTAAAAGCTCTGAAATCCTGCATTTATTCACGGAACTGGCACAGCATGTGCCATGACACTGGAAAGGTCCCGCGACTTTGTTCTGCAGAAACCACCTCTGTGGGTAGGAGTATATTTAAGGCTCCCTGTTATTAAATCTGTGGCCTTTTGTCTGTGACTGTCAAATATGATACAAATTGTCAGGCAGGAGCTAGTCTGAGATCACCCACTCACTGTAATGTATGCTACCAAATGGCTGGCAGGTGAGCGTGTCTGTCACTGCTGAACCTGGGCCAGACCCAAACCAATGAAAGTCACATTTTACCAGTCCCTGATCCTGTCTGCAAAAGACCCACAAGGTTTTGTTGCTTTCATCATGTAAGGATCCTTGTTTCAGATCAATATAATAATTGGTCTGAAAAAGGATGCTCTCCATGGAAAAATTACAAGTCAAAAATTTCTTTGGCCACCTCTACTTACTTAACATAGTTCAAAGTGGAACATGAGCACTTCTGTAAGGAAGAGAGGGAATGCCTTTCTGATGTGGGACTATGTTATTACATTATTTCAGACTAAATTTTACTGCAATAAGGTATCATAACTTTGCAAAAACTGTGGTTATGAATGAAATCTAAATGATTGAGAGCCACAAACCAAAGGAATCTTATCAATATTACCAAAACTCTTGTGGCAATCCAATGTCAGGGCCCAATCCTGTAAAGATGCTGGATGGGATGCTGTCATGGTATAATTCCCCACTCTGAACCTTAGTGTCCAAAAGATGGGGTACCAGCATGAATTCCTCTAAGCTCAATTACCAGCTTAGAACCTGTAGCACTGCCACCAACCAGGAATTCCAGTGCCTGGTACACTCTGGTCCCCCCAAAACCTTGCCCAGGGACCCCCAAGACCCAGACCCTCTGGATCTTAACATAAGGAAAGTAAACCCTTTCCCTCACCGTTGCCTCTCCCAGGCTTCCCCTCCCTGGGTTACCCTGGGAGATCACTGTGATTCAAACTCCTTGAATCTTTAAACAGAGGACAATTCACCTTCCTCCCTCCTTCTCTCTTCCCCTCCCAGATTCTCCCTGAGAGAGAAAGTAATCCTACTACAGAGAGAAATTAACCTTTCTCTCCCCCTTCCCTCCTTTCTCCCCACCAATTCCCTGGTGGATCCAGACCCAGTCCCCTGGGGTCTCACCAGAATAAAAAAACCAATCAAGTTCTTAAACAAGAAAAGTTTTTTAATTAAAGAAAGAGGAAAAAAAACAGTAAAAATTATCTTTGTAAATTTAAAATGGAATAGGTACAGGGTCTTTCAGCTATAGACACTGGGAACACCCTCCCAGTCTAAGTATACAAGTACAAATTAAAATCTTTTCAGCAAAATACAAATTTGAACTCCTTCCAGCCAAACACACATTTGCCAATAAAGAAAACAAACATAAGCCTAACTTACCTTATCTACCTAGTACTCACTATTCTGAGCACATAAAAACCTGGATCAGGGAGATTGGAGAGAAACCTGGTTGCACATCTGGTCCCTCTGAGCCCCCAGAGTGAACAACAACCAAACACTAACAGCACAGCACAAAAGCTTCCCTCCCTCAAGAGTTGAAAGTATCCTGTCCTCTGATTGGTCCTCTGGTCAGGTGACAGCCAGGCTCACTGTTCTTGTTAACCCTTTCCAGGCAAAAGAGATATGAAGTACTTCTGTTCCATTAACTCGTAACTCTCTGTTTATGACAGATGCTAAATGCAATGAAGTTAATGGAGTTAGCCCTGATTTACAGCAACATAATTGGAGGTTAGACTCTGGCCCAATGTGACTTTAAAATGACAGAGAATGTAAACAGTACCAGCTGCTTATCTCTGAGAACTTTCAAAGGATGGTAACTGTATACATTTGCCTGGACACATGGAAGGAGGAGAAATGACCAGGAGAGTTATGCAAATTGACCTGTAGCCTACTACCCACAAGATGAGGCATGTGAAACCATTCTATAATGTTGCAGGTGCTGTAGCAAATGTGGGGTGGGTGGCACTCGAGCACTTTCTTCTCTTCTCAAGAGTGACATAAAATTTCTGTCTTCTCTGCTCCCTCCCTGATAGTTGGTTCCTGGTGTGTGTGTCCTAAAACATAAATTGATGCTAAACAATGCTATACCTTCCCTGGCTCTATAAGTCATGTTCCTATTGCCCTGTTGCAGAGTAAGTGTGACATCGTGCTGCTTGTTTCCATAACATACAAACAGAACCACTCCCTTCCTTTCTGTTGCATTCCCACTGGCTTTGTAACTTTTTCCTGTCTGCGTGCACTCACTCTCACTCCCTCAGGTCAGGATTGCAGTATTTAGGCCACTTTCCATTAAGGATTAGTCTTTGCAAGAAAAATCAGGCCCTGGTGGAACATGCTCTTGTGTCATATTAATGAGCCCTACGCTGAACTCAAATAGGCCCTGAGTGTACTGATGGAAACAAGGCTTTGTAAAATCTCGTGTGTCCTCGAGGTCATGTTCTAACATGACTTCATTTTTCTAGTGAAGATCAGCCCTGAGGTGGGTGGCCTGGGCGGCAGAGGTCAGAACTATTGTCGCTAATGGCTGTGTCTTTAGGGATAGGAGAGGGGGGCACTCTTCCTCCAGCAGTATTAACACCAACTTCATTATGCCTGATGGGCTTCAGCTTCTAGAGGCAGAATAGGTGGTGCCATTTGAACTCTTGCTTTAGACCAGTGGTTCTCAAACTTTTGTATTGGTGACCCCTTTCACACAGCAAGCCTCTGAGTGCGATCCCCCCTTATAAATTAAAAACATAATTTTTTTATAACATAAGACTGGCCATACTGGGTCAGACCAAAGGTCCATCCAGCCCAGTATCCTGTCTACTGACAGTGACCAATGCCAGGGTCCCAGAGGGAGTGAACCTAACAGGTAATGATCAAGTGATCTCTCTCCTGCCATCCATCTCTGCCCTCTGACAAACAGAGGCTAGGGACACCATTCTTTACCCATCCTGGCTAATAGCCATTAATGGACTTAACCTTCATGAATTTATCTAGTTCTCTTTTAAATCCTGGTATAGTCCCAGCCTTCACAACCTCCTCAGGCAAGGAGTTCCACAGGTTGACAGTGTGCTGTGTGAAGAAGAACTTTATTTGTTTTTAAACCTGCTGCCCATTAATTTCATTTGGTGGCCTAGTTCTTAAATTATAGACTCATAGACTTTTTAAGGTCAGAAGGGACCATAATGATCATCTAGTCTGACCTCCTGCACAATGCAGGCCACAGAATCTCATCCATCCACTCTTGTAACAAACCCCTAACCTATGTCTGAGTTATTGAAGTCCTAAAATTGTGGTTTGAAGACCTCAAGCTGCAGAGACTCCTCCAGCAAGTGATCCATGCCCCATGCTGCAGAGGAAGGCGAAAAACCTCCAGGGCTTCTGCCAATTTGCCCTAGTGGAAAATTCCTTCCCAACCCCAAATATGGCGATCAGCTAAACCCTGAGCACGTGGGCAAGACTCACCAGCCAGCACCCAGGAAAGAATTCTCTGTAGTAACTCAGATCCTACCCCATCTAACATCCCATCACAGACCACTGGGCATACTTACCTGCTGATTAGCCTAGGGTAGCACACAAGGAAGTCTGTGTCAGAGCAGGGAATTGAACCCAGGTCTTCAGCTAAAAACAAATTTCAACCTATAGAGTGTGATTTAGTAGTTGAGGCCTAGCTTTGTTAGTATATTCGTAGGGCTCCATGTCTGTCTCAGTGGTCTGGGAACAAGTATATAACTTATTCACTTTCTCCACACCACTCATGATTTTATATACACCTCTACCTTGATATAATGTGACCCAATATAACGCGGTAAAGCAGTGCTCGGGGGGAGGGGGGCGGCTGTGCACTCAGGTGGATCAAAGCAAGTTCGATATAATGCACTGTCACCAATAACGCAGTAAGATTTTTTTGGCTCCCGAGGACAGCGTTATATCGAGGTAGAGGTGTACTTCTATATATCTCTCCCCCTAAGTCTCTTCTTTTCCAAGCTGAAAAGTCGTAGCTCTTTAATCTCTCCTCATATGGGACCCATTCCAAACCTCTAATCATTTTACTTGGCCTTCTCTGAACCTTTTCTAATGCCAGTATATCTTTTTTGAGATGAGGAGACCACATCTGTACGCAATATTCAAGATGTGGGCATACCATGGATTTATACAACAGCAATGAGATATCCTCTGTCTTATTCTCTAACCCTTTTTTAATGATTCCTAACATCCTATTTGCATTTTTGACCGCCACTGCACACTGCGTGGACATCTTCAGAGAACTATCCACGATGACTCCAAGATCTTTCCTAATTAGTTGTAGCTAAATTAGCCCCCAGCATATTGCATGTATAGTTGGGGTTATTTTTTTCAATGTGCATTACTTTACATTTATTCATGCTAAATTTCATTTGCCATTTTGTTGCCCAATCACTTCGTTTTGTGAGATCTTTTTGAAGTTCTTCACAGTCTGCTTTGGTCTTAACTGATTATTGACAATCAAATGGATACTTCCACCAACTCTGAAATGTGGGAGATTAGACAGTGTCAACGTTTCAGGAACAATACCTTGACCAGAGAAAGCAGCATCACCATGAACCTGTAGGCAGATGACTTTGTCTCCAGGTTGTGCAGCACTGTCTAGCGAGTAATTTCCATCAAGAAGAGACTCCTGTCTTCCGCATGTCTTGCCAACAGCCACCGGATTAATTGCTTCTAGATGTGATGGATTAGGCAACGTGGTGACATGCAGAGGGTGGTGTGAATCAAAGTCTAGATCTACAGAGGATGTCAGGTGGGACAGGACATCCCCAATCGCTGGCGAATTCTCTGGAAACTCACTTAAGCCATGCATTTTACGGAACATCAGCTCAGGTGGAAACGGAAGCAGCCCAGTGAGGAGATTAAGCCTTCCTCGATGAGGCATTCCAAGAATGAGGTCTGTCACCCCAGTGTACACACACATCTTTAGCAACTCATGAAAAAACCCCATCATGCTCTCTGCTCCTTCACCACTCTCTCGTTTCACTGTGGCAAACTTGGTGGCCAAGAACCGGTCAAACTCCTGAGATTCTAGCATCACGTTAGACAAATGCTTTCTCTCTTCTGTTGTAAATACCTCCTGTTTAAATTGCTCAAACCTTTTAGAAAACCATTCTCTCTCCTCCAAGCTTGACAGCAGTTTAGGATCATCTGCAAACTTTGCCACCTCACTGTTTACCCCTTTCTCCAGATCATTTCTGAATAAGTTGAATAGGATTGGTCCTAGAACTGACTTTTGGGGAACACCACTAGTTACCCCTCTCCATTCTGATAATGTACCATTTATTCCTACCCTTTGTTCCCTGTCTTTTAACCAGTTCTCAATTCATGAAAGGATCTTCCCTCTTATCCCATGACAACTTAATTTACGTAAGAGCCTTTGGTGAGAGACCTTGTCAAAGGCTTTCTGGAAATCTAAGTACATTATGTACACTGGATCCCCCTTGTCCATGTTTGTTGACCCCTTCAAAGAACTCTAATAGATTAGGAAGACATGATTTCCCTTTACAGAAACCATGTTGACTTTTGCCCAACAATTTATATTTTTGTATGTGTCTGACAATTTTATTCTTTACTATTGTTTCAACTAATTTGCCCGGTACTGCTGTTAGACTTACCAGTCTATAATTGCCGGGATCACCTCTAGAGCCCTTTTTAAATATTGGCGTTCCATTAGCTATCTTCCAGTCATTATAAAAGCTGGAGGGGAAGTGGGGTTTGGGGGTGGAGGCTGACAGCTTGTGACTCTCACGTAATAACCTCACGGCCCCTTGAGGGGTCACAGCCTCCAGTTTGAGAACCCCTGCTTCAGAGCTTAGTGTAAGAGTGCTGTTTGGCTGAGGAGGGGAGACCAGCTGGAACTCCCTGACTGGATCAGAAAAGGGTGGGAAGTCGGGCTGGGCAAACCTACGACTCTCCCTTTCTACAGCTGCTGGAACATTCCTGTCCTAGCACTTAGCATTTCCTGGTAGTGGTGTCCTCCAAAGCTGAATCCTCCCAGCCATTCCAAACAAACGAGACCATGTTGTCACTCAAGGATTCCCTCTACAGTGACTCCTTTCCCAGCCAGCAAGTTCTGTTATCAAGAGAATGGTATTAAGTTCTGTGATAAATATTTAATAGAGCACTGGGTTGGTCTTACTTCTTACTTAGCTTCTGGGAAATTTGGTTAGAAGCATATTTGAAATATCTCATTCCAAAGTGTAATGTTTTGAACAACATTGCCTTCCTTGAGGGAGTGCATCCTTTCTCAATTGTTTATAACGATTCGCTTCAAGAACTCTGTGGGTTGGAAGGAAGTAGCACAGTGTGAACAATCTCGTCTTCTGCCAACCCAAGCAGCAGTCAGCTTTGCAAACCCATATCTTTCTGTCACTTCTCTGTTTTAAAAGCAAATGTGAGTCGTGCCCACCCCTGAGCCCAAGGAGTGGAAGTTGGCCATTTATTCAGATTCTCTGTCAAACATTACATTGGGTTCAGCTTCTTTGCCCCATGTCAGATGCTGTCTGCGTTCTTTTCTTATGTCAATTAGTATAAAGATTTCAACTCATTTAACCTTGAATGTAGTCATTAGTTAAGCAATTAAAATTAAAGGATGAGTTAATGGGCAGTGTCAAACATTCAGAGAAACATCTGGTGTAATAAAAGTGTGCATTTTAACTTATGAATAATTGAGACACCTTTTTTCAAAGCTTGGTTAGCTAACAAGAGGAGACTATCTGGGTAATGCTGGAATCTCTGGTGTGTATGTGTGTGTCCCGCTACCACCACACCACCCAACAGTGGGCATTCTCTTCACACCACATTGCCAACACCAGGATAGTGGAAGTGCTGCATGTCAGGACTAAGGTTCATTTCCAGAATGGTTTATGTAATGGCCAGTTCTGGCCATTGGTACCAGCTCTTTGATTTAATGGCACCCGATTTACATGACTTTAAATCAAAAGGAATTGCTGACTTTAAAAACAAACAAACAAACCCCCACAATATTAGCTCCTGAGTATATTTGCTGTTGGACATTAATGCCAAGGATTTTGATGACTCAAAATGCTTGAATTCTATCACCAAGTATAATTAACTCAGACATTTTGGCAGGCAGTTGATGTGAATGAACAACTTCACTAATGCATTGAAGGTAATACTGTAAATATTGAGTGGAGTTGAAAGAGGGATAATATGAAGTATTTGTCTAATTACTGTAGAAGTGTCTGAGGAGGAAATGATTTCCTCTCTCCCCTGCCCCCCAAACATCCGTACATAAATGTATAATCTCCTAACCAGAGTCATCGGCTACCAGGGGAGGGAAGAGCAGAAGGCATATGGGGTGAACTCTTAATCCCAGTTAAATCAATGGGAGATTTGCTATTGACTTAGTGGGACAAAGAATTCACTGCAAAGCATCTCATTGTTGCAGACCTAATTTACCGAGAAAATGCTTAGATTCTATGGTGACGGGTAGTGTGGAAAACTCATAGCTAGTCTGTTCTCATATTCTTAGCATAAATCTAACGTATGCAATATGGTCCTGGTCTTTCAAGGATCTCCATGTGGTCAGACATTTGAGCACATGTAGTCCCACTGAAGTCACTGAAGTTCCATGTGGGTGCAGGAATCTGCCCACATAGAGCTCCTTGTTGGAAAGAGGCCTGTATTATCAAGGTCCTAATCAACATAATTTCCATCATAGATTCCAAAGCCAGAAGGGACCATTGTTATCAGCTAGTGGTCTGACCTCCTGTATCTCTCACGCCACAGAACTTCTCCACAATAATTCCTAGAGAAGATCTTTTAGAAAAAAATCCAATCTTGACTTAAAAAATGGTCAGTGACAGAGAATCCATCGTGATGCTTGGTAAATTGTTCCAATGGTTAATTACTCTGTGCCTTATTTCAAGTCTGAATTTGTCTGGCTTCAGCATCCCGCCATTGGCAAGGGACTGGGAGAAGTATAACACAACTCATTTTGCTTAATTCTTTAAAATGGGAGAGTGGGGGTAAGCTGACAGGATGACCTGGAAATGGTTAGAGCTGGCTAAACTCAATAGTCTTGGCTAGAGTGTAGTGCCAAAAGTGATTCTGCCCCAAATTTCACTCTATCAAGCAAATTTCAGGTTTTAAAAAATTGTTTTCCTCTTAAAAACAGATATTGTGCACAAGGGACTCTCCCAACGCCTCTAGGATTTTCTGTTTCATGTGTGGAACTGTATTTTGGGTGGAACTATGTAATAAACTATGCCAAACAAAAAATTCCTTTAAGTTTTTAAAAATTACAACAGTATCAAGCCAATAGGAATACAGAGAAAAACATTAGCATCTGGGTCTCTTTAGCATACCCCACTTTTTAGAGGGAGAGGAGTGGGATTGGTTGGAATAAAACCAGAGGAAACAAGAGAAAAATGGTCACTGAAATAAAGCAACAGCACACGCTTAATATTCAAGCCTCCTAAAAGAGGAAACTGATTCTAGCCAAGTTTTTGACAATTGTAATGTTAGACTATAAAACAATTATACCTATTCAACAATTAGTAATTGAAGAGAGTAGCATAAAAATCCCCAAAGCAAACCAAATGTATACAAACCAAATATTTGCGGGGTTTTTTTTGACAGTGTCTGCGAGATATAGGTCTGTCCATACCTGCTGCAATAATTAAGTTTTTTGTATAGCCTCTCAAATATAAACACTTCCATCATTACCTTAGCAAAGGGGAAATAATCTGTCAGCTCAAAAAGCTAAAGGCAAACTATGACCCAATTTATAGTTCAGTCTTCCAGTTCCTTTATTCTCCAAGATTGCTCCGGCCATTCTGCTGGATTTTTTTGCTAGCACTCTCAGCTGCCTGCCTGCCTCTTTTTTAAACTAAATCACTACTCCTCATTGCTTGGAGCCCAGCATAATATAAAATTGTCCCTTGAATATTTTCAGATATCTCATGCAAAAGATTAACACTTATATTAAAGTGGTGAAATAGGATATGTAGGAACCAGGAAATGAAGACTTAAGTCTGAAAACTCAACCTTGTCTCTCCCTTGTTGCACATTTGCCTCTCATAAATTTGTCAAAATTTTGTATTTGCTGTAATACACATACAGACTTGAATTTTGTATACAGCTTTACATATAGTACAATCTCCAGACTTGTTTTGTAGATCTCACTGAGATTTCAATCGAGACAAGTTTAAACAAAATTTTAGCTGCTGAGTTATAAATGTATAAAATTGCTGATTTGAATGTACAGGGCAAGTGTGTTTTTGTGCATGCAGAATTCAAGAACCGCTGAAGAGATTTTGCTTGAACAAACAAGCTCAACTCTGAGCAGACACAAGGTGTAGAACTTTTCTCAAACAAATTCTTTTGGGGTGAAAATTTGGAAAAAGAAAGATTATACTCAAAACCACATTTTAGCCTTAACCATAAATAAAGAATTCTTTTAAACTTTTATAGCAAAAAAAGAACACAAGACAAATGTTATGGCTTATAAAATGCTTTTATTTGCATGTTCAGTTATATTTTAAAAAGTCAGACAAATGTCTTTTTCCCTTTATTACCACCCTCTCCAAAACAAACCCCTTCACACTGGAAGTGCTATCTCAAATGCAACTTGAGTAGTGTTATTGCGATATTATAACAGAGCTACAAGCGACAGTGTTTCCACTGTAGTAACCTGTTTGATTTCAACTTTGCCTTAAACTTTAAAAAAAATTGTACATTTTTTTTTCAGCCAGAGAGTGTTTAAATAATGGATCAGTGAAGAAATTATTATGAAATAATGTAGCTGATGTTGATATTTATTGACTTTACTGGTAGCAGGTCAGAGCCTCTTTTTCTTACATACGGTGCATCCTTTAGAAAACATCCTCAAATAAATGTGGACCAGCAACTAATCTATCATAGAACATACTGTACCTTGTTATAGCACAGAGTATGCTTGTTAATGCTTCTCTTAATTTTTCAATTACACTTTTATTAGGCTTATCAAATATTCACTTCCTACTTGTCAGTAATAGCTCTCAATGATGGAAGTTGAGCAGTGTAATTTTGTGTGTGCGTGTGTAAATGGCATCCACTATAAATTTTCTAAGGCAGAGACGATGGTTTTATTCTCTCTGCAATGCACCATGGACACCTATGGTGCTAATTATAAACATTAATATCATTGTAGACAACTTCTTGTAGCATTTTGATGATATCCCTTTGTTTCCCCATCATTTGTGCAGTCACACACTATAAAATACTTCCGATGAACCCATTTCATTATAGGTTTTTAAGTTTTAAAACACTGTTTGCTATTTAGTTATACTATCTTCATACAGTACCTCATGAGTCCTGTTTAGTAATAGTCCTCTGCAAGTCAGAGTTGTGCTAATCATGACTTTTGACTGCTACAATAAAACAAGCGTGGAAGGGAACTGGTTAGTTTAGGTACTCAGGCTACGTCTACACTACAGCATAAAATCGAAATAACTAAAACCGGTTTTATAAAACCGATATTATAAAATCGATTTTATGCGTCCACACTAGGGCACATTAATTCGGTGGTGTGTGTCCATGGTCCGAGGCTAGCGTCGATTTCTGGAGCGGTGCACTGTGGGTAGCTGCTGTAAAATGATGAGGCCAATAACTTCGATTTCCATCCACACTAACCCTAAATCGATATAGTAATATCGATTTTAGCGTTACTCCTCTCGTTGGGGAGGATTACAGAAATCGATTTTAAGAGCCCTTAAAATCGATTTAAAGTGTGTTGTAGTGTGGACGGGTACAGCGTTAAATTGATTTAACGCTGTTTAAATCGATTTAACTGCATAGTGTGGACCAGGCCTCAGTAACGGAATGCAGAAGCTCTTGTTTCAAGGGTGGTAGTTCAAATTTAGTCTCAGGTGGAATAGGTCAAACTATCGTGTGAGATGAGGGGGGAAATAAGAAAATGTATCGTGCTTACCTGAAAATTTCCTTCCCCTGAAATTCTGGCCAGTCAAGAGAACTTCCACAGCCAGCATACTTCCCTTTTGCTTTCCTAAATTAAATCCCTGCTGGAGGAACTCAGAGCCATTTCACTTGTTCAACATGGATGTTAAACTATGGACTCACACCACCGAGCAGAATATCTTCTATTTATTGACTGGTTATATGACCATGGCTTTATCCAAGTCCCCATTTTGAATTTGGCTGGTCCTATCCAGAGGATTGCTTTTGTACTAGCAGACCTCTGCTGTGAGAGAGACATCAGAAGGTCCAATGCTAGATTAATCTGGCCGAAGAGCCACAGCTTTCTCCACAAGGAAGGCATAAATCGTATCGCTGCTGCCTTCTCTTTCCTGTTTTTATATTGTCCTGGGGAGCAGTAGAAGAGATGGGAAAACATAGCAGTAACCTTGCCCAGCTTTGTGAGTGGGCATTCAGCACCTCGCAGGCCAAGTCCTGATACACAATGAGGCCACAAGACTCTCTATTTGCTCTTTCCAGATGCAAAGAGGTCAAGCACCAGCCCATCAAACTGACTTACAGCATGTGAGGATACATTTGGTTGCAGGTTCTAGTCTTCTAATCCAACTTCTGCCATGTAAATCTTGGCATTCATCTTCCCTAGATGGGCAGTGCATATAGAGAACTTTGCTCCACCTAGGCCAAGAAAATTTCTCTCCAGAGTAGGGTTGATCATGTAATTCCTAGTTTGTTATTGAAAACCCCCTCAGATATGTTGACCGTCATGACGAGAACAAACCTGTTCCCTAGGGAAGGTATAGTGTTCCAGGATCTCAATGAACCCAATGAAAGGTATTCCAGCTAGTGGAAGCTGGGCTTTCTCTTTCTGGTGCCCATTCCCTGAACTGGAAGGATTCCTTAAAAATAAAAACACCTAAATCCACATTCATGAGCAGAGCATATACAATTGGCCCTAGAGCTCTGCAATGGACAGGAAGGGTGAAGTGCAGAGGAGATAACAGGAATTATTAAATGGGTCTCCAGTGAACTCTGAAGCATGCCTATGGGAGATCAGAATTCCCAAGAGGCTCCAATAAGAATTGGATTTTTGTTTCAGTGACACCACTTGTTATCCATTAGGGCCATCTTCATCCTCTGTTAATGTTCCAAGATGAATGAGACCTTCTACCTAATTGTATTCATCCTCAGCGCAGGACAGTGAATGCCTTAGCCCCCTCCTTTGGGCGTGAAAGCTACCAGGTCCCATCAGAACAAAATTGTTAATATTTATTTTGTTCTGTTGGGACCTGGTAGCTTTCATGTCCAAAGGAGTGGGGCTAAGGCAGTGCTTGCCTGAACGTGGCTGCTCGTGAAGGGACTGTGTAGTGAAGACGCTACTCGTTCATGTAAAAATCTCCCCCAGTTAAAACTGCTGAGCCCCTGACCATCAGGTGAAATAGCCACATATACACAATGGTAGTGATACCAGGTTACGTTTGGACTAGTGCACCCAGAGGAATCTGGTATCAGAGGGGAAGCCGTGCTAGTCTGGATCTGTAAAAAGCAACAAAGAGTCCTGTGGCACCTTATAGACTAACAAATGTATTGGAGCATAAGCTTTCATGGGTGAATACCCACTTCGTCAGATGTCTGAGGAATCTGCTCACCTTATAAAATGGAGATATGAGGGGAATAGATGGTGGGCCAAAGGTTCCCTTACTGTTGTTCCTGTGGTGTGGCTGCTCTCCCTCTCACCACTCCAGACACAGCTGCTGGGGGCGGAGGTGGAGGCAGGGGCAAGGCATGGCAAGCTGCAGCAGAAGCTGGGAACAATAATCTGGACACTAGAGCGTGGTGACCCATAGAAATGGCTGGGAATGGTAGCCCAATGGTTAGGGCACAGTGAGCCACAGTGGCTGCTGGAGACTTCCAGTGCCCTCCATCTGTGACCTGTGGGGAAGGAGGCAGCTCAGCTCTGTAGTTAGAGGTATGGCTGTTCGTGTGAGCTCTAAGGACTCAGGTGTCATCGTCCACCCTTCTGCCTTCACTCCCTCATGGAGGGGCAGGGTGCTGCCTGTTTCTGGACCTAATTCTTATCCATTCCTGTCAGGAAGAGAGGACGTCAGGCCACCTTGCCTGGACAAAGGGAGGCAAACTGCACTCTGTTCACAAAACTGGTCAGGCTCTTCAACGAGACACTCATAAGGAGGTGAAGCAGAACAGATGCACTTTTCCTTCTGCCTCTGGCTTTGCTTGGCTCACTCACTGAAACCTGCAGAGGCACCAGCAGCTGCATATTCCTCAAATGGGGAAGTAGAGCTGAGGGGACAATCTTCCCCGATAGACAATGACTGTTCTGAGAAGCTGCTGGGAATTAGACAAACGTGTACTGAGCTAAACTGTTAGTCAGAGAATTTGAAATCAGGTTTGGAATTTCCCTTCGAAAAGCTATGCAGCTGGGAGGGCTGGCTGAGCTGCCGCCCAGTAAGGAGACAAAAAAACTGGATACAACTTCAGGAAGTTGGGATTCCCCTACTGGCAGAGCCTGCCAGGCGTGGTTCTGTCCTCAAACTGAACGCAGGCTGAAGCACCCGTCTGGCGGATTTGAGGACAGTCGAATGAAGTGAATATTTTCCCGAAGTGTTTTCCTGGAGTAGAGTTGTTCTCCGCAGCACAATTTCCCAAGGAATGCTTTGTATGTGTGTGTGTTTTGCACCTTTGGTAGATGATAGTGAGCAACAGTTCTTATAACCTGTCAGGAGTTCAGTGGCTCTGTGCAATGAATTGTTGGTCTTGGGTCAGTTCCAGTTCCCTGCCTTGAACATTACTTTCATGTGATGCAAGAACAAGGGGGCGTTCAATGGTATTAAAAGGCAAAAAAAAAAAAAAAAAAAAAAAAAATTAAAATTGATGAAAGGAAAGGTCTTTTCACACAGTTAGCCCATGAGATGTCATTGCTACATGGTATCCCTGAGACAAGCAGAACAAGAGCATCCAGAGTTACAAGAGGAAAAAAAAAAAATATATATATATATATTTGGAATGGCTATAAATCCTCATGTTTCAGCCCCCAAACCAACCACTTATTAATAGGGGCTAGGAAGCAATGTTACCTTGTGTGCAGGTTATACCGTAGCTGTCTATTGTAAGGTTCCTTGCACCTTCCTCTGAAACAGCTGGTATTGGCTACTGCTGGAGCCAAGATAATGGACAATATGAACCAGTGGTCCAATCCATTATGTCGACGACTCTGTACTATTTAGTGGACCCTTGTTTTCGCCTGCATACTATAGCAACATGCAGACAATACCTCCCTTCAAAGTATTTTAAATAATTTTACTCCTGAATGCACAAACTGTGCCTCAGACCTAAATTGCAAACCCAGCGGACAGATCACATCTACCCGTGACATATATCTGAGGACTCTGCTTCTTTTCTTTTCCTCTCCCACTTGGGCCATGTTTGAATAGTGTCTGACCAAAAATAATTTACATTGAATTGCTTGTTGATGCCACTGGATTGACACTGATTTTCTGCTGGTGTGAGAGAAGATTTAGTCATATCTTAATTGGAGGGTGTAAAACTCAATACCTTACTTCATCCTGAATGCAGTGAATCCCATATTGCCTTGATTTCATCCTCAGCAGCCTCAAACACATGTTGAAGAGAAAAAGTGACAAGACTGGAGCCCTGTGCCGAATATACCATTGCTGCTTTTTAAATTATCTAGTATATTTATCCCTGCATGTTGCTTTGGGTGTCTCTCAAAACATACCTTTACTATTAGATGGGTTTATAGGTACAGAGAACTATTAAAAGAGAGCCTCTTGTATGAAACAAGAGGTATTGTATAGGGATTTGCCAAAGTCAAAAATCGCATAGCCAGGAGCGTGCTCCTGAGAAACCTTAGCCATGTGAATAGACCCATTAAAGACCAGCTGTGTGATCAGGAGCTGCAGCATGGGGTCCATAATAACAACCATGGCACAGATTCAGTTAACCTGATTGAGGAAGGGGGTTCCCCCTGCCAATGGATACTTTAACTGTATTTTAAAATAGTTCATTAGCAAATACTTATATAAATATTTAGTTGGAATAATTTTGAGTATAACTCCTACTTTACAGCAAATTTATTTTTTGATCTTCTGGTGTCTCCTGACACTTATGATGCGCTTAAGTCCATTTTACTGGACTGGTTACAATGTGCTGCAACAGCTTTCACAGAGCTATGGAAGAGTGGCTTGCTGAAAAATGCATTTTAAATGAATGTACCTTTCAAACCAACCACCAAAAATAGTTCAGATGAAAAGTGCTATATTAGTGCTATTATTTATTATGTATGTACAAATACACAACTAAAAAACCAGTTTATCTACCCAGAGATTTGGGTCAGATGTCTGCAAATTAAGGGTATCCCTACATTGCAACTGGAGGAATGATTGCACCATTTGCAGGTATGCTTGAGCTAGCTTTGATCTAGTTAGCATAAGTACCAATAGCAGTGAAGCTGTGGCCGCATAGGCTAGCCTCCGGAGTAGGTACCCAGGGTCCCAATCAGGCTTGCACAGTCCATGCTGTCACAGCTCCACTGTTATTAGTACCTGCTCTAGCTAGTGTAAATCTAGCTTGGGTATATCTACACCTGCTGCAGCCAGACCTCTGCTTGCAGTGCAAACAGACACACCTAAAGGCATCAATCCTGCAAACACATGCATATGCTTAACTTTATGCACAGGACATTTAATCAATGTGATTATTTGTGTATTTAAACTTCAGCAAAGCACTTAAGCACATGCTTGACAGAGACCAAGGTCCCGGATCCTGCAAGCTATTCTATATGGGCACCCTGTGCCCACCTGGAACACCAGTGATTTCAAAGGGACTTGGCTGCATCCACCCACACAGAGCAGCTTGCAGGCTGGGGCTTGAAAATTCTCATTGAACTAGATGTGGTCTTTTCAGAGAAGCCTGAGAAGTAGGCACTTAGTGCCCTTATACTGCGGTAAAACCCCAGGTGAAACACGCTCAATTCACTGGGAATTTTGGGTGTAAAAGGAATTCAGAAATGTGCCCCAAATCTCTTTTTCTACAAGGTACAACTTGTTCTCATTATTGACTTAAATATTCTTCAAACTGTACATCACACTGGGCCCTGGGAATGTCCCTTACAAGCCTTTACCAAACCTCTTCACCAAATGTCTTTCTCAGCATTATGATTTGATTAAAGCCCCTCTCCTTTCCCCTATTATGAATATTTATTTTAAAAAGATGAAACTCCGGGAATTATCTAAACCCTGAATCTTTAAAAAATCAACATATTTAATAGTATTATACAGCTGCAAAAAGAAAAAAATGTGGTTTATCAGTATCCTTCCCTATTCTCATATTGTATATTTGTCCATTAAACCAGCTTATTCTAATCTCTCTACTGTAAATCTCTGGTTTCCTGTTAAAACGGCACTTATTTAAGAAGCAAGAAGAGGCAGTTTATCTCTTCATGGTGACCCAAGAGCATCCCCTGGTGTACGTTTATGGTAACACTACAGTATTCTGTATCTCTTTGCATTGTGCAAGATTAACATTTCGAAAGTAAAGAACAAAAACCAATCATGGAAATCACCTCTGGCTGGTGGCACTAGATGTAAAATGATAAGAATGCAAATATAGCCCGTGAACAGTCACACAGATGAAGATCTGAGTTTAACAGGAGTGGATGACACTGAACACCTTGTAAAGCCAAGCCCTTAAGTGCTATATTTATGGATTGCTGAACTGGAATTCACCAGGTTCATTTGAAATCTAACCCTTTTATAATTGAAACAATGGGGGATTTTTAAACATAATCAATTAAATAGATTTTTTAAAATAGAAGATTGATTGACTGTACAGGGAACATTTGAATTACAAGATTCAGGCCAATAAAATACATAACTTTAATGTTTAAATGGCCTATGTTTTGACTATTTGTATTTTCTAAATAGACTAATGATTCCATTGCACCTTCTCCAAGTGTGTGGGGAAGTGTATTTTTCCTCTTGCAAAAGTTTCCTGTAGTTAGAATTTTGTTTTGTTGTGGCATCTTGAATGCATTGTGAGTGCCTATGTCAGCCTGAGACACTATTACTGCCATGTCATAAAGACACAATATAATAACTGAAATAGTCTATTATTTTAATTTTATTTTTGCAGTCATTAATAAGGCTGTGAGTCTGTCATGGATTCTGTGACTTTCCGAGACCCCTGTGACTTCTGCAGCAGCCAGTGCGGCTGGCCCAGGGAACACCTGAGCAACTCATTGGCCCATGGTCCTGTTGCACCGACTGCTGCTGGGGCAATCTCGGGCCACTGCGTGCCCGTCTCCTACAGCAGCAGGAGTTTGGGTGTGGGAGGGGGCTCAGGGCTGGGGCATGGGAGGGGGTGAGGGCTCAGGGGGGCTCCCTGGAAGTGTTGGCATCCCTCAGCTCCTAGGTGGAAACATGGCCAGGCAGCTCTGCATGCACCTCCACCTGCAGGCACTGCCCCTACAGCTATTGGTTACTGGCCAAT
Source organism: Gopherus flavomarginatus (assembly GCF_025201925.1). NCBI lineage: Eukaryota > Metazoa > Chordata > Testudines > Testudinidae > Gopherus > Gopherus flavomarginatus. The sequence goes on from NC_066621.1 coordinate 142,673,386, forward strand.
AGGAATTGTGGAGCCAGCACTCGGGGCGGAGGCAGTAAACACAACTGCCTGGCCATGCCTCTGCCTAGGAGCTGAGGGAGGGGGGACATCGCCACTTCCAGGGAGGTGCAGAGCCAGGCAGGGAGCCTGCCAACCCTGCCAACTGCCCCCCAGCACCAGCAGGGGTTCCAAGCCGTGTACTGCTCCCCCCTCAGCACCAGCAGCACCCCCAGGCCATCCCCCCCTCAAGATTTAGCCAAGGGTATAGTACAAGTCATGGACAAGTCACAGGCTATGAATTTTTGTTTATTGCCTGTGACCTGTCCATGAATTTCACTAAAAATGCCCATGACTAAAATGTAGCCTTAGTCATTAAGGGCAGCTACTATTCATTACTGATTGAAGCATCTTATCTTTCTTTCTGCAATTCCTAGCTTCTGATTTGTGTTCATTACTATCAACTTCCCCTTCCTTCCATTTGTTCTATATGTTTTAACTTTTTTCATAGCTGCTTTCAAACCCAAATTTCAAATTTTCCAAAATGAACATTTTCATTTTTTTTCATTTCTAAAACAGTTTTTCTGTGGGGAAATTAAAATAATTAAAATCAAAATGCTTTCACAAAAAAAGCTGTTTTAATAAAACTGAATTCTGACCAGCTCTGTAGAATTGTCAATAATAGTGCAGAAAAGGCAGACGTGTTCAATAAATATTTCTGTTCTGTATTTGGGAAAAGCCAGATGACATACTTAGATAACATGATGATGAAATACTTTCCATTCCAAGAGTAACTAAGGAAGATGTTAAACAGCAGCTACTCAAGACAGACATGTTAAAATCACCAGGTTCATCTAACTTGTATCCAAGAGATGCAAAAGATCTGGCCAAGAAACTCTCTGGGATAATATTGTTTTTCAGTGAGTATTGGAACATTGAGGAAGGTCCAACAGACTGGAAGACAGCTAATGCTATGGCAGTATTTAAAAAGTGTAAACAGGATGACACAAGTAATTATAGGCTTATTGGCCTGACATAAATCCTGGGCAAAATAATGGAAAAGCTAATATGGAGGGTTTATGGAAACTAGATCTTGTCTCTAACTGACTTGATATTTTTTTGGAAGAGGTTACAAGTTTAAATGATAAAGGTAAAAGGGTTGATATAAAAATTAAGCTTTTGTAAGGCATTTGAGTAGGTACTGCACAACATTTTGATTAAGAAACTAGAATGTTACAAAAATCAGCATAGCATATATTAAATGGATCAAAAACTGGTTAACTCTGGCTAGGTCTCAAAATGTAATTATAAATGGGGAGGTATCATCCAGCAGGCGTGTTTCCAGTGGGGTCCTGCAGGGATCAGTTCCTTCCTCTACATTACTTAACATTTTTATCAGTGACATGTAAGAAAACATAAAATCATCACTGATAAAATTTGCAAATAGCACAATAATGCAGGGGAGTGGTGAATAATGAAGAAGATAGGTCACTGCTACAGAGCGATTGAATCGCTGGGTAAACTGATGGCAAACAAACAAAATGTGTTTAATAATGACCAAATCTAAAGTCATACACCTAGGAACACAGGATATAGGCCATATTTAGAGGGTGGGGGACTCTATCCTGGGAAGCAGTGACTCTGAAAAGGACATAGTACATGTAATCAACTGAATATGAGCTCCCAGTGCAATGCTGTATCCAAAAGAACTAATGACAGCCTTGGATGTGTAAATAGGAGATTCTCGATCAGGAGCAGAGAAGTTACATTATCTCTGTATTTGGAACCGGTGCAACTACTACTGGACTACCAGGCCTAGTTCTGGTGTCCACTCTACAAAAAGGTGGTTGATAAATTGGAGAGGGGTCAGAGAAGAGCTATGAGAATGAAAAAAAAATGCTATAGAGTGAAAGATGCAAGGAGCTTAGTCTACAGACCTGATTAAAGAGAAGGTTAAGGGAGACCTGAGCACACTCTGCGAGTACTGACATGGGGAACAGAAATTTGACAGTAGACGACTTTACAATCTAGCTGATAAAGGGATAACAAAAGCCAATGGCTGGAAGTTGAAGCTAGACAAATTCAGACTAGAAATAAAGTGACCAGGGAGGGTAAATAACCATGGGAACCACTTAGCAAGGCTTGTGGTGGATTCTCCATCACTGGAAATTTTTAAAACAAGATGGGTTTGGTTTTTTTAAAGCTATGCTCTAGTTCAAACAAGGATTAATTCACGGAAGTCCTATGGCCTATGTTGTACAGGAGGCCAGAGGAAGGTGATTAGAGTGGTCTGATCCAGCTTTGTAATCTATTAATTGTTTGTGAGGTGCTTAGTTACTATGGTAATAAGGGCCATATAAGAACCTTAGACAGACATGCTGCTGAGCTACTATTGTAGCTAATAGGCAGGAGTACTGGCTGCACAGCGCTTCTCCTCCTGCATTGGATTTTGAGCCAGTGGAGCTGCATGGGGACACCTTCTTGTGGGCCAAATGACTGCCCCGCTCCTGATTCTCCACACTCCTATGCAGAGAGTCTATATGGAGCCTGGCTCTATGATGCACGGGGGGTAGGAGTGTGTGTGTGTCAAATCCCACTGTGTTCAGGTTGTGTGGGGACGTTTGTGTTGTTACCCTCAAACAGAACAGTATTTCTGTCCTAACACATTAGATCTATTGTGTGGGGGGAATCAGCAAAAATATGCTGTAGGGGAACTCCAGACCCCCACCCCCACCTTGCTGCCCAATGAGCCAAAGTCCCCTGTGCTAGGACAGGGGCATGGACAAAAACTCTGCAGGAGTCACTAGGAGGCATTTCCAAGTGGATTTTTCCATGGTCAGGCCATAATTGCTTATGTTACATCAAAAAGTGTTGCTCTATTTCCCATACAGAGTTCATCTTTGGGCCCTCTGCAGCTCCACAAGAAGAGTTAGTCATCTTCCAGCCGGCAGCGGGGATGCCTGTAGAGAGGGCTGGAGCTTGCTAAGCTGAGCACAGGGCTGTTTGCCCCTTCCTCAGACAAATAAGTGGGATTTTAAAAGGCAGCCATTCACGTTAAAACTTGGCTGTGAAACACGCCTCTGCTTCTATGGAGGAAGTAGCTGGAAATAGGAAATCCTCCTATTTCTTCACAACACCACATCATTCCTTTGGAATTTATGCAGCGACCAAGTATGAGCCCAGCAGCTGCACACAGCTCCATAATATTTAGCATTTATATAGCACTCTCCTGTGTACAAACACTGTCTAATGCATCCTCACAATACTGCTGTAAGGCAGATCAGTAGTGCTATCCCCATTTTACAGATGGGCAAAGAAACAGGCAGGTAGAGAAAGCAACTTGACCAAGACCACACAGTGGCTCTGGATTTCCAAGAGAACATGCTTGGGAAGCATAATTCCAGACTTCCACCTCATCCTCTGGATCATGCCATCTCCAGCAAGGGACTGGTAAACTGGTTCAGATATAAAAGAACATTCAGCTGAAATCAAATCAAACTTTAGGTTGTGTATGTCATAAACAGATAGCTAAAGGTTAATGTCTCTTTCACCTGAAGCACCTGACCAGAGGACCAATCAGGAAACCGGATTTTTTCAACTTTGGGTGGAGGGATTTGAGTGTCTGAGTCTTTTGTTTTCTGGCTGCCTGCTTTCTCTGAGCTTTGGAGAAGTAGTTTCTTTTTTCTAGTCTTCTGTTTCCAAGTGTAAGGACAAAGAGATCAGATAGTAAGTTATATGGTTTCTTTTCTTTGGTATTTGCATGAATATAAGTGCTGGAGTGCTTTGATTTGTATTCTTTTGGAATAAGGCTGTTTATTCAATATTCTTTTAAGCAATTGACCCTGTGTTGTATCATCTAATACAGAGAGAACATTTGTACTTATTTTTCTTTCTTTTTATATAAAGCTTTCTTTTAAGACCTGTTGGAGTTTTTCTTTACTTCAGGGAAATTGAGTCTGTACTCACCAGGGAATTGGTGGGAGGAAGGAATCGGGGAGATCTGTGTGTTGGATTGCTAGCCTGATGTTGCATTCCCTCTGGGGGAATAGGAAAGTACTTTTTGTTTCCAGGATTGGGAACAGAGAGGGAGATTCACTCTGTTTGGATTCACAGAGCTGGTGTCTGTGTATCTCTCCAGGAGCACCTGGAGGGGGGAAGGGAAAAAGGATTATTTCCCTTTGTTGTGAGACTCAAGGGATTTGGGTCTTGGGGTCCCCAGGGAAGGTTTTTCAGAGGGACCAGAGTGCCCCAAAACACTCTAATTTTTTGGGTGGTGGCAGCAGGTACCAGGTCCAGGCTGGTGGCTAAGCTTGGAGGTTTTCATGCTAACCCCCATATTTTGGACGCTAAGGTCCAAAACTGGGACTAAGGTTATTACAGTGTAATGGAGAAAACTTGTGTGGGCCACTGAAGGAGGAGTCAGGCAAGGTAGGCTTCTGTCCTGGTTCTACCAGTGACCTGCTGTATGAGTTTAGGTAAGTCATTTCAGCCCTCTGTGACTGTGTATTTCCTCCTACTCTGATCTATTTAGATTGAAGGCTCTTTAAAATAAAAGTGCAGGGGGTTTCACTAAGTGTTTGTACGGTACCTAGCACAATGGGTGGTGGCCTCTTGGTAATTACTGTAATATAGTTAGTAGCCAATAAATTGAAGTTGCTACTAGTCAGTTTTAACTGCTGCTTTTCAACTTTGCTCTTCTTTGTCATATTTTTAATTGAGAAAAACTATAGAGATTTCATTTACAATAGGAATCAGACAAAGGAAGAGAAAACAGATGTTGCTTTATCAGAGCAAATACATGATTACCGAGAGCAGGGATCACCTAGAATGTGGAGACATTGAGAGGTCTGTATAATCAAAACTGGGCAAGGACTGGTTACTTGGAGATTCCGCAGATGGGGTGTAATTTGAAGCGACAATAGAGGTTCAGCTGTAAAATGCTCCCTATTCCCAGGCCAGGAAACAGTATCTGTTTCTTACTAGTGATGGCGCTGATACATTGCTCTGTGAAGAATCAGTGCTGGATCAACTCCTGGAAAAAAATAACAGCAAAGCGAGGAATCCAATGTAGATGTCCAAGGTGATTTTCTAAATATGGGCATCTCCTGACCTGATCAACCCTATGAAAGAATAGAGCCTTTAACTCCACAATCTATTACATCTGTGAGAGGACTGAATCCATGCAGTCTAAGTTTGTTGATATAATACATTTTATATATAGCCCATTACAGAGGAATTATTTGATACTATATGAGAAAAGCTGCATACCTTCCCTGACTGCTGTCTTTTGTTAAATCAGTGACCAAGTCAGACTGTGGGCATATATTAACTATATAAGGTCAAACTCAGGGATAGATTTTCAAAAGGTAGAAGACTAATGTAAAAATATGAATGCAGTCAAGTACCTAACTGGTATTTGCATCTGCATACCAATTAGATACATGTGCACACTCACTCTTGCACATGGGCCTAAATGTCTGACTTTTTGATAATCTGGCCCTTAATGTACAGTATAAATCCTATCAAGCCTAGTTTCCACCGACAAAATTAATTCTCACTAAAAATTCATATATTCTATGTAGCCATATGTTATGATCCCATAGCTGAAGAGAAAATAGACATCTTTGAACATATGGGGGTCTCTGGAAGTTCACTAAGATATCGTCACAGCCTTGTCGTAAAGGCAGCCTCGTGGTCATCAACTGACATATATATTTACCCTATATAAATACATTTTGATTTATCAACATTAGGTCAGAATTTAAAGCAGTTGTTTTGTAATGATGGTGGGAGGAGGTGGTATTGGGTGGATGTACTAAATCATCACCTACAGGTAAAAACTGATCAGGAAGTACAGAGACCTGGACCAGGCTGTACTCAGAGATTGGTAAATATGATCAGATCTTATTTAATAAAAATAAGAGGGAACATTCCATGTGTTCTTGCTGGTCTCAAACTATATTTACTATCTGACCACCACCCACTTCTCAGCAGCAGCGTCCGTTCAGACTAATGCAATGTTGTGCGATGCTTCTTCCTTGCATGTCTTCAGCATAGATCTGTTTGCTCCCAGGCACGATGCTCTTTGATGGAGCCTCACAGTTACGATAAGGGCAAAGTGAGCACCTATCCTGACCAGGTTAAAAGAAAAAGTATTGAGCCAACAATGCTGTTAGAACTTGTTCTGGGACTCGATCCAGCACCACTTAAGTCAATGGGAGTTCAATACTACAGATGTCTGTTGGAGTCAAATCTGACCACTAATGAGCTGCGGCATGATCTAACCGTGCTTCAACTCTTCAACTTAATGCTACTGATAAAATACCATCTACCACATTGATTCCATGTTTAGTGTTTACAATAAGCATCTCAAAGATCTTCTCCCCTTGATTTAGCTAATCCCCACACAGCCCTCTGAGGCTCTCTCTAGCTAGGCTTTCCCTGTTCACTTCCATTGCCTTCTCTTATTTCTGCCTTTTCTAACCTGATGCTTCTGATCCTAACATACTGTGCCTGATCTTGCAAGATGCTGGTGCCCAGATCCACAAGGGTGTTTAGGCCCTGATTCCCATTGATTTCAAGGGGAGCCAGACACCTCTGTGCCCTCAACTCTGACTGAGATCTCTGGCAGTTGAAGGCATTCAGCATCTTGCAGCGGAAATTCTGAACCCTGCTGTCATAAACAGATAGCTAAGGGTTAATGTCTCTTACACCTGGAAGAAAGTACCTGAAACACCTGACCAGAGGACCAATCAGGAAACCAGACTTTTTCAGATCTGGGTGGAGGGAAGTTTGCGTGTGAGTCTTTTGTTCTTTGTGTCTTCTGCCTGTACTCTCTCAGCTATGAGAAGTGATTTTTTTCTGTCTCCTGCCTTTCTAATCTTCTGTTTCCCAGTTGTAAGTACAAAATATCAGATAGTGATTTATATGTTTTTTTTGTATTTACATGTCTATAGTTGCTGGAGTGCTTTGAATTGTATTCTTTTTGAATAAGGCTGTTTATTCAATATTCTTTTAAGCAATTGACCCTGTATTTGTCACCTTAATACAGAGAGACCATTTTTATGTATTTTTCTTTCTTTTTATATAAAGCTTTCTTTTTAAGACCTGTTGGAGTTTTTCTTTAGTGGGGAACTCCAGGGAACTGAGTCTGTGCTCACCAGGGAATTGGTGGGAGGAAGAAGTCAGGGGGAAATCTGTGTGTGTTAGATTTACTAGCCTGACTTTGCATTCCCTCTGGGTGAGGGGGAAAGAGAGATTAGCTCTCGGTAATTCTGTTTTCCAGGACTGGGAACGGGGAGGGTGGAGTTCCTCTGTTTAGATTCACGGAGCTTGCTTCTGTGTCTCTCTCCAGGAACACCTGGAGGGGGGAAGGGAAAAGGTTTATTTCCCTTTGTTGTGAGACTCAAGGGATTTGGGTCTTGGGGTCCCCAGGGAAGGTTTTTGGGGGGACCAGAGTGCCCCAAAACACTCTAATTTTTTGGTGGTGGCAGCTTTACCAGGTCCAAGCTGGTAACTAAGCTTGGAGGTTTTCATGCTAACCCCCATATTTTGGATGCTAAGGTCCAAATCTGGGACTAGGTTTATGATACCTGCAGGACTGGGCACTTCTGTATCAGTCATTGGATCTTCTGCTTCCTTCCCTGTCCCAGAAATCCCCCTCTGAGTAGCCCCTTCTGTTACCATCTGCCCTCAGCAACTACTCTTGTCTTTGCATTCTCGGCTTCTAGCTGGAGCATTCCCTTGAACAGCCTCAAGCCACTCTGCCCCAGCCATTATGCAGGGCTTGTGCTAACTCCAAAGTCCATAATCAGACATGGCTGCTAAATGTCTTTGAAGCCTCTCCTCTCCTGTGTAGGTTTAGCATTTACAGGTTCCTTTGTATCCATCTCTCGAGTGCAGCGACACCGATGGGAAGCTTTCCAGGGCCACGTCACCACTTGGATGACACCTAACCCAGGTGAGTCACCAACACCATCGAATACCAAGAAATCAAAGTAACCATCCAAAAGCTGTAAAGAAAGACAGAGAGGAACAAGTCGACTTGCAGCAGGATCTTTTAATCAAGCAGGTCTTTTAAGTGTAATGTACCTTTAAAATATAGGTAAATTTTGCCCTCACTGACACACAGGAAACACCAGGGTGTGCAGGGGTTGCACGTGGATAACTGAAGGCAGAATATGGCCCATCAAGATTTATCCCCCAAGCTCACTGATCTCCTGCTGTCCAAGCTGAGAGCTGGAATGTGGACCCCACATACACGGAAGTACTAGCCCTCCACAACATACCTGAGGTGGTGCATTTCCTGGTGATTAAAAGCACTCTGTTTTGCCTGCTTCCCTGCTGTCATAACATATGAAGGAGTCTTTCTATATCTGAGTATCCTGCCTGCTGTCAAGAATGGTGCAAGTAAGCACAGTGTGAGGCATAGGCCCGAAAACCAAACCACAGCTGGTAGATGTAATTTTAAGTCCCACTGACTTATGTTTCCCTCTAAATAGCTAAGACCCTAAATCAAACCCCAGTCCAAACACAGCACAGTGGGTACTTGTATTAGGCAAGGACACAAATGGGGAAAGCCTAGCCCCATTGAAGTGAACGGAAGTTCAGCTAGTGACTTCAATGGAGACAGGATCTCACCTCCCCACATTCATTCCTATTATATTCCAAATAAGGGAGAGATAAAAGTTCTGTGTAACAATCATAAAAGTCAGTGGATTCCTCCATTTTAAAGCACATAGAGAATTTATAAGCTTTGGACCAAATCCATTATTAGTAAACAGAGGTTGTGTTGAAATCTACTATTTACTACAAGACAAGCATAAATATAGCACGTATTTTAGTTTTTAATTCGTGAATGAATTTGGTCTTCCTTGTGTGACTTTGCTGTGCCTGTCCTGCTCCTAGTTTAATTATTTCAAGGCTTACTGGTCCCTAAATATTCTGTCAATCTTTCACAGACTATAAAATAACTATTACCAAACAATAGTGGTAACTATATTGTAATTTTTTTTCTTCTGCCGTCCATAAAGTTGTGTTAACTTTTTGTAAAAAAAAAAATATAAACTCAAATGGTCAGCTCAGCTCCCTTGTTGATGTAAATTAACCTAAATGGAGCTACACCTATTTACACCAGCATAGGATTTGGCCCAAATATTATACCAAAAAGAGAGGAGAGAAAACAAATCCTCTGAGAAATTCTGAGGATAAGGTCTCAGGACTGAGAACTCTCCTGTTTACTGGAATTAATATTTCTCTGTGTGTGCATTTTAATTGCCTTTAACTTTTATTCTTATGCTGTCCAGCAAGCCTTCTGAGTAGACAAGGCACTACCAGAGAAAGTCAGTCTATACTAAAGTCTGTCAGTTCCCAGTTTTGCTGTTTTGATAGTCCAAACCCAGAACCTCAAATCTCAACTTCTTTGCATTCTGATGGGTGTTGATGGGAGATTTCAGATCGGAATGAACTAATCCAAACCTTCCCAAGTGGTTTTAGTTTGGATTGGAACCAAAAGTGGAAGGGGCCCATGTCATAAACAGATAGCTAAGGGTTAATGTCTCTTTCACCTGAAGCACCTGACCAGAGGACCAATCAGGAAACCGGATTTTTTCAACTTTGGGTGGAGGGAATTTTGTGTCTGAGGTCTTTGTCTGTCTGCCTGCTTTCTCTGAGCTTTGGAGAAGTAGTTTCTACTTTCTAGTCTTCTGTTTCTAAGTGTAAGGACAAAGAGATCAGATAGTAAGTTATATGGTTTCTTTTCTTTGGTATTTGCATGAATATAAGTGCTGGAGTGCTTTGATTTGTATTCTTTTTGAATAAGGCTGTTTATTCAATATTCTTTTAAGCAATCGACCCTGTATTTTATCACCTGAATACAGAGAGACCATTTGTATGTATTTTTCTTTCTTTTTATATAAAGCTTTCTTTTAAGACCTGTTGGAGTTTTTTCTTTACTTCAGGGAAATTGAGTCTGTACTTACCAGGGAATTGGTGGGAGGAAGAAATCAGGGGGCGATCTGTGTGTTGGATTTGCTAGCCTGATTTTGCATTCCCTCTGGGGGAAGAGGAAAATACTTTTTGTTTCCAGGACTGGGAACAGAGAGGGGGAGTCACTCTGTGTAGTTTCACAGAGCTTGTGTCTGTGTATCTCTCCAGGAGCACCTGGAGGGGGGAAGGGAAAAAGGAGTATTTCCCTTTGTTGTGAGACTCAAGGGATTTGGGTCTTGGGGTCCCCAGGGAAGGTTTTTCAGCGGGACCAGAGTGCCCCAAAACACTCTAATTTTTTGGGTGGTGGCAGCAGGTACCAGGTCCAAGCTGGTAACTAAGCTTGGAGGTTTTCATGCTAACCCCCATATTTTGGACGCTAAGGTCCAAATCTGGGACTAAGGTTATGACATGGTGTAGCAGCGGTTGGGATATAGACAGAATCCAGAAGCCAGTAGGAATATTATATTTTTCTTTTCTCTGCTAAGGGCTTTTTAGCAGAGAGAAACAGTTTGGTTTTAAAAGGGAACCAGAGAGAATTTTTTTTTCTGCTCTCTCTGGCAGTTTGTGGCTTGCATGTTAAGCAAGAAGCCATTACCAGACTGTTAAGGGTCTTTTGTCACACAATAGCACTCCCATTGAGAGTCATTACCAGCACTATATGCATGCAAATAAAGTGGTTTTTCTGGTTTCCTTTCATTGAACATTAGCTAGAGAGAGAAAGGGAAAGAAGCATTGTTGCTAGGCAGACTTCAGGAGGCAACAGAGAACCTGCAGTTCAGAAGATAAACACCGGAGGGCACCCCAACACAAGAAAACAGGAACCATGACTTCTAAGGCAAAAATTGAGGCCGAAGAACAAATCAAAGAAGCTGAACACAGGTGAGAGATGGAAAAACACAAACAGGAACTGGAAATAAAACAAAAAGAGATGGAGATGAAAGAAAGAGAAGAACAAATCAAACAGGCAGCACACAAAAGAAAACTAGAAGAAGAAGAGTTCGCCCACCGAAGGAAAAAAGAAGAAGAAGAGTTGGCCCACCGCCGAGAAATGGAAAAACAACAAAAAGAAAATGAAGAGAAGGAAAAACAGAGAAAACATGAACTGGACTTGGCGAAAGCTGGGCTGCATGTGCCAGCCAACCCTAACAACCCGGCGCCAATTATTGCTCCACAGCACAGGAAATTTCCCACCTACAAGGCAGGGGATGACACCGAGGCCTTCTTGGAAAATTTTGAAAGAGCCTGTCTTGGGTACAACATCCCCGAAGACCAGTACATGGTAGAATTAAGGTCACAGCTCAGTGGACCTTTAGCAGAGGTGGCAGCTGAAATGCCTAAGCAGCAAATGAATGACTATAAACTTTTTCAAACCAAGGCCAGATACTGAATGGGGATAACCCCAGATCATGCCCGTCGGCGCTTCAGAACCCAAAAGTGGAAACCAGAGGTGTCATTTCCCAAACACGCCTACTACATTGCAAAAAACTATGAGGCCTGGATAACAGGAAACAACGTTCAAACCTTGGAAGAACTGCACCTCCTCATACAAATGGAGCAGTTCTTGGATGGTGTTCCTGAAGACATCACACGGTACATACAAGATGGAAAACCCAAAGATCTCGCTGAGGCGGGGGAGATTGGAGCCAAATGGATGGAACTGGCAGAAAGCAAGAAAGCTACTGTCAAGGGGAACGATTACCCCAGGGGGCACACAGACCATAAACCCTACAACCGAGGACAGCCAAAGACCCCACATACCACCCAAGTAAAGCCACAGACACCCTACTCTTCCACCTCACCAGTCTCCAGTAACTCACCTCGACCCAGTGACTCATCAGATGGAAGATGCTTTAAGTGTAATGAACTGGGACATATCAAGGCCAACTGTCCCAAGAACACCATGCGAGTGCAATTCATTACACCACCATCACACCAAAGATCCCCAGGCCCGGATGCCTCTCAAATACCCTTGGAGCGAAGGGAAAATTTGAGAGTGGGCGGAAAGAAGGTTACTGCGTGGAGAGACACGGGGGCACAAGTGTCAGCTATCCACCAATCCTTCGTTGACCCCAAATTCATCAACCCAAAGGCGAAAGTTACAATTTACCCCTTCATGTCACAAGCTGTAGACTTGCCTACAGCTCAACTGCCTGTCCAGTACAAAGGCTGGTCAGGAATGTGGACTTTTGCAGTCTATGACAATTATCCTATCCCCATGCTACTGGGGGAAGACTTGGCCAACCAGGTGAGGCGGGCCAAGAGAGTGGGAATGGTTACACGTAGCCAAACCAGGCAAGCTTCCAGACCCATTCCTGTTCCTGAGCCGTCCACAGACGCCCTGTCTGTGTTACCAGAGACCCAGACAGAGGTAGTGGATCCAGATTCCATGCCAACCACTGAAACAGCCACAGCACCTCCAGTCCCAGGCCCGGAACTGGAACAGCAACCAGCACCAGCGATTGCAACCCCATCTTCAAACTCAACGCCAGTGGGCGCCAGCGAGCCACAACTGGCAGAAGCAACAGACAGCCATACCCAAAAGGCTCAGCCAGAGCCTGAAATACCCTCAGGTGCACCAGCGGAGAGCGGTTCACCAGCAACGGAAACAACCTCATCACCTACATTGCTTCCAGAGGGACCAAGCCCAAGTCCACAATCTGAGGAAGAACTGGTGACCCCAGCCTCAAGGGAACAGTTCCAGACTGAGCAGGAAGCAGATGACAGCCTTCAGAAAGCTTGGGCGGCGGCACAGAGCACCCCACCGCCTCTCAGCTCTTCTAATCGATCCCGGTTTGTTATAGACCAAGGACTTTTATACAAGGAAATTCTTTCTGGTGGACACCGGGAAGAATGGCAGCCGCAAAAACAGTTGGTGGTTCCAACTAAGTACCGGGGGAAGCTCTTAAGCTTAGCCCATGATCATCCCAGTGGCCATGCTGGGGTGAACAGAACCAAGGACCGGTTGGGGAAGTCCTTCCACTGGGAGGGGATGGGCAAGGATGTTGCCAAGTATGTCCGGTCTTGTGAGGTATGCCAAAGAGTGGGAAAGCCTCAAGACCAGGTCAAGGCCCCTCTCCAGCCACTCCCCATAATTGAGGTCCCATTTCAGCGAGTAGCTGTGGATATTCTGGGCCCTTTCCCAAAAAAGACGCCCAGAGGAAAGCAGTACGTACTGACTTTAGTGGACTTTGCTACCCGATGGCCAGAAGCAGTAGCTCTAAGCAACACCAGGGCTAACACTGTGTGCCTGGCCCTAACAGACATCTTTGCCAGGGTAGGTTGGCCCTCCGACATCCTTACAGATTCAGGGTCTAATTTCCTGGCAGGGACCATGGAAAAACTATGGGAAACTCATAGGGTGAATCACTTGGTTGCCACCCCGTACCACCATCAAACCAATGGCCTGGTGGAAAGGTTCAATGGAACTTTGGGGGCTATGATACGAAAATTCATCAACGAATTCTCCAATAATTGGGACCTAGTGTTGCAGCAGTTGCTGTTTGCCTACAGGGCTGTACCACATCCCAGTTTAGGGTTTTCACCATTTGAACTTGTGTATGGTCACGAGGTTAAGGGACCATTACAGTTGGTGAAGCAGCAATGGGAGGGGTTTACGCCTTCTCCAGGAACTAACATTCTGGACTTTGTAAGCAACCTACAAAGCACCCTCCGACACTCTTTAGCCCTTGCTAGAGAGAACCTAAAGGATGCTCAAGAAGAGCAAAAGGCCTGGTATGACAGACATGCCAGAGAACGTTCCTTCAAGGTAGGAGACCAGGTTATGGTCTTGAAGGCGCAACAGGCCCATAAGATGGAAGCATCATGGGAAGGGCCATTCACGGTCCAAGAGCGCCTGGGAGCTGTAAACTACCTCATAGCATTTCCCAATTCCTCACTAAAGCCTAAAGTGTACCATGTTAATTCTCTCAAGCCTTTCTATTCCAGAGACTGACAGGTTTGTCAGTTTACAGTCCAGGGAAATGATGCTGAGTGGCCTGACGGTGTCTACTACGACGGGAAAAAAGACGGTGGCGTGGAAGAGGTGAACCTCTCAACCACCCTGGAACGTCTGCAGCGGCGACAAATCAAGGAGCTGTGCACTAGCTTCGCCCCATTGTTCTCAGCCACCCCAGGACGGACTGAACGGGCATACCACTCCATTGATACATGTAATGCTCACCCAATCAGAACCCCACCCTACCGGGTGTCTCCTCATGCCCAAGCTGCTATAGAACGGGAGATCCAGAACATGCTACAGATGGGTATAATCTGCTCATCTACCAGTGCATGGGCATCTCCAGTGGTTCTGGTACCCAAACCAGATGGGGAAATACGCTTTTGCGTGGACTACCGTAAGCTAAATGCTGTAACTCGTCCGGACAACTATCCAATGCCACGTACCGATGAGCTATTGGAGAAGTTGGGACGTGCCCAGTTCATCTCTACAATAGACTTAACCAAGGGGTACTGGCAAGTACCGCTAGATGAACCTGCCAAGGAAAGGTCAGCGTTCGTCACCCATGCGGGGGTGTATGAATTCAATGTCCTTCCTTTCGGCCTTCGAAATGCACCCGCCACCTTCCAGAGGCTGGTAGATGGTCTACTAGCTGGACTGGGAGAATTTGCAGTTGCCTACCTCGATGATGTGGCCATTTTTTCAGAATCCTGGCCCGAACACCTACTACACCTGGAAAAGGTCTTTGAGCGCATCAGGCAGGCAGGACTAACTGTTAAGGCCAAAAAGTGTCAAATAGGCCAAAACAGAGTGACTTACCTGGGGCACCAGGTGGGTCGAGGAACCATAAACCCCCTACAGGCCAAGGTGGATGCTATCCAAAAGTGGCCTGTCCCACGGTCCAAGAAGCAGGTCCAATCCTTCTTAGGCTTGGCCGGATACTACAGGCGATTTGTACCCCACTACAGCCAAATCGCTGCCCCACTGACCGACCTGACCAAAAAGACCCAGCCAAATGCAGTTAAGTGGACTGATGAGTGTCAAAAGGCCTTTACCCAGCTTAAGGCGATGCTCATGTCTGACCCTGTGCTCAGGGCCCCGGACTTTGACAAGCCATTCCTAGTAACCACAGATGCATCTGAGCGTGGTATAGGAGCAGTGCTCATGCAGGAAGCAACAGATCACAACTTCCATCCTGTCGTGTTTCTCAGTAAGAAACTGTCTGAGAGGGAAAGTCACTGGTCAGTCAGTGAAAAGGAATGCTATGCCATTGTGTACGCCCTGGAAAAGCTACGCCCATGTTTGGGGACGGCGGTTCCAACTACAAACTGACCATGCTGCACTAAAGTGGCTTCATACTGCCAAGGGGAACAACAAGAAACTTCTTCGTTGGAGTTTAGCTCTCCAAGATTTTGATTTTGAAATTCAACACATCACAGGAGCGTCTAACAAAGTTGCTGATGCTCTCTCCCGTGAGAGTTTCCCAGAATCCAGTAGTTAAAAAGTGTTCTTAAAATGTAGAAGTCTGTTAGTTATATACTTAGTAGTATATGTAAAGGTGCATGTGTTGTAGTAATCTGTTTATTTTAAAGTTCTAGAAGGAAATCGCTGCCAGTGAGCTTCCCCACTGTCTGCAATTTGGGGGGCATGTCATAAACAGATAGCTAAGGGTTAATATCTCTTTCACCTGAAGCACCTGACCAGAGGACCAATCAGGAAACTGGATTTTTTCAACTTTGGGTGGAGGGAATTTTGTGTCTGAGGTCTTTGTCTGTCTGCCTGCTTTCTCTGAGCTTTGGAGAAGTAGTTTCTACTTTCTAGTCTTCTGTTTCTAAGTGTAAGGACAAAGAGATCAGATAGTAAGTTATATGGTTTCTTTTCTTTGGTATTTGCATGAATATAAGTGCTGGAGTGCTTTGATTTGTATTCTTTTTGAATAAGGCTGTTTATTCAATATTCTTTTAAACAATCGACCCTGTATTTTATCACCTGAATACAGAGAGACCATTTGTATGTATTTTTCTTTCTTTTTATATAAAGCTTTCTTTTAAGACCTGTTGGAGTTTTTTCTTTACTTCAGGGAAATTGAGTCTGTACTTACCAGGGAATTGGTGGGAGGAAGAAATCAGGGGGCGATCTGTGTGTTGGATTTGCTAGCCTGATTTTGCATTCCCTCTGGGGGAAGAGGAAAATACTTTTTGTTTCCAGGACTGGGAACAGAGAGGGGGAGTCACTCTGTGTAGTTTCACAGAGCTTGTGTCTGTGTATCTCTCCAGGAGCACCTGGAGGGGGGAAGGGAAAAAGGAGTATTTCCCTTTGTTGTGAGACTCAAGGGATTTGGGTCTTGGGGTCCCCAGGGAAGGTTTTTCAGGGGGACCAGAGTGCCCCAAAACACTCTAATTTTTTGGGTGGTGGCAGCAGGTACCAGGTCCAAGCTGGTAACTAAGCTTGGAGGTTTTCATGCTAACCCCCATATTTTGGACGCTAAGGTCCAAATCTGGGACTAAGGTTATGACAGCCCATTTTCAGGTTTAGGTGCCACCTAAAATCACACGAGAAAAGCCATTTTCACAACATTTTGGGCTACAATGGCCAAAATATTGCAAGCACAGCTGCTCTTGTCTGATTTCTTTCATTTTTGGATTAAAATTTCACATGAACATAGAGTTTAAGGCCAGAAGGGATCACTGCATCATCTAATCTGGCCTCCTGTATCTGACAGGCCTTAGCACCTCACCCAGTGACCCCTATAATGAGCCCAATAATTTGTGTTTGACTAAAGCATATCATCCAGAAAGGTAGCCTGTCTTGACTAAGATTTCAAGAGAAAGAGAATTCACCACTTCCCTTGGTAGCTTGTTCCAGTGATTAATCACCCTCACTGTTAAAAATCAGTGCCTGATTTCTAATTTGAATTTATCTGGCTTCAGCTTCCACCCATTGGTTCTTGTTCTGCCTTTCTCCAATAGACTGAAGAGCCCTTTAGTAACTGGTAGTTTCTCCCTGACGAAGGTTCAACACTGTAATCTAGTTACCCCTCAATCTTCTTTTTTTTAATAAACTAAACAGATTGAGCTCTTATGTCTCCTACGGTAAGGAAATTTCTCCAGCCCATGAATCATTTCTGTGACTCTCTTTTGCACACTCTCCAATTTTTAACATCCTTTTAAAAATGTGAATACCCAAACTATATGCAGTATTCTAGTATCTGTCCCACCAATACAGTGTTCAGAGGATGAAATCACTTTCCTAGTCCTCCATTCAGACATTCAAGGACTGCCCTTTTGGCCACAGAATCACACTGGGAGCTCAAATTCAGATGATCCCAGGAGTCACTGCTTTGCAAGTCACACTCCTCTGTTCTGTACATATGGTCAGCAATCTTTGTTCCTAGATGTCCAATCTTGCATTTGGCTGTATTAAAATGCATTTTGTTTGAACAGGCCAGGCTTACCAAGCAATTCAGATTGCCCTGTGTGACTGCCCTGTCCTCAGTGTTACTTACCATTCTTTCAATGTTTGTGTCATTCTCCAATTTTATCAGCAGTGATTTTATATTTACTTCCAGATCATTGAAAGAAATGTTGAAAGGCATCAAGTCTAGAACTGATCCTTGCAGAACCCTACTAGCAACAACCCCATTTGATGATGATTCCCCATTGACAACTAATTTTTGAGATCTGTCAGTTTGTCAGTTCTTAACTCAGTTAACGGGTGCTTTATAGATATTGTCTAATGCTAATTTTCAATGAGAATGTCACATGGTAATAAGTCAAATGCCCACATCTACATAGTTACATTTATCAACCAAACTTATAACCTCATCAAAAATGAAATCAGGTTTGTTGGAAAGGATCTATTTTTCATAAAACCATATTGAAGGGCATTCATTATATTCCCATCCTTTAATATTTTATTAATTGAATCTTGTATCAGCTTTACTATTGTTTTGTCTGGTATTGATGTCAGACTAACTGGCCAATAACTACCTAGGTCAATCCACTTGTCCTTTTTGAATACTGGCACAATACTCTTCCAGTCTTCTGGAATTTCTCTGGTACTTTGAGATTTATTAAACATTAACACCAGCGGGCCGGAGATATCTTTAGCCAACTCTTTTAGCATTCCTGGGTACAAATTATCCTGGCCTGCTGATTTACATGTTCATTCCTAGGAGATGCTGTTTAACATCCTTCTAGTTATTAATGGACTGGAAAGTGCTTCCATCATCCTCATGTGATACGAGTACATCAGCCTATTTCTTTACAAATACTGAACAAAAACATTTATTGCACACTTTTATATTTTCTGCATCATTAACATTTTTACCATCTCCATGTAGTACTGTTTCTGTCATGCTAGCGCTCTCGAAACAAACCCCAGCGCAAATGTAAGCTTGATCCAAATGCCAGCTTATTTTCCCATCTCTGTATAAAATAACTGTGACCTGTTTAGGGCCTGATCTTTCAAGACAGCAGCAATGTGAAACTCCCAGTGAAACCACAAAGGACATGCAGTACTGGACTCTGCTCCTAATGAGATTTTTGGCGTCTTTGTTATTCAACATCAAAAATGATTTACATGATGAACTGGGCAAGTTGATTACTATCTCACGTGAGCCTATTGAGTTCGTTAACACCAAAAATGGCTGGCATTAAGTTTTAAAGTAGCCTACAATGGATGAATTGCTCATTTTTTTTAAAGCACTGAAATTGCCTAAAGGTTTTTATAATGGGATGTCTTCTTTATTTATATTTTTATAAATCCATACATTCTAGGCACCCATGACATTAGACAGGAATTCAACCAAATTAATGCCCAAACATGCCTAAATTTCTTAACTATGTGACTCCAAAAGGCACCATAATTGCAATGGGAAACTTTTATGTACATCATACAAGACTATAAAACTGCACAATTAGGTAATTGCTTAATAAACTTTAGTTTACTGACTACATCCTACGGCCCCGATGTTGCAACTTGATCCCTGAGGGTGCAAGTGTCTGCCCCCACATGGATTTGTTTGCAGCACTGGGACCTTCTTAAGCTCTTTTTATAGACTGTAAGCTCTTTGACTATCAGTTAGTGTATGTTTCTACAGTGTCTTAGCATGCTGGGACTCTGACTTGGTTGAATCCTGTAGGTACTACCATAATAGAAATGTTAAATAAAAGTAGCAATAAAGTTCAATTATTTCCCACTACTTTTTTAAAAGAGGAAATTAAAAGGACATTTTAAAAACAGTTATGAAAATATTTACCATATATACTCGTTCATAAGCCGAATATTTCTGGCAAAAAAGTGACACATCAGAGAGTGGGGGTTGGCTTATAAATGGATCCACACCAAAATTTGATGATTTTAAACTCTATGGAATCATTGAATTGAATATCTAATACATTGTCATTTTGTTTACCTGGAGTGTCTTCAGGCACAGAGCCCCTTGGCTCCCTGTGGCCGCTGTTCACGCCACTCCCTGCAGTTCCCATTGGCTGGGAACAGCAAACTGCAGACACTGGGAGCTGAGGGGATCTTGTGCCTGTGAATGCTCCAGGTAAACAAAACGTCCAGGCCCACTAGCGGCTTACCCTGATGGGCCAGGAGCCAAAGTTTGCTAACCCCTGAAATATAGGGTCGGCTTATGAAAGGGTTATACAGTTTTTCTATTTTTACCTAACCATCTTGTGGGGCTGGCTTATAAACGAACGGGCTAATGAACGAGTATATACAGTACTCTGTTGTTTCTTAAAAGCAGGAAAATCCAGATCTTTTAAAGCCATTTTGTTCTTTTCCATTTGTAA
This sequence comes from Gopherus flavomarginatus, assembly GCF_025201925.1. Taxonomy (NCBI): domain Eukaryota; kingdom Metazoa; phylum Chordata; order Testudines; family Testudinidae; genus Gopherus; species Gopherus flavomarginatus. The sequence continues at coordinate 142,693,105 of NC_066621.1, forward strand.
AGACTGATCTGCTGACAAAAAGCAATTTGTAAACTGAATTGTCATTTCACTTTTCCTTCAAGATAAAACAAACCAATCTGGCAAATGATTGGCCAATATGCTAGCGAAATCACCGAGCATTATGAAATATCCATTTGAAGAGGACCGAGTTTTTAACATGTACAATAACTTTTTCTTCAAGTAATTCAGAAGGATATTTACATGAAAAGTCTGACAAACTCACTGAAAGGGGGCAGAGACACTACTTAATCTCTGGCACACATGGGGTTAAACTCAGCTGAGCTTTCATTCTCCCCTTGCTCAGAGCAGAACTGTAGACTGACTGCTTGGAACACAAGGGTCATAAAACGATGTTGTTCCCTGTGCTATTTCTATTTCCTGTTCTGTTTATGTCAACAGAGTATCTTTTCTGCTTCTAAATGTGAACTCTTAAGGAAAATACTTTACTCACTGAATTTCTTTTTGCTCAGCTACTACCAGTTGAGTCATCAATAGGCTTGGCAGATTTTTTTTTTTTAATTTTGACAGATAATGTCAATGTTAATTTTTAACCATTTTTTGTATTTTTTTGTTTAAACTTTCACAGTTATGGGAATTTATGGGGGGAGTCAGATGATTAGGCAGTCAGACAATTATTTAATGACAATAGACACTGAAATTCAAAAAGTTAAAGCTTTATAAGTGTTAAAATACGAATTGTCAACACCCCACAGCAAAATATACAAAGTCAATTTCCTTAAATCAAACTCTAACATGTTCTCAAGCAGCATTTTTCTTATCTTGCCTGTCTGTAAATTTCTATTATCATCGATGGAAATTTGTTTTTGTCTGTTTGCAAGTGTACAGGGAAATTGAAGTTTACTGACATTTACTGATAAAAATTGAATCTAGCCATCAAGGTAAGAAATTATAGACCATATGACCTGATCTAACAACCTTTTCTAGATCTTTACATTCAGGAGAGCCTAATGTGAATTTACAACTCAGTGTGTCCTATAATAGTTATCTAGTGACTCAGCATTGGTCTAGGTCGATCTGCTTGCTTTCACTGAATTACTATGACAATAATGCCGAGAGGACCCAACTGAGACTGGGCCTAGAGCACTGTACACACATAGCAAGAGACAGTCCCTGCCCCAAACTTAGTATCTAAACACACAAGACAGACAAAGAGTGGGAGAGGAAACAGATGAAGTGCCTTGCTCTCACTCAGTGCAAGGAATACAACACTGTCTCTTCTGAATCCTAATCTAGCGACCTAACCACTAGACAATGTTGCCTCTCTTATGTGGTTATGTCTTTAGCGTTACAGTGAAAGGGTATCTCTTCTTTCATTCTGCATTTTCCTTCATACTTATTTTTCCATCATTCCAGTTATTTAAATAACTGTTTTACATCAATGTCATGCTGTAAAGTAGTGCTATGTACTTCCCTTTGTACTTCATAATTGCCTTATATTGGTAGTTTTGTAAGTGCAGATCCTGAGACTTAAATAACAGTAAAAAAGGGGAAAATGTAGATTACTGAGAACATGAGGAGACACTGAAAGGCAGAGATGGAAAGGCAGAATGCAATGTGATTGAACACATCTGTACATAAATATTGAGCTCCTGCCAACTTCTCGTGTCTGGGCCAAAAGGACTAAGGAAATCTGGACCCCGTATGAACTTAGGACCTAAAATAGCTAGACCCCAATAGGCTTAACGGAATAGATAATGTGAATGGTTCAAGTCACCGCATCCAAATTTAGCCCGTTCTCATATCTCAGCATTTGCTCATTGGGCAAGCCCATCTCTAGTCAGTGTTCAAGCTCCTATTCTTCCATGCACATTACTGGCTGGCTGGTACTCTTCCCCCCCTTTCCCTACCATTTCTGGCACCCTCTTACGCCAGGGATTGGCTGCAATGGAATATACACTAACCAGTACGTCAATGAAACTCAAGGACAGTGAACACTATAGGGAAATAAGAAGTTGCGAGAAAAACCTAGCACGCCTGTGGATGAGTACGGATTGTTTCCGACTGCCAGTACAGAAAGCGAAAACGTTCACCCCTGTGACTAGCTGGCTAATACATCATACTCTTTGGCAGCTGTTAAATTCTCCAGCAGCGGAGCCAGCCAGTGAACTTATCACACAACTTCTGGCTACAGTGGGATGTACCAGATAGGTGCTTCCTCTGTGCACCCTGCAAGAGTATTCCCTGCTAGAAGGCAGGTAAGGCAGTTCAGACTAAAACTGAGCCTGACATTAACAAAGGCAGCCTCCACCATTCCCTCCTCTACCAGTCAGCAGCAGGGGAGTGTGAACGAAGCCACAGTTTTATTTAGGGAGAAAAAAAACTATAAAAAGACCTTAATGCATCTTAATGAAGCCTATCAAAGAGCTGAGACATTTATTAGACTTTGCTCGCTACACAATTAAATCAGGGACTTTTTTCTCTTATTTACTTCACCGTCTGCAAATCAGATCCAAGCTACATGGAGTCTCTTTGCCTCTTGTTAAATATGCCCCCCCCAAAGTCCCAATTCATCGTCTGAGAATGTAGCCCCGTTAGCTTGTTTACCCTGAGCTGCTTTTGTCTAGTACTGTGCATGTACACTGAGGCTAGCAAAGGGGACAGTGCAAGTGCAGACAGGTCACAGGAGCTTTAATGTCTCATCCGGATCTGCTTAGGGCTGCGCTAGGATGACACAGCGATAAAAACACCTACAGCTGCTCTCTCCTGGCATTCTCACCCATGGGAATCTTCCCATTGACTTTAAAGGGAGATGGACTGGTGAAATGTGCAGTGAAGGGAGGTTGTGCTGAGTATGCGTGCATAATTCAGAGATGTATTTTACAGGATGCACATGAGCTGAGAGGCAAGGGCTCTCCATTGAGGGTATGACAAGATGATCGAATTGCCGCGTAGCACACAGGAACCCAACCACTGCTGATGAAACAAGATTAACTCAAGATATCCTGAAGCTTGCAAAATAATGCATGTAAACTAGATGCACATGTCCTGTGCTCAGAGTACTTTTCTATCAGACTCCTCCTGGTTGCCCTCCTTTGCCTTTGATGCTTTTAATCCCTCCAGTCCCTCTCAAGGAACACAAACATTTCTCTAATGATTTATTTTCAAAGGTACAGCAAGCGCATAAACCTACTACTGAAGACACTTACGTGATCATTCAAGTTATTCAGTCCCCTCCACCCAGTATAAGCTGGCTAGCTCGTCCTGACAGTGATGACCTTTTAATATATATTAATGGCCATCTTCCTTCCCTCTGAGTAATTATAACAGAACAACACCATCAACCCATTATATAACAGAGGAAGAGCAATGCCAAAGGATGATATAGTTGAATCTGACTTTAACTTCCACAGCGCAGAAAATGGGTGTCAGTGAAAGCGGAAACGTAAATCATTCCTTGTACACTGTCAAACATTATCTTATTCTTGGTGCTAGGTTTTAATTGCTGTGGAGGATACAGTCGAGAGACGCTTCAATTTATATGGAACTATGATTCCATTTATAGAGCTATTAAATATTTCATTGAAGGCTTTCAGTTTACAGGCAACATGACAGTGCAACAGAACGCAATAAACGAAAATCAAATATACAGTTTCAAGCAAAAGTGCTTAGACTTGGAGATTTCCATTAACAGAAATATTACCATCTGGCACCGGTCAGACTGGCAACTACTTGTGACTAGTGAGACCACAGTTATGATTCATTTATGGAAACACCTGTCTCTGCAATAACCTTACCCTCACCTCACCCTCCCTGTTTGTTAACAAGAGCTGGGCAAAAACTTTCACAATTTTAACAAAACTTTGAATGTTGATTAAAAAACCAGGATGAAATTTTGGTGAAGGTTTTCATAAACATTACAGCCCTCCCCGCTGTATTGTTCAGCTATCGTACATTGTCTAAATCTTGGAGTGTGAGCTCTTAGACCCATTTATTTGCACAGTACCTAATACTGTCCCAACAGGGGTTGGGGGCTTGTTGTATTAATAACAAGAACAATGTGAATTTACCTTCATCTTAAATTGAGATTTATATCTGAATCATAATCATTAGTACATTTAGATGGGTTGATTGTCAAGTTTTTTTCTCACAAATGTTAAACAGCAAAATGATTTGCCCCCAAAATTCTAAAGGCTGGGTGAAATTTACCAAGTGATAATGGATCCATACTAGCCACGCTGCTACCCCAGCATAGGATGGGGTGTGGCCGAGTAGCTAGGTGTTGGGACCTCTACAACCACAACCTGCCAAAACAAGATCTGTGCTGGTTGGCTCTGAATTTAGGGAAAAATTGGTGCTGGACTAGTGGACAGGGCTGGCACTATCATTTAGGCAGCCTAGGCAATCGCCTAGGGCGCCAGGATTATTCGGGGGGCGGCATTTTGCCGGGGGGGGGGGGGCGGCAGGCGGCTCCGGTTGACCTGCCGCAGTCATGCCTGCGGACGGTCGAGTCATGCCTGCGGACGGTTGGCTGCTCGTGTGGCTCTGGTGGACCGCCTGCAGGCATGACTGCGGCAGCTCCACCAGAACCACAGAGCAATGGATCCTCCGCAGGAATGACTGCGGCAACTCCACCGGAGTCGCGGGATCAGCGCAGGGGGCAGCGAAATGGCCGTGTGCCTAGGGCGCGAGAAACCCTGGCGCCGGTTCTGCTAGTGGAGGGATCATTTGAGCAGCATTAATTCAAATCCAGTACCCAGGAAGTCCTGCATCTGAGGGGGAACAGCAGAACCACCTTGTCCATAGGCTGGAGATTAATTTGTGTCCCTTCACTCCCTTGCATCACACAGCAGCTGCTTATCCAGGCTGGGTGAGAGAATTTTATCAATTATGTGTACTGGCAAGCTCAAGCTTGAGAAACTTACAAACCAAACAGAAAGTCAACTCATCACAGTAGAGAGAGCAACAACGTGGGCTGCTGAGGCCTGTCCTTTCCATTCTCCCATGTAGGAAACTGCAAAACCCTGCTGCTTCCCTAATGAAACCCATCAACTTTCCATGAAGAATGATTTCTTTAAACATAGAATTGAAATAGCTCTGGCTTACAATAGATGGCTCCTATTTAACAAACCACATGATATAACCATATATCCTTGACCTAATCTCATCAAACAGCTTGGTATCTTCATTGCTGCGCTTACTAATTACAGCTGCCCAACACTAATAATTAAAACACATCTTTTTTATTCTTTTCCAGCAAAGATTAACACTGCACACATCCGAGGTGAAACATTATAACAGGGGACCGTCACCACTCTTGTACTGATATTTCTTGATTTTACTGAGGTTATGAAAGGCTTACATTAAAAATAGCTTTATGATTTAGACTACATAATAAAAAGGAAATCATTATGCTAACTCGTTCATGGCATATCTGAGAGAAAGAATTCAACAAAGAATGGCATGTGTATCCTCACAAAAACTGCTAATGCCAAATAGATTTTATTTTAGTGAATTTCACAGTACTAACATTAAATGTCAGGCTGGTCTAACAGGGATATGAAGTCACTATAAAAATACAATGTATTGCAAAGTGAGAAGATATAGGGTCAAAGCCTCAATTGCTATAAATTGATGCTGCTTCATAGGCCAATACAGACCAACTGCAGGTCTGGTCCTACAGTTTTTAAATCATGGAGCTTAAAAATATTAACATTGTGGAAATCACGCATTAAATCCTCCAAAACCAGGCCTTGTCAATCAATCTATACATCTGAAGAAGTGGGTCATACCTCACAAAAGCTTATGCGCAAATAAATTTGCTAGTCTTTAAGGTGCCACAAGACTCCTTGTTGTTTTTGCTGAAACAGACTAACATGGCTACCACTCTGAAACATATCCTGTTGCTCTGGCAGAGAGGGGGGAACTGACCCAAAGTCTCCCACTCCCAGCTCAGTGCTCTAACTTCTGGGCTAAATGCTATAAGGTGGGCTCCTCTTCTGGAGATTGGGCTGTGAGCACGCCTACCAACTCGAGGAGCCGAATGCCTGTCTTCCCTCAGTTTGTGATTGCTCTGGGGCTTACGCAGGAGATAGACACCTGGATGATTAGAGGGAGACAGCGGGGGTGGGGGGTGCTCAGAAACAGAAATAGAGGTGCTCAGGGAAGTTTTACTCTGAAAAGCTTAGGCACTGTATGAGTTTAGGCAACTACAGGGCTCAGTGGGAGCCAAAACTGGGACTTAGGTGCCTAAATACCTTTGTGGCTCCTACCCTTAGGCCCCAGTGCTGCAAATGCTTATGCTAGTGACTAACTATGGCCCTCAGCAGTCCTCTTTAGTTCAACGGGATTACTCGGGCCTTAAGTGTTTGGAGGATTGGGGCCTCTTGCTAGATGTAAAATAGACTGGGATATAATGTAAATGTTGGCACACAACACTGCCGGAATATTCTGCAGGGCTGGAGATAATACTTAGCATGAAAGGAGGACCTGATTCTCCTCACTGCCACTGCTGTAAATCAGGAGCCAGCAACGTGGTTATGCCAGTGTAAAACCGGAGTAAGTGAAAGGAGAACCAGGCCCGTAAGCTGTAGAACAATTTATCATTGAAATACAACTACCAAGAAGCTGTATTAACCATTCAAAGGGGCAGAGGTCAGGCTTTCAAAAGTGGCTAATGATTTGGGGGTGGGGGCAAACTGAGACCCCTTTAAAGGTCTCTGGTTTGCAGAGGGCAGGTGCTCAGCATCTTTGGAATATCAGGACCCTCTAAGGCATCTCAGGTATGACACCTCAAAAAACAAGTCCCCCCCATACAATTCTGTTTGAAAAAGGTGTTGATAGGAATACTACCCCCATGAAAAAGTGGGAGGGAGATGTGGACAAAGAAATTGATCTAGATGAGTGGGTATCTCTGTGGGAAAGGGGATATACATCTTCAATTTGCATAGCTCACAAAGAAAACTTTTATAAATTACTGTCTCAATGGCATTTGACTCCAGTTAAGAGCCATTAGGTTTTTGCTACCAGGGAGGCACTTTGTTGATGGGATTGTGGGGAACATACTAGCATATCTGGTGGTTGTGTTGCAGAAATTAGACAATCTGGGGAGGAAATTATTAAAGAGATTAATTTTATAACAAAATGCTGCTTTCCAGAGATTCCCTGACCTGCTTACTTAATGCTCCAGTGAGTAAAGGGTCTACATTTTAAACAGAACAAATTAACTTCTTTTATTGTTAAGAGCAAAGCTTTGTATTGCTTATCACTTGAAAAATGTAACTTCTCCTGTAGAATTGTGGTATAGCAAAATATGGACTGTCCTTGTAATGGAAAAGCTTTACATCAAGTATGGACACAAGAGGAGTGCCTCAAAGAGGTAATTTGGTCACCCTTTTTACAGTACTTGGAGGAGGAGAACACCCCAGCATGCAAGCCAGAATCTTTAGCCAGGTTCTTTGGGTATTAACCTGATACTAAATGAGGTAGTAAGTAAGGTATGATTAAGTATTTTTAATGTTTTATTGTAACCTTGCCTTAATAAAAAGTTTTAAAAAATCAACTGACTTGTAATTTTGGGGGAGGCCTTATGAAAACCTTGGTGTAGGACTCAACTTTGCATGCCCTGCTGGAAGACAATGAATGTTTTGGATATATGAGGGATGCTGGATCAGGCCTTTTATGTCATCTTCTAAACGTCCATAGATTCTTCCTCCTGCCTCTGACAGGATGTCTGGGAATACTGACCTGAGGTGACATGGGAGAGCTCCAGGCACACACTAATCAAGACCATATGCAGCAGCCACTGGCAGCAGCAGCAGGACTCTGAAGAAGTGGTCCTCCTGCAATTAAGAAATCCTTGTTTTCTGAGAGACAGGTGACTACCCCAATAGAACTGTGCCCACTGGGTAGCAGAATGCAGCTGTGTGGAGTGGATTAAAATTCATTTCAGACTCCATGACCTCTTGGGAGCCTTTACTAATGTATCTGAAAGTATGTTATTCAAAAGTGGCTGAAAGAACCTGGGGGATTGGTGAATGGCTAATATTTATATAGTGCCTTTAATCCAAAGGTCCCAGAGTGCTCAGCAAATTTACAAACTGCACGTGTACACAGAGCTCACTCCAGCCTGCATGTTATGAGGTGGACTGTGGCAGATTTTAAGCAGTGCACAGTAACATTTTCTATCTTGTTTATTTATAAAAGGTATCTACCTGATAGTCGGAAGCCTGGGTTGCTGTGGCCTGAGCATTGTTGCAGAGAACTATTTCCTTGAAGGGGGGGAATCTGAGGTAGCTATATTGAAATCCATTATGGCTTTATACATTGTGTTCAGGATGCCAGCTGTACCGTGTAAATTAGAACAGTCTTAGGACAGTCTAGCTTAAATGTGCCTGCCAGCAATAACCCTGAGGAGCTGTCCTAGTAGCCAAAAATAGCAAGATTGCAGCAGGGCCACAGCTTTTAAACCATTCAAAAATCAGCTAGAATTATTCTCCAGGGTCCGTATCTACTAACTTTTTGCTCGCACTACATCATTGGAGCCGCACAAAGGGGCCATAACAGAATGTATATCAGGCCCTGCGTGTCTGCGTGAACTGTATTAGGATAGAAGGAAAGGTCCAAGGAGCAAGGACTAAGGTGTCTTCTATAGTTTGTACTGTACTGACCACACTGACAGTACTCATGGTGGGTGTGTGCACCTACACACAAAATAATATCAATCTCAAAGGTACTAACCCTATAGAGAAAGTGACTAAAACCTTTTTATAGGTACTTCCGAACAAAGATTTGCCTAGAAGATAGTTGGTTCATGTAGAGAAATAAATTGTATCACTATAGTCCTATTGGGTGATTAGGCCAATAGAGAAACTTCTCAAGTGAAGTTCAACAGGAAGGGATCATACTTATGAGATAAACTATACAATAGAGAAATCAACCATAACTGCACAACACAACCAAAGCATAAACCAAATAATGCAGGAAAGGTCACATTTATTTATAAAGGCCCTATAATAAATTATACAAATATTCCAAAAAATGCACAAGCAGATCTAAAGGGCCAATGAAAATGGCTCTAGAAAGGAGACAGTTCTTCACCTTGTCCACCTACAGAGAATCTACTGCTGGCTAAAGTGCTAGACTAAAAAGATGTGCCTTGCACAAGATCTGAAAGGACACCAAAGGCAAGGGCTTGCCACTGAGAAAGCTACTGTCAGTCCCATGGAGCTCAACGCTGGAGCAGACAAGAAGAAGAGAATCCTAGCCAAGGATCACTCCTGCAGGAGAGGCAGTCTCAGGCACAGCTGGATTTTAGGTCAATTAGGTCAATTTAGGTCAATTAGGTCAAAGCATTGAAATATATTTGGACACAAGGTTTTTCCCAGAGAAGAACTCAAACATTGATTGAAGTGGGTAATCATAATACAAATGATTAATAACTACTACTTTTAGAGTGGGAGAGGAAGAGAAGAAATGAAGTCTCCTCTCCCAGTTGTGCTGTAGCTTATTTCTCTCCCCTAACTCTGGGACTTCCAATCAGTGGCCTTTCCTCCTGGTAAGCATGATACCTACTAGTATTCACAGAGTGCTAATCACTGTATTATCTAGACATAAAGATATGAGAATGGATTCCGAATTCATTTGTGACCAGTGTAAATCGGGGTAGCTCCACTGTAGTCAATGGAGTTATATTGACATAACCGGTAGAAGTTAGTGTCCTCTGTAGCCTGTGTCACCATCTGCTACTGTAAATAGTTGGTTATGTCCCTAATTACAATTCTTAAACATAACAAAGATGCCAAGGTAGGTTCCTGGAGACCACATTGGTCCTGGTTTTCTGAGCTAGTTACTCAATAGCCACAGCTCTCATTGATCAGAGGGGTAGCCGTGTTAGTCTGGATCTGTAAAAGCAGCAAAGAATCCTGTGGCACCTTATAGACTAACAGACATTTTGTAGCATGAGCTTTCATGGGTGCATCTGACAAAGTGGGTATTCACCCACGAAAGCTCATGCTCCAAAACGTCTGTTAGTCTATAAGGTGCCACAGGATTCTTTTCTTTGCTGCTTTTACAGCTCTCATTGACTTCATCTGGAGTTGTGCACACTCAGCACTTCTAAAAATCAGATCCTTCTCTCTACCAGCCTCAGCACACAGCTGGATACATTCAGTACTTCTGGGCTTGGCACTTCATAGCCCTGGCACCTCTGGGCTTGCTATGTCAGTTACGAAAGTAAAAAAAAATTGCTTTAGCCCCGGCAACTCTTTCATTACAAATTAAGCACTGGATGCGTTATAATAATACTCAGTGGCTCCAGTTTTCCTTCAACAGAAAAAAGCTGCCTGACTGCTATCCATACCAGGGAGCATCAGTGATTTTCTAGTTACATTTGTAGATCACTATCAACGACATGTGTTTTCCTGAACTTGTTCCTTTAACAGTCTCTTCTTCCATTCACAAACTCTCCAGATTACTCCAATCCCTTGTCGATCAAGATATGTTCCTTCAAGGAGTAGCAGCTAAGGATTCTAAGTAGGATAAGCATGGTTTAAAAATGCATGTTGAATGGAATTTCAGCCTACTCCACTAAGCCAAAGGAGGTATGTCCAGGGCTGGCCCTTCCATTAGGTCACCCTAAGCGGTCGCCTAGGGCGCCAGGATTCGGGGGGCGGCATTTTGTGCACTCCCTACGGGGCGCACAGGAGCTTCCAGTTCTGCTCCCGTCACGCCACCGAAGAAGGACCTTCTGCCGATGTGCCACAGAAAACAGTGGCAAGCAATTGAGCAGCTCAACAACTGCCGCTGTCACCTGCGGCATTTCGGCGGAGGGTCCTTCTTTGGTGGTGCGATGGGAGAGGAACCAGAAGCTCCCGCGTGCCTTGTGGGGAGCACACAAAATGCCACCCCCCGAATTCTGCCTAGGACGCCAGAAACCCTGGCGCCGCTCCTGGGTATGTCTACACAGCAGTGTAGCCCAGGCTTGAGCCTGGACTCACACCTAATCCCCCTTGCATTCACACAGCAGTTGTGTTAACCTAGGGCTCAGACCTAAGGTCCCAAGACCCTGCAGGGCTGGAAGGTCTAAGCACGTGTTAAGCTGGGATCCAGGGTCTGAACCCTATTGCTTTCCCGTTTGCATGTAGCCCTGGCTTGACTTGGGTACTGGAAATCTTCTGGATGTATCCCAGAGTTCCTTGGGGAACCCTGGAGGATCAGGAGCAGTGCTGTCTGTTGGTATCTACTGGGGCACTGGGTATCAGAACTCCATTCTTAATTCTGACACTCAATTTGCTGCATTCATTTTATAGCCTTGCAAACTGAAGATAATACAGTCTACATCACAGAAGTGTTGCAAAGCTTAATTAATGTTTACAAAGCCCTTTGAGAACCTTGAATGAAAGACACTATAAAAGAGAAGTACATTACTATTATTATTAACATTCATTATGAATGGAAAAGTCAAGTACCCAGCAATCAGATTAGGATCTGCCTACTGTGCCATTACATTGGGTATTCAGATACCAGGATGAGAGGCACCTTTGAAATACCAGTGAGAGCTAGATAGATCTCTTCTGCATCATCAGCTAAATTTGGCACAACAACCAGCTACTAGCCTGCCAGCTGTTAAGGGAAAGGCCTTCTGCCAACATTTTCATTAATAAATGGGTGAAAGTAGACGCACACCCTGGCATGCTCCGACTTGTGCATATGCAAGGAATGGGTGTGCTCCTAGAAGCTGGGGTTGCAGATGAGCATCTGGCCAACTTCTTATGCACATTGGGCAATGTGCCTGCAAGCAAAAATGCCCACCCATTTTTGCACCCATGCTTTTGACAATGTGGGCAAATTGCATACTGTAGCATTTACTGCAAAGCCTGATGCACAGCTACGATGCCCTATAAATAATCATCAGAGTGTAGCTCCTAAACGGGGACTGGAGGAAAAGGCCCTGCCCATTATCACGTCCTAACTCTTGGTTGGAACATGTCTGCTCCTTGCAGAACACACCCAAGCGCGCTGCATGCCCGGCTGCAAACAACTTCGCCGTGACTGGGGTCACAGCAGAGCTCAGGCTGCAGGCACCTTTAATGTTTAAACCAGCTTGTCACCTGACCTAACCTGGATTGTCTGCTCCGGGGAGGGCGGCTGCAGGAGAGACGGGCTCGGGGGTGGTGGAAGGGGTAGGAGCCGCCTACTGACGTCTAGAACCTGCTGTGCAAGTGCAGGCGGCGCTGCCTTCCCCTGGCAGGAGAGGGAAGGAGCCCGGCGGCCGCTGACAATGTGCGATGCCAGAGGAGCGGCCAGTCGGGCAGGCAGAGCCGGCTAGAGGCAGGCGCTGAGCCGGTACCTGCCGCCACCCGCAGCTGGCGGAGGGGCAGGGGCAGGCAGCCGCGGCGGGCTGGAGCAGGTACCGGGAGGCCGGGCCGGGGAGCGAGCCTGCGGTGGCGGGCGGGGGAGGATGGATCGGCAGCCGACAGGAAACAGCTGATCCTCAATGGCTTTGGCCTGCGGCCTCCGCCACAGCAGCACCTGGCTGGATTGCAATGCACCAGCCGGCCCGGGCCTGCCGGCGGAGTGGGGAGGAGAAGCGGGGCCGCTGCCCGCTCGGGGCCGTGCGCAGGGGGCTGTGAGATGCGGTGGGGAGCCGGCTGCCCCCGGGCAGGGGCAGGGGCAGGGGCAGAGGCTCGGGGCAGTGAAATGCGGAGGGGGGTGGGGTCTGGGCTACCGTGCAGAGAGCGGGGCAGGGGAGGAGGCGCAGGGCGCTTGGACCGAGAGATCTGCCAGGCTGTGGCCCCGGGGGAAGGCGGCCGGGCCCCTTTCCAAGTCTTGGTGGCGGTGATTGATCTGGGGAGAGCTGTCCGCCGCTCTCCAGTCTAGGGCTGGGGGTGGGGTCAGAGCTCCCCTCCTCCCCCGGCTCTGCTCTGTTCCATTCTCCACCGCACATGATTTTGGGCAGGGAAATAGACAATGTGCTTTAAACCATCTTATTCCTGATCCCCCCCCCCCCCTTTCCCCAGCCTGGTCCTCTCTAGACAAAGAGCCCCGATCTGCCTCCCCCGTGACTAATGGGCTCCATTCCCCCTCCAGGCTCCTTGGTCCCGCGGGCTGGAGGGTTTGTTGTCGCACCTTGTTTGGTTGGTGTTTTCCCTGGGTGTGGATGACTGGCAGCAGCTTTCTAATGCTGGCGGATCATGGAGGAATATACAAGCCAGCCAGTTTATTGGCATCGGTGGCCCACCACACATGCAATCAGCATCTTAAACATCCCCGAGCGGGTTTTGTTCTCAGTCTCTGCCCCTCCATTGTAGTGGATTTGATCCCGTGTGCAGCTTGGTAAATCCTCCCTCCCCACCCCCTCCTTTTAAAAACAAAAACACTTATATATTATGTCAGTGGGATTAAATGGCTTTGTTCTGCCTCTTTTTGCTTCTTGTCTAAATAACCCTCCTCTCCTAGAAGTGTCCATAATAAGCATTAGTTTCAGTAGTGTCTGCTGCTAGGGGTGAGAGCTGATTAAAGATACAGCCTCTCTCCACTGAATCGAGCTAAGGGTTGCAGCTTCAATTCCTCCACTGACTTTCTGCATTGTGGCCCAATAGCAGCTTTATGGAGTGTTTATTCCCTTCCTCCTAGCAACAAATGCCAACACGGGCTCACTGCATGGCATTAGAAGCAAAATGTAGTGTCAAAAGAGGTGGGGTGAGTTTCTTTATCCCCTAGCGTTTGTGTAGGACTAGCAGCGTAACAGGGCAGACCTTTCTGTCTGGGTCCCTGCCCGTCACAAATAGCTTTTGGTACGAATGCAAGGCCTCCTGGCGTCTTGCACTAGCAGAGTGACCATGCAGTTGCATAGCATTGTGCCCACTCAAGTCAGTGAGGCTGTTTTGAATAGGCTAGAGGTGACAGGGGAGTGGTTTTACAGAGACCTCCTTTCTGCAGAAGTCCTTCCCTTCTGTCGGCTCCTGGGGCACTGGTGCAAGGCGGCTTTCTGTGATTGTCCACATCGTGGTGCTTTTATGTTTCCAACAAGGAATACCTGAGAAGGGATGGATGGAACCAGAGGAGCTCAGGGGTACTCACAGATGCTAAAAAAGGAAAATAAAGGCAGCCCGGTAGTATGTGTTAGGGATGTTCAGTGGTGTTCTAAGCACTGACTGCTTGGTGCCCTATGAGATACAGATGAAGTCAGAATCCATGCCCCAAGGAGTTCATAATCCAAGACCGACAACATCCAGAACCTCTCTCTGAGCCTCCCAAGGCAATCACTGTCTTGGAACTCATTTCCATGTCCTTTGGGTGGACAATGGCATTTTTACTGATGCAGGATAGCGTTTGTAGTATTATTGCAGTTGTGGTCCCATGTCCCAGGAGTTAATAGTTCCATATCAGCCCAAAAGCCAAGTTAGGCACTTGCCTGAGAAGAGGATATAAAGCCAAAGGTGCATAGCACAAATTGCTCAACAATGAGGGGTATCTTTTCATGTGAACTTATTGCCATGTGACTTTGTTTACACACAGTAAATGGGATAGTAATACTTGCCTCAGGGCTTATGAAGTTTACTTCGTGTTTGAAATATGCTTTGAGATCCTCAAAAAGAAGATTCTGTAATGCAGAGATCGTGGAGCATGTATGTTAAGTGATCTCTTTCCCCTTCTTGCCATTAGTGTTGTTGATCCATCCTGCTTTGTTAGATGGACATTGTTCACACTCTCACCTATAGCTAGAAGCAAAACAAAACAAAACTTTGCGAAGAGGAATATGGGGGCAGGGAATCAAATGGATAGAAAAAAAGGGAGTCTAAGTAGTGATACATCCTTTTTTCTTTGGAGATGGGGGGGAGGGAGGGTGAAGAGAAAGAGAGAGAGAGAGAGAGAGAAACCTTCTTCCTCCCAAAACAAATGGCTTTCTTCTCTATCCACCCTTGCCCAGGGACATCAGAAACCTAATGGGAGAGCACAAGCCGCGAACAGGTTTGCTGGAACAGTTGCCTGCAGAAGTCATGCTCCTCTTAGAGTGCTCCTTGATGCATTAGCGTCGCTGATCTCTGACCAGTCATACTTTAGAGTTAGACTGTGATTTAACAGTGTGCCTGGTATAATGGGAAGTATGTAGCTGCACTGTCCTGGAGCAGACTGGAGAGCCAACTGTGATACAGCTCGGATAGCCACGGTCTGTTCCCTGGTTCTTCCCACTTGCTGTGGAAGTGGGGTGGGAAAGTAAAGAGCTACTGATACAGAACTGTAGCAGGTTGCATCCCCCACCATGTACCAGCTGAGCTCCTCTGGCTGGCTCATTGTGATGCGGGGGATACAAGGCTCTGCCTGCTCCTTGCCCCACCTGCTCTTCCCCTCCCCGTGCGTTGTGTTGTGCCTGCGATGCAGATATCCCAAAAAGGAGAATAAGAGGGCATGTTATATCTCCTTACTCCCGGAGTTAGTATGGCCAGTAGTTATGGACCAGCTTGGCTATTTGAATATGGAGGTGGAGGAAGCATGCACTGTGCTCCTTGCCAGCCTGGAGGATGCAGTGGGTCCAGAGAAAGCCTGGTCTAGAGAGCTTTCCTGCTTAAAAACAAAAATGGCCATACTGGGTCAGACCAATGATCCATCTAGACCAGCATCCTGTCTTCTGACAGTGGCCAGTGCCAGGTGCCCCAGAGGGAATGAACAGAACAGGTAATCATCAAATGATCCATCCTCTGTCGCTCATTCCCAGTTTCTGGCAAACAGAGGCTAGGGACACCATCCCAGCTCATCCTGGCTAATAGCCAGTGACGGACCTATCCTCCATGAATTTATCTAGTTCTTTTTTGAGCCCTGTTATAGTCTTGGCCTTCACAACATCCTCTGGCAAAGAGTTCCACAGGTTGGCTGTGCGTTGTGTGAATAAATACTTCTGCTTCTATACCACCTGTTGGCTTTGTAGCCATTGGATTCCAGTAGCCATGTATTTTAATCTGTTTATAAACGCCCACAAAACTTACTTAATGCATTCAGATTAATTTCAATGCTGTCAATTAACTTGCTTCTGTTATTGGCCAATAACTAATAACAAACTATATATATGTGTTGTTTTATTTGTTCAGGATGTTTCAAGGTTAAGTGCCAAACACCAAAATGAGTGTGACTTCGTGGTTCCTGGTGAGCAGCACTGGCATTCGCCACCGGCTCCCTCGGGAGATGATATTTGTTGGCAGAGATGACTGTGAACTAATGCTCCAGGTACCTATATTTTCATAAAAAATGTTCTGATCTGGTAAATATCCTCTGAAGATGTAGTAGATGTCTTGACTGTGAAGTTAGGGGTCTAGAAGCTGTTGCAGACCTAAATGTTGCTTTTAAATAAATCCCCTAATTCATAAGAACTTGATTTGAGGCTAAATTTACCATATCCACAGAGGTTTAATGGATTTGTGAAAGTGACAGTGAGCTTTCTCAAATGGCCCACTGATTAGTTTGAGAATCAGGGCTTCATTAGCTGTAAGATGACTGACTGGAACAGATTAACAGTGCTACTCCTGAGGGAATTCTGTGCCAAAAAGTTAAAAATTCGGTGCCAAAAATGTAAAAATGGTGTGCATGATATTTTAAAATTCTGCAAAATTCTGCATGTTTTATTTGTCAACACAATATAATTATGCCATTTTCAATAATTTTGGTCATTTATTTCAAAATACCCATCAGCAAGTATGTCTGTAACAATACAGACAACAAAAAAGAGTCAGGACATTTGTTTTGACAAATAGATTCCTTTCTCGACATATTAGCACATTTATATGCAGAGAGCGATACTAATATTTCCATGTATGTCAAGCACAGAAGTCTTCAAGGGTATGTCTACACAGTAAAGGAAAACCCGCGCTGGCCTGAGCCAGCTGAATGCGCTCAGCCTGTGGGGCTGTTTCATTGCTGTGCAGAATTACAGGTTCAAACTAGAACCAAAAGTCTAGGACCCTCCCAGCTTGCAGGGTCTTAGAACCTGGGCTCCAACCCCAGTCCAGAAGTCTACACAGCAATGAATCAGCCCTGCAGCCCAACCACCACGAGCCAGAGTTGGCTGGAACAGGCCAGCCAGAGGTTTTTCTTTGCTGTGAAAACATATCCTAAAAGGCAGGACATCCTTAGGAGTGAATTTAGGCCCTGATCTGGTACAGCACTGAAATATGTACAGATAGTTCAGCACTTGACTAGCAGCTGGAGCCCAGCACATGTTCGGAGCCACCGGCTGGGGGTTCCCCGGCCCTGCCCCTCTCTGGCTCCAGGCGCACTGCGGTAGCAAGCAAGAGGGACAGAGTCTTGCACACACGCCCCCCTATGTGATGATTTATGTCCCCCCTGGCTGTCCCCTCCCGTGTCTCCCCAATTTCTGAACCAAACTCACCCGCTTGGAATGTGTGAAACAGTTATTCTGCTCGGAAAGAGTAAAATCTGCAGGGGACATTAATTCTGCACTTGCGCAGTGCTGCAGAATTCCCTCAGGAGTAACCATGTGGCTGCTCATACAGGCACTACACAAAAGAAACACGATTCTGTCCTGTCATGCTGAATGGTTAGGTTGTTTTTTCTGTAGATTTTGTGGCATATACCATCCATAGATGCTTGTGATTTTGCTTTTCTCTAATTTACTATTTAATTTCATTGTTAGTGCTTTCAGAGTAAAGATCCAAACCAGGGATTTAAGAGAAACACAAATGTTCAGTGCAGAAACTAACTGATGTGGTGGCGTGAAGGAGATGGCATCCTTTTGTCCTAAAAAGTTACTGTGTTGCTTTTACGTAAAGATGCCCCTCGCCTTCCCCTCGGTGGAATAATCCAGTTTGTTTGCAGTCTTGGCCTTGATAGTCAGATGTTTCAGCTAAAGAATGCTACATATTGTTGAACATAGAGATGTACAAACTGGAGAAGAACGTTAACCAGGAGCCCTTCGCCTTAGGACTTTGTGGAAATTCAGGACCAAAATTCTTGGCTTTGGCCTAGTAGAAACATTAATATTTAGATGCCGAGAGATCTTCATTGTGAGGTTGGTTTTTTTTTTTTTTTTTTTTTTAGTTACAAATGAGCTGGTCTACAAAGAGGGGAAACGGCTTTATCTTGCCCTATCTGAAGCAGAGGTGTCTGTACACAGGGGCTGCTCCAGGCACCAGCACAGCAAGCGCGTGCCTGGGGCGGCAAGCTGTGGGGGGCGGCCTGCTGGTCGCCGTGAGGGTGGCAGTCAGGCAGTCTTCAGTGGCGTTTCTGCGAGAGGTCCACCAGTCCCGCGGCTTCGGTGGCGATTCGGCGGCGGGTACGCTGAAGGAGCGGGAATGGCAGATCACCTGCAGAGCCGCCGCCGAATCTGCGGGACTGGCGGACCTCCCGCAGAAACACTGCCGAAGGCTGCCTGACTGCTGTGCTTGGGGCTGCAAAAATCATAGCGCCGCCCCTGCCTGTACAATGGTCCCCAGATCACTGGTTGCAGCGTTTAGTGGTGATCGGGGGAAAGCTGGCTGGCTGTTGCGCAGTGGGGCTCTCTTCTCGGTTCCCACCTGCTGACTAGTGTAAAGACATGTCATAAATGCTTTTCGAATATTGTTTTCTGGCGCAAACAATGTTTGTAGCTGCTGCAGGGACTTTTTGTGATTACGGCTGGGAGGGGAGAGATTGGGTTTCCAATCAGAGTGGAGGCGTTGACAAGCAATCAATCTATTAAGATGTGGTCTAGCTATAATAACATTTGAGAAACCTCTACTCAAAAGGAAAACTTGGTGTTTTGGGGGCACTGATTTGCAATGAATGAAATGGCTAGACAGGGTTTACCAGAGTTTGACACTCCAGCATCATATTGTTTCATTTGTTGGGGTTTCCCTTTATCATGCTTTCTTGGTTTGTCTTCTTATATGTCTACGTTTGGGAGTGGGAAGTAAGACATGCAGAGGTTTAAAATGTCCTAATATTTTCTGTAGGGCTGTATGTGACTGTTCAAAAATCCTGATTGTTCCAAAGGGTTTGAGTTTTTAAGTGACCAACTTGAGGCCTTTTAAAGGAACTTGATTTCATAGGGTGGGTGCTTGGCACTTTCTGAAAATCAGGTGTCTCTAGTTGGGCACTCAAAAATGGAGACCCCAAATCAGTAGTTACTCTTAAAAATCTTGGTCGCTATTTCTTCCAGCGTTAACCCATTTCAGAGCTATCAAACTGAACCCTCACCATTCCTCTGGTGCAACATTTCCGGCTGAGGAGCTGCTCTGTGAGGCTGAGAGTTGATTCAGCGCTGTGCTGCTCTGTGAGGCTGAGAGTTGATTCAGTGCTGTGCTGCTCCTGGTCTAACAGACTCATGCCATCAGCAGCAAAGCCTAGCAGCAGGGATCCTTTTAAACTTCAGTCTGGCTCTTTTTGGTGGGTCACAGGTAGGGAGAAATTAAGTAGGCGCCAATAGAAGTTGTGAGGAGGATGTGATTGTGGTTGGGAGTCTGGGAAAGAGAGTGAAGGGAGGCGGGTTTAACTGCTTACCCAGACTGAAAGCTTATTAAGGCCAGTTGGTCGATGTTCATGTGACACATCAAACGTGACCCTTTCTGAGTGTATTTCTTTGCTGTCCTCAGTAATAAGTCTTTTGCTCTCAGGGGTGCCCAACCTATGGCCTGTGGGATCCATACATAGCCCACCAGAGCATTTCATAAAGTGGCAGGGCTTGGGCTGTCATCCCCAGGCAGAGAATCTGTTTGGCCCACACAAGGTCGTGCTTAGGTTTATGTGGCCCTCCTGTGTAATAAGGTTGAACACCACTGCTTTAGATGATACTTAACTTCTCATTTGGAGCAGCATAGTGGATTATTGTACTAGCTATTCACTTCTAGAGATGTTCTTCAGAGCTGTTTTAGGTTCCAGATGAAATGAGTTTACAGTAATCTAAGGCAGATTATAGAATTTTCACGTCACATATGTGTTTGCAAAGTTGCATGTGAGCAGATGGAGGTTGGGGTCTAAAAATAGACCTCTTTCTACAAGACCTTTATCACAAAATCACTGTGCAGACTGGCCTGACAGTTTGTCTTCAGAGGAGCCTAAGAAGTGAAGGCATTGCACGATGCATTGCATAGAGGTGTATTAGCAAAGCTCTTCTGTGGGGACCATACTCCTAGTTTACTGGAACCGGTACGTTTGTTTAGAACTTCTGGGTCAGCGTGCTTACTGCAGAGTTATTTTGTTT
The DNA here is from genome assembly GCF_025201925.1 of Gopherus flavomarginatus. Taxonomy (NCBI): domain Eukaryota; kingdom Metazoa; phylum Chordata; order Testudines; family Testudinidae; genus Gopherus; species Gopherus flavomarginatus. Next base: position 142,713,254 of record NC_066621.1, read on the forward strand.
GAAAGTGTGTTTTCGGGGATCGAGCCATTTGCAGTAAATTATTCCTAGTACACATACAGCAGACTGGTATTGTCAGGGGAATGGAATGTATAACCTAATAGGTCTCGAACATTATGATTATTTAGTAGTCATATTGTGGTAATGACTAGGTCAGGGCCTCACGTGTTGCAAAAGACAGTCCCTGCCCCAGAGAGCAGACTATCTGTTATTCTACTGCTCTAGGAATTACTTTGTGGGCGGGGATGGAAATAGATTCTTATTTTTAAGTTTCTTTAGTTGAGTTGTTTCCAGGTAACAATAGATTCCTAAACAATTAAAATGCTTTACTGTTTTGTTACAGAATTATAAAGAGATGCTATATGCTTTATTTTGACCCGGGTTCATTTATTTCATCCAGTGGGCTGGATCTACTGTTAGCAGTCAACTAGTTGAAGAAGATTGGAGCCTTAAAGCTTGAAACTAAATTGGTTTGCTGGGCAGGAACTTAATCTTTCTGGAAATCTTCTACACCTACGTAGAGGATTAGAAATATTTAAAATACTTCTGCGGTGTTGTCAGGCTTTTTAGTGCAAGTAGTTGTGAGGCATGTTTTGGTTCTGAACATAAGTAAAAGGGAAAACCTGGGTTTAATTTGTATTTTGAGGTGCAGCCTGGATTATTATAAATAGTTAGGGGCTCAGTTGTGCCATTCTCACGTTGAGTTTGCTCTTCAACCAGTCCTCTTGATTCCAAGGAGATTATCCAAGGAGTAAGATATTATTCAACATGAGTAACGGTTTCAAGGTCCATCTCTAAATAACGTAGTAAAAAATGCCAAGTTTGCATGACCTTTTTTTGGGGAAAAGAATCAATTAAAATTTTTTCTTATGAAAATGTTTTAGGTTTTGGTCAAAACAATTTTTTTCGCCAGGGGGAATTTAGGGGGAAAACAACAACTTTTTTCAAACTTTCCTGAAAAATGTAAATGGCATTTTTAATCAACTCTGACCACCTTTCTTAATCTTTTTTGTATTTGAGGCTTTAACAAAAATGAAGAGAATTAAGTTTTCATAAACTGAAAATTCTTGCCGAAAACCAACCATTAAAAAAAAAAAAAAAGGGCTAGCACTGGGAGCTGTGTGGGGGGAAGAGGAAGCTGGAATTGGTTGGGCACCAAGGGGTTGGGGATTAAGAACCAATGTGATGAGGGGAGGGAGAAGAGCAGCCCTGATAAGGCCCTGGGATGCAGGGGAGAACTGGAACTGGCCAGGGAAAGAGACTGGGAAAAGGAGCCAGGAATTGGAGGAGACCGGGCCAGGAGCCTGGGAGGGTGTGGGTGGTAGATTGAGATTGGCTGAGGAGCCCCCAAAGGGGCACATTAGGAGTCGGAGCCAGGGGGGAGGGTTAGGGAAGAGACAAATCACACAAGGGGCTGCGAATGGGGAACTGAGGTTGGCTGGGGAAGGAAACTGGGACTGTGTGTGGGATGGTAAATACTCTGCTAAATCAGGTCTGAGGTGTCTAAAACTGGGCACCCAAAATTAGTGGAATCTTTTGGCCTAAATAATTTTGTCTCAGCTCCCTATCTGTAAAATGGGGATAATACCCTTGCAGGGGTGTTGGGAATATAAATTAGTTAATGTTTATGAAACACTCAGCTACTGACTCACCAAACTCTTTATGGCAAGGCAATCTAAGGGATAAGGAGTTCAGGAGAGCTGGCAGCTTCTGAAAGAGGAAAGACAAAACAGCAAACTGTCCCCGTATAAAGAAAAGGAAGAATAGTAAGGGGCCAATATGGCTCCATCGTGAGCTCTTTAATGACCTGAAAATCAAAAAGTGGAAATATGGACAACTTGCTTGTGTTATTCTTTTGTACTCGTGTTTTGCATGTCGACACAAAATGAGAACTGTTAAGGCACATCATGCATTACACCTAGCAAGGGACATACAGTGCAGTAAGAAGAGGTTCTATAAATATATTAGGAGCAAGATGAAGGAAAGTTTAAGTCCTCTACTTAATGGGGAAGGAGAGCGAATAAGGGATTACGTCAATAAGGCTGAGTTGTTTAATGCTTATTTTGCTTTAGTCTTAACTAAAAAGATTAATTGTGACCAGATGATTAACACAATTAATATTAACAAGGGGGAAGGAATAGGGAAGAACAGGTTAAAGACTATTTAGATAAGTTAGAAGTATTCAAGTCAGCAGGATCTGATGAAATGTATCCTAGGGTACTTAAGGATAGTGCCCTGCAAATCCGTGGATATCTGCAGACTGTTCTTGCAGATTGCAGATCAGATGCTGATACAAATTTTGTATCAAAAGCTCTGCATATATGTGGATATCCGCTTTATATCCATGGACCATTTTTGTGGATCTCTGATCGGATGCGGATACAAAGGTTGTATCTGTGCAAGGCTCTACTTAAGGAACTAGCTGAAGCAATTATCAGTTGTCTTTGAGAACTCATGGAGAGTGGGTGAGGTCTCAGAGGAATGGAGAAGGGCAAACATAGTCCGAGATGGCTCTGTGCAGCAGCACAGCAGTCAAGTGGCCTTCGGCGGCATCCCTGCGAGTGGCCCGCTGGGGACACGGATTCGGCGGTGTTACTGCGGGTGATCTGCCGGTCCCGCGCCTTCAGTGTATCCGCCGCCAAATTGCCGCCGGGGCCGTGGGACCGGCGGACCTCCCTCTGGCATGCTGCTGAAGGCAGCCTGACTGCCGCCCTCACAGCGATCGGCAGGCTGCCCCCCACGGCTTGCCACCCCAGTCACGGGCTTGCTGCGTTGGTGCCCGGAGCCGCCTCTGAACATAGTACCTGCCTTTAGAGAGGAAACAAAGGGGACCCGGGGAATTATAGCCCAGGCAGTCAGCCTAACTTCAATACCTTGAAAGATACTGAAACAAATTATTAGGCAATCAGTTTGTAAGCACCTAGATGATAGTAGGTTAAAGAGTAATAGCCACTATGGATTTGTCAAGAACAAATCATGCCAAACAAACTTTATTTCCTTCTTTGACAGGGTTACTGGCCAAGTGGATGGGGGAAGCAATGGATGTTGATTTTAGTAAGGCCTTTGACACAGTCCCATATGACATTCTCATAAGCAAACTAGGGAAATATGTTCTAGATTAAATACTCTGAGATGGGCTCACAACTGTTTGATAACTATTCATTGATAGTCTGTCAATGGTTCACTGTCAAATTGGGAGGAATTATCTAGTGAGGTCCTGCAGGGATCAGTTCCAGTCCAGGTACTATTCAGTATTTTCATTAATTACTTTGATAATGGAATGGAGAGGATGCTTATAAAATTTGCCGATGACACCAAGCTGGGAGGGGTTGCAAGCACTTTGGGGGACAGGATTAGAATTCAAAATGACCTTGACAAATTGGAAAATTAGGCTGAAATTAACAAGATGAAATTCAATAAAGACTAGTGTAAAGTACTTCACTTAGGAATTAAAAATCAAATGCACAGCTCCAAAATGGGGAATAACTGGGTAGGCAGAGTACTGCAGAAAAGGCTCTGGGGGTTATAGTAGATCACAAATTGAATATGAGCCAACAATATGCTGCAGTTGCAAAAAAAGGCTAATATTCTGGGATATATTAACAAGAATGTCGTATGAAAGATACAGGAGGTAATTGTCCCGTTCCACTCAGCTGGAGTACTGTGTCCAGTTTTGGGTGCCACATTTTAGGAAAAAGGTGAAGAATTGGAGAGCGACCAGAGGAGAGCAACAAAAAATGATAAAATGTTTAGAAAACCTAACCTATAAGAAAGTGTTAAAAAAAACAACAACCTGGACATGTTTAGTCTTGAGAAAAGAAAACTCAGAGGGGATGTGATAAGTCTTCAGATATATTAAGGGCTGTTATGAAGAGGACTCTGATCAGTTGTTCTCCATGTCCACTGAAGGTGGCACAAGAAGTAATTGGTTTTATCTGCAGCAAGGGAGATTTAGGTTTAGTCCTTGGCTACGCTACAAAATTAAGTTGACCTAAGTCCACAGTATGTCCCCTTTGTTGGTGATGCACGTCCTCACTAGGAGCTCTTCCATTGGCTTAACTTTGTGGGACACTGACAGCTGGAGTCCACCCCCCTCGGATGGTGGGGCTCCGGCTGTCATTCGCACATGGGGCTGACAGCCAACAGGTGATGTAAATAATGCAGTGTCTACACAGACGCTCTAGCGACCTAACTGCATCGACCTACGTACTATGCCTCTCGCAGAAGTGGAGTTGTTCGGTTGGTGTAGTGGGCAGCTTACGTCGGTGGGAGCAAGACTGTAGTGTAGACACTGACCGAGTTAGACCAGGCCTAAGGTATTAGGAAAATCATTCTAATTCTAAGGATAGTTAAGCACTGGACAGTGGCATGGCTACCGTGATGCAAGTGATGCAGTACCATGGCCCCATGAGGTAATGGGGCTCAATCATCCCTGAAGCTGAGCTGGGCCACTATGGACCACCACAGGGCAATGGGTGAGACTGGAATGGGGGGTCTCTTTGGCTGGGGTAACCTTGGGCATGAATAACTGACAAAGACACATGGAGAAGGCATGGGGAGTGGGGTGTCAAAGTGCCTGGGGATGTGCAGGGACAGGGGTTGCCTGAAGGTGGGAGGTAGCACACAAGGTAAAAGCCACTTTGTACGGGGTGGGAAAGTTTTGGGGGAAGAGGACTACGGGATTGGAAGAAGGGAGCTGGAGGGCCTAGATCAGAGCTGGGAGGATGGGAGAAAGGGAGATGGAGCAGAACTGAGTGGAGCTAGGGGTGCTTGATTACAGCTGTTGAGGATGGGGGAAGAGGGTTGGTGCGCAGCTCGGTGGGTCTGGCTCACAGCCGGGGAGCTGCAGGGTGTGGGAGGCTGGGATTGGAGCAGAGGTGGAGGAGACTGAGTGGGGAAGCTAAGGGAGGGCTTGTGGGGCCTGAAATGGGGCTGGGAGGGGGATCAGGAAAGTTGGAGAGGTAGAAAGGGAACTAAAAGGGCCTGGAGGGGTGATTGGACTGGGGTTGGGAGAGCTGAGGGTCTATAGGGAGGGAGCTGTGAGGGAGCTGGAGGGAACCTAGGCAGGAGCTGTGGGATGGGAAAGCTGGATTGGGGCTTTGCAGAACTAGGCAGGAGCAAGTGGATGGGGGGAGAGAGGCTGTATTAGGGTGGATTTCAGAACTGGGAAAGGGGCCCCTAATTTATTCTTGCCCAGGGGCCTTCTGGGGCCTTGTTAGGCCATTGGCTCTGAAATAGGGTTACCAAGGGAGGTTGTGGAATCCCCGTCATTGGAGGTTTTTAAGAACAGGTTAGTCAGACATCTGTCAGGGGTGGTCCGGGTTTACTTGGTCCTGCCTGAATGCAAGGCGCTGGGCTTGATAACCTCTTGAGATCCCTTCTAGCCCTGCATTTCTGTGATTCTGTAGTGACGAGCACCACTGAAAAGCCTATGACGAAATTAATAATTTTGTCCTCAGAGCAGGGGTTGAACAATGTGCAGTCAATAAGGAACCGCATATAGAACAATGAGGAGAAAACAAAATATTGAATAGCTGCTCATTCAGTGAGCTCTGTCTGCTCTGTGCGCTGAGTGAGGTGGGGACCTGGTGGGGAAAATACTATGTGGTTATGTAATTAAATGCTGTTTCATAATGCATAGGTCCAATGTGTCTGAATTAAGATTTCACAGGCAACTTTACTTCTGATGTTTCCTAACTTCTGAGAGTTTGAATTTGCAGCCTTAATGATGTTCTTTTACCATGGTTTTTTGGTCTCATATGTATAGCGTATAATAAACCATACAGATTTGTGGCTTCGAGATTTGACATGAACTTTTTAATCTACTTGGCTACATTTTCACTCTAGCCGATGCTCATTGGGTGAATTCATCTTGTGCTGTAGCATGCTTCCAGAATACCCAGGCTCAGGAGACTCTCTATGGGTTCTGCAGAGCAAGCTCCACTGGGTCTAATGTCCCTCTGTCCCTCTTGTGGAGGCATTGGTGCCGGCATTGTCTGGGATGGAAGCAGGGCCGCAGAGAACGGGTTCGGGCCCTGGTGAAAAAAAGTTTTTGGGCCCCCCAGCAAGGGTGGACCAGCTAAGCAGGGCAGCCGAAGCCCGGCCCTGGGCCGCCTTCTGGACTGCCAGGCCCCAGTAATTTGTACTGGCTTCCTCCACTCCCCACTGTTGGCCCTGGGTGGAAGCAGGACAGGTCAGGGCAATTCTGTGCTCTAGCTTTATGGTACCATTGCAGGGGTCCATAGGAGCTGAACCAGCCCTTCATTACAGGAGGCAGAAGCTGCCTCCCCTCTGCCCTGGGACTGACTTTAGCACCAGTGCTGGAAGGGCAAGTCTGACCCCAGGTCTCAGATTATCCTAAACTATTTATTTGTTCATTAAGTGGCCTAGGCGCTTCACAGACATGTCTGAAGTAGGGCTGTTGATTAATTGCAGTAACATGCGATTAACTGCACTATTAAACAATAGAATGCCAATTGAAATTTATTCAACATTTTTGTATGTTTATCTACGTTTTCAAATATATTGATTTCTAGTACAACACAGAACACAAAGTATACAGTGCTCACTTTATATTATTATTTTTATTACAAATATTTGCACTGTAAATATGATAAAAGAAATAGTATTTTTCAGTTCACCTCATACGAGTATTGTAGTGCAATTTCTTAACAAATGTAGATTTTTTTTGTTACGTAACTGCACTCAAAAACAAAACAGTGTAAAATTTTAGAGCCTATAAGTCCACTCAGTCCTGCTTCTTGTTCAGCCAATTGCTAAGACAAACAGGTTTATTTACATTACGGGAGATACTGCTGCCTGCTTCTTATTTAGAATGTCACCTGAAAGTGAGAACAGACATTTGCTTGGCACTTTTGTAGCCGGCGTTGCAAGGTATTTACATGCCAGATATGCTCAACATTCTTATGCCCCTTCATGCTTCAGCCACCATTCCAGAGGACATGCTTCCATGCTAATGATGCTCGTTTAAAAAATAATGGTTAATTAAATTTGTTAAAATTCTCCCCCAAGGAGCTCAGTATGTTTTCTACTCCGTTTTACCCACATTCTGCCATATATTTCATGTTATAGCAGTCTCGGATGATGACCAAGCACATGTTTGTTTTAAGAACACTTTCACTGCAGGTTTGACAAAACATAAAGAAGGTACCCATGTGAGATTTCTAAAGATAGCTACAGCACTGGACCCAAGGATTAAGAATCTGGAGTGCCGTCCAGAATCTGAGAGGGACCAGGTGTGGAGCATGCTTTCATATGTCCTAAAAGAGCAACACTCAGATGCGGAAACTACAGAACCCGAATCGTCAAAAAAGAAAAGCAACCTTCTGCTGGCGGCATCTGACTCGGATAATGATGGTGAACATGTGTCAGTCCTCTCAGCTTTTGATTGTTATTGAGCAGAATCTGTCATCAGCATAGACACATGTCCTCTGGAATGGTGGTTGAAGCATGAAAGGACATATGAATCTTTAGTGCATCTAACATGTAAATATCTTGTGATGCCAGCTACAACAGTGGCATGTGAATGTCTGTTCTCACTTTCAGATGACATTGTAAACAAGAAGTGGGCAGCTTTTATCGCCTGCAAATTTTAACCAAACTTGTTTGTCCGAGCGATTGGCTGAAGTAGGAATGAGTGGACTTGTAGGCTCAAACTTTACGTTGTTTTATTTTTGAAATCAGGTTTTTTTTTGTACATAATTCTACATTTGTAAGCTCAACTTTCATGATAAAGAGATTGCCCTACAGTACTTGTATTAGGTGAGTTGAAAAATACTATTTCTTTTGTTTTTTACAGTGCAAATATTTGTAATAAATATAAAGTGAGCAATGTACACTTTGTAGTCTGTGTTATAATTGAATCAGTATATTTAAAAGTGTAGAAAACATCAAAAATATTTAAATGGCATTCTTTTGTTTAACAGCGCAATTAATGGAGATTAATTTTTTTAATCGCGTGACAGCCCTAGTCTGAAGACAAAGGTCCCTGCTCTGAGGTGCCTACAGCCTTACAGACCACATATAAATGGGGGCTGTTCTCTAACAGCAAACAAGTGAAAGAGCCGGGAGGTTAGCACATGTCATCCTAGTTTCATGATGTCTGACTATAGCCTTGCTGTTTTGGTTCTGTGTTTTCCTTTGTCTGTTTTGCTAACACTTAGTGGAGGGTGGGTTAAGGCTTATCCAACTCACCCAAGAAGCAGGTCTTGATGGGGCTGGTGGCATGGTAGACCCTGTGGGGAAAGGCCGGAGGTAGTTCCCATGCAGCAAGCAATTGGGAGGGAGGAACGGGGTGAGTAGTGTGATGTGAAGTGAGCAGATCTCAGGCAGCTTGAGCAGAGGAATGGTAGTGAGGGCTTAAGCAAAAAGAAGAGTAGGAGCTAAGCTGAGCAGAGCTTTGAAGACTGTAACTTGGGCTGGAATTGAAGGACACGAGGCAAAGGGGACCAGAAGAGGGTTGGATGTGACTGGACTATTTATATGTGTGTTTGGGAGAAGGGGCATTAGCGTGTCATCGCTCCTAGTAAACGTGCAAGCCAGACTTTTGTGGCAGCCTTTTGGACAGCTTACAGAATGGCACAAAGAGAGTCAGGGAAGCCAGGGAGGAGGAAGCTGCAGTAGCTGGGTCGAGAGATGGTTAACAATGAGTTATAGACATGTTATTTCAAACTGGGTGAGAAAATTCAACGTATGTTCTAGTTAAGACTTATACTCCTGGAAGAGTCTAGATCCTGACCTGCTGAATTACGGGTTTGTTTCCTTCCCCTGTCTAGAATCTTACCTTGGAGATCCTGACAAGTGGCAAGAGCGCCACAGACATTGAACCACAAAAGTGCTAGTCAGCCGCAAATCTAGTCTGTTTCAAAATAATGGATTAAATAGTTTCCAGCACTGCACCCACCTCTGAATCCCCTGGCCAGCTGCTGGGAGTTTGCAGTTTTATATTCCAGGGTGGTGTGTGTGTTTAAATATTTTTCTGCTCCTGGTTGCCACCCTTAGGACCTCAGTCCTGCATTGGAATCTGTTTGTGTCCACTGTCTTAGTTGTGATGGGACTAAAACTGTGGTTCCCAAACTGGGGTTTGTGAACCCCTGGGGGTTCACAAAGTGTTACAGGGGGTTCTTGGAAAAAAAAATCCCTAATGGTGGACTGAACTGTCCTTAGGGACCCTGGGCAGCACAGGGACAGCAGCCCGGAGCCCCGGGACTTCCAAGAGCTAAGCAGATCAAAGGAAGCATATCTATCACACTGAGGAGATGTAAATTTCAAAACCTTATAAGAAATGGAAAGGGAGGTGGATATTTTTTGTTGTTTTTGAAATAAATAGTCAGTGTTGTTTTTAAAATTATTGTGAAGAACAAGTTTAAGCTTTGTTAAAATGTGCGTTGTTTGCTTGGACTGCTCAAGACCTGAATGCTTGTGTAGGAGGAACTCTTTGAGTTGGCTTCTTAAAATACCTTTATGCTGTTTCACATCTGATACTCCTTGATGAAACATAGGAGCCTTGTCTTATAACAGGCTTATTCAAAGTGATGCAAATACAAAAGTGAGATCTTGGAAGCGTGTTGCCGTTTTCATAATGTAATAAAAATATTGTAATGATGAATAATAATTCATAATAAATAGTGTGTAATAAGCATGTCATAAAAACACATTTTATATTTCCAAGTTCATTACTTTTATAACTTATACTCAGGTAAAGGAGAAAATCCCTGGAAATATGAACTTTTAGGAGGGGATTCGTGAGACTTGACATTTTAGTGAAAGGGGTTCACAGGTTGTTAAAGTTTGGGAACCACTGGACTAAAAGCATCACCTCAGTTGCTTGAGGCCTGGCTCTGTTCCTGGGACTGTAATAGGCTCATATACCCTGTGGACTGGGCACAAAATGGAGATGCATAACACTCACCGACCAGTGGACTACTCTGGCACAAACCCCTGTGCTTATGCAGAGTCCCATTGAAGACAAGGCATGCCCTACTTTGATGTGTGTCCATTGTAACAGATCTGTTGCAGGGCTTAACTGATTGTACTAGAGAAATACTGAGATGGACTGTACACAAAATGCTGTCTAATGCACAAAGTAGACAAATCCAGCTGGGTAATCTCTCTTGGTGGTGTGAATTTTGGGTGTTACTTGTAAAAATAATAAGTGAGCAAATTTCAAATCAGAGTATGCGATTTTTAAATTGCTCCAGTGGTCCAGTTTAAAAGGCTGGCACCAAGAGGTTTAAATTCCCTTACTGGGACAGTGGCTGTTTTGCACTGTGGCTAGCTCTGAGCATTTCCCAGAGTGCTAGTAACAACTGTTACTGACAGAAGTGTAACCTGCTCAGCATGGAAAGTATTTGACTTAGATAACTGCAGCGCTCTGGCCGCAACCTGCAACAAACATTCATTCTAAGTGCCAGTGACACACATCAGACTATCGTTAACATACAGAATACAGCAACTGCCACTGTGTATTTATTTGATCTCAGAGGCTCTTAGGAAGTTGCGGACTGCACTTTTGTTGTGGAAGCAGCAACTTTCTGCATTCATGGCAGCTTTTTCACAATGCCACTCGCAAATTTGGCCTCTGTCATGATGAGGGGGCAGCTGGGCTGAATTTCAGGGAGTCATGCAAGGGCACCGTTTAGATAGGGTGAGCCAGGGAGCTGACCCTCCTGTGCTTAGCCTACACGCAACTCAAGTTGGGCTGTTCTTGTCAGAGGGAGGCTGTTTGTGGTCCTATCCTTGGGGGCGGGAAGCTGAGGTGCATGGAACCAGTTGTGGAGAGGCTGGCCCCTGCTGCTGACAGCAGCATCCAAGGGCTGGCGGTGCTGAAATGAGCCTCTGGAAGCCAGGCCCAGCAGGGAACTGCAGCATGGAGGAGGTGGGGTATGGGGAGGAGGAGCCTGTGCTGCCACTGGGATCGGGGGCCTGGTCCCTGCATTCCTGCGCACTCTAGGCTATGATTGCAACTGGGCAGGGGGTGAGGGGAGGGGGCAGGGCTGGATGTGGTGCACAGAGGGAAGACCCTACATTCCTTTCCCCCAACACATGGTGCCCACACTTGGGGACTTGTTCACTGCAGTGTGTGCCCGCACTGGCCCTAAGTGGCCCCTGGACCGCCCACTGTAAGCTGCCTCCTTCACTGCAACCTGAAATGGTGCCTCTACCTCAATGCCACTTATATTTGGCCCAGACGCAACTTCCTTTGACAAAACCGTAGCTTTAACACACTGTGGCTGCAACCTTTGAGCCTAAAACCACAACTTTCTGACAGCCTTACTTCTCTCCCGTACCATAATCCCTCCTGGCACTGAGTTTCAGATCCAAAGGTCGAGTTGCAAATCTTGATCCTGTGCATAAAGCTGAAGCGGAAGAGTTTTGCCTGTGGGTCTTGTGCTGAGCCTAGGGAGAAACGGAATCTGGATCTACGTAGAGACCCAGGGTCTGACTGCTGCTAAACCGTATGGGGAAATACAAGGGACGGCTTGATTCTCCCTCGTCTCTATCCCCAGGCAGGTTTCTGATCCTGTGGATCTCACTTTGAATCTGTTCGCGGCCTACTGTTTTCGTTCCTCTCTCCTCCCTGCATCATTCCTGGAGCCCTCCCTGCTCTCTATCCATAGAGCCATGGAGACCTGTCACACAATATCTGTTCTCTGCGGTATGGGATCTCCCTCCATGGGGACTCCGCTACTCTGGATTCCTGCAGTGCAGAGCCACATTTTTAAGCTGCTTATAGTTCTAACCCAGCAGGCTCAGGATTTGAGGCTATGTGACTAATGTGGTGAGTGTGTTTTCAAGGACCATAGACATACCACTTGGCTGCGTGGGTAGTCGCAGTAAATGAAAAGGCTGATGCAGGGTGCTGGTGGAGGTTTTGAGATTGGCACACAAAGATTTAGGTAGATTTGTTTGGAAATATGCCCCCTTCTAATGTAGGCTTTAGGGGGGTTATCAAAGTATACAGTACCTCTCCCTTTGAATAACTTTGTTAATTTGAGGTAAATGGTAAGTTTTAGGTATTTAAAACATGGTGTATTATAGACTGTGTTGGAGAAACAGAGCAGCATAACGTTATTAAGAAGTGATTATATTTATGGAAAAGAAATACCGTGTAAGTCAATATTGTATCGTTCCATGTTACCCTTCAGAAAATGTGGTAAATGCTGTTACTGAGTGTTCAGGAAAAGCACACTTCTTGTCTACAAGAAAAGTTATTTGAACTGATAGTAGGCTCTGTACTAGAACTGGAGAAACTTTGAATTTCTCCTTCTGCCTCAGAGTGGATTTGATTTAAACCAAATTGATTTAAATCATGATTTAAATCACTAGTCAGGAGGACTTGATTTAATCATGGATTTCTACATAAAAGTGCATTCTTGTTGGTTGTTATAACCTTAATACATGTTCTTCACAACTCAGAGATATATGTTTCATTTTTAGAAGGTACACACTATACATTTTTAAACAGTGATTTATTTGAAAACTTTTCAGATTTGTTTTATAGCTATATAAAAAAATGAATGATTGTTTGGTTATTTCATCTACCAAAGGTAATTGAAGCAGATAGTTCACCTCCCAATGACTTCAGAAATATCTCCAATTCAACAGGTTAATCATTAATATTTGGAGGATTTTCTTGTCATGCTGTATTAGGAGGAGAACATCACCAGACAGACATTTTAAATTGTTTTTATTTAACTAAAACAATGTTAAGTATTCTGGATTTTTTTTCTTCAACAGCAAACATATAATATTTTAACAAAACAAGTTTATGTCCCTGGCTTCTCACATTTATCTCCAGTCTTCTTCTCCTTGTCCAGATCTATTCCACCCCCAACAAGCTTCTATTCACTGAACTTTTTGAAACTTTGCACTTTTAGATAGAAATAAGGGATTAACTCTGTGTATACAAATTTGCAGAGAGACAATAGCTGTTATTTGTCACCTCTATATATTATTTATTTAAAACATTTTTGCTGTTAGCATGCATGTTACCTCTGGAGACACAAATCCACAGTTTGAGAACTGCTGCAAAACTAAGCATCTCTGATGGTATCTTCTAGATTGAGCACTAAGTCCCATTGGGTAGATAGAAAGATTAACCTAAATAATCTATACAGAAGCCCCTGGAACCCCGTAAGATTGGGTCCCTAATCCATGAACTGTTGGAACTCATTTACAAAACTTTTCTTAAACATTACATGAATATGTTGTCTCATACTATAGAATTAGAATGTATCTTAATTAGAACTATCTTTAGATAAGTTTTTTTCCTCAAAAAGCATTTTATCACCAAAAATCTGATTTTAAATACAAAACAATCCAATTTTTTTTCATTATTATTTTTAAATCGATTTTTATCCACCATGTTCTGCCCCCTCCCCATCTCCTGAGGTGTAACCCTCTGTCTGGCTCTTTTCAGCTTTAGGCTTCCATTCAAACAGTTGTTCCTCCACCCCTTCATTTGAGAAGATGAAACCCTGTTTTTGATGTTTCCAAGTGGAATAGAAGTGATACTTGTATTAGTGTTGGAATGCTTCAGGGCCCTGTTTATCTCTGACTTTGCTCCTCCTGAGAAATACTTACAGCTGTCAGTTTGTTTCACTTGTTTTTTGCTTTATAAAGATTGTTTTAGACAAGCTGTTGTGAATTTTTTTAAAAGAAGCGCATGAGAAATTCAGATAGCAGTGTTTCCATTTTGACGTGTCTGCCCCCACCCCACATGTTACGTAGAGCACTGTTGTATTTTTGCAATGGAGGATGCAATTGAGCATGTTTCTCACTCTATCACCTTCATCAGCCTGATTGAGTCAAAATGCTTAATAAGCTGATGGTTCCTAAAATACTGATATAAATGGGGCTGTTCATACTCTGGGTGACTTTATCCACCAGGGGCCTGACTAACTCCCAAGGAGGTCGGTGAGAAGACTCCGACTTCAGTATGAGTTGGATCAGGTTCTAGTCTAACAATCTTGAAGCTGATCAAAGTCCCTCTTGTTCATGAGTAGGATTTGAAACATTCTGCTGGAACCTGGAAGAACAAAGGTTGATCATCCTCTAGCCCTTGAGGTTACTGTTACACTGAGGGAGAGCTATTTCTCTTAAACTTAAGGGATGTCAACATAGGCCACGTCTGCTCCCAAATGAGCATGAGCAGATTTGTGTGGAAATAACTAAAGGTGTGAATTACAACTCATTTTAGTTATTTTGCTTCTGGTTTCCATGTAGGCAAGCCCTCAAGAGCTCCTGTTGCTGATTCTTATGGTGTGCATTTGTTGACACAACTGAAAGCAACAAAATCCTCTTTTCTGCAGGAGAGCACAGCATTTCTCATCAGTGTTAGTTGTAGAACGGTTAAAATATGATTTTTTTTTAATGCTTTCTTTAAAGAGATGCTGCCAAATAGTTTCAAGATCATGGGCCAGATTCTTCACCCTATTTCTGGTCCTTTTGCATCACCAGTGTGGCACAGGAAGATGCAATTTGGTTACAGCTGAAAATTCTTCCATGGAGAAGGCTTATTGGTTCTAAGTCAGCAAAGTCAGCTCCTACACCAACCTACCCCCTCTTGGTGTAGGAGTTGCAGTGGGAGTGGAGCAGATCTCTGCTCCCCTATGGCAATTCTCAGCTAGCACATGGGCCCTAGGGGACTGTATCCAGCTGTCATAAGTTCCAGTAGCCCCAAGGCTACACTAATGTACATCAAGGCCATAGCCAGGGAAGCTTGAGAATCAGGGAAACGTAACCAAACCCCTGATGTCCACACTTCCTGTGTCCCCTTTCTACACAGACTGTTATCTTGGTGCAAGAGAGAATCAGGACCTCTATAACCTGGTGCAACAGAGAGTCTGTCTTGCATAAATCTTTTTTTGGGGGGGGAGGGCGGGGGGAATCATCACGTTTGCTGCGTTAATTTCTGTGTGGCACACTGTTTAAGTGCCAGCTGGCTCTACCATATATGTTTATTACCAAACATTGTGCCCAGAGCTTTCCATTTCTGCAGACACCACTGATGACTGTGATGCCCCAAGCATCAGCTAGCCCAGGAACCAAGGAGTCCTTGTTCATGTTAGCTGCTGGGTCATCCAGCCAGAACATCGCTGATCTGCTTCTCTGTGTCCCGTGGCTGGTACGAGACCATTCAGTATGAATGGTGCATCTAAGAACCTGTATCAAAGGGGTTCTTCTAGAGTGAGGCAATAACTCAGAGCAGTAGTAAAGCTTTTACCTATGTCTTGATTTTGGCTCATCATTCTCCTTCCTGGTCCAGTTCTGCACGGTGCTGAGCACCCATGGCTTCCATCGATGGCAGCAGGTTTGTCTTGACTAGGATTCAAGAATGTGTTGCTGTTAGAAGATGAGTTAATGTCCTAATACTCTAGTCTAGCCAAGTCAGTGTAGGTTTTTAATAAGTGCTAAGAAGATTGAGTTGCCGCTAGACTTCAACTGGACCAGCTTAGCACCTCCTTCCCTGACTTGCCACACGAGAATAGGAGGACCTGTTGGCCAATGCCTTCCAACAGCAATGAATCTTTAAATCCTAGTGGAGGCAACCTAATGGGTAGAGAGCACTTGACATTTTGAAGGGCAGGTTCTTTGGTCGTCTCCCATTATCACAGCGGTATATCCTGCTTGCACCGCTGGGCCGTCTTTTGGCATTGTGAAACCACATAACAGATTGTATTATCCATGAGGGCAGGGCAGGGCGGCTTGAGTGGCAGCTTGTGGAGGGAGATGAAGTCTGTATCAAAGGCACTCATGGTCCTGAGGCATGTGCAACCCGCTCACATGATCCCTTGTTTTAGGCCCAAAGTTGCCCACATTGCATACACATTTGGCGGGACTCTCTTCTATCAAGTTATTTGCATCAGAGGTAGAGAGCCATGAAACCGAGGTTACAGAAAGCATTACAATAAAGGGATGAAGCCCGCAACCTCAGGCAGGGACCATTTTGTTGTTGTTCTGTTTGTACAGCGTCCAGCAAGATGGGGTTCTGGCTATAACTGAAGCTCCTAGGTGCTACTGCAATACAAATAAAAAGTAAAAATGAACATATTTCACTTCCTGTGTGAGTAGTCCTGTGTGTCCATGTCTGTGTCCGTCCCTCTCTCATCTTGGGTCTTCGTCACACACTACGTGGTCCGATGGCTAGGGCAAAAGCCTAAGACTTGAGAGTGGGGTTCAATTCCCTGCTTTTCCACAGACTTCCTCTATGACCCTGAGCAGCTTACTTAGCCTCTCTTCGCCTCATCTGTGCAATGGGGATAGTAGCGCAGCCCTCCCTTAGAGGTGTTGTGAGGATTAATATGTTAATGGTTGAGAAGTACTTTGAGATAGTGATGGAAAAGGCACTATATGAGAGCAAGAAGGTGCCTTACCATAAATGTGTTAGAGTCTGTCGTGCAGTCTTGACTGTTACTTCTCTGTGTGCAATATCAGTTGTCCTGAAGACATTTTCATATCATGGGAACTGTTGTACAGCTTTAACTATCATGGAAACTTCCTGGCGCGACTGCCTAGAGTAATGACACCTATTGGATGGCATGGCAGTTAAAATTGCCTCAGCAGTAAGGATCATTTTTCATTTGAAACTGACTGTATTTACATTCAGTGGTGACCCACTTAGAGGTTTTGTTTTTTTTTCATGAGATATCAAAATATTAGTGATGCACCCTGAGGCAAACCTGTTTTTGTTTTTTTTTCATATCTAAGCAATAACTTCTGCTTTCTGCAGTAGGTTGCAAATGATGTAGGCTATCTCATGATATATAAATATAACCTCCAAATTGAATATATGTTTGTTTCTAATCAACCAGTTGGGGTCATTCTGGAGGACACATTTCCATGGTTGAAACTTAGTCTGGAAAAAAGAAGAAAAAGCTGAGGATTTATCTGCTGCTAGGAACATTATCAACATGTTTGACATCAGCAAGGGAGAAAAAATTCTAGGAAACTGTTACAATATTTGTCACAAAAAAGCCATTCTTTTGTTTTAATTCTTGAATTCTCATGAAACAGTGCTGGCCTCTCTTTGCTTAAAAGCAGGTTGGTAGAGACATTTTTAGAATAGTGTTGTGGAAGCCAGCGTGTCTATACCTGGAGAAGGGGAGCAACTCCTCTCTTCCAACAGCTGATTGATAGATCTTCAGTAAAAGTGTAGCTTTGCCTCCTTACTTCGGTGGTTTGTTCATTTTTGCAGATACCCAGAGATACTACAGAGGTTTATATTGATGTGCTTTTCATTGACTGGTCTAGTTTTTCCAGTTAGAATTCAGGTCATATTGGGAAATTGAAAATAATCCTAAATATAGAGCAGAGAGTTTCTGTGACCTCATTTAAATTTTTCAAACTATAAAGATCATGTAAAAAATTGAACACAGACCCAGTTTATTTTACCTGTAGTTAATTCATGCATTTTGAAGATTAAATGTACTGAGTGCAAGTAACATTATGTAGAGTCAGTGGGACTATTTGTTTGAGTAAAGTTACCCATGTGTAAGTATTTCCAGAACAGAATTCTTACATAATAAAGTAATTAATAATATGTAATCTTCCACCCACCCCCATACCAGGTGAGCCTAATATCACCATGTTTTTTTTTATTAAGATAACCTCTTGTGTCTGACCAGTCTCAGATTCATTATGTCTTTGTTCCCAGTCCCGCAGTGTGGATAAGCAGCATGCTGTAATCAACTATGACAAGGACAAAGATGAGCACAGGGTGAAGGATCTTGGGAGCTTAAATGGGGTAAGTTGTAAATGCTTCAGCTGGCTAAGACGTATATACTGTGTATGTCTAGGTCCTAATCGTGTGACCTTTATGAGCATACTTAACTTTACTTGCGAAAGTAGACCCATTTTGAGTCAGTGGGACTTACTCATGGGAGTGAAGCCTAACACCTGTGTAAGTGTGTGCATGGCTGGTTTGAGCAATGAGTTGTTTAACTAGAAAATAAACACACATCCATTGAAGTTATTTTCCTTTATGTTGCTGCTCCCTCTCTCTCCACCCCTCTGCCCCCCTCAACCTCAGCCTGGCTGAACTCTTCAGTTGCTAATAAAATTGTAGAGCTGGTTGGAAATGGGTTGAAATTTTGTCTCTGTTTTGCACTGAAATTTTCTGACTGGCTCTATAAAACTGCAAAACTAGTAAAGATTCTTCAGTCAGCTGTTCATGCTAAGCAGGGTGACCTTGGACGAGCCAACTGTCTTACTAATTAAGGATGTACAGTATGGAATGCCTTTTAATTTCTCTGAGATAAGCCATTTAAAAATTGCCTTTTAAATAACGAGAATACCCTCCCCGCCCTGTTTCTGTTATTAAGATTGAAGGGCAGCGTGGCCTAATGAATTCAGCATAGAGCTGGGAGATGCACTCTTGAGTCTTAATCTCTGCTGTGGCACCGACTCACCGAGTGGCTTCAGGCAAGTCACTTAGGGCTTGTCTACACACACAAGTTGTATTGCTTTAGCTAAAGTGTTGTAGTTAAGGCAGTACTGCCTCCTACCATGGATACAGTTATATTGGTATAAAGGTGCTTTATACTGGTAGAGCTCTTTCTGTAGGGAAAGGAGAATACACTGTATCTGTATAAGAAAGCTTTATAACTATGTCCACATTGGGGGTTGTACTAATATAACTATTTTGGTTTTAAAAAAAATCATTCCCGTTAAATAGCACACTGGTACAAAAACTGTATGTTGACCAGGCTTTGGGCTCTCTGCCAGTGTTGTCCTCTACGAAATGTGCATGATCATGTGTCTTTATGTACCTCACAGAGGTGTTATGTGAAGGGTAACTAATTGCTGGTAAAGTGATTTGAAAATGGAAAGCTCTGCAGAAGTGCCAAGTATTATTATTTTGTTACATAAATACTGTAGACGGCTCACTAGCTCACTGTGGCAAAGCAGCAGCAACAACTGAAAGGGACTGATAGGTGACGACAGAGATGATGCAGGCTGCTGTGCTCTTGCTTTAAATAAATATGAATATTTAGTAGTAGTAAATACAACATGCAAGCATTCGTTAGAAGAGGTAAGCTCTGCGTTGGGACGTTTGTACTCTGTATGGGGAGACATCCCCTCTTCCGCCCTGGTTCGCCATGCCAGGCCAATGGGGGCTGCGGGAAGTGGTACGGGCCGAAGATGTGCTGGCCGCCACTTCCCGCAGCCCATTATTGGCCTGGCACGGTGAACCGTGGCCAGTGGGAGCTGCGATCGGCCTAAACTGCGGACGCTGCAGGTAAACAAACTAGCTCGGCCCACCAGCGGATTTCCCTGATCGGCAGTGTGTCAAAGGTTGCTGATCCCTG
Organism: Gopherus flavomarginatus; assembly: GCF_025201925.1. NCBI lineage: Eukaryota > Metazoa > Chordata > Testudines > Testudinidae > Gopherus > Gopherus flavomarginatus. Next base: position 142,732,582 of record NC_066621.1, read on the forward strand.
TTCTAAACTATATTTCACTGGATTTAATACTTGGTCTTGTCACGTGTGCTTAACCTGGGCCGTTGTGAAAGGATTAGGAGGGGGAAGTTATGCCCCGGCACTGAAGGCATATTTGCTCGTTTTACTTTGTAAACCTGTTTCTTCAAAGTCATTTTTGAAAGAGTCAGTTTTCTGGTGTGTTTCACAAGCAGTGACTCCGCCCTTATGCATCCAGGGAAGGAATTGCACTGCAGCTCTGAAAACCCGACAACTGGCAGCTGCTTCTCATTTCCTATCTATATAGAATTCCACCTCCGAGCATGTGATAAGTCCCAATGTTTGCCAGTGCCCATCTCTTGATCTAAGTGCAGCTGTGTACCTAGCCCCCAGCAGCATGCCGGCATTTGTTTGCCTAAGTTTATGATCTCTTTTTATTTCTGAACTGGACATACAAAAAGCACTTACACGCAATTGCCTGATTCTCACATGTGGATTCATTTCTTTTCTATTAGGAGGCCTGGAGTCAATTTCCAGCTCTGCCTCACACTTCTTATGTGACCTTGGGCAAATCTCTTAATCTCTCTGGGCTTCTCTTCCCCATCTGTAAAAAGGGAATAATTAGCTTGTAAGCTCTTTAGGGGAGGGGAGCATCTTTTAATTCTGTGTTTATACAGCACCAAGCACAATGTGGCCTTAGGTATCACTTCAATACAAACAATAATGATGCTTCCTTTCATGCCTGTCCCCCATCCCTAGCCTCTCCAGTTTATTTAAATTGTAAGCATTTTGAGGCACAGACCTGTCTCATAGTATGCACATGTGCAGAGCCTAACATGGTGTAGTACTCATCTCCATGGTGGCATGTGGGTGTTACTGTAATGGCTAAAGAAAATTAAATCCAGTACATAGAATATGAATAGTTCTAACGATTGTCGAACTATATTTTGTTTTTACTGGCTTGTAGGTGGAGCTAGGTGTTTTCAGAGTTTATACATGTGTTCCATTGGGTTGCTTGGCTAAATATGTAAACATTATGCTTTTCATCAAAAGAGGGTCTGTGTTTCTGTCTTGCAGACTTTTGTGAACGACGTCCGGATTCCTGACCAGAAATACATCACACTAAAACTGAACGACGTGATTCGCTTTGGCTACGATATCCTTATTGCCTGAGCAGAACATTACACACTATTTTTGTTTTTAAGTTCTCTGTTGTTATGTTGAGGGTTAAATACTCTTAATTATGGCTAATGACTAAGTGTGTTGATAATGCCTTTCAGAGCCTCTGGATGGTTCATCAGCTTAGAATTTCTGCACCGTGGGCTTGATCCAAAGCATGCAAATATCAACTCCCTTTGATTTCACTGGGCTTTGGATCAGGCCTTATGTTGGCAGTAGCTGCATCCATCATAGGTACCATCTCTAGCTCTCTCATCTTAATGGGACTAAGTAAGGGGTCCCGGATAATCTCCATCTAAGAATATTAAAGTAATTGGCACATGAAATTGCACGTCCAATAGCAAGGATTTTTAATGAAATGTAAACTGGGGGTCAGGGGGTGGGAAGAGCATACCTTATGACTGGAGAATTGCTAATATAGTTCCTATATTTAAGAAAGGGGGGAAAAAAGTGATGTTGGAAACTACAGGCCTGTAAATTTGACCTAAATTGTATGAAACAAATTTTGAAAGAGAAAGTAGTTAAGGGCGTAGAGGTGGACAGTAATTGGGATAAAATACAACATGATTTTACAAAAGATAGATCATGCCAGACCAACTGATCTTCTTTGAGAAGATAACTGATACTTTAGACCATGGAAATGCAGTAGATCTAATCTCTACCTGGATTTCAGTAAGGCATTTGATACCGTTCCACAGGGGAAATAATTAGTTAAATTGGAAAAGATGGAGATTAATATGAGAACTGAAAGGTGAGTAAGGAACTGGTAAAAGGGGCAAGCAACTACAAAGGGTTATACTGAAAGATGAACTGTCAGGGAGGGAGGTTACTAGTGGAGTTCTTCCGGGATTGGTCTTGGGACCAATCTTATTTAACATTTTTATTAATGAACTTTGCACAAAAAGTGGGAGTGTGCTAATAAAATTTGCAGAAGACACAAAGTTCCTCCAATACAGATGAAGACCGGAATATCATACAAGAAAATCTAGATGACCTTGAAAACTGGAGCAATAGAAATGGGACGAAATTTAATAGTAGAAAGTGCAAGGACATGCACTTTGGGACGAACAAGAATTTTTGCTGTAAGCTGGGGACCTATCAATTGGAAGAGACAGAGGAGGAGAAAGACCTGGGTGTATTGGTTGATCACAGGATATCTGTGAGTCGCCAGTGTGAGGTGGCCATAAAAAAGGCCTAGGATGCATCAAACATATTTCTAGTAGAGACCTGGAAGTGTTAATACCATTATACAAGAAACTGGTGAGACTTCATCAGGAATACTGTGTGCAGTTCTGATCTCCCATGTTTAAGAAAGATGAATTAAAGCTGGAAATGGTGCAGAGAAAGGCTACGAGGATGATCTGAGAAGTGGAAAACCTACCTTATGAAAGGAGACTCGAAAGAGCTTGGCTTGTTTAGCTGAATCAAATGAAGGCCAAAGGGAGGTATGGTTGCCCTCTATTAAAATATCAAAGGAATAAATACCAGGGAGGGAGAGGAGTTATTTAAGGTAAGCACCAATGTGTCCACAAGAGCAAATGGATACAAACTGTCCATCAACAAGTTTATGCTTGAAAGTTTCTCACCATCAGAGCAGTGAAGTTCTGGAACTGCCTTCCAAGGGGAGCAGTGGTGGCAAAAAACCTAACTGGCTTCAAGACTGAGATTGATACGTTTTTGGAGGGGGTGGGATAATGCAACTGCCTACAATGGCATGTAGCCGATCCATGACTGCTAGAAGCAAATATCTCCAGTGGCCGGTGATGGGCCACTAGATGGGGAAGGCTCTGAGTTATTACAGAGAATTATTTCGCAAGGTGTCTGGCTGGTGGGTCTTGCCCACATGCTCAGGGTCTAACTAATGACAATATTTGGGGTCAGGAAGGAATTTTCCCATGGGTCAGGTTGGCAGCATGGGTCACTTGCAGGTTTAAACTAGAGTAAGTGGTGGATTCTCTGTAACTTGAAGTCTTTAAATCATGATTTGAGGACTTCAGTGATTCAGCCAGAGCTTAGGGGGTCTGTTACAGGAATGGGGGGTGAGGTTCTCTGGCCTGCAATATGCAGGAGGTCAGACTAGATCATCATGATAGTCCTTTCTGACCTAAAAGTCTATGAGTAGAATTTTTTTTTTTTTTAACAGAGCCCTGGATGTTACACTTCACTAGGCACCAGTCTGGGAGCAGACATGAAATTATGTATAGTTTTTACAAGTGTGTGTGTATGAGAGAGAGAGAGGTAGGGAGAGAGAATGAGAGAGAGAGCTTGCACAACCTCCTCTAGGATTTTATTTTTTTACCCCTTCACAGTACAGATTTTCTGCTATACTGAGGCCCATCCTGTTATTTTCAGGAAAAACCTGTCTGCCAAAAAATGAATCTGTGTTGCTCTGCCTGCAGGTGACTTGTGCATGCAAATCTTAGTAGTTAAATGTCTAGCTCCTGCAAATTGCTGCTGGCACTAAATATGTGGACAAATCTATTCATTTTGCCGCTGCAAACTGCACCTTGGTGAGGGAGGCCAGGCCCTGGACATGTGACTGTTTGGTTATGAAATGTGTAGACAACCCGTCTGTGCTGAAACATCCTTTGATCTTTGATATCTGCATCCTCCTCCTTCCAGCCCGCCTAGTGGTTTGTTCCATCCATCTGTCACATCTCGTCTTTTAGGCTGTAAGCTCTTTGCTGCAGGGACCTGTCAATGACTAGATGTTTGTATAGTGTGTGGCATGATGGGGCCTCAACCTGGTGAAGGCCTCTCCATACTGCAGTATAAGGCACTGATCCAGCAAAGTGGTTACACACGTGCCCCATCTTGAGCGTGCGAGTGACAGCAATAGAACTTCTTGCATACTTAAGGTGAGGCATATGTTCAAGTGCCTTGCTGAATTGTGACTTGTATGGCTAATATGTTGGCATATTATTAATAATACTCCAATATCACCTCTTGGGACCTTTGAGTTGATATATACAGAAACCTGAAGAAGACTATTGTAAACTTAAATGCATCAAAGGTATTAAGCCAATGGCTAGAGTGCAGGTAGATTTTAATGACTGAGATACAGATCTAAACTTTCCCCGTAGCTCTGGGCATTGTACGTCATAGTCCCAGGGCCTAATAGTGCAGCCTTTACTTGTGACTATTCCTGTTGAAATGAAATATTGCAAATGACTAAGCATCTGTGTGTTGCCCCTCAATGGGAAGACTTCAGAGAGTGAGGGCTGCAGGGTCAGTCATCATTGAGCACAAACTGCACCAAATATTGTTTCTGCCCATTTTTTGCCAGGACATTTTAAAGAGTGCTTTCTGAGCCTCTCTTGTTCAGCCCTATACTGAAGGCAGCATCTTTTCTATGCTATGATTCAGCTGAGCTCTGTTGCATAAGGGTGTTCAGCTCTTTTTCCATTGAGAGTGGCACTCACAGGCTAGTGAGGTTTCCCTGCTATGCTCATGCCACTTGTGTCTATTTTTAGTTTAACATTTCCCACCCTGTTTTTTTTTCCCCCCTTCTGGTCTGTGTAATCTTTATAGGGCTGCTTTTGACCACATTATTGAATGTTTCCTTTATGCATTTTCTGTGCAGCAGAAATGATTTGAGCCCAAACACATGAGTATTGCCCTTTTTGGGAAGTTTTAGCATTTCACCCCCCCCGAGTTACTCTCCACACAAGAAGCTAATACTGACCAAAAACTTGTTAGTGCAGAGCAGGATTGAGCCCTGGTCCTATGTGGCTATGCAGGGAACTAAAGCTACCCATCCTCCTCTTGCTCAGCCACATAGGACTATTCCAGTTCTGGCTCGGGCATTGAGGAGGAAGGGCTGGAGGAGCTGTGAGTGAACAGTCATGGCTCTGAATTCCTTCCCACGGCTCCTCCTGGTCCAGTCCAGCTGTGTATCACACAGTGCTGTGCCTATAGAAATTGATCTATATGTTGCAAAATATACAGTGTCGTTCTAAGGCAATAATTACATTGGGCTGTTTAGTTCTGGTAGAGTGGCGACAACTTTCAGTTTCTTCATCAATTTTTTCCTTTTAGGCTTTTCCACTTGTATAATCACGTCTGTTTCAGTTACACTATCGCTATGTATTTAATTCCTTCCCTGCTTCCTTAACAAGCGCCGTACATTCTAACATGTATGTGTTGGAACAAATTCAACACAAAGTACCAGAGGAAGCGTTAAAGGTAAGCACGCATGTTGTTTTTGTATAGAGATACTGGTACTTGTAAAGCGATGACAGCATTAAACAGCAAAACCCTACAGCATGTTCTTAAACAACATCCTACCTTTTTCAGTACACCGGTGACAGCTTTGATAATGAATTGTGGAAAAAACCACAACTTAAGTTTCCCTTCAAAATGTGCTTGGGAGGATCTCACCTTGAGGATAGATGTATCTCCCAGCTAGCCCAGATCTACTCTGTCCTTTCCCAAGACTAGCATATAACTGAAATTATTCATGATTTCATGACTGCCTGCTAAACAAAGGGCACTTTAGTGTATAAAGATGAACCCTCAGCACATTCAACTTTTCTTCAGCAGAAAATCAGTGTCCTCCTAGAAATTAAGCAATGAAGAGTGAATACCTTTCTCTGGGTGCTGTGGCTTATGTCAGCCCCTTAATGTTTCCTCCAATGAGCCAACGTTTGCTCAATTTACTCTCAGTAGCATTCTCAATTTCAATTGCCTCTTTCTCTCTCCAAAGATCCTAGATCTTCCTTATGACTTTCCTTATAGAGCAGTTTCACTTACTTCAGTGAAATGGCTCCCCTAAGCATGAGCTGCAGGATCAGATACAAAGCATACCAGACTCACTTCACCCATGACAGAAAGTCAGTCCCCTCTGGGGTGGAATGCCATAGGTGTTTCACAGCTCACAGCGTCACTACACAGCATTTAGAACAAGAAATACCAATGCCAAATGTCAACCTTCAATTGACAATTATAGTCTCACACCCCAGGTTCCATATTTGTCTACTTGTGTAGGAGGGTAGGACTGGGTGAATCATTTACTGAACTTACTCAGACCTGATTTTTATGGAAACACCCTTTTCTGTAGATCCAATTAGATCATTGAACACTGCCCAGCCCTAAGGGGAACGTAACTTTATGCAATACAGCTTTCCGCACCTTCTATCTAGGTGTGAAACAATTAATGATAAAATATGTTGAGGTGTCACCGAAGCCTTAAAGAAGATAGATAAAAGGATGGGTTTGGAAGACTTCATCATGCTGTTGTGAGACTAAAGAGCGGTGAGAGGGTTCAGTATTTGAATCCTGAATGGAAGGGGCGTTCATTCTAACTGTCTAGGTTATTTTTTAAAGAATTTCCTAATGAGATGTTTCTTGGGGCAATGTCACTTAATATCCTTCTAAATGAGGTATTTGAAAGCTTCTCAGCTGGTAGTTATTTAACTCCATAGCCTTTGTTCAGGCATGTCTTTTATTCTTGTTCTCGAGCACAGCCACGAGATTTGTTCTTATATGATCACATGGGGAGATAGTTTGTTCTTTTCATTGCCTGTTGTATGGCACTGCATAGCCTTGTCCACATTTTTGTTTCTGTATCTGCAGCATGAAAAGTATACTAGCCAACTTCAGATGAGTTTCAAGGGCACCATGATGAAAAGGGTGGAGCAGCCGGTGGAACATGGTGGTTATACTGAATCCCCGCAAGCAAAACTGGAGAGAGGAGAGAAGAAAGCAATTGCAGGTACTTGCTCAGAAACCAGTTAGTCAAGGTTCAAAACAGTCACTTCCAGTGCATCTTGATTTCTTTGCTGATTCAGAATTGAACTCCAGTAATGCAGGCTACTTTTAGAAGCAATTTAAGTATTCTTGTTTCAGACAATGAGCCTGGCTGTCTCTGATGCAGTCTTCAGGAGAAATTTACCAGTCTGACATTACAAGAGAGCTGTGCTATTGCAATGGTATTTGCAGTGAGATGTGGGCAGAGCAGGCCTGGCTAATTCTTGGCACCTGTCTGGTTTATTTTTAATTTCTTACCCGGGAACTGGCGCATGAATGGTGCGAGTGACTCAGCTTGGAAAGTGCAAGGCTTCTGTGGATGGGTGCCAACATGCAGGGGATGGTGGCAGTATTGGATTCACTGCAAAAGCCCTTCATGGTCTTAAGTAACTGCACTTCCTAACGTGGTGGGGGGATTGACCTCTGTTGTATTTCGGGATGAGTGGATTGCTGCAGGAAACGTAAGGACCATCGTGAACATTTTCAGTTCAGCTGAGCCCCTTCCGATATCTTCTCCCTCACTCCCTTTGTCTGTTGTTCCTGCCTACCCACCTCTGTGTTCCTCTTCCCCGTGTCTAATGCCAACCAAGATGCCTCCTGCTTCTTCCCTACCCCTATGGTGTTTACAGACATAGCAACCTCTCTTCATTTACTTTACGCTCATCAGAGTCGTGATGCAGCCCCTTACTGGTAGCCAAAGTGCATCGCTTAATTTTGGAGCTTGAGGTGTGAGATGAGCAATGATCAGCGGTAATGCACTTTGGTGGCTTGTTGGCCTGCCATGCATTCTAGATGCCCCAAAGTGCCAGGAAAGTTGAAATAAGCAGTAACCTGTGGCCTAGCAGAGAGGCTGTTGGACATACTGAATGGGCCCTGTAGACCCGCAAAGGAAGGAGAGGTAGGTGGCAAGAGGGAAGGGGCTGGGGGAACATTGTGTGGTTAAGGGAGGAGATGCAGGGCCTGGGTTGCAGGAGAGGGATGAGAGGGGTGTGTGGATTTGATACAAAATCTTTGTAGAAGCATCTATCTATTTAGATACTCAGGTGGATCTGTCACTAGTCCTTGCCAGACTGAACGTTGTGACCTTAATCTGCCTTATTGTGTATTGTCCTTGTGAAAATCCCACTAAGCTGGGAGAGTGTCTTAAAGCAGCATAGCATTTCTTCTCTGTATTTTCCCCTGTTCTTCACTCCTGCTGTGTATGAAAGCACACATGCGTTCCTGCTCCTGACTCTCATTCCCTGCCCCACAGAAACCTTTTCCCTGGCGCTTTCCATGTGTCCCAATGTCACTCTTATTTGTAGCGAATACAGCAGACGTTGCACATTCCGCCTTGCCTCCTCAAGAATTGTTCACAAGCGCTCAGTTAGAGGGATGAGCTTGGCTGTGATTAGCTGTAACACAGAAGAGGGTGAAAGGAGATGAACTGTATCTTGGCTTTGGGGAAAACTGTCTAGCCCTAGTGTGACATGAGCCAGATTCTTGAAACGAGTTGCAAATATCCAGTCTGTATGCTCCAAATGTAATTAATTTACATTTGTCACTTACTGGCTGACATCTTGGCAGCATGCAGGGATTATGCAGGCGCTTTCCTACTTTGGTTCTTTTTATCACTTGTCACCTTGCAAAATATGCAGGGCTTTTTTTTTTTTTTTTTTTGTTTTCCGAGTGAACCCATGTAAGGTAAGCAGTTGATATTTGGAAATATCTGCAAATGCAGCATCTAATGTGATACCTTGAGCATGGTGACCTACTTTCCTGGTGTGTAATTCTTGCTAACCCATATTTAATTTTCACTTGCAGGAACAAAACTTAGGCGAATCCATAATGATTCAGATTGCCTAGGAGGGGTGAATTTTAAGGATTGTATTGCTTGCTCCCACTGCTCAGTGTCCAGTCTGGCAAGAGGTTGAGTGTCATTTGCCTCAGGTCCCCTGAATCCTCTGGGCGGCCTTGTTACTTAGTGGCAGTGGGAAAGAGGCTTTGGAGAGAGAACCGTTCTGCTAAGCCTGTAGGTATTTAGTAATTTGCTTGTAGCAAATTAAAGCACGATCTGTGGTGACAATGGCCTTTAAAAATCTATATTATAGTTCCAGTGGGAGGAAAGGGAGCAAAGAGGCAGGGCTTTTATAGGAGGGGAGGTTTAAAAAAAAAATGCTAGAGCAGGTTAGGAATGGGGGATGATATTGAAAACAATGAATCAGAAAGAGGGATCTCAACTGTGCTTTTCTGTTTATTCTTTCCCATAATATCCAATAAATCTTTATACTATTGCAAAAGTCACAAGGATTCTTTTTTAAAGTGTATTGCCTTTAAAGTGCAACATATCATCAACCATTGGAGCTTGCTCCTACAGGATGTTATTGAGGCAAGTAGCTTAAATTAATTGAGGATTAGAAATGCTTATGAATAAGAAAAGCAGCCACAGGTTGACTAGCTAGTGTTAAAAATAAGCAGTATTAGTTCTCATGCTTTATGGGATAAGCTGATCCCTGGCTGGATTAGGGAGACATAACTTCCCATGTAAATGGTGTTGCACAATTGCTTTGCATTATGCAGATATGAAGACTATCTCTGGAGCACTTGCCATTGGCTGTGGCATATTGGGCTAGATGGACCATAGGTAGATTTTGACATGACAGCTTCTGTGGTCTCCGTGCATAATTATAGATTGGTCATACAAAGGGTGATGTGTGCATAAACATCCTGCAATCCTAGAGTGTAGCTATTTGAACGTACTATTGTTGTAGCTTAAAAACAGTGTGGTGCTTGTTGTTTTTTTTTTAAAATCCTTTGGTATTCCGAACCTTACAGTGCTGGCAGATCAAAATAAACACTGGTGGCTTGATTTTCAGAAGCGTGGCATGCCCAGAGCTCCCGTTTGAAATTGGTGCCTTTGTAAATAGGGCCATAATTTTTAATTTCCTTTGAATTCTGTGAAACAGTCTGCATACAAGTGACCATTGGTTAACTATACTGCTGGGTGCCGGAGAGGACAGAGGGTCTTGTGCTTGAGGCACTGTATTGGGACTCCGGAGATCAGGTGTCAGTTTCTGTCTGTGCCACAGAGTTCCTTGGACTAGTCATTTGGGCCTCCATTTCCCATCTGTAAAATGGGGATAATACTTCTTTTGTGTCTGTCTTCCTGTCTAGATTGGAAGCTCTTTGGGAGAGGGCCTGTCTCTTATCCCCTGTTTGAACAGCACCTAAAACAATGGGGCTCTGATCTCTCCTGGGTCTCAAGGCGCTATCATAATACAAGTAATAATATTGATAAAAGTTTAAACCTACTATTGAGGATGAGGAACTATAACATTTGTAACTGGTTTGCTGGAGTGCTTGCTTCTAACAGTTCTGTGTAGTTAAATTGTGGTGTACTGTAAATGAAATGGGCAGTTTTCAAGTCTTGGGGCCAAATCCGTCACTGGAGCAAGCTGGTGCAGCTCACGTGGAGTCAGTGGGAGCTGTTGCTGCTTGTGTAGTGGTGGATTTAGCCCTTTTGCTACTTTCACCCTGAGGTCATGGTAACAGCTGCATTAGAGGATAGGAGAAACCATCATCTTAGATATGCAGCTATCTATATCTATATCTCATCCGATCCAGTTTCGAGGAACCTACAGCACATCAAATACTGACTAAATAATTGATACAAATAAGTTTGGCCATTACAATGCAAAAACCTCCAATATTAATGTATACTCACATCAGTTACAAGAGACCATGGTATAGGTTTACCCCACTTAAAAAAAAAAACCCCTTACAGATAAAAACTGCCAAGGATTTCTTTAGTTCCCGCCCCACCCCAGGTAAATTGTAATCTACTATTAGAAAAAGCGATAGAGGTTTTAGGAATTACTTGACTTAAAATATTAATATTGGATCCCCCCTCCCCCCGAGGCCTATTCCTTAATGAGCCTGCTATACTACATCTTCTGAAGATGGAAGTTGTGCTATTAATAATTAATCAAAAAAGGCTTGACTGAGGCAGCGTAGATTTCTGATGCTTTTGTTGTGAATAGCAAGCTTCAAAAACTGGTTATGCTCTCATCAGCAAAGGAACTTACCGTTATTGTCTCTTTTTTCCTTGGCAATTTTAACCTTATTTGGGCTACTGGGTAAGTACTAGCCTTTAGCACTAAACCAGGAGGCTGCCAGGAACCCCATCAGTTATATTATCAAAGAAATGGAACCCCATCATGATCAAAGGTGCATGTGTAACATGAGAGCTTTCTCCCAGGAAGCTGTCCGAGTGGCTGCATTAATGCATAGTTTCCTCTTTTCCTTGTTAAGCTGGATTGCATTTTTGGTCCTGACCCTTGGTGCCTTATCACTTTATTTATTTATTTTTTTTTTAAGAGACTACCCATCCCCTTGCATTACAGGAATACATTGCTGAACATAACACATGCATGTCGGTAGCCTTCTCTGCATGACACTGTCACCAATAATTCAACATTTATCCAGCTGAATGGTCATGCTGATCTCAGTTCTGTCATCTACAAGAATAGTTTTCAGACTTTCTGCCTGAATTTCTGAGCCAAGAAATACGTTTGAATGAATTGGCATCATCTGGACAGATTAGCATGACACTGAGATGGGTGGTAATGAGCTGCTATCAATTAGACTGACCATAATATGGTTTAAATGACTGAGTGGTTATTTTTCATTTATGCTCCTCATGGCACCAGCAGTTTGGGCAGTTCCCATGTTTCTGTGCATTACCCAACAGCCTTGTGGAAAAAAACCCGAAAAGCTGTGGCTTTAAGGCGACTTGTGTCTAAGGTGGTTGGTGTGTATAATAGGGCAGGCAAAATCGTATAATCGGGCAGGCAAAATCGTATAATCCATAATTCCCCACAGAACGTAAGAAATTCTCCTTTTGGGGCCAGATCTTCAGTTGGTGTAAACCAGTGTAGCTCTGCTGAAGTCAGTGGACCTATGCAGATTTACATCAGCTGAGGATCTGGCCCTTTGGGTTAGAGTTGAAAGTTAGCAAGCTCCACTCACTTAATATAATTGCTTATTTAAAATCGAGTTTAATTTAGAAGCTAAAATGTGATAAGAAATTAATGGTTCCTACAAAAATATTTTAGCCAGACATAAAAAGAGAGAAATGCAGTCACCTCCCCCTCCCCTTCTAGCTGTGCCCTTTGCATTCTTCTTGGAAGTTGAGTGGAATGAAGTTGTAGTTTATTCCCTTATCTTTAGGATGATCAGGGACAGCAGATAAACCCCAAAACAAATGGAGTTTTTCCCCCTCCCCCCAAATGTTTAATCTTAAAATACTGATACTTATTAACATACCACGTCCAATCTGGTCTTGCCATCAAAGCTATGTGGGTAGACTCTGTGCGCTGTTCGGTTCCCTCTAGGAGGTGGAGGGCATTAATTGGCTTTAAATCTTGGAAGTGTAAGGTAGAGCAGACTTTAGGCTGCTCTGATGAATGCTGGCTGGAATGGCCACCCAGAGCGATGCATTCTGACCACGCCCCTTCCAACTTTGATATGTTCCTTACACTGGGCATTGCTCCATCTTTGTCACCCATGGATCCCCTACACAAGGGGAATACCCAGCTGCCCCTCTAGGGTTGCTGGAGCAGCATAAAGCAGCTGGAAAGAGGGGCTGAGGATCCCGCTAGTCAATTTTTGTTTTCTTTTTATTTTCCCCCCCATCCCCCGTTTCATTCTATCTTCACAGATACATAAGAATGGCCATACTGGATCAGACCAATGGTCCATCTAGCCCAGTATCCTGTCCTACAACAGTGGCCAATGCCAGGTGCTTCAGAGGGGATGAACCAAACAGGCAATCACCAAGTGATCCATGCTCTGTCATCATGCCCAGCTTCTGGTGGTCAGAGGTTTAGTGACTCCCAGAACGTGGGGTTGCATTCCTGACCACCTTGGCTAATAGCTATTGATGGACCTATCCTCCAGGAACTTACCTAATTCTTTTTTGAACCCTCTTGCAGTTTTGGGCTTCACAACATCTCCTGACAATGAGTTCCGCAGTTGACTGTGTGTTGTGAGAAGAAATACTTCCTTTTGTTTGTTTTAAACCTGCTGCCTATTAATTTCATTGGATGACCCCTGATTCTTGTGTTATGTGAAAGAGTAAATAACACTTCTTTAGTCACTTTCTCCACACCATTCAGATATCTATCATATCCCCCTTAGTCATCTCTTTTACAAGCTGAATATTCCCAGTCTTTTTAATCTCTCCTTACAAGCTGTTCCATACCCTTAATCATTTTTGTTTCCCTGCTCTGTACCTTTTCCAATTCTAATGCATCTTTTTTGAGATGGGGCAGCCAGAACTGCATGCAGTATTCAAGATGTGAGCATACCATGAATGTATATAGTGGCATGATGATATTTTCTGTCTTATTATCTATCCTTTTCCTCATGGTTCCTAACATTCTTTCAGCTTTTTTTGACTGCTGCTGCACATTGAGTGGATGTTTTCAGAGAACTTGGATCCCTTTCTTGAGTGGTAACAGATAAATTGGACCCCATCATTTTTTATATATATTTGGGATTGTTTTCCAACGTGCATTACTTTGCATTTGTCAACATTGAATTAAATCTTCCATTTTGTTGCCTGGTCCCCCAGTTTTGTGAGATCCCTTTGTTATTCTCTGCAATCTGCTTTGGACTTAACTACCTTGAGTAGTTTTGTATCATCTCCAGATGTTGCCATCTCACTGTTTACACCTTTTTCCGGATCATATATGAATATGTTGAACAGTACTTCTTCTTCGAGTGATTGCTCACATCCATTCCAGTTAGGTGCGCGCCGCGCGTGCACGTTCGTCGGAAACTTTTTACCCTAGCAACTCCAGTGGGCCGGCAGGTCGCCCCCTGGAGTGGCGCCGCCATGGCGCTCAATATATATCCCTGCCGGCCCACCCGCTCCTCAGTTCCTTCTTACCGCCGTGTCGGTCGTTGGAACTGTGGAGCGCGGCATAGCTGTCCTCCACGTCCCTAGCTCTCCTTGTTATCTCTCGTTATTGTTATAGTTGTTAGTTAGATCGTTAAGTATAGTTAGTAAGTAATTAAGTGTAAATAGTGTTGTAAATAGTTGTTCGCCGGGGGCTGTAGCCCTTCCCGGCACCGGGCACCGGGCTCATGCCTGGTTCGCCGGGCTTTAAGCAGTGTGCGGCCTGTAAGAAGCCTATGCCTACCAGCAACCCCCACGACGCGTGCCTGAAGTGCCTGGGGGAATCGCACAGATCGGACAAGTGCCGCATCTGCAAGGCTTTTAAGCCCAGGACAAAAAAGGAGAGAGACCAAAGACTCTGGACTCTCCTCATGGAGGCGGCACTTGACCTGGCGGCTTCGCAGGCCGTGATCTCGGCGCCGGCACCGGATCGCACCGGCACCGGGAAGACTCCCCGGCACCGACCTTCTCCGGCACCGGGTGCAGAGCCAAGACCGTCAGCGTCTGCTACTCCAGCCAGGCAGACCCGACTGGAGCGCCCGGCCTCGACATCGGCCGCGGCGCCGCCGGCACCGTCGACTCCGGGCCCGGCGGGTCCGTCGAGCCCGGTGCCGCCAAGCTCCCCCATAAGATCTGGGGTTGAGATATTGGTCCCATCCACGCCGGAGATCTTCGCCTCGGCATGGGACCTTATTGCCTTGACAGAGCCTACTCAGCTGCCACCCCCGGTACCTCCGGTGCGGGTCGCATCTAGAGGCAAGCCCATGATGTCGGCACCGTCTCGGGACTCGCGCTCGCGGTCCAGGTCCCGACGTCACGGCAGGTCAAGATCCCATCGCCGCTCGCAGTCCCGGCACTGCTCCCCTCGGCGGTACCGGTCGCACTCGCGGCACCGATCGACCTCCAGACGGTCGCGGTCTGACTCCAGCCGCCGATACCGGCACCGTGACTCCAGGAGCCAGTCCCGCCGTCACTCGCCGCACCGGTCGACCTCCCGGCACCGAGCTGGTGGCAGGTCCCGGTCCCGGTCGACCTCCCGGCACCGCGTCGGTGGCAGGTCCCGGTCCCGATCCCGGCACCGAAGCGGCGGCCGGTCCCGGTCCAGAACCCGGTCCCGGTCCCGATCCCGGCACCGCTATGACTCCCGGTACCGATCCCCGGCACCGAGAAGATCGTCGCTGCTGACCCGCGCAGACCCTTACCAGCCACGGTCGGCCCCGCCGTGGCCTTCTAGGCAGCCGTCGGTGTCTTCGCAAACGGACAGCGGGTATGCGCTGGGCACCGACCGGCAGGCGGCACTCTTTCAAGACCCGCCGCAACAGGACCAAGGCCCGCAGCAGTGGGGGTTTTGGACCCCATGGGCATACCATCAAGCCCAGGGCCCCCAACAGCTTCCTGCTAGGCCTGCGACGGCGGAGCACAGGGTGCCGGAGGCCTCGTTGTCTCGCCCCCCTCCCTCCCCGGATGGAGAGGAAGGGTCCAAGCAGCAAGACTCCGCTCTGGCTCCTGAGGCAGAGGCGAGGGCCGAGGGGGACCCCCCATTGGACACTTTCTTGCCGGGGGTCTCCTCATCCTCCTCCCCTGATGAAGCGGTGGCTGGCACCTCCTCCAGTAGCCCCTCCCCGCTGGATCTCAGGGCACACCAAGACCTCCTTAGGCGAGTAGCTCAGAATCTGAGCCTACAAGCCGAGGAGGTCTCGGAGATCGAGGATCCGATTGTCACCATCCTCTCGTCGAATGCTCCCACCAGGGTCGCCCTACCCTTCATAAGGACGATCCAGGCCAACACCAATACTATCTGGCAGTCACCGGCCTCCATCCCCCCTACGGCGAGGGGCATCGAGAGGAAGTACATGGCCCCCTCTAAAGGCTATGAGTACCTCCATGTCCACCCGACACCGTGTTCCCTGGTGGTACAGTCGGTGAATGACAGGGAGCGTCATGGGCAGGAAGCTCCAGCCCCCAAATCCAGGGAGGCCAGGCATATGGACCTCCTTGGACGCAAAGTATACTCGGCTGGGGCGCTGCAGCTCAGGGTTTCGAACCAACAAGCCCTGCTCAGCAGGTACGCGTTCAACTCATGGGTGGCAGCGGACAAATTTAAAGAGCTGCTGCCGCAAGACGCCCGCCAAGAATTTGCGGCCATCCTAGATGAGGGCAAGAAGGTTGCGCGTACATCATTGCAAGCTTCTTTGGACGCTGCAGACTCGGCTGCCCGCACCCTCGCCTCGGGGGTAACGATGCGCCGTATCTCCTGGCTGCAGGTCTCTGGCCTTCCTCCGCAGCTCCAACATACCATCCAGGACCTCCCGTTCGAAGGCCAGGGCCTGTTTTCGGAAAAGACAGACCCCAGACTTAAGAGTCTAAAGGACAATCGGGTCATTATGCGCTCCCTCGGGATGCGCACGCCGGGAACGCAGCGCAGACCCTTCCGGCCACAGCAGCAACAGCAGCGCAGGCCATACCCCCAGTTCCGCCAACGGCAGGACCTCAATAGGCGCCGTGACAGGAATGGAAGGCGTAGGCATTCGGGGAACCAAGGGGGGCAGAATCAAGGCTCCTCTAAGCCCCCGCCTGGACCCAAGCCTTCATTTTGAAGGTGCGCCCGAGGGCGCAGTAACAGTTTCCCCCACGGATCCTTCCCCCCCGTTTTCCAACCGCCTTTCGTTTTTCCTCCCGGCGTGGACCCAAATAACATCGGACCGCTGGGTCTTACGCACGGTGCAGACGGGATACCGCCTGCAGTTTATATCATTTCCTCCTTCCCGCCCCCCTTCCTCGTCCCTCTTCAGGGACCCCTCTCACGAGCAATTCCTTCGGCAGGAGGTACAGACGCTCCTCAGCAAAGGAGCTATAGAGGCGGTTCCGGAAAACGAGAAAGGCAAGGGGTTTTATTCCCGCTACTTTCTGATCCCCAAGGCCAAGGGAGGCCTCAGGCCTATCCTCGACCTGCGAGAGCTCAACAAATACCTGGTGAAGTTGAAGTTCCGCATGGTATCCCTGGGGACCATTATCCCATCCCTGGATCCGGGAGACTGGTACGCCGCCCTCGACATGCAGGACGCTTATTTTCACATTGCCATTTGGCCACACCACAGATGTTTCCTTCGTTTCATGGTGGGCCCCCTTCACTACCAATTTGCAGTCCTCCCATTTGGCCTTTCTACGGCCCCGAGGGTATTTACAAAATGCATGGCAGTCGTTGTGGCACATCTTCGGCGCAGTCGTATCCACGTGTTCCCTTACCTAGACGATTGGTTAATTCGGGGCACGTCGGAACTGCAAGTTTGCAGCCACGTCCGCGTGATCACCGGCCTGTTTGCTACCTTGGGCCTCATGATCAACATGGACAAGTCCACCCTGATCCCCACGCAGAGGGTGGAGTTCATCGGGGCTGTCCTGGACGCCACCGTGGCCAGGGCTCTTCTGCCGTTGCCGAGGTTCCAGGCATTGTCGGTGATCGTTCAACGACTGCGGGCAGCCCCCTTGACATCAGTGCGGACATGTCTAACCTTGTTAGGCCACATGGCAGCATGCACGTTTGTGACCGGTTATGCTTGGCTCCGCATGAGGCCCCTCCAGTTGTGGCTCATCGAACATTACCGGCCGGCAAGGCAGCCGCTAGACATGCTGATCACAATCCCCCAAGGGGTGTTAGATTCTCTCGACTGGTGGCTAGACCAGTCCGTAGTGTGTGCGGGGCTCCCTTTCCACCCACCTCAGCCCTCGGTGTCCCTGACAACAGATGCCTCAGATCTCGGCTGGGGGGCCCACCTGGGAACCCTGAGAACGCAGGGCCTGTGGTCCCCGCAGGAGGTGAGGTTGCACATCAACATGCGGGAGTTGAGAGCGGTCCGCCTTGCTTGTCAAACGTTCTGTCACCAGCTTCGAGGTCGTTGTGTTGCGGTGTTTACCGACAACACGACGACCATGTACTATATCAACAAGCAGGGCGGCACCAGATCCTCTCCCCTGTGTCACGAGGCGATGCGACTCTGGGACTTTTGTGTAGCCCACTCCATTCACCTCACGGCTTCCTTCCTCCCCGGAGTACGGAACACGCTGGCGGATCGCTTGAGCAGATCCTTCCTATCGCACGAGTGGTCCCTTCGCCCGGACGTTGCTCTCTCCATCTTCCAGAGGTGGGGTTATCCCCGTGTGGACCTCTTCGCGTCCGGGGGGAACAAGAAGTGCCAGGCGTTCTGCTCCTTTCAGGGCAGGGAGCCCGGGTCGATAGCGGATGCCTTCCTTATTCCGTGGACGACCCACTTGTACTACGCGTTTCCCCCGTTTCCTCTGGTTCACAGGGTCCTTCTGAAGGTGCGCAGGGACAGGGCTCGCGTGATCATGGTAGCCCCGGCGTGGCCCAGGCGACATTGATACCCCATGCTGCTGGACCTGGCCATAGCCGACCCAGTTCCCCTGCCCCTTCACCCGGACCTGATTACCCAGGAGCACGGGACTCTCTGTCACCCGGACCTGCAGTCGCTGCACCTAGCGGCGTGGTTCCTGCGTGGCTGACCGGCTCTGAACTGCTCCACACCGGTGCGGGAGGTGCTTTTGGGCAGCAGGAAGCCTTCCACGAGAGCGACATACTCGGCCAAGTGGAAGCGTTTCTCCTGTTGGTGCGTGGAGAGAGGTCTCCGCCCTATGGAAGTTTCGGTGGCCAATATCTTAGACTACGTTTGGTCCCTCAAACAACAGGGTCTGGCGATATCGTCGTTGCGGGTCCACCTGGCAGCTATCTCCACCTTTCACCCGGGTGGGGATGGTCGCTCTGTTTTTTCTCACCCGACGGTTTCTAGATTCCTTAAGGGGCTGGAACGTTTATACCCTAACGTCCGACTCCCTGCTCCAACCTGGGATCTTAACCTGGTGTTGTCTCGGCTCATGGGGCCCCCCTTTGAGCCGTTAGCTACTTGCTCCCTACTTTATCTCTCTTGGAAGACTGCCTTTTTAGTAGCTATCACCTCAGCTAGGCGGGTGTCGGAACTCTGGGCTCTTGTGGTAGACCCCCCGTATACAGTCTTCCACAAAGATAAGGTGCAGCTGAGGCCACACCCTGCCTTTCTCCCCAAGGTAGTCTCGACCTTCCACATCAACCAAGAGAGATTCCTTCCGGTTTTTTTCCCGAAACCTCACTCTTCAGGCAGGGAGCAGCAGCTCCACTCGCTTGATGTCCGTAGGGCTCTCGCGTTCTATGTGGAGAGGACCAAACCCTTCCGCAAATCCCCCCAGCTTTTCGTGGCGGTAGCGGACCGCATGAAGGGGCTTCCTATCTCCTCCCAGAGGTTATCCTCATGGGTAACGTCCTGTATCAGGACCTGCTATGACTTGGCCCACGTCCCTACGGGCCGGGTGACTGCGCATTCTACCAGGGCGCAGGCGTCGTCGCTGGCTTTCCTCGCCCGTGTGCCCATCCAGGAAATCTGTCGGGCAGCGACCTGGTCATCGGTCCACACCTTTGCTTCCCACTACGCCCTGGTCCAGCAGTCAAGAGAGGACGCGGCCTTCGGATCTGCAGTGCTCCATGCCGCGACTTCTCACTCCGACCCCACCGCCTAGGTATGGCTTGGGATTCACCTAACTGGAATGGATGTGAGCAATCACTCGAAGAAGAAAAGACGGTTACTCACCTTTGTAACTGTTGTTCTTCGAGATGTGTTGCTCACATCCATTCCACACCCGCCCTCCTTCCCCACTGTCGGAGTAGCCGGCAAGAAGGAACTG
Source organism: Gopherus flavomarginatus (assembly GCF_025201925.1). Lineage (NCBI taxonomy): Eukaryota > Metazoa > Chordata > Testudines > Testudinidae > Gopherus > Gopherus flavomarginatus. The sequence continues at coordinate 142,752,155 of NC_066621.1, forward strand.
AGGAGCGGGTGGGCCGGCAGGGATATATATTGAGCGCCATGGCGGCGCCACTCCAGGGGGCGACCTGCCGGCCCACTGGAGTTGCTAGGGTAAAAAGTTTCCGACGAACGTGCACGTGCGGCGCGCACCTAACTGGAATGGATGTGAGCAACACATCTCGAAGAACAACAGTTACAAAGGTGAGTAACCGTCTTTTGTTCTTGTACAGACCCATGGGGGAGTCCACTATTTTACCTCCCTCCAGTCTAAAAACTGACTGTTTATTTCTACCCTTTGTTTCCTGTCGTTTAGCCAGTTACTGGTCCATGACAGGACCTTCCCTCTTATCCCATGACTGCTTACTTTGCTTAAGAGCCTTCCGGGGGGGACTCTGTCAAAGTCTTTCTGAAAGTCCAAGTAATCTATATCCACTGGATCCCCCTTGTCCATATACTTGTTCATGCCTCAAAGAATTCTAGTAGATTGGTGAGGCGTGAATTCCCTTTGCAGAAGCCACACTGACCCTTCCCCCAACAAATCATGTTAATCTATGTGTCTGATAATTCTGTTCTTTGCTATAGTTTCAACCAAATCCTCCCCAAAGGGATGTCCCTGTCTGAACCATATGCTCCTCTGCACTTGTTGGCCTTCTCTCAGCATTTAGTTTAAAAACTGCTGTATAACCTTTTTAATTTTTACATGCCAGAAATCCAGTTCCTTTTTGGTTTGGCTGGAGCCCATACTTCCTATATAGGTTCCCTCTTTCCCAAAAGTTTCCCCAGTTCTAATAAATCTGAACCTCTGCTCCCTACACCATCATCTCATCCACACATTGAGACCCTGCAATTCTATCAGAACTAAGAGACGACTAAGGGTGGTACGACAGAGGTCTATAAAATTATGACGGGTGTGGACCAAGTAAATAAGGAAGTGTTATTTACTCCTCATCACACTAGAACTAGGGGTCACCAAATGAAATTAATAGGCAACAGGTTTAAAACAAACAAAAGGAAGTATTTCTTCACACTGTGCCCAATCAACCTCTGGAACTCTTTGCCGGCAGATGTTGTGAAGGCCAGGACTTATAACTGGGTTAAAAAAAGAACTAGATAAGTTCTTGGAGGATAGGTCCATCAATGGCTATTAGCCAGGATGGGCAGAGATTGAAAACTGTGCTCTGAAGTGTCCCTATCCTCTGTTTGCCAGAATGGGCAACACAGGATGGATCACTTGATGATTACCTGTTCTGTTCATTTCCTCTGACCCAACTGGCATCAGCTACTGTCGGAAGACAGGTTACTGAGCTACATAGACCATTGGTCTAACCCAGTATGGCCATTCTTATGTTCTTAATGGTTTTGGTCAGTTCTTACTCCTTTTTTGAATGGTTTGCCAGTCCCTATTTGTGATACCTATCGCTTAGCAATTACAATTCATTCATGGTGCGAAATCTTCCTCCTTTGAATTTTTAAAGGCCGCAGGAGCACTGTGAATGTAGCTTTCTTTTAAACGCTGTGGGGAGAAAGTACATAAGATAAGTTTTCAACCTCACTTGATCTGTAGTCCTACGAGAGACAATATGTTTATAATTTCCGTACATGAAGAAAAGCCCTTGGGAAGGGCCTGTGGTCAGTAAATGCTGTATTTTTAAAACAAAACTACTATATTTGGACTGTCATTTTCAAAGCCAGCATTCCAGATTTATTAGTTTCTCATTCGGATTTCTTCTAAAATATTCCAAGCAGTGGTTTTAGGTTTGGGGGAGGGGTTAACTCTTCCTTCAGAGGTACTGTTTAACTGTATATCCTATTGCTGCCATAGCAATAAGAACTAATTCCCACCCTTTCCACACTAAGCTGGCAAGACAGATCAGTACAGCGGCAGTCCGACAATTCCTTTCAACAGCTCAGTGTGTGGTTTTTAAAGCACAAGTCAAGTAACCGCTGTCTAGGCAGCCGTAACGTGAATATGATGCCATAGAAGAAGTCAGGATTTAAAATACGTCCAATAATGGACATGCTGATAGCTGCCATTGCTGGAGGCATCTAATGCATAGGTATGAGGGGCTCAAGAGTACAGATATTCATGCTTGTGAAATTGCTATGAACATCTGCTAGCCCAAGTGTGCCATCCACACTTGGTCTCCACCATGCTGAGAATGACAAATGAAAGCTATTTTACTTGCCTCTCTAAATAAGCAAAGAAAACCTTGTCTCAGGCAAGCTGGGGGGTATAATCTTTACTTTTTACATTACAGTAGCATCCAGAGGCCCTAATCAGGATCAGCTAAATGTTTTACAAACATGAAGAAATTCCCTGACTACCTAGGACCCGATCTTCAGTGGGGAATTCACACTACATGATTCAGCTGACCAATCAAAACTGGCATTGCCAAGGCACCTTCCAGAAAAAAGAGTGATAAACAATAAATGGTAACCGTTTCCCGGGGTGGGGTAGATAGGATGCGGCGGAATATAGAACATTTCTAGAAAGTCTGGTTATGTTCATGCAAATGTTTGGGGTTTTTCCCCATGTGACCAGATTTCATGGAGACAGTGTTTTTGAATGAAATTTTTTGATCAGTTCCATTAGCCATCATTTTCTCATAACAAAGACCTGACATTGCACGAATATCTGTTTGAGTGAATCCCTGAAATCGCATAGCGCTTCATTGAATCCCAACACAGGAGACATCTGCCTGAGTAGAGGTTACTACAGGATCAAGGCTAAGTGGCTACCAAGCAACTGTATGAGTTGTGAGAGTTGTACTTCGCATGATATGGGTTACATGGTGGTATCCAGCAACTCTAGAAGTCTAGGTTTCTTTCACTTTTTGGGACAGGGACCGTCTCTCTCTTTTTTGTGTGTGCATGTGTGTGGCGGGAGGGCAAATGGCCAGTGCGATGGGGCCCTGATTATAGAAACAATTAATCATTCTGCAGGCTCGTAACAAGGCTGTGCAGATTTGCTCATTACAATATTTATGTATCAACCTGAAATTCGCCCTTATGTATCAACCGAGAGTCATCTGTAATTCATAGATGCCAATCCAGCTTTTCATTGGAGAGTGAGTGAGACAGTGAAGTTCGGTGTATAGTGTGCTTAGCCCATAGTGAGTCTGAGTTGCCTTTGGTTACTTTCTGTGGCTTTGTGGGCTGAAGATAGCGTGGTGGCCACACAGAGGATCTATGATCTCTCACTCTAGTCTTGGGGAAGTAATGGGGGAAAGGATTTCTTCCCACTCCTTCACTGTATCAGTCTCCTCTTTCCAATATAAACGTTGTATGGTTCAGAGCAGCACCGGGATTCAGCACAGGTCATTGCTTAGGGTAGGATCCCTGCTTGCCATGGGTTGGAATGAAGGTCGCTGAAAGAAATCTGGAGCGTGCCCAGTCAAACTGGTTTAAATGTCAAGAGCTAACACCACTTCCACCCATGTGCCTAGTGAGGAGAGAGAGTCTCCCCCGGGACACTGAGAGGATTTGTAATGAGGCTCAGTGTATCCCAGCACTAGGAACCGTGAGATGTGGCCTGGCAGCACTGGAGGATCTTGCAGCAGCGTGAGTGTCGTTTCGCAGTGTGGCTGCTGTCTCTCATGCTGAGCTACTTGCAAGAGAAATAACTTGACTGCAGCTCACTTAACTCTGCAGTGAAAAGTCACCGTAAGAGAGTGCCAGCCTGATCCTGTTGTTCAGGATTGGGGTTGTAGGCAGGATTTGGCTTTTACTGCAGACTTCCTCTTATTTATACCTCCCTTCACCTTAACTACCTTGTGTTTCCATACTGAGCCCAGCCCTGCAATCCATCAAAGACAAAGCTCCCATGATTTTCCCCTGAAGGTTTGCATCCAATAGAACTGCCGGATTGGGAATTGTAAGTTTAAAGAGACACAGTTAAGTCATCCATTAAGATGCCCATGTCTGTTGAAAACCTGGAGGAATTTAAATATCACCTTTTTTCACATTTATTTTGCTTTTTGCGTTTTGCTCAGCTGGGACATTGAATTGTGGTAGAGTCACTCTTTGGCTTCTCAACAATAAGATAATGCTACCGTTTGGGTTTGCAGCACAGCAGGACATACTTAAAATCCAAAAGAAAACAGACAGTCTTCATTGCAATTTCTCTCCTTTTTTTGCTCCTTTTTTCTTTCTCCCTGCTCCCCTCACCCACCAAAACTCGGGGTCTAAACTAAATTGGGAGGAGACGCTAGCAGTTTGAGCCAACAATATTTTGTAGTGAAATGCTGGAAAATTGCTTGAGTATAAGAAAGTCCATTGAGACTCCATCAGTCCACTTGCACCTCCCTGTTAGCAGACTGTACTCTGTTGCCTTTGTGAATCTGATAGCCACCTTCTACTGATATTTGCTGTCATGGTAACTTCTTGCTTTTCCTTCCCAGAGACAGCTCCTTATCGCACACCCCTTTATGGTCAGCCTTCATGGTGGGGAGAAGATGATGCAAATAACAAACTAGAAAGGCAGGAGGACAGAAGGCAAGAAGAACATTATTCAGGTAATGGAGATGGTCTTTTGGGAGAAATTAATTCTTTTTATTTCCTGCTGCACGACACTCTCCTTCAGAATTCTAGTGACTAAAATTCGTGTACTCTTTAAATTTGCATTCAATTGTAATATTTTTGTTTAAAACAAAATGGGAATAAGGGGAAATTAAATAATGTGTGTTTGCTTGACGTTGTATGAAATGGTAAATAGTGAAAGTTGCCTTGGTAATACACTTTTAATTCCAAATAAATAAATACCAAGAACACCACCCCAAGGGGCCTGCTTGATTTCTGTTAACACCGTGAAGGACACTAATACTTTATGAAATCAAGCTCTGAACCTAGCTTCATATCCACAGGTAGTCCCATGGAAATCACTCATGTGTCTACAGTTAAGTAGAGGCTGATGTGATCATGCAGGATCGGGGCTTAAGAAATTACATTGAAGAATAAACTTGGTTATAGTTATTAACTGTGGGATGAAGTTGCACAGGAACCTAAGGACCAGCCCAAGCCCCACCACCTTCTGCTGCATGTTCAAGGTCCACTTCATCATCCTGCCCTCTCTAACATAAACACAAAGCAACCTACAAATTCAGGGGGGAGCCAACCTAAGAACCTCCCAAAATAAAACAAAAAACCTACCCAAATAAATGTTGCACTGCACACACAATTCTTCTTCTGAGGAGAGAGAGAGAACAAACCATACATAACAGATGTTAGTCATGTTGCTTATTGAGGTTCTCAGATTCTACAGCGATGAGGGTGGTATACAAACAATTGAACTATACAGTTACCATATATAGTAATTTAGGCTTTTAATCTAACATTGATGTGGTGCCTGTAGGGTGTGTTCTTCCATATTTTTGTATCTACAGAAAGAACGAAGGAGATATCCCAGCATGAAGGGGAGATCAATGGTAATGTTATTGCTTATCGAGATTCCCAGGAACAGTCTGTGTATGCATTCAGAAGAGAACCCAGTTATTTTGAAATCCCAACGAAGGAATTCCAACAGCTGGCAAAATCTCCTGAAACACAAGTCCATGAAATCCCAACGAAGGACATCAATGCTGTGGTGCCACCCGTTGTGCAAAGCCATGCCTCTTTTACCATTGAATTTGATGACTGTACCCCTGGTAAAATAAAGATAAAAGATCATGTAACTAAGTTTTCACTCAGACAGAGAAGACCTTTCAGTAAGGATGCGGGTCACACAGAGATGATGTCAGCGGAGAGCAAGGTGGCTGATTGGCTGGTTCAGAATGACCCAAGTTTGATGAGAAGGCAGTCTCCGGGAGACGATGTGTACAGTACAAAGAGTGATCTTCCGGTTCATGTGAGGACACTGAAAGGTAAGCTGTTGGTTTTCATGCTGGCTAGTCCATGTGCTTGCCTTCCAAGTACACCATAAATAAGGGGAAAAAATGTTGCCCTTTTTCTCAGCCCAAAGTTCGCAGGGTAAGAACCACTTCTCTGTGACAGGTATTTTTATAATCACTATCGACACTTCTAAGCCTAGTTCAGCTGGCCGCTGCTCACCTGCTGGACATGGATGCCACTTGTGATGCTGGCAGTGGAATGCTGTAACCCGGTTCCCACCTGGCTTTATCACGACAGGTCGTCAGACATACTTGTCTCAAACAGTTTCAGTTTCAGATGTTTGAGTTTTTCTTCATGCCGTTAAGGCAGGTTAGAAACAGGTTTAACAGTTTGTTAATCTCTTCTCTTGGCCCCTTGTCGGGGTAGGAATGATGTTTGCTTTTTTAGCACTAGGTTCACAATTGCCAAATGTAGCTAATCGCCCTTGCTCTTGGTATAGAGTGGACAGTCACAATTCCAAGACAGTGGATGGGAGCTAGAGCTCCAGAGGCAGAGTCTGAGGAGTAGGGACAGAGGTTATTGAAATTCTGTGCCATGGCTGTGAGAGAGGTTCTTTTCCTTAACCAAAGTGTATCTGAGCCCCGCCTCCCCCACTATTTAACTGTTCCAGGTGAACCCAGGTTGCCTGCCTTTGGGAAGAGGCACGCCTGTCACTGTGAGGTGTCTTCTGTCATCTCTTGCAGACAAGGAGGGGAAGATTTTCAAAGGCCTAAAATAGTTTGGTGTCCCACTGCTAATGGCAGTCAGGCATCTAATGTCCATCCGAGCCTTTGGAAATTCCCCCCACGATCTATTTGACCTGAACTAGTTTGTCCGCCTCTATCAGTGCAGTTCACTGTCAAATGGGGAAAAGGCAACATCTTGTGAATTTCCACCAGTTTGCTCATGGAGGCCTTGCAAGTGCTGGAGAAGCTACAGTTTGTAATCCTGCTGCCTGTTAAAGTCAAGGAGGAGGGCTGTCAGGTCCACCAGTGGCTGAGATTAATGGCCCTTTACGGGATGGCAAGACACCGTCTTCCTTCAAAGGAGAAGTCACTAGGCCCTCGTCCAAAAAAACATCTTCTGATGTTGACAGTCTTGCTTACCTTTGGCGTAATCTGCCATGGTGTGTAGTGTTTGAGAAGGTTGTGTAGCGAAGGAGCTCTGGTGTCTTCCAGGGTATGTCTACACTGCAATTAAACATTCACAGCTGGCTCTGGCTAAGGGGCTGCTTAATTGTGGTGTAGATGTTCGGGCTCAGCCTGCAGCCGAGCTCTGGGACCCTCAGAGGTGGGTGGTCCCAGAGATCGGGCTGCAGGCCGAGCTCGAACATCTACACCATGATTAAACAGCTGCTTAGCCCAAGTCAGCTGGCATGGGCCAGCCACGAGTTTCTAACTGCAGTGTAGACATATCCTATGTGACTGCGTTTTGTAATCTCGGATGTGAACCTTGGCTGTAGTGTCTGGGAATGCACTGGAATAGTGCTCTTCCTTTCCAGAGAGATGCCAGGGGCTGGTGGCAGGCATTTGCTCATCTGCCTCTAGGATTTTCTCATATGGTGTTCTGTACAGCTGTGTGTGTCTCCACGCTCAGTGTCTACATGAGGTTGTGAGAGAGAGAGTGAGATAATGTGAAGTTTCAGTATGCGAATGATGCACGTAATTGTCTCCTTTTCATCAAATACCTAGTTAGTGTATATATCCATCTGTATGTAGGCAGAGGATTCTCTGATGAGAACTTTGCAACATTTATCCCTGCCTTTTTGACCTCCAGACTGGTTTACTGTGTAACACGTTCCTATGTGGGGCTGTCTTTGAAGAACACTTGTTAGTTACAGTTGGCCACCTCCTTAATTAGCATTGTTGGCCCTAAGGAACATTTTACACCAGTTTTCTGAGGTCTTCACTCGCTGCTTCTTTCCTTTTGGAAACAATTCAGGCGTCTTGACATCAGAATGAAAATACTCTGTGGTTTGGGTCCTGGCCACCAGAGGAAAGATGTAGTCTCTTACTGACTCTTACTGTGCTGTCATAACATCTGAAATCATCCAGGGAACTTCTCACAGCCCCAAGATTTTAACGTTGAGAGCAGGGTTCCCAGCCATTAACTTGAGAACTTGCTGCTTACCTCAATCCAACAGAGACCAAGTTTACTGACCTTCAGGGCACAATACAAGGTCCATTTCTTGCTCAGCCTTTTTCTTGAGGAAGGAGCTGGTGAGATCTTTGAAAGGCTACATTAGGGATTGAGTGTTAAATCATGATGCTCTTTACCAGTGTGGTTGAGCCACTTGCATTTGTAAAACAGGTGCAGTTTTCCTTTCAACTGCATGGTGTTAAACCTCTATCTCTTCTTATCACGCATGGATACGGTCTAGAGTACAGAGGTCTTTTCACAGTTCTCCTGATGTAAGTCCTTGGGCAAGTTACCCACAGCCTGGATGCCTCAGATTCCTTCTTGGTTAAATGTTGGGGGAACCGGGAGAGATATTAAATGTTACAGAGATTCTGTACTAAAAATGTTACTACTCTTGGTGCAAAATAGAACTTAATAAGCAAGAACCTTCCATAAAATAACCAAGGTAACCCTTGCATGGAGGGTGAAGAAATGATGTGGAAGCCATATACATAACTTCTGGGAATTTTATGGCCTTAATCCTTTAGATAAAACTGAAAATCCTGCAACTCCTAAGGGGGAGAGAAAATAGAAGTTCAGGGGCGCTTTAGCTATGAATTCTGTCAGCCTGCTGCTCTTTCATCATCTTGGTTTGAGTCCATGGAATGCAATCTACAGGGCTTTTGTTTTGCCTTGTTTTGTTTCCCCTGCTCTGCAGGATAATTTTTGTCCCGCAACAAATGATGCATAACAAGATAATCTTTGAGACTAGTGAAATTGCACAGAATGGTAAAATAATTACTGTATTTATTTTGATTTAAATAATAAAAAAAGATGCACATAAAAAGCTCTAGATTCCCTGATGCATAATTAATTTTACAATAACAACAAAACCAAAACCCCAACCGTATTCAAAAGGGAACTCCATCAGCCAGCTCCCTACAACTCCTCCTCCTACTTCCCACCTTTTCATCATTCTGGGACGCAAACCATCGGCTCTCTCTAAACAGCAGATCAAACAGTGTCTTTTGCAGCGTGCCCAGTATGAACTATTCCTTTACAAAGAGAAAATCCAGGATTGACCGTGCTGGGAGGTGGTTACTAGGGTTACAGTAAAATGTTAGTGTAGGAATAAAATGCGTGTGATCGTTTTCAGGTAACAGACATGAAGATGGGACGCAGAGCGATTCCGAAGACCCCGTTGCACCCACAGCAGAAAAGGAGACCACCAGCAATGACCATGCAGCTGAGCAAGCCAGGCTTCAGCGCCAGATCAGGCGTGATCCCCACGAAATGCTGCATAACCAGCAGGCCTTCGTCATCGAGTTCTTTGATGATGACACGCCTCGTAAAAAGAGGTCACAGTCTTTCACGCACAGCGCACACTCCTCCCAGAGCGACACAGATCCCGTGCCGAAAACCAAGGTGGAAAAGCGCAAAGCTGCCATGCCTGCTGAGAAGCTTGGTAGCCCAGTGCCACCTCCTCATCTGGCTGCCCAGGCAGGCAAGCTGGCCAGCAACTCTTTGGGGACACAGAGATCCAGCTCCTTTAAGAGAGAGAAGACAGAAGATCGGATCAGCTCTTCATCATCCTCTGCTTCAAGGCCGTCTGCAAAGAACTTCGGCAGCATAGGAAGAAAGTCTAAAATTGCTCAGGATTTTGCTGCTGAGTATCTAAGGGAGAACTCTCAAGCTGGAAAGCTCAGTGCTGAGAAGCCAGCACCTCTGCAGATGCCAGTGGCTCCTCGGGTAGTAATATCGTCTGCACCAGACCCTGCCACCACACCTACCGACCCAAAATTGGTCAAGGCTAGAAAGCACGATGAGGAGGATAGTTTAAGTGAAACGGGCACATACACCATTGAGACGGAGTCACAAGATAAAGAAGTAGAAGAAGCTCGGAAAATGATAGATCAGGTAAAATCACTCCAGGGAACACTTCTTATAAACATGATCACTGTTGGCCGACAAACCAGGGGTTGACCGAGGGACCTCTAGGGTACGTCTGTGCTGCAAAGCGGCAGCCCGCGGAAACTAGTGTCAGAGCCCAGGTCTACAGACTTGGGCCTATGGGCTTGTGCTGGAGTGCCAAAACAGCCTCCCCTCTCAGGCTACAGACCCTGAACCTGAATGTCTGCATGTCCATTTGAGTGCTGTAGCCTTGTTTGTAGACCTGGGCTCTGAGACGCTGCCGCTTGCAGTGTAGACGTACCCCTCGAGCCAAAAGTATGAACTGCGATGGCTTCGGCTAAAGGGTGTGAGCTGGATGGGAGCTCTAAGGGATTCCTGTCCTCTGTGGATCCAGCACAGAGGGGATCCTGTCACACATTCATGAGTGCGTTACACAGGCACCGTAAATGGGGGTAAAATGTCCATTAAAAACCCATCTGAAAAGGAGCAGGGGGACCTTATTGCAACTCGCATCTTTGTGTCCAAATAGGATTTACATGCAAAGGTACAAGAATGACCTTGCAAATGTACCAGCAAAGAGCAATGTGATGCTCAAAATAATGAAGGGGTTGATTCTGCCAAGATTTGTACAAATGAGTAACTTTAAACAACGGGACTGCTCGAATGCATAAGTCTTTGCAAGTTCAGGATCTAACTATGCATCATACCCTTTACCCCACCTCCTCCAGCCCTGCTGTTAATAATATATGGGGCACATATACTCTGCCTGGCAGGCTCTCCCTGGCAGGCCAAAAGAAGCTGAAACGGAGGACAGATTTTCTCTATCTCAGGAGCCCCAGTGACATCCCCAACTTCTAGTTGGGCATGGTTTGGTTTTGTTAAAGGGGACTTGTCCAGGCAGACGGCAACTAATTGCTGTAGGGAAGGGAGTGTCTGGGTGGGGTTGGTCATGGAAATGGTTGTATCTGTTGTAATTTAAAAAATGAATGTTAACTTAAAAAAAAACCCCAACCGCCCCAAACACAAACAGTTATTTGGTAAAGTGTGGCCTATTTCCAGGTTTAACAACAGAGGAAGCAGGCGGAGGTTCAAGTAAAACAGGCACGTGAAAAATAACAGAAATGTAGGCAAAGGGTAAAATAAAGTTTGGGGTGGGGGAATCCTGTGATTGAGTGGCGGGTGAAATACCTTACATGGAATATATGAATTGGTTTGTATCTGACCATTTGGGACCCCAGTTTCAGTGTGATTAGCATTTTTTGGATTTGACTTCCATGGTTACAGTGTTTTAATCCCTGCCCTCCCCCACCACACACTTTTTTAGGTTTTTGGCGTGTTTGAATCTCCAGAGTTTTCCAGATTATCTTCAGCCTACAGACCTGTTATAAAAGGCGAAAAGGAAGAACCAAGCTCTCACCAGCATCTAATCACTGAAAATGGCACCAGTCAGAAGACACTTCTGCTCCAAGCATTCCCTTCAAAACCCACTTGTGGGTCCCAGGCTGAGATGCAGGTACAGGGAACAGGGATGATGTATGTGCTTTTCTGCCTCGGTGGGAATGTATTGATTTGATTTCACCTTTGGGAGACCAGTCTGTGTGTGCAACAGGCTCTCAGGAGGGCGTGACATTCCCTAGGGTGCAAGCTGAACCACTGTGTCCCTTCAGCTCTTCAAAGTGAGATGCCTTTAACACTGCTTTGCCTTTAACACCGCTTTGCTGCTGAATAGCAAACCTCTGCGGGTTCTGCTCACACACAGCCCCTGGCAAGTAAAGTCACTCCCAGCTGAGTACATGAATGCTGTGCCCAGCCATCCTTAAATTACATACAGGGCAACACCCGCATGTCCCTGAATCTCAGCCTTGTCCCCTAGAAATGTGCATCTTGTACTGTTCAGTACTCACTGGCCAGTACAAGCTCATAAATAGTCTGTCATTCCAGCAGGGGTTCATGAATATGCAGCAGCCCTGTTGACCTAGTAGAGATTTCTTAAAACACTTCAATCAAACACACTGGTTTAGATAAAACAATAAAAGAAGTTTATTAACTGGAGAAAGATAGATAGATTTTAAGTGATCATAAATGGTAAGGCATAAAAGTCAGCACTGGTTACCAAAGAAATAAAAGGTTAAACACGCAAGCTAATTCCTAAACTTTTATCAGACTAATAGGCTTAAAAGCAAAAGGTTTGTCTCACCATGAGCTGCAATACATTTCACAGGCTGCATCTCTTTTCAGCCTGAGACCATTCCGTCCCTTTTTCAGTTCTTGGAGAGTTGTTGCTGCCATAAGCAGAGAAATGGAAGGAGGGGAGCGGCGTCCTGTAGCGGTCGCTGTCCTTTATTTTTATATCCTCATCCTCCTCTCTCTGAGGATTATCGCCCTACCGGGGTGTACACAGTCTCTTCTGTACATGAGATTCACCCTGCAGCTGGGAGGCTATGTAAATTTCTTGTTTACACTTCCTCGTTGCTGAAGGATGGCTGCTTAAGTAAGTCATAACTCACTTGACTTTGTTGGTACCTGTCTGGGGTTGCCAGTATGTCTTTTCCTCTGAAAAATGGGTTTGTTGGCATTACCCAGAACTACAACATATTTCAGTAACAATCATATAGCAAAATCTCATAATTTTACACATAGTGATGTTATACACATTTTAACAGGACACTCATGTTCAGCAGATTGAGTTTTCAAATGATACCTCATACTTGGTACAGAATATGTCATAATCATATAAAGGGGTGAACATGGGGTACCGGGCGTCATGTGAGTACAGGGTGTCACAGAGGGGTTTTGTGACAAGACTTTGGTTAAAAAAAATTTAAACATTCCATTTGTCTCTTTATAGGTGCCTCCAGCATCTCAAGGTAGTCAGAAATGGGTCTCTAGGTGGGCAAGTCTTGCTGACAGCTACACAGACTCAGGGCTTTGTGAAGGTCAACAGCAGGGATTGGTATCTGAGGGCCATACAGGTAAGTACTGTACTGATGCCATCTTCAGGATGCTGGACAGTTTATTTAAAAGTGACATGAAAAGTGTGTGGGGGTGGGGGAGGGAAGATGTGCTTATGCTCTTTTTTGTTGCTTTCTGACAAACATAAAGAAAACTTGAAATGCTGTTAAATTTTCATACAGTTTACTGTCTGTTTTAACTAAAGTATTTGGAAAGAAATCTTTCTTTGTTTAGCTGCCTCATCTGTTCAGTTAAGGGTTACAAAGGCACCCAGTGCACATTTGAGTCATCCAAGTCCTCCATCAAGAAAAGTGAAGACCATACTTGACATTCCTGATGTTTCTTAAGGTGGCATAGGGAACAATAACACTTAAGGGGGCAGGATTGGAAATAACCATCCATCAGGAATTGTTTATACTTCATTACAAAGGAAAAAAGAAAAGGCAGAACCCCAGTTTTTCCTTTGCAAGACATTTATGAAAGCTAGTACTGACCAGCCCTCTTTAGCTCTGGTTTTGTTGCACTTCTCCCATATTCTCAAGCTGTGCTGAGCATATCAGACTGTCCTTGGGTCTGGTAGAACTGGGTAGCAGCATTTGAAGTGATTGTAGGAAGCCTGATGCATAGAACGAAGTACAAGAGAAGAAAAAACAAAATGAAGTCTTAGAATCATGTCAGAGATAGGAGCTAAAAAACTGAACGGGCCCTAAGACCTGATGTTGAGAATGGGAGTTGGAGAGAGTAGGAAATGTTGTAATCCAGAAGACAACCATGCCCCCTCTCTCTAGATAAGGAGCCATATGTCCTCTCTCCAACAGCTAAAAGACTGCAGAAAGCAATTATTTTGTTCCAGAGATTATTTCCATAATGTGGCACATTGTACTTGAATTCTCTTGGACAGTTGGGTGTTTTATCTTGCAATGCCAATCAAGTTACCAGCCATTTATTATTTAAACGAAAAATGACAGAAGATATGAAATCCTAAGCTGTGACATGGGGTAAAGTAATAAAACTCTTCTAGTAAAGTGTGTCCTTAATAACACATTGCCTTCTAATTCCTAACCCTGTTTAAACAGTAGGATTTCTATATGGAGACTTTGATGTGAAATACAATCTGCTAAGGTCTGTACAAGTGGAAAGTGGCATCTCTTTAGTGAAGTAAGCTACATCATCTAGCACATTTCTAAAATGTTGCATCTCTGGTCCAAACATATGGCTACGTGGTTGACAGCTTTTCCCTGTTCCCTTTGGCAGGAAGAAGATACAACTTCAGGGTCTCTTGTGTATTTGTATGATCTTTTCGATTTATGTATCAGAGGGGTAGCCGTGTTAGTCTGGATCTGTAAAAGCGGCAAAGAATCCTGTGGCACCTTATAGACTAACAGGCGTTTTGGAGCACGAGCTTTCGTGGGTGAATACCCACTTCGTCAGATGCATCTGAGGAAGTGGGTATTCACCCACGAAAGCTCATGCTCCAAAACGTCTGTTAGTCTATAAGGTGCCACAGGATTCTTTGCTGCTTTTCGATTTATATAACTCTGATAAGAGTGCTACACGGCTTGGATGTTTGAATGTCAAGGTTATTAAATCAGATTTAGGATTTGATTCTGCAAGGTGATGAGCACTCTGGCCCTGATCCAGCCTGGGACTTAAGCAAATGCTTAGCTTTAAGCATATGTATGGGACCTATTGATGTCAGTGTTTAAAATTAAGGATGTACTTAATTGCCTTTCTGGATCTGCGCCTTGCAGGCTCAAGCCCCTGGTGAATAAATGCAGTGTTCTAGTACAACGTGTAAACAGCATTTAATGGGTGTCTTTTAATCTTTCTTAGAAAGTGGCACAGCTCATAAACCAGGAGAACCAGAGACCATTGTGCCTTCAAGAACAAGAAGGCTTCTTCCCCAGCTCCCATCGAGTGATAAATCTGACAGCCCAACACCCACAGTTTTAATTTGTCAAGACTCGTATCCTGATGTATCCAAGAGAAAAGTTGTAAAGGAACAAGGTAAAGAAACCTACGGTGATCCCAGCACCCAATTGTTCATCCAAGAGGACTTGGATCCTGATAGCCTGAGTGATGCCAGCAAGTCCGACGACGGCTTTGGTTTGGAAAAAGGAAAGAAATGCAAAGAAAACGCTAAAATGCCTGAGCAGGAACGACGAAGGGGAGCAGATTTAAAACCTGAGGTCCGACAGGCAGCAGCACTAGGGGTTTCACGTATCACAACTGTAAATGAGCCAGGATCTACTTCCTTCTACATTGGTGATGAAACTAATGAGGTTGGGATTCCCTCCAAGCTTTCTCTAAGCATGTCTCATTCTCGAGCAGACAAAGAATGCAAGGATCAAGAGTTTCCTGTCAAGTCACCCAGTATAGCTGCTTCTGGAAAGCCAGTGGTCAAAGACGTTAACAGCACTTACGTTAGTGCGTCGGGGAAAATGGTTATTTCCCTCCTTCAGAATCTTGCTCAGGAGCAAGAAAACATAGCCACAAAAGAAATATCCTCCTTCATTAGGCAGGAAAGTTTTACCAAAGATAAATCGAGCTGCGTTGTTCCTGAGAATAAACTTCCTCATATTTCAAGTCACCCTCTGCTTAAAGATTTAGATGTTGCACGATCAAGCCGTATGGACTATAATCAAGACACTCATCTTATCCTTAAAGACACTGAAACTGCTTTGGCAGCACTGGAAGCCAAAATACTCTGTCAAAACCACCAGCTGGACCTTTCAGAAACTATTCCCGGGCAGCTAGAAGACTCCTTATCTGGGGACTCAGATGTGGACACGGCAAGCACGGTCAGCTTGGTTAGCGGTAAAAACGTGCCAAGCAGCACACCGAAATGCCAAGTTACGAGCAGCTTGCAGAAGGAGAAATCCTCCTCCACGTCCTCTATCCAGGACCAATGTAGCCAGCCCAGTGCTCGTGAAAGGCTGTCAGAAAAACGCAGGATGCTTCCACCCGAGGTGGGAAACAGAGGAGAAACCACCAAACGTTTCCAAATCAAGCGTAGTGCTGGGGCTCGTGGGTCACTGGATTTTACGGATGACGAAAGAAGCTCTAGTCTTCCTTACTTCCCAGTAACTGAAACGGCCTCCTCTGATCACGAGCATTCTGTGTCAAAATCTGTCCCCAGAAGGAAACCTTTCACTCAGGCTACGAAAGAGGAGCGCGGCAAAGTGACTGCAAACATGCAAAAGATCCAGCAAGTTCTCACCAGGTCCAACAGTTTATCGACCCCCAGGCCCACGAGGGCCTCAAAACTCCGTCGCGCCCGGTTGGGAGACGCATCAGATAATGAATGTGCCGACACCGAGAAAACAACTTCCAACCTCGAAGCCACAACTGCGTCTTCTAAACAATCGGTGGAGTCTAAAAAGCTGTCCAGGCTTGACATCCTTGCCATGCCAAGGAAACGGGCAGGTTCGTTTACAGTGCCAAGCGACTCTGAAACTACGCAGCCAAGAACTGGGTTTTCAGGACGCAGTGTGGAGTCGTATTATGCAAATCGGAAGCCACCTGTGTCAGACGCTAGAACTGCAGCTAGAAAAACTGCAGCTGCTGCTACTACAAAGCAACCTTTCAGTAGAACTCGTTCTAGCAGTGTCAGGTATTCATCCACCTCCAGTAAGTGCTTATGTTTTATGTTTCTCCCTCGTCCCTCTCTTTTATGATATACAGACTCTCTATGTGGGCTCCAGATGTAGTTCTCCTAGGAACAACAAAAGCCCGGCTGTGGGTGTGCCATGAGGAGGAAGAGAGGGAAGGGAACAAGGAAGAGGGACAGGGAGGAGTGTACACAAATAAGCACGTTGGCGCAATTCATGAACAACACAGCTTAACACGTCAAGGTATAGAAATAGCACATATACCCAACTGAGATTGTTTGATCAACCAGAAGGATTTCATAACCGATTAGTGATTTTTTGAGTGCCTCAGTTATTGCATGCCTAACCTGAGATGCTTTAATAGGGGCTGACTTTCGGAAGGTGGATATTGAGCACTTTCTAAAAGTCAGAGTGTCTCAAATTGCGCACCCAAAATCATTACTCATGTGAAGATCTTGGTCCTATTCACAAAGATAGAACTTCTTGACTATCCAGTGTCACACGGAAATTCGCTGCTTGTCTTTGGTTTTGAAAAGCCAGAAAACATGTGCGTTGACCCAACAGAGAATTTATAACTGTGTCAATGATGGTTTGAGGTCAGAGTAGTAAATTTGAAGACATCAGAGAAGGCAAAACGAGAAATAAGCAAGTGAGCAAATAATTTGGAAGCAACTCTGCTTCTTGCAGCAAATTCAAAACATTGGATGATTGGACAATTGGCGTTGAACTCTGATAGCCCATTGGGGGAGATGGCCTCTGCGCCTTTTTATTATCTGGCATGCAGTCTCCAGAATGTGCCATAGTTATAGTAGCTGCATGCTTAAATCTCTCATTGAGGAATATGATGCAGATTATTTGGCTGCCTATCTATGCAGAGCTATTGGCTATTTGTGAACTGTGTCTTGAACATTAACAGTTATGTTTAAACTGTACTTAAATTAATAGATGGGAAAGATGCCTATAACAGATACTGCACAGTAATCAGAGATGGTTGTGAACATCATTTGGTCTGATACCCTGGTTCCTTGGCCTTCGGGCATAAGAACGTAAGAATGGCCCTACTGGGTCAGACCAAAGGTCCATCTAGCCCAGTATGCTGTCTTCCGACAGTGGCCAATACCAGGTACCCCAGAGGGAATACACAGAACAGGTAATTATCAAGTGATCCATTCCCTGTCGCTCATTCCCAGCTTCTGGCAAACAGAGGCTAGGGACACCATTCCTGCCCATCTTGGCTAATAGCCATTGATGGACCTATTCTCCATGAATGTATCTAGTTCTTTTTTAAACCCAGTTATGGTTTTGGCCTTCACAACATCCTCTGGCAAGGAGTTCCACAGGTTGACTGTATGTCACCCATGCAGCAAGTCATATCAATTCACTTGGGCTTTTAATGAAGGAAAGGAATGAAGAGGGTGAGGAATTCTGTGGCTTGCTGAGTTTCACGGGGGCTGTTGGGACAGTGACTAGTTTCAGCCAATCTGTTTTTTGTAACTTGCACCAAAGGCCTTTAGGGCTTGTCTTCACTATTAGAGTAAGTCGATCTAAGTCAACTTGAATAATGTAGCTGGAGTCGACGTAGCTTAGGTTGATTTACCCCGGTGTCTTCACTGTGCTTCCTATTGCATGCTGGAATTGTTATTCACTGCTGTTATTTTGATCTTAACTTTTTAAATGATCTAATCTCCTTTTATTTTGGGGGAGTGGGGGTTGGTTGCACACTGATATGCAAAGAAATCAGCATAGAGTATGAGCAAGCTAAGGGTATATATACAATATTTCCCTTGTGTTTTCTGAGACAGGCTCCTATTTACATTCTCTTGTGTTAGAATATTGACAAATTCAAAGCGCAGGGGGTTGGACCAGATGACCTCTTGAGGTCCCTTCTAGCCTTACATTTCAGAGTTTTCCAGCTAGGTTCTTCCCCTGCACAGGACCACACTGGACTTTGAATGTTAAAACAAATTCATGCCCAGTTCTTGTTCTAGATGAATTGGTTTTGGGCTTCCAGTACTTTGTTACAACACACTAACAATGTTCCTTGTGTAGAATTACAGCAGAGAATTATAATGCTTTCTGTTAAATCATTTTCTGTTAAAATACTAATCTTCTAATTCCTTGATAGAATTCTGTACCTTGCACAAGTTCTACGTAGACTGGGGTACTTTAATATGCTTTCTCATACTGTAGATAGTGTTTGATATGTGTTCCTGTACTAATGAACAAACAGCTAGTACCCCCTTTATAAGAGGAAAAAAATAAACTTGAATAAGCTTAAATGTTTCACTGTGCTATCAAGGTGTTTTTTAACATGATACAGTAACAATTTGAAAGTGATGTGCTTTCACACTGGAACCAGAGATTCTGGGTGATGTGAGGACTGGGAGAGAGCAGTGAGGTAGATCTGGCTGCTTTACTCAAGGATTTCTTAAAATAGTTAGCTGAGAGCCATTAACTCTATCCATTCCAGTGAAAACGTAATCCTGCCAACAGAGAAACAGAATGAATACGTGTCCACGGGACATGAGATGCCAGGATGTTGTCAGCCTATCTTAAGCAATTGTACTGAGATGTCAGGATATTATCAGAATGTTTTGAAAGCTCGGGGCCACATTTGTCTCACTTATGCTGGATTTATGCAGCATGATGTCACTGGCTTCAGTGGACTTAATTCTGATTTACACTAGCTGAGGTGAGTGGTGGATCAAGCCCTTAATTTTGAAATGTCGACTGAATGCAAGAATAACCTCTTGATTCTGAACGTTGAATGGCTTTTTAGGGTTTTTTTAAACACTCTCTCAGCTGAATTATGAACAGATTCAATTTTCTGGTAACTTCGTCATGAGTCAAGGCTCTTAGCAGGGGTGGCTCCAGGTCCCAGCAGGCCAAGCGCGTGCTGGGGCGACAAGCTGTGGGGGGCACTCTGCCAGTCGCCGCGAGGGCAGCAGGCAGGCTGCCTTCGGCGTCTTGCCTGTGGAGGGTCCGCTGGTCCCACGGCTTCAGTGGGCCTCCCGCAGGCGTGCCTGTGGGAGGTCCGCTGAAGCTGCGGGACCAGCGGACCCTCCACAGGCAAGCCACTGAAGGCAGCCTGCCTGCCATCCTTGGGGCGGCAAAATCCCTAGAGCCACCCCTGGCTCTTAGGTCGTAACCAAGCTAGTAACGTGTCTAGGAATGTTCTGTTCATAGTTAAGGGGTAACTGCATGTCTATAGATCGTTGCTGTCCACATTTTATATGCCAAATGCAATATTTTCATTTATCTGATAACACCTATGTCCATTACTTCTGTCGTTGGCTTTAGTTGATGGTTTAGTATTGTGATAACCTTGGTGACACAGTGAAGCTTTTAAGTGTATTCAGGTCATACTTCACTTTTAAATAAAGTGGATAATTTTGTCTTCTATAGATTATCATGGCCGAATGTAAGAAGTGAAACCATTAATCATTAAGTGATGTAATGGGATATTAAACAAATATTGGGAGCCCAAGTTTCAAATGTAGGCACTGAGTTGGCCTAATGTCGATACGTAAATGCTTAAAAATGGGTATCTAACTGCTTAAAGGCCTGCTTCAGAGCCCAGGGAAATGAAGGAAAACACTCTCATTGACTTTAGGAGACTTTGGAGCAAGCCCTAAGTACTCATTTGAATACTTTCCTGAGGCGTTTGAAATCCTGTTAAAAGGGAATGCAGATTTTCACAAATAAAATAGAGCATGAAAATCTATGCTTCACTTAATCCCTCCCCTCTCCGTTTTTTTTTAATGTTTTTATTTTTTACTTCCAGCTCACCTTTAAGATGCTCAGCACACTTGAAAATTGGGCCCTGGGGAATCTAACTTGTGTATTACTTATAGATGGGGCTTCTGTGTATGGAAAATCAAGTCTGACGATAATAATTGAGTATGTTTAGTTGATAATACAGTCAATATGCTTTTTCACTGGAATTTATAACTTCAAATTCATATAGCTTGTGGCAGATCCATTAAAATAATGAGTGGTTTTTAAATAAGCTCTACCAAAGTTTCCCTTAACTGAAAAGATGCACAGAAACTCTCCAGGCCTTTCTTTGTGTTTGTGGGCTAGTTTGTACTGCTCCTTGTTTTGCCCGCTGTAGTTAGTCTGAAATCTCTTCCGCTTCTTCTTCTTCTGAAACCAATTCATTTTTTATAAGCTTCAAGGCGGAGACAGCAGGGTTCAGATTACACTTCTACTTCAGAGGAGGAGTATGGCTCAAATCACAGCTCCCCTAAACACAAACGCTCCCATACTTCAACAGCCACACAGACGTCTCGGCCGCACAGTTCTGGGCTGAGCCGGCAGAAGCACAAAGGGAGAGAAACGGACGATGACGAAGACTACGATGAACCTGACCCCTTCAACTTCAGCGCACAAACGGCCGAGATAGCCGAGATAGCCAGGTGAGCTGGAGTCACGGTGCCAAGCCGTACTGGGAAAGCTGATCTCCTGCATTACCTCAGAGTTCAAACCAAGCTGGAAGGAGGGAGCCTGGAGAGAGAGAATCCAGCATTGTAAGAGAATGTAGTTAGAGAATAAAGTATACCCTCTAGGGGTACCTGTGAGCTGTGGAGTGACGCAGTACAGCCTTTCATGCTGCCAAGTGTTAATCCTTTCCTCCTCACTTGGAAGATCCTTGCGTTATATAATGGCATGAGCTGGTTGTATGTTTACTCCATCAACTGAAATTCTATCACTCCTCTTGCTTTATCCGTTCATTCGCCCCCCCCCCCCCACCCAGTTAAACACAGTTCTGGTTTTAGGGCCTGATCGGACTCCCATTTTCTGTTGCCTTCAGTGAGGGTCCATTGTGTTTTGGCTGCTTCTGTTCCTGCTTTAGCAGCAAACCTAAAATACGTGCTTGTCTGTACCCTCCTGTTTACTTTAGCAGTGCCATTTACACTCCTGTAACTCCCCGGCTCATAGGGGTTTATAACTAGGTCATAAAACTTCTCTGTGACCCAGCCTGCGAGTTTATTTTATGTTACTGTTGGTTTAAATGATTGGGCCATATGGGGTCAGGGAGGAAAATACAGGAGTGGTGACAGCTGCACTGACAGATGTGCTGTGATGAATTGTATCTATGCAGAGGCACATTTGTCTTTAACAAGACTTCATGTGTAAAAGGCAGTGGGCATTTGAAGGAGTGATTTGAGGAATGATGGAGCAGAGGGAAGGAAAGGGTGCCACTGTAGTTAAGGCACTGGACTGAAACCGAGGAGATCTGAATTCAGTTTCTGGCTTTGCCACAGATTTTTTGTGTGACCTTGACAAAGTTACTTAATCTTGCTGTGCCTCAATTCCCCATCTGTAAAATGAAGATCATACCACCTCATTTCTTCCACCTGTTGTCTGTCCTCTCTGTTTAGAGTGTAAGTTTGTCAGGAAAGAGTGGGAGCCGGCAGCGTGATTCCCTTTTATTAAAAGACAGTTACCTATTATAGTTAGAGGGCAACAAATACATAAATACTCTTCTCCTTCCCTGTTGTTGTAGTTGCTTTTGGGTTATCACATGTTTGCACTTCAGAGGTGGGGGTGAAGTGTTAATGGAAGGGGGAGTGGCAGTGCAATTGAGACTGTAAGGTTAACAAAGCCACTGGGAAATTCCCTTACTAAGATACGTTCTGCACTATGGCATAGTAAGAACCCCCCTACCCAGCATTTCTCAAACGGGGGTTTGTGGACCCTTGGAGTTCCCTGAGGGTACTCCAAGGGGTCCGCGGGCCCCAATGATCAACTCTTCCCCCCTCCCTTTCAGGGATGTTCTCCAGCATGCTGGAGGTGCTGGTATGTATGGAGCGGAGTAGGGACGGGGCACACTCGGGATGGGACAGAATGATGTCCGGGGCCACTGGCCCTGCTGATCATATAATGTTGCCAATCCTCCGGGTTTCACCGGGAGTCTTCCAGAATCAGGTTCTATCTCCTGGAGGCTACTAACACTGAACCGGAAGATTTTAGGCGCTAAGGGCTAAGGCAGGCTCCCTGCCTGCTCTAGCTCTGCACCACTTCTGGAAGCAGCCGGCACATCCCTGTGGCCCTTGGAGGGGGAAGGGGTCTCCGTGCATTGCCCCTGCCCTGAGCGCCAACTCTGCAGCTCCCATTGGCTGGAAACTGAGGCCAATGGGAGCTGTGGGGGTAGTGCCTGCAGACTGGGGCGGCGCACGGAGACCCCCTGGCCTCCTCACCTAGGAGCCACTGCCAGAGGAATTACCAGTTGCTTTTGGGAGCCACCCTGGATAAGTGCTGCCCAGCTGGAGCCTGCACCCCTCTCGCACCCCAATCCCCTGCCCCAGCCCAGAGCCCACACCCCCTCCTATGGGGGCAGGAAGAGGTGGGGTGGGGGTGGGTCATTGGGGGAAGGAATAGAGTGAAGGCTGGGCCTGGGGCTGAGCGGCAGAGTCATCTCTTGGGTAGAGTGAATCGGAGCAACCGCTCCGGGCCCCACGCTTTGGGGGGCCCTGTGGGCTAGTGCGATTGGCCTGCGCGGTCGGTCCCGGAAGACCCGGTGCAGCAAGGCCCCCAGCCAGAGCCCTGAGCCACCGTGGCACTATATCCAATAATAGCCTCACCCTAGCCGCCGGCAACTGCCAGCAGCAGCAGGCTGCCCAGCACCAGGCTGGATCCATCCTGCCGGCCCAGCCACCAATGCAGAGCAAGGGCCTCAAACTGGTGGGCGCTGATTTGCAGTGGCACTGGAACATTGTTAATAGTGGGGGTGCTGAAAGGCAGCCCCCTCACTCCTGTCCATCCCCCTCCCCCAGCTGAGGCCGGGAGAAAAGCCCCAGGTGTGGGGCTGGCAGCTGGGACTCTGGGTGCACAGGGCTGGCAGCCAGGACCCTGGGTGTGATGCAACACCCCCCGTACCCTTAGTTCCCATGCCTATGCTGATTTGTCCCTGGACTCGCACCCCCTTAGGAACGGCCTTGCTGAGCAGGGTGGCTTGGGGGGGGGGTCCCTGAAAATTTTTAAATCAAAATGAGGGTCCTCAGATTGCTAAAGTTTGAGAACCGCTGCCCTTCACAAAGGTTTATAGCTCTCCTGGAGCTCAGCATCCTTTGCTCTCTCACCAACATCTTGAGAGCACTTGCCACGGTATCTTAGCAGCTCCCAACATCTGGACATTTTCCAGCAACTACCTGGCAGCTCTACTACTCCTCCCCTGGTGGGCTGTACATTGCCTGTTTCCAGCATCAGGCACTCACCCTGCTACCTACTTGCCAACTGCAAAGCTGTCCAGCTAGCTCCCTGTCTCTGGCACTTTACCTTCTCTCCCACCAGAGTCTCCCATGTCCAGCTACCAACCTGACCTCTCTGCCAGCAGCTACTCATCTGAATTTTGCCCTGCTAATATTTTTTCCCCTTCACACCTGAAAATTAAAAAATCTCGTTTGAAGTGATTGATTAAGCCTCACGGCACAAGTAAGGTAGGCAGGCAGGATTGCCCCCTTCCTTTGAAGGCCTGCCGAGGTACAGGGAGGCTGTGATTTGCCCCACATTCACACAGCCCATGGCACATGTGGAACAGAACCTAGGAATCCTCACTCTCAGGCCTGTGCTCTAACACTAAAGGATAGTCCTTGTCTTTCAAAATTTAACAGGCTTTGAAGCCACTGATGAGCTCATGTGGAGTAGATTCTCTAGCCAGAATGTCTGTTATATATAGTGGGTTATTCTGGCTGTTTGGAAGCATCTGGCTGTTGGCCTTGTGGAAGTGCATCAGTTTTTAAAGTGGTGGCGTGTGTAAAACAGCACAGTTGGATAGTAAAGAAATACTAGTTTTCTTGATTATAGGAATTCTGTAGTGCGTGCCATTCTTTACATACTTTCAGTTTAAGAAGCCAACTCTTATCTACAGTCAGTCAGTCTTTCCACATTGTCCACAGTATGGATTTTCTAAATGTTTTTTCTTTTACAAATGTTTCAATTTAAAGGTTAAAACATCCAATCAAAGTAGAAACAATTATCGACTTTGCTTCATAGGAGATTCCCTAAAAGAGAGAGCACTTTTGATTGCAAAAGCTATAAATAAATGGTTACATCAGATTTGTCTAGCATTGCACCGTGAGCACTCTGCAGAACTCGGTCAAGTAGTCTGGTTCATAATTGCTGCTCTGATTTTCCACTTCTGCTCCTGAATTAACTGGGCGTGGTTTAGAATAGTGAGTGAGAGTTAAAGGAGAAAATTCCACTTGTTTACAAAGAGGATAATCACATAATTGATGCAGTCTGTGACAACTGTATCTGAAACAGACAAGTGTAGATGGTGCATGAGACGTGCAGATCTAAATATTATTTCATTAGTTCAATTATACTTCTTGTTTCAGAGGAAATCACTTCAAAATATTTTGGTGATCTCATGGTTTAATAAATTACTTGATTACTCCAGTAAAAGAAATACATCAAAGCAACACTCGCTGACTGGGAGACAGCTTTAAAGAAATCACATCAGCCTTTTTAAACAACTAGACCAAGATTTTTAAAAAGTGACTAGTTAGTTTGGGTACCTGATTTTTTTGGTTTTAACTTGATTCCTTAAAGGGGCTTAGGTATTAGATCCCTTTAAAGTATTTCAATCCGGGTGCTTACTTTTTCAAGCCTTTTCATTTTTGCATCTCACTTGAGTTGAACAGTGAAACTGAACTGGTCAGTTTCACTTTTGTGGTTTTCATACCTAAGAAAAATATTGTTTATCTACTTAGGTTCTTTGGATTCTCATTACCACAGTATCTGGGAGACCGAGTTTCCTATGCAACATGGGAATGTCAAAATTAAAAAAAAAATCATTAACATCTGAAAAGCATCCATGAAAATATTTATTTTCATGTTAGGTTTTATAAATGTCATTTTTTATGTGTGGTTTTTACGGGAAAGAAATTGTAAAATTTGAGGTCTAAAGAAAGTTTTTATTTTAAAAACAAACAGATTTGGTTTTGGGTTGCCTATATAATATAACATTTCCTGATGTTATGGTAGAGCCAGTAGAATCAGCCTTTGATTAGAACATCACAATTTTTGAAACTCCTCCGGCTCCACTCTAAAGAAAATGGACCAGATTCAACCCAGGTTTATGTGAGCTTCTGCCAGTGAAAACCATGGCACAGGTCCGTGGCGGTGGATAATGCAGCAGAAGAGATGGTTGTGCTGATGTAAAGCAATTGCAAACTTCCTTTTATCAGAGTTTAGAGGCATAGGAGTCCAGTGTGAGGACGGAGTGTGATGTGCAGGAATGTGGATTAAATCAGCACCGTTTCTTAGCAATTCTTGATGGCAATGTTCCCTGGGATACCCAAAGCAGCAGCGGCTGCTCTCCCTCAGGCTGAATCCCCCAGGGCTTCTATAGCCTCTGCAGAGGTATAATTCATACAGTTTTAGTGCATCTGGCCCAGTAAAGACTCCTTTGTGGCCATGGGACAATGACACCTGCCATTAGAGACTTGCCTGGGATTAGTGTAGAGACCTGCAGCAGGACTGGGGTCCCACCATGCCCGCTGCCATAATAGCGGGAGTGGGATTAAAGAATAGTCCCAGGCAGGGCTCTACCTGCTGTTACATTCAAGGGACTTTACACAGCCTTTTAAGGATCAGTGTGAGGTTTGTCAGTTGCAGTGAGGTCTAATAGATCTGCCTTGTGCTGTGCTGTGTGCCCTAGATTAAGCCAAACCTTGGTGAAAGATGTAGCCATCCTTGCTCGAGAGATTCATGATGTTGCAGGCGATGGGGATTCTCAGAGTTCGTCAGGAACCGGACCAAGCATCTCCCTCAGCTCCGTACCCAACACCCCTGCTTCTACCATATCAGCAAGGGAAGAGGTAAGATTGTTGTCGTGGCAAAAATCTGGGCCACAAAACTGAAGCAAGTGTTTATCTACCCATCCGTGGCAAGGGGAGGGCAGCAGCGCCAGTCTCCAGTTACTACCAGGAGGGGCGGGGAATGCAAACAAAGGAACACTGCCTCTGTGGTGCACGCAGCTTATGTTTGTCATGGTGGCCCCTTCTCTGGCCAACTTAGACCGAGGTGGGGCCAAGACTTTCCTCAGCTTGATTCAAAGGAAGGCGTCTTCCCTTACCAAATGGTAGCAGACTTGCTCAGCCGGAGGGTTGGAAATATGTCATTTTATTTAGTCTTCAGCAAGCAGTAGAGCTCTGTGGTGAGGGTAAAATAGTCAACTCCCCTGGGAATTGAGACCTCCTGCTCAGGGAGTCTCCCTGGATTAGGAGAATCATAGTCTTCGTGGGGAAATCAGTTTCCCATAGTTTACATGCTGTACAGTGATATGATTTTATGCATATTATAAACTAGATCCAAAGATAAGGGAAAAGTTAATGATCCTTGTGTATTATTTGAGTTAGGTTAGGATCTAAAGGCCCCATTGTTTTTATTCCTGTAGCCTCAGAATGGAGTTTTAAGAGAGTTCCTGAAATAATACTGATAATACAGTTTATCCTGCTTTCCACTTGCGGTTAAACCAGGTACACCTGCACCCCTGTCAGAAAATGGTATTTTCCAACTTAGACTGGGCTTGTGTTTCTATTGTGCAAAGTACAGTTGCTTCACAATAGCTTCAGGCAGTGGGATCATAAAGATTCTTTTATTGCTTTCTTTGAATCCAAGTACCACACCTGCAAAACTGCTGTTTTGAGCAACTAGATAACAAATTTACCCTTTACTTCCCAGCTTCCAATGACTTTCTTTTAGTACTTTTTAACAGAAATCGCAGAGAAACATACTTATTTCTATTTATATAGTGCCATTGGGAGTGTGGCACTTTGTACACATGCAAGAAAGAGAAGTTCCCTGCTGTAGAAGACTGCTTCCTATCTAGGCGAAATAGGAGGGACATGGGAGCAGAATGTTTGTTTGGGGGACATGTGCTGACTGTGTGTGTGCTGAGCCTAACGGCCTGCTAGGCAAGGCTGAGAGCTTCTTAACCAGGCTGTGATCCCTAAGCCTTTTAGCACCCATCAACCTTTAACCAAGGGACGGGGTTACTCGAGGCTACTTAGGGAGACCAGGGCTTTAAAAAGCCTGCGACCAAGCGACCAGAGGAGCTAGCAAACAGGGGATTTTTTGTGAGGAAGTTCTCCAGGTGAAGGAGGAGCAATTACGTGACCCTTGGGGCAAGTTTGTTGCCTGTAGTGTGTGTCTATCCCTGTTTGTGGTGTGCTTGCTGCTTGACAGGGCTAGTTAGACAGGCAGAACTGCAGAGTCTCAATGTGTGGATGAGACAGTGGTGTAGAGAGGAAGGGTTTAGATTTGTTAGGAACTGTGGAAGCTTTAGGGGGAGCCTATACAGGAAGGATGGGCTCCATATAAACCAAAATGGAACCAGATTGCTTGGCACTTAGTTTAATGACCTTTTTAATGTTAAGGGCTGGAGGAAAGCTGGCAGGTGTGGAGGACCACATGGTTCGGACATCCCTTAGGGGAGCATCTATTAATAGAGAATCTCTGTGTCCTAGTGAGAACAAGAGTATGGAAAATGATCAAATGCAGGCAGGGTCTTATCAGAAACAGTCAAATAAAAAAGAGTCCCATTCAATTACATCGTGTAATGGCAGACAGCTAAAAGGAGACAAGTTTTTAAAGTGCTTATATACAAGTGCTAGAAGTCTAAATAATAAAATGGGTGAATTAGAGAGCCTTGTATTAAATGAGGATATTGATATAATAGGCATCACAGAAATTTGGTGGAATGAAGATAATCAATGGAATACAATAATACCAGGGTACAAAATATATCGGAAGGACAGAACAGGTCGTGCTGGTGGGGAGTGG
Source organism: Gopherus flavomarginatus (assembly GCF_025201925.1). Taxonomy (NCBI): domain Eukaryota; kingdom Metazoa; phylum Chordata; order Testudines; family Testudinidae; genus Gopherus; species Gopherus flavomarginatus. The sequence continues at coordinate 142,780,383 of NC_066621.1, forward strand.
CATTATACATGAAAAAAAGCCTAGAATCAAATGAAATAAAAATCATAAATGAATCAAACTGTTCCATGCTCTAATAAGAACATAGTGATAGGAATATATTACCTACCACCTGACCAGGATGGTGATAGTGACTGTGAAATGCTCAGGGAGATTAGAGAGGCTATTAAAATAAAAAAACTCAATAATAATAATAAGATAACTGAAATCACCCATTATTAATTATCCCCATATTGACTGGGCACCTGTCACCTCAGGACAGGATGCAGAGATAAAGTTTATTGGCATCTTAAATAACTGCTTCTTGGAGCAGCTAGTCCTGGAACCCACAAGAGGAGAGGCAATTCTTGATTTAGTCCTAAATGGAGCACAGGATCTGGTCCAAGAGGTGAATATAGCTGGACCACTTGGTAATAGTGACCATAATATAATTAAATTTAATATTCCTATGGCGACCCAACACTATATAGCATTTAATTTCAGAAAGGGGAACTATGCAAAAATGAGGAGGGTACTTAAACAGAAATGAAAGGGTACAGTGCCAAAAGTGAAATCTCTGAAAGCTGCGTGAAAACTTTTTAAAGACACCATAATAGAGGCTCAACTTAAATGTATACCACAAATTAAAAAATGTAGTCGGAGATCCAAAAAAGAGCCACCATGGCTAAACAACAAAGTAAAAGGGGCTGTGAGAGGCAAAAAGGCATCCTATAAAAAGTGGAAGTTAAATCCTAGTGAGGAAAATAGAAAGGAGCATAAACACTGGCAAATGAAGTGTAAAAATACAACTAGGAAGGCCAAAAAAGAATTTGAGGAAAAGTTAGCCAAAGACTCAAAAAGTAATAGCAATTTTTTTTTTAAGAACATCAGAAGCAGGAAGCCTGCTGAACAACCAGTGGGGGCACTGGACAATCAAAGTGCTAAAGGAGCACTCAAGGACAATAAGGCCATTGCGGAGAAACTAAATGAATTCTTTGCATCAGTCTTCATGGCTGAGGATGTGAGTGAGATTCCCAAACCTGAGCCATTCTTTTTAGGTGACAAATCTGAGGAACTGTCCCAGATTGAGGTATCATTAGAGAAGGTTTTGGAACAAACTGATAAATTAAACAGCAATAAGTCACCAGGACCAGATGATATTCACCCAAGAGTTCTGAAGGAACTCAAATGTGAAATTGCAGAACTACTAACTGTAGTCTGTAACCTATCATTTAAATCAGCTTGTGTACCAGATGACTGGAGGATAGCTAATGTGACACCAATTTTTAAAAAGGGCTCCAGAGGTGATCCCAGCAATTACAGGCGTGTAAGCCTGACTTCAGTACCGGGCACACAGGTTGAAATTATAATAAAGAACAATATTGTCAGACATATAGATGAACATAATTTGTTGAGGAAGAGTCAACATGGTTTTAGTAAAGGGAAATCATGCCTCACCAGTCTACTAGAATTCTTTGAGGGGGATCAACAAACATGTGGACCAAGGGGATGCAGTGGATATAGTGTACTTAGATTTTCAGAAAGCCTGTGTCAAGGTCACTCACCAAAGGCTCTGAAGCAAAGTAAGCTGCCATGGAATAAGAGGGAAGGTGCTCTCATGGACTGGTAACTGGTTAAAAGATAGGAAACAAAGGGTAGGTATAAATGATCAGTTTTCAGAATGGAGAGAGGTAAATAGTGGTGTCCCCCAGGGGTCTGTTCTGGGACCAGTGCTATTCAACATATTCATAAATGATCTGGAAAAAGGGGTAAAGAGTGAGGTGGCAAAATTTGCAGATGATACAAAATTACTAAAGATAGTTAAGACCCAAACAGAATGTGAAGAGCTACAAAAGGTTCTCTCAAAACTGGGTGACTGGGCAACAAAATGGCAGATGAAATTTAATGTTGATAAATGCAAAGTAATGCACATTGGAAAGCATAATCCCAACTATACATATAAAATGATGGGGTCTAAATTAGCTGTTACCTCCTAAGAAAGAGATCTTGCGGTTATTGTGGATAGTTCTCTGAAAACATCCACTGAATGTGCAGCGGTAGTCAAAAAAGCGAACAGAATGCTGGGAATAATTAAGAAAGGGATAGATAATAGGACAGAAAATACCATGTTGCTTCTATATAAATCCATGGTACTCCCACACCTTGAACACTGTGCAGATGTGGTCGCCCCATCTCAAAAAAGATATTTTGGAACTGGAAAAGGTTCAGAAAAGAGCAGCAAAAATGATTAGGGGTATGGAACGGCTTGCGTATGAGGAGAGATTAATAAGACTGGGACTTTTCAGGTTGGAAAAGACATGGCTAAGGGGGAATATGATTGAGGTCTATAAAATCATGACTGGTGTAGAGAAAGTAGATAAGGAAGTGTTGTTTACTACTTCTCATAACACAAGAACTAGGGGTCACCAAATGAAATTAATAAGAGCAGGTTTAAAACAAATAAAAGTAAGTATTTCTTCACGCAGCACAAAACCTGTGGAACTCCTTGCCAGAGGATGTTGCGAAGGCTAGGACCATAACAGGGTTCAAAAAAGAACTAGATAAATTCATGGAGGATAAGTCATCAACAGCTATTAGCCAAGATGGGCAGGAATGGTGTCCCTAGCCTCTGTTTGCCAGAAGCTGAGAATGGGGGACGGGATGGATCACTTGATGATTACTTGTTCTGTTCATTCCCTCTGGGGAACCTGACACTGGCCACTGTAGGAGGACAGGATACTGGGCTTGATGACCCTTTGGTCTGACCCAGTAGGGCCGTTCTTATGTCCCCAAACTGTGGGGTACACCCCTCTTAGGAGGCACAGAGGGACATTCAGAAAGGGCACAGCAGGGTTTGCGGGGAGGGAGCACCATCCAGCCCTGCTGTGCTCCCAGCTCTGTTCTGGCCCCGCCCCTAGCTATGGCCATGGCTCCGCCCCCAGCCTTGGCTCACGACTGGCCCAGCTGCAGCTCCGCACCTGGCCCCGGCCCCACTCCCAGCCTTGGCTCCTGGTCTGGACTCCCTTCCTGGCCCCAGCTATGGCCCCAACCTCAGCACGCTTACTCTGTCTGTGTCTCCCCCACCTCCCCAGGATCCAGGGCCCTGCTCCCAGCCTCACCTCCAGGGGGAGGGCAGGGATGGTACAGATAGGGATAAGGGAGGGCATGACCCGGAAAAGTTTGAGGACCACTGACCTAGAAGCAAAGTGTCTGAACAACTGTGCTTAGCAGGCATCTTCTTAAACCCAAGGTTTTTAGTCATGGTTTTGGAACTGTACTGTGAGTTCAATTAGAAGGTTTTAGGGGCCCAGGAGGGCCTTAAGAAGTGATTGGAAGAAGACGGAGTATTGAACTCTGGAGCCTTGTCTACATTAAAAATCTTTTCCAAAACATCCCACTATTGCTAATGCCATTTAATCTCCACTACTGTCAGCAACAGTGCAAGCAGAACAGGCTGAAACATTTCCCAATGAAAAAAAGAGGACACACTTTTTTTTTTTTTTTTTTTTTTTTTTTTTTTTTTGCAAAACATAGAATCATAAAAATGTAGGGCTGGAAGGGACCTCAAGGGGTCACCTAGTCCAACTCCTTGCGCTAATGCAGAGCTGAGTAAACCTAGACCATCCCTGACAGGTGTTTTATCTAACCTGTTATTAAAAATCCCAATGATGGGGATTCCACAACATCGCTTGAAAGCCTTTTCTAGGGATTAATTATCTTTATAGTTAGAAAGTTTTTCTTAATGTCTAACCTAAATCGCCTTTGCTGCAGATAGTTTGCTGTTGTGCTTTTAATATTGTCTCTTTGAGAAACTGCCAACTCTTTTAACCTCTGTTTCCTTTAGATTTTCTTCCCATGGGACCTTACCTACCAATTCTTTGAGTTTGTTAAAGTCTGCTTTTTTTGATGTCTGTTGTCCTTCTTCTGAAGCTCTTACTGCTTCCTTTCCTTAGAATCATTAAATCTATTAATCTTTGACCTAAATTGCCATCATTCTTCACATTTGCAACCAATTCCTCCCTGTTGGTCAAAATCAGGGCTAAAATGTCTGTCTCCCTGGTTACTTCCTTAGACTTCTGAAACCAGAAGTTGTCCCCAGTACATTCTAAGATCTTACTAGACATTTTATGATTTGCTATATTACTTTTCCATAGATTTCTAGATAGTTTAATCCCCAAATAATACCAAGTCTTGAGTTTTGGATATATCTCCACTAGGACTGTCAAGCGATTAAAAAAATTAATCACGATTAATCGTGCAATTAATTGCATTCTTAAATAATAATAGAATACCATTTATTTACATATTTTAGACGTTTTCTACATTTTCAAATATGTTGATTTCAATTACAACACAGAATACAAAGTGTACAGTGCTCACTTTATATATTTATTACAAATACTTGCATTGTAAAAAACAAAAGAAATAGTATTTTTCAGTTCACCTAATACAAGTACTGTGGTGCAATCTCTTTATCATGAAAGTTGAACTTACAAATATAGAATTATGTACAAAAAATAACTGCATTCAGAAATAAAACGAACTGAAACTTTAGAGTCTACAAGTCCACTCAGTCCTACTTCTTGTTCAACCAATCACTCAGACAAACAAGTTTGGTTACAATTTGCAGGAGATAATGCTACCTGCTTCTTCTTTAAAATGTCACCTGAAAGTGAGAGCAGGTATTCTCATGGCACTATTGTAGCCAGCATGGCAAGATATTTACGTGCCAGATGTGCTAAAGATTCATGTGTCCCTTCATGCTTCAACCACCATTCCAGGGGACATGTGTCCATGCTGATGACTGGTTCTGCTCCATAATGATTAAAAGCAGAGTGAACCGACGCATGTTCATTTTCATCATCTGAGTCAGATGCCAGCAGCAGAAGGTTGATTTTCTTTTTTGGTGGTTCAGGTTCTGTAGTTTTCACATCGGAGTGTTGCTCTTTTAAGACTTCTGAAAGCATGCTCTACACCTCGTCCCTCTCAGATTTTGGATGGCACTTCAGATTCTTAAACCTTGGGTTGAGTGCTGTAGCTATTTTTAGAAATCTCACACTGGTACCTTCTTTGCATTTTGTCAAATATGCTGTGAAAGTGTTCTTAAAATGAACGTGTGCTGAGTAATCATCCGAGACTGCTATAACATGAAATGTATGGCATAATGTGGGAAAAACGGAACGGGAGACATACAATTCTCACCCCAAGGAGTTCAGTCACAAATGTAATTAACACATTGTTTTTTTAACACACATCATGAGCATGGAAGCATGTCCTTTGGAATGGGGTGGCCAAAGCATGAAGGGGTATATGAATGTTTAGCATGTCTGGCACATAAATACCTTGCACCATTGGCTACAAAAGTGCCATGCAAACGCCTGTTCTCGTGTTCAGGTGACATTTTAAATAAGAAGCAGGCAGCATTATCTCCCTTAAATGTAAACAAGCTTGGACTGAGTGGACTTGTTTGCTCTAAAGTTTGTATGCTCTTAAGTTTTACGTTGTTTTGTTTTTGAGTGCAGTTATGTAACACGCCAATTTTTTTTGTTACACTTTCACAACAAAGAGATTACACTATAGTACTTGTATGAGGTAAAGTGAAAAATACTTTCTTTTGTTTATCATTTTTACAGTGCAAATATTTGTAATAAAAATTAATACAAAGTGAGCACTGTACACTTTGTATTCTGTGTTGTAATCGAAATCAATATATTTGAAAATGTAGAAAAACATGCAAAAATATTTTATACATTTCAATTGCTATTCTGTGTTTAACAGTGTGATTAAGCATGATTAATTTTTTTAATCACGTTTAATTTTTTTTGAGTTAATTGCATGAGTTAACTGAAATTAATCAACATCCCTAATCCTCATCTTTCATGTTCCCGCCTTTCATCCAGCTCTGTTAGTCCCAGTATGTGTGGCCAGCAATGGCTGACACCATTTTAAGAGTCATGTTGATTAGATTTGCTTCAGACACATTTAGATGGTTCAGAATGGCTCAGAAGCTGGTGGACCATTTGTATTAGGGTGCCTAACATAACTAACACTGGTGCAGCCACACTGATGTTAACAATAGTGGGAAATAGGATAAATCAATGGGATTTTCTAATGACTTCACTGAGAGTTAAGTCAAGCCTTTAATGATGAATGGCTTGAGATGCTGAGCTAACATCCTTGTACCGTGTTATTAATAGCACTAAATATGCATTGATATGGGAATTGATAAAAGTGCATAAAATCTGTACGACATTGGATTAAAATCAATAGTGATGTGCCTACAGAGACAGAGGCATTGAAGTGACTTTATATGCTAAATCCAGGCTAAAATGATTACTGTAGATTAATGCAGGGAAGACAAATAAGAGATGGTCAAAGATCATGAGAGAGGGATGCCAAGTAATGTTAATCAGTGGACATTTATGAAACAGCTTTTTATTAAATGTCCTAAGTGTCATCCTATATGGAACAGAGCTTTGGGAAAAGAAGAAGTCCATTCAACACAAATCGAACTGCTTTCAGTGCAGGAGTCTCTGCAGAATATTCCAAGTAAGCTGGATTTATAGAAGAAGTAATGAAGAGGTCCTAAAATGGGCACTATTACCTACAACAATGCTATGGAAGAAGAGATGGAACTGACTTTTAAGGATGTCTGATAATAGGCTACCCAAATGAGCATTTCTTTGGTAACCCAATGGCAAGAAATGGGGAGGTCTACCTAGCGATACACTCCATCGCACAATAATGCCTGAAGCGTTGTCATTGCATCTGAATATAGAAGGTCTAGAAAAACAAGCCCAGGATACGGATGATTGGCTCCATTAGACTTCTGCCTTGTGCCCCTGATGGTGCGGGAAGACTAATGATGACAATATTAACTTTGCATATGTGAGGGCGCAGAGTGAGGGAGCAGACACTGTTTGTTAAGCAAACTACTGTAATTGTACTAGGTTCAATAGAAGGCTGTTTGATAAATGGTCACTGGACACAGGTAGAGCACTCGTGTGAATAAGCAAAGCAGTTTGTTGCACTTGACCTATCTGGCTTATACTAAGGGTGTGTTTATAAAACATAGCACACCACTAATCCAGTGCCCTGGATTTCCATTGCTGAGTATCCATTCCTTTTCTAAGATGGGAAGAATTCAGGGGCTCAGCTTCTTCTTGGTCCCCCAGGCACAGTAGGAAAAGTAGTAGCAACTTCTGTAATCTTTTTAAAGGTTGGTCAGTGGGGACTAACCTGGAGTTTGGTAGAGGGAAAAAATATTTTAGAATACAAAATACTATTCAGATTGCCCCAGCTAGAAGTACCTCACTGTAATTCAATGTCAGTGTTTTCAGTCTATGCTGCTGTTTTCAGGGGTTTATAAAAATGACTATAAATATTCACTCTGGACTCATACTTGGCACAACAGTTTGGAGCCCTAGCCAAAATGATTTTTTAATGTCTTTTATTACCACAGTTGATTAAAAATTTAAAATTAGCTGTGCCCTTTTAGAAGATAAAAATGGGGCCATAAAACTGCATTTTTGTGCTTTAATCCTGATATTTTGTCCTCTACCAGTACTGGATTGGCTTGCAGTAAACCCAGGATGTTTTTCAAGTTTCCAAGTGCACATTTAGTGAGGATTGTAGTGGCCCCCATGTTGTATAGTGCATGGATTGTATAGTTCCCTGAAGGGCAGGCTGGTGCACTACTGTGAGTTTACATGGCTTGCATTTTCAAAAATGACTTGTAATTTTGAGTTCCTCGGTTACTGGATGCCCAAACTGAGATGTCTTTTAAAGAGTCTAGTATTCAGAAGTGCTGAGCACCCACCCTCGGAAAATCAGGTCAGTTGAAGGTGTCTCCAGCGAGGCATGGGGAATCACTAGTAACTTTTGAAAATTTAGGTTTGTGTTTCTTTAAAAAAAAAAAAAAAAAAAAAAAAAGTCTAATGATATGTGAAAAACGTTTAAGTCTCCTTCAGTATTGTTATGATGTATGTAAGGTATTAAGAATGACATGGACGAATACTTGCGGATATGATAGAATTATTAATAAGTATAAGCCAGTTTCTCATGAGACAGTATTTCACAGGTTGTAAGTCCCTAAATATTGGATGTACACCATAGTAGGAATGTCTCATTTGTCACCATTGATTTTTAGTGAATCTTCCACCACCACTCCCAACATAATGCACTAAAAGCATTTCCAAAGTTCTGAAAGGATATTTTAAAAAATGAACAATAGAGGGCAGAATTGTGGATATAATCCACCGTAAATGAACATTTTGGATGCTGTATGTATTTAACCCAGTGTCTCTTGCTTTCTTACTGTTTATAACTCATTCTCTGTTGTGCGATGCTTGAGTATACAGCCCTTGCCCCAGGATCCCCAGTTTCTCTTCATTTTGCTTAAGAGAGTTGTGTGCTATCCACCAAAAGGTCCACTGCACTTTCTTCACAGTTCCACAATCTCTGTTGCATAGCTTGTCTGATTTCATTAAAGATAGTCCATATTACTGCAGTTCGTTTCTTTTCAATGTAATTGGGGTATTGCCACAGATCATCTCTGAGGAACTGATGTGTGAACAAATTCTCAAGATGCCACTATGCATCTCCATGTTTGGGAATTTCCCATGGAAGTATGTTAGTGTTTTTAATGTTCTCTGGAATGAGCTTTTTTTAGAATGCCACCCATTATGGTTTATCTTCCTTAGATAACTACTGTCCAAGTCATGTGGTCAGCATTGATCTCTTTATCTCATTTGTTTCTGTTTTAACACAGATTGCTCGTACATCTTTACGGCCGGCATATCCATCTCAGGTGCACTTTTCATCCCATTGTTTTGTATCTCTCTCTCTTTAATGTTGTTTTCCTTACATTCTCCTATGTTTTGTCTAATGGGTGTTATCAATTTTAATCTAGTTGTCTTGCTTATTGTGTTTATCCTTTCTAGTATTATTTACATATTTTAATTGCTTTTTCATCTCTTCCGTGTATTGAGATTGGCTTTGCTTAATTTTAACGTCACTTTAAGATTGTATTAATTTTTCAGATTTTAATATATTAAAACAGAGGTTGGCAACCTCTGGCACGTGGCTTGCCAGGGTAAGCACCCTGGTGGGCCGGGTCAGTTTGTTTACCTGCCGCATCGGCAGGTTTGGCCGACCGCGGCTCCCACTGGCTGCGGTTCGCTGTTCCAGGCCAGTAGGGGTGGTGAGAAGCTGCGGCCAGCACATCCCTCAGCCTGCACTGCTTTCCGACGCCCCTATTGCTGCTGATGCGAGAGGTAAACAATCTGACCCAGCCCTCTAGGGTGCTTACCCTGGCGAGCTGTGTGCCAGAGGTTGCCGACTCCTGTATTAAAACATAAAATGCACATGTGTGAGCAGGTCTTATCTGGAAACAGTCATTTTTCTTTTGAATTCAACCATGAATTCATATTAGGCAGGGATTTAAGTTGTAAGGACTTGCTGTGGTACCAGTGTTGCAAACATGCACAGGAGTAGTTACGTTGAGTTTCATGGGACAGCCTCAATATATAAAAATTTTGGAGGTTTGGGGCCCAAATGATTTGTTTCAGAACCCATTCCTGCTTGGTTAGGACCTGAACTATGGAGCACTCTTCTTGGGCTTGCCTCGAAATCTGTAATACCTTTGGAAATGGGCCCATTTGCCCGCTATGTTTTTTTTTTTTAATCTGCACCACAGATAATTGCAACTGACTCATTGCTTATTATTTTTAAGTTGGTGCAGCACATTCCAGAAGCAAGTCTGAACTACCAGAAGGTGCCTCCCGGGTCAACAGGATTCAAGGATTTTGATCAAAATATGAACGACAATAGAGAAGAGGATCTCTCGAGAAAAACGAGGGCAAGAAACCGAGAGGAGGCAGGTTTTTTTCTCCTGTACTTTATAAGCTTGTATATAATACTATAAGTTGCAACCCATATGGTTATACTTCCTAACTAGCTAGCTAGCTGAGGGAATTCAAAGAACTCCAATGCTCAGGAGTCCTTGACTTTGTAACTATAGAAATACCTGTTTAGAAAAACCCTTATACTGGATGCTGGGTAGAGTTTTCTTTTTGATGTAAAACACTGATAGAAACCTGGGCATTCTACTAAAAGGAACCAGGGAGCTACGGAACAAGATTTTCAGAGGTCACTAGTGATTGTATCAGAGAGGTAGCCATGTTAGTCTGGATCTGTAAAAAGCAACAAAGAGTCCTGTGATACCTTAAAGACTAACAGATGTATTGGAGCATAAGCTTTTGTGGGTGAATACCTGCGTCTGATGAACCCACGAAAGCTTATGCTCCAATACATCTGTTAGTCTTTAAGGGGCCACAGGACTCTTTGTTGCTTTTTAGTGATTGTAAGTGCCACGCTTTTTGGAAGCCCAATCTGAAACTTCTTAGAAAGGCCTTGTTTTTAGCACTATCTGAAAATTGGGCCTTTTTTGAAAAGTGCGTCAAGTTCAGCACCCACAATCGCTAGTCACTTCTGAAAATCTTGGCCCTTCAGTCAATATTTGTACTTCATGTTTTTGCAGCTGGTACATAGCCAGTAAGACCACTCATAGAACAAGATAATATTCAGGGGTGGCAGAAGCTAGACATTACTAATGAGCTTCTGCACTGGGGTTGGGTGTCCTATCATGGCCTACATATTGTATTCACCTTAACCCTCAGTAAAGCATGAGAAGCTCTAGATTCTATCCCTACAAATGCTCCATTTTAGGATAGCAATACAGTAAGACATGATGTTTACTGGCTATTCCAATTGAGGTCTTTGCCAGGTAAACTGGAAAGATTGCCCCGAGAAGGCTTGGGAGTCTCTGACATATAGGGTACTGACTGGTGTGCTGTGAGTTTTTTATTAGGTGGGTTAGGCTGATTGCAATGAGAATGTAAAGATTTCATTCAAAAGGCCATGTATACTATATGGTAGAGACTTGGGTGTATTGTTTTTTCACAGGAGGTTGTAACATTGCTTTTCCAAGACTAACGCTGTGAAAGTAACCTGGTTTTGAGCTACAATATGAAAACGCATTGAACGTTTGCAATAGGGGTTTTCTGTTTTGGTCTTTAAAACCATGGGAGGAGTTCAGTGATTGGTTTTAAAAAAAATACTTGAACAGTTTTGTAACTGAAAGCAATTCTGCAGGCCTCTCTCTTCCTTTACTCTTTAAAATAAAATCTTAACAGATTAGTGCTAATCCCCTCAGTGAAGTACTGCAATAAAGCTGCTTTTTCGCTCATCTCCTGTTGAGTTTTAAACATGATCCAGATTCAGGAAGCCTCAACTGAAATGCTACCATCTCCAGTTGCAGAAATAAACTCTTTTGGCACAACCAGTATAGTATAAAAATGGTAGCTCTGAGGGCACATTTTCAGTATGATCTGATCTGTTACATTTTAGGTCATCTTTGACAACCTGATGTTGAACCCAGTGTCTCAGTTATCCCATGTGATCCGTGAAAATACAGAAAACCTGGCTGAAAAAATGAAGTAAGCTTTTAGCTCTGATCTGGAATGTTCTCTTGCCCATTGAGATGTTCCAAGAGAGGGCGTGATTAATTTATTACTTATAAAAAGTACTGGATTGTCATCCCTGGAAACTGTGGTTGCCGTTACGCAGAAGGGAAAGAGCACAGACTGCAAAATTAGAAAAAGGTTTTTACTTCCCTCTTCCGTTTCATAGGCTCGTCCTATAGCATAGTCTGTCCCCAGATAACTGAAGTCTTGACCCAGCTTCGTAATGCAATGTTAGGATGTTTGCATAAAAATGTAAAGTTCACTATGTATGGCACAACTAACTTTTTGTTATGGAGGACAGTGTCCAAATGATGGTAACTCAGAGCACATGCCTATTCTGTCCTGCCTTCCTGATACATCTTAGCCTTCCCTGGAAGAGTCTTGCTTATGATTAGATGGGGAGCTCATTCTCTATTCCATTCAGTCCATGGACCCCCCATTCCAAAACTCCCAGCACGTATGCAGATTGTGATGGTATTTGTTGTGATGCCCTCTTGGAACAAGATTGTCAGCTCCTAGGCCTTAGGACAGGCAGCAGGTGGGGAATGACTTTTGGTTGCTTGTGAGCTAGATTGAAAGTGGAGATGAAAAGCCCTTTATCTCATCACTAATCTACAGAACCTCGTTGTTGCTGTGTTTTGTGTCAATTGTACACTGTAAACAAATGTAAAGGATATATTTTTGGTGGACATTTTGTAAAAGGTCCAATCTTGTGCCCTTCAGAATTGTGTTTCAGAACACCGAGAGGACCTGGGAGGAGATGGAGGCCAAAATTAATTCGGAAAACGAAGTGCCAATTTTAAAGACCTCAAACAAGGTAACGTGTTTGTGCGTAAGCAGGCTTCTTGGCACCTTGCTTATTTCTTAAGACAAGTCTTTGCCTAACAATTTATGGACTTAGGCTGAGACTTTCAGAGCAGTTAGATGCCCAGCTGGCACTGAATTTTAATGGGATGTGATTGCCTAACTTCTTTAGACTCTTCTGAAAGTCTCAGCCTCAACTTTGAATGTAAACATAAAAGTGACACATAGTCACTGTAAAAGAATTTTCCATTGTAAGTAAATTTTTTTTTAAGAAACCAAAGCAGTGAACTTCAGAGCCAATCAAACCTATTTCCTAAATTTTTATTAGTTCAAATGTATATATTGAACTTCCTCCTTCTTCTGTTTTACGGTGTGACTATTATATAGTCTCATACTGTTATTTTAATGTCAACTTCACCTATGTCTCCCCTTTATTAGTCTTCAAGGACCCAGTCTTGCTAAGGGAGGCATAAACACAGATTCTTGTCTAATTACCAGTCTTCTCAGTGTGCCCCACCAGCGCAGCTGCATTGATGACAGCATGAGTGTAGATGGCGCATAGGCGTTTTCACCATCGTGTTCTCTTCATTTACCACGGTTACACAAGAGAGTGGTATAAATGTTGGTGTCCCAGTCAACGTTCTCTGTACTCCTGCACAGACTTCTGTTTTCATTAATAGGACTCCCTTGGGAGCAATGCAAAGATCTAAGAACATGCCTAGTTATTGGGCTCAGTGAAACCACTCGTGTTTAAAGCTAAGGATGTGCATAAGTCTTCGCAGGATTAGGGGCTCGCAGACCCCTTTGCATTATTGGGCCATAATGTCTGTCCAACAGCTAGAGTCTCAAATAAAAAGTCTAGTCCAATGCACATTTTTACTGAGTGGCTTGGTAGTGCTTTTTCAGATATGGCAAACCAAATCCCACGGGTGTTTGCCCAGATAAGCATGTTATTTTGATGCTCAGTAACACAGTAGCTTGAAAAAATTCAGAACTAAATATGAACGTACCTAATCAGAAAAAGGTAGACTAACAAGGTATTCTATCAGGTTTCAGAGTAGTCTGTATCCGCAGAAAGAGCAGGAGAACTTCTGGCACCTTAGAAACTAACAGATTTATTTGAGCACAAGCTTTCGTGGGCTACGGCCCACTTCATCAGATTTTATTCTATGTAGGCTTGATTCCTAAAGTAGCTGAATGGTTGGTTGGTTGGTTAGTTAACTGATCTTTTGGGTGTATTTGTTTCTAGGAAATCAGCTCTATCCTAAAGGAGCTACGAAGAGTTCAGAAACAGCTGGAAGGTTGGTAATTTTCAAAATGTTCTCAATTTCTCTCCTAAATGTAGATGACTAGTACAAAATAAAGCACCATTGTAACTCGTTGTGATTTGCTTTGTCAATTTAAACTTTGTAAATGTAAAGCACTCATGCATTTTGTGCCTGCATTGCTTCTCAATATATACAAACAGAAGACATATACCTGATGGATTTTTCTTGTGTTGCAAAAATAAGAAAGTTACTGACATCTGAAATGCTGAAGTTATTGCTGTGGAAATGATTAATTCACAATAATTAGGACTTTACCACAAGATGGACAAGCCAAGGCTTCTGTTGTTCAGACCCCCACATGGCTGACAGCCCTATTCAGCCAATAAGTCATGCCATAATATCATACTACTTTTAAGCAAGTGTTCATGTTGACTTGAATCCATTATGGAAGGTGCCACGCTATAGAGATGATAATATGAGCTCAATGCCTGACCCTTGTTTTATTTTAATGGTTAAGAAAATGTAAAAATGTCTTATTGGTGAGTGATTGGAGTTTGTGATTAACTGGGCACAAGAGTAGTCTAGAATTCTGAAGGTGAGAGTTTCTTTGTAGAAATGCCGCTGAGTGCTGCTAATATGCATTTTTCTATCTCTTTTCTTCTTCCCCAGTTATAAATGCTATCATTGACCCCAGTGGGAACTTGGATGTAGTTGCTACTAACAAAGCATCCTCTGCTGCTACACAGTCTACAACCACTAAAGTCAGGACTGCTAACCATTCTGGCTCCACATTGGAGATTTTGTCACCAGTACAGATGAGAAATTACATCCAGAAATCGAACTGTGGATCTTCTAGCCTACAAGATGCTAATTTCATTCCAGATGGAGAGAAATACGTGATCTGATACAATATTTTATATTGTTATCATACTGTCATTTACTGTGGCGTTAGTTTTGTGTCCGAGTGGTTGTGGACAATTCATATGGAGCAGTTGTTTAGATTGCTAACACATTACACATGCACACACAAACACACAAAAAAACTATGCTGTGTGGATGAATGGCAAGTCTGTGTATGCCTTTTGAACAAGACTAGCACTGTGGAGCAGCACATATTCAGCATAGAGGCAAACTCTGATTTTTACAATACAACTCACTTAAATTCTTCCAATGTGCCATAAGAAACAGGCTTTGCATATCCTCCATTTGCTACTGCCGAAGCTCTAAAGTGTTCTGGGATTAGCCTGTTTATAATGCTCAGTTACTGGTAGTTCAGTTGTAACAAGGCTCTGTTTAAAAAAGACGTGGACTTTTTTTTGATTGGCGCTACATTTTGTACTGATTTTAAAAATAGAGCGTTACAGTTCTGTTGGAATCAGCTTGCTTACCTAGCAGTATAATGGTGCACTACAGTGGGTTTCTATAAGGAACTCTGTTTTGATCATATGAAAATTGTTTTCAGTGTTCGGGAGAAAAAAAAAAAAAGGAAGAAAGGAACCACTTTGAATCTATGTGCATCATGCTTTCAATCCAAAACCTTTGTTTTTCTATTGAGAAGGTGTAAAATTTCTAATATAGTTGTAGATTCTGAACATGTTTAAGGCACAAAGCTTCAAGTTTACAGATGTAGATTAGCCATATAAATGAGAAGGTCAGTTTTGATAGCTGAGCTTGCCAATTCTCATTATTTCAGTTTAATCACTGTCTGAAACTTTTTTGAAAATATAATAATAATAATAATAATCTTTCATATTGAGCTGCAAATTCTCCTGAATGAGCTAAAGAGCAAGTTGCCTATGATCAGCCAATTACTAAGAAAAACATCTATTTCATTGGCTCATGTACTAAGCTTAATTACACAATGGCTGTGAACTAATATTCACTCTACAGCTCTCAAAATAATGGCTTAAATGTGGCTCTGCCTTGACTGATTGTGTTGTCATGAGATTTTTCGTATCAGTTATGCACGAATACACACCATCCTGTTGTATTCTTGAGAACCTACCCAACAGTGTAAAGCTGCTGGTGTTACAATGCAGCATTGGTATGGCTCTTTTGCTCCATTATAATCTTAGGAACGCTAAGGATTATTTTGCAGCAGCATTGAGAGTATACTGTAAAATTAGCTTTTTATATCCCATCTGTCAAGTGAGCTGCCAGATTCTAAACAAAGTATTTGAGTGGCTTTTTGGAGAGTCTGTTTGAGGCATGCAGTGTGCAAACTGGAATCTGTCCCTGTTGCATGAATTCCTCTTGACTGGAAAACAGTGATCAGGAAACGAAAGTGTAGGTGCAGAGTTGTGGGAAATACACTTACTGATGGAGATAAGCAAACTAAATTCTGCTGCGCACTCACACAGTGTATAATTTTGCTAATGCAAATAGCTTCCCAAGCTTGATTGCTCTTTATGTGCTGACTTCATGAAGCGGGGCTCGGGTTGGTTTCATAATTGGGTCAGTTAATTGACCTTTTCTCCTAGGATTTTGCTAAAGTGTCAGATATTTATGATTAAATAACTGGGCTGCTCACACCATGTTTAGTGTACTAGCAAATGGCAGGATTCTGCTTCAGGTGCCACCAAGTGGGAGTGTTCCATTGATTTCAACAAGAGCAGTCCCAAAGGGGGAGTTTGCTGGTTTGCCATGCTAGTATGTCCTGCGAGCCTGCAAGGTTTTGCGTGTGTGTGTGTGGGGGGGAGAATAGTGCAGTTTTGCTACCAATGTATCCAACAGAGAACATGGCTCATCCACTCCTGTGGAGATTTGGAGGAATATACTGGACTTCATTATGAACACTATGATGATGGGAGTAAAATTTACTTTGCAAAATAACTAGGAACTGGCCTTTAAGTTTCTCTGGCTGCATATTATGTTAATACTGTCTGATTGTTCCAATGTATCCTTTTGGAATACTTGCCTGTGTCCTTAGTTAATATCATAAATAGTGGTATGGCTCTTGACACATGATAATTTGTTTTCAAAAGTCTCCTCGGTGAGGGTCCGATCCAGCAAGGTCCTGACTCCAACTCATTGGGAGTTGAAGGGATTCAGCAGCATAGTCCACTAATTACAGTTTTGCAGTAGACAGGTGTGTGTTTGAGTTACTCATCAATGTCAGATTTTATTATTTGTTTCTACTTTTTACTACATTGTCCCATCCTCGTGGCTATGCTCTAGTGGTTTTGTTTCTTGACACCGTATCCTTGATGTGACTTCCATTTACTTTCACTTGGAAACTTACTAGTTTCTACTTTCATGAAGTGACCCATCAGAGATGAATTTTCTCCCTTTGCTGTTCCTCTGCTCTTGGTACCCAAATATCTTCATTGCCGGTTGTGTAAACCCAGAAATATGGTACCTTTAAGAAACAATTGGAAATAAAGCTGGAGTCATGAATCTCTAAAAGTTTTAGTCTGGGAGCGGGGAAAAGCACAACCTGATTTTGTTTCACTTTGAATAATTTGTTCAGTGTGATATTAAAAAACCACCTGTTTCCCAGCATAAAGTTCTTATTGAGAATTTTTCAAGACTATTTTAATTGCAGTCCTGGTATGTAATCATTTTGGTGCTGAAATGTAACAAATATATTTGAGGTACTTAATTAATCTGAAGTGTACCACATTCTGCATTTGTCTGTTAGAATTAAACCAAAGAGCAAGCCACATACTTATGAACCATTAGCCAAGGTTTGGTCTTATTAGCAGTATTCTGTGACAACAATAAAAAGTCTGTACAGTTCTGATGTGAGTATCACAAGCATTTAGGGTCTGATCCAATGGCTATTAGAGATAGTGGAAAGATTCCTTTTTACTTTAATAGGCATTGGGTCAACCTTTAGTTGGTTAGCTTTCAGCGAGCTTGATGTGTGCTCTACTGACCCAATAGTCATTCATACAGTAAATTGTTTTCATATTTGTTGTATTTACATTTAAAAAATTAGGCTGGCATTTTCAAACAAGTCTAAGGAAGTTAAGCACCCAGCTCTGATTAAACCTTTCCGGGATGTGGATGCTAACACACTTAGGTGCCTTTGAAAATCCCAGCCCTTGTTCTTTTACTATACTTGAAAACTGTGCTCTCATTGAGATTGTTTTCGAATGTTAAACTCTTGAGACTTCATGATGATGGAATGAATGTAAATTCTTGGGAGAATGCATCAGTGCTTTGCGAGCAAGAGCCTAAGTGTGTCTACAGTACCGTCGTGTTGTGTTCATGCTGAGAGTGTGAATAAAGCCTAAGTCATCCTTGAATATTTTAATAAAGAAAAACCTTACAGAATGTTTACATACAGCCTACTGAAAAAAGTGTTTAAAATATATAAGTGCAAGATTCTACTAGTTTTTTCCTCATTTTTGCAGATCACACTAGATATTTTTAAAATTCAGCAAATATGTGTAATGATTTTGCAAAAAAAAAAGTTAATTACCTGTTTACTTTGGATGTGCCCTGTGCTGAATTGTGCCTATCTGACTCTCTGCTGTTATGCTGCCGATTCTGCTGTTCTAAACTCTTCACTGGATCATTCCATTTGCATGCAACACAAATGCAAGCTGTATGAGAGTAAAACTGAAACACGTTTGTATACCTTGAATCGATCAATGACTGTCTCTCTTTTTTTTCCACACTCTTCTTGAAATGTTGTGTATAATTTTGATTTCCTATTTCTCCCACCCTGTTTCTTTCTCTTGTATTTTGAATGGTAATTTATTTTGTTTTGATGATAGACAGTATCTGTACATTTTGTTCCAAGGTGATATTGTGGCTGTCTTTAAAAATAAATTGTTATTTTATATAATTTTATCATAAAATTTCTTTAATAAATCATTCTTTTATCATGTGGCAAATCTGATTCTTTTGGGTTTTTTTGAGAATTAATTTTAAGATATGGGAAAATATTTGGAGAATTAAACTATTGATCTTACACTGCCCTTATAATGGCATGAAGGATCATATTACTACATAGTAACAAGCATGATTGGAGTCTCTTACAACTATATTGTTGTCTACATAGAGCGCCCATTTCTCACACACTGATTCACTCATGTGGATTCAGTTGCAGGGTTAGGGCCTGAAAATCACTTTCTTTTCTTCCTTCTGAATATTTGATGGGTTTGCGTTGCATTGCAGTTGTTGGGACGCAATTCGTGAGGATATTTTTAAGGTTTAAATCCAGCTCGATTTTTACATGCCTCGCCCCCATTTAATCCTTTGAATTAAGGTCTATCCCTGCCTGAATTCTGCATCCTCTCTCACACTGCTGAAAAGGCATCATTTTCTCCTGCTCAGCCTAAGGAGCTCTCACTGCTCTGATCAGTACAGGAGTGGAACTTCGTTTCAGCTTCCTCTGTCACGTCCAAGTTTCTGAACAAAGCAGCATGATGGAACGTGCATGGCAGATGCAACATTGTGTGATGAGCTGTTCCAGCAATGAATCAAAGTATTAACAAAAGTCAATCCCATTTTTTCCGTCTATTTGGGGCCTGATGCAAAGCCCAACTGAAATCAATGTGAGTCTGTCCATTGACCCCAACAGCCTTTGGATCAGGCCTTTGAGAACTGAACGTTTTACTTTTAACAAACTAGATTTGGCTTTTTTCACCAGCCATCGGTTTTGTCAAATGTTCCTGCCTCTGTTAAAAATGCTTCCTCTAGCTCTGCTGGTGTCATAAGTGCTGGAGGGGAAGGGGGGGTGCTGCACCCCCTGGCTTGAAGGAATAATAACAACCTAAGTACATGGTTTCCGCCTTCAGGACCTTCCACTATAGCAATTGTTTCAGCACCATTTGCTAGTGTAATCTTTTACAGAGAGGGAGAGAGACACCCTTACATCCCCTAAAATACGGCACCGATTGTATCCTTACTGTGACACTCTCCACATCCTGACTTAGCAACGCTGAGCAATATTTCTGAGTGTTTTAAACGTCGAGCCAAGTGCCCTTTGAAACCAAAGGGGCAGCCATTTCAGTCATTTTTAATAAGTTATGGCTGAATAAAAATAAGATGTGGTGGACCTGCTGCCAAAACTAGTCGCTCGGTGATGAAGGCTATTATCATTCACTTTTAAATCTTACCAGAGGAAAGGCAGAAGCAGCTACCACTACTGCTTACCGCTGAGTACAGCAGTCAGTTGAAATCCTGCCATGCTCTTTCAACTTTTCCTGGTCGATGTGAGACAAATACATGGCCTGATTTCCCCCCATAATCTTACAGAAGTAGCCCATTGGGATTGGGGATTACTCCCGTCTTTAAGGGTTTGTGGCATCTGTCCATATTTGCAAAAGTAACTCCCATAACTCATCATTGATCTCCAATTCCGAACTGTTGGTCTCTTACAGAAATGCAATTTATACATGGGGCTAATCACTTATACTGGACCTTGCCAATAAAGATGGGGAGGATGTAGGGGAGCCAATGCATAGTTTGTCTTTTATTTTTTTTTTATTTTTTTAACCATCTTGAGTGAAATCACATTCATGGCTGGATGAAAGCAGGATCCTTGTGACCCCGGTTCCATGCTCAGATAGCTCACCTGGAGCTCTGAGTGAGCCAAGAGAGAACAAGAGGAGGCAGCATCTACCACAGCTGCCTACTGAGGACCGGTTGCCTGATTTAGGCAGGAGATGAAGGATTCAGAAATGGAAGGCAGGGATCTGTCAGAGCTCAGACTGTTCAAGAGACCCAAAGTGTTGGTGTCTCAGGATCACATCCTCTAGAACTAATAGGGAAAGCAAGACCTGATATTTTTAATGTAAAGCATGGAGATACCTTTGATGGCTGCCTGTCCTGGTGCTCTGGCTGCTGTGGCTGTAGCACCTCCAGCCACCGTTGCTGTGGGCAGGGGGCAGGGAATGGGGTTAGATAGAGGGTAGGGGAGTTTGGGGTGGTAGTCGGGGGCTGGGATGTGGGTAGAGGTTGGGGAAGTCAGAGGGTGGGGAACGGGGGATTTAATCGGTCCTGGGGGAGGAGTCAGGAAGGAGGGGGGGTTGGGTTGGGTGGGGTGGCAGGGGGCAGTTAGGGGTGGGAGGGTCTGGGGGTGGTCAGGGGACAGGGACCAGGGGGAGATGGATTTGGCAGGAATCCCGGGAGAGTTGTCAAGGGACAGGGAACGGGGGCGTTGGATGGGGCAGGAGTCCCAAGGAGGCTGTCGGGGTGAGAAGCAAGGGGGGGGTTGGATAGGGGATGGGGACTGGGCCAGCCTGGATGTTTGGGGAGGCACAGAAATACAATTTCTGAAACCTGATGTGGCTCTCAGGCCAAAAGGTTTGCCCGCCCCTGTACTAGAGCAGTGGAAGAACCCATTCAGTGACTGTAGTACACGTCTATCCTACAGCAGCATAGCTGTAGCAGCATAGCATTTCTAGTATTGACATACCCTACTTGTAGCAGGAAGGATAAGTATTCGCTCTCTGACTCCAGGGGAAGTTTGTTTACAGTGGGATTCTGGCACTCAAGAGGCAGCCACATGGGTAGTTAAGTATCAGAGGGTAGCCGTGTTAGTCTGGATCTGTAAAAGCAGCAAAGGATCCTGTGGCACCTTATAGACTAACAGACGTTTTGGAGCATGAGCTTTCGTGGGTGAATACCCACTTCCTCAGATGCATGTAATGGAAATATCCAGGGGCAGGTATATATATGTGTGCTAGCAAGCAAGCTAGAGATAACGAGGTCAGTTCAATCAGGGAGGATGAGGCCCTGTTCTAGCAGTTGAGGTGTGAAAACCAAGAGAGGAGAAACTGGTTCTGTAATTGGCAAGCCATTCACAGTCTTTGTTCAATCCTGAGCTGATGGTGTCAAATTTGCAGATGAACTGAAGCTCAGCAGTTTCTCTTTGAAGTCTGGTCCTGAAGTTTTTTTGCTGCAGGATGGCCACCTTAAGGTCTGCTATAGTGTGGCCAGGGAGGTTGAAGTGCTCTCCTACAGGTTTTTGTATATTGCCATTCCTAATGTCTGACTTGTGTCCATTTATCCTTTTCCGTAGAGACTGTCCAGTTTGGCCGATGTACATAGCAGAGGGGCATTGCTGGCATATGATGGCGTATATTACATTGGTGGATGTGCAGGTGAATGAACCAGTGATGGTGTGGCTGATCTGGTTAGGTCCTGTGATGGTGTCGCTGGTGTAGATATGTGGGCAGAGTTGGCATCGAGGTTTGTTGCATGGATTGGTTCCTGAGCTAGAGTTATTATGGTGTGGTGTGCAGTTACTGGTGAGAATATGTTTCAGGTTGGCAGGTTGTCTGTGGGCAAGGATTGGTCTGCCACCCAAGGCCTGTGAAAGTGTGGGATCATTGTCCAGGATGGGTTGTAGATCCTTGATGATGCGTTGGAGGGGTTTTAGCTGGGGGCTGTATGTGATGGCCAGTGGAGTCCTGTTGGTTTCTTTCTTGGGTTTGTCTTGCAGTAGGAGGCTTCTGGGTACACGTCTGGCTCTGTTGATCTGTTTCCTTATTTCCTCGTGTGGGTATTGTAGTTTTGAGAATGCTTGGTGGAGATTTTGTAGGTGTTGGTCTCTGTCTGAGGGGTCAGAGCAGATGCGGTTGTACCTCAGTGCTTGGCTGTAGACAATGGATCGTGTGATGTGCCCGGGATGGAAGCTGGAGGCATGAAGGTAGGCATAGCGGTCGGTGGGTTTTCGATATAGGGTGGTGTTAATGTGACCATCACTTATTTGCACCGTGGTGTCAAGAAAGTGGACCTCCCGTGTAGATTGATCCAGGCTGAGGTTGATGGTGGGGTGGAAGCTGTTGAAATCATGGTGGAATTTTTCCAGAGTCTCCTTCCCATGGGTCCAGATGATGAAGATGTCATCAATGTAGCGTAGATAGAGAAGGGGTGTGAGTGGACGAGAGCTGAGGAAGCGTTGTTCCAGGTCGGCCATGAAGATATTGGCATATTGTGGGGCCATGCGGGTGCCCATAGCAGTGCCACTGATCTGGAGATATATATTGTCATCAAATTTGAAATAGTTGTGTGTAAGTATAAAGGCACAGAGCTCAGCAGCCAGTTGTGCTGTGGCATCATCAGGGATAGTGTTTCTGACAGCTTGTATTCCATCTGTGTGTGGGATGTTTGTGTAGAGAGCCTCTACATCCATGGTGGCTAGGATGGTGTTTTCTGGGAGGTCACCAATGCATTGTAGTTTCCTCAGGAAATCAGTGGTGTCGCGGAGATAGCTGGGAGTGCTGGTGGCATAGGGTCTGAGTAGAGAGTCCATATATCCAGACAGTCCTTCAGTGAGAGTGCCAATGCCCGAGATGATGGGGCGTCCAGGATTGCCGGGTTTGTGGATCTTGGGTAGTAGATAGAATAACCCTGGTCGGGGCTCTAGGGGTATGTTGATTTCTTCTGGTGTTAGTGTAGGGAGTGTCCTGAGTAGATGCTGTAGTTTCTTAGTGTATTCCTCAGTGGGATCTGAGGGAAGTGGCCTGTAGAATTTGGTATTGGAGAGTTGTCTGGCTGCCTCCTTTTGATAGTCAGACCTGTTCATAATGACAACGGCACCTCCTTTATCAGCCTCTTTGATGATAATGTCAGGGTGGTTTCTGAGGCTGTGGATGGCATTGCGTTCTGCACGACTTAGGTTGTGAGGCAAGCGATGTTGTTGTTCCACGATTTCTGCCTGTGCACGCCGGCGGAAGCATTCAATGTATAGGTCCAGGCTGTCATTTCGACCCTCAGGAGGAGTCCATGTGGAGTTCTTTTTCTTGTGCTGTTGGTGGGAGGGCACCCGTGTATCAGTGCACTGTTCAGTGTTGTCCTGGAAGTATTCTTTGAGTCGGAGACGGCGAAAGTAGGCTTCCAGATCGCCACAGAACTGTATCATGTTGGTGGGGGTGGCAGGGCAGAAAGAGAGTCCCCGAGATAGGACAGACTTTTCTTCTGGGCTGAGTGTGAGTTGGATAGATTGACGATATTGCTGGGTGGGTTAGGGGTACGGGAGGTCCACTTTCTTGACACCACGGTGCAAATAAGTGATGGTCACATTAACACCACCCTATATCGAAAACCCACCGACCGCTATGCCTACCTTCATGCCTCCAGCTTCCATCCCGGGCACATCACACGATCCATTGTCTACAGCCAAGCACTGAGGTACAACCGCATCTGCTCTGACCCCTCAGACAGAGACCAACACCTACAAAATCTCCACCAAGCATTCTCAAAACTACAATACCCACACGAGGAAATAAGGAAACAGATCAACAGAGCCAGACGTGTACCCAGAAGCCTCCTACTGCAAGACAAACCCAAGAAAGAAACCAACAGGACTCCACTGGCCATCACATACAGCCCCCAGCTAAAACCCCTCCAACGCATCATCAAGGATCTACAACCCATCCTGGACAATGATCCCACACTTTCACAGGCCTTGGGTGGCAGACCAATCCTTGCCCACAGACAACCTGCCAACCTGAAACATATTCTCACCAGTAACTGCACACCACACCATAATAACTCTAGCTCAGGAACCAATCCATGCAACAAACCTCGATGCCAACTCTGCCCACATATCTACACCAGCGACACCATCACAGGACCTAACCAGATCAGCCACACCATCACTGGTTCATTCACCTGCACATCCACCAATGTAATATACGCCATCATATGCCAGCAATGCCCCTCTGCTATGTACATCGGCCAAACTGGACAGTCTCTACGGAAAAGGATAAATGGACACAAGTCAGACATTAGGAATGGCAATATACAAAAACCTGTAGGAGAGCACTTCAACCTCCCTGGCCACACTATAGCAGACCTTAAGGTGGCCATCCTGCAGCAAAAAAACTTCAGGACCAGACTTCAAAGAGAAACTGCTGAGCTTCAGTTCATCTGCAAATTTGACACCATCAGCTCAGGATTGAACAAAGACTGTGAATGGCTTGCCAATTACAGAACCAGTTTCTCCTCTCTTGGTTTTCACACCTCAACTGCTAGAACAGGGCCTCATCCTCCCTGATTGAACTGACCTCGTTATCTCTAGCTTGCTTGCTAGCACACATATATATACCTGCCCCTGGATATTTCCATTACATGCATCTGAGGAAGTGGGTATTCACCCACGAAAGCTCATGCTCCAAAACGTCTGTTAGTCTATAAGGTGCCACAGGATCCTTTGCTGCTTTTACAGATCCAGACTAACACGGCTACCCTCTGATACTTGACACCATGCAAGGCACTGCATTTAGCCGTATGGAATGGAAATCCATCAACCTCATGAAGAAACTTGCACAAATACAGACAGATATCATCTTCCTTTCCAAATGCAAACGGATGGACATCATACCAAATGGACTAAAGGTAAAAAATCCACTGCTATCTACATACTACACAGACCACAGTGAGAGATTATGTCATACTCTATCAAAAAAACTGAGGAACCACCTGATCAGCATCCTATACAGCAAACAGGAAAACATCAAAAAAGAGCTCTCCAACCTGGAGACTCTCATTAATAACCAAACTTCTATACAAACAGACTTCACTAGAATAAGACAGGAGATCTACATTACTCACTTCACCTCTCTTCACAGGAAAAAGGACTGTAAGCTGTCTAAACTTCTACCTGCCACATGGGGCCACAACAGTGGTACCCCTAACCCACCCAGCAATATCGTCAATCTATCCAACTACACACTCAGCCCAGAAGAAAAGTCTGTCCTATCTCGGGGACTCTCTTTCTGCCCTGCCACCCCCACCAACATGATACAGTTCTGTGGCGATCTGGAAGCCTACTTTCGCCGTCTCCGACTCAAAGAATACTTCCAGGACAACACTGAACAGTGCACTGATACACGGGTGCCCTCCCACCAACAGCACAAGAAAAAGAACTCCACATGGACTCCTCCTGAGGGTCGAAATGACAGCCTGGACCTATACATTGAATGCTTCCGCCGGCGTGCACAGGCAGAAATCGTGGAACAACAACATCGCTTGCCTCACAACCTAAGTCGTGCAGAACGCAATGCCATCCACAGCCTCAGAAACCACCCTGACATTATCATCAAAGAGGCTGATAAAGGAGGTGCCGTTGTCATTATGAACAGGTCTGACTATCAAAAGGAGGCAGCCAGACAACTCTCCAATACCAAATTCTACAGGCCACTTCCCTCAGATCCCACTGAGGAATACACTAAGAAACTACAGCATCTACTCAGGACACTCCCTACACTAACACCAGAAGAAATCAACATACCCCTAGAGCCCCGACCAGGGTTATTCTATCTACTACCCAAGATCCACAAACCCGGCAATCCTGGACGCCCCATCATCTCGGGCATTGGCACTCTCACTGAAGGACTGTCTGGATATATGGACTCTCTACTCAGACCCTATGCCACCAGCACTCCCAGCTATCTCCGCGACACCACTGATTTCCTGAGGAAACTACAATGCATTGGTGACCTCCCAGAAAACACCATCCTAGCCACCATGGATGTAGAGGCTCTCTACACAAACATCCCACACACAGATGGAATACAAGCTGTCAGAAACACTATCCCTGATGATGCCACAGCACAACTGGCTGCTGAGCTCTGTGCCTTTATACTTACACACAACTATTTCAAATTTGATGACAATATATATCTCCAGATCAGTGGCACTGCTATGGGCACCCGCATGGCCCCACAATATGCCAATATCTTCATGGCCGACCTGGAACAACGCTTCCTCAGCTCTCGTCCACTCACACCCCTTCTCTATCTACGCTACATTGATGACATCTTCATCATCTGGACCCATGGGAAGGAGACTCTGGAAAAATTCCACCATGATTTCAACAGCTTCCACCCCACCATCAACCTCAGCCTGGATCAATCTACACGGGAGGTCCACTTTCTTGACACCACGGTGCAAATAAGTGATGGTCACATTAACACCACCCTATATCGAAAACCCACCGACCGCTATGCCTACCTTCATGCCTCCAGCTTCCATCCCGGGCACATCACACGATCCATTGTCTACAGCCAAGCACTGAGGTACAACCGCATCTGCTCTGACCCCTCAGACAGAGACCAACACCTACAAAATCTCCACCAAGCATTCTCAAAACTACAATACCCACACGAGGAAATAAGGAAACAGATCAACAGAGCCAGACGTGTACCCAGAAGCCTCCTACTGCAAGACAAACCCAAGAAAGAAACCAACAGGACTCCACTGGCCATCACATACAGCCCCAGCTAAAACCCCTCCAACGCATCATCAAGGATCTACAACCCATCCTGGACAATGATCCCACACTTTCACAGGCCTTGGGTGGCAGACCAATCCTTGCCCACAGACAACCTGCCAACCTGAAACATATTCTCACCAGTAACTGCACACCACACCATAATAACTCTAGCTCAGGAACCAATCCATGCAACAAACCTCGATGCCAACTCTGCCCACATATCTACACCAGCGACACCATCACAGGACCTAACCAGATCAGCCACACCATCACTGGTTCATTCACCTGCACATCCACCAATGTAATATACGCCATCATATGCCAGCAATGCCCCTCTGCTATGTACATCGGCCAAACTGGACAGTCTCTACGGAAAAGGATAAATGGACACAAGTCAGACATTAGGAATGGCAATATACAAAAACCTGTAGGAGAGCACTTCAACCTCCCTGGCCACACTATAGCAGACCTTAAGGTGGCCATCCTGCAGCAAAAAAACTTCAGGACCAGACTTCAAAGAGAAACTGCTGAGCTTCAGTTCATCTGCAAATTTGACACCATCAGCTCAGGATTGAACAAAGACTGTGAATGGCTTGCCAATTACAGAACCAGTTTCTCCTCTCTTGGTTTTCACACCTCAACTGCTAGAACAGGGCCTCATCCTCCCTGATTGAACTGACCTCGTTATCTCTAGCTTGCTTGCTAGCACACATATATATACCTGCCCCTGGATATTTCCATTACATGCATCTGAGGAAGTGGGTATTCACCCACGAAAGCTCATGCTCCAAAACGTCTGTTAGTCTATAAGGTGCCACAGGATCCTTTGCTGCTTTTACATGGGTAGTTGTCACTCTCCAAACCCTGGTTGTGAACAAAGAAAGCTGCAGTTTGCATGAGTAAAGAACACCCTGGTTTCAAGCAGGGGAAAGCCCCATGGTCACACATCACGGCTTTGCTTATTTATGCTCGCACTGGGCCTGGCCATTGACTGATGGAATTAAGGTATAGTCCCCCTGAAGGAAAAGGTCTCTCGTTCACACATCCCATCTCCTAATCTGCTCAGCTGAGCTGTACCATGTTGCTTTGCCACAAGCAAACCTTGGAGCGGAGGCTTGTTTGTTATTTTTGAAAGAGGTGAGAAGAATGACACTTTGTTCTTTGTTTTCAGGAGGCTAGAGTGAGCAGGAGTCAGCCTTTTCTCTGTTTCTCTCTGCTGTTAGGTCGTGGGCAACTCCAGGAGGCAGACAGAAGCCACATACCCCACTTAAAAAAGCTACTGTTAAAGTGGGAAAGAGCATGCAGGAGGCTTCTGTCAGCATCTAGTGAGCTTCATGCATATCCTGGCCCTTGATAAATTATGGGTCACTGCACAAGAGAGACCCTGCCCCATCACTGATGGGAGTTGAATAGTAGAGGACTGGAACCAGGATCTTTTGTCTTCCCCTCTCACTCATGATCCTTGTGGTGTCATTCGGGTACCACCTACATAGCCCTATAAACCAAATTGAATTTTTTTTATGATAAGCTTAAAATAACTGCAGCATCTTTATTATTAACTCTGGCAATGAAAGCATTTTAACTCAGCAGCTTCTGTTTCACAAACTTCCCATGTCTACCAGTGCAATGTCTTGTAATATATCATCCTTCCCAGGGGTGGCTCTAGTCATTTTGTTGCCCCAAGCATGGCGGCATGCCGTGGGGGCACTCTGCCAGTCGCCGGTCCAGCGGCTCCGGTGGACCTCCCGCAGGCGTGCCTGCGGATGCTCCACCGGAGCCGCGGGACCAGTGGACCCTCCACAGGCATGCCTGCGGGAGGTCCACCGGAGCTGCCTGCCGCCCTCCCGGTGACCGGCAGAGCGCCCCCCGCAGCATGCCACCACAAGCACACGCTTGGCGTGCTGGGCCTGAAGCCGCCTGCTATCCTTCGCCTGCCCCAAAATAGGGTTCTAACTTGTTTGTCAGAGGGAGAGTGTGTGTCAGTCCTGGGCTAAACTGAAGAGGAAGGTTTTTAAAGTGAGAGGGGTTTGCTCTCTGTAGGAGGCAAGTGTGAGATTACCAGCTGGTTGCTACAGGGAGCCCCAGCTGTGAAGAGAGGAGGGGATGGAGAGAAGGCTAAGTTTAGAAATGCAGAGCTGGCAGAGGAAGTGAATGTGAGAGCAGACAAATAGGGGGCAGCTAGACCACAGAGGGCTGAAAAGCAGGAGGGCATATTACCATCAGAATTGCAGCTGGACAGTGAGCCAACCATGGGGAGAAGAAATGTCTCCATTTCCTGGATTCTGGTGGCAACATTCCAGATTCCCTGTGGGTTGGTGCATGTGCAGGTAAGAAGATCATTATGGAGAGGATTTTCCAAATGTGACTAGTGCATTTGGAAGCCTCAGCTTGAGAATGCCTCGAAGGAGCCTGAAAGTGCTCAGCACTTTCTGAAAACTAGGCACCTTTCAGGCATCTCAAGTGGGCTAGAGATTTTTCCGATTAAGCTCCCTTTCATTGCCAAAAGGGGCAACCCAATTACAGGGTGGTGTCCTGGGCGATCTGGATTTGAAAGGAAGATTTGCTTCTAACAAACTGTTCATTGTTGTCTTGTGCAATTTCAGAGTCCTGGATCTTTAGCCTCATGCAGACAGCAGGAATCACTCCTGCCACCAGCTCCAGTATCATGTTTAATAAATGAGAGAGGATGCTAATAAACCGGCATGATGATGTGCTAGAGGGGACCAGAATTAAGCCTGGCATACAGCGCTCAGTAGTGGGTGGTGCTGCACCTGGGACGAAATCCCAGCCCCTATCGAAATCAATGGAAGTTTAGTCATAGACTTCAGTGGGGTCAGGATATTGCCCTGGTATGTAGTCAAAGCAGCGTGGCTGGCTGTTAAATCTGTGCCTTTGGTTCAGCCTCTTTTATGTCTGTTGTGATAGAAACACCTAATCTAAGAGGGGAGTGGTGGGCTAGGGGATGGGCCCAATGATGAGGTATGGAAGTCCTGCCTTGACTGCAATGGGGCCAGGATCTTGCCTGGTGTTTTAAAAACCTTTATGCACTAAAGTCTCAATCCTGCAAGATGCAAGCAAGGTATACTAAGTCCCCTCAGCACCCGCTGAAGTCGATGCAAGTCCAGGGTACTTAGCACAGCTTGTTACATGGCACCTTGCAGGTTTGGGCCCTCAGCGCTTGTGCTAAGTGCATAAGAGTTGATATTATTGAAGTAAACCTGCTGGAACATCTCATGTGGACACTGCATTGAAGAGCTATTACTCCCCCCAACACAACCTTTCCTCTGTAGCCTTTCAGTGCTGATCTAGGATTTGATCCTGCACCACTGAAGCCAGTGGAAATTTTGTCATTTAGTTCAACAGAAGCAGGGCCCTAGGAGCTGTTTGGAAAGCCACTTCAATGGATTTATGCTGATTTACACCAGCTGAGGATTGGGCCCCAGAATCTGAGGTGTCACTCAGATAGGCAGAGCCAGATAGTAACTTGGGATCTCTATCTATTTATGAGCTTTGTGAAACCCCTGCCCTGAAGAGGAAGTTATCTACAGCAAAAAGCAAACGTGGAATGGAGTAGAAGGGGGACAAATCTGTTGCAGGAGATTTTGTCTGCTGGCTGCCAGAACAGCAGCTGTGAGCCTGATCAAAAGAAGGGAGAGCATTTTCACAGCAGACAGTCTGCCAAGATGGTAAGTACTTTGAACGATTATGCTGTCATCTTGTACTTTTGGGAAACAGGGAGATGAATGCACCTTACTAATTTGAGGCACATAAAACAGCTTCTATCTGTTTTATCTGGGGACGGTGTTTTATTCTAGAGACTCATCTTTGTAAATGTTTGAAATTCGGAATCTGAAACAGTTCATTTCTCCCAGAGAAAAAATCTCACCAGAAGCCCAAACTGAGGCTCTTTTGTTGCTGTTACTATTTAACAGTCCCTTAATACAACATAATCAAAAGGGATTTTGCAGGGCATAAACCCCACTCCACCTCTATATGATGCTTAAATGCCCCAACCTGTATATATCCAGGTAGTCTAGTATTAGCCTACTGGTTGAAATCTGATAAGCAAAATTGAATAAGACTTTTTTTCTTTGTACTTTGTCACTTACTTTCAGTGACTAAAGTCCACCAAAGTCAAACAAAGCTGTTAACGAGTTGTGGTTCCTTATCGGGCTACTACTTCTGCTTTTCTTTTAAGCGTTCTGTTTGATTCCAGAGTGTATTCTTTTATTATTATTATTATTATTATTTTTTCATTTTTTTGAAAATTAAACTTTGGGGCCACATCCTCAGCTTGTGTAAGTAGGTATAGTTCGACTGACTTTAATGCATCAGAGTCAGTGGTACAGAGAATTCCCGAATTTGAACAAAATGGGGTTTTTATTTTATGTGCTTTTTATGGCAAGTGGGAGGCTGTTCATGACAATATGTGAAAGAGAAATGCTGTTGTCCAAACCCATCTTGTAACTGTTACCGGAAAAGAGAAGTGAAACATGTTAATTGCCGCTTTTGCAAGTTCTAAATGCTAAGGCATAATGTATCTGTAGGCGCATATAATGGGGCTGTAATTCTTTAAAGGGATCCTGCTGGCATCAGACAACAGGCGGCAGAAAAGGATTTAACATGGGGAGTGGGATGGGCTAGATGGCACCTCACGGGGCTTTCCTATATCTGAGCTCTCTAATTCCACCAAGTGCACTCAGAATGGAAGGTTCGTCACCAAACGCTCTAGCCAGAAGCAGCAGCTGCTGGGATTGCTGCACTGGGCGGAGGGGGTAAAATGGGGCCTAGCCTGGTCATCCTCTCTCCCCAATACCCCATTCCAGACCCAGAGCTGTGCAGGGGAGCCCCCCCCATGTTTTGGAGGGACTAAGACCCAGGTGGTGCCTTCCGCATGTGCAGCTGCAAAAGCTGCCACAACAGGGACCTCTGGACATTCAGAGAATCTTCTACATGTTTGACTGGACTTTCTTTGCTCTGTGCTGACTAGCTGCTTGCTCCAGGTCTCCCCTTCTGTCCCAGCAGGGGCTATGGAGTGCCATTTAAAGTGGAGGGATACATTGCCCTTTCTTCCCCCTCCCGACCCTGCCTGAACCTCTTCTTTCCCTCTCAGGCACATCACTTACCCCACCATCAGCGTGCCCATCCCTGCCCCCAGGCCAATGAACCCCTACACCCACCTCCTCCCAGGAGCCTGAGCCCTTGGGGGACTCTCCCTACTGTCCCCTCCCAAAAGCCCCTGCCACCCCCACTCCACTCCATTCCTTACCTTACCCCTCCCTGCTGGCGATCTTCGCCCTCGGGTAACAGGTCCCTCCCTCTTCCAGTCCCATGCCCAGCACTACAAGGACCTGCATGGTTTCAGCAGCTGGCAGGGGAAGGCCAGGCATGCAGCACACTGCCTGCTGTGCATGCAGATTGGGGCCTAGGTGCCGGTTGCAGCATGCTCCCAACCGTGACGTGCACAGTCACTCGTTACGAGACTCCCCAGGCACATGGCTGCGCAGCCAAAACCCCAGCAGATTACATCTCTTGACTGGCAACCAGCATGAGAATAGAAAACTAAGATAGCAACCTTATTTTCCATGTACCTGCTTAAAAATGGTGAGGCTGTAGCCTGGGCAGTGCCCCTCCCCCAGCTCTGTAGCCAATGCCTCACAATCTCTTCCCTTCAGCCTCACTCCACACCTACCTGCTTACCCTCTTTTCATCTGGCCTGTCCCCCACATGACCCTTCCTTTCAATGTCCCCTTTCCCTTTTCTTTCCATTTAGGTGACCGCCTCCTAACTAAACCCACATCCCACACAATGTAGTGGAACTAAGATGGTGTTTGCCACCATCACATGGGTCACTCTATACCCCTTCCACAACCTGGTGTCTGTCTTGTCTATTTAGACCGTAAGCTCTTCAGGGCAGAGGCTGCCAATACTCTGTGTTTGTATGGTGCCTAGCTCAAAGGGGCCCAATTCTTGGTTGGTCTTTAGCCACTACTGTAATAAACATGATTAAAAATAATAATAACCAGTCCCATAGATGGAATCACAGCTTTCCC
Source organism: Gopherus flavomarginatus (assembly GCF_025201925.1). Classification (NCBI taxonomy): domain Eukaryota; kingdom Metazoa; phylum Chordata; order Testudines; family Testudinidae; genus Gopherus; species Gopherus flavomarginatus. Next base: position 142,813,189 of record NC_066621.1, read on the forward strand.
TCCTGAGCATGTGTGGGCTGTTGTTTATTATCTGTGGTTGTATACAATCTAAGAAGCCAACCCCAGTGCACAGGGTAGGGAAGAAGGACAAAATATACAGTGAAAATGTTAGACAATTTAGATTTGAAAAAGAACCATTATCCCCTCTAGCTTCTGTACTTTGGCATTATTAGTTGGCTAATTTATTTGTAGGCACCATGATAGAAGTGGATCTTGAGGAGAGATCTGAAGAATGAGAGGGTCATTTCCGTGCAAATTAGCTACAGGGAATGCATTCCATGTGCAAAGACTGGGCCATGTCATCTTGGTTTCTAGTAATGTCACCAAAGCTCCATAACAAGATGGCTGTTCTGTACACTTGTCATTTCCACAACTCCATAAAGTACAACTATAGTAGCCTGGTTTTCTGTGTGTAACAGACTTTATATAAATGTTGCCATAGTATGTAATTCAGTTTCTTATTTTTTTCCTCCGTACATATGTTTCTGTTTTGCAGATTGGAAAAAATGCTTTTAAAAAATCCCTGCTGTTAAATGAGTATTCCTATGTGAAATTAAACGCAAATGACCAAAAAGGCATCAAAGTGGTAGGTATTCAAACACACCGTGGTGAGTGAATGAGAACTGAGAATACATAGCATTATATCAAGCTCACTGGGAAAAAATAGCAATTTATTAATAATATTTTGATTATATGGGTTGAGCCTGTTTGCAGCAAAGTCAGTGACTAAAATCCTCATTGACTTAACCGGTGGCCTGATCGGCCCCATAGTGTGTGACAATATACAGACCAGTCCTGCAGCCTTTGCTTGTGAGAGTAACGCCCACTCGTGCAAGCAGTGCCATGTACTTCATTGGTGCTCAGATCCAACAGTGACAGGAGGCAAATAGATAAATAGACAAATTTAGTGGGCCACATCTCCAGCTGGTGTAGATCAGCACAGCTTCACTGAAGTCAATGGAGCCCCGTCAATTTACCCACCACCTGAGGATCTGGGCCACTAACTTCAGTGAAATTACTGTGGATTTACCCTTTAAAATGCCCCATGTAACACAGAAGATGAAATTCATCTGCAAGGCCGATGTACCATTTGGATACTATTTTAAGGGATTAAGCAATTCATCGAGCCTTGTGTGTGTATGTGTCTTAGAATCATAGCCCAGTTCCCTGTACTCATGGCAAAACTAAGTATTATCTAGACTGGGGTGAATGTACTGGGGTGAATATTCCCCCTGATTTAGCCACCAAGTAACAATCCATTAGAATTATTTTATCCACCCAAGCTTGCTCCCAGCACTCTGGCATAGGGGAGCTAAGCACAGGTTGTTTTCTATGTGGATTTCTTCCCTTGCAAACTCATATTACAATATAACCCATGCCATTAACATTCATTCAGGGAAATCCTCACCCTGTTGAAATCAATGCGAATTTTGCAACTGACATCATGGAGAGTGGGAATGGACTGTGAGTCACACCATTTCTTAATTAGATGATCCATCTGTAATCTGTTAACGTTACAGGCCAAAATGCTCATTCTAGGTGGGTTTGTTTTATACAGAGCTTCACCCTTCAACTGATGGTAGTGTTGCAAACATTAGAGAGTATCAGAGGGGTAGCCATGTTAGTCTGGATCTCTAAAAGCAGCAAAGAGTCCTGTGGCACCTTACAGACTAACAGACGTATGGGAGCACGAGCTTTCGTGGGTGAATACCCACTTCGTCGGATGCGTTGGAGAATTTACATAAAAATTAAAACCAAACAGAGATTTACACTATAAGTGGTATTTTAGATGTTTTCTTAGAGTGTTTAAAATCTAATTGTGCTAATTTCTATTATTTACAATTTGTCATAAACAGATAGTAAGAGTTAATAGAACAGAAGTACTTTATATCTCTTTTGCCTGTAAAGGGTTAACAAAATCAGTGATCCTGGCTGTTACCTGACCAGAAGACCAATCAGGGGACAGGATACTTTCAAATCTTGAGGGAGGGAAGTATTTGTGTGTGCTGTTAGTTTTTGGTTGTTGTTCTCTCTGGGTTCTGAGAGTGACCAGACGTGCAACCAGGTTTCTCTCCAATCTCTCTGACACAGTCTCTTATATGTCCAGAATAGTAAGTACTAGGTAGATAAAGCGAGTTAGGCTTATGCTTGTTTTCTTTATTTGCAAATGTGTATTTGGCTGGAAGGAGTTCAAATTTGTATTTTGCTGAAAGGATTTTACTTTGTACTTGTATACTTAGGCTGGGAGGGTATTCCCAGTATCCATAGCTGAAAGACTCTGTAACATATTCCATCTTAAATTTACAAAGATAATTTTCACTGTTTTTTCTTTCTTTAATTAAAAGCTTTTCTTGTTTAAGAACCTGATTGTTTTTTTTATTCTGGTGAGACCCCAGGGGACTGGGTCTGGATCCACCAGGGACTTGGTGGGGAGAAAGGAGGGAAGGGGGAGAGAAAGGTTAATTTCTCTCTGTGTTAGGATTACTTTCTCTCTCAGGGAGAGTCTGGGAGGGGGAGAGAGAAGGAGGAGGTAAGGTGGATTTTCTTCTCTGTTTAAAGATTCAAGGAGTTTGAATCACAGTGATCTTCCAAGGTAACCCAGGGAAGGGAAGCCTGAGAGAGGCAACGGTGAGGGAAAGGGTTTACTTTCCTTGTGTTAAGATCCAGAGGAACTGGGTCTTGGGGGTCCCCGGGCAAGGTTTTGGGGGGACCAGAGTGTACCAGGCACTGGAATTCCTGGTTGGTGGCAGCGCTACAAGTACTAAGCTGGTAATTGAGCTTAGAGGAATTCATGCTGGTACCCCATCTTTTGGACGCTAAGGTTCAGAGTGGGGAATTATACCATGACACAAATATTTTTGTTTGTTCACATTTACACCTAGGGCTTATCAGGCATTTTCAAATGAATAGGAAAGGAAGGTCCACACTCTGGAGGTTTTAGAGCCCAGAGGTGTTGAGTGCCTTCCACAAGGGATCAAACATTCCCAGCTCCTAAGAGTTGCAAGAGGTACTCTCTAGAGTTGAAATCGGTGGGAGTTAGGTGCCTAAACACCTTTGAGGGTTTGGGCATGACTAGATAAAAATGATCCTAATATTTATAATTATTGCTCCATTGCTTGATCTCCTTAATATAGGAAAGTCATATAGAGGTCACTATTATGTTGTAAGTTTCATAATGAGTGCATGGACTGTACCTGTATGTAAGTAAGTTCACCAGACCTTCTGGTTATGAAAGACACAGAAAAAGGGAAACACCAAGCTGTTAGACCAAAATGAAAGCATAAAGAGGAACACTATCGATCTCATGGACTAATGGTTTGCTAAGTTCCACTTTCCAAAGTGACATTTGAGGTATAGAAGTCTAAAAACAAACAATGGCCTGAAACCAAAAAATGGCTTTATGTTTCTGATTTGTATTTATATTTATATTTCTGACTTCTGCAAAACTGCTTGCTTGTTTTTTTCCCAAGTTTGTAAATATACTAATTATGGTTATGACTCAGTATTTCAGGCTGCGTTACAGATGAATATCTGCTATTCTTGTGTTAAAGAAAAATGAAACATGTCAAATAAAGTTTGATTAAAGAAAAGATTTTTGGTGTATTGGTATAAAATAAAATTTAAAAAGTAAAATCAGCCCCAAGCTCAGAGTCCTTGGTCTGAATGACATATCTGGTGCAAATGAACTGTTTGATAGTAGCTGAAAGCAGAGTTAACATTCAGGTACTTGTTTGTAAAGTGATAGGTACCCGATACAGTATTAATGGCTCTTGGAAGGCTTTTCAGCTATGACAAACCATCTCTAACATGAACTTTCTTCTAGGTCCAGTTCATACGAGTGATTTCAATAGTTGTGTTTGTTGTCCTGATGGCTATTTACATCATAAAACCAGTCAACATAGATTTTCCAAAGGACAAAGAAACCATTATCAGCAGTTACCAGCAGATGAAGGAGCAAGGACTCTTTGGAGAGATCTTGGAAGACAAGATGATTAATGAAGACAATGTCAATAGATGTAATGATTCATGCAAGTAAGCCAGATCCGATGGTTTGGAGAGAGAGAGAGAGAGAGTTAATCAACTGATAGAGAAATAGTCATAATGTTAACAACCTCAAAAGGAGGCAGATAGCAAAGCAACATACTGTAACAGTTTATAAAGCAACACTAATTTGGGAAGATAATTAAACTTTCTGATTATACATCTCATGGGATTTCAGAAACTAGAGCCAACAAACACTCTTTGGTCATCTTGCCCAGCCCTTGGGGTTCTAATTTAGAATTGTCCATTACCGCAGATAGAGAGGAATATTCTTCAATGTCCTGCATGGATGACTTTCAGTTCATGAATGTTTGCTTCATGATATGCAATTGCCATTGCAGTTTTGAACTTGTGGAAAGTATTCCTTATGACATGCCTTATGAGACAAATAGCACCACTGTAAAACCCTTGTACCAAGCATGGATGGGTCTCCTCAACATGGCACAGGAAAGAATCCATGTGGCTTCTTACTACTGGTCTCTCACAGGAGAAGATACACATGTAAATGACTCATCTTCTGAAGAGGTAAGAGAAAAACAGGAATAAGCCCACATATGATCCATGGAGCAGTGCATCTATCCGGTTTGGCTCCAGGAGCCTCCATTGCCACAGTTTACCCTCATCTCATACCATTCTCTTGGCCTTCAGAGCTTGACATGACAGAGGTGGCTTAGCCCTCTAGCCAAATCACAAGAAAGCCAAGCTGTCCAGGATACCAGAGTCCAACCAAACACAAAACCAAAAGAGTCTTCCACTCTGATCTTCCTTTCCAAGAGTCTCTCTTCTCTTCCAAAGCTGCCCTTGCTCTAGGCTCAGCTCTTCCCTTTCCTGGCCTCTATTCAGTCTTCATGTGCCTGCCCTTGTTTGCAGGGATCACTGCTTCACCTCACTAGGTGGCAGTGTAGGAGAAAACCTTGCTCACCCTCTTCTATGGGTTTCCAGCCTTCAGAACCCGACACAACAGGGCTTTCCACTATCTCGGCTGCCCTGCCGCTCCTTCCAATGTCCCCTTCCTGTTCTATCTGCCATCCCAGTACTTCTCTCTCTCTCCCTGTGACCCACAAGCTGCTCTTAGCCCTTCCTCCCTCCTATGACCTGCCTATCACATGATTTTGCTCATTTCCTCCCCTTGGGAGAAGAGACAGGTGTGGTAGAGGTGCAGCTGAGCCCCTACCTTCTTAAAGGGCCAGCTCATCCTGTTATAATGCCTACTACTTTCATCCTCAAATAAAAATGATTCAGAAAATCAATTCAATGTATCATCAGCCAATAGTTTGTGTTGCTGTTTGTATTTCATCTTTGAACTGCAGAAATATTTCAGTTCTAATGTTTTCTGTGTTTGGCTGTAATGACCTTACAGCAAATTATATTAATTGATAGGAAGCAAAGTTGTATTTATAAATTGAATCAAGGTCTTTACTTTGTGTCTTTAGTCCATCTCTAGCTGAAACTCACTTAAAGATTAAACATTCCCATCCTTGTATTGTGTGTGTTTCCTTCAAATGAAGTACCTGTTTTTAGAAGGTCCTTGCTGTTCATTGTCACAGTGCAGCATAATGAGAGGTGCATTATATGCAGGGTGAAGATATTCTGAAGAAGTTTGAAAGTTTACTTATGGAGAATGTCTCAGTGTATATTGCAACAAGCCTGCCAACTTTAGCTGTAAATTCAACTGATCTTAAGGTTTTGAAGAAAAAAGGTAACTGTATGTAATTCACAAGGCCTCAACAGTTCTGCTGTGTTGTAAACACGGACCCAAGTAAATAATGTTGTAAACAAGGACCCAAGGATCCAATCCAGCTCATGTTTAATTTGCAATCAATGAGACTACTCACATGCTTAAAGTTAAGCATGAGTTTAAGTGCTTTGCTGGTTGGGTCCTTTGTGAATATTGATATACATTTAAGGTACTTTTCTGAAAGTTGTTTTAGCTAATATACATATATTATACAAATACTAGAAATCCATACATGTTCTGGTCATCACAAGAATGATACAGATTACACTCCATTTTCATGTTAATATTAAAATGAAAAACTGTGTTGGGAATTACTTTAGCTAAAACATGTTTGTTTTCCCCTCCCCCTTACTCAATATCTTTCCTTAGGGGCTCATGTAAGAAGGGTCAATTTTGGACATTTGACAAAAGGTGTGCTGCATTCCAAATTCTGGATTGTAGACATGAAACATATGTATATTGGCAGTGCAAATATGGACTGGAGGTCATTTTCTCAGGTCAGATGTACTTTATACTGCTAAACATAAACTCACCTCAATACACATGGTAGAGATGATATCCATGGGATAAATTTCAGAGCTGTGTGAGAAATTATCGTTCACATATTTGATTATAGTTCTCCATGCCAACACATGACAGTAATATAAAATATGGGCACATCAGGAAAACAATGTGGGGTGAAGAAAGCCTTTGAGGTGTAAGACCGGGTTTTGACATATGTTTACTCTCTCTGCAGGTGAAAGAAGTTGGTGCTGTGATATACAACTGCAGCTGCTTAGCCAATGATCTGTGGAAAACGTTCAGAACATACTGGGATCTTGGGCATGCTAATGCCACCATTCCCTCTCCATGGCCGAGCAATTACTCCACCAAAATTAACAAGTGTAGACCTCTGGACGTGCAGTTTAATGGAACCTTGACAACAGCCTATTTTTCTGTAAGCAGATTTAAAATTAAAATATTTTTTGGTAAACTGTGGCAAACTATTTGCTGGAAATGTCATATTCTGTATTTTTCTCTTTACTCGGGCTCATTTATGCTCTACTTAGGTTGAGTAGCAACTTATTCCACAATTCAGTGGAATACTGAATTCCCTCCATTCAGTGGGGCTACTCATGGAATAAGGTCCTACGCAAAGTGAGTAAGGGATATAGAACCAGGCCCTGTATCTTCAGATGAAAACATAGGGACAGATCCTGCCATAGGTCACTCACATTTTGTAGTAACCTACTGCTCAGGTCTTCCCATTCATTTGAAAGAGACTACTTTAGGATTAATGCATTACTCAGTGTGAATAAGAGTCTCAAAATCTGGCCTGTAGTAAATAGTGTGTTGCAATTCTAGCCCATGATGGTTTTTAAACCTTCTTTTACTACCTTATAATGGCTAGTAGATTTTAAATACAGAATTACTGACCTATTCTATAGGGTTTCTTCCTTATTATATTAGCTAGCTGGTGGGCACATTGATTATATTCTGGGATTTGGGGTCCAGTTTTCGAACCTAAAAATTGTTTACACAATTCCTGAACCTGTAAATGAATACAGCTCGGGAAATTCTGTATGTGTAATCAAAACTGAGTAGAGGTTAATATAATTCAATCAATTAAAGTTTGTTGAAAGAAAATTTAAATAGTAGGACAGGAACAGAGAAAAGTACGATGATCATCAGACTTAGTTTCCCTTCTTTACAGGCCTCTCCTCCTGCGTTTTGCCCAAAGGGTCGTACTCACGACCTCATTTCTATTATTGACGTTATAAATGATGCAGAAGAATATGTGTATATCTCAGTCATGGAGTATTTTCCTACAACCCGCTTCAGACACCCAGCAAAGTAAGAGATTAAACCTGGATCAAGCAGTCAACTGTTTTCATAACTAAATGTCCTTTGCTTTTGCAGAAATTTGTTCTTACCAAAAATGCAGCATTTCCTCCCCCTTAGAAATATTAATATTGTTTTTTTAACCCATGGAGTGAACTGAGACTTTGGACATTCTGCAGTTGTTATGCCATTGCAAAGTGTGTGTAAAACACTACCCTTCTGTTTTGGTAGCATTTTACATTGCCTTTGCTCTCACTTCATAACTTCATGAAAATGTATGTAGAGCTGGAAGGGAGCTCAAGAAGTCATGAAGTCCAGCCCCCTGTGCTTAGGTAAGGCCAACTAAACATAGCCCCTCCCTGACAGGTGTTTATTCAACCTGTTCTTAAAATCTTTCAATCACGGGGATTCCTCAGTCTCTCATGGAAGCCTAGTTGTTGTTAACTACACTTACTGTTAGAAAGTTTACTGGAGTAAATACCTACGCAGGCTGAAGAATCAGGCCCTTTCCCTCCAAACTTTACTCAAGGCAAAAGAATAGCAGTTACAAAAACCTAGGGAGATATGTTTGGGATAAAATTTCCATAGAAAATGTTGCTCCTCCTGGTATCTCTCAGTGGTCTCTGTTCTCCTCTGCTTCCTCCCATTATGGTTGTGGTATTAGATGAAGCTTTTTTACCTTTTCCTGCTACTTTACAAGTACTTCTATGGGCATTCAGACTCTTCACTGAGGCTATGAACGCCTGCAGAAGGAGCTATAAAAGAAGGGAAGTAGCAAGCACTATATGGTCAGCTAGTGCTCTGTGGACTACCATCAGATTCTCTCTAGGTTTAGAATTATATAATCTCTGACCATAAGCTTCACTCTGAGTAATACAGAAATCTGTGGAGTGAGATGTTTTTAAAAAAGTCTCAAAAACCTTCAGCTGCACTTGAATTAGGAAGTTTGTATGCAGCCAACCTCTCTGTGTATTTTAAATTATATCTGTATCTAGCACTTCTGGGTTATCTAATCACTAAAAAAAGCCTGATAGAGATCATATGTAATTACATGTGTGTGTTGCTTCAAGTCTGCTGTGAGGAACATACTGGGTCCCGTGTTGCCATTTAGTGTATGCATCTATCAACAGTCATATCATGGTACATGTGCTCAGAAATGATCATTGTTCCATAATGAATGCACGGCAGTGTGTATTACCTGCAGCCCTAGGCATCTATAAAGAGAGATGGGTTATAGAATCATAGATATGTAGGGCTGAAAGGGATCTTGACAGGTCATCTAGTTCAGTCCGCCGCACTGAAGCAGGACCAAGTAAAACCTGGACTATTTTTGACAGGTGTTTGTCTAACTTATTCTTAAAACCATTAACGATGGGAGTCCACAACCTCCCATGGAAGCCTGTTTCAGTGCTTAACTATCCTTTTATTTAGAAAGTTTTTCCTAATATCAAAGTATTATCCAATCACTCACAGAGCAGCTGCCACCCGATGGATAATTTTGCAAATCAGACCGTTCAGAGGAAATTCTGTTCAATGTCATATATTTGATTTTCTGTATTTCTCTTCTCCCATTCTTTTTCGCTAAGAATATTTGTATGAAAACAGGCTCTTTTTCCCCTTAGGAGTCCATTTATTAATGTTGTGCATTCTCCATTTGAAGCCTTAATCCCCCGTTTATGTTCTCTATGTTCTCTCCTGATCTGATGCAAATGGAAGTTTGAGGGTCCAGGGAATGCAGGATTGAGCCCTTGCACATCTCCACAGCAACCAGCTGTAATGTTACAAACTGTGGCTGATTAGTTCAGGTTGGGCAGAAAGAAGCAGCTGAGGCAGCTGAACTCAGAAGGAACAAAGCTTCTGTTTTCATACCCAGGGGTTAATTAATTGAAAAAGGGTAAAACAATGGAGAATAGTCCCTAAACAGAATGCTTTTCCAAGACTTCCAAATATATTATGGCTCATGGACATAATTCTGAAAACACATGAGTAGCTCTGTTGCTTTCAGTGAGATGACTCTGTGTGTGTGTGTTTGTGTGTGTGTGTGTGTGTGTGTGTGTGACAGAGGGAGAGAGGGTCTGAGGAAACAAAGCCCTAGGTCTTTGTTTTGTTGGTTAATAATTCCCTTTGGAAGCACTCAGACATCTCCCAGTGGTAGGGGAATAGGTTAAGGAAATGAACCCACCATAGGCTTGCTGGGGAACCTTGGGCAAGTTTCTGTGTGTTAGTTTCCCCATCAGTATAATGGGGCTAATAATGCTTCCCTTCCTGTGTAAAGTGCTTTATATTCTAGGGAGTGAAAGTGTTACGCAGGTGTTAAGAGTTAGTAATTATGGGCCATACTTTGCCCTCCATGGAAGTTGTCACCAGCCTTCCCCCACAGAGTGGCTCGTACAAGTGCCAGTAAGTACAGTAGTCCCTGCACTCAGAGCAGGGTCTTTACTCCTTTGTGGTTTTACAGCATACTAATGGGGGCAGGCAGGGATGGAGAGAAGATGGTGCCATGCCCTTTCCTCCGTCTGCACTGGCTGATGGAGTGAGACCAGTGTATAGAGTGGGAAGAAGCCTATGTGCACATGACATATCCAGGAGGCATTCTGCAAAATGACTCCTGATTTATCCCCAGGGCTCCCCATTGCCTTTGACTCCAGGTAGTACTATCAAAGGAATGATCCAGCTCTACATTATTATTGCTATGCTTATTTTGTTATCAGTGTGCTGGGAGGTATTTCTTGTCTCAGTTTTCTCTGAATGTATTTTTCTGTTCATTTACTTTCATTCCTATAGATACTGGCCAGACATTGACAATGCTCTGAGACGTGTGGCATTCAACCACAATGTACAAATCAGGCTTTTGATCAGCTGCTGGCTCCACACTGACCCGTCCATGTTCCATTATTTGCAGTCACTTCGTGCTCTCAGTGATCCACATACCAACATCACCATCGATGTGGTAAGATAAGAAAACTCTTTTGACATAATGGGCCATCCATTAAAAAAGGCAGCTTTCAAGCAGGCACCACAACTACTTGTGTGTATAAATGTACAGCTGTATACACAAATGCAAGCGCATACAAATTTGATTACAGACCTTGCAGCAATAGCCCTTTGAAATTTGGACATAGGCGATGTTATTCAACATTATTCTTAACTGAACCCAGCAACCGCTTCCACCAGCAATGGTTTGATTTCAGCAGCTTTCTTGGACATATTATTAGGGTGGAAGACCAGTGAATTATGAAGCATATTTACCAAGGAATGCCACTATATGGATAGCGATTATGTAGTTGCCAAAAGCTTTGGTGGTGCAATGCGATTGCCAGTGATAGATGTAAAATGAATATACAGCCAGACCATCTTAAGGACCTAGCTAAAGACCAAACCAGCTGGCACTTGCTCTGCAAGGATTCTACATCCCTGTGGGATTGGTGGTGATGATGATGATGATGATGTTATTCTTCTAGGAAGCAATGGCTGTACTTATTTCAAACCCGTTTACAATATTACTGCACATGCAAAGAAATCTACAAAGAGGATAGCTGACTCATTGCAATCATTGTGGTAATTTAATTGATAATCTCTACTTCACAGCCTCTAACAACTTTCACAGCATCATCTTTCTGGCATGGCATGGTTAAGAAATTACACTTTATCTGATTAGTAGCACCACTCACACTTTTATGAATGGGACTGCTTACTAGTGACCTCCCTGCAAATACACCAATTTGGTTACTAGGGTGAAAGCCTTGGCTGTGGGGCGCTCCCAGGTTGGTGCAGGTGGATGGATAGAGGAGAATAAACGAATCAAGACAGATGGATTTTTAGCAGGGAAGATAACAAACAATGGCTTGAAATGTAATTTTTAATTAAAGTAAAAAAAATGTAAGGCACTGTTGCTCTTTGCAATACCAGCCTGTATCTGGGATCAGCCCATTCAACTGTACAGTAATGCTCAACAATCAATGATGAATGTAGAATAGTAAGACTATTAAACAGCTGTCTAAAACTGTATTTAGCTGTCTTTACTGTAATATGATAGCTCTTTCACAGATGGAACGTTGTGAAGTACACATTATACTTATCTGATCACGCTGTCTTACCCAGTTTTGCTCACAGTGGAGTCACCTGTTTGTCCAAGTTACTTTTCTTGACTAATAGCAAAATCTGTTTTATAAACCATCTAAAGCCAGAGCTTTTGAAAATATTGTTCTGTTCTATTCTATTCTATATAGAATTTTATTTGAAAACAAAGAAAGTTTGCAGCATCCAATAATATAATCTATGCTTACTCCAGTAATTCTACGTATGCTTTGTAATTATTTTCCATCCAGAAAATCTTCATTGTTCCAGTTCTGAATCACACAAACATCCCTTTCGGGAGAGTGAACCACCACAAATATATGGTCACTGATAAAGTGGCTTATATTGGTAAGCATCCTATTTTGAATATGTATAGTTTCAGACATGATCAGAACTACAGGGTTGGGACAGAGCTGAAATGGCATTGGGTGTCGTGTCAAATGGTAGCTAAATTTACCATGAATGGTGCAGAAACATATAGTGGTAGCGTTAGCAAAATATTTGCACTGGATAGAAGAGTAAAGACATGATGGGAGAAAATAATGTAGGGCAAATTCAGCATGAGATTATTTTATTGGATTGTGAACTATTAAAAATGAAGTACATGGCCTTGAATGAGCGGAGATTAGTATTATTGTCAAGCACTCACACTAATCTCATAAATTGTGTGTTTAGATTCATGCAATGACACTTAGTATTCCAGGGAAAAAAAACATTATTTTGCTTTAACAAAAGCTTAATGAGAGGAATCCATTGACCAATTGTTTGTTAAGCAGAATTTCAGGAGTGGAGTGGAGGATACAGGGGCCTAACACACCCTAAATTTTTAACCACCATGTTGGTATTGATGTCTCATTCTCATATTAGAATCCTAGATGAGAGTAAGCAATGGAAGAGGTTACCAAGTTCACCCCTCTGTCAGTGTGTGTTTGTGTCCTATTGAATTATCTTCAGAAGATAGAGGTGCAGTTAGTTACAATGAGAATTTATTTTCTACCCAAAGAACCTCTTGGAATGAATGAGAGATTTGTCTGAGTGAGACCACTTGCCACAGAATCCCTACGTACTAAAATTTGGATTTATTCACAGTGTTCAATGCATTGCGTTATGGTAGCTGTTGACAGAGCATCAGAAATCACATTCAGCTAGATCCCAAGTAGAGAACATAGTGGTTGTAGGTGTTGTATTTAGCTAGACCCTGTTTTCTTGTAACAAGTAAAGTTCAGCTGCATACCTTATTTTCATTTAGTCTTTTTCTTCTGATGGTTTAAAAGCTTTGCAAAGATTGCATTGTAGCTAAGGCACTGCCGCACAGAAAACCGAGAGAGAGAGAGAGAGAGAGAGTGCAGAGTGAAATAAATTTACTAGTTATGGACCTGAACCAAAATATCAGATCTGGAATCACCTCTCCGCCCCATGCCTGAATCCAAACTTTGTGTCTTGCTCCTATTTCTATAATGGGTACATTCAGTGCATCTGTGCCGCAACCTCCATTGTATTAGACTTCTAAAGAGCCTCCAGTTGACACTTAAGTTGCTCATCTGTATTGGAGCCCTCAAATGAGAAACAGCTGGCCTGATTTTCAAAGACGCTGATGACTTGCAGCTCCCATTGAGTTTAATGGCAGTTGTGGTTGTACCACATTTCTGAAAATCAGTCCACTTACATTTAGGTGCCTTAAATATGTATTGAAGAGTCTAACAATAGGCCCCAGGCTTGAAATTTCATCCAACGTCACGTCTCCCATTTGCCCCTCTGCCCAACAAAATATTTGAAATAAAATTTGTTCTTCCTTGTTAACCATCAATGTTTCTATCCTGTAGGGACTTCCAATTGGTCAAAAGATTACTTTAGTAATACAGCTGGAGTTGGGCTGATTGTCAATCAGACTTCAACAGATCCTCAAAGAAAGAAGCCAGTTATACAGGAACAATTAAAAAATCTTTTTGAACGAGACTGGAATTCCAAATATTCAGTAAATATGGAAGATCTACATGGGCAGAAAGACTGTGCCTGGGAAGAGGGATTAAGTTACTTATAAAGTTCAACATTTTTCTTTCTATTTGAAATGTAATATACACAAAATACATAGTTTATTTTTTATTACTTGTCAAAGAAATTATTTCCTACTGGTATGGCCCACTGCTTAATGTTCTGAACGCATAGTTCAATATACCTGTATAATCAAATAATTTTTGGCAGTTAATATGTAAAATATTTGTATATTTGTCTGGGACAGCATGAGGCATGGGCCACATAAGCAGCAACCCAGGGCACAATATGGACCAGATTTAATCACCTAAAGATGCAGATTCATAGATTACAAGGTCAGAAGGGACCATTGTGATCATCTAGTCTGACCTCCTGTATCACACAAGCTTCCCCAGAATAATTTCTAGAGTAGATGTTTCAGAAAAATATTCAATCTTTATTTTAAAATTGTTAGTGATGGAGAATCCCCCATGACCCAAGACCCGGGTCTTCAGCGGGGGAAGGGAAGGACCTGCTGCCGAATTGCCGCCGAAGAATGAAGCGGCGCGGTAGAGCTGCCGCCGAAGTGCCGCCGATCGAGGCTTTTTCTTTTTTTTCTTTTCTTCGCCACTTGGGGCAGCAAAAAAGCTGGGGCCAGCCCTGCTCTTTAGTGAACCTTTATCAATTTATCTTCAATTGTGGGCATCAGAACTGAACACAATATTCCAGCAGCGGTCATACTGGTGCCAAACATATGGGTAGAATAACCTCTCTACTCCTACTTTAGCTTCTCTTGTTTATGCATCCCAGGCTTGCATTAGCTCTTTAGCTTCAGCGTTACACTGGGAGCTCATGTTCAGCTGATTATCCACCGTGACCCTTAAATCTTTTTCAGAGTCACTGCTTCCCAGGACAGAGTGCCCTATTGTGTTAGTATGGCCTTCACTCTTAGTTCCTAGATTGAGCCATATTAAAATACATATTGTTTGCTTACACCTTGTGATAAATGAAAGGGGGGATAGCTCCCTTTTATGGACACCCAGCCAGCCAGTTAGCTATAAAATCCCTCTGAGTAATTGTTCTCTACTTGCTTTACCTGTAAAGGGTTAAAAAGTCTCCCTGCATAGGTAAAAGGAAGGGAGTGGGCACCTGACCAAAAGAGCCAATGAGAGGGCTAAAACTTTTTAAAATTGGGGAAAAACTTCACCTTTGTCTGTCTGTGTTGTACTCCGGAGAAAGGGAAGAGGGTAACAACTATGCTTTAAGAAGCTTTGAGCTAGGTATGAAAAATCATTTTTATCATACCTAGAAACTCCTCATTTGAAACCTCCAGGTATGTAAGTAGATCAAGTTTATCTCCTTTTATTTCTTTATGGCTTGTGGACTCCTCTGTGCTAACCCCGAATGTTTTTGTTTTGCTTGTAACCTTTAAGCTGGACCTCAAGAAAACCATTCTTGATGCTTAATTCTTGTATTTGCTCTTTTTAAATCTAGCAATAGCCTAAGTTTTCAGGTGTATTTTCTTTCTTTTTGTTTTAATAAAATTTACCTTTTTAAAGAACAGGATTGATTTTTTTGTGTCCTAAGAGGTTTGTGCACAGGTTGTTTAATTAGCTGGTAGCAATAGCTGATTTCTTTTGTTTTTTCTTTCTCAGCTCCTCCCCAGGGTGTGTGTGTGTGAAAGGGCTTGAGGGTACCCCACAGGAAGGAATTCCCAAGTGTGCCTTCCTGGGTTCTCAAAGGGATTTTGCACTTGGAAGCATCTACCCATCCAAGGTCAGAGAGAAGCTGTAACTTTGGGAGTTTAATACCAGCCTGGAGTGGCCAGTATTAATTTTTAGAATCCTTGCGAGCCCCACCTGCTGCACTCGAGGTGCAAGAGTGGGGAACCAGCCTTGACATGCCCAGTTTACCAAATGATCCAGGTCACTCAGAATTTGTGACCTGTCCTCTAAATTATTTATCACTCCTCCAATTTTTGTGTCATCTACAAACTTTATCAGTGATTATTTTGTTTTCTTCTAGGTCATTGATAAAGATGTTAAATAGCATAGAGCTGAGAACAGATCCCTGGAGGACCCTAGTAAAAACACACATGTTCAATGATGATTAGCCATTTTCGATTACATTTTGAGAGATATCAGTTAGCCATTTTTTAATCTGGCTAATGTCTCCCATGTTAATTTTATATAGTTCTCGTTTTTTAATTAAAATACTGTGCGGTACCAAGTCAAGTGCCTACAGAAGTATTCATATATTACATCAACATTATTACTTTTATCAAGCAAACTTGCAATGCCATCAAAAAAAATATTAAGTTAGTTTGACAGGATCTATTTTCAATAAACTCATGTTGGTTGGTGTTAATTATATTATCTTTTATTCTTTATTAATCAAGTTCTATATCAATCATTCCATTATCTCGCTCATGATTGATGTCAAACTAATAGGTTAATAATTGCCTGGGTCATCCCATTTACTCTTTTTAAAAATGGGTACATTAGCTTTCTTCCAATCTTCTGGGACTTCTCTTGTGTTCTAAAACTTATTGAAAATCAACATTAATGGTCCAGCAAACACCCCAGGCAGTTCTTTTACAACTCTTGAATGCAAGTTATCTGGACCTGCTGATTTAAAAATGTCTAACTCTTGTAGGTGCTTTTTAACATCTTCCTGAGTTACAGTTGGAATGAAAGCTATTTTATCATCATCATCCTGTGGGATGACTATAGCATCTCTTTTTTCGCCAAATACAGAACAGAAATATGTGTTGACTACCTCTGCCTTTCTTCATTATTATTGATAGTTCTACCATTTCCATCTAGTACTGGATCAGTACCATTTTCAGGATTTTTTTTATTCCCAAATATACTTTAAAAACTTGTCCCTATTGCCCTTAACTCTGCTGGCCATAGATTTCCGCTTGTGGCCCTTTGCTTTCCTTAACAATTTTCTGCAATTGTGATTTCAAAATTGCCAGTTATGGAACAGTGGTGATGATCTGCAATGGATGTGTCATGGGTTCTTTCCTGCTGGAAACCAGAAGGGACACAAGCAGTGGTGGCTGTGCTGGAGGAAAAGAGTCTTGGATGGGTGCGGCATGTAGAGATGCTTCTGAGAAGTTCAAAGACTGCAAGGTTCAGGAAAATCAGTATCCCAGGTTCAGGAAAGAGAGGAGCTGGCTATGGAGGAATCAGAGAGACAGGAAGTCAGAGAGAGGAGGCCTGGCAGTTCATAACCACTGGTGGCAATAGATCACACTGGCATTCCTCACAGCTGGAGACGGATGAGAATAAGCAGGCTGTGACCACCAGATAGATAGAAGTTTTCACTCTATACCAGATAGGTGCCTAGAGGCTTTTGAAAATCCCACTACGTGCCTATTTGCATCTTTGGGCACCTAAATACCTTTAAAAATTTGGCCCTACATTTTTAGAGCTGGCTTCAGTCAGGCTACTCCTTGCATCTCAGTAGTTAGGACAGCTTGGAAGGGTCTGTACTTTTCAGGGCACCTGTCATACCATGAGGAGGACAGCTCAGGCCAGAAGTTGATGCAGGTATGGCACAGCTGCCCTATTTCCAGCTCTGAACACAGCTATGGGATAGTGGAATGTAGGGAGGCTTATCCCTTTAAGAAGATCCCCTCTACTACACTGTCCGGCAGCAGAGACCTAGATAGCCAATATTTGTTGTGCTGGTCCTGATTAAAGTAAGCCCACATTTACAATGAAACATTGACAGCTACATTTTTTATTAACGCATGTTGCATCAAAGAGCTGTCTTTTGCTTGAATTAATGTTGGGAACTGATACATCATACCAGGAAGCAATTAGGACTCAAAGAAGCAGATTCAGATCTTAGTAAAACTAATGGAAAAATTAGTGACTCCGCTGAAATCTGGAGTTATTCTTGTTTTGTCCTAGTGTAACTGAGCACTGGATCTGGCCTAAAGAATCATAGGATATTAGGGTGGGAAGAAACATCAGGAGGTCATCTAGTTCAACCCCCTCCTCAAGGCAGGACCAAAACCAACTAAATCGTCCCAGCCAGGGCTTTGTCAAGCCCAGCCTTAAAAACCTCTACGGATGAAGATTCCACCAGCTTCCTAGGTAACCCATTCCAGTGCTTCACCACCCTCCTAGTGAAATAGTGTTTCCTAATATCCAACCTAGACCTCCTCCACTGCAACTTAAAACCATTGCTTCTTCTTCTGTCATCTGTCACCACTGAGAACAGCCAAGCTCCAGCCTCTTTGGAACCCACCTTCAGGTAGTTGAAGGCTGCTATCAAATCCCCCCTCATTCTTCTCTTCTGCAGACTAAACAATCCCAGTTCCCTCAGCCTCACCTTGTAAATCATGTGCCCCAACCCCCTAATCATTTTCGTTGCCCTCCACTGGATTCTCTCCAAATAACCTATTTCAAGGCCTAGTCATGCAGGATTCTGGGTGCGCTCAGTTCCCATTGATGTCAAGACGTGGGATCAACAGGGGTTGTGGGTGCCCTGCACCTTCTAGTCTGAAGCCTTGAAAAGGAATATAAATTCAGTGTTTGTTTGAATCACAACTGTTTACACATACAACACAATCAGGGAGCACATCAGTACCTTTCTGACAAGCAAATATTTCGAATTATGGGGTGTAAAGTCTCAAGACTGCCATTACACAGTAATATAAAAATCAGCAGCCAGGTGGTTACTTAGATATAAAAGAGTGTTAAACCTGGGGAGGATGCTTTTGTTTGTTTAGGTTCTGGTCATTTGAAACCTTAATCATTAGCTGGAATTTAATAACTGGATCATTAATAATTTGGTTGGCAGATTCCCACTCAGCCATGCAGTAGGGTGACCAAGTGTCACCCTAACATGTGCTCGCCAGCATCCAAGCTGCACTTGCTCCCTCAGGACACTGTGGGGTGCAGTGGTGCCTGGCTCAAGGAAGCCAGGCCAGGCAGTGGAGGAGTTGATGGATGGGAGGTGAGGGGAGAAGTGGGGGGCTGGAGGGGACAGGGCAGAGGAAGACACAAGGGGGCAGGTGCTAGGGTGGAGCACAGTAGGGGTACAGCTGGGGAGGTTAATGAGATGTGGGGCAGAGTGAGGAAGCCTGCCCCCAATCCCTCCCCATGGTCCTGTCTCCTACTTCCCCACAACAGCCCCCGCCCCAGGCTGTCTCCCTCAGCTGGGTGGGGCCCTGGCAGACGGGGCCACTCTGTGCTTCCAAGCTTCAGCTGTCCTGCCCCTAGCACTGGGGGTCCTTGCTCTGCAGGGGCTCAGCAGGGCCAGTGAGTGCGGCCTGTGTGGGGATGGGGGCAGGGCATGGGGGAGTGGGTCTCGGGGGCTTCCGCAGGGGGGGAGGTTCTGGGAAGTGAGGGAGTTTTTTGTGTTTTGGGGTGCTAGGCAGTGTGGGTTCTATTGGGGAGGGGCTGGCTGGTGGGAGCGGTCTATGTGTGTTGGGGTGCTGGGCATTGGGAAGCCTGTGCGGGGTACTGGGCACTTGTGGTGGAGCTGTGGCTGGGGGGCACTGGGCAGGGATGGTGGTATGCAGGGTGCTGTGCATTTGTGGGGGGGCTGTCAGGGGAGAGCTGGGCATAGTGGGTCTGAGGGGGCACTGGGTATAGAGAGTCGGGGAGTGTTGGACCACCCCCAAGGGGAAGGGGCACGCTGTCACCACAGGGCCAGGCAGGCCAGTGTGTTTCTGGCGACTGCCAGTTTGTAAACAGTGGCC
The DNA here is from genome assembly GCF_025201925.1 of Gopherus flavomarginatus. Classification (NCBI taxonomy): domain Eukaryota; kingdom Metazoa; phylum Chordata; order Testudines; family Testudinidae; genus Gopherus; species Gopherus flavomarginatus. Next base: position 142,832,559 of record NC_066621.1, read on the forward strand.
TTGCACTGGGCTGGGTGGAGGGGGCCACTCCCACCATGCCATGCTTCATTGCCCCTGGCTGGCCCCCTCGTTCCAGGGACTGATTTCCCAGTGCCCCCAGGGGGGTCCATGAGTGTGTTTGGAGCTGGGGCCCAGAAAAGATTAATTCGGCCCTGTTCAAGGGATAGGGCCTTGCCTTCTTACTCCAGCTGACACCTTTCAGGGGACCCTGAAGGTGTCCCCAGTGGCTTTTCCCCACCGTTCGGTAATGCCACACGTGGAACAGCACAAAACTTCGCAGCTCTGTGATTGGACCATCCCACATCACATGAATAATGGTTCCTTTAGGGCCAAATTGATGTCATCCCAGAACATCTTGTTTAAGCTTGGGTTTAAACAATGTGAATGATATGGCATAAATTCTCTGAAGTGTCTTATATGCAGATATGGTAGGTGATTTCGGAAACAGAAACAAGGAAATTAACTCCAGCTGAGGTTCTATTTTTGCAGTGGAATCTATGGGCTAAGTTCTACCCTTCATTACATATCACAGACATTGCACAGGTGTTAAGTGACTGCAGAATTTTACCCTGTATGGCTGGCAATGGATCCCAGAGCTAATTCTGCAGCTATACTAAAGTATTATGTTAAGTATCAGGAGGTAGCCGTGTTAGTCTGTATCCACAAAAACAACAAGGAGTCCGGTGACACCTTAAAGACTAACAGATTTATTTGGGCATAAGCTTTCGCGGGTAAAAAACCTCACTTCTTCAGATGCCCAAATAAATCTGTTAGTCTTTAAGGTGCCACCGGACTCCTTGTTGTTTTAAAGGATTCTGTTGTAGCTCCAACGTACCACAAGGTGACAGTGTTTGAGAATAATACTTCTGCCCTCAGAAGGCTGCATGTGTATGGTTATGCTGTCAGAGCTTTGGTCATAAGGGATTTATGGGGAGTTTAATGGTGCTACAACGGCGGTGCACAGAGAGTGAAGATGTGATGAAAGGTTAGTTGTTCAAATAAGTGTGGGTGGAATCAAGAATTTAACTCCTCTATAGCTTTTGGGATTGTCGCTAGCCTTGGAATGCATGTATCAGGACCTGAGAAGGCTACAATTTCATTTAGCCTCACTTCCCAACATGAAAGCACCTTGAACTCAGCAAAATTCCAGCACTGTCTGTCCCGTCCCTGTCTCCCCCTCCCCACACACACTATATAGCAGCTTCATATAAGCCTATAGGTAACACCGCTGAGTCCATAAAAGTTCACTTTTCTTGCTAAACTGCAGTCAACCTTTTCTGATTGTAAAATGAGGAGGGAAACTGGTCTGCTAGATGACAGTACTGTCAGTGTCACACGTGACTCCAGTTTTTAGCAAGGCTGAAAGGCTACCAGTGAAAAATGCTCAAGTCCTTTAAAACAGTATTTTAGTGTTTGTGCCAATTGACAGCCCAGGAAACTCAAGTCCTCTATCCACAGACCAGGTACTGCCTGGACAGAGACAATGAGAGCTTCCCCAGAAAGCCCTGGAGAGGTAAGGTAGTTCGTTTTCCATTGCTATTCAGGCCTTGGCCTCTGCTGAGAATGCCAACAAAGGGAACACTTATGATGGTGGTTTTCGTGTAAACGCTCTTCCACTTGCACAAGAATGAGACCCTTAATTCATTTCAGATAAGCTACCAAACAGCATTGCATGGTACACTTTTCAATCACTTCCAGCCAGATGCTTAAAGGTGAAGCTCTCCATAACCCATTACCCAACCCCCTGAGCCATCGGGTAACCCTGAAGGCACTAATTTTTCTGTACAGCTTTATTTTAAAATATAAATTGTGTTTAATAAATGTGAGGAAGCTTTAGTGTCATGTAAAAGTTTATGTAGATTCCTTAGAAAATAAGAGACAAACAGATAAACTACTTCAGCCAGGTTTCACTCCAACTTTTGCTGCTGCTACTGCTGCAGTTATGTATGAGCATATTTAGAACAGTCACCTTAACAATTATGGGAAAATCGTCACTATGCTGAAAAAATGCTTTTCTTTGCCTCTTGCTGGAATGGTCACTATTGAATTGATATATACATCACCTCTAACTGCTGTTTCTTACTCTATTTAAAATATTTCCAAGGCATTGTCTGTGTAATTGGAATACACCAATTTTAAAATGTGGAAGGAAAGGGATGCAGTTTTCTTCTGGATTTAACAGTTTGGGGGAGTGCAGAGTGGCTGTTGAAGATGCATCTGCTCTATTTTTCATGTAGTATATTTCATATTTGGGCTTGCATTCCTCCATTTTCTTTTATTTTTTGCTGAATCACGCACTTCTATTTTCTCTTTGTTTGTTTTAACCCTTGAAACTGCCTTTCATTTATCACCGGGTCATAAGTTTCTCACAAAGCAGACACCAGACTTCATTGGCTTTCCCGAGCTCTAACTCTCAAATGCTGTCACGTAGATGTGTTTTGTTTTCCCTAGCCAACCACTGCATTTGACCATGGGGCAGACTCAGGTCTGGTGCGTGTAGGAGCAACTATGCTGAATTCTCTATTGGCCAGGTTTTCAAAAAATGCTCAGCACCAGGTTTCTGAATGGGAGCTTCTGGGCCCTGTTTTGTTTTTTTTTTACTGAACTTGCCTAAATAGGAGAAGTGCTCCTCTGAAGATCTAGGTCCATAGCAGGGGTGGGCAAACTATGGCCCGTGGGCTGGATCCAGCCTGCAAGCTGTTTTAAGCCAGCCTGCGAGCCACACCACATGGCTTGGCCCCACTCCGTTGCTCCAGCTAGGGCTCTGGGGCGGGGACGCACCAGACGGCACGGCCCAGCTCCAGTGCTCTAGAAAGAGCCTTCTCAAACCTTCTTGAGGGAGAATCTCTTCTGCATTTTTATTGTTTAGACAGTATCTTCGTGTTTTCTAGGTTTGTGCCCCTCTTCTGTACACCTCTTAATGAACTCTCATGCTGGCCATTTCCATTTTCAGTCTCCTTTAGACTGTCACATTAATCTAACTGCTTTCTCTCAAATTCTCCATTTTCCCACCATTGACAGTAGGCTTTTTGGAGAGACTCTCTGTGAGCTTTTCTTGACTTTACGCTTCACAATTGTTCTTCTTCAATCCAACATATTCATTTTTGCTATGCAGCCAGTACTGCCTCACGCTGCATTTTCAAGGATTTCCCTCTCTCTGCTTTCTAACAGTCTCACATGTGTAGTGCTACCCAATTCCCATGGGGGCTGCTTAGAGCATTTCATTTTGTGGGGCTAAGAGAGTGCATGCAACACTGGGAGTATTTTTAATGTATTATTATTAACTATAATTCTCTGTGAGCTTGAAATAAGCCTTGAGATCATTGTCTGCTTCTATTTGAATTGCTGTAAAGCAGGATGTCCTTTTTTTCCAGCATCACAGTGGTCATCATTATTGATTCTCTGGTCTGTCTATGCTACTCTTCCTTAGCTCTGTTCTAAGCTGTGTGCCCCTGCCTATGGCCATTCCATCAGCCAGGGATCACTAAAGAAAGCAGTTTGAACGGCCCACTGGGGCTGTGTGAGCAGCCAGGCACAACTTAGAGCAGCCCCAAAGGGGTCCAGCTCGACCTGAAATAATATGGGTTGTCCAGTACCTCTGTGTGGAAACTGTTGAGAAACGATGGACTTTGTATTGGTGACTGCAGTTTACGTGGAATTCTCCTTTGGGACAGTTGAGAGCTTGAAAATGTTAATTTAGCAAGATATGATTTGGGACTCATGAAACATACTCTAGTACATTCCAATTTTTTCTTCTGCTGCATTTGCTTAGCCCCAACTAAATTGAATAGGTGGGAACAAAAATATAATATAAAAGAAACTGGGATAAAGAAGTGTGAGTGAATATGTGAAAATGCAATATGCAGAATTACAATGATGATTAGTCATTGGCCAGAACCATGTCTCTTGAAAAAAAGTTCTCCCCCCTCTCATCGAAGTTGCAGCTACATCAACCTTTCAAGCAATGTTCATGCTACTTTATATTGAAGTTTTCATAATAAAAAAATTATCACAATAGTAATGATACTGCATTTATTATCAATACAGTGACTGTACTGTGAATTGAGAATACATTCAACATTCTAGTAATACATGTACAGTGATGGCTAACATATATGGTACTACCTTTTTGGTCGTGTACTTAAGAGAAGCATTGATATAAACAAAAGGTAAATAACTATTTACATCTTATTTCTCTGGAAAAACCTTTCCAGTGATTCCACTCACATATGCCCCATTCTATGCATTAACTATTCTGATAAGTATATACATAATGATCTTTCTTACCCCAATTTTTTTTATTCTTCTTCTCAGTTGCCATATTTTATTTTTGTATTTTGAATATGTGAGTCAGCAGTATATATTTTTCAGGAATCTGGAGCATTTCCTGAAGTTTTTATTTTTTTTAAGGCTAAATATTATCCACCCTACTAATTGGGGTGGGGGGGGAAGGAGTGTCATATCAACAGTATTATTTCTACTTGTTTGACATTTTAAAATGATCATGGAATACAAATATTGCTCTATCTAAGATAAAGAAAATATATTTTTCATAAGAAAGCAACATCAAGACAGACATATATTTAATAAAATAAAATCTAAACAGTTATGTATATTTCTAGTCCTCATCGCACTAGCTTTATACTCCTTTCTGCAAATAATCTATAACCTAAACACAATTGGCATGTTTTAGAGAATTATATTTAATAAAATCTTTTCACTATCTTTGCTCCATTCAACACTTTATTTTGCATGGTTAGGAGAATTTTATCAGACTTTGTTAAAAGTATGAATGCCTCCTTTTCATCAGCAGTTGTGTGTTTCTTCGTGGGTACATCTCATGGAAACAAAAGTTACATTAGGACCTACAGTATGTTCATGTGCTTGCAAATGCCAGTGTAGTGAAGAATGATCCATAGACTGTTTTCATAAATGTCAGTTTTAAGTTCTGTTCCACTTTCATTTCTTCTGGAAAACTCTTTGGGAAGACAGCATTTTTCTGCATGTGTTTTTCTCTTAGTTTGTTCTACATTCAGATTTTCCATATACATTTAGATCAGAAAAAAAATACTCATTTGGTGGTCTTTTCAAGAATACTTTGCTGACTAGCTTTTTCCCTCTCCAACAAGATTAATTCAGTTCTTGCTGATGATGTAACTATAGCACCAGAAACTTGGACATTAGATGAGGTCCCTGTAGTTTCATTTTCTTCACCCTTAATTGTTTCTTCTTTAGGCGATAAGCTTTCTTCTGCATCAAAAAATGTTTCAGGTTTCTCTGATGGACTTTCATCATCTGAAGTTTTCATTTCTTTTAGATTTGTCTCTTCTTCTTTGTCAATGTTCTTAGCCTTTTTTGATGGGGATGAGAAGCCTAATTTGGGAAATCTAAACCATCCAGTTTTTTCAGTTTGTTTAGAAGAGTCAGTATCTGATGCAGAAGAATCAACAGGTTGGATTTCTTCTGGAATTGATTTTTGGACTTCAGGTTTGGAATCTGAGCCTGTGTCATCAACAGAGGAAGAAAATCCAATACTTGGAAGCCAAAATTTGAATCTGCCAGAAGATCTTTTACTGTCAGTTTTTTCTTTTTCATCCTTCATATCTTTTTCCTCATCTTCTGGTATTTTAGCTATTTTATCATCTTTAGAGAGAGGAGATACAGCTATTTCTTCTGGTTGCTTATCAGATTGAGTGTCTCCAAGTTTACCGGAAGGCTGTACTTCAACTGTAAATGTTTTCAATTTTGGCAAGCTAACACTGGAAGAAATGACATCATTAGATTCATCAGTTTCATTTTGTTGTTTGCCAGATAATTTAGACTCAGCAGAGTCAGTCTTCTGTATTGCTACCCCTAAAGTTGCATCAGAAAGTTTAGGTTGGTGAACTTCACTCTTGGACACCTTATGTTTATATTCTGTATAAGACTGCGGTTTGACTGGCATGTCTAGTTTAACATGTGACTCAGGTATCTTCACTTTGAGAAGTGAAAATCCAAAACTAGCAGTTTTAATTTCTGATGAAGGAATCTCAGATTCTTTCACTATCTGAGAGGAGTAAGTCTCACGCGTTTCGATATCACCATGTCCAGATTCAACTTCACTTTGTGTCTTTATATCTTTACCCTCTGCAAGTGGTCCCTGAATCTGTAGTGCTGCTTTTGAAACCGAAAAGTCTGTGGATGGGAGTTTAACGTATACCTGTGAGGTTTTAATGTCACATTCAGCCAATGTTGGAATTTTGACGGATGGCGTTTGGATATTACCACCCGCAAACTCTGGTCTTTCTTTAGGGATCCTAGTGCTTACTTCCAGTTTTGGTGTTTCAATGTCAGTACCAGCACCTTTCAAGTCTGTTGCCACTTTTGATGTTGAAATGTCAGTTTCAACTGTGGGTGCATTGTAAGTGAACGCTGGTATTTTTAACTTGGGAATTTTAATATTTATCTCTACACTTTCACTTTGCTTGTCTGGCTTGTCCTTTGAAATCCTGGTTGATGGTTCCATAAGGTCTGAACTTGGACTTTGCAGGTCAATGGAGCCATCTGCTTTTTTAAACTGGATTTCTACTATGCCTAGTTCAGTTTTAGGCAGTGAAACTTCAGCCTCTAACTTTGGGAGAAAGACATCAACTTCAGAACCCTTTGCTTTTGAATGTAACGCTCCAAACTTTGGCATCTTAAATTTAGATGTTTTCATTTTGCTTGCTTCATCTCCACCTTCCACTTTCACCCTGACTCCTGCAGATATATCTTTTTCAACACTTTCAGCTGGAAACTGTATTTCATGGTCTACAACACTTATTTCAGTATCCATTTTAATTCCTGGAGCACCAATCTTGGTCTCTTCAAGGTTCGTTTTAACATCAGCAACATCTCCTGTTCCCTTTGTGGCAGGCCATCCAAATGAGGGTACACTGAATTTTGGCATTTTTGATTTACTTTCTCTTCCTTGAACATCCTTTTCTGTAGATTTTATCACGCCCTCTAGCTTTTCAGTTTTAATTCCTGCACCTGCATGTAGAATATCCAGCTCTACTTTTGGGAGGACATCTAATTTCTTCTGGGTTCCATCCAAAGCAATTTCAACAGATGGTGCTTTGGCTCCTATTTCTGGACTCTTCAGTTCAATGGAATGTTCTGCTGCTGGAACCCCTGCACGCTCTGATTTGGCTTTTTGTTCTTGAAGGGTCAGATCACATTTAGGGAGTGTAATGTCAGCTTTTGGTAAGCTGATGTCCACCCTAGTTTTTGAAGCACTAATTTCTGATGTAGAGAGTTCTACCTTAGGTTTCATGACTTTTGGAGTATATGTTTTCAATTGTTGTCCTTCAGTACCACGTTTAACTACATCAGCATAAGTTTCTGTTTCAGGAATGCTCACTTTAATAACTACTTTTTCTGGAGGTAGTGAAACTTCTGCTTCAAACTTTGATGAGGTAACATCATAACTTTTACCTTTGTGGAGAGAAAATCCCACTTTTGGAATCTCTGCTTTAGCAGATTTGATTTTACCTTCCAAAACATCCTTTCCAGCAGCAGATTCAGTGTCCACATATGGCAATGATGTTGCATATTTAGGAGCTTCTATTTCAGTTTGCATTTCAGCAGAAGGAACACTTACTTGAGGCTTTTCCAGGCTCCCTTCACTATCAATGTCACCTCTTTTTTCCTTAGAAGATGACCGACCAAATGATAGCATTCTGAATTTTGGCATTTTAAACCAGCCCTGATGTTCTTCAGTCTGAATTTCTCCAGACTTCATTTCATGTTCGATTTGCACTTTCATATCCTCCACCTTAGGGCTTTGAATGGCCACCTCTGTGGTTGAAACAGAAACTGATGGGAGACTAACATCCATCTTTGGAGCTTTACTGTCAGTGATAGAAACTTGAGGCATTTTCATTTTCCCAGCTGAAACCTCTATTTCTGCATGAGAGACATCAGATTTAATTTCTAGTATTGGAGCTTCCACAGCAATGTCAGCAATATCTGTTGTCATTGTAAGCTGGGGAACTCCAGATTCCATTTTGGGTAAGCTGATCTCACTTTCTGGTCTTTTGCCTTTTGGAAGTGAAATTCCAAACTTTGGCTTTTGGAATTTAGGCATTTTCATCTTCCCTTCAAGACTTTCAGCTTTCACTTCTGCTCCATCCACTGCCAATGGTCCTTCAATTCCTGTTTCTGGACTTTTCAGCTCAATGGAAGCTTCTGCTGTGGGAAATTTAATACCTGAGGATAAGCTGACATCATCACCAGCAGACCTTAATTTGAGGTCAGCCTGTTGAAGACTCACATCATATGTAGAAAAGGTGGCATCAGCCTTAGGTAGGCTAATGTCCATGTCTGATTTGGGAACTTTGATTTCTGGTTTGGAAAAATCCAGAGTATGAATCTGAACTTTTGGCATTTTTATATTTATTTGTGCTCCCTCTTCTATGCTTTTGGTATGACTGCTTTCTATATCAGGTATCTGCACTAAGTCTTCTCCATCTCTTTCTGGTTTAGGAACAGTAACATCACCTTCCACTTTTGGCAGATTCACCTGAGATTTAGGAGCCTTAATTTTGGAGAATGAAATTTTAGGCATGATAAATTGAGGCTTTTTAATTTGGCTTTTTTGTTCTTCTTTTCCTGTAGATATTTCAATATCAAGATCCATGCTTGGACCCTGATCCTTAGTTACAATTTCTGCTAGTTTTGTGTCTGTTTTGCCTGATGATACAGTAATTTTAGGCTCTTCCAGAAGTGCTTCAGAATCAGCTTTAATGCTTGCTTCTTTTTTTGGTGACCAACTAAATGATGGCAATTTGAATTTTGGCAACTTGAAATGTCCTTCTTTCCCTTCCATATCTGTATCTCCAGGTTTTATTTCTTCCTCAACCATTGTTGCTTTAGATGCCATATTTGAATCTTGAATGCTAATCTCTGTCATTGGAACAGAAATGTTGGATTGGAGGTTAATGTCAACTTTGGGTGTCTTAATATCAGCTTGAGATATTTTCGGCATTTTGATTTTCCAGCCTAAAGATTCTGTTTCTGCATTAGGGATGGCAGATTCAACTTCTATTGTTGGTGCTTCCACAGCAATGTCAACAATATCTGTCATTGCTTTTAGCTGGGGAACATCAGCTTCCATTTTGGATAAGCTGATCTCACTCTCTGGCACTTTCCCTTTAGGATATGAAATTGCAAACTTTGGATTTTGGAATTTGGGCATTTTAATCTTCCCTTCAAGACCTTCAACTTTCATCTCTGCTCCATCCACAGCAATTCCAGCTGATATTCCTTCAACTCCTATTTCTGGACTTTGCAACTCTGTGGATCCTTCTGATGTTGGAATCTTAATATCTGGGGATGACAGGCCGACATCAGCACCAGCAGACCTCAATTTCAAGTCAGCTTGTTGAATAGTCGCATCATATGTAGGAAGCGTGAGATCAACCGTAGGTAAGCTAACATCCATATCCATTTTTGGAGCTTTGGTTTCTGATTTTGAAAATTCTGAAGTAGATATCTTAACCTTTGGCATTTTTATGGTTATTCCTTCTCTATCTCCACTGCTTCCTTTCTCTGATATCTGCACTGAAACATCTCCTTCATTTTCTGGCTTAGGACCACTAACATCACTTTCCAATTTTGGCAGAGAGACCTGTCCTTTGTGACCCTTCATTTTAGGAAGTGATATCTTTGGCATGCTGAACTGAGGCTTTTTAATTTTGCCCTTCTCACCATCTTTTCCTATAGGCATATCACTTTCGAGATCCACACTTGGGCACTGAACCTCAGCTACAGTTAATGTTAGTTCAGCTTCTGTTTCTTCTAATGAAGAGGCCAAAGTAGGCTCCTCAAGGGTTGTTTCAGTATCACATATAACAACTGCTTCTATCTTTGGTGACCAGCTAAATGATGGGACTTTGAATTTTGGCATTTTGAACTTGCTATGTTTTCCTTCAGCATCTCTATCTGTGACTTTTATTCCACCTTCCATCTCCACCGCTTTAGCTGTTGCTTCTGGGCCCTTAATGTCCACCTCGGCCTTTGGAAAAGAAACATCTACTGATGGGAGGGTGATGTCCACCTTTGGTGCTTCAATGTCTGCTTTCGGCATTTTGAGTGATGGCATTTGTATTTTCCAACCGGAAGCTTCACTCTCTATGTTGGGAACATCGGCTTCCACTGCTAGCGTCGGGGATTCCACGCTGATTGCACCCACTTGGCCTCTGACTTTTGACTTGGGAATGTCAGCTTCCTTTTTGGGTAAGTTGATCTCATCTTCTAGCACTTTGCTTTTTGGAAGAGAAACTTCAAACTTCGGCTTTTCAAATTTAGGCATTTGAATTTTCCCTTCTAAACTGGCAGCTTTCCCCTCTGGTCCCTCCACTGTAATTTCAGCTGATGGCTGTTTCCCTTCAGTCCCTGGACCCTTCAGCTGAACGGAACCTTCTATTTTGGGCATCTTCACTCCAGGTGCTGAGATTTTGACATCTGCGGGAACAGAGGCTACTTTCAGGTCAGCTTCTTGAAGATTGACATCACACGTTGAAAGTGTGACATCTATTTTGGGTAAAGTAACATCCATGTCTCCTTTGGGAGCTTTGACTCCTGGTTTAGAAAATCCTATAGAAGGCATCTTGACTTTTGGCATGTGTATTTTTATCCCTGTTGCCTCAGCTTTCCCTGTCTCAACTTCAATATGGCTTTCCATGTCAGGAATTTTCACTTCAAATCTCCCCTCTTTAATTTCTGCTTGTGATTTGGGAAGGGAAATATCTGCCTCCGCCTTTGGAAGACTGACCTGTACCTGAGGAGTCTTAATTTTGGGAAGCTTCACACTTGGCAGTTTAACATCAGACATTTTAATTTTTCCCTTCTCGCCATCTTTTCCTGCAGAAGTCCCAATTTCCAGTTCAATACTTGGAGCCTGAATTGCAGGTCCTGACACTATATTACATCCTGCTGCCCTGGCTGATGGCATTGTCACCTGGGGCTCTTTGAGGCTTGCTTCAACATCTGCTACTCCCCCACTGGTCTCTTTTGAGGTGGACCAGCCAAATGAAGGCATACTGAATTTTGGCATTTTGAATTTACTTTCTTTTCCTTTGGCATCTTTATCTGAGGCTTTTATTTCACCTTCTATCTCCACCGCTTTAGCTGTTGTTTCTGGGCCCTTAATTTCCACCTCGGCCTTTGGAAGAGAAACATCTACTGATGGGAGGGTGATGTCCACCTTTGGTGCTTGAATGTCTGCTTTCGGCATTTTGGGCATTTTGAGTGATGGCATTTTTATTTTCAAGCTGGGAGTGTCAGTCTCTACGTCAGGAACACTAGCTTCCACTGCTAGCGTCGGCGTTTCCACGCCAATTGCACCCACTTGGCCTCTGACTTTTGGCTTGGGAATGTCAGCTTCCTTTTTGGGTAAGCTGATCTCACCTTCCAGCACTTTGCCTTTTGGACGTGAAACGCCAAACTTTGGCATTTCAAATTTAGGCATTTGAATTTTCCCTTCCAAACTGGCAGCTTTTATCTCTGCTCCGTCCACCGCAATTTCAGCTGATGGCTGTTTCACTTCAATCCCTGGACCCTTCAGCTGAATGGAACCTTCTATTTTGGGCATCTTGACTCCAGGTGTTGAGATTTTGACATCTGCGGGAACAAAGGCTGCTTTCAGGTCAGCTTCTTGAAGACTGACATCACACGTTGGAAGTGTGACATCGACTTTGGATATAGTAACATCCACATCTCCTTTGGGAGCTTTGATTTCTGGTTTAGAAAATCCCAAAGAAGGCATCTTGACTTTTGGCATGTGTATTTTCATCCCTGTTGCCTCAGTTTTCCCTGTCTCAACTTCAATACGGCTTTCCATGTCGGGAACTTTCACTTCAAATCCCCCCTCTTTAATTTTGGCTTGTGATTTGAGAAGGGAAATATCTGCCTCCACCTTTGGCAGACTGACCTGTACCTGGGGAGCCTTGACCTCGGGAAGCTTCACACTCGGCAGCTTAACATCAGGCATTTTAATTTTTCCCTTCTCACCATCTGTTCCTGCAGAAGTCCCGATTTCCAGTTCAACACTTGGAGCCTGGATTGCCGGTCCTGACACTGTTATCTCTCCTTCTTCCCTGGCTGATGGCAATGTCACCTGGGGTTCTTTGAGGCTTGGTTCAACATCTGCTACTCCCCCACTGGTCTCTTTTGAGGTGGACCAGCCAAATGAAGGCATGTCAAATGTTGGCATTTTGAATATACTTTCTTTTCCTTTAGCATCTTTATCAGTGGCTTTCATTTCCCCTTCTATTTCCACTGCTTTAGCTGTTGCTTCTGGGCTCTTAATGTCCACCTTGGCTGTTAGAAGAGGAACATCTACTGATGGGAGGGTGATGTCTACCTTTGGTACTTCAATATCTGCTTTCGGCATTTTGGGCATTTTGAGTGATGGCATTTGCATTTTCCAGCTGGAAGCTTCAGTTTCTACATCGGGAATATCAGCTTCCACTGTTAGCGTCGGTCTTTCCATGCCAATTGCACCCACTTGGCCTATGACTTTTGGCTTGGGAATGTCAGCTTCCTTTTTGGGTAAGCTGATCTCGCCTTCTGGAACTTTGCCTTTTGGACGTGAAACGCCAAACTTTGGCTTTTCAAATTTAGGCATTTGAATTTTCCCTTCCAAACTGGCAGCTTTCCCCTCTGGTCCCTCCTCTGTAATTTCAGCTGATGGCTGTTTCTCTTCAATCCCTGGACCCTTCACCTGAACGGAACCTTCCATTTTGGGCATCTTGACTCCAGGTGCTGAGATTTTGACATCTGCGGGAACAGAGGCTGCTTTCAGGTCAGCTTCTTGAAGACTGACATCACACGTTGGAAGTGTGACATCGACTTTGGGTAAAGTAACATCCACATCTCCTTTGGGAGCTTTGATTTCTGGTTTAGAAAATCCCATGGAAGGCATCTTGACTTTTGGCATGTGTATTTTCATCCCTGTTGCCTCAGTTTTCCCTGTCTCAACTTCAATACGATTTTCCATGTCGGGAACTTTCACTTCAAATCCCCCCTCTTTAATTTTGGCTTGTGATTTGGGAAGGGAAATATCTGCCTCCACCTTTGGCAGACTGACCTGTACCTGGGGAGCCTTGACCTCGGGAAGCTTCACACTCGGCAGCTTAACATCAGGCATTTTAATTTTTCCCTTCTCACCATCTTTTCCTGCAGAAATCCCGATTTCCAGTTCAACACTTGGAGCCTGGATTGCCCTTCCTGACACTGTTATCTCTCCTTCTTCCCTGGCTGATGGCACTGTCACCTGGGGCTCTTTGAGGCTTGGTTCAACATCTGCTACTCCACCACTGGTCTTTTTTGAGGTGGACCAGCCAAATGAAGGCATGCCAAATGTTGGCATTTTGAATATACTTTCTTTTCCTTTAGCATCTTTATCAGTGGCTTTTATTTCCCCTTCTATTTCCACTGCTTTAGCTGTTGCTTCTGGGCCCTTAATGTCCACCGTGGCTGTTGGAAGAGGAACATCTACTGATGGGAGGGTAATGTCTACCTTTGGTACTTCAATATCTGCTTTCGGCATTTTGGGCATTTTGAGTGATGGCATTTGCATTTTCCAGCTGGAAGCCTCAGTTTCTACGTCGGGAACATCAGCTTCCACTGTTAGCGTCGGGATTTCCATGCCAATTGCACCTACTTGGCCTTTGACTTTTGGCTTGGGAATGTCAGCTTCCTTTTTGGGTAAGCTGATCTCGCCTTCTGGAACTTTGCCTTTTGGATGTGAAACTCCAAACTTTGGCTTTTCAAATTTAGGCATTTGAATTTTCCCTTCCAAAATGGCAGCTTTCCCCTCTGGTCCCTCCTCTGTAATTTCAGCTGATGGCTGTTTCTCTTCAATCCCTGGACCCTTCAGCTGAACGGAACCTTCTATTTTGGGCATCTTGACTCCAGGTGCTGAGATTTTGACATCTGCGGGAACAGAGGCTGCTTTCAGGTCAGCTTCTTGACGACTGACATCGCACGTTGGAAGTGTGACATCGACTTTGGGTAAAGTGACATCCACTTCTATTTTGGGAGCTTCAGTTTTTGGTTTAGAAAATCCCATGGAAGGCATCTTGACTTTTGGCATGTGAATTTTCATCCCTGCTGCCTCAGTTTTCCCTGTCTCAACTTCAATACGACTTTCCATGTCGGGAGCTATCACTTCAAATCCCCCCTCTTTAAGTTCAGTTTGTGATTTGGGAAGAGAAATATCTGCCTCCATCTTAGGTAGACTGACCTGTACCTGAGGAGCCTTAACTTTGGGAAGCTTCACACTCGGAAGCTTAACATCAGGCATTTTAATTTTTCCCTTCTCACCATCTGTTCCTGCAGAAGTCCCGATTTCCCGTTCAACACTTGGAGCCTGGACTGCAGGTTCTGACACTGTTATCTCTCCTTCTGCCCTGGCTGATGGCATTGTCACCTGGGGCTCTTTTAGGCTTACTTCAATATCTGCTACTCCACCACTGGTTTCTTTTGTGTTGGACCAGCCAAATGAAGGCATACCAAATGTTGGCATTTTGAATTTACTTTCTTTTCCTTTAGCATCTTTATCAGTGACTTTTATTTCACCTTCTGTCTCCACCTCTTTAGCTGTTGCTTCTGGGCCCTTAATCTCCACTTCTGCTTTTGGAATAGAAACATCTACTGATGGGAGGGTGATGTCCACCTTTGGTGCTTCAATGTCTGCTTTCGGAATTTTGGGCATTTTGAGTGATGGCATTTGCATTTTCCAGCCGGAAGCTTCAGTCTCTACGTCGGGAACATCAGCTTCCACTGTTAGCGTCGGGCTTTCCATGCTAATTGAACCCACTTGGTCTTTGAATTTTGGCTTGGGAATGTCAACTTCCATTTTGGGTAAGCTGATCTCGCCTTCTGGCACTTTGCCTTTTGGATGTGAAACTCCAAACTTTGGCTTTTCAAATTTAGGCATTTGAATTTTCCCTTCTAAACTGGTAGCTTTCCCTTCTGGTCCCTCCACTCTAATTTCAGCTGATGGCTGTTTCACTTCAATCCCTGGACCCTTCAGCTGAACGGAACCTTCTATTTTGGGCATCTTGACTCCAGGTGCTGAGATTTTGACATCTGCGGGAACAGAGGCTGCTTTCAGGTCCGCTTCTTGAAGACTGACATCACACGTTGGAAGTCTGACATCGGCTTTGGGTAAAGAAATATCCACGTCTCCTTTGGGAGCTTTGATTTCTGGTTTAGAAAATCCTATAGAAGGCATCTTGACTTTTGGCAAGTGTATTTTCATCCCTGTTGCCTCAGCTTTCCCTGTCTCAACTTCAATACGGCTTTCCGTGTCGGGAACTTTCACTTCAAATCCCCCCTCTTTAATTTCAGCTTGTGATTTGGGAAGGGAAATATCTGCCTCCACCTTTGGCAGACTGACCTGTACCTGGGGAGCCTTGACCTCGGGAAGCTTCACACACGGCAGCTTAACATCAGGCATTTTAATTTTTCCCTTCTCACCATCTGTTCCTGCAGAAGTCCCGACTTCCAGTTCAACACTTGGAGCCTGGATTGCAGGTCCTGACACTGTTATATCTCCTTCTACCCTGGCTGATGGCATTGTCACCTGGGGCTCTTTCAGGCTTGCTTCAATATCTGCTACTCCACCACTGGTCTCTTTTGTGGTGGACCAGCCAAATGAAGGCATACTGAATTTTGGCATTTTGAATTTACTTTCTTTTCCTTTAGCATCTTTATCAGTGGCTTTTATTTCACCTTCTATTTCCACCTCTTTAGCTGTTGCTTCTGGGCCCTTAATCTCCACTTTTGCCTTTGGAATAGAAACATCTACTGATGGGAGAGTGATGTCCACATTTGGTGCTTCAATGTCTGCTCTCGGTATTTTGGGCATTTTGAATGATGGCATTTGTATTTTCCAGCCGGAAGCTTCACTCTCTATGTCAGGAACGTCAGCTTCCACTGCTAGCGTCGAGGTTTCCTCACCAATTGCACCCACTTGGCCTTTGACTTTTGGCTTGGGAATGTCAGCTTCCTTTTTGGATAAGCTGATCTCGCATTCTGGCACTTTGCCTTCTGGACGTGAAATGCCAAACTTTGGCTTTTCAAATTTAGGCATTTGAATTTTCCCTTCCAAACTGGCAGCTTTTATCTCTGCTCCCTCCACCGCAATATCAGCTGATGGCTGTTTAACTTCAATCCCTGGATCCTTCAGCTGAACGGAACCTTCTATTTTGGGCATCTTGACTCCAGGTGTTGAGATTTTGACATCTGCGGGAACAGAGGCTGCTTTCAGGTCAGCTTCTTGAAGACTGACATCACACGTTGGAAGTGTGACATCGACTTTGGATATAGTAACATCCACATCTCCTTTGGGAGCTTTGATTTCTGGTTTAGAAAATCCCAAAGAAGGCATCTTGACTTTTGGCATGTGTATTTTCATCCCTGTTGCCTCAGTTTTCCCTGTCTCAACTTCAATAAGGCTTTCCATGTCGGGAACTTTCACTTCAAATCCCCCCTCTTTAATTTGGGCTTGTGATTTGGGAAGGGAAATATCTGCCTCCACCTTTGGCAGACTGACCTGTACCTGGGGAGCCTTGACCTCAGGAAGCTTCACACTCGGCAGCTTAACATCAGGCATTTTAATTTTTCCCTTCTCACCATCTTTTCCTGCAGAAATCCCGATTTCCAGTTCAACACTTGGAGCCTGGATTGCCGGTCCTGACACTGTTATCTCTCCTTCTTCCCTGGCTGATGGCAATGTCACCTGGGGCTCTTTGAGGCTTGGTTCAACATCTGCTACTCCACCACTGGTCTCTTTTGAGGTGGACCAGCCAAATGAAGGCATGGCAAATGTTGGCATTTTGAATATACTTTCTTTTCCTTTAGCATCTTTATCAGTGGCTTTTATTTCCCCTTCTATTTCCACTGCTTTAGCTGTTGCTTCTGGGCCCTTAATGTCCACCGTGGCTGTTGGAAGAGGAACATCTACTGATGGGAGGGTAATGTCTACCTTTGGTACTTCAATATCTGCTTTCGGCATTTTGGGCATTTTGAGTGATGGCATTTGCATTTTCCAGCTGGAAGCCTCAGTTTCTACGTCGGGAACATCAGCTTCCACTGTTAGCGTCGGGATTTCCATGCCAATTGCACCTACTTGGCCTTTGACTTTTGGCTTGGGAATGTCAGCTTCCTTTTTGGGTAAGCTGATCTCGCCTTCTGGAACTTTGCCTTTTGGACGTGAAACTCCAAACTTTGGCTTTTCAAATTTAGGCATTTGAATTTTCCCTTCCAAAATGGCAGCTTTCCCCTCTGGTCCCTCCTCTGTAATTTCAGCTGATGGCTGTTTCTCTTCAATCCCTGGACCCTTCAGCTGAACGGAACCTTCTATTTTGGGCATCTTGACTCCAGGTGCTGAGATTTTGACATCTGCGGGAACAGAGGCTGCTTTCAGGTCAGCTTCTTGAAGACTGACATCGCACGTTGGAAGTGTGACATCGACTTTGGGTAAAGTGACATCCACTTCTATTTTGGGAGCTTTAGTTTTTGGTTTAGAAAATCCCATGGAAGGCATCTTGACTTTTGGCATGTGAATTTTCATCCCTGCTGCCTCAGTTTTCCCTGTCTCAACTTCAATACGACTTTCCATGTCGGGAGCTATCACTTCAAATCCCCCCTCTTTAAGTTCAGTTTGTGATTTGGGAAGAGAAATATCTGCCTCCATCTTAGGTAGACTGACCTGTACCTGAGGAGCCTTAACTTTGGGAAGCTTCACACTCGGAAGCTTAACATCAGGCATTTTAATTTTTCCCTTCTCACCATCTGTTCCTGCAGAAGTCCCGATTTCCCGTTCAACACTTGGAGCCTGGACTGCAGGTTCTGACACTGTTATCTCTCCTTCTGCCCTGGCTGATGGCATTGTCACCTGGGGCTCTTTTAGGCTTACTTCAATATCTGCTACTCCACCACTGGTTTCTTTTGTGTTGGACCAGCCAAATGAAGGCATACCAAATGTTGGCATTTTGAATTTACTTTCTTTTCCTTTAGCATCTTTATCAGTGACTTTTATTTCACCTTCTGTCTCCACCTCTTTAGCTGTTGCTTCTGGGCCCTTAATCTCCACTTCTGCTTTTGGAATAGAAACATCTACTGATGGGAGGGTGATGTCCACCTTTGGTGCTTCAATGTCTGCTTTCGGAATTTTGGGCATTTTGAGTGATGGCATTTGCATTTTCCAGCCGGAAGCTTCAGTCTCTACGTCGGGAACATCAGCTTCCACTGTTAGCGTCGGGCTTTCCATGCCAATTGAACCCACTTGGTCTTTGAATTTTGGCTTGGGAATGTCAACTTCCATTTTGGGTAAGCTGATCTCGCCTTCTGGCACTTTGCCTTTTGGATGTGAAACTCCAAACTTTGGCTTTTCAAATTTAGGCATTTGAATTTTCCCTTCTAAACTGGCAGCTTTCCCCTCTGGTCCCTCCACTCTAATTTCAGCTGATGGCTGTTTCACTTCAATCCCTGGACCCTTCAGCTGAACGGAACCTTCTATTTTGGGCATCTTGACTCCAGGTGCTGAGATTTTGACATCTGCGGGAACAGAGGCTGCTTTCAGGTCCGCTTCTTGAAGACTGACATCACACGTTGGAAGTCTGACATCGGCTTTGGGTAAAGAAATATCCACGTCTCCTTTGGGAGCTTTGATTTCTGGTTTAGAAAATCCTATAGAAGGCATCTTGACTTTTGGCAAGTGTATTTTCATCCCTGTTGCCTCAGCTTTCCCTGTCTCAACTTCAATACGGCTTTCCGTGTCGGGATCTTTCACTTCAAATCCCCCCTCTTTAATTTCAGCTTGTGATTTGGGAAGGGAAATATCTGCCTCCACCTTTGGCAGACTGACCTGTACCTGGGGAGCCTTGACCTCGGGAAGTTTCACACACGGCAGCTTAACATCAGGCATTTTAATTTTTCCCTTCTCACCATCTGTTCCTGCAGAAGTCCCGACTTCCAGTTCAACACTTGGAGCCTGGATTGCAGGTCCTGACACTGTTATATCTCCTTCTACCCTGGCTGATGGCATTGTCACCTGGGGCTCTTTCAGGCTTGCTTCAATATCTGCTACTCCACCACTGGTCTCTTTTGTGGTGGACCAGCCAAATGAAGGCATACTGAATTTTGGCATTTTGAATTTACTTTCTTTTCTTTTAGCATCTTTATCAGTGGCTTTTATTTCACCTTCTATCTCCATCTTGTTAGCTGTTGCTTCTGGGCCTTTAATCTCCACTTCTGCCTTTGGAATAGGAACATCTACTGATGGGAGGGTGATGTCCACCTTTGGTGCTTGAATGTCTGCTCTCGGCATTTTGAGTATTTTGAGTGATGGCATTTGTATTTTCCAGCCGGAAGCTTCACTCTCTACATCAGGAACATCAGCTTCCACTGCTAGCGTCGAGGTCTCCACGCCGATTACACCCACTTGGCCTTTGACTTTTGGCTTGGGAATGTCAGCTTCCTTTTTGGGTAAGCTGATCTCGCCTTCTGGAACTTTGCCTTCTGGACGTGAAACGCCAAACTTTGGCTTTTCAAATTTAGGCATTTGAATTTTCCCTTCCAAACTGGCAGCTTTCCCCTCTGGGCCCTCTACTGTAATTTCAGCTGATGGTTGTTTCACTTCAATCCCTGGACCCTTCAGCTGAATGGAACCTTCTATTTTGGGAATCTTGACTCCAGGTGCTGAGATTTTGACATCTGCGGGAACAGAGGCTGCTTTCAGGTCAGCTTCTTGAAGACTTACATCACACGTTGGAAGTGTGACATCGACTTTGAGTAAAGTAACATCCATGTCTATTTTGGGAGCTTTAGTTTTTGGTTTAGAAAATCCCATGGAAGGCATCTTGACTTTTGGCATGTGTATTTTCATCCCTGCTGCCTCAGTTTTCTCTGTCTCAACTTCAATACGACTTTCCATGTCGGGAGCTTTCACTTCAAATCCCCCCTCTTTAATTTCAGCTTGTGATTTGGGAAGAGAAATATCTGCCTCCATCTTAGGTAGACTGACCTGTACCTGAGGAGCCTTAACTTTGGGAAGTTTCACACTCGGAAGCTTTACATCAGGCATTTTAATTTTTCCCTTCTCACCATCTGTTCCTGCAGAAGTCCCAATTTCCAGTTCAACACTTGGAGCCTGGATTGCAGGTTCTGACACTGTTATCTCTCCTTCTGCCCTGGCTGATGGCGTTGTCACCTGGGGCTCTTTGAGGCTTGCTTCAATATCTGCTACTCCACCACTGGTCTCTTTTGTGGTGGACCAGCCAAATGAAGGCATACTGAATTTTGGCATTTTGAATTTACTTTCTTTTCCTTTAGCATCTTTATCAGTGGCTTTTATTTCACCTTCTATTTCCACCTCTTTAGCTGTTGCTTCTGGGCCCTTAATCTCCACTTTTGCCTTTGGAATAGAAACATCTACTGATGGGAGAGTGATGTCCACATTTGGTGCTTCAATGTCTGCTCTCGGTATTTTGGGCATTTTGAATGATGGCATTTGTATTTTCCAGCCGGAAGCTTCACTCTCTATGTCAGGAACGTCAGCTTCCACTGCTAGCGTCGAGGTTTCCTCACCAATTGCACCCACTTGGCCTTTGACTTTTGGCTTGGGAATGTCAGCTTCCTTTTTGGATAAGCTGATCTCGCATTCTGGCACTTTGCCTTCTGGACGTGAAATGCCAAACTTTGGCTTTTCAAATTTAGGCATTTGAATTTTCCCTTCCAAACTGGCAGCTTTTATCTCTGCTCCCTCCACCGCAATATCAGCTGATGGCTGTTTAACTTCAATCCCTGGATCCTTCAGCTGAACGGAACCTTCTATTTTGGGCATCTTGACTCCAGGTGTTGAGATTTTGACATCTGCGGGAACAGAGGCTGCTTTCAGGTCAGCTTCTTGAAGACTGACATCACACGTTGGAAGTGTGACATCGACTTTGGATATAGTAACATCCACATCTCCTTTGGGAGCTTTGATTTCTGGTTTAGAAAATCCCAAAGAAGGCATCTTGACTTTTGGCATGTGTATTTTCATCCCTGTTGCCTCAGTTTTCCCTGTCTCAACTTCAATAAGGCTTTCCATGTCGGGAACTTTCACTTCAAATCCCCCCTCTTTAATTTGGGCTTGTGATTTGGGAAGGGAAATATCTGCCTCCACCTTTGGCAGACTGACCTGTACCTGGGGAGCCTTGACCTCAGGAAGCTTCACACTCGGCAGCTTAACATCAGGCATTTTAATTTTTCCCTTCTCACCATCTTTTCCTGCAGAAATCCCGATTTCCAGTTCAACACTTGGAGCCTGGATTGCCGGTCCTGACACTGTTATCTCTCCTTCTTCCCTGGCTGATGGCAATGTCACCTGGGGCTCTTTGAGGCTTGGTTCAACATCTGCTACTCCACCACTGGTCTCTTTTGAGGTGGACCAGCCAAATGAAGGCATGGCAAATGTTGGCATTTTGAATATACTTTCTTTTCCTTTAGCATCTTTATCAGTGGCTTTTATTTCCCCTTCTATTTCCACTGCTTTAGCTGTTGCTTCTGGGCCCTTAATGTCCACCGTGGCTGTTGGAAGAGGAACATCTACTGATGGGAGGGTAATGTCTACCTTTGGTACTTCAATATCTGCTTTCGGCATTTTGGGCATTTTGAGTGATGGCATTTGCATTTTCCAGCTGGAAGCCTCAGTTTCTACGTCGGGAACATCAGCTTCCACTGTTAGCGTCGGGATTTCCATGCCAATTGCACCTACTTGGCCTTTGACTTTTGGCTTGGGAATGTCAGCTTCCTTTTTGGGTAAGCTGATCTCGCCTTCTGGAACTTTGCCTTTTGGACGTGAAACTCCAAACTTTGGCTTTTCAAATTTAGGCATTTGAATTTTCCCTTCCAAAATGGCAGCTTTCCCCTCTGGTCCCTCCTCTGTAATTTCAGCTGATGGCTGTTTCTCTTCAATCCCTGGACCCTTCAGCTGAACGGAACCTTCTATTTTGGGCATCTTGACTCCAGGTGCTGAGATTTTGACATCTGCGGGAACAGAGGCTGCTTTCAGGTCAGCTTCTTGAAGACTGACATCGCACGTTGGAAGTGTGACATCGACTTTGGGTAAAGTGACATCCACTTCTATTTTGGGAGCTTTAGTTTTTGGTTTAGAAAATCCCATGGAAGGCATCTTGACTTTTGGCATGTGAATTTTCATCCCTGCTGCCTCAGTTTTCCCTGTCTCAACTTCAATACGACTTTCCATGTCGGGAGCTATCACTTCAAATCCCCCCTCTTTAAGTTCAGTTTGTGATTTGGGAAGAGAAATATCTGCCTCCATCTTAGGTAGACTGACCTGTACCTGAGGAGCCTTAACTTTGGGAAGCTTCACACTCGGAAGCTTAACATCAGGCATTTTAATTTTTCCCTTCTCACCATCTGTTCCTGCAGAAGTCCCGATTTCCCGTTCAACACTTGGAGCCTGGACTGCAGGTTCTGACACTGTTATCTCTCCTTCTGCCCTGGCTGATGGCATTGTCACCTGGGGCTCTTTTAGGCTTACTTCAATATCTGCTACTCCACCACTGGTTTCTTTTGTGTTGGACCAGCCAAATGAAGGCATACCAAATGTTGGCATTTTGAATTTACTTTCTTTTCCTTTAGCATCTTTATCAGTGACTTTTATTTCACCTTCTGTCTCCACCTCTTTAGCTGTTGCTTCTGGGCCCTTAATCTCCACTTCTGCTTTTGGAATAGAAACATCTACTGATGGGAGGGTGATGTCCACCTTTGGTGCTTCAATGTCTGCTTTCGGAATTTTGGGCATTTTGAGTGATGGCATTTGCATTTTCCAGCCGGAAGCTTCAGTCTCTACGTCGGGAACATCAGCTTCCACTGTTAGCGTCGGGCTTTCCATGCCAATTGAACCCACTTGGTCTTTGAATTTTGGCTTGGGAATGTCAACTTCCATTTTGGGTAAGCTGATCTCGCCTTCTGGCACTTTGCCTTTTGGATGTGAAACTCCAAACTTTGGCTTTTCAAATTTAGGCATTTGAATTTTCCCTTCTAAACTGGCAGCTTTCCCCTCTGGTCCCTCCACTCTAATTTCAGCTGATGGCTGTTTCACTTCAATCCCTGGACCCTTCAGCTGAACGGAACCTTCTATTTTGGGCATCTTGACTCCAGGTGCTGAGATTTTGACATCTGCGGGAACAGAGGCTGCTTTCAGGTCCGCTTCTTGAAGACTGACATCACACGTTGGAAGTCTGACATCGGCTTTGGGTAAAGAAATATCCACGTCTCCTTTGGGAGCTTTGATTTCTGGTTTAGAAAATCCTATAGAAGGCATCTTGACTTTTGGCAAGTGTATTTTCATCCCTGTTGCCTCAGCTTTCCCTGTCTCAACTTCAATACGGCTTTCCGTGTCGGGATCTTTCACTTCAAATCCCCCCTCTTTAATTTCAGCTTGTGATTTGGGAAGGGAAATATCTGCCTCCACCTTTGGCAGACTGACCTGTACCTGGGGAGCCTTGACCTCGGGAAGTTTCACACACGGCAGCTTAACATCAGGCATTTTAATTTTTCCCTTCTCACCATCTGTTCCTGCAGAAGTCCCGACTTCCAGTTCAACACTTGGAGCCTGGATTGCAGGTCCTGACACTGTTATATCTCCTTCTACCCTGGCTGATGGCATTGTCACCTGGGGCTCTTTCAGGCTTGCTTCAATATCTGCTACTCCACCACTGGTCTCTTTTGTGGTGGACCAGCCAAATGAAGGCATACTGAATTTTGGCATTTTGAATTTACTTTCTTTTCTTTTAGCATCTTTATCAGTGGCTTTTATTTCACCTTCTATCTCCATCTTGTTAGCTGTTGCTTCTGGGCCTTTAATCTCCACTTCTGCCTTTGGAATAGGAACATCTACTGATGGGAGGGTGATGTCCACCTTTGGTGCTTGAATGTCTGCTCTCGGCATTTTGAGTATTTTGAGTGATGGCATTTGTATTTTCCAGCCGGAAGCTTCACTCTCTACATCAGGAACATCAGCTTCCACTGCTAGCGTCGAGGTCTCCACGCCGATTACACCCACTTGGCCTTTGACTTTTGGCTTGGGAATGTCAGCTTCCTTTTTGGGTAAGCTGATCTCGCCTTCTGGAACTTTGCCTTCTGGACGTGAAACGCCAAACTTTGGCTTTTCAAATTTAGGCATTTGAATTTTCCCTTCCAAACTGGCAGCTTTCCCCTCTGGGCCCTCTACTGTAATTTCAGCTGATGGTTGTTTCACTTCAATCCCTGGACCCTTCAGCTGAATGGAACCTTCTATTTTGGGAATCTTGACTCCAGGTGCTGAGATTTTGACATCTGCGGGAACAGAGGCTGCTTTCAGGTCAGCTTCTTGAAGACTTACATCACACGTTGGAAGTGTGACATCGACTTTGAGTAAAGTAACATCCATGTCTATTTTGGGAGCTTTAGTTTTTGGTTTAGAAAATCCCATGGAAGGCATCTTGACTTTTGGCATGTGTATTTTCATCCCTGCTGCCTCAGTTTTCTCTGTCTCAACTTCAATACGACTTTCCATGTCGGGAGCTTTCACTTCAAATCCCCCCTCTTTAATTTCAGCTTGTGATTTGGGAAGAGAAATATCTGCCTCCATCTTAGGTAGACTGACCTGTACCTGAGGAGCCTTAACTTTGGGAAGTTTCACACTCGGAAGCTTTACATCAGGCATTTTAATTTTTCCCTTCTCACCATCTGTTCCTGCAGAAGTCCCAATTTCCAGTTCAACACTTGGAGCCTGGATTGCAGGTTCTGACACTGTTATCTCTCCTTCTGCCCTGGCTGATGGCGTTGTCACCTGGGGCTCTTTGAGGCTTGCTTCAATATCTGCTACTCCACCACTGGTCTCTTTTGTGGTGGACCAGCCAAATGAAGGCATACTGAATTTTGGCATTTTGAATTTACTTTCTTTTCCTTTAGCATCTTTATCAGTGGCTTTTATTTCACCTTCTATTTCCACCTCTTTAGCTGTTGCTTCTGGGCCCTTAATCTCCACTTTTGCCTTTGGAATAGAAACATCTACTGATGGGAGAGTGATGTCCACATTTGGTGCTTCAATGTCTGCTCTCGGTATTTTGGGCATTTTGAATGATGGCATTTGTATTTTCCAGCCGGAAGCTTCACTCTCTATGTCAGGAACGTCAGCTTCCACTGCTAGCGTCGAGGTTTCCTCACCAATTGCACCCACTTGGCCTTTGACTTTTGGCTTGGGAATGTCAGCTTCCTTTTTGGATAAGCTGATCTCGCATTCTGGCACTTTGCCTTCTGGACGTGAAATGCCAAACTTTGGCTTTTCAAATTTAGGCATTTGAATTTTCCCTTCCAAACTGGCAGCTTTTATCTCTGCTCCCTCCACCGCAATATCAGCTGATGGCTGTTTAACTTCAATCCCTGGATCCTTCAGCTGAACGGAACCTTCTATTTTGGGCATCTTGACTCCAGGTGTTGAGATTTTGACATCTGCGGGAACAGAGGCTGCTTTCAGGTCAGCTTCTTGAAGACTGACATCACACGTTGGAAGTGTGACATCGACTTTGGATATAGTAACATCCACATCTCCTTTGGGAGCTTTGATTTCTGGTTTAGAAAATCCCAAAGAAGGCATCTTGACTTTTGGCATGTGTATTTTCATCCCTGTTGCCTCAGTTTTCCCTGTCTCAACTTCAATAAGGCTTTCCATGTCGGGAACTTTCACTTCAAATCCCCCCTCTTTAATTTGGGCTTGTGATTTGGGAAGGGAAATATCTGCCTCCACCTTTGGCAGACTGACCTGTACCTGGGGAGCCTTGACCTCAGGAAGCTTCACACTCGGCAGCTTAACATCAGGCATTTTAATTTTTCCCTTCTCACCATCTTTTCCTGCAGAAATCCCGATTTCCAGTTCAACACTTGGAGCCTGGATTGCCGGTCCTGACACTGTTATCTCTCCTTCTTCCCTGGCTGATGGCAATGTCACCTGGGGCTCTTTGAGGCTTGGTTCAACATCTGCTACTCCACCACTGGTCTCTTTTGAGGTGGACCAGCCAAATGAAGGCATGGCAAATGTTGGCATTTTGAATATACTTTCTTTTCCTTTAGCATCTTTATCAGTGGCTTTTATTTCCCCTTCTATTTCCACTGCTTTAGCTGTTGCTTCTGGGCCCTTAATGTCCACCGTGGCTGTTGGAAGAGGAACATCTACTGATGGGAGGGTAATGTCTACCTTTGGTACTTCAATATCTGCTTTCGGCATTTTGGGCATTTTGAGTGATGGCATTTGCATTTTCCAGCTGGAAGCCTCAGTTTCTACGTCGGGAACATCAGCTTCCACTGTTAGCGTCGGGATTTCCATGCCAATTGCACCTACTTGGCCTTTGACTTTTGGCTTGGGAATGTCAGCTTCCTTTTTGGGTAAGCTGATCTCGCCTTCTGGAACTTTGCCTTTTGGACGTGAAACTCCAAACTTTGGCTTTTCAAATTTAGGCATTTGAATTTTCCCTTCCAAAATGGCAGCTTTCCCCTCTGGTCCCTCCTCTGTAATTTCAGCTGATGGCTGTTTCTCTTCAATCCCTGGACCCTTCAGCTGAACGGAACCTTCTATTTTGGGCATCTTGACTCCAGGTGCTGAGATTTTGACATCTGCGGGAACAGAGGCTGCTTTCAGGTCAGCTTCTTGAAGACTGACATCGCACGTTGGAAGTGTGACATCGACTTTGGGTAAAGTGACATCCACTTCTATTTTGGGAGCTTTAGTTTTTGGTTTAGAAAATCCCATGGAAGGCATCTTGACTTTTGGCATGTGAATTTTCATCCCTGCTGCCTCAGTTTTCCCTGTCTCAACTTCAATACGACTTTCCATGTCGGGAGCTATCACTTCAAATCCCCCCTCTTTAAGTTCAGTTTGTGATTTGGGAAGAGAAATATCTGCCTCCATCTTAGGTAGACTGACCTGTACCTGAGGAGCCTTAACTTTGGGAAGCTTCACACTCGGAAGCTTAACATCAGGCATTTTAATTTTTCCCTTCTCACCATCTGTTCCTGCAGAAGTCCCGATTTCCCGTTCAACACTTGGAGCCTGGACTGCAGGTTCTGACACTGTTATCTCTCCTTCTGCCCTGGCTGATGGCATTGTCACCTGGGGCTCTTTTAGGCTTACTTCAATATCTGCTACTCCACCACTGGTTTCTTTTGTGTTGGACCAGCCAAATGAAGGCATACCAAATGTTGGCATTTTGAATTTACTTTCTTTTCCTTTAGCATCTTTATCAGTGACTTTTATTTCACCTTCTGTCTCCACCTCTTTAGCTGTTGCTTCTGGGCCCTTAATCTCCACTTCTGCTTTTGGAATAGAAACATCTACTGATGGGAGGGTGATGTCCACCTTTGGTGCTTCAATGTCTGCTTTCGGAATTTTGGGCATTTTGAGTGATGGCATTTGCATTTTCCAGCCGGAAGCTTCAGTCTCTACGTCGGGAACATCAGCTTCCACTGTTAGCGTCGGGCTTTCCATGCCAATTGAACCCACTTGGTCTTTGAATTTTGGCTTGGGAATGTCAACTTCCATTTTGGGTAAGCTGATCTCGCCTTCTGGCACTTTGCCTTTTGGATGTGAAACTCCAAACTTTGGCTTTTCAAATTTAGGCATTTGAATTTTCCCTTCTAAACTGGCAGCTTTCCCCTCTGGTCCCTCCACTCTAATTTCAGCTGATGGCTGTTTCACTTCAATCCCTGGACCCTTCAGCTGAACGGAACCTTCTATTTTGGGCATCTTGACTCCAGGTGCTGAGATTTTGACATCTGCGGGAACAGAGGCTGCTTTCAGGTCCGCTTCTTGAAGACTGACATCACACGTTGGAAGTCTGACATCGGCTTTGGGTAAAGAAATATCCACGTCTCCTTTGGGAGCTTTGATTTCTGGTTTAGAAAATCCTATAGAAGGCATCTTGACTTTTGGCAAGTGTATTTTCATCCCTGTTGCCTCAGCTTTCCCTGTCTCAACTTCAATACGGCTTTCCGTGTCGGGATCTTTCACTTCAAATCCCCCCTCTTTAATTTCAGCTTGTGATTTGGGAAGGGAAATATCTGCCTCCACCTTTGGCAGACTGACCTGTACCTGGGGAGCCTTGACCTCGGGAAGTTTCACACACGGCAGCTTAACATCAGGCATTTTAATTTTTCCCTTCTCACCATCTGTTCCTGCAGAAGTCCCGACTTCCAGTTCAACACTTGGAGCCTGGATTGCAGGTCCTGACACTGTTATATCTCCTTCTACCCTGGCTGATGGCATTGTCACCTGGGGCTCTTTCAGGCTTGCTTCAATATCTGCTACTCCACCACTGGTCTCTTTTGTGGTGGACCAGCCAAATGAAGGCATACTGAATTTTGGCATTTTGAATTTACTTTCTTTTCTTTTAGCATCTTTATCAGTGGCTTTTATTTCACCTTCTATCTCCATCTTGTTAGCTGTTGCTTCTGGGCCTTTAATCTCCACTTCTGCCTTTGGAATAGGAACATCTACTGATGGGAGGGTGATGTCCACCTTTGGTGCTTGAATGTCTGCTCTCGGCATTTTGAGTATTTTGAGTGATGGCATTTGTATTTTCCAGCCGGAAGCTTCACTCTCTACATCAGGAACATCAGCTTCCACTGCTAGCGTCGAGGTCTCCACGCCGATTACACCCACTTGGCCTTTGACTTTTGGCTTGGGAATGTCAGCTTCCTTTTTGGGTAAGCTGATCTCGCCTTCTGGAACTTTGCCTTCTGGACGTGAAACGCCAAACTTTGGCTTTTCAAATTTAGGCATTTGAATTTTCCCTTCCAAACTGGCAGCTTTCCCCTCTGGGCCCTCTACTGTAATTTCAGCTGATGGTTGTTTCACTTCAATCCCTGGACCCTTCAGCTGAATGGAACCTTCTATTTTGGGAATCTTGACTCCAGGTGCTGAGATTTTGACATCTGCGGGAACAGAGGCTGCTTTCAGGTCAGCTTCTTGAAGACTTACATCACACGTTGGAAGTGTGACATCGACTTTGAGTAAAGTAACATCCATGTCTATTTTGGGAGCTTTAGTTTTTGGTTTAGAAAATCCCATGGAAGGCATCTTGACTTTTGGCATGTGTATTTTCATCCCTGCTGCCTCAGTTTTCTCTGTCTCAACTTCAATACGACTTTCCATGTCGGGAGCTTTCACTTCAAATCCCCCCTCTTTAATTTCAGCTTGTGATTTGGGAAGAGAAATATCTGCCTCCATCTTAGGTAGACTGACCTGTACCTGAGGAGCCTTAACTTTGGGAAGTTTCACACTCGGAAGCTTTACATCAGGCATTTTAATTTTTCCCTTCTCACCATCTGTTCCTGCAGAAGTCCCAATTTCCAGTTCAACACTTGGAGCCTGGATTGCAGGTTCTGACACTGTTATCTCTCCTTCTGCCCTGGCTGATGGCGTTGTCACCTGGGGCTCTTTGAGGCTTGCTTCAATATCTGCTACTCCACCACTGGTCTCTTTTGTGGTGGACCAGCCAAATGAAGGCATACTGAATTTTGGCATTTTGAATTTACTTTCTTTTCCTTTAGCATCTTTATCAGTGGCTTTTATTTCACCTTCTATTTCCACCTCTTTAGCTGTTGCTTCTGGGCCCTTAATCTCCACTTCTGCCTTTGGAATAGAAACATCTACTGATGGGAGGGTGATGTCCACCTGTGGTGCTTGAATGTCTGCTCTCGGCATTTTGGGCATTTTGAGTGATGGCATTTGTATTTTACAGCCGGAAGCTTCACTCCCTACGTCAGGAACATCAGCTTCCACTGCTAGTGTCGGGGTTTCCACGCCAATTGCACTCACTTGGCCTTTGACTTTTGGCTTGGGAATATCAGCTTCCTTTTTGGGTAAGCTGATCTCGCCTTCTGGTACTTTGCCTTTTGGATGTGAAACTCCAAACTTTGGCTTTTGAAATTTAGGCATTTGAATTTTCCCTTCCAAACTGGCAGCTTTCCCCTCTGCTCCCTCCTCTGTAATTTCAGCTGATGGCTGTTTCTCTTCAATCCCTGGACCCTTCAGCTGAACGGAACCTTCTATTTTGGGCATCTTGACTCCAGGTGCTGAGATTTTGACATTTGCGGGAACAGAGGCTGCTTTCAGGTCAGCTTCTTGAAGACTGACATCACACGTTGGAAGTGTGACATCGGCTTTGGGTAAAGAAATATCCACGTCTCCTTTGGGAGTTTTGATTTCTGGTTTTGAAAATCCTATAGAAGGCATCTTGACTTTTGGCATGTGTATTTTCTTCCCTGTTGCCTCAGCTTTCCCTGGCTCAACTTCAGTACGGCTTTCCGTGTCGGGAACTTTCACTTCAAATCCCGCCTCTTGAATTTCAGCTTGTGATTTGGGAAAGGAAATATCTGCCTCCACCTTTGGCAGACTGACCTGTACCTGGGGAGCCTTGACCTCGGGAAGCTTCACACTTGGAAGCTTAACATCAGGCATTTTAATTTTTCCCTTCTCACCATCTGTTCCTGCAGAAGTCCCGATTTCCAGTTCAACACCTGGAGCCTGGATTGCAGGTCCTGACACTGTTATCTCTCCTTCTTCCCTGGCTGATGGCAATGTCACTTGGGGTTCTTTGAGGCTTGCTTCAACATCTGCTACTCCCCCACTGGTCTCTTTTGAGGTGGACCAGCCAAATGAAGGCATGCCAAATGTTGGCATTTTGAATTTTCTTTCTTTTCCTTTAGCATCTTTATCAGTGAATTTTATTTCACCTTCTATCTCCACCGCTTTAGCTGTTGTTTCTGGGCCCTTAATGTCCACCTTGGCCTTTGGAAGAGAAACATCTACTGATGGGAGGGTGATGTCCACCTTTGGTGCTTCAATGACTGCCTTCGGCATTTTGGGCATTTTGAGCGATGGCATTTGTATTTTCCAGCCAGAAACTTCAGTCTCTACATCGGGAACATCAGCTTCCACTGCTAGTGTCGGGGTTTCCACACCGATTGCACCCACTTGGCCTTTGACTTTTGGCTTGGGAATGTCCGCTTCCATGTTGGGTAAGCTGATCTCGCCTTCTGGCACTTTGCCTTTTGGAAGTGAAACTCCATACTTGGGCTTTTCAAATTTAGGCATTTGAATTTTCCCTTCTAAACTGGCAGCTTTCTTGGGTGGTCCCTCCACCGCAAATTCAACCGATGGCTCTTTCGCTTCCATCCCAGGACCCGTCAATTGAACGGAACCTTCTATTTTGGGCATCTTGACTCCAGGTGCTGAGATTTTGACATCTGCGGGAATAGAGGCTGCTTTCAGTTCAGCTTCTTGAAGACTGACATCACACGTTGGAAGTGTGACATCGACTTTGGGTAAAGAAACATCCACGTCTATTTTGGGAGCTTTAGTTTTTGATTTAGAAAATCCCATGGAAGGCATCTTGACTTTTGGCATGTGTATTTTCATCCCTGCTGCCTCAGTTTTCCCTGTCTCAACTTCAATACGGCTTTCCATGTCTGGAACTTTCACTTCAAATCTCGCTTGTTTAATTTCGGCTTGTGATTTGGGAAGGGAAATATCTGCCTCCGCCTTTGGCAGACTGACCTGTACCTGAGGAACTTTGACCTCGGGAAGCTTCACAGACGGCAGCTTAACATCAGGCATTTTAATTTTTCCCTTCTCACCATCTGTTCCTGCAGAAGTCCCGATTTCCAGTTCAACACTTGGAGCCTGGATTGCAGGTCCTGACACTGTTATCTCTCTTTCTGCCCTGGCTGACAGCATTGTCACCTGGGGCTCTTTGAGGCTTGCTTCAAGATCTGCTACTCCACCACTGGTCTCTTTTGTGGTGGACCAGCCAAATGAAGGCATACTGAATTTTGGCATTTTGAACTTACTTTCTTTTCCTTTGGCATCTTTATCAGTGACTTTTATTTCACCTTCTATCTGCACCACTTTAGCTGTTGCTTCTGGGCCTTGAATGTCCACCTCGGCCTTTGGAAGAGAAACATCTACTGATGGGAGGGTGATGTCTACCTTTGGTGCTTCAATGTCTACTTTCGGCATTTTGAGTGATGGCATTTGTATTTTCCAGCCATAAACTTCAGTCTCTACGTCCGGAACATCAGCTTCCACTGCTAGTGTCGGGGTTTCCATGCCATTTGTACCCACTTGGCCTTTGACTTTTGGCTTGGGAATGTCAGCTTCCGTTTTGGGTAAGCTGATCTCACCTTCTAGCACTTTGCCTTTTGGAAGTGAAACTTCAAACTTTGGCTTTTCAAATTTAGGCATTTGAATTTTCCCTTCCAAACTGGCAGCTTTCCCCTCCGGTCCCTCCACCGCAATTTCAGTTGATGGCTGTTTCACTTCAATCCCTGGACCCTTCAGCTGAAGGGAACCTTCTATTTTGGGCATCTTGACTCCAGGTGCTGAGATTTTGACATCTGCGGGAACAAAGGCTGCTTTCAGGTCAGCTTCTTGAAGACTGACATCACACGTTGGAAGTGTGACATCGACTTTGGGTAAAGAAACATCCACGTCTATTTTGGGAGCTTTAGTTTTTGATTTAGAAAATCCCATGGAAGGCATCTTGACTTTTGGCATGTGTATTTTCATCCCTGCTGCCTCAGTTTTCCCTGTCTCAACTTCAATACGGCTTTCCATGTCTGGAACTTTCACTTCAAATCTCGCTTGTTTAATTTCGGCTTGTGATTTGGGAAGGGAAATATCTGCCTCCGCCTTTGGCAGACTGACCTGTACCTGAGGAACTTTGACCTCGGGAAGCTTCACAGACGGCAGCTTAACATCAGGCATTTTAATTTTTCCCTTCTCACCATCTGTTCCTGCAGAAGTCCCGATTTCCAGTTCAACACTTGGAGCCTGGATTGCAGGTCCTGACACTGTTATCTCTCTTTCTGCCCTGGCTGACAGCATTGTCACCTGGGGCTCTTTGAGGCTTGCTTCAAGATCTGCTACTCCACCACTGGTCTCTTTTGTGGTGGACCAGCCAAATGAAGGCATACTGAATTTTGGCATTTTGAACTTACTTTCTTTTCCTTTGGCATCTTTATCAGTGACTTTTATTTCACCTTCTATCTGCACCACTTTAGCTGTTGCTTCTGGGCCTTGAATGTCCACCTCGGCCTTTGGAAGAGAAACATCTACTGATGGGAGGGTGATGTCTACCTTTGGTGCTTCAATGTCTACTTTCGGCATTTTGAGTGATGGCATTTGTATTTTCCAGCCATAAACTTCAGTCTCTACGTCCGGAACATCAGCTTCCACTGCTAGTGTCGGGGTTTCCATGCCATTTGTACCCACTTGGCCTTTGACTTTTGGCTTGGGAATGTCAGCTTCCGTTTTGGGTAAGCTGATCTCACCTTCTAGCACTTTGCCTTTTGGAAGTGAAACTTCAAACTTTGGCTTTTCAAATTTAGGCATTTGAATTTTCCCTTCCAAACTGGCAGCTTTCCCCTCCGGTCCCTCCACCGCAATTTCAGTTGATGGCTGTTTCACTTCAATCCCTGGACCCTTCAGCTGAAGGGAACCTTCTATTTTGGGCATCTTGACTCCAGGTGCTGAGATTTTGACATCTGCGGGAACAAAGGCTGCTTTCAGGTCAGCTTCTTGAAGACTGACATCACACGTTGGAAGTGTGACATCGACTTTGGGTAAAGTAACATCCATGTCTACTTTGGGAGCTTTGATTTCTGGTTTAGAAAATCCCAAAGAAGGCATCTTGACTTTTGGCATGTGTATTTTCATCCCTGTTGCCTCAGCTTTCCCTGTCTCAACTTCAATATGGCTTTCCATGTCAGGAACTTTCACTTCAAATCTCCCCTCTTTAATTTCGGCTTGTGATTTGGGAAGGGAAATATCTGTCTCCACCTTTGGCAGACTGACCTGTACCCGGGGAGCCTTGACTTTGGGAAGCTTCACACTCGGCAGCTTAACATCAGGCATTTTAATTTTCCCCTTCTCACCATCTTTTCCTGCAGATGTCCCGATATCGAGTTCAACATTTGGAGCCTGGATTGCAGGTCCTGACACTGTTATTTCTCCTTCTTCCCTGGCTAATGGCATTGTCACCTGGGGCTCTTTCAGGCTTGCTTCAACATCTGCTACTCCACCACTGGTCTCTTTTGAGGTGGACCAGCCAAATGAAGGCATACTGAATTTTGGCATTTTGAACTTACTTTCTTTTCCTTTGGCATCTTTATCTGTGGCTTTTATTTCACCTTCTATCTGCACCGCTTTAGCTGTTTCTTCTTGGCCCTTAATCTCCACCTCCGCTTTTGGAGGAGAAACATCTTCTGATGGGAGGGTGATGTGCACCTTTGGTGCTTGAATGTCTGCTTTCAGCACTTTTGGCATTTTGAGTGATAGCAGTTGCATTTTCCAGCCTGAGCCCTCTGTCACAGGATCGATTTGCACTGGTGCTTTTGGGACGTTCATATCAATTTCAGTTGCTTCTATTTTTACTGTTTTCTTGTGTATGTCAGTTTCCAGTTTGTGTAATGTGATTTCACTTTCTGGCTTCTTTCCCTTATTGGTGTAAATGCCAAAGTTTTCTTTTTGTATATCTGATATTTGCATCTGATCGTGCTCACATTCTTCATTCATCTCGTTTTCTTGTTTTGTTTTTCCGGTTTCTTTTTTTGTTGTTTTTATTTCTAGGCCCTTTATTTGAACAGAAGTGTGTTCTAGGTGATCCCTCATTTCTTTATTTGTTATCCCTTCTTCAGGAGGTTGCAGAGAAATTTTGATGGATTTTTCTTCTGATGAACCTTTTTGTTTCTTTTTTCTCGTCCTTGGTAAAGCTTGTGGTATTTGTTTGCTTTGTATGTCTTTGAGACCAGGTGTTTGTATTTCTGATGTAGGTTTAGAAATTTCTGTTGTTATTGGTGGTATTTGTGATGTTGCAGTAGTAGGTTTAGATGTTGCTATCTGGTCTTTTTGTTTTGTAATGTTAATTTCAACTTCAGAGTACTTCTCTGTATAAATTGGTAAGCCATTTTCCATGTCTTTTAAGTCTTTTTTGACATTGTCTTGTATTTCACTTACTTTTGTTTCATATGCGGAAGATGCGCTATATTGTACAGTTAGTATTTCTGGAGTTTCCATGCTGACATCTTCTTTTCGTATTTTATCCTTTTTTGTTGGTGTCATGGTTTTTATTTCTAATCTCTGCTTCTCTTCTGTTTCTGCTTTTGTTCTATGCATTTTGAATCCAATATTAGGGAACTTCAGTTTCTTTTGGCTTCCTTTTTTCTCTTTAGAACAGAATTCTTCTTGTTGTAATTGTGACTCAGTGTCAGTGCTTGTTGGGGAAATATCTTGTGTCGCATGCTCATGTGCATCTGATGTACTATGAGATCTTCTGTGCCCCAAAATCTTTTTATTTTTCATTGACTGGAATTTGGGCCAGGACAATCTCTCTTTTCTGGGTCGTTTTGTTCTTCCCACCCTTTGTTTTACAATTCCCTTTTCCTTGTCTTCTTCTGAAATAATCTTTTCTGAAATTTCCAGTGTTGTTCCAGGAATTTTTTCATTAAGCTCTTTTTCCTGAAGAAGAGTTTGTTTTTTGTAAATATTAATATAAAATGTGTATAATGTTCATCTTGTTTTGTTTAAAATGAACTACTTTTTGGACATATAAACACACTAAAAATTGAAGGTGCAATACAATCAAAAGTTACATGAAATGAACTTATTGTACTAAGTTCATAGATGTATATAGCTACCGATGTCTAGATTGTATATAAAACATGCTGGCTTGTAGTCAACAGCAACTCCTCAATATATTTTATTCAGAGATTATTCAATTTGCAGTGTGAGAAATAAGATGCATTTTAATCAGATGGAGACCCATGATTAGATTCTGTTGCGACAGATGTCAGTGGCTAAACCAATATTGACTAGAAGTGCTCAAAAGAACAGCCATTTTTCATTGACATTTTGTATGTTGAAAAATTCTAACCATGGCTAATACTGACTTCATTTGGAGCAGGCTCAGATCCCTAGGATACCTAATTGAACTCTAAAACATTGTGACTAAAAGTATGTATTAAAAATTTGTCCTTGTTGTTTGATGATTTTATATTTTCTCTATCACTAGTTTATAGTCGAAGAACCATATCCCTTTTTCACTCTGGACCTGCTCCTGTTTCCATTCAATGTAATGGAAGCTGGGTCAGGCTCTGAGTCCTCCCTTCAAGAAAACTAAACTACTAACATATTCAATGCAAGTTTAGCTTGATTAAGGACTTACGTGAAATACTCCCTTGTACACAGGGCTTAATTTGGACTAAAGAGGTCCACAGTTTTTGTGCTGGCTTTCTGCATAGGAGCAGATTTCACCCTGAGTGAGAACTGCAGGTTTTGTCCAAAAGTATCATAAAGGTAGTAAAGTGAAGCACGTGGACTCATCAAGCCCTCAGATCACTACCCCTTCCTGCTTCTCCACGTGGGCACCAATGATACTGCCAAGAATGACCTTGAGCGGATCACTGTAGACTACGTGGCTCTGGGAAGAAGGATAAAGGAGTTTGAGGCACAAGTGGTGTTCTCGTCCATCCTCCCTGTGCAGGGAAAAGGTCTGGGTAGAGACCGTCGAATTGTGGAAGTGAACGAATGTGGTGTTGGAGAGAAGGCTTTGGATTCTTCGACCATGGGATGTTGTTCCAAGAAGGAGGAGTGCTAGGCAGAAACAGGCTCCACCTAACGAAGACAGGGAAGAACATCTTTGCAAGCAGGCTGGTTAACCTAGTGAGGAGGACTTTAAACTAGGTTCACCAGGGGAAGGGGACCAAAGCCCTGAGGTAAGTGGGGAAATGGGATACCGGGAGGAAGCACGAGCAGGAGAGTGCAAGAGGGGAGGACTCCTGTCTTAGACCGAGAAAGTGGGACAATCAGCGAGTTATCTTAAGTGCCTATACACAAATGCAAGAAGCATGGCAAACAAGCAGGGAGAACTGGAAGTCCTGGCACAGTCAAGGAACTATGATGTGATTGGAATAACAGAGACTTGGTGGGATAACTCACATGACTGGAGTACTATCATGGATGGATATAAACTGTTCAGGAAGGACAGGCAGGGCAGAAAAGGTGTGGGAGTTGCATTGTATGTAAGAGAGCAGTATGACTGCTCAGAGCTCCGGTATGAAAGTGCAGAAAAACCTGAGAGTCTCTGGATTAAGTTTAGAAGTGTGAGCAACAAGGGTGATGTTGTGGTGGGAGTCTGCTATAGACCACCAGACCAGGGGGATGAGGTGGACGAGGCTTTCTTCTGGCAACTAGCAGAAGTTACTAGATCGCAGGCCCTGGTTCTCATGGGAGACTTTAATCACCCTGATATCTGCTGGGAGAGCAATACAGCGGTGCACAGACAATCCAGGAAGTTTTTGGAAAGTGTAGGGGACAATTTCCTGGTGCAAGTGCTGGAGGAACCAACTAGGGGCGGAGCTCTTCTTGACCTGCTGCTCACAAACAGAGAAGAGTTAGTAGGGGAAGCAAAAGTCGATGGGAACCTGGGAGGCAGTGACCATGAGATGGTTGAGTTCAGGATCCTGACACAAGGAGAGCAGCAGAATACAGACCCTGGACTTCAGAAAAGCAGACTTTGACTCCCTCAGGGAGCTGATGGGCAGGATCCCCTGGGAAAATAACATGACGGGGAAAGGAGTCCAAGAGAGCTGGCTGTATTTTAAAGAATCCTTATTGAAGTTGCAGGAAAAAAACATCCCAATGTGTAGAAAGAATAGTAAATATAGCAGGCAACCAGCTTGGCTTAACAGTGAAATCCTTGCTGATCTTAAAAGCAAAAAAGAAGCTTACAAGAAGTGGAAGATTGGACAAATGACCAGGGAGGAGTATAAAAATATTGCTCAGGCATGCAGGAGTGAAATCAGGAAGGCCAAATCACACTTGGAGTTGCAGCTAGCAAGAGATGTTAAGAGTAACAAGAAGGGTTTCTTCAGGTATGTTAGCAACAAGAAGAAAGTCAAGGAAAGTGTGGGCCCCTTACTGAACGAGGGAGGCAACCTAGTGACAGAGAATGTGGAAAAAGCTAATGTAAATGATCTTTTTGCCTCTGTCTTCACAAACAAGGTCAGCTCCCAGACTGCTGCACTGGGCAGCACAGTATGGGGAGAAGGTGACTAGCCCTCTGTGGAGAAAGAAGTGGTTCAGGACTATTTAGAAAAACTGGATGAGCACAAGTCCATGGGGCAGGATGCACTGCATCCAAAGGTGCTAAAGGAGTTGGCGGATGTGATTGCAGAGCCATTGGCCATTATCTTTGAAAACTCATGGCGAATGGGGGAGGTCCCGGATGACTGGAAAAAGGCTACTGTACTGCCCATCTTTAAAAAAGGGAAGAAGGAGGATTCGGAGTACTGCAGGTCAGTCAGCCTCACCTCAGTCCCTGGAAAAATCACGGAGCAAGTCCTCAAGGAATCAATTCTGAAGCACTTATTGGAGAGGAAAGTGATCAGGAACAGTCAGCATGGATTCACCAAGAACAAGTCATGCCTGACTAACCTACTTGCCTTCTAAGAGGAGATAACTGGGTCTGTGGATGAGGGGAAAGCAGTGGATGTGTTATTCCTTGACTTTACCAAAGCTTTTGATATAGTCTCCCACAGTATTCTTGCCAGCAAGTTAAAGAAGTATGGGCTGTATGATTGGACTATAAGGTGGATAGAAAGCTGGCGAGATCGTCGGGCTCAACGGGTAGTGATCAATGGCTCCATGTCTAGTTGGCAGCCGGTTTCAAGTGGAGTGCCCAAGGGTCGATCCTGTGGCCAGTTTTGTTCAATATCTTCATTAATGATCTGGAGGATGGCGTGGACTGCACTCTCAGCAAGTTTGCAGATGACACTAAACTGGGAGGAGTGGTAGATACGCTGGAGGGTAAGGATAGGATACAGAGGGACCTAGATAAATTAGAGGACTGGTCCAAAAGAAACTTGATGAGGTTCAACAAGGACAAGTGCAGAGTCCTGCACTTAGGACAGAAGAATCCCATTCACTCTTACAGACTAGGGACCGAATGGCTAGGAAGCAGTTCTGCAGAAAAGGACCTGCGGTTACAGTGGACGAGAACCTGGATATGAGTCAACAGTGTGCCCTTGTTGCCAAGAAGGCTAACAGCATTTTGGGCTGTGTAAGTAGGGGCATTGCCAGCAGATCAAGGGATGTGATCATTCCCCTCTATTCGACACTGGTGAGGCCTCATCTGGAGTACTGTGCCCAGTTTTGGGCCCAACACTACAAGAAGGATGTGGAAAAATTGGAAAGAGTCCAGTGGAGGGCAACAAAAATGATTAGGGAGCTGGGCACGTGACTTATGAGGAGAGGCTGAGGGAACTGGGATTGTTTAGTCTGCAGAAGAGAAGAATGAGCGGGGATTTGATAGCTGCTTTCAACTACCTGAAAGGGGGTTCCAAAGAGGATGGATCTAGACTGTTCTCAGTGGTAGCAGATGACAGAACAAGGAGTAATGGTCTCAAGTTGCAGTGGGGGAGGTTTAGGTTGGATATTAGGAAAAACTTTTTCACTCAGAGAGTGGTGAAGCACTGGAATGGGTTACCTAGGGAGGTGGTGGAATCTCCTTCCTCAGTGGTTTTTAAGGTCAGGCTTGACAAAGCCCTGGCTGGGATGATTTAGCTGGGAAATGGTCCTGCTTTGAGCAGGGGGTTGGACTAGATGACCTCCTGAGGTCCCTTCCAACCGTGATATTTTATGATTCTATGTGTGTTTGCAGGACAAGGGCCTGTATTTTCCCATCTCCAATGTTACTATATAATGTACTTTTGTAGTATTTTCCTATTCTTTCTAACATGATACAGAAATAATTTTACCTGACTTATTTTTTCCTTCTTGTGTTGTGCTGTAGAATGAATTTTTTCTAGCTCTTCTTTCCCAGCAAGTTTTCTCTTGAGACTGAATTGTACTTTGTATGGCTCGGAATATTGTAGAATCTTGAGTGCATCTTCATATTTGATATTATCAAAAAATATTGTGGCACTTAATAGCTGATCACCTGCAAATGGTACCAGACATTTTATTTTAAGATATCAGTTTGCTATATCATGTGGTTTTTCAAATCACGTTGTTCTTGATGATTATATAAACACGAAGGGTCGTAAACATATGATGATTATATAAAGCATATCATGATTTGTTTTAATATGTATGCTTTGGAGTTTTATTTGTTTAAATAGTATTATTTATTATATTATTGTGTAGTCATACACATAATAGTTCATAAAAGGCTAACTGCATTTTGGGCCACATTCTTCATAGATGTAAGTTACTTTTATCTTTGAAATGTAATTAATTGTATTATATTTCTTTTTTTAAAAAAAATTACTGACTAGTTCTAGTGAAGAGTAGTGTATTCCATGATTTATAGGAAATCCATATTTCATTATTATTTCAGGTACTGATCCTGCAAACTGCTGATGGGAGTAAAGTTAAACATGTGCACTGGTGTTTGCAGGACGGAGACCTATTTTCTAGTATCTGAAAATATGAGTGTGTGTGTGTGTACGTATACACAAATTTTGTGATTTTATTTTTTTATCAAATTTCTAGATAATAGTGTTTTTAAAAAATTCAGAATATCAGACTGTACCTTCTCTCAAACTGAATATTTTCGAAGCAGGGGATCCCTTGAGCACCTGTTTTACAAATATTCCTTCATTTCCTCCACCAGTCACACTAAAACCGCTAGCACCAGATTCCACTTCTGTTTTCAGGGTCACCTCCATAGACTCCTAGATGCCCAGAAAGATGTCATGTTAAAATTCATTGTTAATTCATA
This sequence comes from Gopherus flavomarginatus, assembly GCF_025201925.1. Taxonomy (NCBI): domain Eukaryota; kingdom Metazoa; phylum Chordata; order Testudines; family Testudinidae; genus Gopherus; species Gopherus flavomarginatus. The sequence continues at coordinate 142,873,421 of NC_066621.1, forward strand.
CTGACCACTTGAGACTATACTGAAATCTTCCTCTCACACACAAAATGAGCATCTTCAGAAATACTTACCATATCTCCTCAAGAAAGATTGCTTAAAAATGGGAACTTATATGTACAATATGGGAAAAGTGCTGAACACCTTGACTCCATTCCAATGGAACTGTGCAAATATTTAAAGTTAAGCACATACTTAAGTGTTGTGTTGGATAGGGGCCAGATTGCTCAGCTCAAGTCCTGCTGGGGGAGCAGAAAGACAGAGCCTCAGGGAGGAAGGGCTGGGTCTTCTCTTTAAAGTTCATTTCATTTGCCCCAGTCCCAAGCTGCACAGGTGCTGAATTTCCAATGTGCTGGGGGTGCTGGACCCCTGACTCTGCCAGGACTCTGCCTCTTGCCCCCACTCATCCCTTCCCCCAAGGTCCCACCTCTGCCCCTCCTCTTTCTGCCCTTGTTCCACCCCCACTCCGCCTCTTCCTGCCCCGTTCCACCCCATCTCACAAGTGTGCCATGCCCTCGCTCCTTCCCCGCCCCAAGCCTCCTGCACACCGTGAAACAGCTGATTGTGGCACGTGAGAGGCATGGGGAGTGGGGGAGGTGTTGATCAGCAGGGCCCGCCAATGGGCAGAAGGCGCTGGGTGGGTGGGGAGAGCTGATAGGGGGGCTCCCGGTGGGTGCTCAGAACCCACCATTTTTCCCCATGGGTGCTCCAGCCCCGGAGCACCCACGGAGTTGGTGCCTATGCCAAGCCTGGCCCAGCCCCTGAGGGTCTGTCTTCCTGCTCTCCCACCACCCCTTGACAGGAGTTTGGCCTTCTCCACAGGTCTTTGCTGTTGGTGTCTTTGGGGCAGGGAATTTTTTTTGTTCTGTATTTGTACATCATCTAGCATAGTGCATCCTGTTTCATGACTAGAACTCCTAGATACTACAATAAGACAAATAGTAAATAATAATGCACTTTCAGGAATGTGCCAGACATAAGATTGTGTTGGCTCCTCTATATGATTGGTCAGAAGTGAGCAATAGATAAAAATTATATTAATTCATAAACTAATCTTTCTTTTATTGTCATTCAGATCTTCCAGTGTCAGTTTTTGGCCCTGTATTTCTTTGAATGGGCCAGATCCTTGACTTACCCTACCTTTGCGGTAAGTCAGCATTTATATCAGCTGATGATCTACCCAAGCATGAGTTTTGAGTGTGTAAAAATGTAGACTCTTACCTTAAAAAGGCTGTATGTTAAACTTCCCCCAAATAGATAAAATAATGGTAGGATCTGACAACAACCATACCAAGAAAATTGGCTTTTATGTGTCTCTGTATGGCAGCAACCTATAAGAAATGTGGGAGACCACTCACTCTTCTTAGAATACTGCAATCCTAAGATCAGTGGAGCAAATAAAAGAGAGATGGGTATCGCGGAAGAGTGTGCACCTGTATTCCCAGCAAGGTATTATAGGGCACATCTGAAAGCAAGTGTGGTAGTCTTATTTTCTTTTCTTTATTCTCTGTGTTCATTCACCTCACAAACCCACAGTGACAGAATGTATCCTTGTATTCGCACCCTACACACTACAGGTACAAAGTATGCCTTGTAAGGTACCATTTGAAAACTCATAATTTTCTGGTCAGTATTGTCCTGATAAAATATTGTGTGGCAACATTGTACGTGAAGTTTATAAGATTTCCCTGTATGGTGCACGTGTTCCAATCCCCACAGCCTTGCCCAAGCAGACGTTAGCAAACAGGTCTGTCCTAAATAAAGGAATATGTGCTCTGCTTAATTTGCATGTAAGCTGTAAACAGAGTCTTCAAGCAGGAAGGGAAGACAAAGGAAGTTCAAACAGGTGGAAAAAACAGCAGGGAACATCCTTCCATGTAGACTCTTTGTCGCCTAGTGCCAGCTGAAAATGTTTTTCAGGAGAGGGACTGAAACTGTAAAGAGGAGGGACAAATACCCCAGTACACCCCTCTCTCTCGCTGCCCATCACATTCTCTGCACCTGCAGCGACAAGGCTGGACTCTGGGAGAGGGGTCCTGATCTACAGGTTTTGGTCAGTTAGACTGCTGAAAGCATGTGGTGAGAAATTTTGCTTGACTTTGATGTAGTTTAAGTTAGGCATTAGTAAACATCTTATCTTTATTTTTCTTGTAACCATTTCTGACTTTTATGCTTCATTAGGTGCACTTACTTTAAATCTATCCCTTTGTACTTAATACACTTGTTTTGCTGTTTTATGCAATCCAGTGTGTTTAAATTGAAGTGTCTGGAGATAACTCCAGTTGGTTCACGTTGTGTGCATATTAGTCTCATATAGGAATAATGGACTTAATAAAACTTGTATTGTCCAGGAGAGTGCTGGGCAGTACAGGATATACATTTCTGGGGAAAATCTAAAACAGGGGGTCGGGGGCGTGTTTGGGTTACCCTGAAGTATAGTCAAGGCTGGTGAGAACCAGAATGTAACCCACATGTAGCTGGCAGGCTGCAGTTATACATACTCAGGGTGTGGCTTGCAGGCTGGAAGACCGTGAGCAGCCAGGTGGCAGCTACTTTAGCAAGGCATTGTAAGGCACCCAAAGCTGCAGGGCAGGAGTGACACAGCTGTTCATTAGTCTGGATTGTACCCTGGTGTGTCACACACACCTGTGAAGCGTTTATACTGTAGAAAACAATGAGCCTAACTGTAAAAAATTGCTCTTGGGTTTTTACAGAGGTGTGGCATGCAAGACCATATTCTCTCTATACCCTATCCCATTAAGGCAGGAGCTTTACATTATGACAACGTTCTTTCCGTTGGGAAGGGGAAAATATCGGTGGTGCATATATTCCCATGATGCAGTAATTTCTTGTGATTAACACAGTATACAATATACAATATGAATCTTATTTATTAAGCAGGCTTCCAAAACTCATGTGAATCCATTGTTCTTTCTCCTCTATTCACTCTTGCCATATTTGCACTGTCTAATGAAATTTGCTTTCTGTGTAACCTTTTAAACTCACCTGTGAATGACTCATTTTTTGTTTGTCTGTGGAATATTTTTCATTCTCTGTATCTTCTTGTAGCTGAAAAAACAATTGTAATTAGTTAGTGTTCAGCTAAGATGGTATTGTAAAGTTCACATAGAGATTATATGGCCTCTGCCTTGCTCAAAACAGGGCTCCTAGCCTATATTTTGGTGAGAGCTAAAATTCATAATTCACACTGAAGTCTATTACTGTTTTAAAAACCAATAGCGGATGTTTCCATTAGAGTCTATAATGTTAATTTTCAGCTCAGTGTGTGTGGATTTAACCACATGATAAGAGTTGTGCAGATTGTTTGCTGGCACTTAAAAAAAATAGTTTGGTGACTTAAAAAGCCAAAAAAAAAAAGCCTAAAAAAAATCATTTCAGCTCAGTCAAAGCACACACTTCATTTTGAGCATTTTTAACATTTTTAAATATTGTAAATAAAATTAAAAGCCATTTCAAAATGAGAAATCATTTTACAGAATTTTTTTACAACCAAAACATTTAGGTGAAACTGACAATAGTTCCCAAATATTTTGGTTTCCCATTTTTTTGAAGGAACAAACTGTATGTCAGTCATGCTGTGGATTCATCATGCTTGTTTAAACATGCATGTCTGAGGTACAAAAAAATGGGATATCTGAACCATTTTGTCTGGGACAGCTACCTCAAAAAAGGGACAATCCTGGGAAACCCTAGGCATAACCCTACTGGTTGTGTGTATAACCCCACAATGAGCATGAAGGATTTAATGAGAGCCTGTGAGGTCAATCAGCTCCACCTCACTACACCAGTAGCAGCTGTCAAACTTAGGCTACGTCTACACTACAGCATAAAATCGAAATTACTAAAATCGGTTTTATAAAACCGATATTATAAAATTGATTTTATGCGTCCACATTAGGGCACATTAATTCGGTGGTGTGCGTCCATGGTCCTAGGCTACCATCGATTTCCAGAGCGGTGCACTCTGGGTAGCTACATTAAAGGAATGAGACCAATAACTTCGATTTCCGTCCACACTAACCCAAAATCGATATAGCATTATCGATTTTAGGGTTACTCCTCTCGTTGGGGAGGAGTACATAAATCGATTTTAAGAGCCCTTAAAATCGATTTAAAGTGCCTTGTAGTGTGGACGGGTACAGAGTTTAATCGATTTAACGCTGTTTAAATCGATTTAACTGTGTAGTGTGGACCAGGCCTTAGAGGGAGGAGCTAAAAGCTCAGTGGGGTACTGACCAGGAAGGAGAGCAGATATCTGGCTCTGATTCAGGGGCAGAAGACTGGCTGCATCCAGGTATCTGTGTTGGCCTGCTGGCAGATAGAGCCTCCCTGAAGGAAGGCAGGCCAGCCTGCAACTGGGAATACAAGGCAGTTGTGAAGGCAAGGTGGAGGAAGTGAGTTTCCCAGGATTCTGCATGCTGGTGGAAGGACAGGAAAACTCCCACAGGGTAAGGGACTGCTCTGCTAGGGGAGTAGAGAAACTCTTCTGTAGCAAAGCCACACGAGTGGCAGAAAGTGCTAAAGCTCTGCAGTGAGCTTGTGAAAGGGCTCTAGAGAGGGAGAGAGAGGCTGATAGACAATGAGGCATGGGAAAGGCTCAAGACAAGTGGAGGAAGGAAGTGGTCCAAGGAGGCAGCAGGAGGTCTGTGTAGACACACCTTGGCTGCTTATTAAAGGGTCCCTGGACTGGAACCCAGAGGTGAGGGAAGGTTGAGGAAGGTGTGTGGAAATCCCCCTTGTCCCAGGGTTCAGGCTAATGAGTCTAGAGTTAGGCTGAAAACCCAACATGAGCTGGTGAACTGTTGTTTGTTGGACTCTTGGGTTACTCCAAAGAGGGTTGGACTATCAATGCTCCAGCCAGAGGCCTGAGTCACAGGAAGAGATGGAGCACCTAAACAGCCATTTGTCAGAGCCCTCGTCCAGACTAACCCGCGGCATCGGCGGGTTAAAATCGATTGCTCGGGGATCGATATATCGCGTCTAGTCTGGACGCGGTGTATCGATCCCCGAGCGCGCTTACATCGATTCCGGAACTCCATCAATCCGAACGGAGTTCCGGAATCGACGCGGAGAGCCGCGGACATCGATGCCGCCCCGTCCAGACTGGTGAGTACCTCGATTTTAGAAATTCGACTTCAGCTACGTTATTCTCGTAGCTGAAGTTGCGTATCTAAAATCGATTTTATTTCCTAGTCTGGACGTGGCCAGAGGGAGGCTCCTGTAGTATCCCGAGTGGCCATGAGGGGTTGCTTCAGTGGTGAGTCACACTCTTACGCATCATACTAATTAAATCTTTATCCTTTAATTAACCAAGAAATACAGATAATTCCAAAGGCTCAATCTTAGACCTTTTTTTTTTTTACAGGTTATATTTTTCAGAAAGTTGTTTCCTGATACTCTCCACCCCACCTCCAATCAGGAAAGAATTAGGGGGGAAAAATCCTTTAATGCTTTACATTTTCATATAGAAAACCAAATATTTTCTTAATTGGGAGGGATAGCCCAGTGGTTTGAGCATTGGCCTACTAAGCCCAGGGTTATGAGTTCAATCTTTGAGGGGGCCATTTAGGGAACTGGGGTGAAAATCCATCTGGGGATTGGTCCTGCTTTGAGCAGGGGGTTGGACTAGGTGACCTCCTGAGGTCCCTATGATTCTATGTATATATTACTGATCATGCTTTTTCTTCACAATGAAAAGTCAGCTGAATCCTGAAACTCTCCTGCCCATAAATACAAGTAATTATGCACTGTTTGGTAAACTAAAAGGGCTATGAAAGGATTGAGAAGGTGAGGGTGTGGATTTCAAAGTACTTTTTATACATGTCCAAATTCTAATCCTACAGAAGTCAATGGGATTTTTGCTAATAAGCCCCAAAAGATGAGAATTTGGTCAAAAATGAATTGAGTGTAACATGAAAACCTTATGTATGTCTTGCCTTTTTGTTAAAATATTCTTCTTCTATGGAATACTCATAAACTGGAGAGGATCCTTGTGGCCTTGGCCGTATGTTTTCTATTGTCACTTCATTGACCTACAGGAAAGAAATGAGGGGAAATAACGGTCATCATTTAGCAACAGTAATCCCTATTGGTCAGGAGGCAATTAATATAATATAAAATTCCTCTCTGTGCAAGCCTGATACCAGTAACAGTGGCTGCAGAATGGCCATTCGTTATTTCCTTTTGGTGCAAACATAATTCCCATTTAAGAATCTGATATAAACAACAGAGGATATAGTCCTTGGAAACTGAAATGATGCTTTCACAATGTCTTTCTTAACTAAGGATACATTTGAAATACAGACAGATTAGATGGAAATAATGATCATAAGAGGTTATGACGACTTTCCCCCCTTGCTTTAGGGCTAAATTATGCCCCCCGTAACCTCAGATGTGCAGTGGAGCCTCATAGCAGTTGGAATTCCTAGGAGGAATTCTGACTGACTCAGCAAAATTCCTTCTGGGGTCTCTCAGGAAACTCATGCCAGTGGACAAGTTAGGCCATCCTTGAAACAAAAATTCAACCACTGTGAAAACAAGAATTTGCTATACCATGGAATATAACTTTTACTGGCACGTACAAATCTCTGAGGGGGAAAGCCCTCCCTTTAATGCAAAGAGCCCCAGTTTAATGCATGTTACGTTGCCCCAAATTCTGTCCTTTAGAATTCTGTATATCTGAACATCAGTTTATCAGAAGGCCGATCAAGCTGCCAGGATATCTCCTTAACAGAAATAATAATAGACACATCTTTGTGAAAAAAAATATAAATAAAATATTAATTATCAAGCTTTCAGAAGTAAACAGTAACATTACTCACAGAATCGTCTTCTTCTGCATCAGCATCAACCTCAGGCTCCCCTGGTCTCAGCTGTATGTCAGAACCTGGAAACAACATATGAGCCATCAGTTTAGGTGCTGCTCTGTCAACTCAGTGCACAAGGCAGTGAGTTTTACAAATACCAAGTTTAGAGAGCAGTATGGTTGTGGAAAGTCACAGGATGGGCTGATAGCCTTCAAATCCAATCTTTATGGCAGGATTTCTCAAATTTCATCCTGCTAGTCTTCCCAAAGGTACAAAAAATAGTCACACCTCCACTGATGCAAACTTTGTAAAGAGAAAAGAGGAAAGAAGTCCCGAACCTGGAAAAATACATTACAAACTGGCAGGAATCTTTTAAATTAATGGAAAGGATTGTGGCCTAATGGCTCAAAACAGGTACTAAGCATCTGAATTCTATTTCAAGCTCTTTAATTGACTTACACACTCAAAGAGACAGGAAAGCATACAGCAGCCAGGTAGCCTGAAATAATAGTTCCTGAAATGTGGGCATTGCCTCATATCGTGGCTGTTAATGCTGAAGCTTAATTATGGCATTTTAAATATCAACATTAACTATTTTACATCAATCATTTTAGCTGAAGCATCTAGCTGATGTGCTTATCCATAATTGTTTGGTGCATTGAAGGATATTGGGACTGGGAGATAGGAGGTGGGGTTGGTTGCTGGGGTAAGAAACTTGGAGTTCTACTTTCCAAGGTGTTCAAGTCACCTCTGCCCTTGTCCTCTCACGGTGAGTGAAAGAGGAAGTCCAGAACTTCCTTACTGCCAACAGATTCAGCTGCCTCGTGGATATGAAATCTGAAACTGCTGCCTACAGCTTCTCAAGGGTTAAAACTCTTTCCACCAAAGCCACCGCCATTCTAATGCAGTTATGCACTGGCAATGCAAAACTCTGCAGTGAATGAAAAATTTGGGGGCAGGATAAAATCAGGTGAATTAGCACATGGAATATTATGCTGGCTGCAAAATTTGTTTTTCAAATATGATTCAATAAAAGCATCAGAGTTTGAATTTACTTGAAGCTGCCAGAGAATTTCCAAAGGGCTGTAAATTCAGCACTGGGATAGATCGGAAGTACAGGGCCTTGCTGTGGAATGTAGGTCTATCTTTGTGCAGAGTGCTTAGGGCCACGATAACCAAAAAGACTCAGCTGATATTGGTCAGTATCAGATAGCCATGGCAGGGATAGCTGAACTTATTTAGACAAAATAAAAAGCAAACTAAACCTTTGTCTCACGCAATCAAATTTCCTAAAGTTTGAAGGCCTTCCATCTCTTATCCCAGGACACCAGATGGTCAGAAGTGACCAGGGATTTTGAATCCCTCAGTTTTGGGTGCCCAAACGGTAACATCTCTAAAAAGCTTAATTTTCAGAGGCTGGGTTGTCATCACTTCCTGAAAACCAGACCCCCTTTAGGTGCCTTGAGTTGGACACCCAAAAATTGAGATACCCAAAAGCACTAATCACTTTTGAAAATGTAGGCCTAATCAATGATAGTGTGATAGAATTGCACATTCTCTAATGTGCATATTGTTCCACTAATACTCCCTCATAAGCAAATATTCCTTTTCTTCTTGTCCTTTCTAGTCACTCCTCTTACCCCTCCCCCATCAAACTTCTTGCTCTATTTTCTTTTTACTTTATGTTTTTTATGCCACATTTAGGGCCCATCTTGCAATTGTCAGTCATGTGAGTAGTTCTCATTCACAGATGAGCCTATTAATGTCAAAGAAATTTATGAGCAGTTCAGACAGTGGCAAAGAGACCCACAAGCAGAATGGTCCAACTTACTGACCACTGTGAGTGAAGAATCTCCAGGTCAGATCTCCCATGTACAGTCTGATGAATGATAACTGGGATGTGTGAACAGACAGGTCCTACTTGTGTATGTTTAACCCGCTATATTGTTAATCTTTTCCTAAGATTTTTCCAAGTCACTTTTTCTAAGATGACTTTGTTGTTGTTTGTTGCTAGCTCATCTTCATAGGGCTCTGCACTCCGTTCTTTAGTTTTTTCTAATCTGGTTTTTCTTTGCATGTGAAATTATTTAGATAATTTTATTGGTATTAAATAATAATACTCAGAAACAGCAAAACAATCTGATCGAGGATTAAAAGCTTCACTTAAATGAAGAGAACAGAGTTGTTTAAATATATATCTCCAAAACAATACTGGGCTAAAGTTTTCAAAGAAGGCGGGTATGCAGGTTGGGCTCCTAAGACCCTACGTCATTTATATGGGCCTGATTTTTCAAAGGTGCTGAGGCAATATAAATCTCACTAAAGTTAATGGGCATTGCAAAGGTTCGGCGTCTTTGAAAATCAATACAGTTCTGTTTAGAAGTCTAAATGTGTGTTTAGGAGCCTAAATTTGGACACTGCCGTTTGAAAATTTTGGCCTGGGAGGGGTGTGGGGGTATGTGTGTGGGGGAGCTCTTACCCACATGTAATTCAATGAGAATTTTATGTGTGTCATGGCTGTAGGCCTGAGCCCAGAGTGTTTAGTTTTGTTGGTTTTTCTAAAGATGCAGCTGCAGATGCCTAGTTTTATGGCTGTTACCATAAGCCCAAGTCTTTACTATTTTCTTGGACATTTTGTATTATTGTGTTTTCACTGGAAAACAAAAACGCACCCACAAGCACAGGTGGCCAGCAAAGTGACTTAACAAAATATAATTTCAGTCTGTTAGCTCACTTGCTCCTCAGACACATCAAATGCAGCACTTGAAGTCCTGCCATTGCTAGGTTAATTTTAGTGTTCAGTGTGGGCAGTAGGCAATAATGTTGTCATTTGCTACTGGAAGACAGAAAGGAAAAAATTCTCCGTACAGTTTGTAGGGCTGGTTCACCCTGCTTTTCCTCCTGTTTTACCCCGGTATGACATCAGTGATTTCAGTGAAATTACCCCATTATCAAACAGGAGCAATGCAGCAGGGAATCAAGCCCTCCGTTTTCAAAACCAGAATGGCCCTATAAACTGTACCTTATTGGCTTGTTTAGCTGTGCAGAAGGCCACACCTTTTTTTGTCCTGTGCAGTGACTGCGTGCATTTACACTAGAAGTTCTGATTAAGGTACAATAAAACTATACAAAACGTGTTAAACCACATGCTTTAAACAAAGGAAACCTATAACTACTATATGTCTTTATCACCTGCTGGTCTAGCCTAATCCCTAAAATTGGGATGTTCAAAAGGCCCAGGGGAGTTAAGCACCTCATTCTTACTGAGTTTCAGTGACAGTTGGGCACTTACCTCCCAACCTTGACTGCTATTTTTAATTCTGATTTTAACTGTCTGTGACTGAATTCTCAGTTCATCTCTTCTACAAGGCAAGCACGGGCATGTAGGTGGATTGTAGCAGTGACAGAGCAAAGGGAATTTCCTGTATTTTGCCAGGGATGGGTCAGCAGGGTGGAGGAACCTGATACCCACAAGTATTTTTCAAATACCTGACCAACCTACAAATGGTAGATATCACTCATCATTCTGACTCATTCAGGGGTATTGTACAGCTGACAGGCAAAACCCTTACCTAGCTCTGAACATAGAGGTGTTTAGAGATTCACCAAAACATACACCAAAATGCATCCGTGTATTTTAAGGAGCAAATCCATCCCCAAGAATAAAAAGACCTCTTTCTTCAGTTTTCGTTAGTGAGGGAGGGAGTACCCTGTGCATCTTTTCCTGAAGTACTGCTAAAATTATTTACTCTTACTTCATGAAAAAATTAGGAAACCCAACCCCATCTCATCCATATAGAAATGACTCAGTTGATGGAAAAAGGAGGTCTCCTGCACAAATATCCTACCTCTCAAGAAACTTTGCACGTCCTGCCACTGAGTGAGTATGAATCTGTCCTTGCTGCCCTCTGCCTCCTCATAGGCCAGTTGCCCTCCAGATCAGTTACCCTTGTATTCAGCCTTATTATGCAGCCATCTGGGGCTCATACGCCCCTTCTTGCCACAGTAAAACTAGCCCCAAGTTTTGGCCCAAATTTTTCATATTTCACAAGACACTAAAAGCAAACTTATAAAAATTAGAACTACACTGATTAATTCTGTCTTTAGCAAAGCTTTTTTTTTCTGTATATAAATAACTGTGCTAAGAAACTGTGATTCATGTGTTTGTCATTTTCACGCTCTAAATAGCAGTTATGCCAATATTTCATAGGTTTTAATTCTTTTCATGAGTCCTTGACAATCAATGCTTTGTCCAAAATGTTTTCATAAACAAAATGGAATTCATGTCTGTAACCACTTCCAATAGTCACTGGACTGATTTCAGAACAGAGGAATTTTTTTGAAAGTAGGGAGTAGGAGTTATATCGAACAGAACAAGTTCATATCATATGACTCAAAACCACATTCACTTTTTAAAATAAGTTTTTCTGATAATTTCTCTCTAGTGTGGCCAACTCAATTTGCCTGTTTGGGAAAACAATGCAAAAATTTAAAACCAGGTAACTATTTCAATGTTCAAATCTACAGATGTAACAATTTCTAAAAAAGCAACATTTAAGTGTCAAAATAAAGTGTGACAGTATCAGCTAATCTAATAGTCATGCTTGAATTTGTCATTTCCATTTAATTAAAATCTAGATTTAATTTGGAGACTGGGAAATTAATTTACAATATGTATATATTTTTAAAGAAAATAAGAAAAAATAAGAAAATTCATATAAAATGTCATTAAAAGTATATTTTAAAAACTTGAATGAATTGTGTGTGTACCAGTCAGTATCCTCTCTGTTTTGCTTGCATGTTGTGTCTCTTCTTCCTACCTTGTTCTGTTGTCTTGTCTTTTGGGGGCCTGATCCTGAAACACTTTATGTATGTGAGTAATTTTGCTCATTTAAGCAGTTCCAATTTTGTCTACTCACAGGGTTCAAGTTACACATGTGCATAAATGTTTGTACAGTCAGCCTCTTGGGCTTTGTCTTCACTGACAAACGGGTGTTTTTACCACAAGATAATGAATCTGTGAGCGTTATCTCACTGTAAAATCCTAATGGAGACAAGGCATCTGTAATTTTTATGATGAGGTAGGTAGGTGACGTCAACACTATACTCCCTGTGTGTGGCTGACTTCACCTAGTTTAACAGTGCCTTGTCACCACTATGTTTTACAGCATTATAGTTAATGCATGGTAATTATCCCATGGTAAATACGTACTTTTGTTGAGCAGTGAAGACGTAGCCTGTGGCTACTCATGGTAAAAACACGCTGTAACAAGAGTTAAAACTTCAAAGCTTTTGTCTTCACTAGGATTTTAATATGGGTTGATTAACACGGGTTAGTTTAACACGGGGTAAAAATTCACCTTTTTCCTAGTGTAGCCTTAGCTCAAATCATGCTAACACTCAAGCCTTGTCTTCACCAGGAAAAAAAGTGTGTTCTTGCCATGTGTTCCGTAGCATGTGGCAACTAACCCAAGTAAAGACAAGCCTGTTGTAGTTTTAATGCATATTAGGAGAAAAATGCTACGCTCCCCCCTCGTGTTTACCTCAACCTGTTAACATGCGTGAAAATGAAAAACTGACGTCTTCACTGTGGTTTTTTTACATGTTAGGTAACACATGCTAAGAAAACTCATTTTTTCATGATGTGGATGCAGTCTTACACATGGGATTAACTTTGAGTTCAGCTGAAGTCCTCATGTGCATTGTGTTTGCAGAATGCAGTCATAAATTGCAATCCCTTTAGGGAAAGGACTGTGTTTTCCTACACTGCATGTTGTACAGGGCCCAACACATTTTGAGCATATAATAACGTAATAATGAAAATAATAGTAGTTAGCAGATTTTTGAGCCTGGGCTGGATTTTCAGAGCAATTTTGCAAATCATGTACAATATAAATAAATGTCAAGTGACGTTACTGGATCTATTCACATGCTTAAATGTATGCATGCAGTGTAGTTGTAGCCATGTTGGTTCCAGGATAGTAAAGAGAAAAGGTGGGTGAGGTAATAGCTTTTATTGGATCAACTTCTGTTACCTCCCCCACCTTTTCTCTCATGTTTAAATATAAGCACTTGTGTAAGCCTTTGCAGGATTGGAGCCATAAGATGTATTTATCCTCAGCTGGTGTAAATCAGCACACATAAATAAATTCACAGTATAAGGAGGATGTGATGGGGTGTCCTTTCCACACAGGACTGGAAGGGGTTAAGGTGGCTAGGTAGGCCCAATTAACTTCCCAGGTTGCACCAGGAGGAAGAGCCAGGGAGCAGGAATTGATTAATCAGATGCAAGGCTCCACTGAACAGGAACAGGAGGGGCCTGTATAAAGGTAGCTGGCAACAGAAAGGTGCTGCAGGGAAGAAGTCTGCAGTCACTCCCTGGGAGAAGGGAAGTGTGTCTGGGGCTAAGGCAAGTAGCCTGGGTTACTCCCTGGGTAGGGAGAGTTTGGACTGGCAAATCCAGAGAAGGGGGAACTCCAGAGAGGTAGGCAGGGCTTAGGGGAAAGAGCAGCAAGATATGAGGTGGGTCAAACCGTGGCTGCTAATGAGAGAGCCCCTGAGCCAGGCCCCTGAGTAGAGGGTGGGCCCAGGTCCCCTTATCAGCAGCTGATGAAGAGGAACCAACAGGGCAGTGAGCAGAAAGACTGCCTGAGCCCATTTGCCAAGAAGGACTCTGATGCCCAAGAAGTGGGGAACACATGCTGACCCAGCTGAAGAGCTGAACCATGAAGAGGAGGCTGCAGTTCCTGGAGTGAGAGAGGTCTGCAGGGAGAGAGGATGGTGGGAGAGACACCACTAGGGTGCACTGCCTGCCCAGAGCTAATCCCCAGATGGCCAGCAGGAGGCGCCACTAGCAGTGAATGGACCCTGTGACAGAGGACCTACGTAAATAGCATCTTGGAAGGTTTTAAACAAGCCCTTATACCAATAAGCCATTCCAAGATGTGCATTAGTAGTGAGCAAGCACCTCACATGCATTTAGCTCCATGCTATTAGTCACTCCAGATGTGTGCCTGTCCATCCGGGTGTGGGACGTTGCAGGCAGCGCCAGGCCGGGCCTGCATGCTGGCAGCCAGCCAGGCCCACGTCAGCGACGTCAACGTCATCAGCTGGAACCGCCACGAGCCCTTCCTCCTCAACGGGGGGGACGATGGGGCCCTGGCATCTGGGACTTGCGCCTCTTCGAGACAGACACGAGCATGGCGACCTACAAGCAGCATGTGGCGCCCGTCACCTCGGTGGAGTGGCACCCCATGGATGGGGGGGTGTTCGCAGCCGCTGGTGCAGATGACTAGGTGACCCAGTGGGACCTGGCAGTGGAGCGGGACCAGGAGGGAGAGGGGGAGAGTGAGGATGACCTGGCCCTGGCCTCCATTTCCCCCCCAGCTGCTGTTTGAGCACCAGGGGGAGACCGACATCAAGGAGCTGCACTCGCACCCGCAGTGCCCAGGGGTCCTGATCACCACCGCCCTGTCCGGCTTCACCATCTTCCGCACCATCAGCGTCTGATGGGGCAGAGCCTGGTGGGGGGAAGAGTCTGGCTTGGGGGGAGTCTCCCCCTTGCAGATGGATCATTCCAGCTGTCTGCTGCTTCCATGGCTCAGAATGGAGAGAAAGCTGGGGGGGGGAGTTGGTCTGCTCCATGTAGTGGCTGCTACCATTGCACAGGCAAGAAGGGGATCCCAAGGTGAGCAGCCTCAACACAAACGTTCCCCCTCCTTGCTCCATGCAGGTGGACCGTTCCAGTTAGTGGCTGCTACCATTGCATGAAATGGGGTGGGGAGACAATGTGCTTCCACATATGGTGTTATCCACACCCTCCTTACAGATGGACTATTCCAACTGCTACCATTGGTCAGAATTTGGGGGTTGGTGTTTGGACCTGGACCCTTTCATTCTGCATTGGGGGGGCATGCCTCCAGAAAATGCACTGTTCTGCAGCTTGTTTTGGGGAGCTACTATCTAATGTGGATATGGGCGGGCTCATTTCAAGCTAATTTCCCCCTCAGTTGTACATGGTTTGGTCTGAATTTGGTTGCTACTACTTGGTATGGGGGGTCACCACCCCCATTCTATTGTGAGAGGTGGATTGCCCTGGAGGCTACCAATTCTGCATGGGTGGGGTGGAAGAGTTGGTTCCCTCCAAATATATTTTGGGTGATGCCACCATGCACTGATGGGGGTGGAGAGCTAGCTCCCAGGGGGCGCACAAATCCCTGGGGTTGGGGGGATGGGAGACAGGCCCCCAAATGCAGAGAGAGGACAGGGAAAAACTTGCATCCATTGCCCTGGGAGGGGGTCACAACTAGGCCCCTCCCACTTTAACCCCAGATTGGGGGAGGGAGTCCACTATCTACCCCCTGCACCCCCCATGGATGCCTCTGGGCAGGGAGGGGGCCCTGCCTGCAAAGGGGGGGAGCGGGTTAGTACATACTATCTATTTTCTGGCAAGTTCAGTTTTAATTTTAAAAAGTTCATAACCTTAAAAAAAAATAAAAAAACTAACACACTTGAGTGGCTGATTGCTGTCAGAGAACAACTCTGTAATTCTATGACTTTTTATTTGAAAACCCTTTTTCAAAATACAGTATTGTGGCAATCAGTGCAATGTAGTCCTTCACTCTTAGGAGTAGTGTCTATTAAAAGCACAAGCAAGAACATTTAAATGTTTCTAACACCTTTTCTCCATTATTTTCAGTATGTGAGCTATTTGTTATTTTTTCTCAACCCGTTTTCTCTTTCTTTAAAGTGTCCTTCCTATGTGAACTCTTCCTTTTTCCTTCTAGCCCTCAGAAGCCCAGCTGTGCTTGCAGCTGCAGTTTGTGGCCCAACAACCACTTTCAATTCACTTTCTCTGACGAATGCTAAATTTAGGATATGAAACAATTCCTAGGTTAGCTCCTAATTCAGGAAAACACTTGAGCCCATGCTGAACTTTAAGCATGTGCTTGAGTTTCATTATTGTCAATGGGATTTAAACACATGCATAAGAGTCGTTCTTGGATAGGCAGGTTGTCTTGAATCTGGGCTTTTGGTTTGTACAATAGCAAGAGAGTTAACAGTAGCTGAAAGAGCCACACCTGGTGGCATTGCATTTTGTGGTGGTGGTGATGATAAGGGCAGTTCAAACTTGCTACTGTTCCTCTTTCGGCCCTTCACCAGCCCCTTAACTGCATCTTTTCACCCATTCCTTAAGCATTGCCATCCACTGCCCTTGTTACCTTTATTCCCCATTAACCTTCCCCGTTAACTTAATGGGCTTGGAGACTGTTTGTGTCTCAGTGGTGAGATCCTCACAGAATTGCCCTTTGGGAAGTTGGTGAATAACGGAGACATCCTCCAAAAGGTTCATGTGGCCAATCACAACAGAGCTTTGGACAGTCAGTCAACCACCAGCCTCTACTAAACTAGTGAATTCTTGGGTTTGGTCTCCCTAAAGTTCTCATAATTGGAAGTTTCCTACATTGGAACTTTTAATTTAATTAAAAAGCATCACAAACAAACCAAACCAATGTTAAAACAATGACGAAACAGACCAACCCCATCATCTCTCCTACTTGCCATTTTCTGAGCAAAAGAATGAATCTGCAGTATTTAAATTACTCTCTGCTCTTTGGCTTCCTTTTCTGCACTTTCCAAAATCTACTGTAATAAAGATGCATGAATCAATAAGCAAAACCACTTTCTTTTTCCTAACTGCATCATGTGGCTGGACTAGTTAGCATTTGCCAGTCCATCTGCTAAATGTGCTGTGCAAATGGTATATGCAGCATAAAAATAGTTATTGTACTCTTTGTAATCAGCTGCCTAAAATATTCCAATATTCCTCCTGATTTTCCCTAGAGCTGCCTTCTTCTTCTTTTTTTTTTGCTCAAGTTACAAATGGAAATGACGACCCATTGCTACACTAACGAGTAAAAAAGCCAACACTTTCATAAGCTTCAAGATCTATTGTTATAAAAGAAACCCCTTGTAGATTCGCTTAATGAAACTGCAGTCTTGAAGGGCTGTGACATGACTGATTAGTGCACCTGATTCAAGTGATGCTAAAACATCTTAGCTGCAATTCAGCTCAGAGGGATTTTTTATTTAAAGGACAATGTTGTTTGAACACAGGAACACGAACAATAAAATCCACAGGGTGACTCAGTTCCTGCTTGTTAGTTTTTCCTCTTCCCTGTGGGATATTTTGCTTGAAAGAGAAACTGGGAAAACTTCCTGCTTACCACGGGCGTCCTTCCCATTTTCATTAGTGGTGCTGGTGGCTATGCACTGCTTTGAGCCTATGACATTCCAGTATGAACTTCCCCAAAGTTCTAGGCTGTTTGGATACACATTGGGGTTGGGGGTGTCTTGGTTGGTCAGTTCCCCCTCCTGAGGCAGTCAGCAATCTCAGCTGTTAGGGAAACATCTTTCTAGTTTCACTTGCTGAAGGTAAAATGTATTTGTGGGGGGAAAAAACAATAAATGGCTTTTCCTGATAAAACTACAATGAGCTCTAAGGGCCATATGCTTGCCTGGCTTTCATGTGGTACATATATGCCTGAAACTGAATGCCCACAGGTTAATCGAATGCTGTAATATGCATCTCTAGGAAAGGTCGGGAAATGTCTGCCAAGAACTGTGAGACTCATTTTTGGCAGAGATTTCCTAAAACATGCCATGTAGTCTATGACTGGAGAATAGTATCTTTTTTTAAAAAGGCGGGGGTAGGAAAAGTGATTATTAACGACCTTCAGAGAAAAGTGGAGACCAGAAGCAGGGTCGGGGGCAGGGCTGGAGCAGAGCAGGGGGCACAGTGGGGCTAGATGGTGCTCCCTTCTCAGCCTCCGTGGGGGCTGGCCCAGGCCCTGCCACGCCCCCGGGCATTCCTCCATGCCGCAGTTTGGGGACTAGTGAATTGGACTGACCCCTGGAGCATCTTTTATTATTATTAATTATTTATTTATTACCAATTCACCTAGGACACCCAGTCAGGACCCCTTTGTGCTAGGTGCTTTTAACAGAGCAAAAAGACAGTTCCTATCCCAAAGAACGTAAAGCTTATAAAACATTTTCTTTGGGCTTAACCAACTATCAGTGAAAGATGAGGGATAGAAACATGGAAGTCAAAGCAGGATGGATATTCACACTGTGCTAAGTACAGGATCTAATGAACCACAGGTGGAAAGGGAGGAAGATGATTTTATTAATGATTGTGTTTTAATTGATATGCCCTCTTCACAGATAAAATCTCCAGAAAACGCATATTGCCATGAAAAGAACCATCATTTGCAATGGGAAGCAGGAATTTAACAAGCTCACTCAGGAACAAGCTGTTTCCTGGCACAGTGGCACATCTATCCTGTACTTTGGAAGATGAACTTAACAGACTTAGAGGACATTTTGGAGCTTGAGAAATAACATTCTCAGGCTGGGCTATACACAGGCTTTCTCAGTGTCATATTTTAAACAAGGACAGTATGCTAGTGGGTTTTTTTCCAACCCCTTTTTTTCTTTATTGTCAAAATGAAGTTTCCCAGGTCCTGGGTTAATGTGTTTCATCAAACTATCTCTAGAACATCCATTCCTCATCACTTGTCTGAGGAACGCTGCAGCATGATTACACTTTCTCTTCTGCTCTCTATAGGAAATGCAGTTTGGTGGGGCTCACAAAAATTCTTGTGTTTGCCAGGATGAAATCTCTGTTATTAATAGAACATTTTCAGGCTAACACCCAAAACTAAAATTGTTTTCCAGAGGTAATGTAGCTTTTGGCAACAAGTCCTTCAGCAAAAGTTTATTAAGGGAATATCTCCACATTTGCAAGACCCTCAGCAGGATATAACCAACGAGTGAGGAGTGATATCCCAAGAGACATAAAAACCACCCAGTAATAGTAAGTCTTTAAATATATCCCTTCTGGTTCTTCCCCTTCGCCATTGGTTTGAATACAGCTGGGAGTGGCAGGAGGGAGAAGTATACTCATAGACTCATAGACTCATAGGTCAGAAGGGACCAATCTGATCATCTAGTCTGACCTCCTGCACAAGGCAGGCCACAGAACCCCACCCATCCAATTTTATAACAACCCCTATCCCAGGACCGAGTTATTGAAATCCTCAAAAATGGTTTGAAGACCTCAAGCTGCAGAGACACCACCAGCAAGCGACCCGTGCCCCACGCTGCAGGGGAAGGCGAAAAACCTCCAGGGCACCTGCCAATCCGCCCTGGAGGAAAATTCCTTCCCGACCCCAAATATGGCGATTAGCTAAACCCTGAGCATGTGGGCAAGAGTCACCAGCTAGCACCCAAGAAGGAATTCTCCGCAGCAACTCAGTACCCATCGCATGCAACATCTCCCCGCAGACCATTGAGCAGACCTGTCTGGTGGTAATTCAAGATCAATTGCCCAAATTAACGATCCTATCATAACATCCCCTCCATATACTTATCAAGCTTTGTCTTAAAGCCAGGAAAGTCTTTTGCCCCTACTACTTCCCTCGGAAGGCTATTCCAGAACTTCACTCCCCTAATGGTCAGAAACCTTCGTCTAATTTCAAGTCTAAACTTCCTAATATCCAGTTTATACCCATTTGTCCTCGTGGCTACATTAGTACTAAACTTAAATAATTCCTCTCCCTCCCTAACGTTAACCCCCTTGATATATTTATATAGGGCGAGCATATCCCCCCTCAGCCTTCTTATGGCAAAGGCCCTGGCCTGAGATTCAAGAAACCTTATCCTGGGTCAATCTGCCCAATGTTTTTTGTGTTTTTAATGGCCATGTCTCATTAATGCTAGGCCTTGTTCTGATTTCTGCTTTGTCCTGAAGGGGTAGGAATAATTTCCCTGGATAAATGGGCTCCCGTGCTCTAGTGTTTTTTTGGTTTGGACATACAGGAATTTTCTATGACATTACTCAGTCTTGTTATGTGATAGGATTAGGGTGACCAGCTGTCCCAATTTTATAGGGACAGTCCTAATATTTGGGGCTTTTTCTTATATAGGTGCCTCTTACCCTCCACAGTCTGTCCTGATTTTGCGTACTTGCTATCTCGCCACCCTAGATAGGATGGGATGTTGATATGTGTCTTCCTTTCTGTATGAATTCACTTGGTGTTTTATAGTATGCCATAGTTATAGTGATGACCATAAAGATGTCAGGATGATCTTCTAATGAGTCAAGTTACCATCAGTTATGGTAATTCTTTTTAAAATTATGACGCTCCCATTCTCACGCCTTCACTGCCAGCATGAAAGCACTTTTATATTTGTTTCAAGTTTCAAATCATATGTCACATCTTATGACTGGTCCAAAATTCATTGCCAAAATTTGTAAGGCCAGAAATGGGTTACAGCCTTGCCTCCCAAACAAGGTATATGGTGAAAATGTTCAGAATCAGTCTCACTGCAGGTGATACTCAAGAGCCAGCTCTTGTGAGGGCAAACCTGGGAGATGGCTCATTTCTTACAGGAAATCAAGCCTGTGTCAACTAGAACAATATAAAATTAACATGTCACACATTAAATGGATTAAATATTGGCTAACTGATGGGTCTCAAAATGTAACTGTAAATGGAGAATTGTCATTGAGCAGGTCTGTTTCCAGTAGAGGTCCTGCAGGAATCGGTTCTTGGTGCTACGCTATTTAAGATCTTTATAAATGACTTAGAAGAAAATATAAAATCATCACTGATAAAGTTTGCAGATGACAAAAAAATTGGGGGAGTGGTAAATAATGAAAAGGACAGGTCTCTGATTAAAAGCAATCTAGACTGCTTAATAAACTAGGTGCAAGCAAACACTATGCATTTTAATACAGCTAAATATAAATGTATACATCTGGGAACAAAGAATGTAGCCCAGGCTTACAGGATGGGGGACTCTATTCTGGGAAACAGTAACTCTGCAAAAGATTTGGAAGTCATAGTGGATAATCAGTTGAACATGAGCTCCCAATGTGGCCAAAAGAGCTAATACAATTTTGGGATCCATAAACATGGGATCTCAAGTAGCACTGAAGAATGTGTTTTACTGCTGGAATTGGCACTGGTGTGCTCGCTGCTGGAATGCTGTGTCCAGTTCTGGTGCCCATAATTCAAGAAGAATGTTGTTAAATTGGAGAGGGTTTAGAGAAGAGCCATGCGAATTATTAAAGGATTAGAAAACCTGCCTTTAGTAAGACACTCAAGGAGCTCAATCTAGTTAGTTTAACAAAGAGACAGTTACGGGGTGACTTGATTACAGTCTGTAAGTACCTACGTGGGGAACAAATATTTGATAAAGGGCTCTTCAATCTTGCAGAGAAAAGGTATAACAAGATCCAGTGGCTGGAAGTTGAAGCTAGACAAATTCAGACTGGAAATAAGGCATAAATTTTAATGGTGAGAGCAATTAATCATTGGAACAATTTATGAAGGGTTGCGGTGGATTCTCCAACACTGACGATTCTTAAATCAAGATGTGGCAGTTTTTCTAAAAAATCTGCTCTAGGAATTATTTTGGGGAAGTTTTATGGCCTGTGCTATACAGGAGGCCAGACTAGATGATCACAACCGTCCTTCTGGCCTTGGAATCTACATCTCTGATGGGGTATCCACCCCCACACAAGGCAGAGTAGGTTAAGTAAGGTTAATTAACTTGATTGGCTGCAACAGAGAGAGAGCCAGGGATTGACAAACTGATAGAAGATGAAGCTCAGCTGAGCAGGTGAAGGCTGGGCTGGTATAAAGCCAGAAGTTGGCAGCAGAAAGGGGTGACAGAGAAGTAGTCTGCAGCCACTCCTTGGAAGAAGGAGATGTGTCCAGGGCTATGGTGTTAGGTAGTCTGCAGTTATTCCCAGACATAGGACTGGAACCCGGGGTGCAGGGCATGCCTGGGATCCCCTACCAGCTGCTGGAGAAGTGGCACCGACTGAGCAGTGGAGCCAAAGACTACCTGGGACAGTTGTCCGATAGGACTTTGATACCCTGGAAGGGAGGATTATAGTGACCTGGCTGGAGGGCTGCATCACAAAGAAGGAGTACACCAAGTCCTAGAGAGAGAGCGAGACCATGGCACGAAGAAAGGGCTATGGCATCCGAGTGGAGTTAATCACCAGGCATGGCCACAAGGAGATGCCCCAGCTGTGAGTGGAAGCCTGTGGCAATGCCCTATTGAGATTTTTGTATTTCAAGCAGGACCTCAGGGGCTTGTGTATGATCTTAGTGTCTCACCAGGCTTGGGAATTTTGGAATTACAAGGGAGTTACAAGTATCAGAGGGGTAGCCGTGTTAGTTTGGATCTGTAAAAGCAGCAAAGAATCCTGTGGCACCTTATAGACTAACAGACATTTTGGAGCATAGGCTTTCGTGGGTGAATGCCCACTTCGTCGGATGCATGGGAGGGAGTTACAACTTGTCACAACAACTGATTGTCTAGTTGTTTTGGTTAATTAAGTTGCAGCCATTTTTCCATAATAAACTGACTCTCATTAAGCTAATCTTTGATCTGTATCACAAACCAGTCTATCCAGGTAAAACTGAGTCTCTGGCTTTCCTTCACAATGTAAAAGCAGCAAAGAGCACCTTATAGACTAACAGACGTTTCGGAGCAGGAGCTTATGTGGGTGAATACCACGAATGCATCCGACGAAGTGGGTATTCACCCATGAAAGCTCATGCTCCAAAACGTCTGTTAGTCTATAAGGTGCCACAGGATTCTTTGCTGCTTTTACTGATCCAGACTAACACGGCTACCCCTCTGATACTTCACAATGTAGTGGAATAATTCCCTAATATACTGCCTTCCAGATCCCCGTGAATTCAGCATTACGCCTCTAGAAAGGCAGGCAGTGAGTATCTAATGTGAAATAAGATCCCTGAAGCTTAAGCATGTTATCTATAGTGCATTGTTTTGCATCTCCAACCCACTGAGCCAAAGAACCAAGCGTTTTCTACAGTAGATTTCCTGTTTCATTGTCAAAGCTCAGCCTGGTTCCAATTTAAATACTGATCAAATAAAAAATGAATGTATTCCTTGAGGCATACTAGACTGGCAGCCCTGGAGGCTTTAGTTCTCTGTCTAACCAGAGAACAGGTACAGCATGAGCATGGCTGTAAGCTTCCACTGTCGTCCTAATGTGATTCAGCACCGACCTGGAGAGGCAACAAGGTAATGCAACTCATTCTTGTCCTCCCTGTGGCCATAAAACCAAACCAAACAAACTCTCCTCCTCCCACTCCCCCAGTTAATACCAGTTCTAATGGTGTTTGCTGTGGTGTGGACATTTGTCCAGTAGGAATAATCCTGACAGCATCAATTCATATTGCATATAAAACCAAATGTAGCACATATGGACTTTACATCACCCCCACCCATAACTCTGGATTTGAACATATTAGTCAGGTGATGTTACTTTGCACATCATTGTGGTATCCAGGACCATTCCCTTTTAAAACAGGAATGCAATCAAAACATAGTAGCTTTTGCACAACCATTTATAAAAACTCAAATATCTGCCCTTGGAAACTGCTTTGCTATTTGAGGAAAGCAACTCGTTTTGATGTTAAACATTACAAAAGAAAAGACTTGTAACTTAAATTACTCCATTTAAGAGCAATAATGAAAGTCCGAGTGTGGGGGAGAATGCAACAGAAATTTTCTATGGGAAAATATTTTATATCACAGACAACGTTATTAGTTTCCTAAATTTAGTTAGATAAAAATCTTTTCTGCCAAGACACCGTGGCTGCAGCAACATAATATTTGGCACAGAACACTTTGCTTTATTTGTATGCACTTCAATAGGGAGGAAAGTCTTTTAAATTCAGAAAGTTTCTGGAAACTGTAAACTCTGGGTTCACAAAAGGGAATCCAGATTTACAGATTAATCTAGATACAGCCAGATTCATCCCTGGTGCTATTCCACTGACTTAAACAAAACTGAAGTTTGGTTGGGTTGACCTGTAGGGGGACAGATTTGCAAGTACTCAGAACCCCCAATTGACACCAGACCTTCAAAAAACCTCAGCTAGTAGTTAGGCACCTAAATAAGAACCAGATTGTCAAAAAAGCAGAGCACTCAAACCACTGAGCTCTTCTGAAAAATCTTGACCGTTTATTTTGGTTCCTAAATGGGAGCTGATCTCTTTTGAAAATCTGGCCTAGTTACACAGGGGTAAATTTGGCCCAGTATGTTTAACCATGCGAGGATGCAGTTTGAAAAACTACTCTTTATGTATTTGTTAAATAATCATAATCTGTTTTCTGAGCTTGCAGTTACATTGTTGGAAATTAGATAATTATCTTCAAGTGATTAGAAAGTACATTTAAGATCATAAGATCATAGCTGTTACAGAGGGACAGACAGTGCTGGAGCCTGAAGATCACAAATTTAAATGATCAGTTTATTTTAGTTTTTTCAAAGTCCATGTGAACCATTGTGCAAGTATTGTAAATAATTTAATGTTCTTCACCCTGCACCTCTCCCTCCTCGCTCCCTGGAAGCAGTGTCAGCGCCATCAATCCAGCACGACTGGGGCACCCAAAAATAACAAACCAATGTTCACACACAACAGAGAAAAATGTAGTTTAGTTAAGGAATCAGATTTCAGTTGTATGTTTCACAAGGGTTATTATAAACAATAGTGAAAATATTTTTATAGCTTTAAAAATTATCTCCTTGATAGTGTCTTGGGTTCCCTTTTGAGTCTCATATAGTAGAGAACATAAATTGCACTGTACTTTCTAGCTCCAGTATGAATGAACTGAGAGGGGTGGAGTTGTTTCAAAAATCTAAAAAACATTGTGTCTTGCCCTGCATTACTAATCCTAACCCTGATGCATAATAGTTCCAGACGTACAAAGCAGTTCTATTAAGTAGAAAATAATGGCTTCTTTATCTAAATGCATAGCTGTCTTTTTACCATGTAGCTTGGCATGGAGAACTATTCACATGTAAAGGTTAAACATATTTTGGGAATTAAAATAAATTCAGAGTGCATTTTTCCTGGAGCTCCATAGTTAACATTTTCTTCACAGAAAAAAGTAGTGCCATGTTTAGAGATAATATATACAAAAGCTGTGAGGATTTGGGGAATCTACATACAATTTATGAATTCTGGTTGATTTTACATTACTGAATGACACCCTCTGCTATTAGGACTGTAGCATGTCTCTCCCAGACCAGGCAGCGGCGGCTCCAGGCACCAGCACTCCAAGCGCGTGCCTGGGGCAGGAAGCCGCGGGGGGCGCCCTGCTAGTCCCTGCAAGGGCGGCAGTCAGGCAGCTTTCAGTGGCCGTCTGTGGGAGGTCCGCCGGTCCCGCGGATTCAGCGGCAATTAGGCGGTGGGTATGCTGAAGCTGCGGGACCGGCGGACCTCTTGCAGGCAAGCCGCCAAAGGCTGCCTGACTGCCGTGCTTGGGGCAGCAAAAAAGCTAGAGCCGCCCCTGAGACCAGGGACAATGGAGAGCCGTTAACTTGAATGGCTCCCATTCAGATGGAAGCACCTTAGGACAACAGGGTGGCTGAAACTAGGAGAACTAGTTTTCTGCAGCTTCTCTGAAGGAGGTTGGGGTTGGGAGCAGAAAAGAGGAAACAAAGAAACCAGGGTTAGTGGTAGGACGTTATAAATCGGACTCTATCAAATTCATGGTCCATTTTTGTAAATTTCATGGTCATAGCATTTTAAAAATCTTGAATTCCATGGTTTCAGATATTTAAATCTTAAATTTCACGGTGTTGTAACAAAACATGAATTTGTATTTAAAAATGGCATAATATAAACATGCAAAGCCCATAAGACTCAGCGTTTCTCAAACTGGGGTCCTGACCCAAAAGGGGGGTTTACAAGGCTATAGTGTGTGGGGGGGATGTCATGTTGCCACCCTTACTTCTGCGCTGCTTTCACAGCTGGGCAGCTGGAGAGCAGCAGCTGCAGGCTGGGTGCCTAGCTCTGAAAGCAGTGCTGCTGCCAGCAGCAGCACAGAAGTAAGGGTGGCAATATCGTGCCCCCCTCACTCCCACAATAACCTTGAGACCCCTCCTTTTGGGTCAGAACCCCCAGTTTAAGAAACGCTAGGTACTTGTGTATACTTTTATCCTATATTATCGGGTATTTTTATAGTATAGGATAAAAGTACATGAAAAACCAGATTTCATGGTCCGTGATGCATTTTTTATGGCCAGGAATTTGGTAGGGTCCTACTTATAAGCACAGAGAGACTCTCAGAATCAAAACATGAAGGTTGGGGCGAGTGGGAGGAACAAAGAGGCATTTTTTTTGTAGCAGAGGGACTTTTCTGACTGAGGGATCGATTCAGCCCAGGGTAAGGCCAAAGGAAGCTGAGCCAGAAAAGAAAGAGAGGGAGACTCCATGATTCAGAGAAGCCATGAGCTGAAGGAGTGGGTATCTGGACACTTTAGAGTAGTGGTTTGCAAACTAGGGCTGCTGCTTGTTCAGGAAAAGCCCCTGGCGGGCCAGGCCGGTTCGTTTACCTGCCGTGTCCACAGGTTTGGCCGACTGTGGCTCACCCTGGCTGTGATTAGCCACTCCAGGCTAATGGGGGCTGCAGAAAGTGGCACAGGCTGAGAGACATGCTGGCTGCCTTTCCTGCAGCCCCCATTGGCCTGGAGCAGCGAACAGTGGCCCGTGGTAGCTGCGTTCGGCCAAACCTGTGGACCTGGCAGGTAAACGAACCAATCCAGCCAGCCAGGGGCTTTTCCTGAACAAGTGGTGGCTCTAGTTTGAGAACCACTGCTGTAGAGAACTCTGCCTTAATCCCAACAAATACTCCAAAGTGGTAAGGAAACTGAGGCAGGGAAATATATGCGGACATTTCTCAGTTTGCCTGAATCTGCATCTTTTTTGTGCTGTCTAATGTAAAGAGTAATTGTTTTAGATTCCCTTTTTTGTAAACCCCTTGGGTTATGTGCTTCGATTATCGCATGTTCCTGATGAGTTAAATGGTAAACTAGCGCATCCACAAGGTTGGTGCTCTGGGAGAGGGTGTGCATGAGCCCCTGTGGTGTCTTCTGGGGCTCAGCACTCGTCCTGGGAGCCTAGGGCAGCTGGACAGCGAGGCCCTATTTCCTTGAAGGGGTAACAGACAGAGAGCCTGTGCCCAGAGAGTGTGCCAGAAAGCTCAAAGAAAGAGATAGTGCTGGAGCCTACCCAGCCTCATGCCTGGTCTACACTAAAAAGTTAGGTCAACCCAGCTATGTTGCTCAGGGTGTGCCCTGAACAATGTAAGTAAGCCGACCTAACCCGTGGTATAGAGAGGAAGAATTTTTCCATTGAGCTAGCTACCACCTCTCAGTGAACCCCTCCTGTTGGCGTTCATAGTGTCTATACTGAAGTGCTACAGCAGCGGAGCTGTGCCACTGTAGTGTTTTAAGTGTAGACAAGCCCTCAGGCAGCTTAAAGCACAAGAGCCCATGGGGTTGGGACCCAAACACAACCTTCTGGGGGGCAGGGGGAGCTCAACCAGGAGTGTAAATTAGACTCCTTGTCCTGACTCTGATCTCATTGTAAATCAGGATTGACTCCACTGAAGTCAATGGAGTCACATCAATGGAAAACCAATGTAAGTGAAAGGAGAATCTGACCCACTTAGACTCCCTTAGACCTATTTAACAGTGTGTGGGCTGGAGCCTCCACTACCTTGCACCAAATGTAGTCATTTACCCCTGTTCAAAACAGATTTACACCCACTGTGCACAGTTGTAATGACTACACTTCACTGCAAGGCAGTGGAAAATCAGGTCCTTTGAGCAGAAGAGTGGGTAACATACACACCAAGGAACTGTAAAGTGTAGGTTACAGCAGAGGGTGGCCTACTTTAACTTATGCCTTGTTCCACTCTGCCTTACTTCCTGGTTTCAAGGAGGCATGATCGGCAAGCATGCGAACATAGCCATGACCCCAGCTTCCTGTTCATTAACTGCAGTAAACGGTTCCTTTCTAGAGCGAGGCACATGCTAGTCCCTCACAAAGGAACAGCAACATGCACTAGAGGTCCTGACTGCCAGCCTGCAGTGATGGCAAGAGGTCTGACACTGCTCCCCAACCCTTGGGGAGCCATTGCAAGTCACAGAAAGATTGCTGCACATATTACCCTGCAGTATTGCACAACAGCACTGATGGAGGGGAACAACAGTCCATCCTGAAGTCAGCCTTGAGCTGCCCCCCTTAAGGAAGTAAAGGAACAGCAGTCTCCAAGTAGGGATGAGAAAGAGAATGGTAGTGAGGTATTTCCAGTGGAGATAGAGAGGTACTGATACCATTTTACAAGGCACTGGTTATAAAACCGCAGCTGGAATACTGGGTAGGATTCTAGTTACTCATTTTCAAGCAAGATGAATTCAGACTGGAACAGGTGCAGAGCCCAGCTACTAGGATGAGCAAAGGGATGGAGGGCCTATCTTCTAAGAGGGGACGAAGAGTTTGGCTTGTTCAGCCTTGCAAAACAATGGCTGAGAGAGGAGCTGATTGCTCTCTATAAACACATCAGGGAATTAAACACCAGAGAGGAAGAAGAGCTCCGGAAGCTAACAGACTATGCTGGCACAAGAACAAATCGATATAAACTGGCCATGAGTAAATTTAGGCTGGAAATTAGGTTTCTTATCAGAGGAGCATGATTCTGGAACAGCCTCCTAATAGGAGTAGTGGGGGCAAGAAACCTAACTGGTTTTAATATGGAGCCTGGTAAGTTTGTGAAAGGTGTTATATGGAAGGGTTGCCTGCCATAGCAGGGGATTGGACTTAGTGACTGAAGAGATCCCTTTCAGTCCTATGTTTCTATTTTCTTAAGTTCTTAGGACTGCAAAAGCAGACTGTACGTAATCCTATAGAAGCTGCTATCCTGCCTTTAGGATGACACAACTGGGGTTCAATCCTAGTGAGCCAAATGTTCCAGGCTTCCTGCCCAGGGTCAGCAGATAAGAATCAATGCGTCTCTTCTCGGTTCCATTTTTTAAAAAACATTGAGTATTAGATATTATGGAAATAATAAAAACAAACAAAGAAACAGGTTAAAAAATGCTTGGTAAAATAAGAAGGCCTGATCCCACAAGCATTTACTGCCAGGCATAGTGCTCCGTACAGTGAAAAGCCTCACTGATTTCCATGGGACTACTTCCAATATTAATCACTAGGTCCAATAACAAGTATTTGCAAGATTAGGCTCCCGGTCAATAAAACAACAACAAAAACCAAAAAAGGATGATTGCACCATGTAACTTGATATTGTCCAATCCGTTTTTCATAATGGGGAAAAATTGTCTGAAATCTGAACCCTTGTTGCATTTTTAGACACAGCAGTTTTAGGATTCCTACTTCAACTGTGATTTTAATAGCATTTTAACATCTGTACCAATAATTAAAATATTTTGTTGTGTATTGTATGCTTTGGGCCAGATTCAAGTGTCACTCCAGATTTATGCCAGTGTCACTGAGAATAAAATTTGGCCCTTCATCTTTAAAGCACATTTGAAACATTACCTAATCATCATCTGACTATGGTATATACCCATTTTACTTATGGGGAAACTGAGACCTGAACTCCCACTGCCTTCAGTGAAAGTGGCAAGTGCTCAGCATGCCTAATATCAAATCAAAAGGGGCAGGTTATGAAAAGGGATCAGGGACAGATTTTCAAGTGCTTTATACACACAATAATTGACTTGCACAAGGAATGAGAACAGAACTGGGACTAGCACTCAGGATTTCCTGATTCTCGTTCCTGAGCTCAGAACATACTGATCTATCAGAGCTGACTTGTGACGTATTCCAACGGAGTCAGTTTGAGAAAAGAGTTAATTACTTCTGAAACTTATTTTTGGCCACGATTATTTGGTAGATTCTCTATTCTGAATGGCTGATCTCTTAGAAGTAGAGTAACCAGATGTCCTGTTTTTAAAGGGACAGTCCCTTATTTAAGCCCTCCTGCAGGCGTCCCAACTTTTTCTTAAAAACAGGCAAATTGTCCCATATTTTCTGTCTCCCTCCATCAGTACTGGCAGGTCCCGCTGCTGACTGGATCCCTGCTTGCCAGCTGCCCTGCCACCCAGTGATTGGGGGGTGGGGGAGGTCCAATGGCCAACGATGGGAGTGGGTTTGCAAAGCTGGTGGCGGAGCAAAGATGCAGCACGCGGGGCTGGACACTCCTCTGCTGGTCATCAGCACAGCACCTTCTGCGTTCCAGCTCTCAGCCAGCAGGGCCTTGCCCCCTAGTCCTGTTTCTGGCTACGCAGTGTGAGCTGCGGTGACTGGTGAGTGCAGGCAGGTGCCAGGCAGCGGCCAGTTCCGTGTCGCCTCTGCTGCCCACCCATCCGCCCTTTACGTGCTCTGCCTCGCACTGTCCTCTCCCTGCTTGCCCCTTCACCTCCCAGCCCTGCTGCTCCTCCAAAGCAACACAGGTAGGGCACGTCCTGCTCCCAGCTCTGTGAGGAGAACCAGTCCCTGGTTGAAGCACTCAGCTCACTAACAGCCTGGCCGGCAGGCTCCTTCCTTCCCCCATTGCCTCTGGTTGGGTTGGCCAGGAGGAACCAAGCCCTGCATGTCTCAAAACCTTGCACAGAGCTGGCATGAGGAAGCCTCTCTAGCCCTCAGATGAGCTTGAGTGGTGGTGGTGGGGGGGAAGGGATTTCCAGGCTGTTCACACCCCGAACCTGCAGGCTACACAGCAGCCCCCTGAGCCCTCTTCACCCCTCTTACCACCCCTCCACCATGGCTCCTGCCCCCCCGGTGGGGTGGGGGCTGCTCTGTCCCCTTGGCACCCACCCTCCCCTGCTGAGCCACTCTCTGTCCGGGTTCGCTGAAGCCCCTGCAGTCAGGTTCCTTGGGCCCTGGTGCACAATGCAGCCTTGGGGCCTAACCCCTTCCTGCCCATGCTGTAGCTGGGAGACAGGAAGCAGTGGGTTATGTCGGTGGCCAGCAGCAGCCTGGAGGTGTTAGCTGCCTTTTGACATTGTGCAAGTGCGCAGGCAGGAAGGGATAAGCTGCTTCCAGCCATGGTGTGGGGGTGGGGGGTGTGTGTGTGTGAGGGTGTGCACACACAGAAGAGATAAGCTCTGCAAAGACATGGGCCAGGTCATCCCTTATCCCCTCATCTTCCCCTGGAGCTGGAAGTAGCTCCTGTCCTTTCCCTCCCGCACAGTGCTGAAAGGCTGCTGCTGGCCATATTCTGGTATGAACCCTGGCAGAAATCTAGGGAGGAGGAGCATGTGACCCTGTGTACTCCCCCACCCCACCCCCCGTCAGGAAGACGTGACCCTAGGTACTGGGAGAGGCGGGTCCATCCCGGAGGCCCAGCCAGGTATGGAGAGCAGAGATTGCTGGGTTGGATGGGCCAGTCACCTCTCCCCACCCCCCTGAGTGAGAGAGGTGTACGTGTGTGTGTCACCTCTCCCTGTGTGTGGGTGGGGGGGAGGTAGGGTGTGTGTGTCACTCCTCCCTGTGTGAACCCTAAATCCTTAAAGATAAGAAGGTAAATAAAAAGAATCCAGCTATGCAGTATTTCTTTTTAACAGAGGCACAGTCAACTTGATGTTGATTTGAATATTTATACTTCATAGTTCTGATTGTTTGCCATTGAACTCACTTTAATATGAGTAATTTTACCAGTTGTCCAGTATTCTGCATAGAGAAATATGGTCACCTTACTTAGAAGTGGGCCTTCCTACAGCCTTCATGTGTGTGTATATGCACACCATGCATTGCACATACACAACACCTACACATGTGCTTGAAAAATGTTGACACCTGTGCACACACTTTGAATAGTCTACTGCAGCTGCAAGTGGGCTCAATGAGTTTTATAAGTGCAAAGTCTAACACAAGGGAACCCATAGCTGTTAAGCTGTTGAAATTCCATGCAGAGATGTTTTCCCCATGTAGATGCATGCACACTTTTGCAAGCACGTGTACGAAGGGAGCAGTCTGAAAATGTGCCCTTCCGGCTTCTAGTTAACACGAGAATCTCCCTGCTGAACAGTTCCAGCCCAAGGATGCTGGAAGATACATTTGACATGCACGTGTTTCTTATTAAGTGAAGCTGTCAGAAAAAGGGAAAGGTTTAGATTCCAGAAGTGGTGGAGCTAAAGAGAAGACAAATGGTTGGGCTGCAGCATTACCAGAGAGACAGTCTCTAGCTAAGTCATGCTGCCCCTGCAGCTCATCGTTCTTCACTTCTCACTGTAAGGCTGCAGATACTCCTTTCCAAGCATGTCTGCAGTGAGATTAAACTACAGATTGCAAAACACTTTCTTTTATACCTAATCCCTGTGCTGCAGGCAAATTAGGGAGGAGAATACAGCAAAGAAGCAGGATTAATTTCACTCGGTATGCCTCTCTTGTTGTTCCATGAACATAGGGCCATATTCTGTTACAATGGTGTAAATTCAGACCAGTTCCACTGACTTTAGTATAACAGAGTTGAATTTACATGGGTATAACAGCAGAATTTGGCCTGTGATCTTTAAATTACAGCATCAATTAAAACCCCTTTAATTTCACTGTAGTATTTTTTTTGCAAATTTTCTTTAAGGTTTTTACTCAAAAAGCATAGACAGCCCCACGAGGGTGCTGTTGTGTGGCAACGGAGTACCACATAAATTAAGCAAACTCTGGGTATTATCTCTAAAAATATGTGTTTATAGCTCCCTGCCAGTTTCTGACTAATGCTTTTGTTTGTTGCTATAGTGAACCACACATGAATCTGATAGCCAAAAGCATTCTTATGACTAACCTTCGCTCTCTGGGGACTGAAAAATGGAATTACAAAACAATCTGAGGAGACTGTGGGAGGAAACACCTTTTTTGGCACAAGATCCACCAACATTAAAAAGAAGACTATCGAGAGTGGAAAACATTAGAAATGGGAACTGTGCGGCTGGGCTGGCTTTAACCTACAGTGATCCAAACAGAGCCTCTGTCTAAAATGAAACATAGAAAGTTGTCTTATTTGTGCAGGGAGCAGTACTGGGAGCTCTCACCAGGTGTTGTGGGATGGATCCAAAGCCTTTGGAAATCAATGGCCTCTTGGGATCAGAACCCAAGGCATTCACAGCCTGCTCACTCAAAATCCTTTTATCTGATTCAATGACACATAAGCCAATGGTTTGAATTTTCTCACTTTCTATTATTGTTTGTATTTTGGTAGCATCGCGAAACCTCTACCAAGATCAAAGTCCATTGTGCTAAGCACTGTACAAACACAAAGTGAAAGAGAGTCTCTGCCCCAAAGAGCTTACAGTCTAAATGGACGAGGCACATGACGGGAGAGGAAACGGAACTGATGTGACTTGCATAACACAGCAGATCAGTGGTAGAGTCAGGGACAGAAATCGCCTCCTCCCCCCACATGTTGCCTCAGGAAGACGCGGCCCCAGGAGAGGCAGGTCCGTCCTGTAGGCTCAGCCAGGTATGGAGGGCAGAGATTGCTGGGCTGGGTGTGTCAGTCACCACCACCATCCCTGGGTGAGGGAGGTGTACGTGCTACTGTCCAGGTCACTGGACCAGGCTACCCAGCTTTTTTTGTTTAAAGAAAGAATTTCCTACCTACAGGAAGAAGTTTTCTATCTAAAGAAAAGTTCAAACCATTTCTAAAATAGAATAACTTAATCTATATTCTGCCAGACCACATTTATGTTATTGTTGCTTCATTATTTATTTTAAACAACCCTTTTCTTCCAGGCTGTGCAAATATCAGGGTAAGGTATTATTGTCTATAGGAAAAATCAACATTTTCTATTGATATTAGATATCTGACCACAGCCTGCATGCTGCCTCTTTGTCCAGAATGTTTCCATTATCAAAACTATTTTCAAAGGGTTTCATCATTTGGTGGAGTCCTCAATGGAAAATTATCTGAGCTCTATGTATAGCTCTGTTGCGAGAGATTCCAACAGAGTCTGATGCCAAACAGCCATTGACTTCCCTGTAGACATTAGGAAGTATCTTTTTTTTGACTAGTGAACACAAGATAAATGACTGGGATACAGGATACTGCTATAATTTGAAATGCACATGTCATGGGACTTATACTGTAGCTGCTGATCATTTAATTACATAGCACCAAATCCCCAACTACCCAGATTTCGTTGTGTCGAGCAAATCTTCACTGGACTCTGTGAAACTGATATTATGACATGTTAAATACTAAGGGGAAGCTACATGATCATTTCCATCCTGTACCCAGTAATAACTATTGAATTTGTTTAAAGCTAGCTTTTGAATCAGTTTAACTTTAAATATTTTCACAAAAGATCAAGTATTTTGTCACTTAACTCTTAATTGAATTCATTTATAGGTAGGGCCCTACCAAATTCACGGTCCATTTTGGTAAATGTCATGGTCACAGCATTTTTAAAAATCTTGAATCTCATGGTTTCAGATATTTAAATCTTAAATTTCACAGTGTTGTAACTGTGGAGGGTCCCAACCCAAAAGAGACTAGGGGGTTGCAAGGCTACCCTTGGGTAGTGTAGGAGGCTTCGCGGTATTGCCACCCTTACTTCAGCACTGCTTTCAGAGCTGGGTGGCCAGAGAGTGGCAGCTGCTGGCCGGGCACTCAGCTCTGAAGGCAGCACTGCCACCAGCAGCAGCACAGAAGTAAGAGTGGCAATACCATACTTGTGCACTACTGCTGGTGGCGGCACTGCCTTCTGGGCTAGGGACCTGGCCAGCAGCCACCACTCTCCAGCTGCCCAGCTCTAAAGGTAGCACAGAGGTGAGGATGGTAATACTATGCCCCCCCCCCACAATAGCCAGATTTCACAGTCTGTGACACGTTTTTCATGGCCAAGAATTTGGTAGGGCCCTATTTATAGGGCAACTAACATGAGGCATCTGAGCCACGTACAAAATAAAGACCAAACACAAATAGCTATAAGGCAGTGGTTTGTCCAATTGTGGACTGTCGCTCACTATAGGACTCTGGAACACTTACTGGTGGTCTGGGGAGAGGTCACAGGAGGTCATAGAATGCTGGCTCCACCTCTCTGCTTTCAGCTGCTTCTACAGATGCCCAGGCTTTTCATTAAATGTCTGAAAAGGTGCCAGCCTAGCTGGCTCCGTGCTGTGGACAAGAATCTGAAAGCACCAGCAGGTACTGAAGACACCAGCGTAACAATTAAAAATAGCTCAATATCCTAACGTTATTTATTTATCCACATCAATAACTGCTATGGATGGTGGAGGGATGCCGTGTGATCTGGGCTAGGAGGGAAGATGGTCTGTGCAATCAAAAATGGGGGCAGAGGTGGTCCGCAAAACAAACTCTTGTTCCATCCTGAAGAGCAAAGCGCAAGCAACTAGCCTAACATCACTATTATGATTATTGTTCCTTAGATCTTATATGGCACTTCTCATCCATCGCTCTCAAAGGGCTTTACAAAGGAAGATAGTGATGTTAGGCTGGCTGCTTGCGCTTTGCTCTCCAGGACGGAACTAGAGTTTGTTTTGCGGACCAAATCTCTGTTTTGCAGTGATGGAAACTGAAGCAGCACAGTGAAGTGACTAGCACAAAGTTTCACAAGAAATCAGTGCAGAGCCAAGGCTAGAACCCAACTGTGTTGGAGCTCAGGGCTAGCTCTACAGGACTACACTACCTCCCTCAGCTAACGGGGGAAAGGAAATGCTTCATATTTACTTTCCCATGTCTTCCCTGCTCTCTCTTTGTCAACAGAAACTGAACCAACCAAGCCTGGAGAATGCAATTGTTTCCAACGCTGGCAAGGAAGTCAGTTTGCATTTTTATTGAATCCAGCCCTAAAAGAGAGCTAGGAAATGATTTCTTTGCCAGCTATAGCAGGAGTCCTTTAATTTTATGTATACATATATATTTACTCAAGGAAAGTGCTATGTAACAGATATTAATTATTGTTTGAATAAATGCTTTGTTTTCAATATAGAATTTCAATATTGAAAACAATGTATTTACTCAAATAATAATCAATATCCGTTACATAGCACTTTTCCTGAGTAGATCACAAAGCACTTTACATAGGAGGGCAGAATCATTATCCGCATTTTAGAGATGGGGAAACTGAGGCACAGGCAAGGGAGTGACTTGACCAAGGTCAGCCAGTAGTAGAGCCAGGCATAGAACCTGGGTAATCTGAGTCCCAATACATTGCTTGGTCCAGCTGACCACACTGCCTCCATTATTTTTAAAACATTCTTGTGGCGATTTGATGTGTTTGTGCAGCGCTTAGTATGCAGGAGACCTGGAATAGTAATAACAATGATAACTGATTGATCTAGCTCCCTTTCTTTCAAATCCTACTGGATCAAGATTTGGTAAGTATGCACTAGAATTTATTATATACAATAATAA
Source organism: Gopherus flavomarginatus (assembly GCF_025201925.1). Lineage (NCBI taxonomy): Eukaryota > Metazoa > Chordata > Testudines > Testudinidae > Gopherus > Gopherus flavomarginatus. The sequence continues at coordinate 142,909,546 of NC_066621.1, forward strand.
AAAATCTTCAATGCATTTGTGTTGTACTGGCAGGGGAGGTGGGCCACAGCAGTGGGGCACTGGCGCTGACCTCAGTGAGGAGTTCTCCTTAAAAACTGGTGGTCCGATCAGTGTTAATTTTACATCCCTTTAAAATACAATATAAGACACAGTATCTGTCTAGGGCGTCACTCTCACAGCCTTCCCAGGAGCTACGGATGTTTATTTCTATTTCTATTGAGATGTGTTGGTATCTACTGCTTCTTCAGCTCCCCTATGTATTCCTGTCTGGGTAAGCCTGGATATCTGGGTGATCATCAGCTAGGATATTCCATTACTTGCCTCCCTTTTTTCATTTCAGGGCAAATACCACTCCATTTTTACTGCCAGTCACTATAAGAATCAAGAAATGCTGGACAGGCAGGTTTTGTGGTGCTGCTGCTGTAACTTCATTGCCTGTAGCTCTGGCAAAAGGATATTTCAGAGGAGCTGATCAGTAATTAAAAGGGCAGATGCAGGTAACAGGCATTTTATCACCCCCCACCTATATGCTGGTGTAAACAAAAACACTTTGACATTGAAAGCTGTAGATAACGTAAAATATTTCCTTTACAAAAATCCTGCACTCATGATTTCTCTTGAACACAGAAGTCAGTGTTGCAAAGGTAGCCCTCTGGTCTGACGTTCTGCGCTTCTCTATGACAGCAGACTGTGAGCCCCACGTGTAGCAGGAATAGGACACTGACACTAACTTCTGCTGTGTGGGTCTGAGAGGAGAAACTTGCACTAAGGGATTTACTGAATAAGGGCAGCTATCGCTTTGCCCCAAGCAGCCTGAGCCTAGGAGGACTAGAAATCACTGAGAGTTCTTGGAAGCCCCACAGACAGTAAAACAAACTCAACACCTCCAGAAAAGGTTTCTTTTTTTCTGCTAAAATGCTATTCTTGTTTTTTTTAATCTCACCCTCCCCTCCCCCACCTTCACCCATTTGTCTGTTTTATCCACCTTTTTGGTACTTGGACAGTAAGTTCTTTCGGGGCAGAAACTGTCTTGTTACATGTCTGTACGGCACCTAACAGCATGAAGGCCTTGATCCTTGTTTGTGGCTCTGAGAGGTGCCATCATAATACAAATAATCAGTAGAAAGATGTAATCGGAGTAAGACTACAAGCAGTCTGACTGTTGCTTTTCTGTAAACAATAACTAGCTTGAGAGACCCCAGATTTGACTCTGCCTTCCTCACAGGGACATTTTCAAACTTAGATTTTTATCCCTTGAAAGAGACTTTGTTAGTCCTTCCTTAAAAAATAGGGCTACAGTCATAGTTCAGTGGACGGAGCACTGGAGTGGGAGTTAGCAGACCTGAATTCTAGTCCTGGCTCTGCCCCTAGCCTGCACAGTAACCTTGGGTAGGTTATGTGCCTGCTCTGTGCCTCAGTTTCCCTATCTGTAAGATACGATACTTACCTAATTTGTAGAGCGCTTTGAGATCAGCTGATGAAAAGCGTTAGGTCAGAGGTAGATGGTAGTATTAGCACAAAGGCAGGCTCTCCTAGTACCAACTCATGATGCCCAGGTTCCCTTCTTTGTGAGCCTGGTGTGCTTGAAACTGACCAGACTCATAGGTGTCTCCAAGCAAGCCAGTGCATCAAAATCTGATCACTGTCAGTCTCCAGCTTCCTCAGAAGAACTGAGTCAGCACACCCTGCTTGTTGTTGGCATGTCAGCCATCCCAGATGCTGGGCTGTTATGGCCATATGTAGCCCAATTTTGGAAGGAATAGTGTTTTTTTCACTATTATACATTTTAAAAGAGAAAAATGTGGGAGAGTCAAGTTTTGATTGAGTTGGTGGCACTTAACACCTGTTTTGCACTCACTTTGCACTGGGTAAATTACCCTGCAAGGTGCAGGGCAGTGGAGAATCAGACTCATTGTGTATATCTCTGGGAGCATGCAGTGGGGCTTCGCAGTTCTGTATCCACCCTATTTCGAGGCTGCGCTTTAAAGCATCAATACAGCTGTCAGTTGGTGTTTTAAAGCACGTGAATTTACTTGCAGTTCCCCACCGCAGGCGTGCTGGTAAGAGATAGAGCTTTGATTCCTTGTCCCAGTTCTATGGCTCGGTCAGCATTACCAAGGGACCATGCACCCGTCATGTGGCAGGGGTCAGTATCTGCAGGCTCCAGTGATAACTGTTACAGCTTCCATTAAAAAAAAAAAATCAACTGTAAACCAACCAAAAAGTCCAAGCACAGCGAACGTGGCCAATTAATCAAACACAAATGGAGATGTCAGGGCAAATGACCTGAACCTCCTGCCCGATGAGAGAATTATGTCGCTTCTTATTGGTCATGTGTCAGTACATATGGTCTATAAACCTCAAAGGCTCTCTGATCACATGGCCACCTCTCAACACAGTTCCTTCTGCAATGGCTTCTGCAATGGCTTGGCTGACTGCTGAGGTGGCTTCATTGCCCATAGACTGCTGCTTGCAGGCTTTTCCAGTGTCACTGACTGGGATGCTGTCGGCATTCTCTCCATCCTCAAGAGAGAATAGAATTATCTTTGGCTGGGTTTAGATGTTTTCTGTTCCCGTAGGAGTGCTCCTCAAAGTAGTTATGACACGTGACCTTGGTGTGCATGAGATAGCTGCTACCTTGGCAGGGTGCCAGATGCTTCTCTGTTTGAAAGCGAACATGCTTGCCAACTTTCAATGGGCGTAACTATTTGGCATTCTGACTGCAAAGCTTCTTCTCTTCTGGTTTCCTGGCATGCTCTTCTGTATCCAGGCTTAGCTGTCTTTGACTCTGGAGTCCTGTGTGCAGAACTTGCTGGATTGGGCCCATAATAAGCTTCTTTTCAGATGTTGCATGAGTTTGAAATCTCCTTTCAAGAGCATTGTGAGAACTGAAAAAATTGAACGTCTTCCCCCCTGCCCCGAAAACACCTTGCCTCAAGTCCCCCCTTGTCTAATTTAATCTATTTCAGAGGCATCTAATCTTATCATCTAATCCTGCTATCTATGAGATTTCTGCATCACACATTTTGCATACATAGTGAATTCCTCCTGTTGGGAAACACAGCTGAAAGTACATCTGCCACCCAGCATCCCTCATTGCTGCTGCTTGATGCTTGGCTGTGAAATTATTTCCCACGCCGTTTGTGGCCCACCCTTTAGCAGGAAGGAGTGTTTTGATTTTTAATTGGTAGCAATGTACTTTGCGGCATTCACGTTTAAACTGCAGAAGTGCCCAGGAGATTTATCTAAGTTGGGGCATCGTTGTGCTAGACTCTGCAGACAAGAGTAAATGACAGTACCTACTTGCTACTGCATCTGTCATCAGCCACACTTGGTAGCAGCTGCTATGGTAAATGTTATAGATTGTAAGGCCAGCAGGAATCATTGTGATCATCATCTAGTGTGACCACCTGCATAACAACGGCAGTAGAACTTCCCCAGAATTAATTCCTGCTTCTAGTCTAACAGCTGTGCTTGAGCTGCAGTATAGCTTTTAGAAAAGCATCCAGTCTTGATTTAAAGATTACTAGTGTTGGAGAATCCACCACAACCCTTATTAAGTTGTTTCAGTGGTTAATTACCCAAAACCAATGTCAGTACTTCTCCTTAGAATTCAGTCTGAGGAACCTACAAATCACTGCTATTCTACAACCATCTGTGCCGCTGTCCTGCCTCCCGTTCCTAGATTTACATTTCACCTTTATTATTTCCATTATATGGTATTTTATATTCTAACATTCCCTGTATAACAGGACCTTCTAATCAGAATACCTTTTGAATGCCCACACTCCCATCCATACTGTGCTCCTCATTGGCGATGGTATGGAAATGTTTCTCTGGTCTTCTGCAGGAGGAGTCCTGTGGACTAAAATGGACTTGTGCAGCTGTGAAGTGGGCAATTCTGCTGACTTGGGATTAGTAGTCCTAGGTGGGGAGGAGAAGAGAAACGAGGCAGAGAGCTCCTTTGCAAACAAAAGGCTTGGCATGCCCAGTGGTACTTGTTGGAAATAACTGGCTACTACAGAGCCACTTTCGGCAGTAACCTCCTCTTACAAGAGTCGCATCGTTAGTAGCTGCATACAGTAGAGTCTCTATTTACTTTCCTAAAAACAAATCAGTATATGCAAGAGATTACACACACCCTGAAACTAATCTGCAAGCACTAGGCTTCCTTTTGTGGCTTTTTGGTTTTCTTTTGGATAAACAGGGTTTACATATTTGGCCAATAAAACATACAATTTACCAATTAATTTGTAACTGGTGTCACAACATTTGAGATGTCTGATTTCCTTGCATCAGCCAATACAATTATACCAATCAGCTTCTCTTAAAACGCTAAAGAGAAACAGTTTTTAAAAGCGAAGGTGGATCACTCCTGAGTTAACTTTACCCAATCCATTTCATTCATAAATTCCTGCCAGACTGACTGAAGCAGTTAAATCCACTATGGATATACAATCCAAATGCGGGTCTAGTTTAACACTGCTTTACTAAGAAATATCACTAAATTTATGCATTCCACGATTGTTTCATGCCATGTTTCCATCCAGTTCTCTGCAAATCACCAAAGTAACTGAAATCTCCCTCTATGAATATTTTGCGTGAAATATTTCTAAAAAACATCTTGTTTTCAACTGCTTACCATATTATAATAGTTAATTAATGGTCATATTATGCCCTGGTGCAATAGTTCGTTAAGAGTTTAATAGTGACATATCACCACTCTTATTTTTTCTAGCGATGAATAGCTGTAAATATGAAACCTGATTATAAAAAGTTAGGCTCACAATTGCACACTGCTACCACAACTGTGTAAATAGCCATGTAATTACTCAGTTTGCCAGTATAATGGGGATGGAGTAACTGCTTACTTTAGTTAGGCACAGAATTGTATGCAGATTTTGCTGCACAATTACATGCCTTATTTCCCTTCCCCCTCCATCAGTCCCATAATGTGCAAGAAGTCAACTTTAACTAGTGATAGGAGACGCAAGTCAGATCAAATAATAATCAGCTCAAACTTTCACCTAAAACATGAACCACACCAAAACCTGACCTTGTCTGAGCTTTGAAAATGTTGGGAAATGTTTAATGACATTTTTGCATGCTTCTCTAATCTGCCTCAGCTGATATTAGAAGCAGACATAGTACAGGAAAGGCTCAGCTAGAACCAGGAAATGTTTGCCATCTCATGAGAAAGCTGGTTCTTTTGAAATTTCTGGACTGATTTTTTTATTCTGACCTTGGACTTTCTAATAAACTCGGGTACATTTCACATAAAAAGATTTTTGGATGCTTATCTGAACTAAATGGACACGTCAAACCTTTTTGAGGTTCACTTTCAACTAGCTTTAACCACATTTGTTGGATAGAAGCAGTACTTAAAAATGATTAACTACTACTTATAATTCACTTTTCATCTTCAGAATGCTGTACAGCTGTTAATTAAATAGTCCTCACAATGCGGGTAAAGGAATATCACAGTCCCCACAGGATTTCAGTTCTTGCACATGTACTTTGAGTATTCGCTTTAGTCTAAGACTCAAATTCTTCACCACAGCCCTCCAAATAATTTTGGTGGGGCTGGATGGGTGGAGCAGCATGAGGTCAAGACATGGCAGGGGTAAGAAAAGACTGGGCTTCTGGGCACTGGTGGAATGGTAAGGAATTTTAGATCAGCATTGGCTTAGGGTAAAAGGTTTGGGAGCAGGGGATTTAGTTGGAGATTGGTCCTGCTTTGAGCAGGGGGTTGGCCTCGATGACCTCCTGAGGTCCCTTCCAACCCTGATATTCTATGATTCTGTGACAGCTGGAAAGCGAGCATGTGAGGGGTCCAAGGAGAGTCTTAAGGAGAAGCTTAGCAGGTAATGCTGATGGCCATGGGAACAGTCATTACTTCATTAAGTTAATTTAGGCAGGGGGAGGTGGCGGATTGCCTGGCTTCTGGTACTGAACAAGGAGAGAAAAATGTTTAGCAGATCCCAAACTTTGGAATCTCCATTAGAACCACAATCAGCAGGCACCTCAGAGGATTCATCTCTCAACAGGAGGGTCCTTAGCTCTCAGCATGTGGAGCAAGAACGAAGGCAGAAGCTAGGTAAAGCTGTACTTTAAAACCAGATAGCTGCAGTGATGACATGGCTGTTACAGTTACCTTGTTTGTATACTAAAGTTACAGCCTAATGCTGTTAAGTTAAGTGGAGGGCGTATTTATTCTGCTGTGTGGACAGCAGACTGGATATTTACTATCCTCTTGGACCATTTTCTAATGGCGAGTGTTTTTCAGCTGGCTTGGCAGTGATATTAATCTGATTACTTTTATTTGCACTTGGGCAAAAAAGTAACTTTCTACAGAGACCGAGGAGTCTTTACTTGGCAGATGAAGCTGATCCCTTTGATGCCCCTACTGTGTCATGCGTTTTTGTTTCTGCTCTCTTAAGTTTGGCTTGCGATCATGCGCTGTCACCGTGGGCCTGAACTTGTTCTGCTAGTTGTCAATAGGAGTTTCAACATTGGGAGCAAGATAAGGCCCTGCACATGTTACATCCTTTATTCAGGGCCGGGGCAAGGAAGTTTCACGCCGTAGGCGAATCTTCCACCTTGCGCCCCCCCCCCCCAGCTGCCCTGTGGCAGCTCCCTGCCCCACCTGCCCTGACGCACATCCCCTGTGGCAGCTCCCCCCACAGCCCTGAGGCATCCCCGCGGCAGCTCCCCACCCTCCTGGCCCGGGGAGTCGTGTGGCACCTCCCCCACACAGCTCACCTCTGCTCCGCATCCTCCCTGAGCATACTGCCCCCATTCTAATTCTCCTCCCAGGCTTGCAGTGCCAAACAACTGTTTGGCACTGCAAGCCTGGGAGATGGGAGAAATGGAGCAGCGACAGCATGCTCAGGGAGGAAGCGCTGTAAAAAAAATGGGGGTCAGTGCTTTTTGGAGCCCCCAAATCTTGGCATCCTAGGCAACCACCTATTTCGCCTTAATGGTAGCATCGGCCCTGCCTTTATTGCTTCTGCGTATTAACCAGTCTGGATTATTTTCAGCAACCATTAAAGCCATTGTTTTCCCTCTTTGCCCCACCGCTGTGGATCAGATTGTGAATGACCCCTCGGTCACTGCTTGTTCTCTGACAATCAAGTGTCGATTCCCTTGACTGCTACAGGAAGGCACTGTCCTTCAGTGACTTTATTTACCCACCTAGAGCCTTCGGGGGGTACAGCTACATTTGAGCTGGGAGGGGTGATCCCCAGCTCACGTAGACATACCCAAGCTAGCACAGAAAAATAGTGCGTCCATAGCAGCTGTGTGGACTAGCTGCTCCCAATCCAATCCCATTTCACCCACAGAGTATCTACTTCGCTGCTGGCCTGAGCAGCCACCTGAGCTGCCACAGACATGGTATTTTTAGGTGTTATCTTGAGCACAGCTAGTTCAGGTACGTCCAGGTGAGCTGGGCCCTGCCCCTCCCGGCTCCAAGGAGACGTACCCTTTTTTGAAATAGGAGGGTCATTAAGAAGGATGTAGCACATGAAGGGCCCCATCCTTTCCCTTGCTTCCACCATTCGAGGCAATAAAGCCCTGCCTTACAATATCTGGAGGATGAAGTGTGCCTGGCTACTGAGTGGTCTTAGGTACTCTCCTCTCTCACACCTTTATTCTTCCCATGCAGGGGCCAGGCGCTGCTGCCGTTCACAGGAAGGATCCTTCTCCTCACTTGTCCCAAAGATGGAGCTGAAGCATCTTCCTGACCTCTTCCAACCTGCTAGACCTCCAGGCTGAGTGCCCTAATCTCCATCTGACCCAGCCTCAGAGCAAGCAGAGGGAGCTAGATCCTAGCTAGTCCCTCAGGAGTAGGGCCTTTTCTGGAGGGAGAGGGAATGCTGCAGGCACTGGGAGCTACAGGGAGTGGGATGGGCCGCTGTTGTTGGACTGCCTGGGTATGGAAGGAGAGGTGGCACTAGGATCCAGAGAGGAAGCGAAGTGTGAGAGCTCCAGTTTTACTGCCTTTGGCAGAGGTTGGTCCTGCCTGAGCTATGGAGCTACCCCTGCTTGTACGGAATGTCAGGTCCCCCACCTTCAGGCAGAGCTATTCATGCTTGTGGCTAGGAGATTTCTTGGTGGAAGGTTGCAGCATTATGGAGCCATTCTTTAAATGACCCAGTAGTGTAAGGCTGAACCTGCAGCCGTAGACCCCACAGCAGCATGCTAGGTTGTTCTTCCTGAGGGTGATAGCCCTTACTTTTCCAAAGCGCGTTTTGCTGGCTATATATCATGGACTGAGTTTATAGCACACAGAAATGGCTATCTATATATGATACACTGTAGGTTACTTTCCCACCTTTAAAACGCCCCCATTTCTTCCCTGACTGGTTATTATTTCAACTCCCTAGTGTTTTTCTGGTTCTACAGTACAACAGAGACCCTTTTTTTCAAAGTCAGTATATTCAAGAACAAGAGCTTTGGTGATTCTTTAAAGACTCAACCAAGAAGCATAAATTCTTATTGCTTTGCGAAGAGCAGAATACTTCTTGGAATAAATCATTAAAGTCCAAGTTCTGCCACCCTTATTTACATTGAGTAATATTGTGCCTTTATAACCAACGGCACCTCTTACAGAGTGAAGCACTGGCAGTGTATTATAGACAGATGGTTGGATTTCATTGCAGTGTTGAGCTCCATGTCCAGCCAAAAGTGAATAAAGGCATGTTGACCTCATTTTGGGGAATTCAGATTCATCTCCCAAGATGATTAATAACCTAAAATATCCACTGTCTCCAAACCCCTGGAGAATTATCACTAACAAACCATACAGACACCCCTTCTGATTGAAAGACCTTGCCATCTTTCATACTAAACACAGCTGTACAGTAGATTGGAATTTAGCCATCTTCACTGAATTACTTTTAAGTGCAGAGTATACAGTCAAACTGACTTTACTTTAAGAAGATTTACACAAACTATGTAGCCTAATAGCTGAGTGTACTTTACGAGAGTGCCACACCAAAAATAGTAAAATGACAAGATCAAAGAAAGTTTGTTTATGCTATTTCAGCTAAAAATCTACATTATCCAACAGAGAAGCTAAAGCCAGCATAGAATTTATTAACACTGTAGCAGGACTAGTGCTGTTTTATAGTTTAACTTTTAAGGTTATTGCAAATAAATGTTTCAATCCCACTTGTTAGTTTAAAAAGAAAAAAGAATCAGCAGCCCAATAAAAAGTCCTCAGGCATGATGCATTTTATGCTCCTGATTAAACTCCTAAAACACTGTATATACGAGTACGCTAGCATAAAGTTTTGAGAGGAAACTCTCTTTAGGGCTGTGAATAGTTTATATACGGTTATTTTTTAGTATAACAACCTGTAGAAGAAAAACAATTACAGTTATCATGATAATTATATGGAGTAGAATTAAATCTTCAGAGTGTCATGTTTCACAAATCACAGAGAACAACTGTCACTTCTGTGGTACAGTCCCATCTGTTTGGTGTCTTCTAATTTGAAAAATGTTGTCTTTTTTCTATCAAAGACTTTAAAGCTGCCAGATCTTTCTCTGGGTAGCTACAAATGCAATGCTGCCCCACTTCAAATCCCCTGGCATTGAATGTACCATTATGTTAATCTGATCAAAGATCTTTAAGGTGCACAGTAACTGTGTTGATGGGATTATATAAGAACCTAGATAGGTAGACAGACAGATCATAGCCAGGTTTTATTAGCAGGTTTTGCTGGAGCAATCTCCCGTAGGAAAGATATCTGAGATCCCATTTGCACCAGCAAGGTTGTGCATCTCTGTCTTTAAAATCTTTGAGGGTGTTTCTAACCTCAGATACTACCAATATATAGGGTGCTTAGTGCCATGCACATATATTATGACTCTGTATATATTGTATATGGTATTTATTATATACAGTGCACATATATACAGTATCCCTCTTGTGGGAGCATTATCTACTGTAAAATACAACTGTATGCATACAGTGGAAACCACATGTAGAAGAATCATCTTCATGATAAGACAACTTCATTTGCAAGCAAATTGCACATTGTGGTGCATTGAAACAATTTGGGAGTAGGATTTTAACTTAGTACAAACAGCTTTACTATGTCCTAGTTCACTGTGAGGGGTTTCACTGTAAAGTATATAGAGTGGGGAGGAGGGAAAGATATGTGCCTGAAATGGACAAGTTGTTGAATCTTAAGATGTGTGCAGGACTCAAAGCTGATTGTACACTGAAAGCTTTTGATATCTATGTGTGTGACTGAGAATGAGATCAGAACATTCTCAATCCTGCTGTGAACTCGCTTGCTAATGTGTAACACTGCTTCTCCAAATGCAAGAACTAAGCAAATGAGATGTGGAAGCACTTAACTCTACGCCCAGCCACATGTGTTATATTTGGGTGCACCTTATTTTAAGTCTCAACTATTTTCCTCCCTCAGCATCACCAGATTTCCGATGGTCAGTATATGTGCATGTCTGTGTATGTTTCACTGATCTAGTGCATAGCTGGTAGCATGGCACCTTTATGACAGTCATTATATCAAAGCACACATGCAGCTACAATTCTAATTTAAGAGCCCCTTCATTTATTGCAAACGTGCGCACACTGCATCATAGAAAGAGAGAGGGATGTTTAAACAAACTTACCAAAAATAACTGAAGTTCTCAAAAGTTGCCCTGAAGTTGAAATTGCCCAGAACACCAATCCAGAGCCTGCCCCCCCAAGCTCTCGCTCTTTCTCACTCTCTCTCTATTGCATTTGGAATATGGGCAGTGCAGAAATCCAGCAAAACAATTTTCCTTCTATGTGGACTGGGGCGTTTCTCTACAGTCAGAAAGGGAGTGGCTGAGCCCCGGTGAGGCTTGTTGCCATACCCTAAGCCAAAGAGTGCAGTCGCAGATGACATAGCCTGTGAAATTCAATACCCACTGTCCTGAAGCAACAGCTGTAATGCTTCATTTAGGGCAGGACTGAACTCTGCGCTTGCTAGGAACTCACACTGGAGTGTAGAAGGAAAGTGTGGGTTTCAATACATGCTCTGTCTTTGTCCCACTGTGAGCCTGCGACTGCAAGCACTTGTATCTGTACAAGGTGGAGAGACAAGCACAACTTCCTTGTGACTGAAAACACATCGGGGATGAGAGAGAAAGCAAATGAAACATCTCTTTTCCTGAGATCCATTCCCAGGCATAACTACGTCATTAACAATCTATTTGTACTGGATATAGCTTCTCACACCAGCTCAGTTCTAACACACAATTCTTTTCATCTTCTTTTATTGTCAACAACTTATTACTGTTAAAAATTGGACACTGAAACTAACAGATCTGGCTGCACCGTTTGCTTATCTCACATACGTGGTACTGTGAGTTAAAGCTAGGGAGTGCCATTCTGTTCTTACTGCTGTCTTGGCAATGTGTCCTGATACTAAGACATGAGGAAAGTTGCTTAGCATTGGCAAAAACTGGTTTGCTCAAGTTCAGAGTTCCTCCCCTCTCCTGTTTTCTAATACCCACCTCCCCAAGAGAAGTCATGGCAGTGACTATTACGCTTCCAGAAATCAGGGCAGAGGAAATGCAATGCATCAGTGTTCCCTCCAAAGAGTTGTTCTAATTTTTTACATTCGCTAAAACATGTAGGGGCCCAGGGGATACTGCAAAACGCAAACTGGAAACAAAGAGAGAGTTGGGAGTGTCCCACAATGTGTCCAGCTACTTTGCCAACACACCAGAGCAGAACAGAATAGGTAAAAAATATGCTAGCGAGGGGGAAATGACTGTGTTTGCAGGGTTGCTTCATTTCACATCAGGGCAGATGTTGTATAGTTCGGCATTTTTAGAGCTTGAAAAATATTTAAACATGCAGAATTTGATACACTAAATGTTCTTTAGACCTGAGTTTATAAAACAGAGGTGTTCCTAATTTGCACACACATTTACTGCATCTCCATGTGGCAAACAGGTATTTGCTCATGAAAATCAGCTGTATAAGTTTGTTTTATTTTGTGCGTGCAGAGCCCCACACTTTATAAAAATCAGGTGCCAAACACTGAAATGTGTACAGGATAAAACCAATTTTGGTGTTTATCTAACACCGCAAGTAGCTTTACAAATCAAATAAAGGCAGAGCACCAGATTGTTAAAGGTATTCATGCACCCAGAGTCCCTGTCCTAACAAATTTGCCATGGAAACCAAGACAAATACAGAAGGTGCAGGTAGCAAATACAGGAAGAGTTTAAGGGAGGGGAGGGGAGTTTAAGGGTGAGGTTATGTGGATGCTTGGGCAAGCAGTGCACCTGTCAGTAAACCTGTCTATTACATGGGGTATATTACAATGGTTTATAAGTCTCCCCAAAGCAATGTGTTTTTATGTGAGGCCTATGGTACAGAGGCAGCATGAAGATGGTCTTGGGCATCAGGAAAAAGAGCATGGGCCCAAAATCCTTGAAGGTATTCATAGAATCCAGGGTCAGAAGGAACCATTGTGATCATCTAGCCTGACCTGTATAACACAGGCTATAGAACTTCCCCAGAATAATTCCTAGAGAAAAATATCCAATCTTGATTTTAAAATGGTCAGTGATGGAGAATCCCCCATGACCCATTGTAAATTGTTCCAATTATTAATTACTCTCACAGCAAAAAATGTACACCAGTCTGAATTTGTCTAGCTTCAATTCCAGCCACTGGATCCTGTTTCACCTTTTATCTTCTGGACTGAAGAGCCCATTATTAAATATTTGTTCCCCATGTAGGTACTTATAAACTATAATCAAGTCACCCTGACCTAGTCTTTCTTAAACTAAGTAGCTTGAGATTCTTGAGTCTATTACTAGAAGGCAGGTTTTCTAACCCTTTAATCGTTCTCATGGCTCTTCTCTGAACCTTCTGCAATTTATCAACATCCTTTTTGAACTGTGGGCACCAGAACTGGGCACAGGATTCCAGCAGCAGTTGAGCCAGTGCCAAATACAGAGGTAAAATAACCTTTTTACTCCTACCTGAGATTCCCCTGTTAATGCAGCCCAGAATTTTTTGGCCACAGTGTCACAGTGGGAGCTCATATTCCACTGGTTCTATCTGACCACCCCCTCATCTTTTTCAGAATATCTGCTTCCCAGGATAAAGTCCCCCATCCTGTAAGTGTGGCCCACAGTCTTTGTTCCCAGATGTACACATTTACATTTACAACAATTTTTTTGCTTGCACATAGTTTACCAAACAATCCTGATTTGAATCAGTATTTAGTTGCGTAACTCCTATTGAAATCAAAAAGAGTTAGGCACCCAATACCTTTGAAGATCTGGGCAACAGAGTTTTGGTGAAGTCAGCAGAAATAACAGGAGTGAATTCCAGAAGATGAGACATGGAGCAAGGGCTCTTTAATAGCTAGTTAAGGGATGGTCAGACTACGGCCTGCAGGCCAGATCCGGCCCCTCAGTGCTCAGATATGGCCGGCACCACGTCTCTGCGGCCCCTGGGTGAGCGGGCAGAGGGCTCCATGCATTGCCCTTGCCTCCAGGCACTGCCCCCTGCAGCTCCCCTTAGCCGGGAACAGGGAATCGCAGCCCATGGGAGGTTCCTGGAGCGGGGCGGCGTGGGGCCAGGGCAGCGATGCAGGGAACCTGCCGTGGCCCTGGTGCGCGCCGCTGCCTCCTCAGAACTGCTTGAGGTAAGCGGGGCCAGGCCGGAGCTCGAACCCCTCCTGCACCCTGCCCCACAACTTCCTGCTCTAAGCCCCCTGCCTGCACCTCACACCCCAACGCCCTGCCCTGAGCCCCGTCGTACCCCCCACTCCCCTTCTGCATCCCAACGCCCTGCCCTGAGCCCCGTCGTACACCCCACTCCCCTCCTGCATCCCAACCCCCTGCCCTGAGCCCTGTCGTACACCTCACTCCCCTCCTGCATCCCAACGCCCTGCCCTGAGCCCCGTCGTACACCCCACTCCCCTCCTGCATCCCAACCCCCTGCCCTGAGCCCTGTCGTACACCTCACTCCCCTCCTGCATCCCAACCCCCTGCCCTGAGCCCTGTCGTACACCCCACTCCCCTCCTGCATCCCAACCCCCTGCCCTGAGCACCGTCGTACACCCCACTCCCCTCCTGCATCCCAACCTCCTGCCCTGAGCCCCCTCATACACCCCACACCCCTCCTGCATCCCAACCCCTGCCCTGAGCCCCCTCATACACCCCACAGCCCTCCTGCATCCCAACCCCCTGCCCTGAACCCCCTCATACACCCCACACCCCTCCTGCACCCCAACCCCCTGCCCTGAGCCCCCTCATACACCTCACACCCCTCCTGCATCCCAACCCCCTGCCCTGAACCCCCTCATACACCCCACACCCCTCCTGCATCCCAACCCCCTGCCCTGAGCCCCCTCGTACACCCCACACCCCTCCTGCACCCCAACCCCCTGCCCTGAACCCCCTCATACACCCCACACCCCTCCTGCACCCCAACCCCCTGCCCTGAACCCCCTCGTACACCCACACCCCTCCTGCATCCCAACCCCCTGCCCTGAACCCCCTCGTACACCCCACACCCCTCCTGCATCCCAACCCCCTGCCCTGAGCCCCCTCATACACCTCACACCCCTCCTGCATCCCAACCCCCTGCCCTGAACCCCCTCGTACACCCCACACCCCTCCTGCATCCCAACCCCCTGCCCTGAACCCCCTCATACACCCCACACCCCTCCTGCATCCCAACCCCCTGCCCTGAACCCCCTCATACACCCCACACCCCTCCTGCATCCCAACCCCCTGCCCTGAGCCCCCTCATACACCTCACACCCCTCCCGCACCCCTACCCCCTGCCCCGGCCCTGAACGCTATTTCCCCACCCAGATGTGGCCCTCGGCCCAAAAAGTTTGCCCACCCCTGAGCTAGCTAGTTTCTTTCCTTTCCATGCCCAAACCCCAAGGAGGATCATTTGTACAGTGTCATGGGCCCAGCCCAATTCCCACGGAAATATCCCTTTGTCTGGATACCATGCACCCAGCCTTCTCTTATTGGTGGGTGAGTCAGATGACATGGTTACTTGTCGGTATCGCAGGCTGAGCTGGGCATTTCAATCCTTGGCACTCGCTGTTTGAAATATGAAAATGTAACATCTGGTGCAGCTTTTCTGCCTAGTCAGTCAGGAGGGTGTTAGCATGTGACAAAGATTTCTCACACCTGGTATGCAAAACTAAGAGCCACAAGCTGACAGAAGTCAAAGGTGGCTCAGCTGGATTCAGACATTTGACTCTTTGGAGCCAGCCATTATATATTGCCTCTCTTTGACCTGACTGGCTAGTCAAATTTCAAGGCCCTGGGGATGTTCAAAGTGGGAGTAAAAATTGATAGAGACTAGTATATTCTTTGATGCTGTCTTGTTTATTAACAAGGAATGTACAAAGTCCTGCTTCTCTGAGTGCAGGAGGAACCAAGAGCAAAAGAAGACATTTCTTAGCTTACAGCCTCAAGTCTCTTTAGCCAACGCCAGACCCAAAAGCTCTTTTTCTAGCTTTTTCCAGGGTTGCAATGTGCTTACAGGTTGCTGCCTCTCTCTCTCTCTCTCTCTCACATACACATACACTCACAGTCTGCTTCTTTCTTGCTCTCTCTCTCTCTCACACACACACACACACACACACACACACACACACACACAGAGTTGAACCCTCTGCCCACATGGCGCTGGTTTCTGAGGATTCTGTTAGGTCTTGTTTTAGGTATGGCCCCGTAACTCTTACAGCTATTTCAAATGAAGGGCATGTTCACACATCAGTTTCAATATGGTTTTAAGTCAACCCATAACAAGGATTAACCCAGCTAATAATACACACTCATATATTCACAGTATCCGAGCAGGGACCTGGCGGCATTTGTAAAAGCAGCAGTGTGTGTGTTTTCCCATTCCAACAACATTTACTAAATATTTTGTTGTGGGAGGAGATTTCCTACTGAACACAAGAAAAGAGATTGACGTCTCTGTTGACAGAAGCAGGCTGCTTCTCCAAAACACAAATGAACTTGGAGGGAATGAGCATGTTCTGTATTAAGGATATTTGAGAATATATATGTACATCAGTTAGTATCCTGTTTCTAACTTGATTTCAGAGTTGAACAGATGGCCATCAGTGCTACACCGATAACCCCACTACTTCAACAAGTTTATTGCACTGGTTTAATAGATATAGTAGAACCCCAGAGTTACGAATTGATCAGTCAACCGCACACCTTATTTGGAACTGGAAGTACACAATCAGGCAGTAGCAGAGACTAAAAAAAGCAAATACAGTACAGTGCTGTATTAAACGTAAACTATTAAAAAATAAAAGGAACGTTTAAAAAAAAGATTTGACAAGGTAGGGAAACTGTTTCTGTGCTTGTTTCCTTTAGGTTAAGATGGTTAAAAGCAGCATTTTGCTTCAGCATAGTAAAGTTTCAAAGCTGTATTAAGTCAATGTTCAGTTGTAAATTTTGAAATAACAGCCATAACATTTTGTTCAGAATTACGAACAACCTCCATTCCCAAGGTATTCATAACTCTGGCTACAGGCAGGACTATGCTACAGTAGAATCTCAATCTATATTGCTTTGTTCTATTGGTACTAAACCATTTTATACTGTCTCAAATACATATAAGGCATAGGAGTATTAAGAAAAGGAGACTTCAAGCACCTGTTTATGTAATCAATAACTTCCCTACTGAGTCATGATTACACCAAGCTGGTCATTCCCTTAATCATTCTGCTTCTATAGAAGTGGCCTATTCTTCTGAGTGTACTGTCCAGCTGCTCTAATTCAGGGTTGGATTCTAGATAAAGCCTTTAAAATGTCTCTTTAATTTTGAGACATCTGTCAAGAAAATGTAAAGAGAAACTCTTTGCAGCGTGCAAAGGCAATGACTAAAGTTCTTGGCTTCTGCATTTACATGCCAGTGAGATTTGTTACATGATCTGATCTTTCCTCTCACCTTCTCCACCTCACCTCCAACAGCACTTTCATGGCTCACTCTTACAGATTTGTTGTCTTCACTTAGATTCCATGGGAAGACTAAAATATGCAAAAGAATGATGAACATTCTGCATGTAAATTTCATTAAAATACCAAACCCCTCATGGGCTGATCAGGTGTCAGTTCACTGATGCCCCTGGATTTACACTAGACCCAATGGGAAGTTTCTCCAATTATCTTTTTTCTGTAACTAACTAACTAACTAGCAATTATAACAAAATAACCTGTTAGATATTTGCAAAAACAAACCCAAAAAATGGAAACAACATGTTCAGAGAGATAACAAAACATACCACATCCAATTTATAAATACACATAATGTCATGTGAAGTATGTGAATGTTTGATGAGTCATTCTTTTCAGAATTGTGGACATTTGGACATTTTGAGGAAAAAAATGAGAAAACTCTGAAAACCTAGATAGATAGATAGTGTCACACTCACAGGGCTAGCTACATTTCTGTCCCTTTCCTGGTCTCTCTGCACACCCTCAGTTGTCAGGCCTCGCGCCTTTACCTATCTGGAGTGGAACTGCACAATTCTCCCACATCTTAGACCAGCCCTGGACTGCAGTGCCCTATGCATCAACTGTGCTTACCCAGCAGGTCTGAGGTTCTTTCCTTGTGAGACCAGAGGTGTACAGTGATTAGACAACCAGTGTATTGTTCATTTTAACAGTAGGAACCAAAGAATTTAGAGAAAAAAGGATTTTAGAAAACAGTCTACACTCGTCTATCTTACCTAAAGACTTACCAACCTCTGATGGTAAACTAGGTAGGCCTAGCTTCTTCAGATGCCCCAGGGGATGACTCTATTTCAATCAGGTTCCCTTGAACAACTTCCCCCCCTCTTGAGAGAGAACCCCTTTTAAAAATGCTATAGTCGCTTTCTTCTTCTGTGTCCCCGGGCTTTGGTCGTTCTAATCTAGACAAAACTAATCTGGTAGACTCAGCAGAAGATTGATCATAGTCCTCAGAGCCACTGGTTCTGCCATTATCCCTTAAAAGCCCTCAATGTTTGCTGAGGAGTAGCTTATCTTGATCCATTCTTTTCCTGCTTGTTTTTCTTTGCAGCCCTCTATTAAACTAGGTCAATATAGCTACACACTAAAGATCCCAACAACTGGATCAACATACTGTCTTCATGAACTGTTAGAGAGCAACTCCACTTCTGTCACAGATCGATAGGAAGGAAAATTCTGCTGGCTGCTTTGAGGAAATAGAAATTAGTCTCTATATTTAATATATGTATAACTTTTAAGGCTACTGACTAACAAGAGTACAATTCTCAGGCTTCAGATAAACTTTTAAAAAGTGTGTAAGTGACACTTTTTAAGCGGTCCGATGTCTCATTTTCAAGAGAGACTTAGCCTAAGTCTAACTGAAAGTCAAGGGGATTTAGGACCCCAAATGCATGAGTTAGTTTTGAAAATTGGACTTAGGAAGTCACTTAGATGCTTTTGCCCTTGAACAAGAATGGTTCTAGTTTACTACGCATCTTACATTAAAAAACGTATTAATTTTAATACTAATAACCACTATACAACACATGTACTTGTTGATACAATGCTAATGTCTCCATATCAGCCTTTCTTGTACAAAATCAGCCAGATGGCATGTAGGCATATAATCTCACAAACTATGAGTGTTTGTGTATAGAAAGTTAGGTTTCAATGCTGTCTCCCATAAGCAGGGCCGGTGCAACCATTTAGGTGACCTAGGCGGTCGCCTAGGGCACTAGGATTTGGGGGGTGCCATTTTCTTCGGCAGCAACCGCTGCGGCCGGATCTTCGGCCGCCCCGGTTGCCACAGGCATTTAGGCAGAGGGAACTGGGACGGGAGCATGGAGAGGGCTGCCTGCAGCAAGTGTGTGTGTAGGGGGGCGCGACACGCAGGGGAACTCCCCGCCGCAGCTCACCCCTGCCCCGCCTCCTCCCTGAGCACACCGTGGCCGCTTCACTTCTCCCGCCTCCCAGGTTTACGGCACCAATCAGATTAGGTGCCGCAAGCCTGGGAGGCGGGAGAAGTGAAACAGCGATGGCGTGCTCGGGATGCTCGTGCATGGAGCAGGAGTGAGCTGGGGTGGAGGGGGCGCCTCGGGGTGGAGGGCGGGGGGTGGGGAGCTGCTGCGGGGGGGGCTCAGGGCAGAGGGGGGGAGCTGCCGCAGGAGGGCGCGGCTCAGGGCGGGGCATGGAGGGGAGGGCGCAAGGTGGAAGTTTTGCCTAGTGCGCGAAACATCCTTGCACCGACCCTGCCCATAAGAAGTCTTAGTGTTGGAGATTAAGGGCCTGACTCTGATGCTGGTAAATTCAGAGTAATTCCAGTGTAGTTAATGGGTATAATTCAATGACAGTGGTGTCACTGATATCAGAATCTGGTCTCAAATCGTCCTGCATGTCCTCTCTTTTACATATGTTTCTCAAATGAGACTAAAATCTCTATCATCGCACCTAATCACTCTCTGCTCAGCCAGTCAGATAAAGCCACAGATATTCAGATCTCTGGGAAAGATAAACTAACATCAATGTGTCCATAGTATACAACTGTGTAGCATTAAAAGCCTAATCAAAATAAATAAAAACAGACACCTGTATTATAAAGAGACAAGATGATATATTTTATTGGACAAACATCTTTTGGTGAGAGAAACAAGCTTTCAAACCACACAGAAGTTGGTCCAACAAAATATATTCCCTCACCCACCTTGTGTCTCATCTTCTGGGACCGACATGGCTCCAACTACACTGCATACCTGTATCATAAGACAGTCAAAAGCCCTATGCTGGCATAAACTAAACCCAAAATATATTTTCGGTGCTGGTGGTGTTATCCTTCTAATGAGTCAAAAACTGAAACCCAAATATTCAGATTATTAAGCAATGTAAACACAGAGTATTCAAAGCAGCCAGCTAGAAATGAAACAATGAAATATGAACA
This sequence comes from Gopherus flavomarginatus, assembly GCF_025201925.1. Classification (NCBI taxonomy): domain Eukaryota; kingdom Metazoa; phylum Chordata; order Testudines; family Testudinidae; genus Gopherus; species Gopherus flavomarginatus. The sequence goes on from NC_066621.1 coordinate 142,929,491, forward strand.
TTTCTGGAGTGATCCAGAAATATCCTGAAAGAGAAGAGAGGAAAAAAATGATCTCACATAGGACAGTCTCTCTCTTTGTCCTGTCCTGATTCTCTCTTTTACTCTCAGTCCTGAATTCTACCCCATTGGACCTTAGAGCACAAGGATAGACCCACAGGAAACCAGAAAGACCAGATCAGAATGAACCAGAAAAAGGAGGACAACTGGATCAACTGACATTGCAACCACAGAAACAAACTATTCTGGTTTATGATTAAAGCTCTTGCTCAATTATGACCCCCTTCCTATGGCCCAGTTGTTCCAGGCTCTTATATAGATGCCCAGAGGCCAGAGAGGGTCAGCTCTGGATTTAAAGAAACTTCCCGATACCTTGCAAGCTCCTGACAGGGATCAGGGGAAAAAAATCAAAGTCCCGTTGCTCATGGAAGTGACAGGACTGCTTTCTCAGTGCACCCATAGGGTGCACTTTGCCCCAAAAGGGGTAGGGAAAGGAAAGGAGGAAGTGGGGCTATGGTGTGCTGACACTCCACACCTGCATGAAGAGCAGGCCATGAACACCACCAGATGGTACCAAATGTAATCTCCATACTCACCTGGGAGCATAGAGAGCTCCCCCAGTGGCAGGGACAGCTCTAGGTATTTTGCCGCTCCAAGCACGGCAGGCAGGCTGCCTTCGGCAGCTTGCCTGCGGGACTCCCCGGTCCTGTGGATTCGGCAGAAGCCTGCGGGAGGTCTGCCAAAGCTGCGGGACCAGCAGACCCTCTGCAGGCATGCCGCTGAAGGCAACCTGCCTGCCGCCCTTGCAGCGACCGGCAGAGCGCCCCCTGTGGTTTGCCACCCCAGGCACACGCTTGGCATGCTGGTGCCTGGAGCCGCTCCTGCCCGGTGGTGATGTGATCCTGCACTGCCCTCAGTAAAGGGCTGTGACTAAATGGCATTAGTTATTCCATAGTATATTTTTCCTGTTTCCCCTACTTTTTCCCCTACTTGTCCTATCTGTCTTAATTCTTCAGGCAACTTGGGTTAAGGATTCGCTGCCTAGAATCCCCACGTGAAAGCTATCCTGGCAAGCTGAAGATATAACCGGACTTGCACTTGAGAAGAGAAAATCAACGAGGAACTGAGAGCATCACAGGAAAAAGAACATCCTCTTGCGCAGGAAACAGAGACCAGAATGGGATGGATTCCTGCAAGTGTCCCTGCCCAGAGTGAGCTAAGCAGCAGTGTTCAAACCACTGAAATAAGAGTGGTGCAAGACAGAGGATTTCTCTGTTTTGCACAATGTCATTAATCAATATAGCATTTGACTGCCTCAGCTCTTTTCTTACTACAAGTTCCTGACTAGAGCTGGTGAACATTTTTGAAATTTTGATGAAATTTGAGGTGAAAAAACAAGAACATTTTAAAATATTTTTTCATATTTTTCATTTTTTTCTGTTTTTTGACCAACTACACAGGTACTTGAAATGTTTGGATTCTTCAAGAAAAGGGTAAAAATTATTTTAAAAATTCATTAAATGTTTTCCCACATTTTTCCTAACAAGCTCTATTTTTGACTAACCGTACCACTATCCTTCTCCTTACTGATACTTTGTGTGTTCTTCTTAACACTACCTGTCATTAGCCATCTGTCCATATTTCACTGTTACATACAGATATAGTTCTAGTGTGACTTATACAACCAAAACAAAAATCCTGACTATGTTCTGAGCCCAGCTGAACTGAACAGTTGCTGGGGGACTGAATCCATGCTGTATGGTGATTGGAGGGGTGGGCTCTGTACATCAGCATGTCTGGGTATTTGTGTTTTCACTGGTACATTTTGTCTGGTAAATTAACTACCGTACTTTATATAACAAATTCCCATGGAATTTTACAGCTTTGTCTGAGTAGCCTATTATGGAAATGCAACAAATAAAATAATTGATAAATAAAATCCACCCCTTTTCCTCCCCTTTTTTGTTTATATAAATCATTGAAGCTGTAGCTAGAGGAGCAGAAATAAGTTAAGCATCACATGTTGGGATTGAGGGCTCCTGTCCTTTGCAGGCTTTACAAAGAGTTAAACATTTTGCTTCTTGTGCAAGTAAAGATGTTGACAGTGATACGGCTGCAATCAGCTCATATGACAAAGACTATAACCAGAAGTGGAAGTGATTCAGAATTAATCCTTCTTCAGTCCTTTCTCTAAACCAAAAGATCTCAACAAAGAAGGGCTAAACAATGGGGTTTCCATGAAATCTATAGAGGACATGCTGACATGAGCAAGGCAAAGGAATAATTGGGAAAGAAAGAGAAAATGATTAGGTTACCCTGAAAGTGAGGGGTCTCATCTGGATATGGCATTAACAGTGGAATAGGGGTTATAAATGCAACAAGGGTGAATGTGATCCCCATGCGGAGGGTGAACAACAGGCTGTCACCGTTTATTTTATTTAAAGTAGATTTTGTAATGTGGTATTACACCACCGTGGGTTTAGCCTATGCACCACTAAGTCTCAGTCAAAATAGGAATTACATGGTTTTTAAGTGGTCCCTTGTGGTGGCTGTCTGTACAGGGGTGAATTTCATCCACAGTGACTACTTGCTGAGACAGCTGTACCACAGACCCTAGAGAGCTGGGACCCTTGCCTGTCACTTATTACTGGATTACTAATGGTCATAGTTGTGCTCTGGTGTTTGGTCACGATGTGTCAGACTTGGCAATTGGTGGCAAGGAAGGGACTAGCTCCTGAGTGAAGATGGGCTCCAGAGAGCAAGGAAAGTGAGAGAAATTAAAGGCAGCAAAGAATCCTGTGGCACCTTATAGACTAACAGACATTTTGGAGCATGAGCTTTCGTGGGTGAATACCCACCTCGTCGTATTCACCCACGAAAGCTCATGCTCCAAAACGTCTGTTAGTCTATAAGGTGCCACAGGATTCTTTGCTGCTTTTACAGATCCAGACTCACACCGCTACCCCTCTGATACTTGGCAGAAATTAAAGGAGCACCTTTTAACTGAGAATGGCTTAACACAGTTCCATTTTGCTTGTCCAGGGCGAGGGTCTCCTCTTAGCTCACCTAGTAGAAGGGCTTTGTGTCCCATGCTTTTTAGGTGTGTGTGAACATGGCCTAGGCGAGTGGAAAGATTCAGGATGTGACAATAGGACTTATTGTTCCCGTTCTGAAGTCAGCTGTTCAGGTAGGATTTACTTCTTAATAAAATGAGTCCCCTCATTGGTGTCAAGTATCCGCCTGTTATTCATGGAACTGGATAGATTCACGTGTCAGTGAAATTTGATGTTTTAGATATGGCATTCACTGCTCGTGTTAATTCTCTGTGTATGTGACATCCCTGGGACGTGGATATGATTTTAATTAATTAGATTTGAGGATTGTAGGTGTCTTGATTTCCTGAGAGCTGAAATTTATGATCAAGCTGTGTGAAATTTACCCCAAAGCCTCATGCCCCACTTAAGCCCTCGAAATAGGACTTGACTTGTCATGGGCCTTGGCAGAGACCACCAAGCCTGCAAATAGTGGAGGGGCAGAGGGCAACCGGCTTTTGCAGTGTTACTGAGCATGCTCAGTACAAACCAAGCAGCAAATCTGGGTGGAGCACCTGATACGCCCCAAGACTCCCTGGCGCACCGCCTCTGTGTCTTGGGCTGGTCCATCGCATGGGCTGAATATCACACACTGTAAATAAACCCTGTGGGACCTCTAGGACCTGTGATGGCGAGGAACTCACTTTTTGAGGAAGAAGTCAGAGTGATAGGATCCTGTGCAAGATAGTTCAGAACAACACATTTCCTTGCTTTCTGCTTGTTTGGTTTGTTGGTTTGATTGGACTGGCTAACACAGGGCCCTAGAGACCAGTTTGTGGGAAATGGCAGTTGCAGCAAAGTGTCCAGATAGGATTGCTGGCTCTGCAATAGATTTGCTGATGTTGGCTTGATCCTGTGAGATTCTAAGGCACCTTCAGGTCCCAGTGAAATTGACAGAAGTTAAGTCTCTCAGGATATGCTCAGCATCTTGTAGGACCAGGCCCTTAGGGTCCCATGTCTGCTCCCATTGAAGTCAATGGGAGTTTTGCCTTTAACTTCAATGGCAGCAGAGTGGAGCCCTCTGCTCTCTTTGCCTCAGCTTCTCCATCTGAACAATGGGGAGAACAATGCTTATCTACCTCATTCATGTTTTTAAAGCACTTTGAGATCCTCAGAAGGAAGGTGCCGTAGAAGAGTAAAATATTCTTATTGTGATTAGCAGTGAAGCACATCTGGTTGCTATGTATGCAGCCAGAAATTCTAATTATTTTAGATGCTACTTGCCATGAGAGTTATTTTGAACAGCATAAATAGAAGATTGAGGATCTGATTATGGCTAGAGTTAAAAGACATGATTATGTGTAATAAGTAAAATGCACTGGGTATCTGCCAAAGCCACAGAACAAACATAGTGTCTGGTAGATTGAACTGAATCTGTGTTGTTTGAAGTGGAATGCTTATGAGTGGTACAACTTGTCAGGTAGCATGCACCAAAGGGAGGGATTGCTCATAATTCTGACATATTGAGAAACCCTTTTCCTCATCGCTTCCCTCCTCCCCCAAGAAGTCCTCTGTTTTGTTTCAAAATTCTCTACATTTGGTGTATTTCAGTTTGTGTATTGGCCCCTGCTTGTAAGTGACTTTTGAATGGCCATTGTTATCCACCCTAGAACAAACTCTTGAGCTAATAACTAATGGAACATGATTTGATGATCTAGGAAAGTGGTGCACTGAGCTAATGTTCAGTGTATGCTGCTCTGTTTGATTGGCTGCAGTTGTTCATAAATAGAAATCAAAGAACCAAGACTTTATATTGTTTCGGGAAGAGAGATTAAACATTTCAGAAGTATTCCAGCATCAAAGTTTGAAGTCAGTCTCTTACATCAGCTCAGTGAACATGGAGTTAAATGGAAAGGCTATACAGACAGAAAGCGCCTGAAAGTCAAAAAAAAAAAAAAAAACCCACCAAAAACCGGGGAGCTCTTACTTTGAAAGGAGGAGAGCTCATATAATGGGAGACATACCCTTTCTGGTATATAGTCACCAGAGCCCATCATCCAGGATAGCTACTGATTTCTTTTTCATAATCTATTGCTTTTAGAGCTGGTTGAAGTTTTTCAAACTTTTGCTTTTGTCAAAAAACACCATTTTGAGAGGGAAATCATGTTTTTTTTCCCAAATATTTTACTCTTTTTGAAAAAAAAATTATTCAATAAACTTTGTGGTGTTTATCATTTTTTAAATCTTTCTGATGTTTTAATTATTTTCGAAACAGAAAATGTTCAGAAATGTTTATTTATTAAAAATTCAACCATGTATCTAAGCTAATCAATTAAAAATTATAAACTAGCAGAGAGAAAAGGAGAGAGGAATTCACTTTTCTCCCCTTCCACCCCCATCCCCCACATTTTTTGCTTTAGTACTGTGTAACGTTTTAATTAATCGGCTTAGGCACATGGTGGAAATATTTCATTTTTTAAAAAAATCATATTTAAAAAATGAAAAATTCACCCTTTTTAAAAATAAAAATATCAGTACAAATGTTGGGAAAAATGTCATCTCTGATCATAAACTAACACAACAGAAATCACTTCAGAATTTTGAGGGTTTTTCCCCTTTTCAGTGAGCTTTAATGGCTTATGCATTTAGAGCCAATGTGCACATATACTCCTTATGGCCTCCATCCTGCAATTAGCTGTACACAGACAAGCCTTGCCTGCTTACATAGAGCCCATTGACTTCTGTAAGGCTCTACATGGGTGTGATGAGGGGTCCATCTGTGCAGAGACATGTAGGATCAGAGCTTATGCTTTTGAGAACCAGAATGACTCAGGGTATAAACACACCTCAACATTCAAAAACTAATTCTTCCCATTTTGTTCCATCTATAAGTTTGATTGATGGCCGTATTAACAGGTGTTGAACACCTCTTGCAAGAGTTTGGAGGATCAGACCATATGTTTCTAAAAGCAAAATCCTTGATGCAGTATACGAAATAAAATCTCCTGCATTACATGAAATATTCTTATACTCACAGAAACATTTTTCCTTTTGCAAATACTCATTTTTCTGCAATAACCAGTATTTAGAAGAGGGAAAGTTTATGACTGAAAAGAAAACCCTATGTCTTGCTTGCTGAAAGTAGACACAACTATAATAAATCTGTATTGTGAGTTTAAGAATTAAAGATCTGATCCTACAATCTTTTAGCCCTTAAGACTACTCTCAAGCATCAGGAGAAGCATATTATAGATACAACAAAATATACATTAAGGGTATCTAAATCTACCAACATCTACCACTGAAGTCATCTCACTCAGTAGCAGTTAGCATTCAGTCCTGCATGTCTGCGTGTAGCCTCATGAGAGCCAACAGAACTACATGCAATTGTCAGTGGAAGCAGGATCAACCTAATGCAGGAGAACAATGCTACATTGCAGGTGCTTATTTATTCTAATGTCATAAAGATTATCCACACAATTATTTACAGTTGTTGAGTCTGCTCAGTTCTCCTTATGATAAACTGACGTCTGGTGTCTGAAGCCTTCTTGCTGCTATAATTGTTAACACAGCTGATTTCTGTGCATCAGTTACTGGATCTCTCATTACCCCGGGCTCCTCTTATTTAATCAGCTACTGCCAGCTGTTAAAATGGCAGATGATCGCTTTTAGAAATGATCTTGTGGGAAGAAGTTGCCAGGCTAATGTCCCCTTTGCAAAAATAGGATGTGGCTTTCGGCAGCAGGTTCACATTATAGGGGTATAATCTGGCAAACGAAGGACGTGTGCTCCTGCGGTACGAGCTGTCTGAACAGATTAAATGGAACGAAGCTGTCATCATGCAGCTGTACTATTTTGATGTACTGTAAATGGTCCATTACTCATCAACATAAGGAAAGCCAGGGGAATGGAAAATTAAAAGGTAAAATACTGAGTAAGAGAAATTGGTGGGCGATAATAATGTGGCTGACCCTCACCGGGTGTCAATCAATGTTGTGCCATTGGTCTCAGTGGACTTATATTGATTTACAACAGCTGACAATTGGCCCCATCAGTAGTAATACCTGTCTTTCCCTTTAAGGCTGAGCTCTAACCTGAACAATGATGCTGTAAATATGGTACAGGGCCACTGCTTGCAAATGAAATCAAGAGATCTGCTCTGTCAGTCCGATCTGATGAGTTTAGGGACAAGGATAGGTTTTACTAATTTTTACTCCTGTTAGCAGAGCAGAGCCAATCCAACTCTGGCAAGGAGGGTTATATTTCTGGTTGCACTTCTTCTGAGGTGAGTCTGTAGTTCCCCGGATTCTCCTCCTTCCCTTTTTTAAAGGTGGGCACTATATTTGCCTTTTTCCAGTCATCCTGGACCTCCCCTGATCACCACGAGTTTTCAAAGATAATGGCCAATGGCTCTGCAGTCACATCAGCCAACTCCCTCAGCACCCTCGGATGCATTAGATCTGAATCCATGGACTTGTGCGTGTCCAGCTTCTCTAAGTAGTCCTTAAACTGTTCTTTCACCACTGAGGGCTGCTCACCTCCTCCCCATAATGTGCAGCCCCTCCAAGGCTGATCCATTGGGATGGAGCAGAAAAATCTCTTGGGGCTGATTCAGAGGGACCATGACCCCAATTTATTCCTGTCCCACCCAAGCCCCTTTTGGCAACCTGCCCCACAGAGGAAAAACAGAAGCAAACAGCACCTGTGCTTCCCAGATCATGGTCCACTTACATGCACCCGACTGCAGTACGGGGGCTAGAATTTCCCCAAAGTGTCCACTAACTTTGGGTGTCTCCATTTTTGTTTGCCTAACAAAAATTACCTTTACAGGTAAGGAACCTCAAAAAATGAGGGCATCCAAATTTAGTGGGAACGTTTCAAAGTGTGCGCCATCATATGGGAAGTCTGTGGCAAAGCAATAGAACCTAGACCTCCTGTGTTCTAGTTATGTGGCTAATCACAAGATCATACGTCCTCTCTCAAAGTCTTTGCACATATTTTGTCTCTGTGAGTGTATTAATTCCCACTCCTTCTACAGTAGAAACGCTATAACAGTGCAGCTGCAGCACCCTAGTGTAGACACTGACTACAGCAATGGAAGGGGTTCTCCTGTTGCTGTTGTAAAGCCACCTCTCTGAGTGGTGCTACCTAGGTTAACAGAAGAATTCTTCAGTCAGCCTTACAGTGTCTACACCAGGGCTTAGGTTGGCTTCATTACATCACACAGGGTGTGAATTTTTTCATAGCCTGGAGCAATGCAGTTAAGCAGACCTAACTTTGTAGTGTAGACCAGCCCCAAGCTAGTATACTAGGATCCAACTCATGCATGCTGGCCCTGGGAGTCGAAGAAAGCCTAAATGAGTAATTAAGTCACAGGCTGCCTAAGCAAGTACAGAGGGAGTATAAATTGATACTCACTGTCGACAGCCAAAGAATGTGTGAGCTACTCCAAGATTGATGCCCCTTGACTTTCTTAGACTTACCTCTGAATTTGGCCCATACAAATAGAGAAGTAGTGGTAACTTGTACTTTATATTTTTAATGGAATGTACAAGTGTCTTTAAAAATAGCTACCTTTCCCCCCATTTTGGAGTAGGGCTAGATGCCAGTTAGGTCCAATGATTCATAATCAGTTAAAGAAGCTCTTCTCCATTTTCTCTTCTTTCAGAGAGCACATTTACATAGCACAGTCATGGGTAGATTCTATCTATCAGAACAGTGGGCTTATCCTTTCCACAGCTTGCAGCAATGTCTTTGAAAAGAAAAAGGAAAAAACCCATAATTTGGGCACATATCCAGCAAAATATGCCAACCTGACAGCAGATGAATTTAAGAATTACAAAAATCAAGAGCTCTTTAACACTCAGAATCACTACAACCAGTATGCTGTTCACTCAAAGAGGTATGAAATGGAGTTTCTCAAGAGCTACTGACTAGCCCTTTTATCTACAAGAGTGAATACAGCATAATAGACTGAACCAGTTCATCAGAGTTTGAGCATGTCCAGGTGAAAAGTGACCGTCTACCTGGGGAGATAATAGATACTTTTCTAGGCACAGTCTGCCAGATGTTCCCACTCCAATGGGTTAGATGTTTTAGCTATTCATCTGCAGTTTCCTGCAATGATAACATGGGATGGGGTGCTTTTAGTTTTGAAACCACATCCTGCATCATGTGAACTATCTGTGATTTAACACAGTTCTCAAAAGCCATTTCAGTTTGTCTAGGATTTTTTTAATATCATTTTGGCTTTGATGAGATTTTCTGCTTTTGTAAGAAGACTACAGAATACTAATGTGTCTGTATTCTCTCTGAACACAAGCCAGGGTTTTGTTTGCTTGTGCCTTGATTTCAAACATCCTTCGTCTCTTTCTGCCTGGCTTCCACTCAATGAAAATTAAGGCTCAGCACCTTACATTTTAAAGTCCTGCACAAATATTAACTAATTAATTCTTAACCTCCAGGTGGGACAGGTAAGTGCTATTGTCCACAGGCTAACGGTGGGGAAACTGAGTCATTGAAGGGTCAAGTGAGTTGCCTAGGTCAAACAGTTTGTCAATGATAGAGCAAGGTGTGGATTCAGGAGTTCTAGCTCTTTGCCCCATCCTCAGTGCCTAGCCTCCATTGGCTCCCACAGAGCCAATCCATAGCATTGTGAGAAGAAAGAGAAAAGAATAACAGTGCAGGTAGCACAGAGGGAAGGGAGAAGAGGGATAGACCAACAATTTAGAGAGATTCCAGATTTTCAAGCATATCCAGTATTTTAAGGGTTTACCTGAGTGGGACTGATTATGAACCTTTTGAGCATTGTCCATCTGTGCTTTCCACACCAAAACCCACTGTGAGGTGAAAATTGTAACCCCCTCACAAGCAGTCCTGATGCTTAATTATATAGCTAGCCTAGCAAATATTTCGCTACAACACTACTGGACTGGTAGGCATATGTTTTCCGTTTTTTTTCTATCTTTGCTGATTAACAAGCTATTTGTGTGCAAATGGCAGCTTCCTTCTGATTAGTGAATAAATTCATTAATCAAGCAAAAGCATTGTGAGACCTCTCCCATTAGTGGTCAATTCAGCTGGGGAAAGTTTGAAGGGTCTTCTTGTCCCTAGTATCTATTGTCACTCATAAAGTGTAGAAAAGAGCATCAGAGACAAACACCATACACGTAAAGAAGAGATGGAGGCATGAAAATAGAATGGGGAAGGTAAGTCACCTTGGGAATTGGCTAGGTGGTGCTAGAGCATCCTTGTGTTATTATATGAATGTGACTCAAAGCCGAGAGACAATACAGAGGGAATGGAAGAGAGACAAGAAGAGCGGCTGTTTTCTTAGTCTTTTGTCAGTGCAGCTGACATCTTTCCCTTTACCTGGAATCATTAAGATGGTTTGAGATATATTTGGATGATTGACCATAACAGAACTTTCCTAGGACTTGTTTATTCTTATTTCCTTTTGTGCTATTCCCTTATTTGCACTGCTCATCAGCTAAGATCTCTGAATCTCAATCTTTCTCTTGCTTCCCTCCTTCCTTTGCATTCGACTTGGAGACCAAGCCATTGCTCTCCCACCCCAGCAAGATTCTCTGCTCTTTTCCATAACTCAGAGAACAGCTGCTGAATGTACAGATACCACTGCAATTAACTGGACCAAATCCTCAGCTGAGGTGAATTGATTTAGCTCCAGTGACTTCAGCTTATTACAATTTTCACCTACAGCCAGGGCCGTCCTTAGGCATAGGCAACATAGGCAGCTGCATAGGGCACCTGAAAATTTGGGGCACCACTGGGTCTTAGTGTTCATCCTCTTGTTTTCTTATCCCTGTTTTGACCCTTCCTGCAGGCTCCCACAGATGGCTGCTCTAGCCTGGTGAGTCTTCCTTGGGAGGGAATCTAGTAGTTAAAAGTGAAAAAACCTCCAGCCTGCCAGGCCTATTAGCACAACATTGAAACTGTTAAAGAGACATTCAAGGAGTAATAAAGCCATTTAACAGGCATTTGCCAACCCCAAGGTATATACTGACAGGTTTCAGAGGGGTAGTCCTGTTAGTCTGTATCAGCAAAAACAAGGACGAGTCCTTGTGTCACCTCAAAGACTAACAAATTATTTGGGCATAAGCTTTTGTGGACTAGAACCCATTTCATCAGATGTCCACGAAAGCTTATGCCCAAATAAATTTTTATACTGTCAGTTTCTGACTTTACTGACAAAAACAGTTGTGCATTAATGTAATATTTACACAGAACATGTCAGTCTACAGGACCTTAGTTTAAAATTTGCTTTAAAAATATTTCATTAGTGAGCTGGTGAAGATTATAAAATCACATTTCTAAAAAATGCTTGCATAGAGTTTTAGATGCACAATCATCTTTAGCCTTAAATGCGTGGATCTTCAGACATACAGTTTTTTAAATAAATCCTTCAAAAGACCTCCCTTATCTAAAATACACATTTTAATTACTATAGTTAAAAAAAAAAGTGTTTCCAAGTCTTCCTGTCCTTTCTGTCCATCCCTTCACCACCTCTCCCTCCACTCCCCACTGAAGAGAGCCCTTAAAGGGACAACAGTCCTTCCCTTCCAGATAGCTGGACAAAGAGTTTCCCTTTCTTTACTTCTGACTATCCGACGAACTAGTTTTAAAAGAACCCTCCAGCAAAATCAGTACCTTAGTAAGACAAAATCCTTGTTATACCTAAAATCTTTGGAAACATATTTTTTTAAAGTTGGTGAAATTTCATAACCATGTCTCTTGTTATGGAGATCACACAAAGTAAATTACTGTTCTCTTTTTCTAAAAGCAATGAACATTGTTATGAACACACTAAACCTCTCTGATTAATTTAAAAGAATGTCTTTGTTTCAGTGAGTTAAATATGTAATAATCTGGAATGCTGGCTTAAGATTTGAGTACATTTAAAATATAAATTCAATTTAGAAATACTGAATAAGAAAATGTAAAACAGAGAAGAGCTGCATCATGTATTCCATTATATGTAATGTTGTATTCAGCAGGACAGCTGACTCACCCTTACTATGAAGTTTTTGCAAATAAATCTCTGACAAACTTCAGGGCATATCAAAAAACCTGTGACTGACATTTTTTATTCCCAAATTTTAGTGCTTTTAATTAGGTACTTTCTTCATGTCCATTCTGCATGAGGGAGAGTGCATGGAAGTCTCTGCGGGGAACTGTGACTCTCTGCCACCATGAGGCAGGCCGGGCAACTCATTATCCTTTGCTGTCAAGTCCCTCCTCCCCCTCCCTCACCAGGCTGTGAGCTTGGGCTGCCATCCGATATAGGAGCACCAGTTTAATAATACTGCGTAGGGCCCCATAAATCCTAAGGACAGCCCTGCCTACAGCTCTTGCTACCTTGACTGATAATCTTAGTCTTTTTTCCTAGTTGTTGACTTCATCTCCACCCACTAAAGCTCACTGTGTGACAAATTCTTCTCCCAAGGTATGTCTGCACTGCAATCGGAGGTGTGATTGTAGCTCAGTAGGCATGCCCACCCTAGCTTTAATGTAGCTAGTGCAACTAAAAATGGCAGTGACATTGTCTTATCTAGCCCCCTGAACTGCACAGTGGTAGCCATTTTGCTTGTGGGCATGACTTAAATCTCATTCAAAACAGTGGGAGTTGGCAGCCCACTTTTTAACTCCCACATGCAGATAGACGGTAGGGAAATGGCAGCCTTCTTGCTGGCTTCAGCCCCATTGACTGTCATGAGATGGTGAGACAGGAAATGGTGGCCATTTTGAATAAGGGAGTGAGCTGGCGCCTTTTATCATTTTTTTTTTAATGAGACAAGTGAAAAAAAGAACCAAAATTGTTAGAGTCATGATCACATCGCAAGAGTTGGCAATGCTGCCAAAGCCACATATCTAGGACCCAGCCCTGGTCTCATTGATGGCAATGGTAAAACTCCCATTGGTTTTACTGCAAGCAAGGTCAGGCTCATGGTTTATGGCAGATTAACCAATGGAATTTAGCAGTCGTTACTCCCAGCCCCCTGTTCCGACCAAATACAACACCGATTTGCACACGTCAACAGCCATTGTAACAATGGCTGCAGCAAAACTACTAGTGTCTCTTCTGAGACACAGTAAATGCTGTAGACCATAGGGATACATTTGGTCTGATTCCAGAATGGAATGCAAATATTTGTGAAATGAAAAAAGCCTGGACTGAGTGGAAGAATATTTTCATGCAGAAAGGTCTCCATGTGTCAGAGAACGCCTTTGTGTAATGGAAACTGTGATCTTGGCTGTGGCCACCTCAAACTGTCTTCTGCATTCATCCATATTCAGAGCACATCTCCAGTGCAACTCCTGGTGCTGCTCTGGACTCAAGCACTCAGTTTAGGGCTGCTTGTGTTGAGCTCTCTTTTAAAAAAATGAGTCTGGAAAACTTCCCAGACTATTCAGAGTACCTGCCACTGCTGATTTGTAACTCCAAGAATGATGAAGGTGACTGGGCTGTTTTCTCTTTTCCTTTTAGTGTGGTATGAGTGTAGACCAGATTAGCACATCTGCATATGTGAGCATTGCGGCTGAGGCACCAGGGCAGCGCCCAACACTCCAGCTACGTGATTTAAGAGAGAGAATCCATTTAGAGGTGAGACAGAAAGTCCCATCATAACACAGGACAACTGAGGAGATGTATTGTTTTCCCTTACGCTCCCATGTCTTATTGTTTGTCAACCCAGGGAAATATACCGACAGAACCATACCATTATAATTATTTATGCTGCTTTAGCAATACTGGTATAACACCAGAATAAGAGCATCCAGACAAGAATTTATACTGGTATTACTGTATCACTATAGTTCTACATGGAAACAAGCCCTCAGACACAGTAATTTGATCAGTTACTATCTGTCTCAGACATAGTTCAGTACCCATAAGCCAGTTTATTCAGTTACCTGGTATTGCATAGGTAAGTATATCAAATCAGGACATATCGGGCATTTCAAAACCTGCCTGTGTCTAGTAATCAAATCAGATGACATAAACATCCATGTTAAAGGGGAAAAAACAAGGGTGTGTTCTTAAGATGTCACTGTTTCTGTGGCATGAGTTAAAGCTGCAGCAGTCACTTTTTACGGCAGGAGTCCCCAAACTGTGAGGCATGCACTCTAAGGGGAGCGCAGAGGAACATTCGGAGGGAGGAGGTGTGTTGAGGCCTGGGCCAGCCCCTGCTGGGGGGGCAGAGAGCGAGTGCCACCAAGCCCTGCTCCACCCCCAGCCCAGCTCCGACCCCAGCCACAGCTCCACTCCACTCCCTGCTCCACCCCCAGTCCAGCTCTGCCCTCATTCCCTCTCTGCCCACAGGCCAGCTCCACCTCTAGCCCTGGGCTCCTTCCCCATCCCCAGTTTTTCCCCCAGCTCTACCTTCAGCCCAAGCTCCTCTGCTGAGGAAGTCTTGGCTCTGCAGCACTGGGGGAGGGGAGGACAGATTCTATTACTGGTAAAGGTGGGGAGAGGGTGCAACAGGAGAGGTTTGGGCACCACTGTTTTAAGGGCCTGATCCAGAACCCACTGAAGTCAACAGAAAGACATCTCGTCACTTCAGTGGGCTGCAGATCAGGCCCTAAGAACTTAAAACGTGATTGTTTCCATTGACAGCAGACAGTCACGGGAACCGAGGGCGCCAGTTATCTCACTCAGCAACAGCCTTCACCAGTACCAGTAGCAATCACAACAGCTCCAGCGCCTCTAGCCAGCAAACCCTAACCCTGGGCCTGCATTTGCAGACTTCTTGCTCAGTAATAATACTTAAAAGGGCAGAGTCTCATACTAAGCAGGTTGGACACACTCGGATGAGGCCTGAACATTTACCACCTCAAAGACAAATTTGTCCTGGGGGAAATTTGCTACCAAGACTGCTTGTGGATCCTCTAGAAATTGTCCCCCTTTCTAAACAACATGCTAAGGAGAATCCCCGTTTTCATTCATCTTGGAATGGTTCCTACATCAGGCTCATTTCCCTTATGAATCAGAAATCTTGGCAAAGGCAACCTATTATTCCACTAACTAGGACATACCATCCCTTGTTTGCCCAATTAAGTACAAAATAGTAATAGTGTTTACTGCACAGTAATGAGAGACCAACAAAATCTCGCTGAGTATGAGCCTCTATGGTTTTGAGGTTTCCATTCCACATGGTACTTAATACATTTACCAATGTACAAAAGAACCTGAGGGTGTCCAGTGGAAACACAGATATAAAATCATAAGCAAAAAATCCAAGCTGGTGAGATGACCCTGGAAGGGGTGGGAAAGAATCCACAGGGAGATAACTTAATAGGCTCCCCCACTGAACTGACAACCATCCCCATACCAGAAGCCAAAATGAATCAGATTCTTTTGCAGCCTTTACTGACACCACAATTGTTTTGGTGTCAGCATGAATACAAGTGTGCATGGATTTGTGGTGGCTTATTGGAGAGGCGGGGAGTTGAGATTTGATAATGTCTCTGCTGAAAATGTTACGGATCAGTGTTGTTTTCACACTTTGAATGAATTAAATAAGGAAAAGAGAAGTATGGCATAGAAGGCCAGACTTTCAGCTGGTTGAAGTCAATTGAATTATGCCAGTTTACAATCGCATAAAATGTTTTCCTTATCATTATCTCCTAACTATACTGGAATACATGTTGTTAAATCATTGCTTCTTATAGACAAACAGCAGCAGAGGGCATTTCAGAGAAAAGGGGCATTCAATCAATTGTATTTATTATTTTACTTTAGATCTACACTGTTGATGCCCATAGTCAGCAGCATCTTACTCATAGTGGACATCCAAAAATTCAGCGGGCCAATGGTATCATATAACAGAGAAGACAATCTGCCTAAAGGGGAAAGGAAATTCTGTTTTTATTTGTCATTCCTTCTTTTTTACTACTTGCATTAGAATTCTGTCTCTGGCCCCGTTCATAGTTGCTGCTGAGAGCAGCCACATGTGTACTGGCATACCCAGTTGTGTGTTCCTCCCATATAGGGCAAAGATGAAGCTGGCCCTTGGGAGGCAGCAACCCTGAGAACCAACGCCTCAGTTAAGCAAAGCACTGGAAGTTCAGAACATGCATAACAGTGAGCACTTTGTTAAATCCCATTGAAATGCATATGCTCAAAGTTAAGTCTGTGGCTAAATGCTTTGTTGAATCAGGGCCTAGCAAGACTCCCATTGACTTCAGTGGGCTTTGGTTCAGGCCCCAAAAGAAGTGCCAGTAGACGGTAAGTTAAAAGACCATTGTGCTGGGAAGCCCTTTAATGGTGGTTATTTGGGGATCTAGTGATTTCCCTGCTTTGCTGAGACAGCATTTCTCTTCTATTATTTTTTAAACTTAAAAAAATTAATCCGTTAAAAATGTTTCATCAACAATTCCAAAATGTGCAGCAAGCATGTGTCCCAAACCCTCCCCAGATATCTGATCTCTGGTCACAAACATGTCCTTGCCTTTCTCCTACAGGAAACATGCAAAATATTGTTTATCTTTTTGCCACATGAGTTGGGTATCATCATGAGACACAGCAAAGCTAAATGCAATGAACTAGACTAAGAACTATGAACCTTATCTATTTTCAACATTTTTTTTAAAGGAAGGAACATGTGTTATTTGCTCCACTTGAGAAGTTCCTTATTTGTACTGAGATTCTCCGCCCTCTGGTCAACATGTGCCTGACCCTAAACACACTTATCTCCCCCCCTCCCTTCCTTATCTGGCAAGGTTTCTCACATGCATGTCATATCCTAGACAGGAAAGATGACATTACATAGTTTGTCTAAGAAATCCATACAAATCTGATATACAAATTTGAGACTCCTCTACATGTATGCGTGATCATTCATTTTTAAGGAACATGAACAGCAATTTTATGGAAACCACACCTTTGGCATAACAGAATGATCGTTTTGTTAACACAAAATCTCTTAGGGTAATGGCTGTGGGAAGTATCAGTTATGGTTGAGGCCTGAATGGTGAAGTAAGAGTGGAGTGTTAGTATTTTTTTTTTCTATTTAGCTGTATTACATAGCACCTAGAGACCACAATCAATATTCTTTGGACAGTGGGAAATATCAATACCCGCAAAGGAGGTGACCTTGTTAAATAAGTAACCCTGTTTAAGGAGATAAATGTATTAGCAAATACCAACAGAATGTTATTGTTTGAAAAAGTCACATTTATAAAGGAAAATCTTCCCTTAAAGGCCATCAAACAATGTTCTGGAAGCATAAGTAAGGTATATTTTAAGTAAACCAAATGAGATGGCTACTTGTGCATAGTTCTAAAAGAGAATCTTACATTATTGACTCAACAGTCTAAACAAAACATCAATGAGTTAATAGAGGATTAGATTGTAATTCCCTTACTCATGCTGAGGGATAATTTACATCTTGAGCCATCCCAATGATTTCAATGGGACTACGCAAGGTGTAATGTATTATTTTATTCAACATATAAGGGTAAGACAAGCTACTCCTTAATATCTTGTGTGATGAAAAACAGAATACTCAAATGTTTACAAAACAGAAAGCAGAAATATTCAAGCATGTTAAAAAAGCCCACTCCCTTTTATATCTGTTCAAAACTGTTTACACACAATCTTTAAATTGCCTTCCCCTGAGAATGAATGAACATCAATTTAATGCAGCACCTAGATAAATGCAGTTTATTTATGCTTTAGGATAAAAGGAGGTACTACTGGACTCAGATCCTGAGAAGAAATGAAGGCATAACTTTAAGACTACTAGTTGCCTGTCATAGTACTGATCTAACTACATACTAGAGGACAAAATTCTAATATATCAACATGTTTCTGCCAGCTTAGAATTTGGTTTTTATTATTTTATATAGTTTTTTTTAATGTCTTTGGACTAAATCATCCAGTCACTGATGTTGTAATAAATATTGGAGATATACCAATCTCCTAGAACTGGAAGGGACCTTGAAAGGTCATTGAGTCCAGCCCCCTGCCTTCACCAGCAGAACCAATTTTTTGCCCCAGACCCTTAAGTGGCCCCCTCAAGAATTGAGCTCACAACCCTGGGTTTAGCAGGCCAGTGCTCAAACCACTGAGCTATCCCTCCCCCCCAATATTGTTTTGTTTCAACAATATTTTACACTAACGTTTGTACAATATTTTCTTTCAAAAGAAAGTTTAAATTTCTGATTTCTCTCCACTCTCCTCTGCAGTAGAGAAATAGAGAGAAAAACCTTCTGGAATGCTATACAGTTCACTCATCAGATCAAATACAAAGCACAGGACACTTTGAAATTTAAAAATTCATCATATACGACATGGATTTCAGCTACAGTAAAAGCCAGCTTGTTTGCATCATGCACTGCATGCTGCTGTTTACTTTCTAACAGCTATGAGAAATGAAGGGCAAATGTTTCATTTAAGGCATGCCGTCTGAAAACAACTAATTTAGAAAGCATTTCATTTAATCATACACAGTATTGGAGGATTCCTTAAACTTGGCTCCAGCATAATTGAGGAAAGTTTAGACTGAATAACTACAGGAGAGGAGTCTCTTAATTATATTCCTTCTTATCTGATTCATGCCGCATCAGAGAAAGCCACACCCTAGGAGCTGCAGGCTTTGCTTCAAAGGAGGAGGAATTGCAGCTAGCAGAGCACAGTAAAGCAGAAGCAGAATAGAGCAAAGTATAGAAAAAGTAAGCCCACCACTGGCTGGAGATCCTTGCCAGTTAGGAAGAACTAGATGAAAGCAGTCACACATCTTGGTAGATTGCGGTAGCACAACAATAATAAGAGAGGAAAACTCTGTCTTTTCAGAGGGTCCGAGTGTTGAATCAATCCCACTCCAGATGAGGAGACGGAGACTTTGTGATTGCAGGAAAAGTGCAGCTAGACTGAAACTTAATGCTGATACACTCCCTACTCATTCCTAAATGTATTTCCTTGGATGACCACCAAATTATTCCAGGCTGGCCTGCATTGCATTGTGCCTGAGTGATCACAGCTTGCCGCGCTGGAGCCTCAGGTCATTGCAGAGAAAAAAAAGAGAGTGATGTAGATACTCCTCTCAGGGACCAAAGAGGCTTAGGGAAATTGATTGAAGAGACCCAGTCTGCTTCGCTCACCTGATTGGTTACTGCTTTCCTGTAGCTGAAATTGAGAAAGCAAACTGATACAGGGAGTGCAGCAGCTCTTGTGAGGTAGTGCAAGCTCTGGAGGAGCCTGGGAGTGAGATGGTGGCATGCCGTGTATCTACAACGAGTGTCAAGGTCCCACTCGTCTCTGTGTAGGGAAGTAGGCGCTTGAAAAGAACACTATTGCAGGGGAATGGACATGCCAGTGTTCTGCCTTTGTGCTTCTTGATATTTAGGGCATGATCCAAAGCCCATTGAAGTCAGTGGAAAGACTCTCATTGATTTCAGTAGGCCTGTTGATTGAGCCATTCGACTGATTAAAACCTGTTTGATGTGTTTAAACATCTGTATCTTAGCAAAAGAAGGAGAAAAGCATTAGGAGAACTAATTTCACATGTGGCCCTTTTAACAGCCATCAAGGGTGAAATATACAGTGGCGTGTGAATTACATGATGGTTCTATGGAATAATATTAATAATACAGTGCGTTTCAGCCAGATTTATGTAGTGCATTTCAGCCAGGTGGATCCCAAAGCACTTTACAATCTTTACTAATTGTTTATAGAAGATACAGAGGAATGATATTGCTCACTACAAAGGCAGAACATGGCAGCTGTTTAACAGCAATGCAAAATGCCTGATCTGACACCCACTGAAATCAGTGGACGTCTTTCCACTGATCTCAGTGTGATCTGCATTGAGCCCAAGAACAATAAACAGTGTATCACAGCATGTGAACAATATATGAATGTGGGGAATTGAGGAAGGCAGATTGTAGTTATCCAAATCAGAGTGCAGCCAAGTCACCCCTGCTGCTTGCTTGGGAACATTGCTAAGAAGACAGGTCCTAGATTCAGAGTCTCATACTAAATAAAGCTGGATGACAACGGATAGACCAGTGACAGACAACAGTAGAGGACAAAAAGTGAAGAAGACTGTAGTCAACTTAAAGTACATGGAAGTACCCAGATGGGAGAGTGGATACTTGATACCCCACAAAGATTCCAGGAAGGGCTCACTGATGGCAATGGGATGTGTGGGATCAGGCCTTTGCCCTCTTTACAAAGTTTATGGGGCTCCAAGTGTCTAGGGTAAAGTGAGACTGGAGAGGCAAACTAGAGATCCAGGACTGGGGGGGCCTAAGGTTATGTGAAATACATCAGCCCAGGTTCACAAACATTCATGGTTCTGGACTGATGATCATGAGAGGACCAGAATCTGAACATACCTTAATATGGGAGTGGTTGTAAGGTTCTAGTCAAGCTGTTTGTGCAATGCCTCCCCTACATCCACATGGATCATCAGCAGGGCTTGAACACCATAGCATAGAACTCTACCACTGGAGCTAAAAGGATAGCTCCGTTAGCTGGGAGCAGTTGTAGGCAACTAGCTTTTAGAGATCCAGCCACTAGAAGAAGAGATAACAGACTCTTTGCCAGTGTATTACATTTGCACAACTTTATGTTGCACAAGAGTTTCAAGAACCCTAACCCAGTGATGCAGCTGACCCAATAGGAGGCAAGAAGATTCTCTCTCTGAAAAGCCTTACTGAACATAACCCTGTAATGACAGGCCATTCCAAGCTCTGAGCCTCACAGCCTGAATACTATAAATATGAATCAGAAAATACAGTGAAGTGACTCACACGGATTTTCCAGTTGCATCTGATGTGAATCCTCTATATCTGCAGAGCCAGCTGACCAGAGGGTATGAGCATCCAGCAACTGGTATCCAACAAATGGGTTATTGTTAGTGCAGAAGGGAATGAAAAATCCAAGTGCTATTTCCTATTATTATATATTATTTGCACTACTATAGAGACCACTACTAGACCAGGGCCTCCTTGTGGTAGGCACTACACAAACACAGAACCATGACAATCCATGTTGATAATCATTCAGAAAATTTGCTTTTGAGATTAACATGGTAAATATTGAGTTTAAGATGACAACTGTTGCAAAACAAACACAGGAAGGCAGCTCAGCTGGAACCCTCTGTTCATTTACTCACTTCAACCATATGTTTCAGTCACAACACTGAAATATTTGTTTGTTGAAAGTTCCTGTTGGTCCAGTTTATTTTTGCCTCCGAGTACATATGCAGGAAAAGTTTGAGATATAACAGCATAATATATACATACAAACACCAGAGTTACAGACTTACTGGTCAGCCGGACACCATATGGAACTAGAAATCCTCAATCAGGCAGCAGCAGCAGGGACAAAAAACCCACAACACAGAAAATACTGTACTGCCTTGGTGCTTTAGCCCTGGGACTCACAGCTTCAGCCATGAGGGCGGGGATTGGGGCTGCACTCGCGTGGAGGGGTCAGGGCTCCGGGCAGGGGTGGGGCTGGGGGCTTCTGACCCTCGGGAGCACAAGGACTCAGGGCTGGGGCTTGGGGTGTTAGCCCCGTGACTCCATTCCCAGATTCAGCCCGGGTGTGTGTGTGTGTGTGCCAGGGATTTAGCTACAAGGGTAGGATCAGTTTTAGCCCCGTTGTTCCCCTGTAGCTAAAGCCCTGAGCCCTGGTGCCCCCTGTGGGGCTGAAGTCAGAAATGGAGCCATGGGGCTGAAGCCCCAATGCTCCCCCTAGGTCTAAAGTCCTGAGCCCTGGTGATCCCAGGTGGCAGAAGCCCTGAGCCCCCTGCCAGGAGCCTTGGTGGCCCCTAGGGTCCCCCGCCTAGAGCCCTGACCTCTACCCCCACACTGTGGCTGCAGACCCAACTACCCTGTGGCTAGAGTCCCTAACATCTTGTTCAGAGTTATGGACCATTTCAGAGTTACGGACAACCTCCATTCCTGAGGTGTCCGTAACTCTGAGTTTCTACAGTATCATAAAAACATAAGAACAGCCATACTGGGTCAGCCCAGTTGTACATCTAGCCCAGTATCCTGTCTTCTGACAGTGGCCAGTGCCAGAGGCTTCAAAAGAATGAACAGAACAGGAAATCATCAAGCGATCCATCCCCCTGTCATCCACCCCCAGCATCTGGCAGTCAGAGGCTTAGGGACACCCAGTGCATAGGGTTGCATCTCTTACTAATAGCTTATAGCAATTGATTAGCCTATCCTCCAGGAACTTATCTAACCCTTTTCTGAACCCAGTTATAGTTTTGCCCTTCACAACATCCCCTGGCAATGAGTTCCACAGAGTGACTCTGTGTTATGTGAAGAAGTATTTCCTTTTGTTTGATTTAAACCTGCTGCCTATTAATTTCATTGGGTGATCCCTAGTTCTTGTGTTCTCTAAAGGGGTAAATAACACTTCCTTAGTCACTTTCTCCACGCGATTCATGATGTTGTAAATCTGTATCATAGTCTCTCTTAGTCATCTCGTTTCCAAGCTAAAGTCCCAATTCTTTTAATCTCTCCTCACAAGGAAGCTGTTCTGTACCCTTGATCATTTTTGTTGCCCTTCTCTGTACCTTTTCCATTTCTAATATATCTTTTTTCAGATGGGGTGATGAGAACAGCACACAGTGTTCAAGTTGTGGGAATACCATGGATTCATGTAGTGTGTGATAGACCCAGGCCAGCTGGGAACAGCAGAATAGCAGAAGGCAGATATACTGGCCACCGGATTAACAGTTTTCTGTTCCCTGACTGACCGGAGCAGGGGCTGCTCCAGGCTAATGAGAACACCTGACTCTAATTAACCTGGAAAGAGTCAGGTGAGGCCATTAAGCTAATGTGACCACCTGATGCTAATTAAGGCTCCGCTGATGCTATAAAAAGGGCTCACTCCAGTCAGGCAGGAGAGAGCCAGGAAGCCAGAGAAGAGAAAGTATGGCTGAAGGGCTGGTTGATGAAGACAACCCCAAACCATCGTTAAGGGAGCCCTCAGGTAAGGGAGAAGCAGGAGAGCTGTGGGGAAGTGGCCCAGGGAAATGTAGCAACTCTGGCAGTGAAAGGTTGGCTGCCAACAGCTGCTACCATTAGGGTCCCTGGGCTGGAACCTGGAGTAGAGGACGGGCCTGGTTCCTCCCAACCCACCACTACAGGAACATCTCCTGGGAGGAGAAGTCAGGCCCCTGTCAGGACAGGAGGCTAAACTGTTCTGAAATAAGCCCCCAGGGACAACAGAGACTGTGGGAATTCTCTCACCAACCTCCTTGCTGGCCTAAGATGAAAAGGGCTCAGTAGACTGTAACCCTGGCCCTAGAGAGAGAAGGGCTATGTGGAGGGTCACAGTGAGCCACTGAGGCTAGCATAAACTGCCTGGAAGTGCAGGACCCACAGGGGCAAGGTCAGAGCTCTGCCACAAGTGACATTATGATATTTTCTGGTTATTTTAAACCAATTTCATCAAAGGGTTCTTCTGATCCCAAAGAACCAGCCACATACCCAGGTCAATATGTAACTCAGATCTTGCCCAATAATCACGCTGCTGCCAATCCTTTAGTATCTAATATCTAAAGATTTATTTATAAGAGAAACTAAAGAGGAGAGTGTTAAAATGGTCAAAGGAATCAAATACATACACTCATTGCAAAGTTCTTATATTATGTTTGTAGCAGTGATGGAATAAACTGATGGTTTATAATGTCTCTGGTAACATCCAAAAGATTGGAATGTCCTCAGTCCTTTGGTTGTAATGCTCCTGTTAGTGTAAGTCCAGAGATAAGAGGCAAAATGGAGATGCTTTCAGGGCCTTTATACCTCCTTCCATGTGGTAGGCCTGCTACAGTCAGTGGAAAAGATGCAGTTTAGGGTCACATGATCTAGCCTCATGCTTTGATGAGTCATAGCAGCCATTATCCACATTCTGGCTGAAGTGGCCACAGAGTAGTCCATCAGGTGGGAATAAAAATGGGCCATCAACTTGACTAGTTAATTCACAATGTGCTGGCTAGACTGGATGCAAACTACCTTGTGCATGTTAGCACAGGAGCAAACACATTTGACATATGGATACGTAGTCAATATTCATAACTTCATATACAAAAATGATACATGCATACAAATAGGATAATCATTCAGCAAACCATAACTTTTCCATTGACAGCTTACATGATACGCTTTGTACACGCATTGTTGCAATTGTATAACAGTGATAGCAGCAATGATCTATATGGTCATATTTTAATCATATAACATCATAGTCAAACTCCAGGTGAGAGCCTTGACTACTTCCAGCAGACAACTCCCATCCCACACCACACACCTCTCCAGCCCTTTGTTCTTGGACTGGGGCATGCTCAGCTTCCCAGCTGTTAGGTGGGGAAATCTATCTGCCTTTGGGTCATTGATTGGTAGGTGTGAATGTCCTGATGATTGGATTTGCCATTGTCCTCTCAGATTCTCCATTGATGGAGTCAACCTTGGCCAGTCCTTTTAAATGACCCAATCTTCCTCAGACATTCATACCTCTGTCCTTAGCCTGCACTGAGAGAAAACAGTCCTCTTCCACCCATGGGGTAACAATTCAGCATAGAGGAGAAACTGAGGCACATATGGGCTTCATACAAATATTAAAGAAAATTCCCACTTCATCACACTGAGATCCCAATTCTGGACCTCCTGAGTCAAAGTGCAGAGCTGTATTTGGAGACAAACCTCTCTGAGTTCAGAGCTGTTGGGATCTAAGGATGTGGCTTAGGCCCAGCTCTAAGAGATAACTGGAAGGACTCAAAGCTGACAACTATGGCCAGATTTTCAAAAGACCCTGATTTCTCCATTTAGACATCTAAACAAGCGGCCAAAATCTTACAGACTCAGCACAGTGGATACTGAGCTCTTGAAAATCTGGCTATGAGCTGCTGGGTGCTGAGCACTTTGGACAATCTGGCCCTTTTTTAGGTGCCTAAAGTGGACCTGAGGTCTTGTGAAAATCTGGCGTCATTGGCCTGATTTTTCTGAAGTATCATGTACCAAAAATTCTTTCGGAAGTCAGCAGAAGCTGCATATGCTTAAGCTACAACTGTCCCACTTGGTAAATTGTGTAGGGAGGAACAGAAGCATAGTCATAACTTGGAGATTTCGATTCAGTTCTAGATATCTGCTGTGTAGCTAATTTGGTCCAATGTCCCTAAATCATTAGTTAAATGAGGTTACCCAAAACTATCTACAAAATCTGCACCAGCTGGGACACTGAGCTACATACCTGTTTCATCATTTGAAATGAATGACAACCTAAATCTAGTGCAATGGATACTGAACACATCCCTCCGCTAGCTGACTAAAGAACAATGCAGATGGGTTTTAGGAAACCAGCCATCTTAGGTGCTTCATTGGAAGTTGCAGCTGTTGGCAGGATGATGAGAGTTCCTGTTGCATTGCTGGTAATGCCCTTTCTGATGGGCCCAATCTTGCATATCTACAGGGGACCTGACTGACCCTTTCACAGATTCAAGGACTGGAAGAGACCATCCCAGATAGACATTTATCTAACCTACTCTTAAATATCTCCAGAGTGGAGATTCCAGAATCTCCCTAGACAATTTATTCCAGTGTTTAACCACCCTGACAGTTAGGGATTTTTTCCTAATGTCCAACCTAAACCTCCCTTGCTGCAGTTTAAGCCCATTGCTTCTTGTTCTATCCTTAGAGGCTAAGGTGAACAAGTTTTCTCCCTCCTCCTAATGACACCCTTTAAGGTACCTGAAAACTGTCAAATCTCCACAGGTTCAAAATCTGAGCTACTACTTTCTAGCCTATTCCCAGCTCCTCTATCTTTCTGTACAACCAGGAGATTGTTTTACCTGTAAATAAAGACACAATATTACTTTTCTAATAATACATGCGCCCTCTGTTTGTGTTGCCATACCCTCTGGCAACATCATGTTAGTGTCACACCTGTTAACCTCAGACAGATGTTCAGAACCAAAAGAACCCCCTGGCTTAACAGCTTGGTTCTTCAGGCTTTGGGACATATGCGTCATGGAAAAATTGACGGATAACAAAAGAACAGAGAAAGCAATTTCTGTGTGGTAAGGCTCCCTTCGAGACTGAAAACAAGAATAGACAAGGAAACAACCCTTCCTCCTGATACTGTAAGCCCCAAAGCTAAAAGGTTTAGAAGGATAGAGCTCTCTGCTCCTTCTATAGGGGAAAAGGGAAAAATCCATATTGGGCCAACCTTATTTACATAAATTATAACACTGCTTACCCATAGTTCCACCTTATGTGTGTTGTTGCTTTTGAAATTGGTTGAAATTGTCTAAGTTCTGATTGTGTAAATAAGAATAGATTGTTACTGTGACTCTGCTTTCAAAAGGGCATATGAACTGTGCAAAATATGCAAGTGGTTCATCCTGACCTTACAGGAATGGACTCTGGTTTGAGAACAAGATTCAAGCAGCAGCTAGAAGAGTCCATGCTAAAGACTGGGAGTTCTTTTCTAAGGACCTTGTTTTGAGTTTCTCATCAGGACATTCTTCTGAACCTGGTCTGGAGCAATTCTATAGGAGCAGACCAGGCTGAATTGGCAGTGGTAGCACAGAGCTGACTTTGCAGTGACGCCTGACTGAACCAGTAGCAGATGTCATAGAACTGAATGAAATAGTAGAGAGCCGCTCCCTAACTACCACTGCATCTAAATCAATAGTTCTCAACCTCTTTATCAATGTGTTACGTGTGCTGCAGGCTGAGAACCACAGTGTACCCCGCTGAACCCCTGCACAATCCCCTATGACTAGCACCCCCACCCAGAGCGGATCCAGGAGCAGAGCCCTAGGCAGTGGGCCAGGCAGCCGGGACCCAGACACCCTGGACCCTGCAGCGGGGCCAGACACTGGACTCTTCATGCCATACCGTGGGACCCTCCCCTGGCACAGGGCCTGGTGCCCAGACCACGGGACCTCTGCCCTGACCCAGCACAAGGCCAGGCAACTGGATCCGGGGACCCCACCACAAGGGGCCGGGCAGCCCGCAGCTGTTCCTGGAGCCCCTTGCCGACCCGGACCCGACCCCTGGAGCAGAGACCCACTTAAAACTAAAACTCTAGATCCCAGCACCCGCCACCCTCTCACTGCCTACATAAACCTACCCACAGACCCACTCTCCCACCCCGTGCCCTCCTGCAGCACTGACCAGCCCCCTGCTGGCAGGAGCACTCCTGCAGGCTGCCTTACTCTGTCTCCCCCTCAGCCAGCCCAGCTCTCTGCCAGCACTGCACATTTTGAATTTGGGGGTGGGGCAGGTTGAGACCCACTGGTCTAAATGGACCTGTGAGTGAGGTGTTAGTAGGGTGGGGACTGTTTGTGACTAAGAGCTCTGGCCCGCAATAAGCCAACCAGTTAATACTTTGGGGTTGGCCACACTCATGATGCACTGACTGGGTTTTGATCATTTGCTCATTTGTAACTGTATGTAGGGTAATAATGGTTCTTTTATTTGGTTTTTCCCTTTTCCCCCCCAAATAAAAGGTACTTGTGGTCCCATGTTCCCACCGACTCTGAGTGACTGAGCGTGGGGAAGACCTACCTGCAGAGATGACCAAGGAGGATATATTTTAATTTCCCAGAACCAGAAATAGGAATCTAGCTGTGGGTGGGGGCTTAAGCCATAGTTACCAGATAATGATTACCAAGCAATATGTTTAATAGCGAATGCTAAACTAGAACACAAGATCAACCTCTCCCCTTGGATTTGAGGACATTTGGATCCAGATCAAAGTCTCTCA
The DNA here is from genome assembly GCF_025201925.1 of Gopherus flavomarginatus. Lineage (NCBI taxonomy): Eukaryota > Metazoa > Chordata > Testudines > Testudinidae > Gopherus > Gopherus flavomarginatus. The sequence goes on from NC_066621.1 coordinate 142,957,274, forward strand.
GGGCTTGGCTACACTTGCAAGTTACAGCACATTAGGGCAGCCCCAGGCGCACTAGCTCACTCCCCATCTACACTGGCAAGGCACATAGAGCGCTCTGACTCCGCAGCTAGAGTGCTCCTGGTACTCCACCTCAGCGAGAGGAATAACGTTTGCTGTGCCTTCGCTACAATGCCTGGACAAGGTGTTGCATTATTGCACTCTGATCAGCCTCCAGAAACATCCCATAATCCCCTTAAGTCAAGTGACCACTCTTGTCATTGTTTTGAATTACTGTAGGAATGAGGAAGTGTCCTTTGAAAGCTCCGTTTCTGACAGCTGGCTGCTTAGCTGCTCCGAGACAACGCAACCATTTGTGTGTGTGTGTGTGAGAGAGAGAGGCCAGGGGGAGGGGGGATCTGCTGCTGTCTGAATTTACAAGACAGCATGCTGACATGTTCTCAGCCCCCCCCCAAAGCCCACTCTCTCTCCCCCACACAACACACTCCCTGTCACACTCCACCCCACTCACCCACCCCCATTTGAAAAGCACATTGCAGTCACTTGCATGCTGTGATAGCAGCCCATAATACACCTCTCCCAATGCCACTGCAAGTGCCGCTAATGTGGCCACAACAGTGCGCAAGCAGCTGTCAGTGTGGACAGACTGCAGCACTTTCCCTACTGCGCTCTCTGAAGGTGGGTTGAACTCACAGCGCTCTACATCTGCAAGAGTAGCCATGCCCTCAATGTCCATCCATATATACTGGGGATGTTTCACTTCCAGGTTGTCATGAAGTGTTTCCTCCCTATCTAATATACGGGTCAGGTTACTTACCCATTCATACTGATTGCCAGTATCAGGTGATCATAGGGTGACCGGATGTCCTGATTTTATAGAGGACAGTCCCAATTTTTGGCTCTTTTTCTTATATAGGCTCCTATTACCCCCCACCCTTGTCCCGATTTTTCCCTAGGAGTTGTCATTTCACATGTAAGGTAGGACGCCTCCAGTCTGATTTACAGTTTTGTCCCTGCACATTGTGTTCCCTCTGTATTGTGTTCACAGGGCACCATATGCAGTAGCACAATGGAAAGGTGAGATCACAGCAAAGAATGGCAGATTAGTTATGAGCAGGTGTAAAACCATTTCACAGTGAAGCCAGTGGACACAAAACTTAATGACAACACCAAACTCTCATTTAAAATAAAACTACTGGCACTTAGAAATCAGCTTTCTGGAATTGTTACAAGTGACCTCTCCACGGGTTATGATTTCAGCTGGCTTAGTCCTCACTGTGTCCCAACAGAATTTACATGGACTGATGGTTGTGTTTGAATGTTATCTTTCCCATGGCACAGCACTTTAACCATGTTATAGGGAGAAAGTATTCCAATACTCTTCTTACCCTTGTCACTTTCAAACTACTGAAAGACTCACAGGGCTAAATTCTTCCCTCATTGCAGTCACTGGAATTACATTGGGAATATTTTTAGCCCTTTGAATTTAAAGGTGGAGGAGAACCGACAGGCCATTCTACTCCATCTCCAAAGCAGCTGTGCAAAATTGGTCCTTACAATATATTTTCCAGTGCTTTAGCTGCTCTAGATTTTAATTTCTTAAGTAACAGGGCTTCCCTTTCTACAATCTCACTCTTAGCAAGTTGGTCCTCAGTCACGTTACATCTTCCTTTTCTTGTTTCCATCTCTTTCTCCCAGTTATACTTTTTACTACCCTAAACAATTCCTCTCCCCTCTTAGTGATGACACTCCTTTAGTCAACACACAGCCAAGCTGTATGCCCAGAACTAGAATATGCCAGTAAGGCCCACTAGGGGCACTGTGGAACTCATCCCATGCCCTTAGGAAGGTGTAATGTGCATTGCCGCCTCAACCTACCAACTCTGCTATGGTGGCCTCACCGTCTCTGCATTCTGTTTGGGGTGGCTTGAAAACTGGGCAAGAGAGAAGGAGCAATCCATGCAGTCCAGAGACAACTGTGCCTGGCCCCTGCTCAGTGGAGGTAAAGTAGCTGGGAACTCCTTGCACCTGATTTAGTTGGGGATTGGTCCTGCTTTGAGCAGGGGGTTGGACTAGATGACCTCCTGAGGTCCCTTCCAACCCTGATATTCTATGATTCACTCACCTTTTGCACCAACACATAAGGCCAGGCACAATATGGCCCACAGAGTTTAGTGCTTTCATTTTCCTTGAATCAGCCAAGCCCCTCCAGTCCCTTATAATATTTCTTGCCCTTCTCTTCATTTTGCTGATATTTTTCTGATAGTGACAGAAGCTTTGCCTTTATGGTTAATATCCTTAATTTTTGGTTAGACATGTTCTGGCTAATACTAAAAATCAAGCAACTCCAGGCCAGAAATATTAGGAGGCAATATGACTGATACAGTGGTGTCCAATGGGTTAGTGACTGAATTGGGGCATTAATCTGCTGCATCTCTAGGTTTTTTTGCTTTGGGTTGTTTCGGGGACACACATGAGATATTAGCTATTTTTTGTATCGTATTTTTCATGTGTTAGAGAGAGGTTCGTTTTCTTCTCTGATAGTGGCACTTGCTACCATGCACATTACCTGAGTAGGTACTATTAGACTATAACATTCACCAGGTAAAAAGCTGCTTAGAGAGCTGTTCTGAATTGCATACGCACCAACCGTTTCTGGCATAACTGCAATTTGAAAATAAAAGCAACTATGTCCATTGGAGCCAAATGGATGTGTCATTCATTTTAGTCATACTGTAGCTCTCACTGCTTTAAGCAATACTGCAAGAACGGGATGGAGAATGGAGAAGGAAGTTTTCAACAGCCCTCTGAAAATATTTACAGGCATGCACAACTGATAATGGTGCATGCAAATCTGGATGCAAAAATGGATGCACTAAGTCTTGTGGTTGCAATTAAGGAGCGCCACTCAAAATAGTTCCTACAATGGCCCCCTTTTTTTTTCTTTTTGAAAGTGCACTCTCCTATCCTTTGTCTTGTTTTCCGAGCACTTGAACACTTCAGTGTAGGTTGTGCCGTTTATTTTATTGGAAAACATCTGTACATTTAGAATTGACTACATTATGGCCTCTTAATGAGGAATCTCCCAGTGACTTTGCTGAATGGGTATACTGATGACAAACTTTAAAAAATGTTCAGACTAACCAGCGGGGAAAGGAGGAGCAAGGATTTCTGGATACGGTCCTTGAAGTACTGTGGGAGGTTTGTAAGGATTACATCATCCGTATACCACTATGGCCAGTAATCTAAATGATATGCTCAATAGGGCTGAGCATTGGTGAACAGTGAATAAGAATACTATAATGGTTGCAGATGCTAAATTATTCAAAATGGAAACAGGAAAAAATGAAAATAATTGGAGGGGTAAGGGGCACAGATTCAGGAGTAAGGGACAACATAAGGAACAAGAAGAAAGGTGTGTAAGAGTTGAGGAGGTATGAATCAAGGGGAAAACTGGATTGGTTTGGGAGAATTATGGGAATTACTGAGGAAAAACTGAAAAAAATGTAGAGGACAAAAATCATCTGATGGACTCTCCTGCAGGGATAGATCCCTGGTAAGTAGGTGTCGCTCCCACTAAAGTCAGTGATCCTGTCTAGACCAGCACTTAATTTAGTCCCACAAAGAAGGTGGAGGTGCAATTGTGTTATCCTGGGGTATGTCTACACTACGGGATTATTCCAATTTTACATAAACCGGTTTTGTAAAACAGATTGTATAAAGTCAAGTGCACGTGGCCACACTAAGCACATTAATTCGGCGGTGTGCGTCCATGTATCAAGGCTAGTGTCGATTTCCAGAGCATTGCATTATGGGTAGCTATCCCGTAGCTATCCCATAGTTCCCGCAGTCTCCCCCACCCCTTGGAATTCTAGGTTGAGATCCCAGTGCCTGACGGGGCAAAAAACATTGTCGCGGGTGGTTCTGGGTACAGCCTCACCTCTCCCTCCATGAAAGCAGCAGACAACCGTTTTGCGCCTTTTTTCCTGGGTGAACTGTGCAAACGATCTGAGCAGGGTCCATGCTTGTTGTGCTATGGCAAGACTGCAATTGTGGATGTTGTAAACACCTCGCGCATTCTCGTGCAGTCTATGCTGAACCAGGACCTGCAAAGCCAAGCGAGGAGGAGACAGCTACGGCAGCGCACGGACGAGAGGGATGAGGACACAGACACTGAATTCTCTCAAACCACGGGCCCCTGCGCTTTGGAGATCCTGCTGGTAATGGGACAGGTTCTAGCCATTGAACGCCGATTTTGGGCCCTGGAAACAAGCACAGACTGGTGGGACCGCATAGTTTTGCAGGTTTGGGACGATTCGCAGTGGCTGCGAAACTTTCGCATGCGTAAGGGGACTTTCGTGGAACTTTGTGACTTGCTTTCCCCTGCCCCGAAGCGCCAGAATTCCAAGATGAGAGTTGCCCTCACAGTTGAGAAGCAAGTGGCAATAGCCCTCTGGAAGCTTGCAATGCCAGACAGCTATCGGTCAGTCGGGAATCAATTTGGAGTGGGAAAATCTACTGTGGGGGCTGCTGTGATGCAAGTAGCCAAAGCAATCATTAAGCTGCTGCTACGAAAGGTTGTGACTCTAGGAAATGTGCAGGTCATAGTGGATGGCTTTGCTGCAATGGGATTCCCTAACTGTGGGGGGGGAGATGATAGATGGAACCCATATCCCTATCTTGGCACCGGAGCACCGGGGCGCCCAGTACGTAAACCGTAAGGGGTACTTTTCAATGGTGCTGCAAGCACTGGTGGATCACTAGGGACGTTTCACCAACATCCACGTGGGATGGCCGGGAAGGGTTCATGACACTTGCGTCTTCAGGAACACTACTCTGTTTAAATGGCTGCAGCAAGGGAATTACTTCGCAGACCAGAAAATAACAGCTGGGGATGTTGAAATGCCTGTAGTTATCCTGGGGGACCCAACCTACCCCTTGATATCATGGCTCATGAAGCCATACATAGGCAGCCTGGACAGTAGTCAGGAGCTGTTCAACTACAGGCTGAGCAAGTGCAGAATGGTGGTAGAAAGTGCATTTGGCAGTTTAAAGGCGCGCTGGCGCACATTACTGACTTGCTCAGACCTCAGCCAAACCAATGTCCCCATTGTTATTGCTGCTTGCTGTGTGCTCCATAATCTCTGTGAGAGTAAGGGGGAGACCTTCATGGCGGGGTTGGAGCCTGAGGCAAATCACCTGGCCGCTGATTAGGCGCAGCCAGACACCAGGGCGATTAGAAGAGCACACTAGGAAGTAGTGTGCATCAGAGAAGCTTTGAAAACGAGTTTCATCACGGGCCAGGGTATGGTCTGACTGCTGTGTTTGTTTCCCCTTGATGAACCCCCCTCCCTTGATTGACTCATTACCTGTAAGCACCCCACCCTTCCCCTTCGATTACAGCTTGCTTGAGGAAATAAAGTCACTATCGTTTAAAAATCGTGCATTCTTTATTTATTAATTATAAAAAGAGGGAGAGAACTGACAAGGTAGCCAGGGTGTGGTTTGGGAAGAGGATAGGAGGGAAGGAAAAGGCCACTAAAAAAATTTCAAAGTAATGAGAGCCTTTTGGTTGGGCTGTCCATGGGGGTGGAGTGGGCGGGTGCACGAAGCCTTTCCCCACACGTTCGTACATGTCTGGGTGAGGAAGATATGGAACATGGTGAGGGTGGTTACACAGGGGCTGCAGCAGCACTCTGTGACCCTGCAGCTGTTCCTGAAGCTCCACCAGATGTCGGAGGATGTCAGTTTGATCACGCAGCAGCCCCAGCGTTTCATTCCGCCACCGCTGATCTTCCTGCCTACGCCTCTGATCTTCCTGCTGTCACCTCTCATCTCGAGCATCCCTCCTGTCCTCACGTTCACTGGCATCATTCCTGTAATTTGATACCACATCCTTCCACTCATTCAGATGAGCTCTTTCATGACGGGTCACTTCCATGATTTCCGAGAACATTTCGTCTCACGTCTTTTTTTTCCACCGCCTTATCTGAGAAAGCCTTCGGGATGGAGAAGAGAGGCTTGAAAAATTTGCATCTGCATGAGGGAGGGGAAAAAAGGGAGAGAATTATTTAAAAAGATACATTTTACAGAACAATGCTTATACTCTTTCACGGTGAACAACACTATTCATCTTACATAGCACATGTAATTTCACTACAAGGTCACATTTTGCATCTTAAAATTGAGTGCCTGTGGCTCTGGTGTTAGAGATCTCACAGATGCAGGTCTGGGCAGCAGAATTCAACTTGCATGCGTCTGTGGTAAGTTATTGTCTTTCGGCTTCTGCAGCCTTTATATACACAGTGCCCTCCTTTCCCAAATACCAAGCAAATCCCATTCAGTGCTGCTTCTTTCCTGTTAACATGCAGCAGCAGAAACCACCACCCCCCATCCAATTCTCTGGGATGATCGCTTTACCCCTCCCCCCTCCACATGGTTGGTCTCATGGAAGATCACTGCTAAACACCCCCTTTCCCCCGCACCGCGTGGCTGGTAGCAGGGAAGATCCCTGCTAGCCAAACACGAAAAAGCTCAGCGCCATTCCCCCCCACTCCCCTCCCCCTGCTTGGCTACCTGCAAGGAAGGATTTCTTTTAAGCAACAGGCAAACAGCCCAGTAGGAATGGCCATCTCTGTCCCCTTAATTAAATTCCTGAATTTCAACCAGGTTGCCATGAATGATATCACTCTCCTGAGGGTAACACAGTGAGATAAAGAACGGATGTTGGTTGAATGCCAGCAATCACCGAGACCATACGCAGCTAGTCTTTGTCATGCGATGATACCAGATTACTTGCTACATGCATGGCGTGGTCAAGTGTCCTACCATGGTGGATGGAATAAGGCTGCCTTGCCCAGAAATCTTCTGCAAAGGCTTTTGGAGTACCTCCAGGAGAGCTTCATGGAGATGTCCCTGGAGGATTTCCGCTTCATCCCTAGACATGTTAACAGACTTTTCCAATAACTGTACTAGCCGCAAATGCATCCCAAGTCCTCAGGGCAAATTAATCATTAAACGCTTGCTTTTAAACCATGTTTCATATTTATAAAGGTACACTCAGCAGAGGTCGCTTCCACAGCTTCATTGTCTGGGCTACTGGCTTGGGAGGGCTGGGAGGGTAATTCCGTCTGGGTGAGAAAAAGCTCCTGGCTGTTGGGGAGAACAGAGTGCTGTGGGCTTTCTGCAAGCTCGGCCTCCTCTTCCTCCTCCTCATCTTCCCCGTCCGCAGACTCCTCAGCCATGGCTGAGATTACCACCCCAACCTCGGAATCCACGGACAGGGGTGGGGAACTGGTGGCGGACCCCCCCTAGAATTGCATGCAGCTCAGTGTAGAAGCGGCATGTTTTCGGCCCTGCCCCGGACCTTCCGTTTGCTTCTTTGGTTTTCTGGTAGGCTTGTCTGAGCTCCTTAACTTTCACTCTGCACTGCACCGAGTCCCTGGTGTGGCCCTTCTCCATCATGGCCTTGGAAATATTTTCCAAATGTTTTTTCATTTCTTCTTTTGGAACGGAGTTTTGTTAGCACAGAATCCTCTCCCCATATAGCGATCAGATCCAGTACCTCCCGTGCGGTCCATGCTTGAGCTCTTTTTCTATTCTCAGGAGACTGCATTGTTACCTGTGCTGATGAGCTCTGTGTGGTCACCTGTGCTGGTGAGCTCTCCACACTGGCCAAACAGGAAATGAAATTCAAAAGTTCTAGGGGCTTTTCCTGTCTACCTGGCCAGTGCATCCGAGTTCAGATTGCTTTTCAGAGCGGTCACAGTGGTGCACTGTGGGATACCGCCCGGAGGCCAATACCATCTATTTGCAGCCACACTAATCCGACATTGCAAATCCGATTTCAGCACTACTCCTCTCGGGGAGGAGTACAGAAACTGGTTTAAAGAGCCCTTTATATCGATATAAAGGGCCTCATTGTGTGGACGGGTGCAGGGTTAAATCGATTTAACTCTGCTAAAATTGGTTTAAATGCGTAGTGTAGACCCGGCTCTAGTCTCTTCTGAGTTGCTGCTACTACACCTCTGCTCTTTGATATGTAAGCCACAGAATTTCACATAACCACTGCATGCCCAGCAACTCCAGGCATGCGTCTGCACCATTATGATTTTCACACCTCTCCACATCACACAGTGACAATTCCCATATTGTTTGATCAGATTTTACAGCTACTCTGTTTGAAAAACAATCATTTGCTTGGTCCTTTTATAGATTCCTGAACAGGTAAGTTTATATCTGCCACATTCATGGCAGACTGCCAGTGCCTGAATCTGTGCAGGAAATCTGTCTTGAAAAACATGTTAATGATGCCAAGAAATGCATCTACGGTTTCCAAAGGCACAGGCAGACACTGTTTTAATTAGTTATCTTCAAGAGAGCAAGTTACACAAAGTGTTTATCTCTAGCCAAAGCCTGGGAGTGATTGCACTGTACAGTAGCTGCCTGGTCTTTATTACTCTTTGGGGCTAAGAGAAAGAGAAGCTGCTTATAAGTCTTATTATATGCAGTTACCTAAGGCTTAGTTGCTAGTTCATTTTATTAGTTATCATTTCCTTAGCACAGGACTGAACTGGGGACGGGGGGAGATCTGGGGGGGAGGCAGTGTGCCCGTTTTTGAGCCCATGAATGTGGTTTGCATCATAATGGGGAGAAATCTGACTCATTTGAGATCAGCTATTCAACTCACTGGGCCCCTTTTGCATTCCTAAATCCAGAATTCTATCTGGAAAAGAGTTTTGCTGTTGACTTCTATATATTTTCTATCTAGTGCTTTAATATATTGCCAGACTGGTCCCTTAGTTTATTGCCTTGGGGACTGAAATATTATTCCTAACCTATGAGCTCTTTGGGGGAAGAAGCTGCCACTTCTTGACTATTTGAGAAGCCCCTTGCATAATGGGGCCCCCGTGAATAAATGCGTAGTCTTCTTCTTAGCATTCATCATATAACAGAGGTTGGACCAGAAGCTGAAGTCCTGACATGGACTGTACTCAGCTCTTACTCTAATAATCCACTACTTGTTGTCAATGGGACTTTGGCCTGTGTGCAAGCTAAGGGAGGAAAATCAGTCCTGTACATCTGTTCACGGAGAGGACCTTCCATGCCTGAAAGCCATCACTACTTCGTAGAAGGTGCTGCTATGGGATTGTTGCCCTTCCTTTCCCCAAACACAGAACTGAGCTCTCTCTGCAGGTCCATGGAAGGGTCAGAAATAGAGAAGGGACCTGGGAGGATGCTGCATATTTCTCACCAGCAGCACCACCCAGTGGGAACTTAACCACTCAGGTGATACAGCAGACCTATGTGCAATGAAAACATCCTTTGGAGGGAGTGTGGTTCAACAGACATTCACTCATGAAAAAAGGCCTGGAAACCAGCCAGGGGTTTGGAGGAGCTGTAGGAAACCTGGGAACTAGTGCAGTGGTATAGAGTATGCACATGGATGACCCTGACCTTGGATAGACACTCTGACATCTGTTTGGACTTTGGTGGGGGGATCAGCGAGGCTCAGGAGCCAGCTATGCTGCTTCTTCCATGAAGAAAGCAAAACCCACCTTTTGAATGGGAGATCCTGGAGGAAACTCCATGAGAGCAACCTCAGAGTTTATTTTTCCCTACAAGGTAGGTTTCTCCCCTAGAGAGAATAATCCAGAACTTAGGAAGGACATGAGGATGTGGCCTTTGAAGGTACTATTATCACTTAGAAAAAATAGCATTATCACTTTATACTCAATGCCAGTGGTGTAGCATGTGCAGTGTATTATGTAAATCAGACACAGGTGGAAAAAAAACCCTTAATTTTGCCAGAACCCATGGATGGATAATCAGCTAAAGCTATCATTTATCATCTACCATGAATGTTTAGGTGGATTCTAGTCGTTCTCTCTGCTGAGACCTGCTCTGTGTGCCTTGCCTCAGGGGGGAGCTATGAAGAAAGAGGTGAGAGACATCCTCTTACCCTTTGGTCAGTCCAATATTTCCAAGCCACCAGTGCTGCTTTCCAGGCAATGTGGACAAAATCAAGCTCATTCCAATCACATCAGTCTCACAAGGGAAACACTATACATGGCAGTTCACCCTGGGTGACAGGATCTCCTGGAGATAAAAGCAGCCAGATGCTCAAAATACATATCTGTCTATAGGATGGCTCAGCAGGGCAGGAAGAGATGAACACAATTATAGTGCACTAGGGAGCTCCCGAGAACTTTATGCCTGCCTAAGACATAATCCTTTATGAAGCTTCCCATGAGACTGTGCATCTCTGGCCCATGTCCAGTGAAGGTCTGTGTCTTTAAGAGATTATCAGGCCCTAAAGTAGACGTTCCCAGACTGTGGTGCATGACCAGAACACTTGCTGGAGGTCTGTGAATAGCTGCCTGGTCATGTGGTCCTGGCTCACCTCCTGGTTTCCATCCACTAATTGCCAATAAAAGGCAGCTAAAAATACATTGCTTTCCCAATATTACTTTTCCATTGCTGTAGTTTCCACAGGGCTGTTATGTGAATTGGAGGAAAGGTGCTCTGAGCAATTATGAATGTGAAAGAAGATGGTCCATAGGCCCATCTCTCTATTTAGATGTGGTTCACCCTTTAATAAAGTGTATTAAGAGAATTAGTTATTTTCGAAGAGCTGTGGAACACTGAGCTGGTCCTGGGAGACTGGAGACAAGCAAATCTTCACAGAAGGAAAGAACATAAGGACATAAGAATGAGCATAAGAACAGCCATACTGGATCAGACCAATGGTCCATCTAGCCCAATATCCTGTCTTCCAACAGTGCTTAGTGCCAGATGCTTCAAAGGGAATGAACAGAACAGGGCAATTATCAGAGTCATCCCTCACCTGTCATCCAATCTCAGCATCTGGTTGTTAGAGGCTTAGGGACACCCAGAGCATGGGATTTGCATCTTTGATCATCTTGGCTAAAAGTCTTTGATAGACTTATCCTCCAGGAACTTACCTAATTTGTTTTTGAATCCTGTTATAGTTTTGGCCTTCACCATATCCCCTGGCAACAAGTTCCACAGGTTGACTCTGTGTTATGTGAAGAAGTACTTCCTTTTGTTTGTTTTAAACCTGCTGCCTATTAATTTCATTTGGTGACCTGTGCTCAGTGAAGGGGTAAATAACACTTCCCTAGACACTTTCTCCAAACCATTCATGATTTTATAGACCTCTCTCACCTCCCCTCTTTTCCAAGCTGAACAGTGTAAGTTTTTATAATCTCTCCTCATGTGGAAGTTGTTCCATACACTTAATCGTTTTTGTTGACTTTCTCAGTACCTTTTCCATTTCTAATATATTTTTCTGAGATGGGGCTACCAGAACTGCACACAGTATTTGAGCTGTGGGTGTACCATGGATTTAGATAGTGACATTATGATATTTACTGTTTTATAATCTCTCCCTTTCCTAAGGGTTCCTAACATTCTGTTGGGTTTTTGACTGCTACTGCACATGGAACAAATGTTTTCAGAGAACTATCCATAATTACTCCAAGATCTCTTGGTAACAGATACGTAGACCCCATCATTTTGTATTTATAGCTGGGATTATGTTTTCCAAAATGCATTACCTGCATTTATCAACATTGAATTTTATCTGCATTTTCTTGCCCAGTCACTCAGTTTTGGGAAAGCCCTTGAACTCTTTGCAGTCTGCTTTGGACTTAACTATCTTGACTAGTATTGTATCTGCAAACTTTTCCACCACACTGGTCACCCCTTTTTCCAGATCACTTATGAATATGTTGAACGGCACTGCTCCCAGTACAGATCCAGGGGGAACACCACTATTTACCATTCTGAAAACTGACCATTTATTTCTACCCTTTGTTTCCTATCTTTTAACTAGTTACTGATCCATGAGAGCACCTTCCCTCTTATTCCATGTCAGTTTACTTTGCTTAAGAGCCTTTTGTGAGGGACCTTGTCAAAGGCTCTCTGAAAATCTAAGTACACTATATCCACTGCATGCCCTGGGCCCACATGCTTGTCTCCCCGCCCACCCCATCCCCCACGAATTCTAACGGATTGGTGAGGCACAATTTCCCTTTTGACTCAACAAATCGTGTTCATCTATGTGTCTGATAATTCTGTTCTTTACTATAGTTTCAACCAATTTGCCTAGTACTGAAGTTAGGTTCACCAGCCTGAAATTGCCAGGATTGCTTCTGGAGCCTTTTTTTTAAAATTGGCATCACATTAGCTATCCTACAGTCATCTGCACAGAACCTGATTTAAGTGAGAGGTCACATGCCACAGTTAGTAGCTCTGCAATTTCATAACTGAGGTCCTTCAGAACTCTTGAGCAGAGGTGTTAGAAATTTTTTTATAGTGGGGGTGCTAAGAACCAAACGTAAACCATGTATATAATGAAAACCACTTCACGCCATGGGGTGCAGCTGCACCCCTGCATGTATAGTTCTGGCACCCAAGAGTCTTTGGGGGGATACATCTGGTCCTGGTGACATTACTGTTAAATATTTTTGTTCCAAAACCTCCTCTACTGACTCCTCAGTCTGGGGCAGTTCCTCAGATTTGTCACCTGAAAGGAATGACTCAGGTGTGGGAATCTCCCTCAGATCCTCAGCCGTGAAGACCGATGCAAAGAATTCATTTAGCTTCTCCACAATGGCCTTGTCTTCCCTGAGTGCTCCTTTAGCACTTCAATCGTCCAGTGGCCCCACTGATTGTTTGGCAGGCTTCCTGCTTCTGATGTACTTAAAAAACCTTGCTGTTATATTTTGACTTGTTAGCTAGTTGCTCTTCAAATTCTTTTTTAGCCTGTCTAATTACACTTGACTTGCCAGAGTTTGTTTCTTTTCTATTTTTGGTAGTAGGATTTGACTTCCAATTTTTAAAGGATGCCTTTTTGCTGCTGACCGCCTCTTTTATGCTATTATTTCACCATGGTGGCATTTTTTTGGTCTTTTTACTAATTTTTTTTTAATTTGGAGTATACATTTAATCTGTTATGTCAGTTTTAAAAGCGCTTCCATGCAGCTTGCAGGCATTTCACTCTTCTGACTGTTCCTTTTCATATGTTTAAATAGCGTCCTCATTCTTGTGTGGTTCCCCTTTCTGAAGTTAAATGTTATTGGGGTGGGCTGCTTTGAAATTTTCCTCCATTATATTATGGTCACTATTACCAAAAGGCTCAGCTTCAGAAAAGTGATCCTGGTAGTTACTGTCCTGTAAGTCTAACTTCTCACTCCAAGTGGTAGAAACACTATTGCCAGCTTCAAGAGATCAAAACTCATCAGTCAGCTCCTAAAAAGTCATAAGACTGGCCTCACAAGTTTTTAAAAACATCATCAAACCATGGGGTTTTTTGGATCTGGCTTTTGACTTTTTAACTTCCCTTTACTCCTCTGCCAGTGTGTGTGATCACTTTAGACCGAAAAGTCAAGCTTTAGAGCACACAAAATGCATGACACTCCCTGGCACTCAAACAGAGACTCCACTTACTCTCTCCCCACCCCTAAACAGGAGAAGGGCCATCCATTTCATATTACTGTCTTGACTCCTCCCTCTCTTGTCTTGCTGCCTGCCAGGGCTTCTCCCCTTCCCCAGATGCAGCAGCACCAGTTCCTATTCCTGCCCCCTGCAGCTTCTCTTCTGCTTGGATTCCAAATAGACAAGTCCCAAAGCAGAGGGAGGCAGAGAAGTGTTACTGCTGGGTCCGGGGCCTTGGACTATCTGTGTCCTTAACCCTGAGGCTCTTGCACACAGATTCTTGCCCAGCCCTGGAAATCAGAGGATTGGAGAAAAGAGAGCGTCTCCTCCAGGTGCCAAAATCCTGTGACTCGCCATCAGCTCATGAATGCTGGCAGCACTGCCTTCCCCAGCTGCCCAGTGGGGACTCCCATGACCCACTACTACCCCCAGGCTGGGGGAGCTGCCATCCGATCTCCTCCACTTCCTACCCATCACTACCTCTGCACCCCCCAGCCTCTCTCCTGCCCAACATCCTCCAGCACCCAATTCCTCTGCAACTTCTAAATCTGCCTCTTCTCCACCCCTATTCTCCTCACTGCTGGTGTCTGCTGTTCTTCACAGTCCCTGAGTCCTGGCCCTAAACCACAGAGTGGCAGCCATTTTGCCTCTAGGTTTGGCTTCAATGGCAATGAAAACAGTGGGAGGTGTCAGCCACCTTTATTAAGGACCTCCCCATTCCCATGTCCAGATAAATTGTAGGGAAATGGCAGCCATCTGTTAGTCTATAAGGGGCCACTGGACTCTTTGTTGCTTTCTGCATAAGTCAGAACAGCTAGATCTGCACCTTGGACCAGGCCTTCCCCCATGCTGCCCCAAGTCTCCTGGAACAGGTTCAGCAGCCTGTGTCTACCAGCCAAGAATGAGATGAGGACTCCTGTGTGCACTAGGTCCCTGATCGTAAAGTATGATAACACATAAAAGGACATGGCATTCCCCAAGCTGCCGATCTCCCCAAGAAATAACCACTTGAGAAGAACAGGTATTCCTGGTCTGCGGATGAAGTAACTGCTAGATTCCCAAATAGCTGCATAACAATCGGCCTTGGCATCTAACTTATGGGACATCATCACTCTGCCTCCCACACACACTCTCCTGCAGCACTCACCTTTCACCATTCCGCAGACAATAGCACGCTGAGTTATACAGTGTGCATGGAGAGCTTGTCCGGGTGCTGTGCAACGTGGCATTAACTTTGCACGGTTGTGTTGCCTAACTGCGCATCAGAAGTGGTGAGCAAACAGGCTGCTACCAGACAAGAAATACAGAGAAATCGTGTTTGTTTATCGTGCTGAATGATCAGGACCTAAATGAATAAAATCAGCCTTAAACTGTGAAGTTTGTCACCTTATCCTCCAAATGATACATTCAAAGTAGCAAATAAGCTGATAGGTTCCATTCTCCTGTAGCTGATTTGGCCTTGGCATTTGTTTTCTCCGCGCCCTCTCCCTCCCCCCTGCTGAAATAAGTGCACCGTCTATACACCAGACATACCATTGCACCCACCAAGAAATAAAAATCTAGATATGCATCTATCATAACCTAGTCCCAGATTTGGACCTTAGCTTCCAAAATATGGGGGTTAGCATGAAAACCTCCAAGCTTAATTACCAGCTTGGACCTGGTAAAGCTGCCACCACCCAAAAAATTAGAGTGTTTTGGGCCACTCTAGTCCCCCCAAAAACCTTCCCTGGGGGACCCCAAGACCCAAATCCCTTGAGTCTCACAACAAAGGAAAATAAACCTTTTCCCTTCCCCCCTCCAGGTGTTCCTGGAGAGAGACACAGAAGCAAGCTCCGTGAATCTAAACAGAGGGATTCCACCCTCCCCGTTCCCAGCCTTTGAAAACAGAAGTACCGAGAGTTAATCTCTCTTTCCCCCTCACCCAGAGGGAATGCAAAGTCAGGCTAGTAAATCTAACACACACAGATTTCCCCCTGACTTCTTCCTCCCACCAATTCCCTGGTGAGCACAGACTCAATTCCCTGGAGTTCCCCACTAAAGAAAAACTCCAACAGGTCTTAAAAAGAAAGCTTTATATAAAAAGAAAGAAAAATACATAAAAATGGTCTCTCTGTATTAAGGTGACAAATACAGGGTCAATTGCTTAAAAGAAATATGAATAAACAGCCTTATTCAAAAAGAATACAATTCAAAGCACTCCAGCAACTATATCCATGTAAATACAAAAGAAAACAATAGAAACCTTACTGCCTTACTATATGGTACTTACAACTTGGAAATAGAAGATTAGAAAGCAGGAAACAGAAATCACTTCTCATAGCCGAGAGAGTGCAGGCAGAAGACCCCAGAACAAAGGACTCAGACACAAACTTCCCTCCCCCTGGATCTGAAAAAGTCCTGTTTCCTGATTGGTCCTCTGGTCAGGTGTTTCAGATTACTTCTTTCCAGGTGAAAGAGACGTCAACCCTTAGCTATCTGTTTATGACAGCATCTGCCTGGGATTATGTGTGGCCTAATTTCAGTATGGCCAGACGGACTCTCCATCTTTTGACGTACATAGCAACTGTGTGAGCCTGCACTTGGCTAGCAAATACAAAACCAGCCTTAAATAGCTTCCCCATAACAGGTGCTATTGCACATGCTGCCACTATGACGGTAGACGCACTCCGATGCCAACACACAGAACCCCTGGGGCTAAATTCTGCCACTGGTTGGAACTGACAACTTATTGTAGGAGCCACAATGAAATATTTATGGACCAGTCAATTTGTGAATGAAGAGATGAGTAGTCAGACAGTATTTGATATGACAAATCTGCCCCTAGCTAACGTTACCTTTAATTAATATTTCTGTATTATACTTTTAATAGAAAAGGAGAGACCACTGATGATGCTCAAAGACTTACCATCATGCCTGTGAGATGTTCTAATGTTGGTCTTTTTTCTGTATCTGTCACAGAGTAACAGAATTTGATATTTCCTCTGTATGCATAGGGTCCATGCTAGGTTTCAATGACGGTCACTTCAGTTTTTCTACCCTGGCAGTTATGAAATGAAGATTGAAATGAGAGTAGCAATAGCTAGCCAGAAAATGGAATTTCTATTCCGCTGGCATGTCTCACATTTCAAAATTTCTTTTCCCCCAGAATTGCACTGAAAAGTCAACATTTAGAAATTTGCTGCAAAATAAATAGTCAGGAATATTTCATTTTAGAAACATCAAAACAACCTTCTTGAAAGATTTCATTTCAATAAGGTCAAAACTCATCATTTTAGCTTAACTGTTCTGATGTTATAAGACAAGTCAAAATGAAGCACTCAGTTTTCCGTCTGTAAAACAGGGAAAATATGTCCAGGTTGCCACCCTTTGTCCGCCTTGTCTATTTAGACTGTAAACTCTGTGGTGCCGGGACTGTCTGATACTAGAGGGCTCTTTAATCTAGCAGACAAAGAGTATGTCTACACTACAGGATTATTCCGAATTTACAGAAACTGTTTTTTTTTAAAACAGATTGTATAAAGTCGAGTGCACGCGACCACACTAAGCACATTAATTTGGCGGTGTGCATCCATGTACCGAGGTTAGTGTCGATTTCCGGAGCACTGCACTGTGGGTAGCTATCCCCATAGCTATCCCATAGTTCCCGCAGTCTCCCCCTCCCCTTGGAATTCTGGGTTGAGATCCCAATGCATGATGGGGCAAAAACAGTGTCGTGGGTGATTCTGGTTAAATGTCGTCACTCAATCCTTCCTCCGTGAAAGCAACGACAGACAATCATTTCGCACCCTTTTTCACCTGGATTGCCCTGGCAGACGCCATAGCAACCATGGAGCCTGTTTTGCCTTTTGTCACTGTCATCGTATGTGTACTGGATGCTGCTGACAGAGGTAGTACTGCAGTGCTACACAGCAGCATTTATTTGCCTTTGCAAGGTAGCAGAGACGATTACCATCCCTATTGCACCGTCCACCATTGTAAATTGGCGATGAGATGATGGTTATCAGTCATTTTGCACCGTTTGCATTTGGAAATTGGCAATGACGGTTATCAATCCTTTTGTACTGTCTGCTTCTGTCATGGGTGCTCCTGGCTGGCCTCGCTGAGGTCGACCGGGGATGCATGGACAAAAATGGGAATGACTCCCTGGGTCATTCCCTTCTTTATGTTTTGTCTAAAAATAGAGTCAGTCCTGCCTAGAATATGGGGCAAGTGTACTAGAGAACCAGAGAGCACAGCCGCTCCATGTCACAGCTCCAGAGATCCCGCAGAAATGATGAGCTGCAAGCCATTCTAGGGGGTGCTCCTGCAACAACCCCACCCGTTGCTTCCCTCCTCCCCCAACCCTCCTGGGCTACCGTGGCAATGTCCCCCCATTTCTGTGATGAAGTAATAAAGAATGCAGGAATAAGAAACACTGACTTTTAGTGAGATAAAATGAGGGGGAGGCAGCCTCTAGCTGCTATGATAGTCCAGGCAGGACATTAAAGGGGCGGGGGAGAGGAGCGCAGTCTCCCGCTGCTATGATAGTCTAGGCAGTACAGAATCTTTTTTTTAGACATGAAGTGGGGGCTGATGGAGCTCAGCCTCCAGCTGCTATGATGAGGACAGTTACCAAGCCTTTTGTACCATCTGCTGGGAATGAGCGGAAGTCATTCCCATTTTTACCCAGGTGCCCCTGGCCAACCTCACCGAGGCCAGCCAGGAGCACTCACAGGCTGATGATGATGATGGATACCAGTCATTTTGCACCGTCTGCCACCGGGAAGGGGATGCTGGTGTTCAGTGCTGCAGCACCCCGTCTACCAGCAACATGCAGTAGACATAGGGTAACACTGAAAAAAGGCGAGAAATAATTTTTCCCCTTTTTTTTCAGGGTGGGGGGAAAGGGTGTAAATTGACGACATACACCCTGAAACACCCGGGAAAATGTTTTTGACCCTTCAGGCATTTGGAGCTCAGCCAAGAATGCAAATGCTTTTCGGAGACTGTGGGGACTGTGGGATAGCTGGAGTCCTCAATACCCCCTCCCTCCCTCCATGAGCGTCCATTTGATTCTTTGGCTTTCCGTTATGCTTCTCACGCAGCACTGTGCTGAGTCCCTGCTCTGGCCTCTGTCTATCATAGCCTGGAGATTTTTTCAAATGCTTTGTCATTTCATCTTCTGTAATGGAGCTCTGATAGAACAGATTTGTCTCCCCATACAGAGATCAGATCCAGTATCTCCCTTACGGTCCATGCTGGAGCTCTTTTTGGATTTGGGACTGCACCGCCACCCGTGCTGATCAGAGCTCCACGCTGTGTAAACAGGAAATGAAATTCAAAAGTTCGCAGGGTTTTCCTGTCTACCTGGCCAGTGCATCCGAGTTCAGATCGCTTTCCAGAGCGGTCACAATGGTGCACTGTGGGATACTGCCCGGAGGCCAATACCATCGAATTGCGGCCACACTAACCCTAATCCGACATGGCAATACCGATTTCAGTGCTACTCCCCCTCATCGGGGAGGCATACAGAAATCCATTTAAAGAGCCCTTTATATCGATATAAAGGGCTTCATTGTGTGGACGGCTGCAGGGTTAATTCGGTTTAACGCTGCTAAATTCGGTTTAAATGCATAGTGTAGACCAGGCCAAAGACATAGCAAGATCTAATGGCTGAAACTAGACAAATACAAACTGGAAATATGGTGATTTTTTTTGTAAATAGAGTAACTAATTATTGGAAGAGCTTAGCAAGGGCTGTGGTAGATTCTCCATCACTCGAAGACTTGAAATCAAGATGAGATAACTTTTTAAGAGATCTGTTTTAGCCTTACAGGAATTACTGGGTGAAATGCTCCGACCTGTGTTATGCAAGAGGGCAGACTAGATAATAATGGTCCCTTTTGGCTTTAAAACTTCTGAACCTATGACCACTAGCCAAGTGGGGTCCCAAACTTGGCTGGGGCTTCAGTGTGTGACTAATACAAAGAATACAATAATAATTAATAAGTAGCATCCAGTAACAAGTAGCCAGAACGAACCATTACCAATATTAGTTATAACTCTTCATACTGATACATCCTGTATCACACTCAGCAACTCCATGAGCAATGGATTTTAAAAGAAAAAGACAAATTTCCTGTTTCAGAGCCTATGAACACTCCTCTCTCATCCATACCCTGATGTTAGAAGTTTCATCGGTAATTCATTTTGCATGGTTAAATTGACACTCTGTAACCTCTATTCTTGTGACTCTGCAGACTCAGGCTGTAAGCATCAAATGATCTGAGCATCATCTGATTTACAGAAGCCTCAATTCTAAGAGCTTTCTATGCTGCCAGAAAAATCTCTCTTGAGCTGGCCAGAGGAGAGCAGATCTGAGAGTCAGAAATATACTTATGAAAGCAGGTTTTAGTAAAGACACCTCCATTAAAATCTGTGAAAGGAACTGTTCATGTCTGATAAGTAAAACTTTTCCATTTTCTTTTGTATTTGAATACCCAACTCTGAGCCAGGCTATTCAGGAAACTGTGCTGCAGCAATTAAGGAATAGCAGTGTACAGTTTACAAATGAAAGCGAGAGACAGGAGAAGAAAATTGGCTGGCAGTTAGGAATCGAAAGTAAAATTTTCCATGAAAACAGTGTAAGAATAGAGAAACATCCCATGGATTATGGCCCTGTTAAAGGTAGAATTTTTATGCATTATCGATTTTCCTGTTTTTGTACTGTGCAGGCAATACAGAAAGCTGCCACTCCCCCTTACAAGGGAACAATATGATTTACTGAAATAATTGGACAGGTTCAGCTGCTCACATCAAGTTTGTGGTGTATTGTATACATGCAGAACTTCTGTATTCATTTTATTTTGTGATGACAGATAGGGATCTTAATGTTTTCTGCTAACAACCCAACATTTTTTAGATTTCACTCTGTTAAAAGAAACATATTCAGTTTCATGCTAAGGATTCTGGGTACGTCAATCCGGCAGGCATTTCCTGTAATTTGCAGAGAAGAATTATAATTAGAACAACCATTGGGGGATATTCAAAGCACTAAGTGCTCATATTACTAGATTACAAAGCATCTATTAGCTAGCATCCTTCTTTTGGATGAGATTCAGAAACAAAGCCTTTGCTACCTGTGGTCATAGGGGGATTTATCTTTCAAGGTGCTGAGTGCTCGAGAACCCATCCAGCAAAGACACTTCATGTCTAAAAAAAAGATTCTGTACTGCCTAGACTATCACAAGCTTAACTTCAAACACTTGAACAAGTGCTCCAATACCACAGTGATGGACATGGTCTAAGAACCCAAAGAGAGAAGCAGAATCCCATTTATTTCAAATTAAGCATGTGCTGAAGTGCTTTGCTGGATCAGGGCCACAGAGCTTGCAGGATCAAGCCCTAAAGATCCTAGACAACTTTTCACAAATGAAGTGGTGTTAGCTTTTCTGGCTTGGTTAAATGGCAATTATCACAACTACATTCTGTCTACTTATGTTCCCCACTTCCTATATGTAAGTGTCCTGTGGAATGCCCATGTGATGTTAAAGATTTGCCAGTTTTCACCCAGATGTGGAAGATGATTCTTGTAAACGTGAGGCCCAGACCTGTGAGCCTGATGCACAGGATTTAGGACTGCGCACATGCTTAATTTCTTCAGGATCAGGTATTATAAAGCACCATGAGAGCTTGTGGGATCAAAGACACTACTTAAACATTCAACATTATTATTTCTTCAACTGGCTTATTTTTCCCATGGTAGGGGAATAATTCTGAATACAGTTTATGTCTGGAGGTAGTACATATGCTATAGCAATGCCATTTATTATTGTATTTCATTTCATCTGCAGAGGAAAAAGTGGTGTGAAAATGCCTGGAGAAACTGAAATGTGGTAATATGATTCCCCTGTGCACAGAAGAGTCTCACACAGACAGCAGCTTGATTAAAGAAAGTTGGCACTGAATTAAAATTCCTAATTGGGGCGGTATCAAAAGCAACATTTATGTAGTGAGACTAACTGACTACCACCACTCCTCACAGAAGCCTGTACAAGTGTGAACCTGTTTTCTTATCGCCCTCTCTATCTCCCTCTATCCTGGAGTAATTGAGTTCTTTCCAACCACCTGTATACAGCTATCAAAAGTTTGAAATCCAAAAGCAGTGATCTAGGTCTTGCATCTGGAGTACCTTAAAGCAACTACAGCATAGTTCTGAAGCATTAGATCATTGTAAAGGTGAGCTACAAATTAAAGACTTTCCATTTCCATTTCCATCAGCAGTATGCCCTGGATATCCCCATGCACCAAGTCAAGAGGGACTTCCAACACACACACAAATAAGGTCAGTGTTTTTGATAAGGTAGCCTAAATTTAGGCACAAAAATCCCATGGATTCAAACACCCAACAGCGAAGAAAGCCAGCATTTATTTAAGAGGGTGAGTCTGAATATGGATTTAGGGCAGAAAACCAATGACCCAAAAATTTGTAGGATGCAAAAAAATTAAATGATGGGTAACTTTTTGTAGTAGCCTGTGCAATGGAAACCTCACTTAGCTGAGTTATTGGCACCGTTCAACCCACCCTCCTGTAGTACACGGACTGTTGCTTTTTATTTGCAGTTCACTTCTGCCATTTGCCCATTTTCATACTTGAATGGTCTGTGTTCATTTCATGCTGGACTAACCGTCCTGGGGCCGGTTATGCTGTCTTCAGAAATAAGCTCCAAGCACAGAAAAGTACAATAGAAAAAGTCACTTAACATGGGGCCCAGCGGTGCAAACCCCCCTCCTCCTCATGGAAACAGTCCCACAATCTGGCCCTGTCTAATTATTGTTTATTTAACTAGACTCCACCCCATTCTTGCCTTTTTTGGCTTGAATTCATTCTTGCAGCACAAACTGGCTGGGTGTTTTCCTAGTCAGGCTGGTTTTTCCATGCTATTCTATATTTTCATGAGTTAAAGCCCAAAAGCCTTTTGGCGTACAGTGCTCTCCTCTGCCTCTTGTGAATGACCCATTCTGGGCCACAACTTACTATGATCTCGCAGTTTCTGGCCTGCCTCAGACAGCACCAAATGCTTTCTTTGTGCAGTGAATCTTTCCATGATCAAAGAACTGTGAGCAGCCAGAGAGCCTGGATTTTTTTTGCTTACTAATAAACACATAGGGCCAGATTCAGCAAAGCTGATTTAGGGAGGGGTAAATGACACCCGCCTACTCCAGGCCAGAAAGGCCAGTTGTGGTTCCAGTAGGTTTTCACACGGATAATATGGCCACTCTCCCTTGCATTTGCCACCAAGCTGGGGCAGCTTTAACTAGCTCCAGAACAACATAGCTGGCAGGAGCCAGTGACTGGAAGGGCTGAATCAACACACTCCTTGCCTGTTCCAGCCACACCCCTATCCCACCTGCCTAAACAAACAGCTTGCATTGCTGCTAACTGCACCTCCCTCCCCCACCCAGTGGACTTTCTGCTGCCAGCAACCTGAAGCAGGGATTCCATCCTAGCATAAACCCTGCTTGAATCTAGCTCGGAGGTGTGGAGCAGATGAGAACTTTTACTAGCAAACGGATTCAGCACAACATGTGTTTGGGCTTGTGTGTAGTAGAAGCTGGTCTGGGGAGGCTTTTGTGTTGATTTGCATGAGCTGCTGAACTGTGGAAACCCAGGTTATTACACTGCTGGATCAGACACCGGATCAGAGGAAGACCTCTTTCGTTGCTGCAGGATTCCTTTTTCACAAACTGGCATTCGATCTAATCATTTTTACATCTCCAAAGAACTAAAGCTTCAAAGCCCATCTTTGCAAAGGCATGCTTATAACCCAGTATTGGCCAAAGAGATTTTGCATGGTATACGCAGCTTCTGCCACCTCTGGAAAAGGTGACCATGGTGTCAATTTCTTAACTTGAAAATGTCAGGGATAATTGAGGTTAGGTTGTAAATCAGGCTAATGGTTCCAAGAAATCAAAGGGATGAGGGGGATTTACAGCTATGTCCTTTCACACTGCAAAATCTATTTCATTTTTCCCACAGGAAGGTCGGAACACAGGAATAATACCTGAATACATAAACGTAAAACTAGCCTTTTATATTTCAAACAATAGGAGACAATGGGCCTGATATGGAGTTTTGCCATGGATTTCAAAGGGAGCAGGGTTGAGCCATAAGAAAAAAAAGAGACAGGTTGGACACATTTATTATTGATCTGTGTTCCAGTGGTTCTTAGAGGCTCCATCTGAGACTGGGGCCCCATTGTGCTAGTGCCTATATAATCACAGATAAAGAGACAGCTCCTGCCCCAGAGAGCATGCAGTCTAAATGGACAAGGCAGAGAAGAGCTAGAAGGTAAAAACAGAAGTGACCTGATTTCCCCAGAGCACATAGTAGATCAGAACCCATGTCTTCTGATGCCCTCTGCAGTGCCCCAGCCATGAGACCACCCTGCCTTGTGAGTGTGATGTGCTATGCCCAGCAGTAGGAAAAGCTCTGCACCCCCAAGGACCTGAAATGGAGATCTAAAGGCTGGCTGCATTTTCCCAGGGTTACAATGCAGTATGGAGTGATTCAGCACAAGCAGCTGGGAGAATTTAGAGCCTTCACCTTAAGCAAACAAAGTGTTACATCCTGTCAGTGTTACAATATATGTGCAAATACAACAGTTAGGCAGGGCCAAGAATGGAGTGTTGTACAGTAATGACACTCTGTTTTCAAACGCTTCTATGAACCCAACCCAGTTAGTTTTTGTGTGTTCATGGAATTCATTGCTCCTAATTCTCCCTTCACTTGTACACATTTCTCAGCAGTGTAACTCCATTGACCCTGAGTTACTCCTGATTTACCCGCAGCCTAAGACAGAGGAGAATCAGATCCCATGATTGTGGTTTCTGATGATTGCTAATTGTCCTAGTCTGAATGGTTACATATATTCCACTGCCATAGTTCCTATCCATGAGCTACTAAGTGTGTTTGTTTAGACATCACACAGTCACTGGAGGGGAGTTGTATTTTTTCCTTCCCCTTGGGTTCTATCACCTGGTTTGCTCCCCTTTGTAATTGTAGGGTGCAGAGGACTGGACTAGATGACCTCTCGAGGTCCCTTCCACTCCCATGATTGTATGATAAGGACTAATATAAACCACAAACTTTCTAGCACCATCCCTGAGTTCTGTTTTGCATATCAACTCATATCCTCATTTCAGTTTACCATTCTCATAAAATGCACACTTTGCACTTCCATAGTGCCTTCCAGCCATGGATCTTAAAGCATGTTACATATAAAGCGACAAAGAGTCCTGTGGCACCTTATAGACTAACAGACATATTGGAGCATGAGCTTTCGTGGGTGAATACCCACTTCATCAGACGTATTCACTCACTCATAGACTCATAGGTCAGAAGGGACCAATATGATCATCTAGTCTGACCTCCTGCACAAGGCAGGCCACAGAACCCTACCCATCCACTTTTATAACAACCCCTAACCCAGGACTGAGTTATTGAAATCCTCAAAATTGGTTTGAAGACCTCAAGCTGCAGAGAATCCACCAGCAAGCGACCCATGCCCCACGCTGCAGGGGAAGGAGAAAAACCTCCAGGGCCCCTGCCAATCCGCCCTGGAGGAAAATTCCTTCCCGACCCCAAATATGGTGATCAGCTAAACCCTGAGCATGTGGGCAAGACTCACCAGCCAGCACCCAAGAAGGAATTCTCTGCAGTAACTCAGTTCCCATCCCATCCAACATCTCCCCGCAGACCACTGAGCAGACTTATCTGGTGATAATCCAAGATCAATTGCCCAAATTAAACTATCCTATCATAACATCCCCTCCATATACTTATCAAGCTTAGTCTTAAAGCCAGAAAAGTCTTTTGCCCCCACTACTTCCCTCGGAAGGCTGTTCCAGAACTTCACTCCCCTAATGGTTAGAAACCTTCGTCTAATTTCAAGTCCAAACTTCCTTATATCCAGTTTGTACCCATTCGTCCTCGTGCCTACATTAGTACTAAACTTAAATAATTCCTCTCCCTCCCTAACGTTAACCCCCCTGATATATTTATATAGAGCAAGCATATCCCCCCGCAGCCTTCTTTTGGCCAGGCTAAACAAGCCAAGCTCTTTGAGTCTCCTTTCATAAGGCAGGTTTTCCATTCCTCAGATCATCCTAGTAGTCCGTCTCTGGACCTGTTCCAGTTTGAATTCATCCTTCTTGAACATGGGAGACCAGAACTGCACACAATATTCCAGATGGGGTCTCACCAGCACCTTATATAACTGTACTAACACCTCCTTATCCTTGCTGGAAATACCTCGCCTGATGCATCCTAAAATCGCATTTGCTTTTTTAACAGTCATATCTTATTGGCGGCTCATAGTCATCCTGCTATCAACCAATACCCCAAGGTCCTTCTCCTCCTCTGTCGCTTCCAACTGATGCGTCCCCAACGTATATCTAAAATTCTTATTATTAATCCCTAAGTGCATGACCTTGCACTTTTCACTATTGTATTTCATCCTATTACTATTACTCCAGTTTACAAGGTGGTCCAGATCTTCCTGAATAGTATCCCTGTCCTTCTCCGTGTTAGCAATACCCCCCAGCTTTGTGTCATCCGCAAACTTTATTAGCACATTCCCGCTCTTTGTGCCAAGGTCAGTAATAAAAAGTTTAAATAAGATCGGTCCCAAAACCGATCCTTGAGGGACTCCACTAGTGACCTCCTTCCAGCCGGACAGTTCACCCTTCAATACGACCCGCTGGAGTCTCCCCTTTAACCAGTTCCTTATCCACCTTACAACTTTCATATTCATCCCCATCTTTTCCAATTTAACTAACAGTTCCCCATGTGGAACCGTGTCAAACGCCTTACTGAAATCAAGGTAAATTATATCTACCGCATTTCCTTTATCTAAGTAATCCGTCACCTTCTCAAAGAAGGAGATCAGATTGGTTTGGCATGATCTACCTTTAGTAAATCCATGTTGCAATTTGTCCCAATTACCATTGACCTCTATGTCCTTAACTACTTTCTCCCTTAAAATTTTTTCTAAGACCTTACATACTACAGACGTCAAACTAACAGGCCTATAATTACTCGGATCACTTTTATTCCCTTTCTTAAAAATAGGAACTACGTTAGCAATCCTCCAGTCATACGGCACAACCCCCGAGTTTATCGATTGCTTAAAAATCCTCGCTAACGGGCTCGCAATTTCAAGCGCCAGTTCCTTTAATATCCTCGGATGGAGATTGTCCGGGCCCTCCAATTTTGTCCCATTAAGCTGTTCAAGTTTGGCCTCTACCTCAGTTGCGGTAATATCCACCTCCATATCCACATTCCCGTTTATCATCCCTCCATCATCGCTAAACTCCTCACTAGTCTTATTAAAAACTGAGGCAAAGTACTTATTTAGATATTGGGCCATGCCTAGGTTATCCTTAACCTCCATTCCATCCTCAGTGTATAGCGGCCCCACTTCTTCTTTCTTTGTTTTCTTCTTATTTATGTGGCTGTAGGACCTTTTACTATTGGTTTTGATTCCCTTTGCAAGGTCCAGTTCAATGCGGCTTTTAGCCTTCCTCACTTTATCCCTACATGTTCTGACCTCACCAAGGTAGCTTCCCTTGCTAATCTCGCCTTTCTTCCACTCCCTGTAAGCTTTTTGCTTTTTTCTAATCCCCTCTATGAGTTGCTTGCTCATCCAGCTTGGCCTACAACTCCTGCCCATGGTTTTTTTCCCCTTTCTTGGGATGCAGGCTTCCGACAATTTCCGCAGCTGCGACTTAAAGTAATTCCAGGCCTCCTCCGCATTTAAATCCACAAGTTCCTCCGTCCAATCCACTTCCCTAACTAATTTCCTTAACTCTTTAAAATTAGCCCTCGAGAAGTCGAAAACCCTAATCCCAGATCTACATTTGTTTATCCTTCCATCTAGTTTGAACTGAATCAGCTCATGATCACTCGAACCAAGGTTGTCCCCTACCACCATTTCTTCTACGAGGTCCTCACTGCTCACCAAAACCAAATCTAAAATGGCATCCCCTCTCGTAGGTACTTCAACTACTTGATGAAGAAATCCATCCGCTATCACATCCAGAAAGATCTGACCCCTATTATTCTTGCAAGCACTCGTCCTCCAGTCTATATCCGGGAAGTTGAAGTCTCCCATAATCACACATTTCCCCTTTGTGTTTACTTCATTAAAGACATTAAAGAGGTCTCTATCCATATCCAAATCAGATCCCGGTGGTCTATAGCACAACCCAAGCACTATCTCAGGGGAAGCTCTAGTTGCTTTTTTACCCAGTGTGATTTTTGCCCAGACAGACTCTGTCTTATCCATTCCATCGCTTCTTATTTCATTACAGTTAATCTCATCATTGATGTACAAGGCTACTCCACCACCTTTGCCTTTCTTCCTGTCTTTTCTAAACAGCACATAGCCTTCAATACCTGTACTCCAGTCATGAGTACTATTCCACCAGGTTTCTGTTATCCCTATAATATCCGGTTTCACTTCCTGCACCAGTAGCTCCAGTTCCTCCATCTTGTTACCTAGGCTCCTCGCATTAGTGTACAGACATTTTAATTTTTGGCGTTTGGCGTCAGTGACATTCTTTCCCCCGTCATGCACAGACCTTCTACCACCAGCATCACCCATTAATCTGGTTTCTACTCCACTATTCCTCCTTGGATCAATTCTTTGGTCCGCAAGGGTATCCCCTCTCACTTTGTTTACTTCCCTCTCCAGGTTATATTCCGGCGTGGAGATCTCCTGAACATCTCCCAACCATCTCCCCCAACTTCCTAGTTTAAAGCTCTCTTGATGAGGTCGGTGAGCCTCCATCCTAGAATTCTATTTCCCTCCTTACTTAGATGAAGTCCATCCTGAGCGAACAGTTGTCTATCCGTAAACGCTTCCCAATGACCGTACATCCCAAAGCCCTCCTTATAACACCAATGCCTGAGCCATCTGTTGATCGCCATAATCTTGTCACTCCTTCGTCGCCCTGCTCTAGGAACCGGCAGAATCCCACTGAAGATCACCTGAGCCTCGATTTCTTTGAGCGTCTTCCCCAGTCTGGCATAGTCCTCCTTGATACAGTCCAGCAAGTAACTAGCCGTATCATTCATTCCCACATGAAGGACAATCAACGGATTCTTTCCCGCTCCCGCTAGGATCCTATTTAGCCTCAGGTCCACATCCTGTATCTTAGCCCCTGGCAGACAGCACACCCTTCTGTTCTCCCTATCAGGTCTAGTTACAGGCCTGTCTATTCTTCTCAGTAAAGAGTCTCCAATCACGTAGACTTGCCTTTTCCTGGCGACAGTGTGATTCTCCGGTCTATCCCCCACACCAGCTGGCCGCAAGTCCTCTCGATTTGTATTCGCCCTTACAATCCTCCTAGGGCTCATACTTGGTGTTGCCTCCATTGACTCCTCCCCTCCTTCTGCAGGACTAGCTGCTCATCTCTTTTTCTTTGCCCTCTCTCCTTCAGCAGCCTGCTGTGCTCCATCTTCATTTTCCAACTCAGCAAACCTGTTCCTGAGTTCTATTTCTCCATCGCTGGCCCGTCTTTTCCTCTGCCTGGTTCTCCTAGTCACATGCTTCCACCGTCCACTTTCCTCACCCAGCAGTCCCTCCTCAGAGTTCTTTGGTCCTGCTTCTATCCGCTCGTCTGAGCTTATCCCCTGTGCCTCATCATGTCTGTGTTCCATCATCTGCTCAAACCCCCTTCTAAACTCAGCCAGAGTTTCCACTTGCATCTCCAGTCCCCTTACCTTTTCCTCCAGCAGCTCTATCAGGCGGCACTTCATGCAGACAAAACTCCTTTCAGGTGCCCCCTCCATGCCACAGCTACTGCATCCGGTCATCCTCAGTGTGTCTCTACCTGCTGCCTCCGCCTCCATCATAACCTTCCAACTCTGTGCCTGGCAATCCACGCCTCACACCGCACCGCAGGCCACCAACACGCACTGGGCTGCTGGCAGACCCCTGCCCCTTCCCTTGTCTGACTTCCTGGTTTCTCTGCCTTGGTCTCCCCTGTAACCTCCCCCTGGAAACTCCCACTGAAACTCCCCTGTTAGCAGCTCTGTTCGCTGGCTCCTGTGCCGCTGCCTGAGTGCCTGGCTCCTTATATAGGACCCCTAATCAGGTAAGCCCCGCCCCCAACTCAGGGCTCAGCCTCGCTCCCAGCACACGGCCCCTAGCAGCCTGCACACACACTCACTCACACACAAACTCCACAATACAATCCACAAACTACAGAAACCTGCTCCTCCAACAGCACTCCCACTGAAACTCCCCTGTTAGCAGCTCTGTTCGCTGGCTCCTGTGCTTATGCTCCAATACGTCTGTTAGTCTATAAAATGCCACAGGACTCTTTGTCGCTTTCTACAGATCCAGACTAACACGGCTACCTCTCTGATACATTACATATAAAGTAAGTAAAATCATTTATTCATATCTGAATATTGGGGACACCATAGCAGAATTTTCAAAAGCCTCCATGATCCATCACTAGCTTCAAGCACTCAGCAGCTGACCTTCCCCTGATCTGCTGCACACCCTCCATCCACCTCCTCGTAAGTCATCCCATACTATGATGATGGTCCACCTTTCCTTCCATAATAACTTTTTCAGGGTATTTCTTTCTCTACACCTAATACGACCAAAGTACTTGCGTTTGCACCTGTTGATTTCCAACATCAGAGTCTACTTCTCTCCAATAATATTTCTAATATTGGCGTTCATCTTTTTTTCCCCATCCAGGACATATGCAAGTGTCTTCACTAGCACACATTTCAAAAGCTTCAATTTTCTTCTTGTCAGCAGCATTAATGTTACATAATTCACATCCATAAATCACTATGGAAAAAATTAGGCTTTTCACTTATTGCACCCTTGTACATTTTGAGACACCACAGTTTTTCCACATTTTCCTAAGGGAGGCCATAGATGAGCAAGCCATCCCAAGTCTTTTTCCAATTTCTTTGGAACAGTCTCCTTGGTTACA
This sequence comes from Gopherus flavomarginatus, assembly GCF_025201925.1. Classification (NCBI taxonomy): domain Eukaryota; kingdom Metazoa; phylum Chordata; order Testudines; family Testudinidae; genus Gopherus; species Gopherus flavomarginatus. Next base: position 142,987,736 of record NC_066621.1, read on the forward strand.
GATATATGATCCCAGATAATTAAGTTCATCTACTGCCTCAACAGTCTCTCCGTTAATTATGATAACCTCCTGCGTCCAGTTTTTGTTAGCCATGTCTATGTACATGCATTTTATTTTCATCTCATTCAGGAATAGTCCATATTCCTCACTAATTGTTTTTAGAGACCCCAACATTTGTTGCATTGGCTCAGTGGGTATATCATCAGCATATCTGAGGTCGTTTAAAAGATATCCACCACTGGAGATCCCAGCTCATTCCACTTTGTCTAAACCTTCCAAGTCCTGTTTCATAATAAATTCTGTGAATATCTTAAAGCGTCTTGGGGACAAAATATACCCAACCCTTGTCTCACACCTTGCCCAGTGAAAAAACACTCACTGTTGCATCCTGCTGTTTGCACTGTGGTCTGTTGTTGATGGTAGAAACTTACAATGAGTTCAGTGAGATGCTTTGGAATTTCCATGTCTCCCAGTATCCTCCAAAGACAGAGGTGTTGGATGGTAGTCCAATTTTGAGTAGTCAATGAAGTACATGATCAATGGGTGACTGTACTCTCTGCATTTTACTATGACGTGACAGATATTTGCAATTTGGTCATGTGTGCCTCTGCCCTCCTAAAACCAGCTTATTGTGGTGATAGCTCTGCTTCTACCCTTTGTTTCATGTGATCTCGGATAACATAGAGCAGAACACTTCTCATGTATGACATCAAGCAGATGGTACAATAGTTAATACTCTGTTATGTCTTCCTTATTTGATAAGGACAGAAAAATTCCTTTTATCCGATCCTCCAGCCAATTTCCCGTCATGCATACAGCCTTACAAATTTACTATATAAGATCAGTACCACATTTGCCAATCACTTTTAACAATTCTGCAGGCACATTATCTCTCCCGTGCTGCTTTCCCAGGCTTCATTTTCAGAAAAGCATGTACCACTTCCTCTCATGGGGTTGATGCCTCTAGTTCCATACTCTTTTCTGTTTTCCTGTATTATGAGTGGCTTTGGTGAGGCATACAGACTGGCACAGTAATCTCTCCACCTGTGTTTAATAGCATAACCCTCAGTGAAAACTCTGCCATCATGATCTTTTATTATGTTTGTTTTCAGGGTAAACCTTTTGGTAAGAAGTTCAACCACTGTGAACAAAGCTTTTGTATTATTACGTTCTTTATCATTCCCAGGTGACATACATTTTGCCCTTACATAGTTCTTCTCTCATCTAGTCTGTCTTCAAATGTATCTGCTCAGTTCCTTATATTCTCTCCTACATTCTTCCATCTCCATCTCTCTCACTTTGTGTCATTTTTCCACCAGCTCAAACGCCTCCTCAGTGAAACATGGTGCCGTCTGACACTGCGTTTTCGTAATGTGTGCTTTGGCACTTTCAAACGTAATAGTTTTCATTATATTTCAAAGTTTGTTGGTGTTGTTCTCCTCCTTCACCTCAAGCTCATTCTGGACAGAAGTTACATAATTATGTATTGTATAATTAATGAATGTTATATATTATATAACACATGGTAATGGATTAAACCTCACAATGCTATAGTGGGGCAGGTAGATATTCTCCCAATTTAAGTAGAGGAAAACTGACACAGCTTGATTTTCAACATCCTCAAACATTGCTACTGATTTTGAGGGCCCAATTTGAGGCACCAAGGGTCTGAGCACCCTGTGACACAGTGGTATGATTATGATATGATTATGACATAATTATGAGGCATCTTGTACAAAATATGTCATGTGAAGTATCAATGGAAAAGTTATGGTTTACTTAATGTGATTATCCCACTATTATGAGGGTATCATTTTTGTATAAGGAGTTATGAATATTGACTATGTATCTGTATTTCAAATGTGCTTGCACCTGGGTAACACCCACAAAGCTTTACATGCAGTCTAACCAGTACCTCACTCCTATTCAAGTTGAATGACCCATCAACATAGACAATGGGCCATGGAAAAGGCTTATCCACACCTGGGGACACTTCAGTCAGCCTATGGATAATGACTGCCATGACTCATCGGCACATGCAAGGGCTTGTGACTAGATCACATGATGCTGATCTCCATGTTGGTACCTGTATTTTTCCACAAACTGGGCTGGGAACTTGACTTGGAACAAAGGGGTTCCCACCATATGGAATAAGCTATAAAGTGGGGAAGTGACATCACCACGAAGCCTCACTCCCCACACAAGAGAACACCTGGAAACACCTAAGGGACCAAGACTGAACTGGAGGAAGTGCTGGTCCCAGGCAGGAAAGAAGAACTCCTGCTTGTGTATGGGAGCTGGGTGAGCTGTTTGTACTATCTAATGGTGAGACACTGCTCGATTCAAATCCTATCCAGTTTAGAGAACTTAGATTTCATTTGTGTTTTATTTCTTACGGCAATCTCCTTTGTATACCATTACTTATAATCACTTAAAATCACTGTAGTTAATAAATCCAGTTTATATTTTACCTAAAACAGTGTGGTTTGCTTGAAGTGTGCGGGAAATCTCAGCTCAGTTAACACAGGCTTGTGCATGGTCCTCTCCACATCGAGGGAGGAGTGGACTGGGAAATAAATTTGTACTGGTCAGGCTTTTCACCAGGGCAGGATGGTACAGCTCTGGGCTCCTAGCTTAGTTCATGAGTGGCTGAGGAGAAGCCTTCATGTGACTGCAGCTGGATGTGTCCCTGCCTGTGTGAATGCTGGTGGGAATACAGGACTGGTAGTGGTCTGCAGCTGGTCACAGTAGCACAGTGTGAGAGGGAGCCCAGGCTGATAAGACAGAGGGCTCAGTGTTATCCAGGTTGTACCATTGGGGGGGAGAAACGACCCATCACACACCTATAGACCCTTTTAACTTCATTTGGAGATACAGATGTTCAACACTTCTGAAAATCAGGACTGTAACCGGGCAGCCTCACCCCCGCGGCGCCTCCTACTGGTCGTCCTCGGGAATCAGCTCAGTCCAGTGTCCAGAGCGCCCCTTGCAGGCCGGTGATCTGCCTTCCAGCTACTGGCCCCGTGTCCCTCCCTGGACCCCAGTGCTGCTTTAACTGGGTCTCCCCCTCCCAGGGGAACCCCCGCCCCACTATCCCCACTTTGCCTCAGTGTATTGGCAACTGCCCAGTCATTGGCTAGCCCCACACCCTGCGGCAGACTGCAGTATCAGCCTCTCATCATCGGCAAAGGGGGTTTGGACCTGCTGCCCTTTGCCTACCCCAGGTTGCCTCCTGCAACCCCCAGTACCTCTTGACCTAAAGCTAGGTTGCCGCCTGGGCTTTCCAGGCAGGAGCTCCCCAACTCCTCTGCCTTCCCCCGGCCCTGCTCCACCTAGGTACCCGGTCTGTAGCTCCCCACAGCCAGGTCCATCTCCCTCTACAGCTAGAGAGAGAGAGACTGGCTCCTGGCTCACTACCTCTTATAGCGGCCAGCTGGGCCTGACTGGGACCTGCTGCAGCTGAGCCTGCTGTCTCCCAATCAGCCCAGGCTTCTTGCTCCAGCTACAGCCCCCTCCTGGGCTGTTTTAAGCTGCAAAGGGCAGGAGCGGGTAACTACCCCGCTACAAGGACCAAGCCATCTGAAATTGATGTGCCCAAAGTCACACTGATACAGAGCCAGGAATAGAACCTAGAATTCCTGTTTGTGTGCGAGTTTAACTACACACCCATCTTTTGTCTCGTTTTTAGTAGAAACATTTCTCTGCCTCCTTTGGGATGATTTCCTTTTTAATATCACAGCCCTGGCACCAATCTCCTACAGCGATGCAGGACAGTTACAAGTTTTGAGCATGCTGCTCATGCCCTTTCTCCTGTGCAGACATGCAATGCTGGCTGAAGTGATACAACCCCTGTTCTTCGTTTTCATTCATCTTTCTAAGTCAGCTCAACAGCATCTGCATCCCTCCAGTAAAATGCAAAGTTTGACTGCTGCACCATAACGCTACTGTAACACCAACAGACCCTGGTCATCAGCAGGTCAAATTTAATGGGGGACCTCTGGAGCCTCCACTGCATGAGCTAAAAGCCAACTGGCTGTTAGCTAAGGCTGTAGAGCAAATTCGATAATCTCTGGCTCTAAGTGGTCCTGGTGCCACTAGATGGGACAGAACACCACACCCAGGAGGTGTGTGGGTCACACTACGACAACAGACCCTCAGAGTTATGGACATTTGTAACCCTGAACAAAACGTTATGGCTGTTCTTTCGAAAGTTTACAACTGAGCATTGACTTAATACAGCTTTGAAACTTTACTATGCAGAAGAAAAATGGTGCATTTAACCATCATAATTTAAATGAAACAAGCAAAGAAACAGTTTCCTTATCTTGTCAAATCTTTTTTTTTCTAACTTGTTTTCAGTAGTTTACATTTAACACAGTATGGCATTATCCTTGCCTTTTTGTTTTGTCTCTGCTGCTGCCTGATTGCGTACTTCCACTTCCAAATGAAGTGTGTGGTTGAGTGGTCAATTCGTAACTCTGAGGTTCTACTGTATGCTGCCAACAAAATGTGCAAAGCTAATGAGTAAGGGCTCTGGAAATCACTGAGACCTTTAAACTCGGTCTTGGCATGCTGCATGCAGCCATTGCATGGTATGTTTCTCTCTGTGATATGTAGCTAGTTGAGAGTTGGCATCTGTAATACAAAGTGCCTCTGCACTAAAAAACTTCATTCCCTAGTCTTACTCAGGGCCGGCGCTTCCATTTAGGTGGCCTAGGCAATCGCCTAGGGTGCCAGGATTATTGGTGGGCGGCATTTTGCCGGGGGGGGGCAGGCGGCTCCAGTGGAGCTGCCACAGTCGTGCCTGCGGAAGGTCGGCTGCTCGCGCAGTTCCGGTGGACCGCCCGCAGGCACGACTGCGGCAACTCCACCGGAGCTGCGGGACCAGCGCGCAGGGAGGCGAAATTGCTGTGCGCCTAGGACGCTAAAACTCCTAGCACCGGTCCTGGTCTTACTCCAGAGCAGGATGGAGCTGCTTGCAACACTCCATTGTCTTTCCCATGAGACTTTACTTCTATGGAAACCTAATGATTTACAGTATAGATATTGTATATTTTGTACTTTCTAAAATAAAATGGGTGGGAAGCTACATTTGCTCACCATTGTGGCATGGCTGTTTTTTTGAATAAAGGCCCCGAAGCAGCCATGTCAAAGGGCCAACGTATAACTGCAATGAAAACCAACCCCAGTACTTTCAAATACGGGAATCTGATTTTATGTTAATTTGTAAGTCAGGTGGATATTTTGGAATGGGTGCCATCAGGGCACTAATATGATTTATTACACTACTTTGACCTCAGGCATATCATTCCACTTCTGTATGTCTCTGTTTCCCCCCTCTAAGATAGTGACAGCAAGGTTTATTTACATCAAAGGGACACTTAGATAATGTACGACCAGTGCCTTGAAGTTATAAATTGTATATACTGTAAGTAAGTGATTCATATTATTATTGTGTAACAGTGTTTCCCAGACTGTGATCCATGGATCACCAGTGGTCTACACAGTGCTTTTCAAGGAGCCGTATAGTGGAATATGTTGACAATCATAGGGTAAACTGGAGGCTGGGCAGCAGGTTTCTTCATGGGGGCAGGAAGGGAGGAAGGAATCCTCTCAGATGGAGATGCATTGTCACGCCTTTTAAAAAGAGGAACAGTAGTAATGATACAGTAGTGAAGAATGACAGTATTTTCAGCTTGATCATTCTCTATTTATTCCACAGATTAAAGTTAATCTATGATCTTAACTGCATATTTTCCAAATTAATTATGTTGGTACATTAGTCCATCTATGCAGCTTTGGTTATTTTAGGGGATTACTTATAGATACCTATGATATTCAGATAGATAGCGCCAATCATACTATCTCAATGCTGTTAGCCATATTTAATTTATAGCTAAGAAACAAGGCTTTGCAATCTAAAAATGTATCCAGTAATATACATGTTGGAGTAAGAAGAAAAAAAATCCCCCTAAAAACAGCTAACTTGTGCAGCCATTTCTATAAAAACTGAAACCCGTTTTAAAATACCCAGACATGTCTGACTCAAATTATGGTTTTTCTAGTGTGATTTTAACATAGATGATTTTCACATTCAGCATACACTAAGAAATGCATTTTCTCCTTGGGATTGTATTACCAGGTCAAAAACCATCCTGGCTGTAACTAAATAACAGCACAGACCTTTGCCACAAACATTTACTGTGGAAACTGAGAAATTAAGAGTGGTTATGCTAGTTTTCAAAGAGCATTCTACAGGGAAATAGAGGTCTGATATGTTTAAAAGACCCTATATAAATAGAAAAAAATAGGTGCCAGGAAGAAATGCAGATTGGTGACTGCTGTAGAAATGAAAGGCTAAGAATCCCCTGGGCAGGAATGAAATGGTAAGGTAAATGCTTTTTTCCATTCTTTTGCATTAAAGAATGGCTGGCTAATGTATTTTCAGTTCACAAGGATTATGTTGGGAGCCCCTGGGTTTTCAGTATTAACCAGTGTAATATGTGTAACTCTTCTGCCAGGTGGAGCCAGCAGCAACCAGGGCCAGGTTCACTATCTAGGAGTTCCTTTCCCTTGATACAACACAGAACTGGCTCGAGCCCCCACCCAGTAACCTGGGAAAGGTACTCACCACTCCTGGGTGCCTCTGAGAGGCAGTACTTCCCCACTCACAAGCACAGAGTCCAAGCGTAGAAAAGAAACTTTTAACGAAAGGAGGAAAGTAACTTGGCTTTAATTTGGCAAAACACTGCAAACAGGGTTCATAAATATAAACCATGAGTAAAAAATCCACCCCCAAGTACGTTTGGCAGTATCTTTTTCCCCTCAAGTTCTTAAGTCCAGCAACCCCAAAGTCCCTTCACATGCCCGACCCTTCTCTGCACCCCACTCACAGTTGCTGTCATTGGTCAGTGCAGACCCAGAGTTCAGAGGTGCATCTGCAGAGTTCACCTCCCACCCCTGAGTGGGATAAAGAGGTACCTTATTTCTCCACTGCTCAGGCACTCACACACCACCCCTCTCTGCCAGCCACCCTGCTGGCGCCTGCTCACTGCTCTAGACGTGCCTCTCCACTAGCTGCCCTGCTGGCTGCTCATCACAGCTCTCTACTGCCGCCCTGCTGTCCTCCTGCTCACTGCTCTTGCTGCAATGCTCCACCAGCCTCCCTGCTGGTGGTTCATCACCTCTCTACCAGCCACTCGTTCATCAGTTGACTGTCAGATGCCTTCTGCTACCACCTGCCTCTCTGCCGTGACCTCTGCACATCAATCTCTTAGTAATTTTTGGCTATTTGCAAGCTAGGCAGAGATACTGCCCCATCTCAAGTGGTTTCAGCTCTCAGTGATTTTTGGCACTTAGCAGGTAGGGCAGAAACATAGTCCTACCACAACTGATTTCAACTCTGAGACTCTAACACAACAAAGATGCTCCTAATGAAGCCTATTTATCTCTATTCTTCAAGCAGTGGGGAGGAACAAGTAACACCAGTCTAGAGAAACTACTTGATGAGGATGCACAGCCTCCTGGCTAGGGACACCTGTCTGTCCCACCCACATACACCCCCCCTCCTTTCACAGAGCTCTGACATTCAAGCCCCTGGCATAATGAGGTACTTTCAACTGAAGGTGACTCCCTCATTTGGGACAGGTTAAGCAAGTCCTGCATTTCTGCATTCCTAGAATAATTACAACATTGGTAACCATATCTCACTATCCCTGCATTCAGTACTAAGGTGATTTGTACCCAACACAAGCCAAAGTTGATCACTTTGACATGGCTGTATTTGCTGAATATGTAAGCAGAGCAGGAGCAAACTGTATTTACATAAAGACACCCAAACCATTCCCCCTCTCAGCTAGCTGTCATGGAAGCATTCATTCAGACCCTGCTTACATATACATTCATTTTAATGATATTTGTGGTCTTAAAAAGGCTGCGCACACATATATTCTAAGGAATTTGCATGTCACGTTTTAGAGGATAGTGAACAGAATGGTTATTATTTATACTACAATAGCGCCTAGCAGCTCTGCTGAGATTGAGGATCTATCATGTGAGATATCGTACGCTATCTGTACCATGTATACCATCTATACCAATAAGGCAGGAAAGAAGCATTACTATCCGTATTTACAGATGGGGAACTGAAGTAACGGGAGGTTCGGTGACTTGTCCAAGGTCACACAGGACATCTCTATCAGATGCAGGAGCTGAAGTTAGGTCTCTCAAGCTCCACTACAACACCCTACCCACAAGACCATCCTTCCACTCTGTAGGATGCAAACTCATCTCATTCAGGGATGAGTAAAAGTTAATCAGATACAATCAGATACCATTTGGTAATGGTTCTTTCTGCATAAGAGAGAGCTCCTCTTATGGATCATTCCCACGGCCCTGAAAGATTAGTTCCAATGTTCCTCACTTTGTGGCCTGCCAGTAAATGTTCTGCAGAGCATCAGTGATCCAGGGACACAGACTGAGAACTACCAAGCAGAGCTATGGTAAGACAGCCATACCTAAGGCCTGACCCAAATCCTCTGGCTGTACCACAGCTGTCACTACAGCACACAAAAGGCCAACAACTGAGTCAAGGGGCCTCGGATGATAGAGTTCAATTGCAGAGTTTGACCATTAACAGTCCTGCACCTGCTAAGTAGGTGTTATAAACAGCCAGAGTTCAATCCTTGATGTAATGCTTCCTTAACAGCAGCAAAGAGTCCTGTGGCACCTTATAGACTAACAGACATATTGGAGCATGAGCTTTCGTGGGTGAATACCCACTTCGCCGGATGACATGCATCTGACGAAGTGGGTATTCACCCACGAAAGCTCATGCTCCAATACGTCTGTTAGTCTATAAGGTGCCACAGGACTCTTTGCTGCTTTTACAGATCCAGACTAACATGGCTACCCCTCTGATACTTGCTTCCTTAATGTTTATACATCTTCTGTAAAACTATAAAGAGCTAGAATTGTAGGATGGATTGCAATATTAGGTGTATGTGATCCATTTAGAAGCTAACAGAGTGGTGAGCCAATGCTTAAGACAAGTCTGTCATTCTTCAATAGGGTTAGATGGGGCTGGAGTGTTAAATTCTCCACTAATGGATTGTCTTCAGTGTCTCCTCTCTGTAATGCACATGTAATCCATAAATACAGCAGCTTCCCCCTTTATCTCAATTGTTAGATCCTCCTGCAGTTCTTTCAAAGCCAATCTCTCTTTGAAGTCATATTCAAAGCACTCCTACTTCATATTTAATCAATAGCAGCACAATTATTTCTCTCCATTACCCTGGGACAGCTATCGTAGGAGAAGTGAGAGTTGTTCAAAGGAACAACTGATGCCAGTTTCTGGGGAGGTGGTTAGTTGTAGGGGAGTGTCAAGTAGCTGTCAGTACTTTCCATTTCTAGTCTGACTTGCCTCATGTTTGTTACTGGAGAGTGACATAATTAAAGCAACAAGAAAAAGCAGCATATGTAACCAAACTCCAAATTACCAATGAGACGATGTAGATAGGTCAGGCCACTGGATGGGAGACTTATAGCTTTCTCCCTCTCCTTCACTAGGTGAGGTGAAATCAGCTGTTCTGAAGTCAGTTTCCTCTGGCTGATGTTTCCCAGTTTCTCTCTAAAATTCTATATAGTACATGGAATGGTCTCTCAGGCCACTCCTACAGTCTACCTTCTTCTGGCCAGACTACCTGATCGCTCCCACTACCTTTGAGGCTGTTCCCCTATACTGAAAGCTCTTCTATGACTACCACTGCCTCACTTCTCAGGCTGCCCCACACTAGCCTGAACCTCCTTGACAGACCTGACTATCTCCATGATCCCAAGGAGACCATCACCCCAAGCCTGAAGCACCTTAGTCAGCTCGTTACCACCCCACAGTCTCGGAGGCCATTCCTCCCTGATCTGATACGTCTGGATAAGAACGGCCATACTGGGTCAGATCAAAGGTCCATCTAGCCCAGTATCCTGGCTTGAGGCCAATGCCAGGTGCTCCAGAGGGAATGAACAGAAAGGAAAATAATCCATCTCCTGTCGCCCATTCCCAGTCTCTGGCAAACAGAGGTGAGGGACACCATCCCTGTCCATCCTGGCTAACAGCCATTGAAGGACCTATCCTCCATGAATTTATCAAGTTCTTTTTTGAGCCCTGTTATAGTCTTGGCCTTCACAACATCCTCTGGCAAAGAGTTCCACAGGTTGACTGTGCGTTGTGTGAAGAAATACTTCCTTTTGTTTGTTTTAAACCTGCTGCCTATTAATTTCATTTGGTGACTCCTAGCTCTTGTGTTATGAGAAGAAGAAGAAGAAAATAACACTTCCTTATTTACTTTCTCCACACTAGTCATGATTTTATAGACCTCTATTATATCCTCCCTTAGTAATCTCTTTTTCAAGCTGAAAAGACCCAGTTTATTACTCTCTCCTCATATGGAAATTGTTCCATACTCTTAATCATTTTTATTGCCCTTCTCTGTACCTTTCCCGTTTCTAATATATTTTTCTGAGATGCGGCAACCAGAACTGCACACAGTATTGGAGACGTGAGTGTACCATGGATTTATACAGTGGCATTATGATATTTACTGTCTTATTATCTATACCTTTCCTAATGATTCCTAACATTCTATTAGTTTTTTTGGCTGCTGCTGCAGATGGAGCAAATGTTTTCAGAGAACTATCCACAATGATTCCAAAATCTCTTTCTTGAGCGGTAACAGCTAATGTAGACCCCCATCATTTTGTATTTATAGCTGGGATTATGTTTTCCAGTGTGCATTACCTTGCATTTATCAACATTGAATTTTATGTGCCATTTTCGTGCCTGGCCACCCAGTTTGTGAAAGCCCTTTGTAACTCTTTGCAGTCTGCTTTGAACTTAACTCTCTTGAGTAGTTTTGTATCATCTGCAAATGGATGGCTCCTGCTAGCCCTCTGTTCCAAGGAGAACATTTCTCTTCAAAGGCTCCATTACCTCTCTCCCCCTCAAGACCTTTCAGATCTAGTGTGATCTCTGAGAGTTGTCCTGTTCCAAAGTGGCCCGAAACTCACTGACAACTCTCGTTAACATCCTACTCCACCACAACCATCCTCCCGTGGCCTGAAACCCCTCAACAGAACCTGCTCCTTCCAGACAACTGAAATGAATGCCCAAAATATAATAATTGCTTATCGTTATATAAACTACACCATTAATGCCCTTCCTCAGCCTTAAGTAGCTGCCAAGGTGCCCACAGTAGTTAGAAGACGCAAGAGCTTTACAAGGCTCAAAAGGCAAGACTTCACAGAGCCAAACTGACACACAGGGAAACAGGACCATGTTCGGTCGATCTGTCTACTGCTGTAATCTCGGTATCTCTGTAGCTGTTACAAACATATCATAAAGAGTATTTATTCATGCTTGGAAGATTTGCTTGTGGTTAAGACATTGAGCAGAGACTTGGGAGATGTGGCATCAGCTCCTGACTCTGCCACACACTCCCTGTGTGACTGTGGGCAAATCACTTAATCTCCCTGTCTCAGTTCTCCAGCTATAAAATAGGGATAGTTTCTTCTTTCTTTCACCCTGTTTTTCTCCTCTATCGAGATTGTAAGTTTGCAAAGGCAAGGACTGCCTCTATGACAGCCCCTAGGAAAATGGGACCTCATTCTCAGTTTATGCCTCAGCACGACTGTCATACAAATACTAAACAATACCACCTTGCAGGAGCTATACATTACCTATACTGGCAAAAATACGACTGAAGCAATAAGCGCATGGAGCACATTATCTCTTTACAGTCAATAATGTAAGTTAAAACAGTCACGAGACTGGCTGTCCCTTTGATTCTGAGCTAGAGGAGTGCACCATGGTGACAGAGGCTTCACTACTCATGAGGGCTGGTCTACACTGGGGGAGGGGTGGGAATCGATCTAAGATACACAACTTCAGCTACGCTATTCACGTAGCTGAAGTCAACGTATCTTAGTTCGACTTACCTGCCTGTCCTCACAGCGGCGAGTCAACTGCCGCAGCTCCCCTGTCGACTCTGCTTACTCCTCCTGCCGAGGTGGCATATGGGTGTCAATTCGCGGATCGATTTATCACATCCAGAAGAGACATGATAAATCGATCCCTAATAGATCGATTACTACCCACCGATCTGGCAGGTAGTATAGACATACCCACTTGTCAGGCCTGACATACTCACTACACCTTCCAGATTGGTGTCATGATGTTCATTTAAATGCTGGTCATTAGTGTCACTGTGAAATGTTGGTAACAACTCGGTAGCTGAAATTATGGATGCTCTGATAATATGTCCTGGAGGTTGTAAACAACCAAAAATGACCAAACAGGTTTCTTCTGTATAAAGGGGAAAGAGAATATGGTGGCAGATGTCCTGTCCAGGAGAGAGGACTCTGATCTGCTGCATCTGGATCAGCCAGTGGCTCATCCTTCAGCAACTTTGTAAGGGGGAGATGTGACCCAAGAGCATACCAGTGCCAGAGAGCAAGAGGTTCCTTAGACTAGGTAATGAGTTTCAGCTGGCCTGACCAATTCACTGTACCCCAATTCACTATGGTTACAATCAGTACCTAAATGGTGTCATGTAACATCATCGGAAAACTAATAACTCACTAATCGTTAACATTCTTGTGTGATATGTGTATGCAATGTGTACTAAGAGTTATGGATATATGCTGGAATGATGCCGAAAATGTGTTTAAGCCAGGCACAGCAGGGGGGAGTTGGTAAACAGGTCTGCCCTAGACAAAGGAATGTATATTTGCTTCTCGGACCAGCCTGAGAGAGACAACGAAGGCCCACTTACATTAAGTAAACAAAGCTATCAAGCTAGTAAGTGGGGGAGCATACAGCTTTCAGTAGAGAAGAGAAACTTTATCTGGGCTATAAAGACAGCAGGGCTGAACCTTAAGTGATGAGCAATTTAGTCAACTGATTGTATACAAATTACAGTATTATAAGAGTGTATAGAGTGAGATCTTTTCTGAAAGCCTATGATACATTTTATGATGATCTTAATCACTAGTGTATGTACTAACTCTATACAAGGAATTATGGATACTCATTGATATTAACCTTTACAGTCTATGTCTAAACAAAGGGAGAACAGGTCCCTTCCTGACAGGAGAGAATGTCACAGCTACTTACTTGTCTCCTATGTAAGTTAAGCTTGATGGAACCAAAACAATGGAAGCCCCATTTACATACAGGAGCATGGGAAGCCCATTGGAAGGGAAGAGCAATCTGAGGCTATCCTGCCTCTTGAAACAAGGTCATTGAACTTTGCAAGATATGAGCCAGGGCAGAAGCCATCTTCGGCATCCATCACTAGATAGATACCAGGGGCCTGAGTTCTTGTAAGCTGAGAAAGATGGGGAGGGCTTTGAAGACTCTGTAAATTGCATATGGGTGAGAAACCTGCTTAGGCAAAGATCTTTCACCTAGAAAGAGAAGAGAATCCAGGCCTTTGTGCTTTTGTGGAAGGTCCTGATTGAGAGAAAGTCAGCCATGGCAGGGAAGAAGGAAGACTGGTGAGAGAAAGCATCTTGAACAAAGCCTGCAGCTTTCTAGGTTAAGTTTTAGAAGTGTGTTTTCACTTGTATTTGCTTGTAACCATCTTTACTTTTATTCCTTTTATTTGGCACCACTTAACCTATGTCCTTCTGTTCATAAATTTGTTTTAGTTTTACTATAAACCAACTCAGTGCTGTGTTTGAAGGGTGTAATGATGCAGCCACTGGAGAGACACTACTGAGAGTATCAATTCAATACAAATTGCTTAGAGCAGGGCAGTTATAGCCCAAAGCTGGAGTTCCTTTACTATTAAGACACGCCAAACCAGCCAAACAGAGAGGACTTCGGTTTTACCCCACTGGCTAACCAGAAATCATACAAGCAATTCCCTCAGCTACTCCAGTTCCCTTGTATCACCACCAGCACCACTCCTTACGGGGATGAATGGTTATGAAAACCAATACCCCAGTAAAAGAAAAATGGTTCTCTTGATCCCAAAGGACCAAGCCCCAGCCCCAGGTCAATATACAAGTCAGATCTTACCCACAAGTCGTGCTGTTGCCAATCCTTTAGAATCTAAAATCTAAAGGGTTATTCATAAAAGAAAGAAATATAGATGAGAGCTAAAATTGGTCAACGTAATCAATTAGATACAGCAATGGCAAAGTTCTTGGTTCAGGCTTGTAGCAGTGATGGAATATAATGCAGGGTCAAATAAAGTCTCTGGAGTACATCCACAGTTGCGATGAGTCATTCAATCCTTTGTTCAGAGCGTCAGTTTGTAGCAAAGTTCCTCCAGAGATAAGAAGCAGGACTGAAGACAAAATGGAGACGGTCCAGCTGCCTTTTATAGTCCCTTGCCAGGCAGCTTGTGCTTCCTTTGTTCCAAACATAAGCTACCCAGCACATGGCCTGGAAAAACCTTAGAGTTCTGTCCATAGGCATGTCCCTGCATGCCTTGCTGAGTCACAAGGTGTATCTGCCTTCTCTCAGTGGATCAATTGTATAGCTGATAGTCCTTAATGGGCCATGAAGCAGGCCAGGCAGTGCTGATGCCAAATTGTCTGAGGTGTCACCCAGAAGCATAGCATAAGTTTGAAACACAGATAATATAGAGCCAAACTTATAACTTTAAATACAAAAATGATACGTGCATACAGATAGCATAATCATAACCAGTAAATCATAACCTTTCCATAGACACCTTACTTGACCACCTTTGTACAAGATTTGGTGCCACTACAGGACTTAAGTTGCAACAATGATCTATACGGTCACATTTCATGTCAATAATGTCACAAAGGGAAGGAGGTATTTCTGCCTGGGTAAGTTAATAACCTGTGCTGTGTTTTTGTCTGTGTAAAGAAGAAACAAACCTTATTATTTCTCTGAGATCCAGGTCGGGGCTGGACACTTCAGGGCATGTTTTGGGGAAATCCAGGACTGGGAGTGTTGGGGTCACCTGGCTAGTTGTAACGCATGCTAGTGGAAGCCAGAGTGGAGCTGTAGACAGGCTGCTGGGGTCAGAGATGCTGAACCAGGGCTGTCTAGCATAAAAACTCTCAGGGCATGACCTGCATGCTTGTATGCTGGCTGTGATCATAAGGTTACAGGGCAAATGGTGACCCAGCCCCTTACTGGTCTGAATTGCATCCCAGGATGTGACAACCAGGCACAGTTCTGATAAAACATGATGATCATTTATCAGCTTCTAGAACTGTACACGAAGCCCATACTGATAACTGCCTCAGCTACAAAGACAAACACATCAAGTGTCTCTGCTGAAGTATGAGTGATTGGCATTGGTATGGGTGGATTATAAAAAATATGTTCTCATCATCAAGAATTCAGACTAACCGGTGTGATTTGATAGTATTTATTGTATGCTATGTGGGAGGCTTTTGAAGGCAGACAACTGAAAGGCATGCGTCTAAACATGCTACAACTACCTACTAAGGGCTGGAGCGAACACCTGTCTCTCCTTTGACTGTAATGGGGATTGCGTTGGGCCATAACCCACTAACTTATTTTTTCATACAGATCTGCTGATGACAACAAGGAGGGCAAAATTCATCTCTGATTTCTGATGGGTGGATCCCAGTTCCTGTCTTCCTTTCTCCCTGCAGCAGATACCCCAAGATCCCACCAGTGTCAATGGCACATCTGCACTTGGGTAGGAAATAATGGGTCAGATATTCTGCTGGATGCAGTAAGTCTGACAGGAAGCCAGTTACAGAGCTGTGATTCTCTCCCTGGACACGATCCTAGCGGCAGGTTAGAACAACCTTGGGGTGGGACATTAACCTATGCCTGCTGCCTATGCTTTGCAAGGGATCATCCACCAACTGGTAATTCCCAAAGTTCATTGCACTCTCTGTCCCTATCCTGCTTTGTGGAGGGAAGCAGAGGAGCACATGCTATGCCTGCTGGGCATTTGCACATTCTGAGGCTGGATATCACAGGCAATCTCTGCTCCAGTAGCTTTCTACCTGCATATTTTGAGAAGGAAAACTAGACCCAGATGCTCATATTCTCAAGCTACAAAATTTGGATAACTCTACAATGCCTCTAATCCTTCATTAAAGAGAAACCTTCATTAGATTACACAAAGCCTCTCGAATTAAGATGACTGATATACTAGTAAATTGGAAATACATTTCATTCTGTCTTCGAGACACAACTGTCCATTTGCCATTGGCTACATTATATTGACATGTTCTATTTTTGTAGATCTCGCACAGCTCTGCTCTGGAATTTAAAGTTTATATTAAATTGAGCATCTACTGGAAGTTAGTTTTTTAGGCAAGAGCTTTCAAACTAATGAGAAGGTTGAGTTCCCCTTATACTGCACACCAAAGAACGGGAACAAATTACACTGCTCTACAGCCAAAATGCTTCTGAAATAAATGTAGTCCAACTTTACTAATTCTGGGTCACTAAGAACAAAAATGATGCTTAAAATTGTTGACTGGCTCTAGTTTTCAAGATATGCTGTTGGGTCAGTATATACAACCCTTGACTTGGGAATGGCGGAGGATAAGTGAGTTATAAAGGGAAGGGATCTCAATTCAAACCAGAAATTACTAAAATACATCTTTGACTGGATCTATGAATAAATCTATGACTGGGTTTGGACAATACTTGCTTTTTAGGCAAAACAATGAATGATGCAATCTGAAGCTGGTATTGCATCATACATGATATGAATTGCATCATGTTATTCCTAGAAGTCATGGATGATGCAATCATAACGAAGCTTACATCACTCTGCCGAACAAATTGCCCTATATCCACTCTAGAAATCATACAGTGTCGTGCTCTCTTATTTGTCAGTGTTTGATTTTGCAAAGGGACACATTTCTGTTTAGCCAAAGTGAGCAGAGATGCATCGTACTTGTGTGAACAGTGCAGATAACTTCTGCTATGTTTGTGGTGAAGTGATTTTGCCTCACAAAAGCGCAGTATAACCACTATGGTTAAGAAAGCCTATCACCTTTATTTTGGCTGCAAAATTGGAGATCAGGACAAGAGCTGGGCCACACACATATGCTGCAACACTTGTGCAACAAATCTTCGCCAGTGGTTGAACAGGAAAAGGAAATCTGTGCCTTTTGCAGTACCAATGATTTGGAGAGAGCCAACAGATCATACCAGCAATTGTTACTTCTGCATGGTGCCTCCAGTTGGGAAAGGTGTGTCAAAGAAGAAAAAGTGGACTGTGCATTATCCAAACATTCCATCAGCTATACGCCCAGTACCCCACGGAGAAGGACTGCCGGTTCCTGATGCACCAGAATCATTCTCACTTGAGTCAGACGAGGAAGAGGAAGAGGATGAAACTTTTGGTCCTGAGCCATCAGTGTCACAGGACCCACATTTCCTCCCATCCTCCTCCTCTGAACCACACCTCATAACACAAGGTGAACTGAATGACCTTGTCAGGGATTTGGAACTACCCAAGAGTAAGGCAGAGCTGTTGGGCTCCAGACTACAGCAGTGGAATCTCCTGGCAGGCTATCAGGGCAAATGGAGCCCATCAATGCTTGCAGACTATTGCTGGACAGTGACAAGAGACGCTCCATTTAATGAATACAAGAGACAAACCAAGAAGCGCCAAGTAGACACTGAATAGGACTAAACTATGTACATAATAGTTTTTTGCCTTTTGTTTCATAATACATTTTATTTATAGAACCCTTTTGCTGATTTTTAAAGTGTTACATAAACAGGACAGGTGAAATATTATCATGTAAAGCAACCATAAACACATGAAAAGACCTAGGTTTACAATTTATGATTAAAACTCTGCTATCTACACAATATACATAGACATAAAATGTAAAAACTTCAATATCTTAGCAACAGTAGCCAATCAGTTGTTTTAATTGTCATATTTGAATTCAGCACATCAAAATACATAATAAATAGCACATTTTATCTCTGAAGCAGACGACTTCTCAAAAATTGTAGACCAGTGTTATTACTGAATTGCAGCCAACAACCACTTCAATTAAGGAAGAATCTAATCATTGCCAACTTCCAAAAAGTCAGCACATCTGTCCGGGTTACAAATTGGAATCTTCTGCCATAAAGCTGATCTCATCCAAGAGAAATAGACCTGGATCTTCATTTCTGGGGCAGAGGACTGAGATTGGATTGTCTTTTTTCTATATGTATTGGGACAATGGTGGAAAGCTTGTTGCTTATGATTTAACAGTAGCTTTAATGTTAATTGTGAAGGCCGTATTTAACTTGCGATATTGTGGAAATTGCAGATTCTGCAATATTAGGCGTTCATTGCTATTTTGATAACGGGAACGCCACTCTGCATGGGCTAACAGTGGGAACCCTGGCCGCCCTGGGAGGCTGACAGAGGAAAATTGTGGAAAAGTAATAATTGAATGTATTACTACAAATAATAAAGGGCCATTATTACTTTTCTGCAATTTTCCACGGCTTGTCCGCAACTCAGCCGAATTTTTTTGACACTTATGAAACAATTCAAGTAGGGCTTTATTCATTGTAACAGTAACATTTCTGGAATTCTAAGATGCCTTAAAAAAAAAAAAGGCTATCAGAGGTCTGGTTTATGTTAACGGCCTGATCCTGTACCACTAATGATAATGGCAGTTTTGCCACTGACTTGAAATAGCCTGAGAGAAACTGTTATTTTTTAGAATCTTTTGAATTGTTGTCTTAATTCACGCAAAACTGAACAGTTTAACTAGCATTTTAAAGTAATAATAATACTTGGCTCTTGTATATAGCTTTTGATCCATAGATCTCAAAAGTACTTCTCAAAGGAAGTCAACAGTATTATCCCCATTTTAATGATAGGGAAACTGAGACAGCAAGAGAGACAGTGACTCACCACGGGTCACCCAGCAGGCAGGGGCAGAGCCAGGAATAGAAGTCAGGTCTCCTGAGCCCCTGTACAGTGCTCTTTAGACCACAGTGCCTTGAAGTTATTAGATTGGGGAATTGGTGACCTTTTTGGGTGGTTTGGCATCTTTCTGTAATGAGTAAACAAAGCTGCATGTTTGGAAATTCTGGTTTGGTCTTGTTTGTTTTCCACACAGTAAGCCCAATCCAGGTCTCCTCCCTGCCTCCCCAGCTCTCCTCTGCAAAGTGCTAAGTGTCATCCAATCTAGGGATAAATGAGAAACACATTCTAATCATTATCTTGGTGAAGTTTGTCAATCCACCTCTTCTTTTCGGCAGTCAGTCACGGGCAACATGCCAGGCTTACTAGCTACTTTGGGCCAGAGCCTCAGCTGGTGCAAATTGGTCCATTGACGTCAACTGAGCAACAATTTCCATCAGTAGAGAATCCGGCCCCTTCGCTTGTACAGAGCAAAGCACACACTTGCAGATCATGTCAGTACTGTGCTTGCTCACGTTAGCCTTCACACTCATTCCAGCTACGGCACAACCTGCTCATTAGTATCAATGCAACTGAGAAAAAACATCTTTCTGGCAGAACCTTCATAGTTCCATTTCCCTGTGACTAGCACTGCTCCTCGGAGTGTGCAGGTGATGAGTATTTACTTCCTTAATTTATTAGTAATGCCCTACTAAATGTGACATCATCCCTCCAGTGGGACAATACAATACATTAGATTGTTAAAATAATAACAGATAATTATGAAAAGGGCAACTGTGCAATTAAAATGTGACCAATTATAAAATTATTTTTTTAAAGCATTATTATTTTTTTAGAAGCATTTCCAGAGAGACAATCCAATGACAGCCTATAGCAAAAAGCTAACCTGTTTGGCTATTATTATTATTTATAGAGCTGGTTAAAAATTTACAAAACATTCAAAGTTTTGCAGAAGTTTTTTTCCCCCCCACAAAAAAAAAATCCAGACTCTTCCACCAGCTCTAGTTCTTTCCATAGCACTGGTGGGGTGTTGGTGCATTGCCAACAACAGAGACAAGGTCTGAGCCCCAGCGAGCATATAGTCTCAGGGACTGAAATGCAATGAAAAAAGCACCCAGTAAGAATACATTAGAATGAGTCTCACACATGTTGCAGAGGGGATGGATTTGAACAGAAAAATGCGACATTTTCAAAACTTTACCTGCCCAAATTATGAGAGCAAAATAATCACGTCTGTTGCACATATAAAAACCTTAATTTGCATGTGCAATTATCTGTTTGCACGTACAAATGTTCACCAACAGGCATATGTTTTAGAGGGCTGTGGGGGCAGGGGCAGTTATAGTGGCCAATTTTTTAAATTTGGCCCAAGACTTTTAAGTCAAGTTCTGTATGTGCAGAATACAGATTTGTGTCCTTGTTATTTGGTTATGTAGCACTATAAGTGTATAGGAGCTATGCAATCAGTGGACCATGCCCAAGAGACAACAGGCTCTCAGCTGAAGGGAATTCATATGGAGGCATGAGTGGGTGCAAAATAATACAATACACAATACAAGAAAACACCCCAAAGCTGAACGACAGTCTGAGTGTTCTGCTGCTAGAACCTTTCACAGAAGAACTAGGTTGGTGGTAGATGAGTTGTGAGGGCCGGGGCATGGAGTATTTTAATGGTGTTGTTCCAAGTGGCTGGCACAAAGGAAGTGGTGTGGGTGAGGCAGACAAAGGGAGCAGTCAGGAGCTCACAGAGCATAGGGGCAGGGTGAGTGTGGGGAGGGATGATGCAAAGACATGGGCAGGATTTGAACTGTGGATCACTTTGGAAGTAAGGAAAAGTTTGAGCTTTAGACAAAAGAGAGGGAGCCACAGAAAGATTGAGGGCCCCCTGCGACTCCCTTTGAAGCTAAAGGGCTAGATTCTCACCTGGTGTAAATCAGCCATTAATGTCAATGGAGCTACACTGATTTAATGTGCTGAGGATGCGGCTCAGAGTTAGGTAGGCATTTCACCTGGTTTTAAGCCAGACAGTCCTGTTTTTGCAAGGTTTGGCCCTGTCATAAACAGATAGTTAAGGGTTAATGTCTCTTTTACCTGTAAAGGGTTAACAAACAGGGAAACAAACACCTGACCAGGGGACCAATCAGGAAACAAGATACTTTCAAATCTCGGTGGAGGGAAGCCTTTGTTTGTGTTTTTGGGTTTGGCGTTGTTCTCTCTGGATCCTGGAAGGGACTAGACGGGCAACCAGTTTTCTTGCCAATCTCCCTGCTACAGTCTTTTATAGTGAGTAATTTAGTAAGAAAGGCGGTTATAGTCTTTTGATTGTTTCTGTATTTGCAAATGTGTAGTTTGCTGGAAGTATTTTAAATTGTATTTTGCTGGGGGGAGGCTTCTTTCTAGTGTCTATAAGCTGATAGACCCTGTAATATTCCATCTTAAATTTACAGTGATTTTCTTTATTCTTTTT
Source organism: Gopherus flavomarginatus (assembly GCF_025201925.1). Taxonomy (NCBI): domain Eukaryota; kingdom Metazoa; phylum Chordata; order Testudines; family Testudinidae; genus Gopherus; species Gopherus flavomarginatus. The sequence goes on from NC_066621.1 coordinate 143,009,117, forward strand.
TTTTTATTAAAAGTTTTGCTTTTAAGACCTGTCTGATTTTTCCCCTTGTTGAGGCTCAAGGGAATTGAGTCTGTACTTAACAGGGAAGGAGAAGGGAGGGGGGAGAGAAAAGGGGGGAAACCCACCTGATTTCTCTGTGTTGTGATTCAAGGAGTTTGAATCACGGTGATCTCCTAGTGTACCCAGGGCGGGAAAGATCTGGGAGAAAGAAAGGAGAAGGGAGAACCCCTTTGTTTAGATTCACGGAGCTTGAATCTGTATCTCTCTCCAGGAGCCCAGGGAGGGAACACCTGGAGGGGAGGAGGGGGAAGGGAAATGGTTAATTCCCCTTTGTTGTGAGACTCAAGGAATTTGGGTCTTGGGGTCCCCAGGAAAGGTTTTTGGGGGGACCAGAGTGCCCCAAAACACTATATATTTTTGGGTGGTGGCAGCTTAACAGATCTAAGCTGGTAATTAAGCTTAGAGAAATTCATGCTGGTACCCCATATTTTTGGACTCTAAGGTTCAGATTTGGGGAAGAATACTATGAGAGGCCCCTGTCCATTACAGACATAAAACTGGATGCGGTTTTGTGTGATATCATGCTCCATGGGATGGAGGACCCCCTTTTGAAAAGCATGCCACCCCACCCCTGAATAGTTCATGTGAGGTCATGCTGGAGGTGGCGGCATGGTGTGCGCTTCAGAATGGTATTTTCCATGTGACATGGCCTCACATGCACTATGTGTGCAAGGTCACCCTGGCTTGGGCAGGGCCACACAGGTGGGCCCATGCCATTCCTGGGAGTACTAGAATATCCAATGTTCTAGGGACATGTCAGTGGCCACCCTATCCAGAGTCCTTCCATTGACTTTAATAGGAGTGTCCTCAAACGTCACCAGTGTGGTGTTCTGCTCTATCCAATGTTGATAACAGTCGGCTGTGCGCGTGTGTTCTCTCTGTGTGCTGCCCCAGCTCTGCGCAGGTTGCTGGCACAGAAGACCCTGAGAGAAACCCCAAGGACCACAGACTCCAGTAAGGTACGAAGGCACCCAGCCAGGTTTATCGCCAAACGAAACAGAGTCTCTAGCTCCCTGGATCAGATGTCTACAGTTCTGCTAGTACGTATGTGCTCCCTGACAATGGACCGGCTCAGTCAGTGGCGGGATTTACCACTGCCCCCTAGGCCAGACAAAGACAACCCCTCAGCGGTGCATTCTTATACACAGGTACAAACAAGTTACACCTCACTCCTGGCATATTGAGCTACAACCCCTCTACGTATTAAGGTGCCGCCTATTACCTTGCACATGTTGGTTAGATCAAAACAACCCGATCAATCATATTACCCTTTTGCCCCATCTTTAGGACGGGTCAGCCTATTCCTTGTTATCTGAGTGGAATGTTCTAGTATTGGAGTGTTCTGGTACAATCCTGGCATCTGTTTATATCTCTAGTGTCCAGTATCTTTTAGGTATGTATGTTTTTGCAACATCAGCCCTCTCCTTGCCAGACTCTGAGCAGGGCCTGCCTGTTGCTCAGAGTTTAACTTTGCTTTATGTTAACAAAGTCTTGACCATTACTTTAGTTCAGGCCTTAGGCCTCACACCAGGCCTCCGATACAAGGGTTTATGTTTCTGTGCCCTTAAGATGGGGGTGGACTTAAGTCAGCAATAAAGATCTGAGACTGAGACCCACTGGTTAGGTATCATAACTGAAGGCAACACTTTGGTGCCCCTTTGCCTTCCATGCATTATCCAGGATTTAGGACCAGCCACAACCCTGGTCCTTTCCTGATCCAAAGCCCAGAGAAGTAAATAGAAAGATTCCCATGGGTTTCACTGGGCTTTTGACCTGGATCACAGCCCCCTGTGGGCAGGGTGAGCAGACAGCAAATGTGAAAAATCGGGATGGGGTGGGGGGTAATAGGAGCCTATATAAGAAAAAGACCCAAAAATTGGGATATCTAGTCACCCTACCTGTGGATCCCAATTTAAAATACAAGAAGCCAAAAATCCTACTAGACTCTGAAGTGATATTTGCTTTGCAAAAAAATCAGTGTCTCCAACTTACCCCAAGGTGAAGCTTTCAGGGGAGATGAAACCCTTTTCCACAGCTCAGCTCTTGCCTCCGACCTTCAGCGGTGTGATGCTCCAGCAGGGTTTTCCTTGCTGAGTGCAGTTTTTCCACTCATGAGTGAAGTTTCATTTCACTTGTTTTTACATCCCACCCAACCCCCACATCCCTACATTTTCCATGGGCCAGAGCCACTGATATTGTTTTCACTGTGTTTTCACTCCTCGACTGGAATGAATCAGCATAACTCCATTGGCTAGAGTGGAGCTACACTGATTTATACCTGCTGCGGCTCTGGCCCCAAGTTTTCACAGTAAAAGGAATTTAACATGATAATCGCTCTATTTTCAATCTAAATGGGCCTCTGAGTGCAAAATGTGCATCTTGGTGAGTATGTGTCAGGGTTAACACTCTCCTGTGTAAAGGAAAGATGAAAGCTGCATGCCATATAGAGTAAATCCTGTCCACCTGCAGTTAACTTGTAATATGATATTGTACTTTGTTACAATATTGGATATTCCATTTCTAGCTAGTAACTTCTGAAATGTCTCCATGCTGTTCTTTGCTAACCCGCTATCTCTCACTCAGATTAATTCCAGCTGAATGTATATATTAGTTTCCACTACTTTTTCCCCTACTGTTCTCCTATAAAAATGAATCAATGAAAAAATTCCTGAAGTGTCTATTTCTGGGAACAATTATTATTGTCATTATGTTTACCATCATAAATCGATCGTTCATCAGATACATGCTCCACTGTAACCACTCAATATTTCACAGCTAGGTCAAGAACTCATGTTAAATCTAGATGACTGGCACACGGCATCTCCAACAGAGAGTAGTCTTTGAAAAGTTAAATGCTGGGGTGTGCTTTGTATCTTTTCAACACAGGCTGGAGTGTTGTGGAGGTGGTTTTGTTTGTTTGTTTGGGGTTTTTTTGGTTTCTGTAGAGGTAAAAATGGCAAGCACAGTTCTGCAGTTGCTTACTGCAGGCCAGTCTGTTTCAACTATTCTGGAGCTGTGCAACTCACAAGAGTTCCTGCAACTGCAGTTTGTCAAATAATAGCAAGAATTTTCTGTGCACATTTTTTGAAGGATACTAAACAATTTTGTTTCATTAAATTTTTTTCATTGAAATTTTAGAATTTTTGTCCAGATGAAAATTTTCATTTTCAGTATTTATTGTTTCATGTTTTCCCCTTCCTTTGTCTCTTTTTTATCCACTGGAGAGGGTAAGGGGGGAAATGGATGGGGGAAAAGAAAGATAAAGGGAAAAAACCAACAACAATTGGGTCAAAATGAAAACCCCAGCACTTCTTCCCACCAGAAAGACCTATATCTTCTACCATCTCCCACAAGCAGGGGCAGCTCTATGTATTTTGCCACACCAAACACAGCAGTCAGGTGGCTTTCAGCAGCGCACCTGCGGGAGGTCCACTGGTAACGCGGATTCGGTGGCATGCCTGCGGGAGGTCTGCCGGTCCCACGCCTTCAGCGTACCCACCGCTGAATTGCAGCCGAAACCGCGGGACCGGCGGACCTTTCGCAGGCATGCCGCCAAAGGCATCCTGACTGCCACCCTCACAGCAACCGTCAGGCCACCCCCCAAGGCTTGCTGCCCCAGGCACGCGCTTCATGCACTGGTGCCTGGAGCTGCCCCTGCCCACAAGTGAGCTCCCTCAGTCTATTTACAAGGCTTAGCTCCGCCTCCTCTAACCAAGAGCCAATTACCTCCACACCTGGGTCGTGAGTAACATGACTAATTGGGATTCTTTCCTTTGCCTTGCAGGTGATGGGAGTTAAGCCTTCTCAATGAGCCAGTCAGAAATCCAGAATTATTCCTCAAGTCCAAAGATGATAAGAATCTACCTAGTGGTGGGAATTGAACGCAGTAGGCCTGATCCTGCTGCCCGTGGACTCCATTTTCAAGTTTTGCCACTGACTGCAAGTGGAGCAGAATCTGGCCAGTCTCTTCATAATCTATCAAATCACCCCAGCCTTTTTAATCATCACCCAGCAAAACACTTCAGTGCAAACCTCCCCTCCCCAAGCTTCTGATCATCTGACTTTAGCATAATGCCATCCTCAAAATACAAGGAGCCAGCACATGGTTTACTGGAAGAAGTCAGTTGTGCTGATTCATACTGTATAGCACAATATGTTACGATTAAATCTGAAGCAGAATGGTGATAGCAATGATTAGGACAATGTCAAACTGCTTAGAAACGTATGTGCAGGCCTGGGTCCAGAAGAAACACACACACACTGGATATTACATGCACAGAGGCTTCACAGAGGTTAGGCAAAAAGACCACCGTGCAAGATTGAAAGTTTGACTCTGCTCTCCCTGTAAAATGAATAAACAATTGGAAAGCAGGTGTATCATTGCCCACTGGAAGGCAGCACAGCTTATACTGTAAACTGCTCAGTCTGTTGTAGCAGCAGAATCTGTCTGCATGGATGTGGTTGTAGATGGGTGTTTTTGTTTTTCATGCTTCAGCCAAATTGTACTTGGCTGCTCTGTGGGTGCAGAGGGAAAGGGAGGTGCAAGGACCACTTCTTTCTGCAGTTTCAAGGCACAGCTTCAGTTTCTGCATTCCCACCCCCCACCCCCACCCCAGGAAGGATCACAAATCCACATGACATTGACATCCCTGGTGAGCCAGAAGATATGCAGAATCCGAATGATTTATCATTCTGTTGATGCTGCTGCTGGCAGAAAGCTCCTTCTCTAATGCAATTCCGAGAAGCCACACACACACATATACGCAGTTTGTGCTAGCAAGTACGAGGAACACACTTCCTGCAGCTGCTGACTCCACAAACTTGTGCCCCAAACTTGCTCCTGATAGGATAATTTCCTATAGGACACTAGGGCCCAAATTTTTCCTGTTATGCTCCCTCCCCCCCCCACCAGTAATGGAATCTGTCCATGCCGCCCCACCCCCTGCCATTACTGCACAGTTGGCTCAGCTGAGCTGGGACTGAAGTGGAGATGTGGGAGGAGCTGGGGCCAGAGGCAGAGCTGGCCAGGGGGCAGAGAGGGAATGAGGGCAGAGCTGGACTAGGGGAGAAGCAGGAGATGGAGTGGAGCTGGAGCTGGAGCCGGAGCTGTGATTAGGCCCAGAGCTGGGTTAGGGTTGCCACTGCTGCTTGGACCATTAAAAGTCTGGTTGGCCACGCAGCAGGGCTAAGGCAGGCTCCCTGCCTGCCATGGATCTATGCGGCTTCCAGAAGCAGAGTCATGTCACTCCTTCAGCTCCTATGTGTAGGAGCAGCCAGGTGGCTCTGCGCGCTGCCTCCTCCCCAAGCACCAGATCCGCAGTTCCCATTGACCAGGAACTGCTGCCACTGGGTGCTGGGGGGGTGGCGCCTGCAGATGGGACAGCGTGCAGAGGCGCCTAACCGCACACCTCAGCTTAGGAGCTGGAGCGGGGACATGCTGCTGCTTCCGGGAGCTGCGTGAGGTAAGCACCGCCCAGAGCCTGCACTCCTGACGCAGCCCTGATCCTCCTCCTGCAACACAAACCCATCATCCCCAGCCTCACCCCCACCCCATAGCTGGCACCCTCAGTCGGAGCCCTCCCTCTTCCCCTCCCACCCCGTACCCCAAACCCAACACCCTGCCCAAGCCTGGAGCCCCTTCCCACACTCCAAACCCCTCATCCCCAGCCCAGAGCCACCTCCTGCACTTCAAATCCCTTATTCCCAGCCCCACCCCCACCCCAGAGCCAGCACCCCCAGCCTGAGTCGTCACCCCTCCACACCCTAACCCACTGCCCCAGCCTGGAGCCCCCTCCCACACTGCAAACCCCTCATCCCAGCCAGAGCCCTCTTCTGCACCTCAAATCCCTCTCCCCGGCCCCACACCAGAGCCCACAACCCTAGCCGGAGCTTTCACCTCTCTGCACACCAACCCCCTGCCCCAGCCTGGACCTCCCTCCTTCACCCTGAACCCCTCATTTCAGCCCCATTCTGGAACCCCCACCCCTAGCCCAAAGCCTGTACCCCCTCCCACAGGCCAACCCCCTGCCTCAGTGCAGAACCACCTTCCATACTCTGAACCCCTTGGCTCTACCCCTGAGCCGGGACCCCCCTCCTTCACCCCAAACCCCTCATCCAAGGCCCCACCCCAGAGCCCACACCCCCCACCCAGAGTTCTTACCCCCTCCCTCACCCCAACCCACCACCCCAGCCCGGTGGAAATGTGCGAGTAAGGATGGAAATGTGCGAGTGACAGAGGGTGGGGGGTTGGAGTGAGTGGGGGGTGGGGCCTCGAAGAAGGGTTGGGGCTCAGAGGAGGGGCGGTGCAGGGTGTGGGGCATGGGTGTTTGGTTTTCTGTGAGTAGAAAGTTGGCAACCCTAAGCTGGGCTGGAGGCGGAGTGGCGCTGCGGGTGGGGATGGAGCGGGGCTGGTGGCAGAAAGGGGCTGAATGATGCTCCCTCTCTGCCTCCCATGGGGGGCTCGCCTAGGCCGTGCTGTGCACCCCCCGGAACACTGCGCCACACCCATGGTTTGGAGAGCAGTGCTAATAGCTAGCGCACAGAGCTGAAACCTCCCCCCTGCAGAGAGATCATGTCCCCATCTTAGGAACTCTGAGTGCAGCATTTGTGACCCCAGAACATATCTGTGGCAACAGAGCTCCAGAAGGGCTGCAGCAGGCCTGGGCAGCTACCATTTTGAGCAGCGGCTGCTGCAGGCCCCTTCTATGTACACGTCTAGTTGCTGTGCATGTGGGTCCAAGATCTGAACAGAACCCTAAACAAATAGCTCCTTAAATGAACTGTCATCTTTACTAATCATTTACGGCCCGATTGTTAGCCCCTTCTTCCCACTGGCGAGCAGTGACTTGCCCCTTTGCAGTCAATGGGATTACTCATGGGAGGCACTGCTCCCCACTGGCAGACAGCCATTCACAGGTTTCAGATCCCAGGTGAGCATGTCCCTGAGTCGGCATTGGCTGTATTTAAATAAAATAAGTGAAACTCTCAGAGGAGGTTTAGAAATAAACACCTTCGGGCCTTTTGCCTCAGCTGAACATGAGCTCTCAGCATGTGGCCAAAAGAGCTAATGTGATCCTGGCATGCGTAAACAGGGGAATCTCAAGTAGGAGAAGAGAGGTTATTTTACCTCTACGCTTAGCACTGGGGTTGGGGGCGCGATCGCTGCTGGAATACTGTGCCCAGTTCTGGTGCTTGCAATTCAAGAAAGATGTTGATGAATTGGAGAGGGTTCAGAGAAGAGCCATAAGAACGATTAAAGGATCAGGAAACCTGCCTTATAGTGAGAGACTTGCACTCAGTCTATTTAGCTTAACAATGGAAGGCTATGGGGGGATTTAATTACAGTCTGGAAGTATCTACATGGGGAAAAAATATTTAATTATGAGCTCTTCACTCTAACAGACAAAGGTACAATGTGTTCCAACAGCTGGAAGATGAAGCTGGACAAATTCACACTGGAAATAAGACGTAATTTGCTCTAACTGACGGGTACTTGGACTGGGAACAGGAACGGCAGATGCGCACTAAAAATGGGAGGGCCACAGGCACCCAAACCATGGCTCCATTGCCCTGCCCTCCCCCCGAGGCTCTGCTCTGCCCTGCCGCCCTGCCCTGAGGCCACACCCCGCCCTGTCCCACCCCTTCTTCCTGAGCCCTCATCCCTGCACCACCTCTTCCCCTGAGGCTGCCTCTCCCCCACCCCAAGACCCTGCCCCCTGCTCACTCTTCTTCATCCCCTCCCCGTCACTCACCTTTATGGCTTATAAAAGGGGGGGCGGGAATGCCCATCTGGCCTGACTGGGAAGGAATTTTCCCTGTGGCCCATTGGCGCTCAGTTACTACAATGACGAGGGCTATATGTGAACCTGAATAAAAAAAGAACAAAACAGACTAGAACATGGGCCCATTGAGTTTATTGATCTGTGGGGCCTGGGACATAGTGGTTCCCTCCTGTTTCTGAAGTACCACATGAGGACTCTATTGTGGGGTCAGCTCTCAGGTGGCCATAGTTCATGTCATGGTGGGAATATCCCCTTCAGTCATCGGTGGACTTAATCCCTTCCAGTTGTCTTTCCTGTGAGTTTGTTACAGACTATTCACGTGTGGCAATGGATAGAGGAGAGAGGACTTTTGTAGCTCACCCAGACAATGAGACTAGATCAGCCAGTGCTGAGAATCAAGCACAATTTGCTCCTGTTGAAGTCAAAATAGAGTTTTGCCACTGACTATAGCGGGAGCAGAACCACGCCACATTCAAACAAAATGCAGCCAAAGAAAGTATGAACAAGTGAAATGAGATGCTTGTGTAATGCTGCCATCCTGGCTCACACCAGAGACTGAACCCGAGACCGCCGGAGCTAAAGAGCCAGCTGAGAGCTGTAGCACATTCACATTGTCTGTGGATTGTGCCTGTGTTGGGAAGGGACACAACACACACTGACCAGTCGCTTACATCTGCATCTGCAGTTTACCGTTGCCAGTGGTGGATTAGCCACTGGGCCAACGGGGCCTGTGACCTGGGGCCCTGGCCAACTGGAGGTCCCTGGAAAATTGGGTGGCCCTGTGCCCCGACCCACTCCACCCGCCTGCCCAGTGCTCTACTGGGGAGCAGGGTTGGGGCACAGGAGCTTGTCCTGCTCTGCCCACCTGTCACTCCTGCCAGAGAGGGGGAAGCCCCTGAGATCCCACCCCACTCCCCAGCAGGAATGGGGGGGTGGGGAGCAGGGGGCACTGCAGGCAGAAGGGGTGGGAGGGGCCCCCACTTGCTCTGGCCAAGGGCCTTACAAAAGTTTAATCCGCCCTTGGCTGTTGTGATAACTTCAGCCTGGGAGAGGGGGAGGTACCTTATTTCAGCTACTCTGGAAACTTCTGATGTTTGCTTTGCTATAGTATTTGTGATAAAACGGATCTCTCTTTTATTGCTGACTTTTCAGGCTTCAGGAGTTTTCTTCTTTGCCTGCTCTTACAGAGCCCAGTCTGGGGAGCCATTCAACAGTAGATAGTAACACGGAAGAGGTCCATGAGATGATGGCTGTGGAAGGGACGTTGGGCCTGGGAGAGATGCTATGAGCAATGCTCCTGCCTGCATTTCTGCTGCTGCGAGTGCGGTGCCATCTCAGCAGCTATAAATGAAGCCTCCCTCCCTGCTCAGAGCACAGGAAGACTGCAGAGAGGAGGCAGCTAACTCTGCAGTGCTGAGATGCAGCCACTATAGTTCACAAGGCCTGGAATTTTCACACAAAACAAGACCTTCGCCCTTTCTTTTTGCTCTCTTTGGCAGCCCCATCTCATCTGCTAAGCTGCAGTATTGGGGGGGCGGGGAGAGGTCTTCCTCACACACCCAACCCCTCCCCACCCAAACCCCTCTCACTAGTCGTGCCTCTCTGAAACCTATTACCCAGTAGCTAACTCACTGCTCTGTGAAGGGCCATTCCTCCATTGTCTGAGACGAACTCATGCTATTAGCACCAGAGGGCTGAAGAACAAAGTGTGTTGCTGTCTCCGAGCTCAGCCGTAGCTGGTGGAAAATTTCAGAGATTCCAAGGCCAGAAGGGATCGTTGTGATCCTCTAGTCTGACTTCCTGTATAACGCAAGCCAGCGAACGTCCCCGAAATCATTCCTAGAGCAGAGCTTTTAGAAAGACGTCCAAGCTTGATTTAAAATGTGTCAGTGATGGAGAATCCACCACGCCCCTTGGTAAGTTGTCTTTGTAAAGTGCTTTGAGATCTACATCTGAAAAGTGCTCTCTAACAGCTAGGTATCACTGAGTGTTGTGCTAGCCCTCTGAGCAGTTCAAATTTCACCTCTACGCCATTAAATCCGAAGTAAGCTGAATGCTCAGCGAGCCAACCACTTGAAAAAAAGAAAATCAGCCCGACAGAAGGTCTAGAGAAAATACTGTACGAGGCCCCTCACATTATATCAGAATGGAGAGGACTGCACAAACTCTTGTGTGTTCGCAGCTGTTTAATGTCAGCCATGACTTTGACACTCCTAATCACTCAGCCATTGATCAATCCCACCCCAGTAGCTTGGCGCTACTTTGGAGGGATGCTGTTGGGTTCCACTGACCCATCTGTGCACTGATGTGTGCAATTCATCCCTGTGCCAAGGGTCAGCAAGAGGATGTCTACCCGGCCCGGGGCAGCCCGCCTGGGGCGATAGCCTTGGGCAAGCAGGGCTTGTGCTAGTGCTCTAAAGATAGCTGTGAGACAGTGCTTTGAAATTGCAGCTCAGGCTGGCGTTGGACTCTGAAGCCTAGGGACTAGGGGTGGGCGAGTTACACAGCTATTTTTTTAGAGTTACTGCAAGCTCCACCAGCTCACGTCCGTCGACCCCAGCGGGAGATTCAGGCCTGTGGGCTGTGTAGACATAGATCAAAAAGGCCTATTCCCCACTGCAATCTCATTTAAACCTGAAAATAAAGGGTTAATGGGGACTTGAGTGGTGGTGCCTAAACCCTGTGCTCCATCCTTGCAGGATGGAAGCTCCCCTGGGTCTGAAAGAGTGTTACACACATAATTCTCTCTCTCCTGATGATGGGAGCACAGACACCTTCTCTGCTGCACTTTGATCAGACCCCTTCAGTATGACCCCATCTCATCAACACAAAAGGGCCAGTCCCATGACTCCCACTCATTAGCAACTGTGTTGCCAAACTGAAAAATTAGTGTCATCACTCAGCAAACCTGTCATGGGATCTGTGCAAACACGGCATGTACTTACTTGTTCTTGTAAGGAAGTTCTCTTTTTGTGTAGGATAATTAATTAATTCTGTTTAGCACTAAACAACTTCTGGCCCTGTCTGAGCATTACTCTCATCTCAGCGTAAACATCCAGCTGAAGGACACTTCTGTAATATCCTGGAACACACAACAACACAGCAAACACCCACTTGTCTCTCACTTCAGTTTATAAACAGATATGGCACCTGATCCCAATCATACTTCTCCCAGTCTTACGCTGATGTAACCCAAAGGCGTGGTTCCTGGTTTATACATGTCAATTAGACCAGGATCCTTTGACTTCGGGGCTCTTTTGAATTGCGTTAAACTGGACCTCAAGAGCAATGCAAGAGATCAATAGTGAACAAAGAAGAGATAAGGCAGCTGTTGTTTTGAATCTGATGATTTACACAGATTGCAAGTTTTCTGGGGGTGGCAGCTGTCTCTTTGTGTGTCTGTACAGCACCTGGCACAGCGGGGTCCTGACCCAGGAGTGGGACTCCTAGGTGCTATGGTAATACAATTAATTAAGCTTGATACTGTCTTAGACCAGATTGCCAGCTATGTACAACAATAATCCGGATGGGACATACAGATCTGTTCTTCCTTTAGAGAAAAAAACCCCACATTTATTAATCTTTTCTCTAAAGTCACATGATGTATTAGTGAATTGATACACCACACAAGTTTCCCCACCCTGATGCTGATTGATTACTTCTCCAACTGATCATTACTTCATCCACAGAAAAATAAATTTTACATAGATCTGAAGCATGAGAACTAATCTGAACCTTTTTTTTTTATAACCTCATTGTTTTGGAAGGTATTAACTGACTCCTAACTGCAATTAACTGTAATACTAAACACACACTACCATAACGCTGGGAAAATAGAAATACTGATACAGATTCATTTTAAAGTGGGTGTGGATATTTTCACTATGCATAACTTTATACATAAAATAAGATTTATTTCCTTCTTATTCCACCCAAAGATGTATATATCTACATTAATATCTTCTCTATGAAGAGCTTCCCGAAATACTTTAAAGAAGCTTCTTCTTCATTTCTTGAGAACTTTTCCCTCCTCCTCCTTTCTACTCAGAAGAATTTGTGCAGCCTCTCATCAGAATGTTGGCAGGTACAAATCTGAGGCACTAATAAGTAAACATTTTGGTTCTTGATCGGTCCATGAGGGATGGTTATTCTTTCACCTTCACAGCGATATCTCCTCTCATTATGAGTTAAGGGGACGTTGTCTCATTGGCCTTCCAGGCCACTGTGAGACTTAGTGAATAGCATTCACATCCCCATGGTGGCACTCAAACTCTGGTGATGGCAGGTGGAAAGACACACACACACACACACACACACACACACACACACACCACCTATAGAAGCCCTTTGAAATCTTTGGCTGGATGGCACCTGTATGCGTGCATCTCATTTCTACAGTATTGTAATTCTCCCTTCTAATGATCACAACACATTTCCTACCAGATCTGACCTAAAGGGTCTTGAATAATCACTTCTCTCTCATGCCTTGATACTCCTGAGGGTCAAACCCAGCAGAATATAATGAGTGAGGTGTAACTTGGCCCAGAGAAGCTGAACCTTAGCCACCTGGAAATTAGCGTGGGGAAAGAAACCAAACACAGAACATGGACAATGTGCTCAACCAAGCAGGGATTTTAACACCTGCCTGCTAAAGAACTATAGAGAATTCCCACGTTTTCCCTTCTGACCAGGATGGAATGAAGCTTAATTAGATAATGAGCTAAGTCATCATACTCGCTTTACTACTGAAGTCAGTGAGTTAAGCCAGCACAATTCGGCCCAGTGTTTCCAAATTGCTTTGAGAGCCTCAGCTATTAAGTGCTATAGAAGTTTGAGGTATTATTATTATTATCACTGAGACTTGCAAGACTCCCTCTGCTTGGAATGCCACCCCGTCACCCTTTCAGTGAGACAGTATTATCCCATGGCCACATCACTGTACACAAGAACACATGGCAGCGTCTCTGTTTGTCAGCCAGCATGCACATGCCCTGCCAGTGAGCTGGGGCACGTTGCACAGCCGTATGGCTAGCACACCCAAGGTTTGTGTACACTGGCTGAAGAACACTCTGGCTTTAGTGTTCTGTGTGCTAAAGGCAAGATTGTGACAGCCAGCTTAATTATTCCAGCCATAGCTCCATTGACTTCCAGGGGGCTACTCCTGGAGTAAGATACCAGAATGGTTGAAAAATTGGTTATTTTCTCAATACACATGTTACTAGTCAGTTTAATAACTCCAGTTCACCAGAGAAACAGCCCGTTTGCAGCGTTTGCTCCATCAGCAATAACAATCCTTAGCACTTATATAGCACTTGACAAGCAAACAAGTAACTAACCACAGATGCTACACAGTTGCAAAACTTTGCCATAGTTTTTACTGTCTGACGCATCCAATTTTTTCCTCCCTTATCTCCAGAGTCAGTAGTTGGCTCTAGTAAACGTGTGCACACACAGCACGTTTCTGTACCCCATTAAGCCCCGCAACCCCCACCCTTCCCTCGCTCTGCATCTTCTTCCTCTCCCGGTCTTTCCCCTCCCTCAGCTGCATGGTAGCGTGGGCCTTCAAAAAGAGGAGCCTTCACTCATTAGCTCAACAGCAGCATCGCTTCAAAGGAAAAGCATGAGGGGCAGGAAGCCCTGTGACTGCCCCCTCTGAGGCGAGAAGGCTCTTAAGTGCTTGACATCAATGGAGCTAGTCACCTGCTTCAAGTTACACACATGCTTATGTACCTTCCTGCACGAGAGAAGAAAGGAGGACTGGAAAGGGGCTGGACTTGATGACCTCGTGAGGTCCCCTTGCAGCCCTGAGTTTCTGTGATCCTAAGAACAGGGAAGAGAACAAAAGGAGGCAACCACATTGAAGGCAGAAGAAAGGAGAGGATAGGAATAAGGCTGCTGCAGGTTAAGGGAGTAATACCCAGCAAACTGGCCTCCTCTCCACTAGGGATGTATCCTCATTACAGTCACCAGTGATGTAGCTGCACTGCTCCAAACCTCTAAATCAGATCATAAGTCAACCAGTGAGAGGTGGCTCCCTGCAAAGAGACAGGGAGGCTGGATGAGGGAATTTGGCCTGCAGAATGATCTTGTACAGTCTCGGCTGCTCTCTCCTCACAGAGATTTACCTCAGCAACTTCAGGGGCACATACATTAGTAGTTAGCCACTGAACTAACTGCCTGATTCAAAGGTCCAAGCAGCTAACTGTCTTTCTCCCTGTTCTGTTCAGGTTCTTATACTATGCTGTATATATTGCTATAGTATCTTAGGCCCAAATCCTCTAAGGTATTTAGGTGCCTAATTCCCATGGGTTTCCATGGGAGTTAGGCCCTACATAAGGATTTGGACCTTAATGCCTTTCAGTGATGTGCCAAGCAATGTGACTGGTGTAACCTACTGTGTTTCCCTCAGTGCTTGATCCACAGAGGATGTAGGTCTGTAACTGCTCCCTCCTTGAGAGCCTGGCTCTTTCGTTCAAGCTGTAGCAACACATGCTGTTAAGTCCGGAGGGTCACCTGTTCTTTCTCTCTGTGATGTTCTACCCCTCTTTCTCTCTAGGGTGACCAGATAGCAAATGTGAAAAATCGGGATGGGGTTGGGGGGGTAATAGGGGCCTATATAAGAAAAAGCCCCAAAAATCAGGACTGTCTCTATAAAATCTGGACATCTGGTCACCCTATTCCTGTCCCTTATGGGGAAATCTACATGCAGGTTGTCTAATTTTGAATATTTGCACCTGTAATTAATTGCAGGTATAAAAATATGGGCACAGTCATTTGAGAGCATAAAATGTCACTCCCCCAAAATGAAGGGTTTGTGTATATCAGGTTAAGAAGGTCTTTGATAACCAGTTAGTAGCACATATTAGAATAGTTGGGGGTAGGGAGGTACCCTATATACAGGCTACCAGTCTGAGCCGGCTCCAACCAACAGCACTTTATTTTATCTCATACCCCACCTCTTAAATTAAGTACTACTGAGGAATTCATTCACGTTTATCTCAGTCCTGGTTCTCCTTGTGTTGCCAAAATGTGGGTGGTTTCCACAAATCCTAGTTCTTTGAAATCCTGCTGGAACACGTCTGGCAAAACATGCAGAGCAAGCCACTACTGATTTTCACAGCTGCCAGTAAGGACAGTCAATGCGAGTTCTTGCACAGAACTTAGGGTAGGAAATACAGCTTTAAAACTGCTCTCTGTCAGTCACGGGATGAGTATCTCTGAGAAAGATTTAAGCTCAATACGCAGAGCTAGCTCAGGTATTTCATTGTCTGTACTGGAATAGTGTATGTTATCAGTTTACACCTAATCATTTAATTCATGAAATCAGTTGTACTATTTCCACTCCCAATTTGAATCAGTCAGTGGCATATTTAGAGAAATGACAATCCATCTCTTTACCCTGTGTCTCCCCCTTCCCCTGTGTCATTCATGCAAGATTTGGAAATTGAAAGTTTGGGCTTTGATTCTGTAGTGAGTGCTGGGGGGAAGGGCGGAATCCTTGTGACTCTCCAGAGCACCCTGCTTTTAATAAGGTGCCACCTGGGCACAAGAGTCTGCCCACTCATTATTCACTGCAAGCTCAAGGCCTAGATCAGTATATTTCTGAAGGACAAACTTTGACTGGGGAATGGTAACTCCTAGGATTTCTGGAATAGCACAGGCGGCAGGTAATGGAGACTGGGGGAGGCTAAGCCTCTCCAAACCTCTGCTAATGCTGCAGTGGGGCTCAGTGCTCCTCTGGGCGGCCCAGGCTCAGGGCTCGGCCCCGGCCAGGTGTCCAGGGCTCAGCGCTGTTCCAGGCACCAGCTGGGGTTTAGGCCAGAAAGCAAGAGCCAGGGGGCAGAATAGGGGTGGGGGGCTAGATTCTGCCCCCATCATCAGCGGCTGAGGCACAATGGGACAGAACATCCGATGCAAACACAGTGTGATTGATATAGAGATGGACCAATCCAGTTAACACACAGTTGTTCCAAGGAATACGCTGCTTTGCGGACATGCTGCAGCATTGGCTGTAAACATTTCCAGTGAGCGCATCAGAGGCTGGTTACACCTACCCTGGTCTTTTTGTAGTGGCCTCTGGCAACATGTAAGCTATCTGGCCACAATAAATCCTGCCTGGAAAAGTCAGATGTAACAATCCACTGCTAGTTTGTTAACTAAAGAGAAATGTATATGCGTACAACTCGTTATAAACAGATGTTTGTTCCAGTATGAGGCACTATTTTATACAAGGTCACATTCCCAAGGATCAAGTTAGTTGGTTTAATAAACCAGCAATTTTGGAATGCAGAAGCAACTTGATTTCCAAAATGGTGCATGTTACTAAGAGTCTGCTAAGTTACTGGGAAATACACAGAGAAGAAGATATTACTTTGGTGTCAGTCTGCTCTTCTGCACACGAATCAGTGCTGTTAACCATAAGGCATATTGATTCTTGGTTTCATCCATGCTATAAATCTGACTTTTAAAATAGCCCATCAAATCTGGATGACTTTTAGTGTTGTATTTTTGCAATAAATTATGCCAAACTCATTAACTGGAGCTGGGCAGACTTATGTGGGGGCGGGGTGGAGAACAGAAGCAAGCTCTTTTATGTTAAGCCCAAATTCTGGAGCAGCATGCATGGTTGCACAGGGGAATAAGGGAGCATAAGGCAGATTACCCACAACACCGGGGGTAGTCTGTGGGGTGGGGGTGGGGCGTAGAGGGCAGCCTCTACAAGGCTACTGCACTCTCCTCACTTCTCACATGTCGGCAGGAAGGGACAGACTTTTGACTGTGCACCCCCCTCCCATGTGTCAGCTAGAACGATGGCACCAGCATGTCAGGGGACACGTGCTGGCAAGGTGTAGACCTAGCATAGGGTATCCTCTGCACACAGTAGGATGGAAACTGGGAGGCAGACTGTAGCTCACAGGGTATGTCTAGGTTGCAATTTGCTGGGTGTCCTGACCCGTGTTTCAGCCCAAACCTCACCTTTCATCTGGCCAGCGCAGACAAAAGCCAGGTGCGTGCAGAGTTAGAAGTGCCTTGGCTAGCTGCGTGGGTGGACTAGGAACACCCCCACACAGGGGCTTGGAAATGACAGACAAGTTCTCCCACAATACGCTGCAAACCCACTGCTAGAGCGGCTTCAGTTAGTGAGGTGTTAAGAATCCTGGGATAAGAGCCCAGTCATCCAAACACCAAACGTCTTGATACAGCACCAGTGTGAGGATGGGGTGTATTTGACTCAGCAGTGTGGACTTGCCTTACTCTGTTTTTTTAAGTGTATCCTTCTGTTAATATTCTGGACAGTGCTGCTAACTGGGTGTCCCCGCCCCCAAGTAGTATTAGAAGTTTAGTCCAGCTGTTAGCAAAGGTGTGCTAACCCCTTTCTGGTTTTTACCATAAATGGAACTGAGCCAAAACTAACACCCTGAATCCAAATACCCTGCATTTCGGGGAAGTTGGGATCTAGAGCCAAACTTTGAAGCTGTGGGTCAGCTCCAATTGTAACTATCAGTTCACTGATTGCTATGACTGATGTTGTTTTTCTCTCACCAGGCACAAAACCTCAGCAATGCAGCAAATAAACTTTTTATAAGATACATGCTGCCCTCTTTTGGCTGTAGATGTGAGAGTTCTTAGCTCAGGAATAGCTGCTTCTGTACTATACTACCCTCTTCTGAGCTTCACTGTAAGTGATATTGTAAAACGCTTAAAATGAAGATGCTCCTTGTTACGAAACAGGAGATGAGAGCACTGAAGTTTCTTGTCCACCTGATTACTAGCTCATGTCTTGCTGCCATTTAGCTTTAAAGATTTACATTTAAAACAGGAGAGTGTATTTAACAACCTTAAATATGCCATTTACGATAGAGCTCAAGTGGAATTGCCCAAATATTAACTGGAGAGACAAGGTGGGTGAGGTAATATCTGTTATTGGACCAACTTATGCTGGTGAGAGAGACAAGCTTTTAAGCTCCACAGGCCCTTCTTCAGGGCCGGGAACGTTACTTCTTAGACTGTCCCAGCTAAAAACAAGGTGCAATGGATTGGCAGTTAACACATATTCTAAGAGAACATTCAAGGTGAAGGGGCCAGCTGACACCTTTTCAGGTATAGGGCAAAACAGGAGGATTTATGGGGTACCACCACCTACAACTCCAAATATGCTGTACAGTTCTGCAGAAGGACTTCAGGAAAACTGAGGAACCATCTTCTGCATCTGACATACTTCAAAAGGAACCACTTCAAACACGAAATCATCACATACTTCCCACACATTGGAAAGAAAAAAATAAGGAAACCTACCTGGAGGTCATGCAAGAAACCCAAAACAGTTATCAAAAAAACCCCAAACCTGATGACAGCCGTCCAAAACAAAAACAAAAAGTGGATCCAACTACAACACCTCCATAACTCACAGAACACCACTCCTGGGAGGAAACCCGGCAGCAGGACCCACCACAAGAATACCCCTAACCAGAGCTGAATTATTTGTACTCTCGCCAAGGAATTGAATTTCTGCTCCACTGCAGAATACTCATGTGGAGAACTAGAAGCAAAAGAGCTCTGTGTAGCTCAAAAGCTTGTCTCTTTCACCAACAGAAGTTGGTCCAATACAAGCTATTACTTCACCTACCTTGTCTCTCTAATATCCTGAGACCAATATGGCTACAACACTGCAAACACCAATATTAACTGTTATGCTGCAAAGAGTTTATGGAAATACTGACTGGTGAGATAGCTGAAATTATGTTTACCATAAGGTAGAGTCATTTATACATATCATGTGTGTGCAGTTCTGGGAAAAGTCCTCTGTCTCTCCTCTCTGAATGCAGAATATACTGCCAGCATCTCAATCTTCGTTGGAAAAGAGGAGAGAGAGCTAATCCATGAAACGATTTACTTTTCCATAGCGTGGCCTAGAACACAGGTACAATATAGAATCAAAAACAAGACTTTGAGAGCCCCTTTGTGCCGTTCTGGCCCCTTCCCCTGGCATGAAGGGGCTGGAGCAGGGGTGAGTATGTCAGCCTGCATGCACAGAACCCTTGTTGAGCATAGTGAGAATTCTGCATGCTGTGGACTTGCAGGATCAGTCCCAAAAAGTGAAAGTGATCATGTGTGGAAGCCCCTTTTGGTTTGGCCTTATGTTTCATGTTAGAGGGCTTATTCCTTCACCCTCCCACTTCCCGGGGCCTTCTCATGTGAACAGAGAGCAACAATACCCGAAGTCCAAAGGTGCAAACAATTGGATGTTTATTGGGGTGAACTTCCAGCAAGCTTAAATCCAGGTTCCTCTTTCCTTATTTTCAAATCCCAACTTACTTTCTGTTTGTCCCCAATTTATATAGTAATAGTCCCAGCTATACCTTAACCAATCATTCTACTAAAATTTACCTAACCAATCCTAACGTATTGTAACATGATTAGCTAGCCACTTATATCCCACCATCTTAATTAGTTTACACCCAGCAAAATTAATTATATAGCAGACAGAAACAATCACTGAACCAGACAAATACAATGCAAATAAACAATAGCAAAGTGGAAACTATAATAACAAAACAATGCAGAAGTAAGGATTTCACAACCCTACATCTATACAGACATCAGGGTTTCCCAACTATGTCTATTGATAGGTAAGTTCCTACCAAACAAAAAACTATCAAACTAAATTTCCTTTTACATCTTCTAGGCTCTTCCCTTTATCTGGAGGTGATAGATCAGATCACCTTTCTAACAGCCCAGGTTGCCTTATTTCAATATGACTGATTTGAAATGTGTGAGAACGTGACCATATGCTTTCCAGCTTATGGCTGCTTCCACTGCTTAGCCAAAGGCCATAGCTTAAGAACAGGGCCACAGATTGTCACAGTGAGAAAAGGCCCTTACGCAGGCAGACAGTGATTTTGATTCTTTCTTTTATACTTCTATAACTAGCTAAATAATAAACATATACCTAAATTCTTAAAGCATAGGCCTTTCCAGACAGGCCTGAATATCTATATCCTAACATTTCATACCCCCAGGTCTGACTGGAAGTGCATGAACAGCTAAAACTGTCTTTTTGCCAACTAATTCCACGCTATTTTTTAAAAGCTAGCAGATACTTTTCACTCATGCCAGGCTTCTACAGGGCAAACAATCTGATCATTTTTACTGCTGATTGAGTTTGCTTTGGGAACTCAACATGGTCTTCATGTTAGAACAAAGGACTGGGAAGCATGAGACACTGGTTCTAATAATGACTCACTGTCTTCTTTTGAGCAAGTAACTTAGCCTCTCTGTGCCTCCCTTGTAAAACACAGTATCTCAAAGGCATTGTGAAGCTTAATTAATGAATATTTGAAATCTCGGGATGGCAGGAGCCACAAAAGTGCAAATTATTATGACATAGTATTTCTGTCGGACACTCCTGGTCATGTGGGCAGGGGATAGCTTGTAGCGTAGCAGTTAATTATCACATGACTTTCTTTATATAGTGTTGCTACTCCAATACAGCCATTTACTGAGTTGCATAAGTGTCAAGTGCCAAGGTTTAACATGGTGGTGCACAAATATTACTAATCAAGTCTCAGACCCTTCCACAGCACTATTTAACAAAGCTGGTCAAATTTCAGGGCAAGCTATTTAATACTCAGTGTATCACACCAGACTCAGCACAGATCAGGAAGCTTAGCTCCCAGCCCTTGTGAACAAATCTCCTCCTCCTTCCCCTGCCCCCATAGTCTCATTAGCAATAATGGATTTCAGATGTAATCAAGCAGTAAACAGAGGATTAGCAAAGAGCCGATATCTCAACTCATTTCACTGTGCATGCCTGGAATTCCTTGAAGCTACAAGGTTAAATGTTTCAAAAAGTACGTGCCCACACATCAGAAAAATCCATTTGGCAGCCAACCTCATTGGACTCCCAGACCTACTACATGTAATATACACAAGTATTGACAAATACCAAAGAAGGAGAGATAATGTACTCTAATCTATGCTGGAAAGCCCATTGCAATGGACTCTAGGAGCCTAAATACCTTTGAGGATTGGGGCTGATGTTCTTTGGGGCAGGGAGCATGTCTATCCAAGTGCTTCTACAACAGCTTTCACAACTCTGATCGTAAATAATAACATTAAAAAGTCAAGGCAGAGCTTAAAAGATCCTTGTCATTGGTACATTGAAACCTAATAAACCTGCTGAAGCTTTTGCCTGTATTGCAAATAAACACTAATTGTAACACTCTGGCTAAAGGTTTAACACAGAGATGAGAAACTGCTCTGCCTAGTGCAATTCACCCTGACCATATCAGTTTTATATGTAAAACATAGAGGCCCGATAACTTACATCAGCTGATGGACATAATGGTGTGGCATCAAGACTGCATCATCCATCAGCCATAATCTCACTCAGAATGAATACACCTGCTCATATCCCACACCAACTCAACCTTATATCCTTATTGGTTCCCAAGGCAGGTTTCAAACACAGATCAAATGCATACAGCTTTTCTCTGGGGAGGCGGGATATGAGCTCCAGTGCCACAGAGCCAACTACCTCCCTCTAATGCAAGATAGGGTCAGATTTCCAAGCCCCAGAATGTAAGATTGCTCTTTTCTGCTGACCCTCTGTGGTTTGAGTACCTTGTATTTATACACCACCCTTCAAGGACTTCAGCATTACATGTTATCATCCCCATTTTACAGATTGGGAACAGACGTACAGAGTGGTGACATGAGCCTAAGCGCTTGGGGGCAGGGAACATCTGTGCTTGTACAGCACCTACCATAATGGACCCTTGATCCATGACAGAAGCATCTAGGTGCTACCACAATACAAATAACAACTTTCTAAAATGTGTGGCAGATTGCAACAGAACCTAGGTCTTCTTGCTCCTAGTCCCTTGCTCCTAACAGCAGAGAATGCTGACTCTGCACTGCTATATTTGTTGTTATTCCAGAGAGGTAAAGGATCTGTTCTTAACTGTAAGTCTGTCTGTGGTCAATTAGACTACTCTTGCCCAGCAGATGCCATTAAACCTTTGACATTTCCCTGGTATTCGCCAAGCTATGGACAGAGAACAGGGCAAATACTGGGGCACAGTGTCAAGGTTTTAATAGCGCCCACTCTGTACATTACAGCCCTAATTTTCAAACGTCTGGCCTAAAGTTGAACACCTAAAGTCCATATTAGGTGCTTAAATAAGTGGCCTGGTTTTCAAAAGGGCTGAGCACACACAGCACCCACTGAAATGAAGAAACAGCAGGTGTTTATTTAGTCGTCTAAATCTGGATTTATGAGTCTACATTTAGGGACCCAGGTTTGAAACTTTGGGCCATTAAGTCTTTAATTGAAGACTGGCTGCCTTTCTAAAAGCTATGATACAGCTCACACGCAAGCTATGAGCTTGGTGCAGGAAATACCAGGCGAGGATCTGTGGCCTGTGTTATGCAGGAGTCAGACTAGATATGGATTTGTCTTCACTACAGAATGTTATAACTTAAAGGTTGCCTATAACTTGAGTCCGGGCTACATGTAAACCCCTTAATTCGAGTGTAGGGAGGCTTTTAATTTGAGTAGCAGGTCGGGGCAAGGCCTGTACTGGTTAAAACTCAAGTTAGTACAACTTGTCAGATACTAACCCCGTGAACAGTGCAGCTGGCATGTTATTCACAGAGTAGCCCATCTCACCTGAACTAAGCTAACTCAAGAGGCGTTAACAGGAGTGTAGATAACTCTGCAGTGAAGACAGCCCAGGATGGTCCTAAAATTTGCACAAGCAGAAATTATCACAGAGATTCTTCTTTCAGTGACTTGTTCGGGGCTTTGATACTCATGTTACAGGCTTTGAGAGGTTTTATTGGTTACTTCCACTAGATGGCACAGCTTTGTTAGGCCTCTTTATTTCTGCTGGTCAGACTTGGGGGAGCCCAACTTATTGTGTGAATCTACAGCCAGTGTTGCTGTTCCCACAGTGGGCTATTATGTGCCCTGGAGAGATAAATAAAGAACATTGTTACCTCACTATTCTGGAGTCTTCTTAGCGAGGCTGCTAGTGTTACAGTAAGAAGACAGACACTGTGATTTTCTCCTCCCCTATACCAAGGGTTTGGGCCAAATTCTAGCACTCCTCAGTTCTCCGACTCCCAGTCTTAATCATGCATCACACTCCAGCTGGCCACAGCCAGGCCTTTGGGCCCTGTAAAGCCCATGGCTGTGGGGCCCCTCTGACTCGGGGAGGCTGGAATATAAAGGAGACTCTCAGCCTTTGGCTAGGAAGCTTCTTGCCCTTTGCCTTGGGAAGGCAGCCTTGAAAATGTAAAGCATCGCAAACTGGAGCTGGAAGGAACAAGCAGCTCAGCTCCACTGCTGCAGGGCCAGGGTGGGAAAGGGGCTGGAAACATGAAGATCTCCAGCACGCATATGCGTGTGTAATGGTTACTGCACCACACAATGAGTTAGCTACATGTGGGATGTGTCTCAGAAAATGATCTGGCTGACTTTGCCCAAATCTTCAGACTGGCATAGGTGATGATGAAGGACAGGAAACAGTTCCAGTGAGGGGATGGGGAACTGGTTCACAGGCCCTTCTATAAAATGCTACTTTGGCTGCGCAACTGGGCATTTCCCCACATTCAGCCTCTCACCTAGGGTGACCAGATGTCATGATTTTATAGGGACAGTCCCGATATTTGGGGCTTTTTCTTATATAGGCTCCTATTACCCCGCCCCCCATCCCGATTTTTCAGACTTGCTGTCTGGTCACCCTACTCTCACCCCAAGTACAGTGCCCCTTCCTGGAACAAGAGTAAGATGTGTGGGATGCATACTTGTGAAATGCATGGACAGTACTCCCTAGTCCAGAGGTGGGCAAACTACGGCCCGAAGGCCACATCTGGCCCACTGGACCGTCCTGCCCGGCCCCTGAGCTCCCGGCCAGGAAGGCTAGCCCTTGGCCCCTCTCCCGTTGTCCCCCGCTCCCCAGCAGAGCCATGCCGTGCGGGCAGCGCTCTGGGCGGCGGAGCTGCGTGCTCCTGCTGAGCAGAACGGCAGCGTGTCTGGCTCCGGCCGGCGTGGCAGCCAGCCATTCTGCTCTGCATGTTCTGCTTGACATGGTAAGTGGGACAGGGTTAGGGCGTTGTATAAGGAGTGGGGGAGCCCGGGAATGCAGTAAGGGGACAGGAAGCAAGGGGCAGCTGAATGGGGCGGAGGTTCAGTGGGGGGGGCAGTCAAGGGATGGGGAACGGTGCGGTTGGATAGGCATGAGGTCCCAGGGGGCCTGTCAGGGGGCTGGAGTGTGGATGGGGTCGGGGCAGTCACGGACTGGGAGCAGGGGGGTTTGATAGGGGGTGGGGTCCTAGGAGGCGGTTAGGAGCAGGGGTCCCAGGAGGGTGCAGTCAGGGGACAAGGAGCAGGGAGGGTTGAATAGGTTGGGGATTCTGAGGGGGCAGTCAGGGGGCAGGAAGTGAGAGGGAGCAGATAGGGGGCTGGGGCCAGGCTGTTTGGGGAGGCACAGCCTTCCCTACCCAGCCCTCCATCCAGTTTTGCAACCCCAATGTGGCCCTCAGGCGAAAAAGTTTGCCCACTTCTGCCCTAGTCCCTGCTCCAGAAAACCTCTCTCCTCCCATTTACAACTGTCCCAGGCTGGCTGGGACTGCCAGAGATTTTTAAACCTGGCCCAGAGGGCAGTGAGCTACACCCAGAGGCCTAAAGAAAGACTGAGCAGGGATTTGTTTGTGTGCTTGTTTCAAATTTGTGTTCCTGCCAATAGAGTGTGAGAGCAGAGCCTGCCAGCAGCTGCAGCCTTTGGCTGAGTGCCTCTGTCCTGCTCCCTGCATCAGCTCCTGTGTACTCAAATGCTAGAGAGAAAGTAAGTGAGGCACGATTCTCAGTCCCAGCTGGCTCTGCACAGCAGTAGGATCAACAAGCACAGTGGAAGACTCAGCTCTCCAGTCCCAATGCTGCAATAAGAAATTGAGGAGACAAAGAGAGTGGGTCAAACAAAAAGGGAGGAATGGGGACAAAACTGGGGGGGAGGGGCTTAATAGGAAGCCACACAGCGAGGGACAGCAGCATTGCCAACTTGCAGGATTTTATCCCAAGTCTCACAATGTTGGTATTTTTTTTAAAGCTCCAGCTCCTGGAATCTTGTGATTATGTGTGCATTTCAGCTGGGTTAAATATATATATATATATATATATATTTCTAGCCCTCCTGGTTGTGAAGAAAAGCTGGAAAACATGAATAAAAAGAACCTAACATTTACTACTTTTTGAAATTCTGTTATTTTAAAGCCAATCTCATAAGTTTGTGACCTGACTCATGAGATTGGGGTTGGCAATAGTGAGCCAGAAAGATAATGGCACATAAAGGCCCAGGAAGGGGGAGGAGAGAATAGGATATTAAAAACCAAGAGAAACTGGAGAAAATGGGTGCTATCAGTTGGAGAAACCCCACATACTCTCATGGGAAAGGCCACTAGAGAGATACAAAGACCTATGCCTGCCCTCAAACAGGGGGAGATGTTGGGGGAGCAGGGCCAACTTTAGGAAGTGCGGGGCCCAATTCAAACAGCTTCAACGGCGCCCTGGCAGGGATGACTTAAAAAAAAACAAACCACACACACATAAAAAACCACACACACGTAAAAAAAACACGTGGGGCTTGTACTCACCGGGCAGTGCTCCAAGTCTTCGGCGGCACATCAGCAGTGGGTCCTTCACTCGCTCCAGGTCTTTGGTGGCACTGAAGAACCTGCCGCCGAATACCCAGAGCAAGCAAAGGACCTGCCGAAGTGCCGCCGAAGACCCTAAGTGCCACCAGGTGAGTAAAAATTAAAAAGGTACCTCTAGCCAGGGAAGGGATTCGCACTGGGCGTGGGGCCCTCTTAGGTGCGGGGCCTGATTTGGGGGAATTGGTGGAATAGGCCTAAAGCCGACCCTGTGGGGGAGAGAGAAGATGCCTGACATCTTCTCTTTAAGATAATTCCCACTCCAAGACATTGAGAGGTGGAGAGAAGCAGGGTTTAAATTCAGCTGGAGCTGTCTGGAGCCAAGCTCCAGTAAATATTCTCAAACCTTGACTCCAACCTGATGCTGTTGTGGTTCTCAACTGGGGCTCTGGGGCTCTCTGGGGGTCCACGAGCTGATTTCAGGGGGTCCACAAGGCCCTGCAGGGCTGAAACCTCTGTGCACACCCCCTTCCCACAGAGCTGAAGCCCCAAGCCCTGGCATGCCCCATGGAGAAGCCTGTTAGAAGAGGGATTTGTGTTGATGGATGGTTGCTGGGGCCTTTACAGTGTTAGCTATGGATGCCTGAGCCACTCCCAAACCTGCCAAATTAGGATATTCATATGAAAACCATCCCTAAAATTCACCAGCATGCCCACAACCATCTAGCAGCCTAGCATCCCCCAGGCCCCCAGTTTGTCAGTATTGCTCCTGTCAACATTTTGACAATACTGACAACATCACCTGCCAGAGCTCCACTTTTGGGATAATTGATGTGGGCTTGAGGAGTAATATGTGAACTTTGTGGTGAGGAGGCAGAATCAGGGCAGGTGACATTGACATGACATCTGCTGCAGCTCAACGGACATGATAGCACCTGAGATGCAGGCAGAACTTTCAGATGCCTTGAGTCTAGGAACGAGACAAGTTCACCAATCCACCGGCTGCAAACTAGCAATGACTTCCCTGCCAATGCAGCAGGAAAGCCATGGCCAGAGGAGGGTGGTGGCAGCTGGCTCAGCCTAGGTGTGGAGAGGGGCTGCCCCTCGTGTCCCAATGAGCCTTTCCCGCAGTTTGTGAGGGGCTGGTTGGGGTAGCAGTGCCGGCAAATCTCGTCCCCTGCCTGGGTAGCAAGGGGGAGCCAGGGCCAGGCCTGGGCCAGGCCTCGGGCAGGGGCGGGCACTCTAGGCCTGTTGAGCTGGGCCTGCCCAAGAGACTGTGGGACTAACAGCTTTGATCTAGCAACTCCACAGGGAGGCAGAGCTAAGCCTCCCCTACAGCCAGCTAGGCCCCGCCCCCGCCGTGTAGCCACGCCCCTAGCGACGGTAGGTGCCACCCCCTGACAGTGACCTCACTCCCGGGCTGTGCTCCCCCCGCCCGCCTCTCCTCCGCGCCCTCCGACCCCGCCCCTTGGCCCCGCCCGCAGGCCGGCCGGTGCTGGCTCGCGCCGGGACTCACTCTCCCCTCAGTCGCGGTGGTCATTGGTCGGGCCCGACCGTGCGCGGCGATGCGGGTAAGGCTGCCCCTCCCCCCGCGGCGGTGACAGGCGGGGTCCGACCTGCTCCCCTCAGCCCCTGCGCTCCCTGCGGGGCGGGGCCAGCACCCGGCATCCATCCCTCCCGGGAGTCCGCTCGCGGGCAGGGACCCGATGGCCCATGGGGGGCCCCGGCCGTGACCAGGGGCCGCTGCGCCGTGGGCGCCTCGAGCCGACCGATCCGGCCCGGCCTCAGCAGCGCTAACTGCGGCTGCCCGGAGCGCGCCGGGCCCGGCCCAGTGCCGAGCTCCGCACCTTGTCCCGGGGCCAGCGCTTCGCCCGGCCGGGCGCGGGGACTGCCCGCCTGACACGGCGCAGAGCCGGGCACGGGCACGGGCCCGGACCCGCCCGCCAGCTGCCCAGGCGCGTCCCATCGCCTCCACGGGACAGGTGGGGAAACTGAGGCACGGACAGGCGTGTAGCCGGGCACAGTGACAGTGCTCGGGCTTCCCGCCCCTCTGCCATTGAACACACGGGGAATAAAGGAGGGCGCAGGCCTGAGCGAGCAGCCCTTTATAGGGCACCTGCTGCCGGAGTCAGGGGGTTATTCCAGTTCGTGAGCAGGAGGCTGATGCATTGACCAGATGCTAATAATGTGCTCTTATGCACAAAACAACGGACAGGCACCTGAGGAGAAAAGGGACTAGCAGAAAAGCCTTACACACACTACAGTCGTGAATTTCGCCACTTAGCTTATTTCCCTGCATTTTGATTATCACTTGAAATACACCTGACCAAACTTGTTGCCACAGTACCACAGAGCATGCAAGACAGCTTATGGTTTTTGTCAGTACTGATACCATCAATTTTTGTGGATCAGTACTACCTAGTCTCACTGTCAAGTTTCTGAGTAAGCTTTAGTATCAAGACTAGCATAGACTGAGCACCAACAAAGTCGTGTTTTGGGAACAATCTTTCAAATGTTATTTCACTTTAGAGTTCTTTATCATTTGAATTTGCATGTTTTAAATATTTTAAAATTAAATCAGAGCTTTCAGACATTAATATCCAAGCTACGAAATTCAACCTTGCACTCCGTTAGAAGTCAGAGTGACCTCTAAGCAATTTTTAAAAAGTAATTAAAGGTACTATATCTTCCCTAGAGTCCTACTGCCAGTGTTTGTAATTTTACAATCCTGTCTCTCACATGCACACCCCTTTAAAAAAAAAATCTTTTAAACTATTGCTCTAGGAAGGACAGATACAAAAGGCAAAACAGATTCCAAGGGTCATCGTGAAACTGACTAGGCACAAAGTATTATTAAATAGATCATTTTTAAATCGATGTCTCTAAGGTTCTATTTTCAACAGTATATTATAATGTATTTGTTTAAACATGAACATTTTTTCTTCCTTTATCAGTTCTCTTTTCTTAGCTTTACACAAGCATTATCACAGATGTCTTTATTTACAATCCTTCCTTTGCAGACTGAAATCCATGGTGGAACGAGAGTCAGACTGAATAACACACACAATGTTGATGACTGGGGGAGAGAGTGAAGGACATACTGTTCTTTAGCATCATTATTACAGACTATTTAAGACAAAATGAAGATCTTTATTCTGCTTTGGAAACATTAGAATTTAAGCATCTGAACTACATTTTCATTACAAGTTTTATTAGTGATCCCATATTATTGCACTAACACAGAAATGCAGGACCAGCAATTGGTGGAAAGTCCTAGCACCATAGAAGCATTAAGCTGGATGTCTTTGAAAGATCTTACGACCAAAGTGAGCAGTATGTCTCTCAGTCAGAATAATGAGGGAATTGACGAATGTAACCTAAATGAAAGCAGAACTAAGGAAGATACAGTGGAACTTGAAATGATGCATCAGAGCCTCCCC
This sequence comes from Gopherus flavomarginatus, assembly GCF_025201925.1. Lineage (NCBI taxonomy): Eukaryota > Metazoa > Chordata > Testudines > Testudinidae > Gopherus > Gopherus flavomarginatus. The sequence goes on from NC_066621.1 coordinate 143,038,050, forward strand.
TGGGGGAATGGTAGAGAAAGAAATTGTGAAGGGTTTTCTGAGAGCATTCATTGTATATCAGAATCCAACAGCTCATGGGGTGATTTTGAAAGTTTCAGTGAATCCTTAGTCAAGTCTGAGAGCATCAGTCAAACTTCTGAAGTTTTGGTGAATTCAGCAGAAACAAAAACTTCTAAAACTGACATGGAGTTATATGGAGAACATTGCAACACTTCTCATGGGCATCACTGCTCCAAAGCATCTGTACACAATGGGAGGGAAGCTAGTGCTAGTTCTCAGGATAAGGTATGTAGTGCTAGTAAGTCAAAGACTGCTAAAAGTTTAATTGTTGTGCTACAGTTTCTTTGGGGTACTAGAAAGCACTTTCTGCAAACTGTACTTTGGGAGGATACAGTTTTAGGAGGAGGATAATGTAATTGAATGCAAAGCTGATGATGAAATGTGATTCTTTTTCATGAAATACTGTAGATTAGTATTTAATGTTTTTATTGCTATAATGCTTAGAGGCTGTAGTCAGAGTTTGTTGTGCTAGGCATCATATCAACAAAGTAAGCTACTGTACACGCTTCAGGGGAGGGACTTATCTAAAAGACAATAGCTAGAATATGTGGGAGAGGGGGACAGGGTTACAAACATTTTATATTTTAAAGCAGAGAGATTAGTAGTATGCATAATTCTTAGCCAATTATATCAGTAATTACAACTCACCACCTACCCACATGTTATCAGATGGTAGTTTTCTGAATGTGCTGTTCCAGAAGTGAGTTTTGAGAAGGGGTTGAGTGGGGTGGTGACGTTATGGATTTTGACTGGGAATTTTATTCAGGAGCAAGAGGTAGCTTGGGAGAAAGCACAAAAGGTGCTTGTGGGAGAAGACTGAGGCTGGAATCATTGGCAGAGAAAGGTGGGAGTTGCCTTGTGATAAGACACTGGGATGTATAGAGGGAGGCTCTAAATTGTGGAGGGTTCTGAAAATTAAGACAAGATGTCTGGATGTGGTGGGACAGAAGAGAGGGGAGCATATGGAGAGATAAATACACATTACTAGTTATTCCTGGCCAAAACAGGCATACCAAGTCATTGGATTTCTCTCTAAAAGAGACATTTAAATCTCTTCTGCTACCAACATCCTACTTTAATCTGTATGCTTAACCAAGGCAAAGAGATATATCTGATACCTCATAGTTGAGTGGCACACTCCACTTTGAATTGTGTGTTCAGTTTCAGGGCAGAGAGACAATGATGGGCTATTGAGAATTCCCCTTGTATATATAATGTATATGAAAACAACGTAATTTATCCCTCCCGTGGTATAGTGCTTGCCTACAACTGAAAGCTCTTTGGGGCAGTGACTACATGTTGCGTGTGGAACATACCTAGCACATTGTCACTGCTGCCAATAATAAATAGTAATAATTTGAGACAGAGCCCTTAGGCCTCAGGATACAAGCCAAACAGCAGCTTCCTGGGCCTATGAAGAGACTTCCTGCCTGCCCCTCCCCCCCATGTTATTACCTAATTGTCAGTTATGACATTTTATACCTTCTTCTGAAAGAACTCCTATTGGCCGCTGTCAGATAGGCTAGAAAGACCAATGGGCTAGTCCAGGGCTTCTCAGACTGGATCTTGGGACCCCTCAGGGGATCATGAGGTTATAACATGGGGGAGGGGGTCGCAAGCTGTCAGCCTCCACCCAAACTCCACTTTTCCTCCAGCATTTATAATGGTGTTAAATATATAAAAATGTGTTTAATTTATAAGGGGTAGGAGGGAGGGTCACACTCAGAGGCTTGCTGTGTGAAAGGGGTCACCAGTACAAAACTTTTAGAACCACTGGGCTAGTCTGATATGGTAATTCCTCTGTACCTAGCCTTAACAAAGTAACGGATCTGAACTCGGACATGCATTAGGCGTTAGTTATAGTTATGACAAAGCCACAAGATGAGGGAAAATAGGCTGGAGTTGAGTGTTAGAAATAATGTAACTAAGCAGATGAGACAACTATACATAGAGAGCTTCACATCCAGGAAAAAGATAAATAAATATATTTATACTAACTTACCTTTATCTGATTATACTGCTGACTGGTGGGCCAGCTCACTGGCTAGTACGCTGAAGAAAGCTCCCAACAGTGACATAATTTCAGCATTTTCTTTAACAAAAAAAGAGTTTAGTATCAACTCAACACACCTTTCATAGACTATCATTCTTTCATTAAAGTCAGGACCTGCTGCCTGGCCTTTCCTAAAGCCTCTCCCCAGTAAGGCCTCTAATCCCTGCAGCTGTCCCCAACCAGCCCATCCACTTGATTGATACACAGCCCTCCCCAGTCTTTCCTGACCCACTTTCTCCTTCTGTGACTGAGCAGGCTCCCTCTTACAGGAAGTGTTTTGTCACATGACACTTGGTCAGAAATAGCCTTAAAACAGCGTGCTGTTACACGTGTGTCTATATAGATGGTTTGGAATCCACAAAAATAACCCTTCAGGAAAGTTAGCTCATCTGGGTCTATATGTAGGAATAAATCTCCCTTCTGACAGTATCAGGAGTTTGTGGGCAACCTAGGACTAGGGTGACCAGACAGCAAATGTGAAAAATCAGGACGGGGTGGAAGGTAATAGGAGCCTATGTAAGAAGACTGCCCAAAAATCAGGACTGTCCCTTTAAAATCGGGACATCTGGTCACCCTACCTAGGACTTAACACCATTCCTTGAGACTTTCTAGGCAGTCCAGGCTCATCCCCTACATAATACTTCCACCAGCTTCACTGAGAGGAACTGAGCATGTCCTGTCTGACTAAGATTAATTTCCTGCTTTATCGCTGTCAAATAATGTAGAGAAACAAAAAACCCACCAGAGTTTACATTCCTGGTTTCCAAGGTGTCACTATTCAGTATCCTACACAACTGTGGCTAAGATGCCAACTCCTTCACACCCCATCATGGAATGCAGTAAAGAATGATACAAGATGCTCCTCTGCTCTACCTTCTGCACACAGAGGTGGTTTAAAAGGACCCAGCGAAATAGTTTAGTCCCAAAATTAGACCAGCTTGGAGAATGTTATAATATAATAACCAAGGCCTGATGAAATGCATCCTAGAATACTCAAGGAGTTAATAGAGGAGGTATCTGAGCCTCTAGCTGTTATCTTTGGGAAATCATGGGAGATGGGGGAGATTCCAGAAGACTGGAAGGGGGCAAATATAGTGCCCATCTATAAAAAGGGAAATAAAAACAACCCAGGAAACTACAGACCAGTTAGTTTAACTTCAGTGCCAGGGAAGATAATGGAGCAGATAATTAAAGAAATCATCTGCAAACACTTGGAAGGTGGTAAGGTGATAGGGAATAGCCAGCATGGAGTTGTAAAGAACAAATCGTGTCAAACTAATCTGATAGCATTCTTTGATAGGATAACGAGCCTTGTGGATAAGGGAGAAGCGGTGGATGTGATATACCTAGACTTTAGTAAGGCATTTGATATGGTCTCACATGATATTCTTATAGATAAACTAGGAAAGTACAATTTAGATGGGGCTACTATAAGGTGGGTGCATAACTGGCTGGATAACTGTACTCAGAGAGTAGTTATTAATGGCTCCCAATCCTGCTGGAAAGGTATAACAAGTGGGGTTCCGCAGGGGTCTGTTTTGGGACCGGCTCTGTTCAATATCTTCATCAATGATTTAGATGTTGGCATAGAAAGTACGCTTATTAAGTTTGCGGACGATACCAAACTGGGAGGGATTGCAACTGCTTTGGAGGACAGGGTCAAAATTCAAAATGATCTGGACAAATTGGAGAAATGGTCTGAGGTAAACAGGATGAAGTTCAATAAAGATAAATGCAAAGTGCTCCACTTAGGAAGGAACAATCAGTTTCACACATACAGAATGGGAGGAGACTGTCTAGGAAGGAGTATGGCAGAAAGAGATCTAGGGGTCATAGTGGACCGCAAGCTTAATATGAGTCAACAATGTGATACTGTTGCAAAAAAAAGCAAACGTGATTCTGGGATACATTAACAGGTGTGTTGTAAACAAGACACAAGAAGTCATTCTTCCGCTTTACTCTGCACTGGTTAGGCCTCAACTGGAGTATTGTGTCCAGTTCTGGGCACCGCATTTCAAGAAAGATGTGGAGAAACTGGAGAGGGTCCAGAGAAGAGCAACGAGAATGATTAAAGGTCTTGAGAACATGTCCTATGAAGGAAGGCTGAAGGAATTGGGTTTGTTTAGTTTGGAAAAGAGAAGACTGAGAGGGGACATGATAGCAGTTTTCAGGTATCTAAAAGGGTGTCATCAGGAGGAGGGAGAAAACTTGTTCACCTTAGCCTCCAATGATAGAACAAGAAGCAATGGGCTTAAACTGCAGCAAGGGAGATTTAGGTTGGACATTAGGAAAAAGTTCTTAACTGTCCAGGGTAGTTAAACACTGGAATAGATTGCCTAGGGAAGTTGTGGAATCTCCATCTCTGGAGATATTTAAGAGTAGGTTAGATAAATGTCTATTAAGGATGGTCTAGACAGTATTTGGTCCTGCCATGAGGGCAGGGGACTGGACTCGATGACCTCTCGAGGTCCCTTCCAGTCCTAGAGTCTATGAGTCTATAATTTGGTAGCAAACCAGCTGTAGATTTAAACTATTTGAATTTAAAAAACATTAAATGGATAGTATCAAGTACGAGTTCATATTTTGAAAAGTCCCTGGACTAGCATTTACTTACACTTAAAACTGCATTTTTTTTTTACGTTTTCATTTCTGCATTTTACTCATCTTAGACAATGAAAACGGATTAGAGAGTTTCCCTTTCTGGTTCTCATGCAACTACAGAGTTTGGGTGGCAAACACACTGAAGGAATATTGCAATCCAAACAGACTTTTCAAAAATCATTAAAATAATTCTATCATTCTGGGCAAAAATGGAATTAAAAGGTCCAAATCAAAACTTTGGAGCAGATAGACTGAGCATTTCTAGAACAGAGCTTGATTCTACATATCCTTACTCACGTGAGCAGTCCACAGTCCAGGTAATCCTATTAATTGCACTGGGACTCTTTGCATGAGTAAGAGTCGTTCATGTGGGTAAGGACCAGATCCTCCAAATTCTCAGTCATTATTGTCATAGGAGGAACAAACGTGTAAGTTCTCTTTTCTGGCTCTACACCAGCAATTAAAGAAAAACACCATTTCATGGCGCACACACAAGGAAGTAAACAGTTACATTTCAGCTTTATTGGATATCCTGTAAACTGTGTGCATATAGTTAACTATTGACTTCTTGTATAATGTGAATATACTGGACCTCATTTAATTGAATGTATAAACATGATGTATGCGTATCTACATCTGTCACATACTCTGAGCCCGATCCTTTATTCAAGCAAAACACTCGTAGATTTTAGTGCGTTGTGTGCCACTACTAATGGGCTTTGCATCAGGCTTAATGTCAATGGAAAAAAACTCCCATTGACTTCAGTAAGCTTTGGATCAGGGCCTGTGTGAACTGCACGATTGGGCTTATGAGGTGTGTAATAAAACTCTGCTTTTTCTAGGCCAATCTCAGCTATGAGGATATTTTTAAGTTGAGTTTTCCAGAAGTCATTGTACCACAGTCCACAGAGAGCATAAGAAGCTTAGATCAAGTTCTTGACACAGATAATGAAGACATTGGGACTCCTGAATTTACGAAGAGACAGCTTTGGTAATGAATTTACATAAACATTCAAACACCCAGCAATAATACTGTTAATTTTTCTGAAAGACTAAATGAGGGAGGGGAGAGTGAATTTACTTGTTTCAATTTAAAATAAGCTATTTCAGTTTAATCAGTACATTAATTTTATCAGCTTATTAGGTTCAGAAAGGAAATGGGGTTGTTTTTCTAGTCCCTGAAAAGCATAACAGTCCACCTGTCAGTGGTATTAATTCTTTTTGTAGAATTCTTACTGCTTATGGTAGCACTTCAGATTATTAAAGTCCTGGAATGCTGGACACCAACAGACAATGTGTTCTTTCTGTTGTCAGCATTCCTTCCCTTTCCAGCATTTCTGTGTTGTTTCTCTTTCATCAAGAGTAGGAACACAGGTCCTTCTTTCCCAATCACTGGTACAGCCTCCCAATTCTCCCAGGAATTACTGCTCCTCCTGTTAAGCTACATACTCTCCCTAATCAGTAGTGCATCTGGTTTCCTTCCTGGAGATCATGAAGTTAACAGCAGTTGAAATGGGTAACTTGGCTGTTAAGTCTGCTGGAATGCTGATCAACTTGTTACCCATTTTTGAAGGATTACTGCTTCTGCAGTAGTAGCTGTCCTGGTTTCTGCACACATCTAGAACATTGTAACTAAAAAGTAGGCTTGGTTATTTGTACTGTATATTAGTGAAGGTCCAAGGATTAACACATGCAATAAAGTAAGTGTTTTTATTTAGTTTTTCCCTCAGTAAACTCCTCACATGTGCACCACTCTGATCAGGTAGCTTACTTCTGGGAAAGGGGAGAGAGAGAGAGATTGTTATTTTTAATTCTTGGAAGGCACACCAATATCATGGTGCTGTGTAACATACAAGGAACCTAGATATTCTATGTGACAAACTACCCATGACAGATGTTAGCCACCTTGCTTAATGCACTACTGGAAAGCACACATAGTGTGGTGATGAACATGGCATAAGAACCTGTCAAGGTTCCTCCTCCACTCTGAACTTTAGGGTACAGATGTGGGGACCTGAATAAATACTTCTAAGCTTAACTACCAGCTTAGATCTGGTTTCGCTGCCACCATCCAGATTCCTCAGTCTGGAACACCCCCTTTCCTCCCAAAACCTTCCCCTCCCTGGGTAGCCTTGAGAGACTTTTTCACTAAGTTCCTGGTGAACACCGATCCAAACCCTTGTATCTTAACACAAGGAGAATTTAACCATCCCCTCTCCTTTCCCCCATCAATTCCTGGTGAGTCCAGATCCAATCCCCTTGGATCTTAAAACAAAGAAAAATCAATCAGGTTCTTAAAAAGAAAGCTTTTAATTAAAGAAAGAAAGGTAAAAATCATCTCTGTAAAATCAGGATGGAAAACACTTTACAGGGTAATCAGATTCATAGAGCCCAGAGGAACCCCCTCTAGCCTTAGGTTCAAAGTTACCGCAAACAGAGGTAAAATCCTCTCAGCAAAAAAGGAACATTTACAAGTTGAGAAAACAAAAATAAGACTAACACACCTTGCCTGGCTGTTACTTACAATTTTAAAATATGAGAGATTGGTTCAGAAAGGTTTGGAGAGATTGGATTGATGTCTGGTCCCTCTTAGTCCCAAGAACGAACAACCCCCAAAACAAAAAGCGCAAACAAAAGACTTCCCCCCCACCAAGATTTGAAATTATCTTGTCCCCTTATTGGTCCTTTGGGTCAGGTGTCAGCCAGGTTTCCTGAGCTTTCTAACCCTTTACAGGTAAAAGGATTTTGGTGTCTCTGGCCATGAGGGATTTTATAGTATTGTACACAGGAGGGCTGTTTCCTTCCCTTTATAGTTATGACAGAACCTGAACAGAGTAAGTAGTTAGGCTTCTGCAATTTGACATCCTGATTTAGATGCCTAATTCTTTTCCTCTGTGTTTCCCTGGAGCTGGGCCTTTGCTTTAAATATTGTTTGAGCATCACAGAGAAGGAAATCACACCTACCCAGATGAGACCAAATATGAAAGTAACCTACATGAATATCAGGCTGGCTCAATGCAGCCCAAAAGCCAAAATAAGGAAGAGGGTTGAGAGACACAGACTAACCAAACTGTAGGTTAGCTGCCTTTGAAGAGAAATAAATAGAGCTCTGCTTTGTACCTGCTTGCTCTCCACAACACGAATTGGACATCACCACCTCTGGATCATGATTTTTCTAATGCATATCTCCTGTCTACTTCTACTCATTCTGGAGATATGTGGGCATATAAAGCTCTCTCAGACATGCTCTTACTGTATGGCTATTTATTTGATAAAAAAAGCATGCACAATTTTTTTGCAATTGCTTATATCATTGAGATCATGCATCTTTGTTAGCAAGTTGGATTGATAACTTGGGCAAATAATTCTAAGAAATAATTCTACATTTCCATAGTAGGTGGTTCAGGGGTGTGCCCCTGTACAGTTGTCTCCAGGGAGGTTGCATTAGAATTGAAAATTAGATCATGGCTTTATATGAGGCTCAAGATCATTGATTTTGTTTGGAAATTTTTTATGAACTACAATTTCAAGTTGCATTTCTTTTCTAGCATTGACTCTGGCAACGTCTGGAGAACTCTTAGAGACCCGGATAGCACCACAGGTTTAAGATGTCCCCGAAATAAATCCCATTGCCAGGAAAACTTCTTATCTGCTCTTGGAATAGATGTAAATCAAAAGGTAATTTAAAAAATATGTTTGGCTAGAACACCACTGTAAGTGTTTGATTTAAACTTGTATTCATTTAAGTCATCCAGGCAGAAAAAAAACAGATCTCAGACACACAGCTACACTAGGAAGTGTATTTTGGTGGATTGCAAATGCTAATGTCTTCAACTAGGGCCTTTTTTATGATGAAAGGGCTTGTCTACACAGGGAGTTATTCCTGATTAATCCCTTGTGTGGACACACTTATTCCAGAATAATGGAGTAAATCAGGAATAGTTGTTCCCACTTAGGCCTGGTCTACACGGGAGGGGGAAATCAATCTAAGATATGCAACTTCAGCTACGAGAATAGTGTAGCTGAAGTTGACATATCTTAGATTGACTTACTTCGCGTCCTCACAGCACAGGATCGACGGCCGCCACTCCCATGTCAACTCTGCTTCCGCCTCTCGCCCAGAGTCGACGGGGAGCGCGTTCGGGGATCGATGTATTGCGTCTAGATGAGATGCAATACATTGATCCCCGATAGATTGATCACTACCCGCTGATCCGGCGGGTAGTGTAGACATACCCTCTAATTCACACCATACTTTATTCCAGATGAATTGTCATGTAGTTTAAGACTTCTCTGCTAAGATGTTATAACTATTATAATGATGCAAAGACTAAATTCAGGCTGTCTTTGCCAATTTACAACAGATACTTCAATACATTCTCTACTATAATGACAGTATGTCACTTTGTTTGGATTATGGAATCAATTTCTGATTTAGTTGGCAGAGTTCCACAAATGTAGGGTTTTTTGCCTACTTTGAGGTGGAGGAGTTATCAGAATTTATACAAGACATTATGGGTTCAGTCCAGTGAAGTCAGTTGACTTGACTTAAGTGGAAATTGGACTGCTCCTTGTGAAAAATGTAATCAGTTGGTCCAATTAAGTTCTGTATGCTTGAATATCTGGCTTAGCTGTACAGGTTGGAACACAATATTCATTTTGCTTTTACTCAAATCATTTCATCCATTTCAGGGTTAAAAAATAGAGAAAACATGTTTTAAATAAATTTGAAGATTAAAACACAGCAACATTTTAAACTCTCAAAGCAGAATTGTTACTATTCAGTCTTTTTATGTTGGAAAGATTAATTGGAGGTAGCTTTTTATTATCGCCTGTTTAGTTAGTGCAAATTTAATCTTCTTGCTCTGCTTTTCAGAGCTAACTATATCTTCATTAATAGTTGCTGTTAGCTTTCCTGATGGTTGCCTATTTGAAACTACTGGTGTTACCTGGATTAAATCAACCTCTCACATGAGTTTAATCAAACAAAATTGCAGGGCTGGTTAGTCATGCAAGACCTGGTCTACACATGAGTTATACTGGCATAACTGTGTTGGGTGATTTTATTTTGAATTGATATAGTTAGAGCATTACTATTCTTTTAGTGTGGATGCAATTATATCAGTATGAAGGCACCTGTCGTGGGGTAGGTACACCCCGTCACAGGGTGTCGGGTCAAATATGGTCAAAAAGAAGAGAAAAGTCTGTTCCACAGCCAGTTAGTTCTTATGTTGATGTCCCTTACTATAAATGTGGTAGTATGACCTAGTGGCCAGCATCAAGAGCGTAGCCCTCCCACCCAGGGCAGCGTGGCCCAATGGTCAAAGTCACCCCACTTTGTGGAATTAGGTGGTCTGTTGGCTCATTGGGGAAATGGGGCACCACTCAGGGGTGTATGGCACCTAGGGTAACGGGACTCAGTCCCTCCCTACTCCTCTGAGTCCCAGCCCAGGGCCTGGCAGTGGTGGGGTGCTCACCACCGAGTCAGCAGGGATCCTCCCAAAATATGCTGACTGGTTCCCTGGTTCGCTCACTGGAGAAGAGTCTAAGTCCCCTGGGCTACTTCCTACCCTTTCTCCCTCAGTGGTGCTCCACGGATCCCCTGGGTCCCTCGGATGGCATAGTTCCTGCTGGTGCGGTCTCTTCTCTGGGATCAGACAGCCTGGAGTCCATGTGGAACTCTGCGTGCCGAGGCTCTGTAGTTGGAGCCTATAGCAGCTCCCTGGAAGGAGCCTGTAGTCTGTATTCTCCCCCTTCAGCAGCATGCCCAGACTGAGTTGTGCTGCTTTCTTTTATACTCCGCCTCCAAGCTGAGCACGTCCAGCAGAGGCAGAGGAGCGGGGCTTCCTCAGTTTGCAAAGCACAGTTAACCCTCTTGGGGCTGGGGTGGGATAGGTACACCCCATCACAGCACCTTATACTGGTACAGTTAGCCCTATTTCTGTTCAGGAATAAATATACTGGTATAAGATATCTTTATGTCAATATGAGAGAGACTAGATAGGTGAGGTAATAAATCTATTGGACCAACTTCTGTTGGTGAAAGAGAGAAGCTTTCTAGCTACACAGAGCTCTTCTTCAGGGCTAGGACAGGTATTCACTGTCACACCTAAATACAAGGTGGAAGAGATTGTTTAGCATAAGTAGGTAACACATATCTCAGACAATGGTTCTCAACCAGGGGTACATATACATATATACGCAGTAGTCTTCCAAGGGATACGTCAACTCATCTAGATATTTGCCTAGTTTTACAACAGGCCACATAAAAAACGCTAGCGAAGTCAGTGCAAACTAAAATGTCATACAATGACTTGTTTATACTGCTCTATTTACTATACAATGAAATATAAGTACAATATTTATATTCCAGTTGATTTATTTTATAATAATATAGTATAAATGAGAAAGTAAGCCATTTTTCAGTAATAGTGTGCTATGATACTTTTCTATTTTTGTGTCTGATTTTGTAAGCAAGTAGTTTTTAAGTGAGGTGAAACTTCGAGGTACCCAAGACAAATCAGACTCCTGAAAGGGGTACAGTAGTCTGGAAAGATTGAGCACCACTGATCTATGGGACCGTTCAAAGTGAAGTGGCTTATTACCTGTGCAGTCATAGGATAAAAAATGGGGGTTATAGGGTTGCAATATGTTGTATTAAGCCATAAATCCCATGTCTTTATGATTTCTAGCAAAGTTATGAATTTAAACTGCCAGGCTCGTCTTTTGAAGGTGTTGTGCAGATTTCCTTTGAGGATGAGGATTGAGAGATCAGATATGGAGTGATCATTTTGTGAAAAGTGTTTGCCTGTGGGTGATACAGTGGTTTTGTCTTATTTATCTGGAGGAGTTCATTTGAGAGTATGATTGTCTAGTTTCACCCACGTAGTTGTTATTGGAGCACGAGTAAGGCTACAGTTTTGTCACAGAATCCCTGACTTCCAAAGACCTCTGTGACTTCAGCCCGCAGCAGTTGCGAGCTGCAGGTAGGTGGCAGGGCACTGGGGCTCCCAGCCACCAGCAGCAGCGAGGGTACCCAGCAGCTCCCCGCTGCCATGGGGGGGGGGAGAAAGGGTTAGTTGTACCCCACAGTCCCCAGCTGCCATGGGCAAGGGGCCCCCACAGTTCCCCACTGCCCTGGGGGACAGGGGGATCCCAGCTGGGGATCCTTGCAGCCCCCAGCAGCTTCCTGCCACCACTGGGGAAAGGGGTACCACCTCAATTCCAAGCCCTCATGGGTGCTGGGGGCCTCCAGGGCTCCTAGTCGGCCCCCACAGCTACCCAGTGGTTTCCCATTTTGTCACGGATATTTTTAGTAAAAGTCAGGGACAGGTCATGGGCAATAAAGAAAAATTCACGGAAGCCATGACCTGTTCCTGACTTTTACTAAAAATATCCGTGACAAAATCTTAGCCTTATGCATGAGGTATGCCCTGTGTTGGGATAGACAGATGCAATACCCATGGACTTTAAAAGGTGTGTTGTGGGAGGTATAGCAGTGGAGATTTATCTGCAGGTTTTGCATCTGTTATGGCAGGCAGAAGTGGATTATGATTTACTGAGACACTGGGCACAAAGAACATTTGGGCCTCACACTCCTGGAGTGGCCCAGGCTCCCTGGGCAACTCCTACCACTGCCTGGCTCTGGCTTCTGGTCTGACCTGGAGGTGGGGCCTCAGGGCGAAGAGGAGAAGCAGGGGGCAGTGCTACTGTTCTGGTGCCAGTTGCCCCCCTACTTCTACCCAGGCTCCTGTGGGGGCCCCCAAAATGGCTGGAGCTCCTAGGCGTGGGCTCATGCGTTAATCCGCCACTGATGGCAGGATTGGATGCTATTTTGAGTTGGTGAGTCCTTGTCTGTGGGAAGCTTCCTTCTGAAGATGAGCTTTGAAGGCCAGAAGAGGGGGTTCAAACAATATTTCTTTGGGATGTGGTCTCCATCAAGTATGGGTTTTAGTTGTTTAATAATACCCAGTATGGGTTCCATTGCAGGGTGGCAGGTGACAATTAGGAGTGTGTGGCTGGAGGGGTTTTTTCTGCATTCAAACAGGTTTTCCTCACATTATACTATACAAGAGCATCCCTAGTAGGGGTGGTACCGCTTTAGTGATACTGCTACAGTTAAAATGGAACAGCTTTCTCATGTACACACGGCCTAACCCCAAAAGACAAAACTAATAAGAATGGTTTCCAAGCAACTTTTTAGACCACAATCAAGCTGTGTGATCCAAGTGGACAGAATCTTGCCCCAGCACAGAACTGCACTGAAGTCAATGAGAGGTAGGTGGCGGCAGGGGATACACATTACAGATCTGAGTATAGGCCAGGGGTTTAGCTTGCAACTTCCAAAAATAAAGTTAAATGCCTATTTGTTTATTAGTTCTGAGAGGGGGACCTTTTTTCAGAGGGCCAAAGGCCATTCCTGAATAAAACAGTTCTGACATTGATGGACACTTAATATTATGAAGAGTGTTTTAAATGATGCTTCTTGTTTATTAGGACTTCTCAGGAGACAGCAAAGATGGTTTGGAAGAGACAAATGTTAAAATAAATGAAGACTTAGAAGATAGATTCAATATTAACAACTGTAAAGCACTAATTCAAACCAAGGTAAGAGTTGTTCTGAGGTAAGTACATCAGAGAGATACAGGTCTCATATTTTACATGTCCCTGGGTGCTGTTCAGACAGTTGTCAGGATTTCCCTTCCCCTGCTGGTGTTTTAACATACTTTCTAGTGGGACCTGGCAGTTCTTCAGCCAAATTTTGCTTTTTCAAATGCTCCTGGAAGTTGTGCACTATGTACTTTGTAGGCACCAAGTGCAAAGTGATGTAAGATTGGGAGAGTTAGAACTTCAGGTCATGTGTTATTTAAGGAACCTGAGTTGCATGATTAGTATGGGCTCTGTGCTAAGACAGTAGCAAACATGTAAGATTGATTGATGACACTTTGATGACTGAGAAGGTCCAGTCACCAAACAACAGGATTAATGTGATGAAGGCATGAATGAAAAGATAGCAACACTGACTCGACTCGCTCTTACAGAACAGCGAGGGAGGAAGGGAACAAGAATGGAGGAGGCAATTGTGTCCAACTGGTATTTCAGGTATTCAGATTGAATCAGAGGTTAAGCTCCTTCATGGAGGGAAAGAAGAGGTGGTGAGAAATAAACAAAAACTACTCTCAACAAGAGACTCAATAGCAACCTGTTTGGAATAAAGCAAAATAAAACTACCATAAGAGTAGGGGGTTTCAGGAGCAAAGGATACTACTAGGACTTAGCCCATTTGTGTTAGTAGGCTGAGAGAGATGTAACTGGGAATACTTAATGTTAAAGCTAGTTTAATCAGGTAATCACTTACCAATTGAAAACAACATTTTCTGGTGTCTGTGTACTTTGCCCTTAAATTTAGTCTCTATTTCAAGTCAGCATTTCTACGCGCTAGGGAGCAGTTGTTCATGAGCCTTACAAATTCCATTCGTTTTCTGCTAAAGGAATTTAGTTCATTTTGAAGGAAAACTTCACATTTAGAAATAAATGTGGCAAAACTGCTTTCCTGTTCATTACTTTAAAAGGAAAGGCCCATTTTTTTTTTCTTTTTTTTTTTAAATAAGCCATGGTAAAGTTTAGATGAGCATGTCAAACAAAAGTTCCCTTTCTCTTAAGGAGAAAAACTGTCTTGTTGCTGTGGTAGTGCAAAGTGCGCACACACACACGCTGGTTTTTAGTCCACTTCAAGCTGAATATTGAACTGTGTTCAGTTTTGGACACCTCAGTACCTGAAAGATATAAACAGGAGGGAGTTAGAGAAGAGAAACAGGTGGGACAGAGAAAAAGTGGTAGGATTGATTCATGAAGGTATAAACTGCAGCTATTGTGTTATTTGGTAAGGGTGGGGTGATCTTTCTGGCTACACACCTTTAACATTTGTAAGAGACAGGATTCACTCCTCCCACAAAAAACAAAGAGGTAAAAATCAACACGATGGGATGAAATTAAAGAGGAAAATGTAGGCTGAACAGGAAAATCTTATTTAACAAGATCTAATGGACTTTGGAATAGCTTCTCAGGAGAAACAGGAAGTCCCAGAGCTAGATATTGCAAACTAGAATACACGTTAGGCAGGGTCTTGTAGTGAACAATCCTGTATTTACTTAGGGATGGGCTAGATGCACTAATAAGCTCTTTTCCATTTCTGTTCCTGATTGCAAACATTTCCATTTGGTAACCCTGTTTTGTCAGGAAGACTAATAATTTCTCAGTCTGTTTGAAAATGTAAACAGTTTTAATTCCCTAACTAGTTAATTGCAGAAAACTATTCAATTTTTTTTTCCTCATTTGACTCAGCTGGCTGTATCACCAGATTCCAGACATGGTCATTTCTTTAGTTATAACCTGTTTTTGAAGAGGACACCATCAAATGGAAATATGCAATTTAAAACAGTCCCAGGAAAGAAGAGGATTTTCAGTACACACAGTCTAAAAATGAAAATTTTCAATAGTGATGTTTGCTAAAGCAAATGTACCTATCTTTCCTTCATTTAAAGGTTACCTTCATGTTGTTACCTAAGACTGGAGATGTTTTTGTGAAGAAAAAAGAAAAAAAAATCTTATATAATAGTTGTGTGTTGCACTTAAAGCAATTCTCTTACCAAAAGGTACTTACTCTACTTAGTTTTAGATTCTAGTTTTGTCCTAGTAAATTTTGGTGGCAGTCATGGTAAATGATGAAGTCACATCTTGTATGGTAATCCAGCTAGAATCAAGTGTTACATTTGAAGGCATATGGTCGTTGCTCTGTGACCTTTTAAACAACTGTTCCCTTTTGGGTCTAAATGGATCTTTTAAATTCAAACTCCCTCCTTCCCCCAAAACTCTGAACACATCTTTGGTGTGTTGTAAGGTGTGCCTTGGTGTTACCATCTCTTTTCCTTGACTTGGTTTGGTTTGGACCATCCTTGGGTCTGGTACTGTGTGTTGCTGCTGATCCCTTACTCCGAGGAGCCCCTCTCCACCTCCACCACACACACACACTATGACCTTCACATCGTTTTCTGTTTATAACCATGGCTCTGTACAGTTTTATCTCGGTTGCCGAATGGCATTTTTACTGAGTAGCGTTCTAACACAGTTTAACCAGCTAGCCTGGATGGAGTCAGTGTTATAATCAGGTTCAGAAACGGTTCTAGGATCAGTCTCTGCTTGTAATAGAATGTCTTTTGAATGTGTTTAGAAACATTCAGTCCCCAGCCATTTTAAACTGTGCATAGTCATCATGGTTGTAAAACTGTTAGAAGCTAGTTGTGCAGTCAAGGCCTTGTACTGTGCAGTGCTGTAGGCTGCTATTTTAAGACTTTAAATTTCATACTAATGACTAACTAGTTTGCCCACTGTCCTGCATGTACAAGTCCCATAGTACCAAGTCAGATACACTTCATATTTAATATCAGCCATAGAATCTATGGCTCGCTCATGACAAACATTCATCTTCACTGGGTATATAAGTTACATTACTTGTTAGCAAGAACTTTATATGCAGGTTATATTGATATTTTTGTTATTTTGTCCCTTATGAATGTGAAAACTTTGTATGATTGTTTTTATTCTAACAAGCCAGATAAGCCTCTGTGACTTTATGAAGATAACTTTACAGCATTGCACAAGAGGTTTTGTACATGTTAAAGTATATTGTATATAGTCGAATTGTAAAGGCATGTGACAGAGAAACTAGATAATCTGAAATTAAATGTTTTAAATGTTAATTTAAATAATAATAAAACAATTCATTCTTTTTGTGTTAGGACCTGTATTTAAATGAGATTCTCACTAACGCCTTGCCAAGTCTTATGCACATTCTTAACTTTAAGAACATGCGTAGTCTGTGCTTAAAATGAAGTGCATAGGTATTGGCAGAATCGAGGCCTAAATCGGTGTAAACTCCATTCAGCAGTAAAATCAGAGCTGAGTTATACATTTACTAGCAGTAGGAACTTTCAGGATACCTCACTGCTATTAATGTAGGAAAAAGTGTTTACATAATGCCTGCTCAGTTAATGGCAACAGTTTAGCTTAACCGTTAGTCTTTTATTTGACTAGGTGCCATTTAACATGGCCCAGGAATCTAGGGTTCTGATCCTACAATGACTTCTGCGTGGCTAGACCCAAAGCTTTATGTGGGTGTAGGATCAGGGCCGAAGGTCTTAGAACTTTAAAGAAACACTGATTCCTAGCTTCAGAAACCTTATAGTAAACAGTTGGCAAGAGTTAACAAGTCTGCACTGATTTTTGTAATGTATTTAATAAAACGTTCCAGATACAGATTTCTGCTGCATGTATTTTTTCATCTCTTTTGAAATGGAAATGCAATCATTGCATTAAGATTCAATAATGTGCTTATATACCCATGTGCAACTTTAACTATTGGCTTCACATCCTCAAGAATCTTGCCATATTGGGGTCCATATCTATAGGATTTTTATTTTGCTAGTCTAACCAGTTTTAGTTTAAAACATACTAGACACTATTTCAAGATTAGCTTGTAAAAATCTGTCCAAGGAGACGAGGGTGTGCAAAGCTTATTTAAGCTACCGGAACGTCTTTCCCACCCCAAAAATAGCTTTTATAGCACCTCTCATCAAGAGCATCACTCTTTACAAGCATCACCAAATAACTCAATCTGAACAGATCCCTAAGTAGATTCACATCCACAAAATCGGCATAGGAACTTTAGTATAGGTTTTACCCCATTTTGCTCTCCCCTCTTGCCATGTGAAAAAACAGGAGAAACTGGATACATACAAACAATGCACGAAGACGTTGTGAGAAAGCAGACTGAGAAAACAAAAAAATCTTTCAGTTAATACCTAATAGGTGGGGTTTTTCTTTTATCCATTATTGATAGAAAGCAGAAGTAGGCAGTGTCCCTTTAACGTGGTCAAGAATTTCCATCTTACAGATGGGGAAATCTTTTACAAAGGTTGGATAAGTTGCTTATGGGTACACAGTAAATCAGCTGTGGAGCTGGGTATACAAACCTGAAATCATAACTCCCTGGCCATTGCTCCAACTACTAGATAATGTGTATAACAGCCATAGGTGCTGACTCTGTGGGTGCTCCACCCACGGAAAAAAAATTGGTGGGTGCTCAGCACCCACCAGCAGCTCCCCATGGCCCTGCCCCGCCCCCCTGCTCTAGCTTACCTCCGCCTCTGCGAGCATGCCACCACATCCTGCTTCTCCCCCCTCCCTCCCAGCGCTTGCGCTGTGACGCAGTCGATTCGCGGGGCAGGGAGGGAAGGGGAGGAGGGGAAATACAGCATGCTGGAGAAGAGGTGGTGGAGTTAGGGCAGGAACTTTGGGGATGGAGGTGGAGTTGGGGCAGGGGGGCATGAGCACCCACCGGAGCAAGTTGGTGCCTGTAACAGCAGCCTAGGGCATATTATCATGATGCCTTCAAGTGACCAGCCCCAATCGCTACACATGAGCATACATGCGTGATAGGCATACAGAAGACTTTTCCGTTGACACCTAGATTAGAATTTTTACCTGTAAATGCATCTCTAATGTACGACAAACAGTGAATTTCTGTTGCCGAGAGAGGCAGGGCTGTTAAAAATGTCACACCCTGTCTGATGTAATTACGGTGACCTAACCACCAGTGTAGACACCAGAGGTTGATGGAAGATTTCTTCTGTCAACCTAACTAGCACCTCTCGGAGGGGTGGATTTACTGCAGTGACAGAAGAACCCCGTCACTGTAGTAAGTGTCTACGCTACAGCTCCGCTGCTGTAGCAGTTTCTAGTGTAGACATCCCCAAACACCTGCCTCAGAGACAGAGGACTTGTAGTGCCATTACTTATTACAATTCCCAGAGGGATCTCCCACAGCCTTCAGGAATAAAAGCAATGCTTAAAAGCAGGGACTTAAGTAAACATACAAAAAAAAAACCTAGTGAAAGGGTCCCATTCTTTGTTATGGAAGATAGTAGTTGTGATAAAAGTTTAAACAAAGTCGAAAAGTTGTCAGGCTGGAATTCTACTAGTGACTTCAGCTCACAAATATCAGCCCGGGAAGAGTAAATTCCAGGATGTTGGTTTAGATGTGTTGACACACCATTCACACAATGTCTAAAAATCTCTTAAAAGCAGGTAACAATGAGGCATCATTCTTCCTAAGTGTATACCTGTTCTGAACACATCATCAGGAGCATCTGAAAGAAAAATACAGAGGAAAAGTTTGATAAGGAGAATGTGGTGAGGAAGAAATGCCTAATGCCAGTCTGCAATCTTGGGGCTAGGGAGAGATGTGGAGGGTCCATCTTTATCCTGCACATTAAGAGCAGGAGTTGGGGATGGAGTGTCCTGAGGAACATCTGATTTTGGCACTCAGAGCTGGAAGGAAGGTCCAGTGCTTAAGGAACTGGCCTGGGACTCATGACAACTGTATCCAGTTTCCTCTTCTGCCCCAGACTTGCAGTGTGACCTTTGGGCAAGTCACAGTTTCTTTGTGCCTCTTCCCTACCTCATAGGGCTGTTGTGAGGATAAATACATTGAAGATTGTCAGATGCTCAAATACTACAGTAACGGGAATCAATTAAAATCCATCTGCTCATATGCACGTATCTACACAGTCATGCTGGGTGGAAGTATGCTGGGAAGATTGTACACAGATTTGCATGGAACTTCAGCGAGGCTATTTCTACTTTTTCTGCTCAGCAAGTGGCTAAAGGCCAAGTTGTAAGCTCGAATATTTAGAGGACAAGTCCCTTTTGCCAAACAGGACTCCTGAACACAAGTTTAAAACCAGTGAGCTAAAGTAACTACAACAGTTGGCCCCCTTCCTGGGCCCCTCTCATAAGAATCATTTGCAGTAATAGAATTCCTAAGCAGAGTTTCAAGGCTTTTCTAACTGCAAGAGGCACTGTTAGATGTGAAGGACAAAAGCTAGCTAAAAAAATGTCTTGGTTAAATAAGAGGGCAGGAACTGTTAAAAACACGTCTGGCAGTAGCTGGGGAAGGGAAAAGTTGGCCAGAGTATTTGGCTCTTAACCCTGCCCCTGTAGAAACTATGGCTGCAAGAAAGAGGCTCTTGTCTGTGGCTCAGAACCCTGGAGTCTGGAAGACTCTGAAAACCAGACTGAAGTGCCATCTTCCCCACTTGTTTCAGCCACATACCTTAGCTTAAGCTAAGATTAGATGTAATTGGAGACAGGGACTTTTTTCTATGATGCATCTGCACAGCACCTAGCACACTGGGGCCCCTAACCTGGCTGGGACCTCTGTATTACAAATCGCTACAAACCGTACAATAGTAACAGCAGCAGAGGACCCTGATAAAGGATGCAGCAACAGTGTGATGGTTAGACCTTGATCAAGGAAGGTGAGACTGTAAGAAGGGAGAAGGTGGCTCTAGTTCCATTGATTTAATGCCACCAATAGAAACAATGTAGCTGCCTAGGATTATAAACCATAAACTTCTGCAGGCATTTGTAAATAGCCATATTACTGACTGAAAGCCAGTCATTAACTGCATAGTAAAGGTTTGTCTACACAACGTTGTGTGGCATTAAACTATCCCTGTATCAGGGCCGGCTCCAGGCACCAGCTCAGCAAGCAGGTGCTTGGGGCAGCACGCCGGGCTCTTCAGTGGCGGGTCCCTCTCGGAGGGAAGGACCTGCTGCCGAATTGCCGCCAAAGAAGAAAGTGGCGCGGTGGAGCTGCCGCCGATCGCGGCTGGTTGGTTTTTTTTTTCCCGCCACTTGGGGCAACAAAAACTCTGGAGCCGGCCCTGCCCCATATAATTAAAATGGTACAACCCCACTAATGGGGGCACAGTTACACCAGTAAAAAGGTGTTTACACCAATACAACTTATTCCCATACAGGAAAGCTACACTGTTATCAGGCACTTTATACCAGTATAACTGTGTCTACACTTGCAGAGTTTTTGCACTGTCAGTTTCAGCAGTGATAGTGACCCGGTGAAAGAAAAGCGCTGGTTTGTGTACTCACTTCCATAGGCATCAGGGAGCGTTTACATTTGCAGCACTTCCATCCCCAATGACAGCAGCGCACAGAGGGCAGCTATCCCACAGTATAGCTCTCTCCATTTTGATTATAGGTCTTGTAGGAAGGGGGCGGGGGGGTGATCACGGGGCATCCTGGGTCCCTGCACAGTCTCCTCTCCTCAAACACTGATCAGCTCCAGTGGCTCAGCATTGCTCCAAGCAAGGGATGCTCCATGGAGCAGACATTGTCACCTGGCCAGATAAGTGAGCACTTCCCAAGAAAACAGGAAGGGGAGTTTCAAAGGTCCCAGGGCTTTACAAGGAGGAGTGGTGGATATCTGTTTACCTGGTGTCAGAGCAGCAGAGCTGCTGGCCAGAGTGGTCACCTGGGCACTGTGGGATATCCCGTGGAGGCTAAAAGCTCTGTAAACAGGAAGAATGCATCTTCACTTGCACATCACTGCAAAAGCATCACCGGTAAGAGCTGTACACCTCTTGTGGAGGTGGTTCTCTTTCTGTGGTGAAACTTCTGAGTTTCACTGCAAAAAGTCATTGGCAGTGCATTCTCCACAGTTTTAGTGCAAAAAGGGGACTTTTTCCATGCTTTAAATGATAAGTCTAGACATGCCCTAGAGGTTGTACCAGTTTACACTAACTGAAATAGTTACACTGGTCCAAAAATGGTGGGAACCAGGCCTAAGTCACCAAAGAAAGTCTAGGGGGAAAATGTCAAGGCAGCTTTCATAGGAGAAGCTAAGCATCCTCCATGCCATTCATTTAAGGCACAAATAGCAAAGAGAAGTGGAAATGGTTAGCTGGAATAGAGAAAGTGGTGCCAGACCTCTTAAGCCCTCTCATACACTCTCTTTTCAAGAGGCAGCGGGGACAGCAGTCTCTTCTATAGGAAAACAAATATAACTGCAACAGGAGGCAAAAAAGAGGAACCCACCTTAAGACAAAGGAACCATAGTCTGGCTATGTTAGCAGCGCAGAGTTTAGCCAAAGTAGTAGGAAGAGCAGATTTAATGCGCTAGTGACCTTTTGCTGATGTATGAGCATAGGTGCTGGAACTAAGGGTGCTGGGGTGCAGCGGCCTGAAGTGCTTTCCATTATATGCGGGGTTTAGTTTGGTTCAATGGCTCTCAGTACCCCCACTATAAAAAACTGTTCCAGGACCCCTGCGTATAAGTGAAAGACAATGGCACTATTACACCTTTCTCCTTAAAAAGAACAGGAAGCTCGCCCAAAATAATGGCTGTTGTATGGGTTTGATTCTGCCATGGATGGTGATATTTTTATTAGCTATAAAGTCAGTCCTCCCTCCCCTCAAAGTTTCTATTATCAGCTTGTCCTTCAGCTAGCAGGCTAAGTAGTGTGAAAACAACCTGTAAGGAAGACCTAGCTATTCTTTGTCTCCAAGGACAAGGAGAAACAATGGATTTGTGAGAAAGATTTCAGCTGTAAAAGCCTAAATGGCAGCTACTGGTTTTACCGGGGCGAGAGAAAACAATGGGTGTTTTTACCGTGAGGTGTATTGTCACGCAAGTTTGAAGGACACACTGGAATTGGACATCGTTGTAAATTTGAAGGAACTTCTGGAATTGCTACTTCAAAAGCCTAAGCAAGGAGGGGTGGTGCGGAAGCCTTTCTCCTCCAGCCTCCTGGCCCTGCTCTGACAGTTGTACTCTGTTATGGTATCTCACTCCACGCATGCATGTCTTTCAGCACTACCCCAAAAAAGCCTTTTTCGTTTGGTGTCTCAGATAAAATCACTATCCTTTGTCCTCCCTTTTCTGAAGCTCTGGGCGGACCAGTTGCTCTAGTGCAGTACTTGCTGACTGCTCTAGTGATCTGCACTGTTGTATTATTCTAGAATACAGTCTGGGATGATTAGAGTCTTGCTCAGAGCAAATGCAATCCCAAAAGTGATGTGATTGGCTGTGCACCATTTGAGGCAATGTTGTGTGGCCACATGTTGGATTACAAGCATTCTAGGAGGCTGCAACAGCTATCCTAATGCTTTGTTCTCCCATTGAAGCAAGGTCTTGAAAGCTCATCTGAGCAGAACAATCTCCTTCATCTAACCAGTCAAGAATGCGGAGTTAAGACAGACTGATATAGGAGGGAGAAGCAGAAATATCAGTGCGACTGAGGCATACATTATGGCACAGAGCACTCCCTCATTCCAACACATCAACACCAAACTTCTGTGTCACCGGAGACATGCACAGTTACTGCTCAAGGCCAAAACGCAACAGCTACAACAGTCTTAGGTAAAACATCATCATCTCCTTCACTTCCTGCCCAACTTACCCCTGCTTTTGCAGAATATCTGCACAAAATGCGTCTGAGGAGGTTCACGACTGACACTTGCAGCATTTACAGCACCAGGTTCCACTGTGTTTCTGAATAGCTAAGCATCATTTGCGGCAGGCCCAGCATCTCTTCAGTTCCCAGCCCAACACCTCATCCTTACTTTCACACATATAGCAGGCAGGTGTGATATCTATATTGCAGACTGCACTGTCACTGCTTGGCAGCTGGCTCCTCCATCTTGCTTTCAGCCTCACAAGTACACATTTCCACCACTGTTCTGCTCCTGCCACGTCTGGAGTTGAATTCCCAGTGTTGACAGGTTTTTACAGCTCCTGGCCAGGATATGGCAGATGGGGAGAGAAACAGTTTCAAACAGTTTTCTGCCTTAGTCTAGTCTTCATTAGGAAATTAGGCCGGAAAAATCCACACACTTAAGTGATAGTTAAACCGACCTAGCACCCTGGCGTAGACAGCACTAGGTTGACAGAATTCTGTCGACCTAGCTACTACCTTTCGGAGAAGTGGAGTACCTATGCCAACAGGAAAACCCCTCCTGTCGGTGTAGGTAGCATCTTCACTGGATCAACACTGCTGCAGCATTTTAAATGTACACAAGCCCTTAGGGGGAAGCTTGCACCTCAGCTAACAGGAGGCAACCTGTTGATATCTGCTGGGGCTGATTTCTATTTTCTACTAATCTGGAGCCATCTGAACTCCCTAGACTTAGCTGAGTACAAGATCCAAGGACACCACCACTCAAGAGGATTTTGAGCCAAGACAGGTAGGAGCCAGCTGGAAGAAAAAAGGTCGCCTTTTTTGAAAATTATTTTAGGAAGTTATTTTCAGTTTAGAGAGTTTGCAAAGTCTTGGCCAAAAGAAAAAAAAAAAGGGTTAATGTAGACAACATATACATTGTAAATGTATACAAGCATTCCCAAAATCCAAAGACAACTTAGGTAGGAAAACAGTATGGCTAGAATCTAAGCAGCCGCATGCTAGTTCTCTGAAGTTAAAGAGTCTGGGAGAGGGTGGGGAGACAGCCTCAGATAAATTTCCTGTGAATACTTGCTGTTTATTTCCTTTTGGTTTTTGCTTGTTGCTCCCATTCCTTGGCACTGAGTCATTTGCTCTAGCTGAATCAGTGACTTCTCAGCATCTGACACACAACCTTGCATTAAGATAGATAACGTAGTACCCATTCTGTGAAGGAGAGGGGGAAAGATAAGGAACTGAATTACACAAGTATAGTTTTAGAAGGTGGATTACAGGAGCTACAGCATATTCTATGCCATTCACAAGTCTTTCATTTTTTATTATGACTTTACATTCTACCAAATACCAAAACTTCAAAACATTGTTTTCAATTGAAAAGCACACATATTTCTTTCAAAAAATGTCAAAACAGGACATTTCAACATTTTTGAACTCCTTTCCCCTTCCCCCTCTTCTCCAGCAAAACAGGATTTGGACAAGAGACAATTTTGCAAAGTGTTTAGATTTAGCCGGAACTGCATTCTCACAGAATCCATCCAAGTTTTTCTGACCATGTCTAATTATTCTTTATATATATATAATTAAATCAGGACGTCAAAATGATTTTAGAATTTTGCCCTAAAATCTCATCAACATACCCAGTCCTGCAAAATATTTTGATTTGGACAAAACTGCATTTTCTAATAAAAAACTATTCTGTAAAAAAAAAAAAATTTCAACGGCTCTAATTGCCATGTTCTGTGGCCTGTACCATGCAGGGGATTAGACTAGAGGATCATAATGGTTCCTTCTGACCTAAGGGCAGGTCTTCACTACCCACTGGATAGAGATCAAGTTATCAGGGATCAATTTATTGCATCTCATCTAGATGTGGATAAATCGATCCCTGAACACCCTCCCTGTCGACTCTGGAACTCCAGCTCGTGAGAGGCGGAAGCGGAGTCAACGGGGGAGCGGCAGCGGTCGACTCACTGCCGTCTTCATGGCCAGGTAAATTCAGTGACTTCGCATAGCTGAAGTTGCGTATCTCAGGTCGACCCCCCACCTCCACCGTAGAGCAGGGCTAAGTATCTACGAATAAATAAAATATAATTTTTTTGTGCTTTTATTTCAATAAAGGTATTGATATCTACATGCTTCTGTATATACGTTAACTAATAAAAGCCTTAGAAAGAACACACATGCTGTCACACACCTATAAACCTTGGTTTAGACAAAAGATATTACTCACCTTATCTATCTGATCAACTTCTGTTGGTGAGAGACACAAGTTTTCCAGCCACACACAGCTCTTCTTCAGTTCTGGGAAAGGAACTCTCAGCTTCACAGCAAAATGTGATGTGGAACAGATTGTTTAGTATTTAGCACATATTGTAAGGGACCATTCAAGGTATAATGGCCCATTAACACCTCTGCAGTTTTAGGGGGGCAAAAGAGGGCTAGTGGGCTTGTTGTAACAACAAGACGACGTAAATTTAGATGACCATTGTAGCATGGCTCAAACAGGAGCAATATTTTTTACCCAAGCTCTTTTTTTTTTTCCAAAAAGATACTATTAATATTGTGAGTTTCCAAGACACACCCTCGCCCATCAGAGTCACAATGATTTAGTAGCATGGAGGCAGATTAGCCAGTACGCAGGGGGACCTTGCACACTGCAAAGCTGGGGTCTGCACCACTTTCTGGAAGGCAACTTCAGAGTAGTGAGATGTGGCCATTATGCTGACAGACTCAGCTCAAACTCCAGTAAATTAAGTACAAGTACATCTCAGGCCATGTCTACATCTAAAATTTTGCAGCGCTGGTTGTTACAGCTGTATTAGTACAGCTGTATAGGGCTAGCGCTGCAGAGTGGCCACACTTACAGCAACCAGCGCTGCAAGTGGTGTTAGATGTGGCCACACTGCAGCGCTGTTGGGCGGCTTCAAGGGAGGTTCGGGGAACGCGAGAGCAAACCGCGGCGAAGCTGGTCTCCTTTCCCGGTTTGCTCTCTCATTCCCCGAACCCCCGAACAAGCAGGTCTCCTTCCCTGCGGTTTGCTGGGTGGTTCGGGGAACGCGAGAGCAAACCCGGGAAAGGAGACCAGCTTCGCCGCGGTTTGCTCTCGCGTTCCCCGAACAAGCAGGTCTCCTTCCCTGCGGTTTGCAGGGTGGTTCCGGGAAACGCGAGAGCAAACCGCGGCGAAGCTGGTCTCCTTTCCCGGTTGGCTCTCGCGTTCCCGGAACCACCCAGCAAACCTCAGGGAAGGAGACCTGCTTGCTCGGGGTTCGGGAAACGCGAGAGCAAACCGCGGCGAAGCTGGTCTCCTTTCCCGGTTTGCTCTCGCGTTCCCGGAACCACCCAGCAAACCTCAGGGAAGGAGACCTGCTTGTTCGGGGAACGCGAGAGCAAACCGGGGAAGGAGACCAGCTTCGCCGCGGTTTGCTCTCGCGTTCCCGGAACCACCCAGCAAACCGTGGGGAAGGAGACCTGCTTGCTCGGGGTTCGGGGAACGCGAGAGCAAACCGGGGAAGGAGACCAGCTTGATTACCAGAGGCTTCCTCAGGTATGCTGGGATACCTGCTTATTCCACGGAGGTCAAGAAAAGCGCTGGTAAGTGTCTATATTTGATTACCAGCGCTGGATCACCAGCGCTGGATCCTCTACACCCGAGACAAAACGGGAGTACGGCCAGCGCTGCAAACAGGGAGTTGCAGCGCTGGTGGTGCCCTGCAGATGTGTACACCTCCTAAGTTGCAGCGCTGTAACTCCCTCACCAGCGCTGCAACTTTCTGATGTAGACAAGCCCTCAGGTTCTGTTCCAACTAGAAGCTGCCTTGCTCATGGAAGCGAGTTGATTCTTTACCAAAGTTCCCCCTGTGAAAAGCTTGTTTATACAGGTTGTATGCAGTACTGTGTCAATTTCACCCCTTGGGATTAGAGTTTGCTCAACTGTTTCAAATTTGAGGGCAAATTTTATTTGTAGATTCCACTGCCAGAAGAGACCATTGTGATCATCTAATTTAGTCTCCTGTGTAACACAGACCATAGAACTCCCCCTCCAAAATAATTCCTAGAGCAGGTCTTTTAGGCAAAACATCCAATCTTGATTTAAAAATTGTAAGTGATGGAGAATTCACTATGACCCTTTGTAAATTGTTCCAATGGTGCATTATGCTCACCATTAAAAATTTACACTGTATTTCCAGTCTGAATTTGTCTAGCTTCATGATTGTGTTCTCTCTCTCTCCTAGATTGAAAAGCACACTTAAATATTTAGTCCCTACATAGGTACTTCTAGACCACTGGTTCTCAACCTGCAGCCTGTTTGTGGCCCAATCAGCACACAGCTGCAGTCCATGTGACATCCTCAGGGCCATAAAAGTAGTATTGGATGTGGCCCACAATGGTAAATAGGTGAAGAACCCCTGTTCTAGACCAGTGGTTCTCAAACTAGAGCCGCCGCTTGTTCAGGGAAAGCCCCTGGCGGACTGGGATGGTTTGTTTACCTGCCATGTCCACAGGTTCGGCTGATCATGGCTCCCACTGGCTGCGGTTCGCCGCTCCAGGCCAATGGGGCTGGGAAAGGTGGCCAGAATGTCCCTTGGCCCATGCTGCTTCCTGCGGCCCCCATTGGCCTGGAACAACAAACCGCAGCCAGTGGGAGCCGCAATCGGCCAAACCTGCGGAAGTGCAGGTAAACAAAGTGGCCCTGTCCGCCAGGGGCTTTCCCTGAACAAGCGGCGGCCCTAGTTTGAGAATCACTGGTCTAGACTGTAATCAAGTCACTGCACTGAAGATGTTATTGTCCTCAATATAAATTTAAAACTCAGCTTTATGCCTCCAGATCTGCAGTCTCTCAGTGTAAAAAGCTACATACAAGTGATGTACCACTACAATCTTTGTTTAGCATTTGACTATTTTCTCAAATTTTTTTGTTTTAATAAGATCATTGGGGTATCTGAGCTCCTTTTAAGAGTTATCACACACTGATTTTTGAGATACCCTATACATAGAACAGGAAGTAACTGGGGTGATTTTAAGGTACGGTATCTTTTAAAATGCTGATCTTTTAAAAAGAATGAACACTAAGCATTCCCTGGATTTTTACTACATCAGTTACCACTACAGAGGCCACACAACTGGAAGTGAGCTGGATTCAACAAGTTGTTTATTAAATCTCAATCACCTACACCTGTGCACTCATCACTGAAGGCCCAATTTGGCTTGCAGAATCCATTGTTGGTGGCGATTCATGAGAAGAACCCAGATTTGATTTTAATGAGAGAGGCCAGGCTCTTAAAGTCCAGGAGCATTTGTGGCAGACAGACATTTTCCCCTGTAATTAGTAACCTTATTTTGGGGAGAAGATGGACACCAATGTCAAACCCCACAGAACCATTTTTATTTAGTCATTTCTCAGAGTACAACTGCACTTTTTAAGCAAATGAGTGCTTTATAAAGCTGTTTAATAAACTAAATTCCATAACGTGTAAAGGCAGTTATTTCTTTTGTGGTAAGAACACATGATTAGATGTCTGGGCCACACACGAAAGCAATTTTATCCATATTTCTTACCCTGATATGAAATATTCTGTATCAGCAAGACAACTTACACAGTCAACGTTTTTAAGGCACTGCATACTCTAACATATCCCAACTCACCAATAAGAGAAGTTACCCTGAAGATGTTACTTTTAAACTAATAAGCTCATTCAAAGATATATTCCCTATCAATGGGGTCCGTTCTCCCACTGGATGACAGCTAACTTCCACGAATGCTGAGTGAAGAGCACTATTAGTCCCCATACACAGATGGGAGCCTCTGATCTCAGCTGTATTTCCACCAAGAAAAACAGTGCATCTTGTTTCCTGCAAACTAAACTGAAAACTGCTGTACATTTGTGTAGACGGGGAAACTACATTTAATACTGGTAGGAAAGTGATGTTTGACTATCAAGAGCAGTGAGGCTTTTCCCAGCACACTGACTTGGGAGGAATTCCCATAACCAACCACCACTATTCTGTCAAGTTGTAGCTTTAGAGAGAGATGGGGTCTGGGTGTGAAGAGATAGGCAAGTTCTCTTATTAAAACTGTTATTCCCAAAAGCAACCTGCTAGGGAAACATTTATTTTGCATCTTCATTAGTTCAATGAATACTGGCAAGGCTGGTAAATTTGTTACACTCATACTGGAAACTTCATGAAATTATGGCTAAATTGAAAAGTAATTGTTCCTAAACAACTGAATAGACCTCCCTAGCTAGTCTCTGATTTTATTTTATACTGAATTAAAATTAACTTGTGCATAATTAAAATGAAACACTTTCCTTTTAAACAAAATACCATACCACCCACCACTGCATTACATATCAGTTTATGGTTTTGGTACTGGGATACTAAGCAACCAGTTAAGAATTAGAGTTTAGTGGCAAGAGTGATATGACCAACAGAAAGAGTGAATGAAGTGTCATCTACTGTATTCACAAATTTGTATGAATTACCAAAGTGTATAAGAAATTAGTTTACAGCAATTGCACGTGAAGTTAATTCCCCCAACCTCTTATGTTTCTGCAGAGCAGGGTGGTGAATATGGTGGGAACATAGTAAAGTTAACACTATTTGCTACATGGTATGAATGCAATACTAAACAAAAAAAGGGTGATATTTACTGCACTGTCAAATTCCACATTTGCAAATGCAAACAAGAAATTAGATACAATTTTTATTTCTGTGACCAACATTAGAAGTATCTTGAACCCAATTCTGCTTCATCACAGTGCAGAAGGACAGTAATATTTCAAGGATTTATTGAGGCATCTCTTTACATACAAAAGTAGAGATTGAAGAAAAGCCAGAGTAGTCTATACACAATGCAGTCTGTGTACATTCTGAAGCTGTATCTTCTCAGTAGCTATTTATACATTTTCCCAACTAATCCCTTATCCAATGATTTAGAATGTTTTATACCATCGGAATATCTAGATTAATTATTAGAACCATTAACATTGAGCACATATATTTATACCCTTCAATTGCCAAACAATCCAGATGGCTGAGAGAATGTGACCTAAACTGGGTTTGCACAGTTTTGGGGTACAGACTATTAACTGGGGAACTCACATGGTTTGAAATGGAGATCTTAGCACAGGATAACCAATGCTGCAGCATATTTAAGACTAAAGATCCCAGGTGAAATACTGGCCTATCTGAAGTTAATAGCAAAACTCCCATTGTTCTGCAAGACCAGGACTTCACCCCTTGTTTTTGAGATGTAATACTTAGGGCACATTTTCTTGCTCTTCATATTCTTTTCAGATACTGAACCCACAAAAAAAATTAAAGAATGGAACAAAAGCAAAGACTTTTAAAAAACACATTGAGGGGTGTTAGGGCAGATCTAAGCAGTGCTCTGAGCAAAAGACACTGAAGTGAACATGAGCGAGTTCATGCTTTTAAAAAAAAAAGCAAAAATTATCTTTATTCAAAATGGAGACATTATTGCTGCTAAACTTCTGCTACTGGCTGAAAACAGAAATGACATAGGAAATGGCGAGACTGAGATGAACTACAGAAGCTTTTAAAACTCACTATAAACTTTTTTGTCCTAAATGTACTGCAGCGTTAATGGCTATACTGAAACAGTTTTACAGTTTTAAGGGAAAACCAGTGTTGTACAGTTTAGAAAGCCACTCCAGAGGTTAATAAAAACCCCAGTCTGAGGGAAAATGTATTTCCCACTATCACATGGAGCAACAGTTCTCATTACAAACCTCATCTTCAACTAATAATATAAAGAAAAACCCACCAAACCCTTCTGTTCTGTACTGGAAACATACTTTTTCAGCACACTTAGGCTCCAGTCCTGCAACTGCATCAGAGTGAGCTGACCCTCGAGCTTTCACAAGACAGTACTTAGTCATCAGAAATGACCCACCACATTTATAAGAACATTTCAGGAGTATTCAACACAGTAAATGTTGGTACTATAAGAAATGCTCAACTTATTTCTTAAAAGAATACAGAGACACTGGTTCTTCAGCTACCTTTCCCAAGGTGCTACTTTACAAGTTTAAATGTAAAGCATTTCTTTCTACAATGTCATCTGTGCAAATATGTATCTGTAAGTAATATTGCACATTAAAAAAAGCTTTGTAGTGAAAACAGGACTAAGACGACATATGGCGTTCTCCAAACAGAATAAAAAGCTATCTTTACAGTAAATGCTAATTTAAAGAATGCCAAGATTATTTAAAATCTAAGCACATAATACTGACAGAAAATGTTAAATTGGACATTATACATATAAATTACATTTGCAAATACTTGTAGAAATTTTAAACAGTTAATACTCTTAATTTCACAAATCAGCTAGGTCATCACTGTCAAACAAAGGATCTAATTAATGAATTAAAAATGCCCCCCCTTCCTCCAACAGAAAAATACCATGGAGAAACAAAAAGGAAAAAAAAAAAAAAAAAACTTGCAGTCTTAGACAAAGCACTGGAAAGAGTCAAAGCATTTCAGCTTATAGAGGTAGTACTAGCCACATCCAGCTAGAAATACATTATATTTGTACTATGATGAAATAACGTAGTAAAGTGTAGAAAGACTATAAAATTTACAAAAATAAATAGTTCTGAATGCTTTAGAAAATGCAAGATACTTCACTGACAAGTATCTTGAGTCTGCTTTTCCGACCAAAGGGAAGTGACATTTGTTTTAATATTTTTAAAATATACCTATATCTCTAGTAATGCTGATGGATTTGCACAATCCAAATATGCAACTCCAATGTATGCCAACTTGGCAAGTATTTTAATATTAAAAATAAAATCTAGGCTTCATAAGAGGATTCACATTTGAAATTCATTTTGTATGTAAATTCTTCTGACAAATTAAAAATTGCACATAAACATTTACTCAAAGGGGGTGAGGGGTGGCGGGTAAGGATACGTGCATGTCTTTATGTCACTACACACACACACACGCACTCCCAGAAGGAAAAAGATGATTGCACAATTTATCAAATAAATTATTTTTAAAAACTGCCACTTTTTTTGATTTATAATAGACATTTTAAGAACTACTCATGGACAACTGTGTTTTGTTTTAAAAGAAATTCCTTGCAGCTTTCCCAGTGGCTTTATCCTCAAACCAATGTTAAGTGGCAGTACAGAAAGTATCTTTGGTTAAAAAAAAAATAAATAAATATCAAGATCCAACAAGAATTTCCATGATATGGTCCAACTCACTCAGATCTGTTCTACATATCGGAATATTGTTTGTTGAGGAAGAATTGCAAGATGGGAAGGTTTTCAATGTTTCTTCTGTAGCAGCAGAAGGTGATCTAGGTGCCATTAGTAGGGGAGAGCAGAAGTCTGAATCATACATTGAAGTGTCAATATCTTCAAAGATGTCATCTATAGCCAAATCTTTTAAGTAACTGGTCGAATTTGAAATTTCAAAGGAACCAAATACACACTCAGCTCCCTTCAAATCTTGTCTATCATCTTCTAGCTTGAGACATGTTTTCTCTGGAGACTTCAGCGGCTCATCATCTCCAGCTGGAACCAAAGAAGTAGGTGGACTTATATCTTCCATGAAGTCCAAATCCTTCAGAATAGATGAAATGGCAGATGACATGTCATCATCTGAAACCATCAGCAGGCTATTTTCAATTGGGCCTTCTGCAGACCATGAGTTACAACAGTTAGACTCTTGCTGGCTGCTACCTGAAGGCAAATGTAAAGAAATTCCAGATGAATCAATTCCTGGGTAGCTGTGAGGATGGGGAGCAATGCCACTACATACATTAATTGGCTGTTGGCTACTCTCTTGCCTCATTTCCTCCTGAATTTGCCTTACTGTGTTGGCTATGAGCACAGAACGGTG
This sequence comes from Gopherus flavomarginatus, assembly GCF_025201925.1. Taxonomy (NCBI): domain Eukaryota; kingdom Metazoa; phylum Chordata; order Testudines; family Testudinidae; genus Gopherus; species Gopherus flavomarginatus. Next base: position 143,070,951 of record NC_066621.1, read on the forward strand.
TAAGTTTGGTTCCACCAGCGTTTTGTAAGTTTGTAATTTAGTGAGGCACATATTCAGCACTAACTGCCTCTTAAGTGGATATGGCAGATTTCGACTGGAATCAAAGGCACTTGAGAGACCAGCCATGTTCTCCTCATAGTCACTCAGCTTGCGTTTTAGGCCTCTCCCCAACATGAACCTGCAAAGGAAAAATTCTAGTCAATCTTTTACACTTTCAATTAAGCATCATAGGAAAACAGCACACTTTTACAAAAGCTATATTCCTAACAGTGGTCAATGAGGAAAGTGGAGACAGTCTGTCTAAGTTAATCAGTGCTAATGAGAGCTGATCACACATAGCTAAGGGAGCATATCCTCTCTTCCCCAGAAGTTTTTATTTCTATTTAGATTCCAACTAGATTCCCTAATAATGCTTACAATTTTAGATTAGAGAAAAAAATACTTCAGTGATAACTACAAAAAACTGCATCAACAGGACCATATTGAGGCTTTTTAATAGCTGATAATTTTTTTAACTGAACATTTTGCAGGCTTATAGATCAAGTATTTTGGAATAAAGCTCACAACCTTTCCAGGCTAGAAAGACAGAATTACAGAGGAATTCAATGAAGATAGGAAAAAAGTTTCACAGCTATCCTGCCAAGTAAAGAGAGGTTTATTATTATAATTGCCTTAGCTATAATGAATATTTCACAATTTGCATTATGGTAGTATTCACTTGTTGTGGATACTATAGTTAAGCTTTCAAAATAGGTTTCATTAACCTTATTTTCATATGGTCAAAGCTTCCTAAAAATACACCTTGCAGGCTGAAGTTTCTTTTCCTGAATTCCCCTTCTCTCCCAACTGGAACAGGAAGCTGTCTGAGTTGAGTTCACCACAGTCTCTCCCCATGCCATGAAATTTACAAGATGGATTTTGAGACTTGGCATGTAGAGGTAGTAGCTCTCACTGAGCAGATCAGCCACTAGGTATGGTTATATAATAAAGTTGTGAGCAATAGAAAATGAGCTACTACACTCCCACAATAGAAAACTGCATTCAGTCAGTGTTCGAAACACAAGGTGGGTGAGGCAATAACTTTTATTGGCCCAGCTTCTGTTGGTGAGACACGAGCTTTCAAGCTTACACAGACCTGAAGAAAAGTTCTGTGTAAGCTCCAATATCCTGGGACTGACGTGGCTACAACACTTCAGTCAGTGTTCATATGTAGATGTGCTTCTTGCGTACATACATGTGAAGTGCACCCCATTTAATGTATACCAGTAAGCACCAGTCAGCCCAAAGGACTTAGGAGCATTTAAGTTCCTTCATAAATGCAAACTTCTCAACGAATGTTATCAGCACTTATGTTGCCTTAAAACATTACATCAGGGATTTCAAGCCATTTATGTGCTTATGCCACTAAATGTTCAGACAATTTAAAAGTACAGGCAGTGAAAAGGCAGCAGGGAAGGGGTCCAGATAGGACAGGCAAGGGAATGTGGCTGCAGGACAGCTCTCTTCATTGCTGGTCAAGAATCCTGCCAGTCATTACACCAAAGAGTGAGGGATTTTGATTCATGGATAATTATTTTTTCTGGGGACTAGAACACTCCAGACTACTGTCTAAGACCAAGAACAAAATCAAACGAGAAGCCTACAGTCTCCCTTAATGAGCTAAGTGGAGAGCAGAACGCATCATGCTGTTTCATTCCCAAATGGAAGAAGTGCAGGTTGAAGCTTATTGAAAAATCTTAAGGGGAAAGAACAAGACTGCTGCTTCTCAGTGATGCTACTGGAGAAGGTAAGTGGAATTGCATGGCACCAGAGATGACAATTGCAGGCTTCTGTGGGCTCTCGCTGTCAGATGATCCCACAGATGTTAAGGCCTTGAAAACAGAGGTATTCATCTTGGACTCCCCAGCTAAGGTCCCTATAAGCTGCATAGCAGCCTATTTAGCACTATGCAGGCACTCAGGGAACCCACCCAGGGACCTGCTGAGGCCAGGATGCCCCTCTCCCCTGGCCCCAACCTAACCCAACCCCCAATCTGCCACAGTGGCCCTCCGGCCCCAACTATGCCACGGCCATGGGCCCAGGGGCCCCTCCCCTGGCTCGGCCCCAGCCCAGGCCTGCGGGGGCGGGGGGAGGAGCATCTATCCTGCGGCCCTAGCCTCGGAGCTGCTGCAGCAGGGAAGAGATGCTTTTCCCCACAGCCTAGGTGCTGCTGTGGGGAAGAGAGATGTGGGGGAGTCCTCACCCCACCATAGCCCCAGAGGACCCTCCTGCACCCCTCTGCCCCAGCCCAGAGCCCACACCCCCCCGAGTCCTCACACCCCTGTACCCTAACCCTCTGCCCCAGCCCTAAGCCCCCTCCCACCCGCCAAACCTCTCAGCCTCACCCCCACCACATGAATTTTGTTATGTGCACTGACCGATATGAAGGTGATGTGTCACATCACCTCAACAGTGGTGCACATAACAAAATTCATTCCGCACCTGGGTGGGAAAAATTAGAGGGAACACTGCTCCCCAGTATAGGTATGTCGCTCCCCCCACCCCCACCCCAAACTGCCCACCTACAAACAGTACCTAGAATTCAGTCTTCCTCCCAAAACTGTTCCATAACTGCCAACGTTTATATAAAACCCCATAAATTCCTGGATCTGTTCTTACTCATCAAAACTGATTTTTCACAGATTTATAGACTCCAAAGCCAGGAGGGACCATTATGATAATCTATTGTGATCTCCTGAATAACACCAGCCAGAAAACTTCCCTGAAGTTATGCCTAGAGAATATCTTAGAAAAAACATCCAATTTTGATTTAAAGATTGCCAGTGATGTACAATCCACCACAACCCTTGGTAAATTGTTCCATTGGTTAGTTACTCCTCACTGTTAATTACTTTAACTTGAAGGGGAAAATAAAACTGTATGCTGGACTATTTCAGTCCCATAGCTCTGAACATACTAGGAATTTTGTACTGCAGTGTAAAAGTTACTATTCCACTGTTTTGTGGGGGGAGGAGAATGTGCTGTAGTCCTTAGTAAGAACTAATTGCCAAGTTTCAGCTTGAGAAATTCAGCAGCGAGTAACATGTTCATTATAACTTCATAAAATCTTACACCAATCCTCCCTCTACCCTTTCATCTCAAAAAGTGAATAGATTTTGCTTCATATTCTCTCCTTCAGCCCCCTCTCCTCAAATTCACCTACCGCCTGAGAACTCACACAGAAAATTGTATATGAAGATTTTCAGAAAGCTAAAAGGGAGGTAAAGTTTTATAATGAGTCTCAACATAATACTAACTATACAATTTATAAACCACATATTTTGCTATAACAGACAACTGCTCACATTTACATCATGCAAATAGAGAGAACACCACAGAAATGCCTACAAATAAATCAGAGACGAGGTGGGTGGTGTAATATCTTTTATTGGACCAAGTACCTTTCCCAGACCTGAAGAAGAGCTGTGTGTAGCTGGAAAGCTTGTCTCTCACCAACAGAAGTTGGTCCAATAAAAGATATTACCTCACTCACTTTGTCTCTCTAATATCCTTGGACTGATACAGCTGCAACAATTCTGCATACCTGCTCAAACAAATTAGGGAAATATAGCCTAGATGAAGCTACTATAAGATGGGTGCATAACTCATTGGAAAAGCATTCCCAAAGAGTAATCACCACAGTCAAACTGGAAGGGCATACTGAATGGGGTCCTGCAGGGATTGTTCCTGCATACAGTTCTGTTCAATATATTCATAAAATGATTTAGATAATGGCACAGAGAGAATACATTTATAAAGTCTGTGGACAATACCAAGCTGGGAGGAGTTGCAAGTGCTTTGCAGGATAGGATTAAAATTCAAGATGATCTGAACAAACTGGAGAAATGGTCAGAAGTAAAGAGGATAAAATTCAACAAGGACAAATGCAAAGTACTCCACTTAGGAAAGAACAATTAATTGCATGCTGTGATAGACCCAGGCCAGTTGGGAACAGCAGAATAGTAGAATGGAGATATACTGGCCAATGGATAAGCAGTTTTCTGTTCCCTAAGTGACCAGAGCAGGGGCTGCTCCAAGCTAATGAGAACACCTGACTCCAATTAACCTGCTAAGCACCTGACTCCAATTAAGGCCCATCTGATGCTATAAAAGGGCTCACTCCAGTCAGGGCAAAGGGAGCCAGAGAAGAGGAGGTGTGTGTGAGGAACTAGGAGCAAGAGGTGTGCAAGAAGCTGAGAGTGAGTAGGCAGACTGCTGGAGGACTGAGAAGTACAAGCATTATCAGACATAAGGAGAAAGGTCCGGTGGTGAGGACAAAGAAGGTGTTGGAGGAGGCCATGGGGAAGTAGCCCAGGGAGTTGTAGCTGTCATGCAACTGTACCAGGAGGCACTCTAGACAGCTGCAGTCCACAGGATCGTGGGCTGGAACCTGGAGTAGAGGGTGGGCCCGGGTTCCGCCCCCAAACTTCCCAACCCCTGATCAAACACAGGAGGTATTGACCTGGACTGTGGCTTCTACCAGAGGGGAAGGTCTCTGGGCTGTTTCCTGACCCACAGGGTGAATCTGTGAGGTGAGCAAATCCGCCAATAAGCACAGGACCCATCAAGGTAGAGGAAGAACTTTGTCACAACGCATACAAAAAATGGGAAATGACAAGTAGGAAGGAGTACTGCGGAAAGAGATCTGCGGATTATAGTAGATCACAAGCTAAACACGAGTCAGTTTAACACTGTTGCAAAATAAAGCCAACATCATTGTAGGATGTATTAGCAGGAGTGTTGTAAGCAAGACACTGGAAGTAATTCTTCTGCTCTAATTCATGCTAAGTCCTCAATGGGAATAATGTGTCCACCTCTGGGCACCACATTTCAGGAAGATGTGGGACAAATTGGAGAATCGCCATCATTGTCTAGCCTAGCAGTTGTCAAACTTTAGCTACCCAAGGACCCTCATTTTGATTTAAAAAATTTTCATGCTCAGCCCCTGCCCCTAGTCCACTCCTTCTAAGGTCCCACCCCTACCCTACCTCTTCCTGTCCCCGCTCCACCCCTGCCCCTCTTCTTCTCACCCCTGAGCAAGCCCTATCCCCGCTCCTCCCCGTCCCTCCTAGTACCTCCCTGTACACTGTGGAACAGCTGTTCAGCCATTTGCAGGAGACGGAGGAGTTGATCAGCAGGGCCAGTGGCCCTGGACATGACTTGTGGACCCTCTGGAGTACCCTCATGGACCCCCAGGGGTCCACTGACCCCAATTTGAGAAACCCTGGTCTAACTTGTTCTTAAAGACCTCCAAACATCTTTCAGGGATGGTCTAATTATTACTTAGTCCTGCCTTGAGTGATGGGGACTGGACTAGATGACCTATTGAGGTCCGTTCCAGTCCTGCACTTCTATGATTCTATGAAGTGGCTCAAAACAACGACTTGATATTAACCAGTCCTACTACTATACACATTAGAACAAAAAAAAAAAGCAGTTCTGTATTTGAGTTGAGTATTTTTTCTACTTGCTTGCAGTAGAGAGAACACAGCATGGCTAACATTCAGCTAGAATATGCAGTTCGGGGGGGGAAAAAAGGACTTCAGTTTCTGCTGAAGACATTGGTAAAGCCTGGACCTGGTTTTGTCCGTACAACTGGAAAGAGTTTACTCCCAGACTCAACATAAAATGTTAAACAATCGAATTAGACACCCAGTGGCAGATTAATGTCAGATCCTTTGCACGCCAGGATCCAGGCCCAGCACACTGTAGAAGGCCTCCTGACTTCCCTTTCATGTGAGTACTGGGTACAGTCAGCAGTAGTCCAGATGCCTACTTTAGCTGCCAGACCATTACCACACATTATCCATTAAGACAACCTGCTGCTAGATTTCTGGTTAGAGGGGAATGGAGGAAGAAAGCCCCCTTCACCCTAGAGGATGATCCCATCTCAGATTTTCAGACTTTCAAACATACTGCAGGGCTTCCAATGCATCCATCTGCCTGGACCATACATTTAGTGTGCATAGCCATCTAGCCAAGTGATGGCATCTTCAGTGGAGTGATGCAGCTCTTCTAGGCCACCGCTGAAACTAGTCAGCAGGCATTTATTGACAGTGGGTGTCACTGTCTGTGTTGCATCACAATTGAACTGAATCAGAACATAACTGAAGAGTACTGTCTAAGGTAACAGGACGCAAGAGATGGAGCAGCAGGGGGAAGGAGGACACTGTAGATGGTAAAGGAATGAAAGTGAGACTCCCTCATAGTCTGTGTATTTGATGTAGATGTTCCTGGAGGAAATCAAATTTGCCACTCAAATGAACTTTTAAGTTACAGGTGGGGCTAGTAGTTCTGCCTATTGTTAAGTTGCCTAATACTTTCCATTATAAAGATGTTGCTTTCAGTTTGTCAACTGTCTGGGCAGAAGTTTTCCACAAAAATAGTTCAGTTTTTCAAAGAACACGACTAGAGACTATACTGAACAAATCACCTAAATCAAACTTTTAAAAAGTGGCCATTAACTGCATCTCTCTTTTCTTCTGGGTGCTCAACTTAAGACATCTGGAGACTGATTTACAGAAATGCTGAGGACTTAACTGTAGATCAAGTCTATAGAAAATGTGCTTTAAACATATACAATGCAAAAATAATGTGAAATACTCAAATCAGATCCTACATTATTCTAATTTTGGGTGACTAACTTGAGATTCTCTGGCAATTTGGGGCACAATCTTGAGGCAGGGGGAAATCTATATTAGGAATAATGTCACTACCCCATCCCATGGGAGCCTTGTGAAAATAGTTTAATTAGTGTTTGCAAACCAGCCATCTGCTATGGTGATGAGTGTCATAGAAAAGCCATGAGAAAATATCTAATTCTGTAATCAGTGCAGGGTTTAGATAATGTGCAGCAAAATGACCTGGAACCACATGCTGAACAAGGATAAAAAAATACTGAATAGCTTACCCGTTCAGGGAGCGTCATCCATCCTGACACTGAATGAAAAAAACAGTATGTGATCACTTAAATAAAGACTCTCTTAATACATATGGACAAGAGGGCCAAATTAAGGTTGTATAGGACACCAAAATCTAGTATTTCTTGAGTGTTTAAAATAACTAGAAGGTTGCGAAGTCAATGTAATTTTTCTGCAATACATATTTAGGCTTCATCGTCAATTCAGGAACCTTTATAAGTAATCAATTTGACTAATATGGATAAACGATAATCCCTACATTCTCTCTCAGAGAGGTGCACAGTCTTTTAGTTACTGCAAAACCACCAATTTTAGTAGAAGACACTCAGCTAAATTCCAGCTCAGTGCTGAAATTCATGAAAGTTGCATGACAGTTTTATATAGTTTAACTTTTCATTTCACATAGTGTGCCTAGCACACTAAACTCCAACACACACATGCATTAATGCCCTCCCTTACCTCCTCCCACAATAGCAAAACAAAACAAGTTCCACCTCCTTAACACTAGCAGTTCTAGATATGTTCAATACAGTTTGAGTGATTGTAGCTTTCTAAACATTACATTTAACTCTTCTAATACATGAAGAGTGAGACCAAAGCAAATTTGTTTTTAACCAAATCTATTTCTAAATCCATAAAGGGGGAGGGACTTTTAGAATACCTAGTCTTATTTGCAGCAGCCTTTATACCTGTTTAATGTGGCTGTCTGCTTAACTAAACAAATGCTGCAAGTCTGTTTTTAGAAGCTAGATAATTTTAGAAGTATAGAAATTTTTAAAGAGGATAATAAAACCAAAGCAGCATTGCAATAACTCTGCAGCTAACGTTTTCACTAGTAACCATAATACTACCGTCATTTTACACTTCAATTCTGTGTCAAATACACTCAAACATTGACCTACAAAGGCATGAAGCCTCTCTTACCAAATAAACCACATTTAATCAGGCCTTTTGCTTTACTTTCTAGTATAAGATAATTTGTCAATTTGTTACGAGTATATCTTTTAACAAGCTGCTCCAGGTTTCTATGGATAACTTACCTTTTAAGAGTATTGTAATTTTTTCTAGGTACTCGTTTTCAGTGCTGCTCCATTACACAGCACGGAACTATGACCACATTGTTTAATTTTGTAATCTACTTCGCACTATAATTTTTGTTACAGACGAAGAACCAACCTCTATCAATTCCATACCCAGATAATCCTATGTTACTGAGTGACTGCTCTCCAGTTGTCAGTCCTTTCAAACAGCTGACAGAACTGTACAATCTGGACAACAGAGAAGCAAAAACTGGACATGCTAGAATTGTTAAGAGGAGCTTCTGGAATCTGCTGTGAAGTGTATCCTTCTCGCTTTAGCTTAATTCCAGGAAGCTACTCAACACTCAAAAATAGGGCCCTAGCAAAATGATCATGTGGTTACTGATTTCAAAATTCCACTGTAAATATACAAAGTGAGCACAGACTAAAGCCTATGTCAACATAAACCTGAGATTTGTACTTATCCAGTTAGAAATGAAAGGACGAGTTATAGATTACACTTTCCTTAAATTTAGATAAGAACTAGAACATGTTCTAGAAAATAATTTAGAGTCTCCATTGGAGTCTTGGTCACGACACACACAGAATAATTAAAAATAGGGACTTCTACACTTAAGTGTTTTGGGTACTGTCCTCTCATCTATTTAACCAAAGTTAGCACACAATGTGAACCAACATTGAGTTATACGTCATTTATGATGGAAAGCTTACATTAAGAGTTTAAAAGCTTAATTACTTTTTGCATAGTAAGTCAAAAAAGCTTACTTTTCACTGTTAAGAGGGCCAAATATTCCCATCCATGTCAGTAAGGCGAGAGGAGCTCACATCCACAGATCCAGTCTGGAGCAGGTGCTGGCTCAGCAGCATGCTTTCCACTTAAGACCCATGGTAGCTCCACAGAAATTTTGCCCCTTTGGGTTGGGCAAAAGCAACTATAGGCCACAATTCTAAACTCTACTCAAGTATGAAGGAAGTGGGAGGAGACAGGAAGGTATGTCACTGATCAACCATAAGCAAAGAATGCCAAATGGGAAGCCTGGTTAGAGCAGGCAGCGATGCAAAAGAAACACTCAAGTCTCCCAGAAATGTTGAGAAGCCTGCGGCAGATTATATAAGTGCTACAATTTTAGAGGAAGACACCAGCTCCATCTGTCACAGGGACTGATGCTGCAGAGCAGCTGCTGCTGACATGTGGTGAGGAACTGCAGTCACAGGAGGAAAGCAGTGAATGACTGAGTTGGAATCTCCTATTTCTGCTTGGGCAAGCCCATTTCCTTGTTTCCTCTTTCTCCACCTTTCATAAAACATCCCACTAGAAGTATGCAACATTGCTAAACTTTAGAACTGCATGTGGTGCAAGTTTCAACAAGAGCAAGCTTCCAAGAAAGTGCATTTATAGAATCTAGGACTGTATACAGTGTGCACACTTTTCCTTCTCATGAACAACACCCAACACGGGGGCTAACATATTCATTTGCTGTTACAATACATGCTGATGGACATGATCTCTAAGGAATCATTCGGCCTGTATTATGCAGGTGACCAGACTAGCTGATCACAATGGTTTCTTCTGACTTTAGAACAGGGCTGGGCAAACTATGGCCCAGGGGCTGCATCCAGCCCTTCAGATGTTTTCATCTGGCCCTCGAACTCCCGCTGGGGAGTGGGGTCCAGGGCTTGCCCCACTCTGGCACTCCAGCCGGGGCACCCCTTGAAGCAGCAGCATGGCTCCCATCCGACTCTTAAGCGTAGGGAAGCTGCCCCCACCCCAAGCACCTCCCCTGCAGTTCCCATTGGCTGGGAACTGCAGCCAAACAGGATCTGCAGGGGCAGCACACGCAGAAGGAGCAGCGTGCAGAGCTGCCTGGCCATACCTCCATGTAGGAGCTGCAGGCGGGACATGCTGCTGCTTTTGGGAGCTGCTTGAAGTAAGTGCTAGCTGGAGCCTGCACCCCTGACCCGCTCCAACACCCCTACCCAAGCCCTGATTCTTCCCCCTCCCCCGCCCTTCAAACCCCTCGGTCCCACCCCAGAGCACCCTCCTGCACCCCCAGCCCCACCCCAGAGCCCTCACCCCCTCCTGCATCCCAACTCCCAATTTCGTGAGCATTCATGGCCCGTCATACAATTTCCATACCCTGATGTGACCCTCAGGGCAAAAAGTTTGCCCACTCCAGCTTTACAATCTGACTTGGCTTTACTGGATCTCCTGGTGAGTTTCTTTCTGCACAAGGGGTCACTTTTACAATCATCTTTATTGAACTTATGCCTATTTAAGGGCATGTCTATGCTACAAAATTAAGTTGACTTAAGTTAGGTCCACCTACAGTAACCACAGTAGGTAAATCAGATCTTTGTGTCCACACTACGCTCCTTCTGTCTGCAGTGCGGGTCCTCACCAAAAGCACTTGCACCGATTTTAGTGGGGCCTTGTGGGGCACTGACAACCGCAGCCCCACTGCCCTGGGCCAACAGCCGAAGTCTCAAGGCTGAGAGGGCTCCATCTGTCAAAGGCAGCAACAGGCAATATAAGCAACACAGTGTCTACACAGACACTGCGTCAACCTAACTACATCAACCTAAATGCTACTCCTCTCACGGACGTGAAGTTATTAGGTCGGTGTGGCGGGCGAGTTAAATCGGTGGGCGGAACATTGCAGTGTAGACATTTACCCAGTTCGGCTGACATAAGCTCCCCTACGTTGACCTAACTCTGTAAAGTAGACCAGGCTTAAGTCAGGTATGCTATCTTGTGGGAACAGCCACAACAATCATGTTTGCCCTTCTTATTTCCAAGAATTAATTAACTAGAATAACTATACCAAGAAAGTCAAAATCAGAAACACAGAGCTGGAAGGGACCCTGAAAAGTCATCAAGGCCAGCCCCTTGTGCTGAAGCAGGACCTAAGTAAAACTAGACCAGTGGTCCCCAACGCAGTGCCGGCGGGTGCCATGGCACCCACCAGGGCATTTATGTGCACTCACCTACTGACAAGGGAGCGCCCTGCCAACAAGGAGCGCAACTGCCAGATAAACATATCAGCGGCAACGCTTCTTGATGATGCTGCTTCTCGGTGGCATTTCGGCGGCTGGTCATCTGACGCCCACCACACTGAAAGTTTGGGGACCACTGAACTAGACCTTCCCTCATCGGCATTCATCCATCCGTTCTTAAAAACTTCTAGTGATGGAGATTGCACAAGCTCTCTTGGAAGCCTATTCCAGAGTTTAACTACTCTTACAGTTGGAAAGCTTTTCCTAATATCTAACCTAAACCTCCCTTGCTGCAGATTAAGCCTCTTACTTCTTGGCCTACCTTCAGTATATATAGAGAACACCTGATCACAGTCTCTTTTATAACAGCCCCTAATATGTTTGAATACTTATCAGATCCTTCCTCAATCTTTTTTCCCCTCAGGACTAAACATGCCACTTTTTTTTTAAACCTTTTCTCATAGATAAGGTTTCTAAGCCTTTTATCATTTTTGTTGCTCTAGTCTGAGCTCTCTCCAGTCTGCGCACATCTTTCTTGGTGTATGGTGCCCAAAAGTGGACACAGTACTCCAACTGAGGCCTCAGCAGTGCTGAGTATAGCAGAACAATCACCTGGCTATACAAACTCCTGCTAATACACCCCAGAATTATATTAGCCTTATTCACAGCTGCATCATGTTGACTCATTCAGACATGGCATATAGATTGACTGACATGCTTTCAAAATTTCAGATTTTAGAGTGCCCATATGCCTGTACAAGGCACTTAAGATAAAACACCTAAAAGACAAGTCTCAATGCCCCAACTTACAATATAAGTGATGGACTAGACAGACAAGAGGATAGGGCAAGAAAGGGCACAGGTTATGGAGATTTTACGTGATGACCCAGTTTAAGTTTTCATTCATCTTGGCGGTACCTTTCTTTTTTGTAAACGCTCATTTAATGCAGGCAATACTAGAGAAGTGAGACTTCTAGCAATAATTTGAATTAGGTGAGGGTGAAGAGTTGGGGGCTTGAATAGATTCTGAAAGAGTGGTGTTCCAAGCACTAGAACAACATACGAGGAAGTATGGAGACATCAGAGACATAAGGGTGCTTACAGTAAGTCAGCAAATTAACAGCGGTCATCTAGAAAGGAAGTAGTTGTAGCTGACTTTTAGAAAGTTATAATTCAGAACAATCAAATTGTGCACACAGCTAGTATATGTAACTGTGTGAACTTGTTATCCTCATCTTTTCTCCTTCCCTGCTACTATTTGCCACTTATCTATCCACCTGTGGTACTTATCTGGCTCCCATCACTGTAGTATCTGAGCATGACAATCTTTAATGTATTAACTAACGTACTTGTTGCATCCTGTCTTAGGCTGCAAACATCCAAGGGTAAGGGAGTATATGTACCCACATTTTATCTCAGCACCTAGCACGGTAAGGTCCTGACAACTGGAGGTTGAGTATTCCTGCAATGGCTGCTCCCTCTCCTCCTCACAAAAGAGAGACAAGAGCAGCAAAGGAGGTAGCGAAGCTAGTGTTGTTAATGGAGCAGAGATCAAGGGACAAAACAGAAGTGACCAGGTTGGACATTAGGAATGGATTTACACTGACAACCCAAAATAGCTTACATAACACAGCAAGGTGTGATTGGATAATCACAACTGGTGTCCTGCTAGCCAAGGTCCCTGAGGATTTTACAGTTCAACTCAGGTTTCTATTAACAATTGGGCTGGGTCATTTTATGAGGTGAAACAAGAAGGATTAAATATATTATACTAAATGATAAGATATGACTCTAGATTTACGGACAGAACGAGACAAAGAAAAGCATTTTCTTTTTATTTTAGCCAAACGGTATGAGAGATTAAATAGGAGCTATGCATGTCTGAAATAGTTTAAAGAGGACTATTCCCACATACTGCCTTGACTCTTTGTTGCTTTCAAAAAAAAATCTAAGCTCCTGTACAGTGAAGTTATCTACTGGAGCTAGAATCCAAAAGGAAATAGCTCCTCAAAAGGGGGAACAGATAATGTTAAGTGATTTTAGAGCAGGACATATTTTTGGTCCCCAAATGCTGACAGATGCTTCAGTTAACTTTTAATAGTAATAGAGGGACTTATCTGAACACAGTGACAAGATTTTCCTAAAATTACAAATGAGGACAATCCACCTGCCAAACAATGTTTTTAATACAGACAGGATTCTAAAGAGCACTAAATGAAATAAATGGAGAAACAATAGCCTTGGTAAAGCACAAGACTGGGAGTTCAGTTCTATTTTATAACTTCTCTGCACTAGTTTCAGTATCTATAGACACAGGAGAATTCAGACTTTTACAGGAATGTTACAAAGCTAAACTAGTGTTTGTAAGGTACTAAGGTCCTTGGATAGAAGGAGCTACTCAAGTGACAAGTTTTACTTTCATCTAAAAATAAGAGGTGAAGAGTGGAAAAGCTGAGCAATAAAAATAATTAATTATGCTAAGAGACTTTCTACACTAAAAAGACCCCCAGTCACAAGTCATTCTTTGTAAAGCAACGGTAATCAGTTTTCTATGTACAGAAAATGAACAGTTTTTCACTTACTGCTACTTATTAGTTTCGGTATGTCATTCTGGGAAAGAAGCAACTCAGTCAGGATTTATATTTTTACCTGCTATAACTGCATGGTGTGATGTCTCTGGGACTGCTTATAGCAATAAACAAGTAGTACTCTTAGAATCTAACATCTATCACTAGAGTCACTTGCAGGAGAGTAATGAGGTAGCATGGCTTTTAGAAAAAAAAACCTATATCTTTCAAAAAGGTTGTCCCCAAACTTGTGTCATTTGTGCGTATGACTCCACTTTCAGCTGTGAACCCTGCAAGTATGTACCCTTAGTGTATAAAAAGTGTTGCAGCAGCTACATTTCAGCTAAGATTTTTGGGTGAAAGGTTTCAGCGGGAAGAAGGGGAGGGTTGTCATTTAAGCTAAGGCAGAACAGAACAGTTCAAAATTTGAACTGAACCAAACATGATCAAAAGTTACTAAATTTAGAAACTGCAGGAAAAAAAGTTTAACTAATTAAATTTGAACTTTTTAACTGTGGTTCCACCGAAGCAAAATACAGCTGGACTGACAAACTAAATAAAAAATCAGATTCAATGTAATGCCTATTACCAGCTTTCCTTACTTGATAGAGAAGGAATAGTTTTTTTCCAACTGTTTTCTAAGTCACCTACCTACTCAAGATGCAAAACTATTGCATGTGATCAGATATATAATGCCATAGACACAGGACCGGCGCTAGGGGTTTGAGCGCCCTACGCGGACAGCAATTTCGCCGCCCCGCACGCTGGTTCCGCGGCTCCGGTGGAGCTGCCGCAGTGGTGCCTGTGGAGGGTCCGGTGCTCTGCGGCTCCACTGGAGCTGCCGCAGTCGTGCCTGCGGCAGCTCCACCGGAGCCACATGAGGAGCCGACTCTCCGCAGGCACCACTGCGGCAGCTCCACCGGAGCCGCGGAACAGCAGACCCTCCGCAGGCACCACTGCGACAGCTCCACCGGAGCCACTTGCTGCCCCCTCCGGCGAAACGGCGCCCACCAATTATTCTAGCGCCCTAGGCGATTGCCTAGGCTGCCTAAATGGTAGCGCCGGCCCTGCATAGACAGAAACTGCATATAAGTTGCAGTGATTCACATGAAAATCCACTGTCAGGAGAATTTAGATTATTCAGAATGATGAAATGCTAGTATGTGGATTTGGTAGAGAATCAAAGTTTCCACCACCAAAATAAATACATGTAACTGATATGGGGAGGGGAGGGCAGCAGCAGTGTTTTTCCTCATACATAAGGCCATACATTTTAATATGTCACACAATTCACTGAAGTGCATTAAAACATTTGACTGGGCCAAACTGGGATTCATTCTTTTGATCACACCCAAGATCTTATGGTAGAGCAGCATATATCAGAAACACTGCCTCACGAGAGAGTATAGTAATAACAAACCATAGGTATGTCAAACACACAACACACACACAAACCACCTGCAACCCCACAGCAACAAACCTCAGAACCTGGGTGTACAGATTTGGGTTCATACTACGTAGCTAAAAATAGCAGTGTACATGTTTGCAGTCCTGCTGGAGATTGGGCTCTGAAGCTAAGCAAGAGGGGTGGGTGTCTGAGCCCAAAGGGGAACATGTACATTGCTATTTTTACTGCTCTAGTGCAGTGATTCTCAAGCAGGGGTATGCAAAGGTTTCCTGGGGATACATCAACTCACCTCGATATTTGCCTATTTTTCCCAACAGGCTGCATAAAAACTCTAGGGAAGTCAATACAAACTAAGATTTCATACAATGACTTACGCACACTGCTCTACATACTATCCACTGCCATGTAAGTGCAACATTTATATTCTAATCAATTTGTTTTATATGGTAAAAGTGAGAAAGTAATTTTTCAGTAACAAGGTGCTGTGATACTTTTGCATTCTTATGTCTGATTTTATAAGAAAGTAGTTTTTAAGTGAGGTGAAACCTGGGGGTATGCAAGACAAATCAGACTCCTGAAAGACGTACAGTAGTCTGGAAAGGTTGAGAGCCATTGCTCTAGCATGAGCCGGAGTCTGTAGTCCCAGATGGTTTATTTTTATTTTTTTGCACTGTAGACATACCCCCATAAGGCCCCCCGATTCCTGCAGCTGAAGGGTCTGCCAATGAACATGCACCCCAGAGCTCACTGTAGGATTGGGGCCCTAGTTATTAAAACCCAGAAAAATGGGGTCTTATGTAAACAATTTATTGTAACACATAGGCCTTGGCTACACTGGAGAGTTGCAGCGCTGGTAGTGGCTTTACAGTGCTGCAACTTACTCCCCGTCCACACTGGCAAGGCATATACAGCGCTGAATCTCCCTGGCTACAGTGCTGGTTGTACTCCACATGGACGAGAGGAATAAAGAGAACAGCACTGGTGCTGCAGCGCTGGAGTGCCAGTGTAAACAGTGATTAATCTTACTACACTGTAACTGACCTCCGGAACCTTCCCATAATGCTTTTAACTAAAGAACTCTCTTTGTTTTGTTATGATGCCTCTCTTTGTTCTGTTGTGAACTCGGGGAGCTGCTTATCCGAAAAACAAACACAGCTACTGTGTGCTGGAGCAGAGGCAGGCAGGGAATGTCCACAGCTAACGTTTGCTTAAGGAGAGAAACAGGGGCGGGGGGGGGTTGTGTGTCCCTCGGAGCAGCTGCTTATCTGGTCCGAAGGCTATTTGCATTTAAGAGTGAATGAGAGAGGGGTGGGGGAAGTGGTCGGAATTTGCAAAGCAGGGAGCTGACACAGCGTCGGTTCCAAAAATCCACTCACTCTCTCCCCCCTAGGCTCCCTGTCACACTCCACCCCACCTCCCTCTTTTGAAAAGCATGTTGCAGCCACTTGAATGCTGGGATAGCTGCCCATAATGCACCACTCCCAACATCGCTGCAAATACTGCAAATGTGGCCACACTGCAGCGCTGGCAGCTGGCAGTGTGGCCACAGTGCAGCGCTTTTCCTACACAGCTGTACGAAGACAGCTTTAACTCCCAGCGCTGTACAGCTGCAAGTGTAGCCAAACCCTATAATGTTTAAGTGAACAGAAACTCACATAAAACATGTCATTCAAAGCAAATCTGAAGATTTTATCCTATCCGCTAAGCATAGGGAAGCCCACTGTCATTTTGGACTGTTGATTTTACCACAAAAAGTTATTTAGAAGCTGGATATTAAGTCTAGCTACAAGCATAATAGAAACTCTGCAGGTAAAAATAAGATTTCACAGAAAAAAAAAGTTACCTTTACAAGTTAGAAAGGTGTTCCAGGTAGGAAGAGTCTAGATTTTGTTTAAAGCGCATTCATCCGAAAAGGTGTTGAACTATAAAACTGTGATAACAGCCCAAGTCATCCACTTCAGTAGAATGATGCAACTTTAGGACAGAATTATAAAAATGATCTATTACTATGACATTGCTTTACAAAAAAAAAGTTCGACTATACTAAGAGACAAATTTAAGACTACTTTCTTAAGCTGACATTTTAGATATTCAGTGCTAACAGGACAACTATAAACAACTGAAAAACCTGAACTGATAAGAGTCAAAATTAAGTTCATTCAATGCCTTGGGCTCATAAAATATAAATTAGAATTTTAAAGTGTCAGTATAGCATGTTAAACGGTAATTACCCTCCATAATTAAACATGGAACAAAAAACTGACCACCACGTACCAGTTTCGGAGATATTAATTTTGTATCATCTTATCCAACATGCTGCAACAACAAACTCCTCTCTTTCAGAGGATTTCTAACATGACCATAAAGACAACAGGCAGACCAAGTTATAAGTAAATCTTTCTGGATAACGTACATATTTCAAAACTGATATCTACTGAGAGATGGCATTAGGCATCCAGATTTGGATTTTATTAGATTTTTGTTTAATGAAAATATTTTTCACAGTAATTACCCAAATTTCCTCATCTTCAGTATATACAAGGCCACTGGGGAATACAGTGAACTGACCTGAGCCATAAATTTGCAGATAACACACAACATAGTATAATTTTCATCATACCCAGAGAGCACAGAGTGTGGGGTTCATCAGTGCACAACAGAAACTGCAACTTGGATTATAACAAGGTGGCTGAAGCTCAAGTGATGCTAGTAGACTAGGCGAAGGCTTGAGGGTGTAAGTAAAAGGGACTGTTCAACCTCCACTGAGGTCCACAAACTGGGTTGCTCTGATAGTCTCATTTATTCTTGGGAGCAGATCCTCAGCTGATGCAAGTTGTCGTAGCTCCAGTGACTTCAGCTATCTGCCCCCTGGAATCCCATGTACTGTTGGTAGTTGAGTGCTTTTTCAGTCTGTGCCTGGAATGTTTCTTCAAACTTGGACCTAGCCACAGTAGTCTGTCTGTCTGTCTAGAAAATTCAGCACTGGAGTAAATATCAACACTCTATCTAGTTGAAAACATATTCCTTTGTAACCAAGAACTAGCTTTTAAGTTCAAAATCTTCATTTCAACAATCATACTCAATTATTCATAAACCAATATTTTTGTTATTGGCAAGTACATTTAACATAGCAATTAGTTCTAATATTCTAACAACAGAGAACATCTTACTTTCTTAGCATCTGGCTACAGAGAGCTCTGTAAAATGTTTGCTTTTCCACTTCAAAATTTCACCACACAGGACCAGCTCATAAAAAGAGAAGTAATAATTCAGCAGAACACCACCCTTGGTTTGAGACTGCCAATTTAACCCAACTCCTCACAGAAATTGGGTTTTTGAAGATCTGCACCATTCTTCACAAGAAATTAAAATAGGTTTTTAACACTGAGTAGAACATTAAAAAAGCATGACTTTTTCTTGTTTTGTTTAAAAAAAAAAGGCACTAACATGGTTGATACGCCTGAAAGTTAAATCTACTTTAAAAAAAAATCTATTTGTGAAGCTCATGGGGAATATAGCCTTTATAAGAATGCTAATGAGATTTCACATTTTAAATGGTCAGCCCAGCACTCAAGAACAGCTGTGAAGCAGGCAAGTCAGTGTGCACACTCACATAAGAAAGGATTTTAGTTTCAAACTTGAGATTAATAAAAAGATTTCATAATGCAAAAGTGGTTTTTAACAAAAGTTAAAAATATGTAATATCCTTCAAAATTTGATCTCTGGCTGGAAAGACTGTTGGAATTCAAGGTGTATTGATCTTAATTTCTTTACATATAGACCTTAAAGAACTATGTAGAGGATTAGTTATTTGGAAAGAACAGGAGTACTTGTGGCACCTTAGAGACTAACAAGTACTCCTGTTCTTTTTGCAGATACAGACTAACACAGCTGCTACTCTGAAACCTGTCATTATTTGGAAAGAGAGTATCTTTTCCTTAACTATAACTCATTTTCATGCTCCAAGCCACCAGTTTACCAGTCTTAGTTTATTTCATACTTGTATGCAATGAGTGACAGTACAAAATACAAAAGTCTATCAAACCCAAGTGGCCTATATACTAGAAAGCATTTGTTTTTAGCATAAGCTAGGAACCTAATTGCTTATTCTGTAAAAAGTTATCAGTTTTATAGACTATAAAAATATATTCTTCTTCCTTCTGTCTCCCTCCAATTCTATGTTCATTCTTTCAGTACCAATTTGTTTGTGGTCCACTTTTAACTTAAAAACACTGTAGTAACTTTTTTTTATATTATTTCAACTTGACTGAACTTAATTTAGTGCCCACAGAACTGAGACATCTAACACACTTGGCTGAATCAGATATAAAAGAAAAAGCCACCATGCAAGCTTCCCATATAGCTCTGTAAAGGCACCTCAATTCTAAATTGCTGCAGCCTCTCTCAATAAACTGCAGCCCTATCTTGAGCAGAAATTATTAATCGTGTTTATTAGTGCAGCAAATTTGCAATATGCGTATAAGAGACTAGGATAATAGGTGAGTATGAGCCATCTGCTGGAAATTGAGGCACACTTGAGAGCTTATAAAGAAGATACGAGGAGACATACGATAAAGGTACAAAGCAGTTATGTAGCGGCTGCAATTAGCATTTTTCCAAAAGGCAGTATGATTAAAAGCTAAATAATTGCAAATGACAAAGCACACACAGACAGGGACCAAGAAAGATTCTCTTCCCTGACGCCATCCCTACAGCTACTATTGCAAATGCACCATTTATAATAAAGCCCAGGGGAGCCTGCCACCATCTGGCCTTCGTGAAGAGAGACTAGACAAGTTGGGTACTTCCCGAAAACGGCTGCCTGCGCCGCCCCCAGCAGCAATGAGCAGCAGCAAAACCAAAGATAACCTTGGGCTTCCTGAACTGTGAAAAGTTCCTCTCCTCCCCTTCCTCCTGCCTGGTTTTCCAGCGATTTCAACCAGGCTAATTACAACTGATCTGAGCGTTTCATCCCTGCCCCGACTGAACATCGCCAGCCAGGTGCCCCCTCCCAGAGATCCTCCCCGCAGCCTGCCAGGTTCCCACCCCCCCAGACCCCTGCAAGCAGCTAGCCAGCCCGACCCCACCCCCCAGTCAGCCAGGTCCTCCCCCCACGTCCCAGCCACCCAGGTCCTCCTAGCCAGGACTCGCCCCCCCATAGATCAGGTTCCCCCGTGGCCCCCCACATCCCCTCAGGTCCCGTCCCCGCCAGCCAGCCCCTCCCTCCCTCCCTCCCTCCCTCCCAGTCCCCCGCCAGGCACCGCACCACCTTTGCTCGGTCGCCCCGCTCCAGCCGATGCCTCACCTGGACGAACAGCGAGCGGGCCGCCCGCTCCTTCGCAGGCTGCTCTGCCCTCCCCAGCCAGCCGGGCTCCCTCAGCGGGGCTGGGACTCGGACTCCTTCCAGGAGGAGGCGAGAGCCACCCCCGCCGGGCCCCGGCCACCTCAGCTCCTCCCCTCCGCGCACGGTGCCACGGCCAGCCCGGAGGGGGGGGGGAGTTGCGCGCGCCGCGCCCGCCGGCAGCAGGCCCTGCTCCCATTGGCCAGCGGCTCTTCAAGCCAGCCCAGCAACCATTTTCTCACTGGCCGGCTTGGTTTGGGGGGTGGGCTCTGCCTAACCAACAGCCGCGACCAATCACAAAGCCGCCGGAGCCAGAGAGGGCGGGGTGGCTACCCCTCTCATCCAATTGGAATGGGCGCAGCCGCAGTTCCGCCGGAGCATGCGCGCCCCTCCTGGTCTTAGAGGGACGGGTCTCCTCCCGCGCAGGCAGCGGTCCTGGGGCAGCGTGGTGCCGTGGGAGGAGTGCACGGCTTAGCCCTGCTGCAGCTGGGCGCCGTGGGCGTAGCAGCCAGCAGCGACGCGGGGCTGAGCAGGACTTCTACCCTCCGGCTGTTGTGCCTCTGACTTAGGTCGGAGTAAGGGATCCCCATGCCTTGGGGTGCCCCGTCCGTTTTCCCGTAAGGATCGGCTGCCCACAAATTAGGCAACCGAGTTGTAACACTGAAACAGGCAAAAGGAAGGACCCAATTTGTAGGCAGCCCCTTAATGGTGGTTTTTGGACCCCTCGCTGGTAAAAGAAAAGCAAAGGCCCTCTTCATAGAGCCCATGTGCAGCTTAGACCTACAGCTCCTCAGCGTCTTCTTCAGCACCAAGCACCTTTTTAACACGTAATAGATAGCACCACATTAATACAGCTGTATAAGATCTAGTTTAATGGACATTCCTTCCACTTACTTTTGGTGCTGCACATCTGTCACAATAAAAAGTCTTTTGCCTCCAAAAAGAGATCCACAATTTTATGAATACTCTCCCTTGTTAAAGGCAAACTGCTGCTACAAACCTAGGGTAGAGTATGACAAATACAGGGCTTGCAAGAAGATATGCTTGAAAAGTTGTTATTCATAGGGCAGTCAAGCGATTAAATCAACTGTGATTAATTGCATGATTAAAAAATCATGATTAATCATGCTATTAAACAATAGACTACCATTTATTTTAGATATTTTTAAATGTTTACTACATTTTCCAATATATTAATTTCAATTACAACACAGACTACAAAGGGTACAGTGCTCACTTTATATTTATTTTTATTAAAAATATTTGCACTGTAAAAAACAATAATTGTATTTTTCAGTTTACCTCATGCAAGTACTGTAGTGCAATCTTTTTATTGTGAAAGTTTAACTTACAAATGTAGAATTATGTACCAAAAAACCCTGCATTCAAAAATAAAATAATGTAAAATTTTAGAGCCTACAAGTCCACTGAGTCCTACTTCTTGGTCAGCCAATCACTCAGATAAACAAGGTTATTTATAGGAGATAGTGCTGCCTACTTCTTGTTTACAATGTCACCTGAAAGTGAGAACAGATGTTCACATGGTACTGTTGTAGCTGGCATTGCAAGATATGTACGTGACGGATGTGCTAAAGATTCATATGTCTCTTCATGCTTCAACCACCATTCTAGAAGACACATGTCCATGCTGTTGATGGGTTCTGCTTGATAATGATCCAGAGCAGTGCGGACTGACACATGTTCATTTTCATCATCTGAGTCAGATGCCCCCAGCAGAAGGTTGATTTTCTTTTTTGGTGGTTTGGGTTCTTTAGTTTAGTGTTGCTCTTTTAAGACTTCTAAAAGCATGCTCTACACCTCGTCCCTCTCAGATTTTGGACGGCACTTCAGATTCTTAAATCTTGGGTCGAGTACTGTAGCTATTTTTAGAAATCTCACTTCCGTACCTTGTTTGTGTTTTGTCAAATCTGCTGTAAAAGTGTTCTTAAAACGAACATGTGCTGGGTCATCATCCAAGACTGCTATAACATGAAATATATGCAGAATGCGGGTAAAACAGACGAGGAGACATACAAGTTTCCCCACAAGGAGTAAAGTCACAAATTTAATTGATGCATTATTGTTTTAATGAGCATCATCAGCATCAAAGCATGTCCTCTGGAATGGTGGCTGAAGCATGGAAGGGGCATACAGATGTTTAGTGTATCTGACATGTAAATACCTTTCCCCACCGGCTACAAAAGTGCCATCCTAACACCTGTTCTCACTTTCAGGTGACATTGTAAATACGAAGCAGGCAGCAGTATCTCCCATCAATTTAAACAAACTTGTTTGTCTTTGCAATTGTCAGAATAAGAAGTAGGACTGAGTGGACTGGTAGGCTTTAAAGTTTTACACTGTTTTGTTTATGTGTGCAGTTATATAACAAAAAATTCTGCATTTGTAAGTTACACTTTCATGATAGAGACTGCACTTCAGTACTTGTATAAGGTGAATTGAAAAATACTATTTCTTTTGTTTATCATTTATAGTGCATGTATTTGTAAAAAAAATAGTAATATTAAGTGAGCACTGTGCACTTTGTATTCTGTGTTGTAATTGAAATCAATATTGAAAATATAAAAAATAAAAATATTTAATAAGTTTCAATTGGTATTCTATTGTTATAAGTACAATTAATTGTGATTTTTTATCACGATTAATTTTTTTGAGTTAATCGCATGAGTTAAGTGCTATTAATTGACAGCCCTATTCGTATTGTAAGTAGTTGGTAGCCAGTTAGGACTTTATTTGTACAGGCTAATGGGCAGAGAAGTACAAAGGCTGCAGTGATATTCTGTCTGAACACCACCCAAAGCTCCTCAACTGCTGTACCAAAATCTCTTTACTGGTGTTAGTGTTACAATTACTGCACCACATGCCAACTTCTGACCTTACCTAAAACACAGCCTTTCATTGATACTCCCTCCCCAACAACACCATCTCTTCCCAAATCAGAAAAGAACAGAATTAGGGGCAGCGAGCCATGACTAAGCATGATCACTGATTTAACGAATAGCAAGGGTGTCAGTAAACAGCCATTAGCAGTCTTCCTTTTTCTGTAAGTGCAGGGGAGTAAGACACCCACATTCTTCTGGGATGAAGCTAGAGTTGGGCAAATATTGCAAAAGTCATTCACATTCACTTGATTTTTTTAAATGAGTTTTCTTTCAACATGCTCACACGTCTTTTATATTTGTTTTCCATGCACATTTGCGTAATCAAGGTATATTGGCACAAATGTTTATGCAAAGCAAACAGAAATACTTTTATGTGCAGTTTTGAAAGATCGATTTGGAGTTCTTTTAAACAATACTATGACTTTACCTTACAACTTACAGCTAAGCAACACTGCTCACATTTAAGATATAAGCCCAGGGACTGATTCAGATCCAAAATACAAGGCTAAAGAAATCTTTAAAAAAAAATTAAACTTTTTAAATCGGTAAGTTTGTAAGCAAACTGGGATTTCTCTGAAAAATAGTTTGCAGGACCCTCTGTTCCAGCAGATTGTTACCCCTGCTGCATCTCTGGATGGGCAACAGTGAGGTGGGGGGCTAGGGCTGTGGCCTGAAAGAAGGGCAGAGGCCAAAGGGGCACAGCAAACCATGACCAAACCAGGTAAAATTCCTTGCTAGAGGCAGAAGAACTGTCCCTCCAGGTTCCTTTCAGCTTCCTCCCTGCCTCAACATGCTGCCTCTGGCTCCTCCTGGGCCACAGCTGTGCTCTGACCTTGCTGCTGGGGGTCACAGAGCACAGAAGGGGAGCAAATGCTGCTGCAAGCAGCATTAATGAATCTTTTTTGACACATTACTTGGGCAGTATTGGAGAGGCACATGCCACTTAGAAAGGCTGTTCAGTGACTCCCCCTCCCCCACAGTCCATCTGCTGCATTGAGTTTATGCAGAGTGACTGGTGGCAGCTTTGAGGGGAAGTAGCTGCATTTCCCATCCATACAGCTTCTCCCTACCACACAGGTGGACATAAATAGAAGAAACTAGCTCTAAGATTCAGAGTGGTAGCCGTGTTAGTCTGTATCAGCAAAAAGAATGAAGAGTACTTGTGGTGCCTTAGAGACTAACACATTTATTTGGGCATAAGCTTTTGTGGGCTAAAACCCACTTCATCGGATGCATGCAGTGGAAAATACATGTTCTCTGTATATATCTATATATCTTCCTACTGTATTTTTTCAATTGCAGTTAATTTTTTTGAGTTAATCGTGTGAGTTAACAGCAATTAGACAGCCCTGATTAGAATCCTTTCATATTCCACCTCCCTGCTGACGGTATCCTTTGTAATAAAAGCCTATGCCTTGCTACTGACGTCACCTATGCAATTCTGCACAGAAATGATGCAGACTGCATCCCGAAGGCACACATGCAACTCTTCTGTTTTCTCACACAATGGCTGGAAAACACAGAGCTCCTTACAGCTCTGTCACGCACCTCAAAGTAAACCGGAGAGCTCACAAATACACCTCTATCCAGCTGAGCTAACTATTGCCGCTGCCAGTCATTGACCACACTGGAGTGTGCCTGCAGATAATGAATGCTTAGACTAGGGTGATGGATTCTTCCTAAAAGTGTGGGGGGGGGGGAAGGGCGGGCATGAGTCCCTGCCCCCTCTATGGCCCCACTCCTGACCCTCATCTTCCCCCGAGGCCCTGATGGGCGAACCCATGTCATCACCTAGGGCAAGTGGAGGGTCCGTGGCTGCCCACATGGCACTTACCCCAAGGTGGCTCCGGCTTATGTTACATCTCAAAGTAATCTGTATGTACTCATATCCCAAACACACCTTTACCAAGCCAGCCCAACTACTGCCTCCGCCATTTAGTTCAGGAAAATCTAATACATTGACTGCACTTGGAGTGTATGCAAATAATTCCCATTGGCCAGTGCAGCTTCTAGGAAACAAGAGGGAAGGTGGCATGGGCAAAGTTCTTTTCCCACGCCTTTTTGTCCTTTAATAGCATTTGATGGAATCCTGCAGTTGAGAGTGAAGGGGTTGTAAAGGAGGTGAAGAGAGTTTATATTTCAGCGACTGCAGAGTAAAAGGTATGTTTTAACAGCGTATGTTGGGTCATTACTGAAAGACAGCAGAGTTAAGGTTACATGGGTAATCATAACTGTATATTTCCTGGTTTTCAAGTTTGAGTTTTGCTCAATTCAGCATTCTGAAAGGGGATGAGCTACCACCAAGCAATCTTAACTCTGCATTCATATAGCTTTCCTCCCCATTGAATAACTTGCCAAGTGTTAAACCACTGTAAAAGTTAGATGGCCAAAACCAAGCCAGTCTTCTAGGTAATCTCTCAGTGTGGACACTGTACAGACAGTTTTACTCATAACCCTTAAGAGCGGTAAGGTATCACCTCAAATAAGTTATTGTCTAGTGTCTGCTACCAGCTAATACCTCAATAAGAACAGCAAGGGCAGGCCTGTAATTTGAGATACATAGGATAAGTAGTCTAATATAGCTGACTGGTTTACAGGGTGGAAAGTTTTTTACCTAAGGATACGTCTTCTCTAGAGTAAATGAGTTCTGATATTTCCCCAAAGGTTGAGGCAAATCTATGCATGCTCTGACAAAGATCTATGAAAACTCATTAACACAATACTGTCTAATGGATACATAATCACAAAGCAAAGGTCTGATGAATGTAATTTATAATACAATAACTGCTAAAACTGCCACTCTGGTAGAGGCTAGTGTGGAAGGCAGATTTCAGAGTTAGTTATATAACTATTTGCTGCAGGTCAGAAACAATGACAAAAAGTGTTGAAGATAATAGGGTATATAAAAGAAGTGGGGTCCAAACTTTGTTTAAAAGCCTTAAAAATGAGTCAAACAGTTGTATATATAGCTCTCGCATGTCTGAGGCAGATCACCAATATTCACGGCATCTCTCACTAGTGGATAATTGTATATGCTTTGTAAAATCTCACATTTCTGAGCTCACATTTAAAGTTGATTTTTCTTGAGAAGTGCCCTTACAGATTTATACATAGATTTCCCTACACGCCCCCTGAATTTCCCCAACACCAACCCACCCCCCTACACACACTTTTGTAAACTAATTACATGCAGTGTTGCCAATTTAGTGATTGTTTGGAAATTTGAATTGAAATATTAATACACACTTTAAAAGCATATACAGTGTATGATAAAATATGTGTATCTGAAAAGGTATAACCGATTTGAAAAGTATAGACTAGCTTCCTTATACAGCTGTGGTTTTATGATAGTGTGAGTGCATTCATTTCGGTGATGTCAGCCAACCTAATAATTTCAAATTATGATTTGTAAGCAAAGTCTAAATGAGCTCTCCCTGACAGCTAGTGATGAGCTAGGGGCTGGAGAGAAAGGCTTCAGGACCAGATTGTATTTACATTGACACCTAATCTAACTAGATATCCAGCAAACAGAGCTGCATTGCTGAAGTGATATATTTTGGCTAGGGTTGGGTTACAAATCACTTGAATGCGAGATGGGAGACAGGGGGAAATGAAATTTTATTCTTATTGTAAGAGTAAAGGGCAGTAGAACTGTACTTAGCCTGTGCTGACTGAGGGCCTCGAGAGAGAGTGTATTTTGCTGGAAGGATTTTAATTTGTATTTGTGCTGGGGGGAAGGCTTCTCTCTAGTGTCTATAAGCTGAAAGACCCTGTAACTTTACCATCTAAATTACAGATAAAACTTTTACTTTTTCCTTTCTTTTATTAAAAACTTTTCTTTTTTAAGACCTGATTTTTCCCCCCTTGTTGAGGCTCAAGGGAATTGAGTCTGTACTCACCAGGGAATTGGTGGGAGACAGGGAGAGAAAGAAGACGGGGGAAGGTGCATTTCCCTTTGTTTTAAGATTCAAGGAGTTTGAATCACAGGGATCTTCCAGGATAACCCAGGGAGGGAAAGCCTGGGAGAGGCAACGGTGGGGGAAAGGGTTTACTTTCCTGGTGTAAGATCCAGGGGGTCTGGGTCTTGGGGTGCTCTGGGAAGGTTTTGGGGGGACTAGAGTGTACAAGGCACTGCAAGTCCTGGTTGGTGGCAGCACTACAAGATCTAAGCTGGTAATTAAGCTTAGGGGGGGATTCATGCTGGTACCCCATCTTTTGAACGCTAAAGTTCAGAGTAGGGGTTATACCATGATAGCGCCCCCCCCCCCCCCGGAGCACTGCTTTACCACATTATAGCCGAATTCATGTTATATCGGGTCATGTTATATCGAGGTAGAAGTGTATTTGACTTGCTCCTCTCTACTGTTTAAAGACAGAGCTGATTAGGCTCCATAGATAGACCTGATTATCAGGTCACTTAAAACAAAAGACTAAGTGCTCAGACCTGCTGTGGGACAGTGTTTCTGTGGAAGAGATGGCCCAGTCTGTACTAGCAGCGAGGTTTCCCCACTGAGAGCTCAGCTGAAATCACAGAGCTGGGCAGAATCTCGAGACCAATTATCAGAGGTCACAGTAGCAGGTGGCAGCAGAAGGAGATGGTGCAGGGCCACTGGCAACCGAGCAATAGAGTGAACAGTGGCCAGAGCAAACAGTGAGCAGTTGCAGGAACGAGCAAGGTGCCTTCCTTCCCCCCATGTGGGAGGTGAACTCATGTGACAGCACCTCTGAACTGTGAGTCTCCAATGACCAAGGACAACAACAGTGAGTGTTAATGAGGCTGTTAAGAAGGCTGGAGACACAACACAGTTCATGCGAACAAACATGGCTGTGGCATCATACTTTCTATTTAAGCAAGAGAGAGCACACATGACAATGCATTTAACATTGGCCTCCAGTTTGTAACTTTTTCATCCTGAAGTTGAACACTGGTTCCGAACAAGACCAGCAAATGCTCACTATCTTTCTGCAAGAAACTCAACTGACCGGCTAGAAGCCTGTGGTACAACGGAGAAAGCCTCAGTTGAAAAAGTGAAGAACTCTCTCACCACATTCAAAAAATTTGGATACATGGCTGATCAATGTACCAATGCAAATGGGCATCAAGTATTAAGTCATTGCGTATGTTATCTTGATGTCAGTGATAGGCCAGTAGATGCATTTCTAGATGTTCAAGTTATAGAAGACACATCAGCTGCATCTGTGACAACCCACATCTTAGAATAGTTAAATGCTTGTCAATTGGACCCCCCAAAGAGATGGCTGCTTGTGCATTTGATGGAACTGCATACTTTTCTGGAAGACATAGTGGAGTACAAGCTTTGCTCAGAGAAAAGTGTAACCCTAATCTCTCCTATACACACTGCAGAGGCCATCTACTCCAACTAAGGTTAGTACGAGCAGCAGACTCTTCAAAAGATATTAAAAAAGGCTATAAATTTAATGTCTTCATTATATTATTTTTTCAGCAAGAGTCCAAAAAGACTGAATATCTTGGAAAATATAGAAGATACACTGGTACTGAAGTTCAAATTTGTCCATCCTGGGAAAGCCCTCTGGTTTTCTCATAAGTGATCCTTGGCTGTTGTCTTAAAATTACTCCAGCCATTATTACTGGCTTTGGAAAATATCTACCAAGATGGGATGGATCTAAGCAGTGAGGCTGGTGGATGACTTTTGCCACTACGTTCAGGGAAGACAATTGCCATTCTCTCTTGTAAGTCTACTGTTGAAACCAGTTGAGTCATTAAACAATGCCATCAAGGCATCTGCTGCAATAGTAGATCTTTGTCCAGAAAATAAAATTTGCATCAGAGAGATATCCACTGAAAAAGTACTGGAAGAAGCAAAGACTTCTGTCCAGAAGTTGACTAATGAAGGCATTTATATTGAATCCTTAAGTGAAAAGGACAAGAAGTGTTTGTTAAGACAACCGAAAAAGTACACAGGCTTGATTCTTAAAAATCTATAACAGTGACTTCTAGATTTTACTCAAACTCTACATAGCTTTTACAGATCCCTGTCCTATAAAACACTGACAGTTGAGCGGAGTGAGGCACTGCCAGCAATGGGCCTGCTATGTGCTCAAGATATAATAGAGAATTTGAACATAGAGTGGAATATCATACAAGGAATTAATGAAGATTTGACTTCAACTTCTTTTTTATCATCACTAGTGGCTCGACCCGATCTTTGTGCTAAGCTTCCTAGGATGAAAGAAGTAAGAATTCATCTCTTGCTACTCCCAATCATAACAGCTACAGTTGAGCATTCTTTTGCCTCATTGAATAGAATTTTGTGTTCTGAAAGAAGTTGCCTTTTGCCTGATCACGTGAATGAACTAATGAGCATATCAATTGAAGGAATGGAAGTATCGGACACACGAGAAGCCACCAAAGATGAATGCACTGCATTTAATAGGTTCATTAACAGAGTTGTGCAAAATTATAAGAAGAAACCAAGAAGGATGTAGATGTAGTGCTTCATAGAAGGCTTGAGTAGCCAACTTTAATATCTGATGGTTTTAAAACATGAGTTAAATCTAATAAAATGGTCATGAAACATTTTTCAGTTTTTACTATGGTGCCATACGGCCCCCTTTCACCCTCACAGTCTCACCCCTTATCAGCCCTGACCTCTTCCCCCCCACCCTAAATTCGAACACCCCTCCCCTAATTTCAATTCCTGGGGAAAACACTGGCTCTATACTTTCTCACAGAGGAGAGGTCAGCTTCTAATTTTCCCTATTTTATCTCAGATCCCACAGCATGAAGTACTCAAGGATTAAATGTTGTCTTTCTGTTTGACTACACCCAGTGCAATTTGAACAGAATACCATCTTAACTGCACTTCTACCCTTGCAATAAATATCATGGGAACCTAAATGACCAAAAGTGATCAGGACCTCAATTTAATATCTCAGCTGAAAGACAGTACCTCCAGCAGCCTTTATGGACCTTTGCATTAGAATAGCATTGATTCAAAGATAAGTAGAAAGAATGCCTTCTACTGGATCAATGCCACTTCCTGTAACACCTATGTAGTCCCTGGAGGTCTCCCATACAACTACCAAATTAGATCCAAAACCACCCAGGGTGGTATATATACAGTATTAAATAGAACTTAAATCTATTTTGTGATAAGGTTCATGGCCGTATAAAAAAAGTGCTTTTTCTTTTGTTTAAACATTATAATGTAATTTATGTCTAAAAGTGTAGGGTTTTTTTCTGCAAGTTAGCTTTAAAAAAAAACAGCTTACTATAGAAAATAACCAATAGTTTGCACTTCAATAGTTTCTTTCATCTGAGAATTTCAAAGATGAATCTAAAAAATTTAATTTGCCCTCAACACCTGTAGTAGGTAAGAACCCTCCTTCTACAGAAGATAAAAACAACCCCCCCACACACAAGTAAGCCAGTGGGAGGTTAAGTGACTTGTGCAGAGTCACAGAAGTAGTCACTGGCAGATCTAAGAACAGAACCGAGGTCTCTTGCCATACAGTTCTCTGCCTCAAATACAAGATCTTCGCCTACTTCCAGGAGTTAAGTGGAGGTATGATTAATGATTTAAGTGTTTCAAGGACAATATAGTACATTGTATGAAGATTTCATGTAGTATTTTTATAGCAACTTATTCCCTGTTAATTTTTATTTAGACTAAACATCTGTATCTTCTCACCTTCATCTTCCACATAAGTTCAAATATGGCAACGGAAGTACTATTTTGGATGCCAACATCTTTGATATACTGAACTGCAACCAGCATCAAAGTAGCCAGAGCTGTGTGAACTCTGAATTCTCTCTTTTTAAAAAAGGCAATAAAAGTAATTGTCTTCCCATCTGATGGGCTCCTCAGACTGGTCCTTGTTCTAACAGCCTAAACATTAACTAACAAGTTTGAAGGATCCATTCTGCAGAAGTACAACCTGCCACTACACTCTCCCTCTCTCTCCACACACACACACACCCTCTTTTAGAGGCTTCCACAGCAGTCCCATAATTCATTAAACGGAAATTCCTCCAAGATTTCATCTGTGACCAATGACTGCAAAATGAATTTGGATTCAAAATATCCCATTAATTGTAAAGTGACAGTTTATTACTTAAATGCATGCACACTGCCACTACCCACACAGTCAAAAGGGACCTTCAAATATAGCCAACATAAGGGATACAGTTTCTTCCTAATTATGTTTTTGCGAGTTCTCCTATCACTGTTCATGCATTTGATTATTCTTCCCTATGAAGGTGATGTTTGAACTTACTGGAAATTTTTTCCATTATAAGAAGCCATCTCTGGCTTCATGTTTTCCAGTGGATAGATTAGTCAAATTTTAACATTTACACAACTGCACGCAAATCTCTGGCGTTCTCCTGGAGCAGTACAAGAATGCTTCCCCAAACAAAGGATACTATTCTGCCTATCTTACTTGATCACAGCTCCTTCTGAGCTCGATGGGAGTTTTGTCCAAGCACGTTCTGAGTACAGCCTTACATTAGTAAGCTAGCACTAGGCTGCAAGCCATGGGCATTCCAAGAAAGGGTATAGTTGGTAACATAAAAGCAAGATTGGGTGCAACTGATTTCTTCTTGCTTAAGGCCAACAAGAGATGCCAGAACTTGACACAGCAGAAGTAAATTATGTTTCTTGTAACAAACAAAAAAATTCATGGTTTTATGACCTTGAACACAGAACTTCCTGGAAATAAGAGGTTTAGCATCTGTCTTCCCTTGTATGGAAGTAGTAAAGAATGACTATTTCTTCTGTTATAGAGATAGACTTAAGACTGAGTTTAAAGATACTAAATGTCATGTTTTCATATATTGTATCAAACTTTTGAAATTCTACTTGTTTGAATTTTTTGATATAAAAAAACACTTTTAACAGCCCATTATCAATCATGATAGAGTAGTTTTTGTACATGGGCCAGTACATTTTTTGTATAAATTTTGGATGGATAGTTATGTTTCTAGTGTAAACAGGGCTTCTTTAAAAACATTTGTATTTGTGCTTTACACTTGGTGTCTGAATATAAATAGATCTTTTGTTTCAACCTGTATTTGTCACCCAATACATTTAGTTATCAGGGAATATAGAGGAATTGTCTAATTTCAAAATTAAAATCAGTTAAATCAAATCAATATGAGACATGTGGTGTTTCAACTGTGGCCTGAAAAACCTAAGCCTGTAGTACTAGTGTAAATTTTGAGAATAGTCTGTAACATGGAGAACGTGTTACAGCAAGTTAACCTTGACCTACATTTGCTAAACCATTCCAGACACTT
Organism: Gopherus flavomarginatus; assembly: GCF_025201925.1. NCBI lineage: Eukaryota > Metazoa > Chordata > Testudines > Testudinidae > Gopherus > Gopherus flavomarginatus. The sequence continues at coordinate 143,103,441 of NC_066621.1, forward strand.
GTGGCTTTGGAACAGTATACAGACTGGCTTGAAAAGAGAATTCCCATTGAATTTGGAGACCACCATATGAAATACTAACTTGCCTGCTGAAGGATGAAAACCACAGCTGAGTTATACTGTGTCTGCACCTGAGATATCTGAAAAGGTGCTTTTCAGCCCAGACCAGCCACACTCAGTTCTTTCCTTGCCTCCCAATCTCCCTCTTGATATAAGTTGCTGTTCATTTCATCAGTCTGGATTCTTATGCTTTTGCCCTTGCTGAATGCCTGAAACTACAAGAGCTCCAACTACTATGGATTCTTAAATGACACAGAGGATGGGGGACAAAACCATAGATAGGGTTAGAAATTTAAGCTTATCTGAAAAAGGAAGAGCAGCTTTAGTCTTAGCTTGGGCATCATGGCCAAGATTATCTTTCCTCTACAAATTGTAATGTGACAGTCATAGGTAGGGTGACCAGATAGCAAGTGTGAAAAAATCAGGACAGGAGATGTATGTGGGGGGGTATTATGTAATAGAAGCCTATATAAGAAAAAGCCCCAACTATCAGGACTGTCCCTATAAAATCAGGACATCTGGTCACCCTAGTCATAAGATGCATCAAAAGAAACAAGTTTGCCAGAGGCACCAGTGAATCTTACAGAAACCTTAAACGATCTAAAGAAGCTGCCTTCTTAGCTTGTAGATCTAGAATAAAATCTCAGCATAATGCCAGAAATGTTGATAGCTAACTCTGTTCTATTTCTGTGCAAAGTAGAGCCTATCACAGTCATACATGCTAGTACTGACTCCTGATGACAGTTTTGTTCTAGCCATTTTGGTCCCAGGATATTAAAAACAAAGTGAGATAATATCTTTTATTCAACCAACTTTTGTTGGTGAGGCTTTTTCTACACTGGACTTTCTTCAGCAAAACTTTTGTCGTTCAGGGGTGTGAACCGCGCCCCCCCCCCCATCCCCAACGACAAAAGTTTTGCTGACAAAAAGCACCAGTGTGAACAGCGTTTTGTTGGTAGGAGAGCTCTCTCCTGTTGACAAACAGCAGCTGCACTGTGTGCCTTTCAGCAGCATGGCTGTAGTGGCACAGCTGTGTTGCTAAAAGGTGTGTGGTGTAGACATAGCCAAAGAGAGAGACACTTTCGAGCTTATACATTGCTCTTTCTGGGAAAGGTATTCAGTGTGTCACAGTTGAATACAAGATCCAACAAATAGTTTAGCAAAAGTAATTATCCCATCTTCTAAGAGACAATTCAATGTGAAGTATCAGAGGGGTAGTCCTGTTAGTCTGGATCTGTAAAAGCAGCAGAGTCCTGTGGCACCTTATAGACTAACAGACGTATTGGAGCATGAGCTTTCTATGTGAAGTAGCCCATTAACACCCCCTTTTTCTCCTATGAGGGTGGGGCTAGTGGGTTACAGAGTAAGGTTAAAAAAAAAAGACATAAATCCAGTGTCTTAAAGACTATGATTTTTAGTGTCTACTAAAGTTATGAACTTAGTTCCCTAGCTCATCTTTTGAAGTACTGTGCGGGTTTCCCTTGAGGATAAGAGTTGACAGGTTAGATATAGAATGATCGCTTTGTGAAAAGTGTTCACCCACTGGTGAGATGGTGTTTGTCTTTCCTCAGTTCGAGAGCACAGTGATTGTCTGGTTTCACATACCTAGTTAATAGGGTATTTATTGCATTAGATAGGTACACCACCTGCAATAGGCATATGCAAGACCCATGGATCTTGAAAGGTGCATTGTTGACCTTGTAGTAGTGGAGATAGGTCTGCAGGTTTTGCATCTGTTTTTCTGGTAAGGGCCCATGCAGCTTTGAGTTGGTGGGTCTTGGGCTGTAGGGAGCTTGTTTCTGATGTTGATGAGCTTGGAGAGAGTGGGAGGGTTATGTGAAGGCCAAAAGTCTGGATGGTAGTTTGATGATACCCCATATAGATTCCAGTGTGAGGTGGTAGGTGGCAACTATGTGTGTGTGTGTAGTCAGAGGGGGTTTTATTTCTGTACTGAAGCAGGTTCTCCAAGTATTCGGATGGCCTGTTCCATGATGTGAGCTACTTCGCTGGTGGAGTGTCCTTGTTTGGTGAAGGCAGTTTTGAGTATGTTAGTGTATATCCCAGACTGCCTCCCCAGAGCATAGCGCCTAGCTAGAGATAACATTTCTTGGTGTATTTGTGAAGGTTACTGGATCTATAAACGTAGCTGTGCTGATCTGTAGGTTTCTTAGTTGCCTGAAGTGTTCCAATGCTGAAGCTGATTGTGGCAGCTGGGAAGTTGATGCTAGTGGGGAAATGTTCCAGAGAGTTTAATGTACACAGGGTGGTTGTTGATGAAAATCTGAGGGTGTTTGTTATTTGTCTAGAGGATGAAAATACCATCAGTGTATCTCATATCATTTGCAAATGTATTACAAAACCAATTATCTTGGACCTAGCACATAAGTGACTAAATGGACTACAGAATAAACAGAATTAACAGATTTACGACAGAAAAGGTGAAACAAGTTAGAGTATAGAGGCATAGGGAAACTCAATTAGTCCCACAGACAGACAGAATACGAATGAAAACCTTATGTTAAACGTTGGCTGGAAACTTCTGGGAAAGTCTAGAAATGGAGCTTCAAGGTGTGACCAAAAAGTAATTTAGCAAATCTCTTCATAAGCATGTTTTCTTTTCAAGTTTCTGTTAAGTACTCAGGACTAGATTTTTAAAGGTATTTAGGCATTACTGTGCTCAGCATTACAATACTTAACTGATTTAGGAGTCTAAATTTCACTATCAAAAAGGGATTCAGGCACTTAGGTGCCTAAATCCAAGGTGCAGCAATGCCTAAATACCTTTAAAAAAAAATCTAGGCCTCAATTTAGGGTAACTGACATGCAACATTACATATTGAAAACCAACATTTTAAAGTTAATTTTAGGAGTCAAGTGAAATAAGATGCATGTATCTTTTGAAAGGCCAATTCTATAAATGCATACATTAGCCAAAGCAGATAATACTTGGCTTAGCTGGAAAGACTCTCTGCACATTAAACAGCTAAGTATAATTGCATAATAGAAAAAAAAATTCTCTCAGTTCATAGAACGTGCTTGTCAAGATGCTTAGTACAGCTATGCTGCGTTTAATCTGTGCACTTACATATTTGACAAGTCCCATACACAACTGTAGACGCATCCTAGCTCAGTCATTGTACAGAATGCTTAACATGTGTCTTCCCTACATCTGTAATTTAACGTAAGCATTCTTGAAAAAGCTAGCCCTTTAAAAGGAAAGGCATCAGCAACTTCCACCTGCCGAAGACAGAAGAGTCAATTAAGAATGTTTAAACATCAAACCAATCTTGAGGGAAGATTTTCAGATTCTAGGTACACAACTAGACTAATGCTCCTCTGTATGCCTTTTGAGCATCTGGGGGGTGAAAATGCCTCAGATGTTTAACCCTAACTCACTCTCACCCTTTGGATCCATCCAGAAAACCAGACATCTTAAGCAAGTTTCCATGAGCATTAGATTTAGGAAGGAGTGAGTCATCACCATCCATGCTGTGGTCACACCAATTGCAACATAAAACCCAGGTTGTATTTATAAAACAATTATTTGACTACAAAAAATAAAGAGAAAAGTTACAGCACTTATATCCAGTTTAATAAGGATTACCTGCTGTGTCACCTTCTAATTTGTGTGTTGATGCAAATATTTTCTAATCTAAAAATTCTTAGAAATTCGAGCCCTCTATAGTACATTTTCAATCCAGCCAAGTCGTACCAATTTAACTTGCAAGTTTCCATGTGGTGCTCCATCCAGCTACTTTTCATAATTCCAAGCAGAGTTTTTATTAAAGCAATGTTTTACTACTAAGCAAATAAAGACCACCTCATGTCCAAGTTTAATACAAAAAAACCACACCATTTTCGTGTTCACTGAAAGCTCACATACCAACGGTATTGTCCGACACAAACTTGAGTTAAAAATATGCATCCACCTACTGTAGTGGGAAAGCTTAGCTACTCAATGCTGCCTTTCAACCAGCCATTTTCAAAAGCACTTAAACTATTAAAATTTTAAGTTAAAGACACATTCAGCTACACGCTAGAAACAAGAGTATTTATATTTAGAAACAAGTTTCATGGAAGTGAGGAACTGGAATGTACTTAAAATCCCTAGTTATAGAGATTTGAGAATCACAAGACAGACATGAAGTGTCAGATCACCTGTGGGAGGACAAAAAGGTCTGCTAAACGCAAAACACGTTTATTTTTTCCACGTTGTTCTCAGTCCCTTGATACACTAGTGAAAACTACTGAACTATCTGCAATCTCTTCTCCCCATATAGACAATACCAAAAGGTTCCAGGAACAACATCTTTCCCTCCCTTTCCTATCATATATTTTGATTTTTTTCCCCAGCACCAGTTTACCAAGGTAAAAATTGCTCATTTTATAGCAAAAAAAGGTACATCAAATTTGATTCTGCCCCCCCCAAAAGTGCCCTTAGGGACAAGATGAATTACACACACTCTAAAACGAATGTGTAAGTCCTTAATGAAAGCAAATACTAACCGACATTATATTAACTTTGTTAATCAAAAAATAGTTTGATAAGAAAGTCTAGGTAGACTGGGACATACTAATCTAGACAAGACATCGGAACACATCATCATTAGAGATTTAAAGGCCTCTAGTAATACTTTTTGTAGTAATTAGCGCAAGACAGTTCTCATATAAACAACTATTTGATGGTAGACTGATAAACAATTCATTTGATGACATTTACATATAAATACACATAAATAAAAACCTGTATAATTTAGGTCTGAAATTAACAAAGATGTGGTTTGAACTGGAATTGCACCTAGCTGTATCAGCTTTTCCTCTAATGATGCTCAAGTTGTATAAAAAGCATAATTGTACAATTCTTAGTTTAGTAAAGTACTACTCTATAAAACAATGAAAACAGCGCTTACATTTTAATGTAACGTATAAAACGTATATTTACACTTACACACTTTGCTGAACTACATAAGGTAGCTCATGGTAAAAATAAATCCCTTCTTGAAAGTCTTTCAAAAATACATCAACTGCAAATATTTATGATTAAAAGTTACTAAATTAGCAGCTGACAGGACATTTATAGTAAAAATATACTTTAGGAAAATAGCTGGAAAAATCTAAACATTGATAAACACTTTAAAAACTATATTTAAACCATTTTTTTTGCGCAGAAACAGACTAAAAACTAGGATAATAGGAACTATTGCATATTGCTCCTCAAGAGCCTGCAGTAACTGCAAGCAGAACAGAGGAAGTGGATAGAGAAGGAATTAAGTGGTGGTAGGAATGAAGTGTTGATCCAGAGTCAGGAGGTAAAGAAGAACCCAGTCTCTCTAACTGCTGCCTCTTGGGCGGGGGGGGAGGTGGCAGGGAGGGGGGGGGGGGAAGGAAAACAAAAGAGAGAAACCCTCACTGAACATACACCCCCTTCAAAAAGTTAGAAATTTTGCAAAAAAAAAAAAAAAAAAAAAAAAAAAAGGCAGCTCAATTCTGAAAGCCTTGGGCTCCAACTTAAATCTACAGTATGTATTTACAGTCAAATGGACAAAACAGTGACACTACAAATTGCATGTAACTTCAAAATTAACGTTCTGCAATATGAAGCGCTTTATATATTTTTTTATAAAATACATGTGCAGTTTAGATAGAATAAACTATCTTAAAAATTGTTTCCACAGGTCCTCTGTTTCCTTGAAGGATCTTTGTTTTCTGCACATTTAACAGTTTCAAGATTCAACAAGGATCTCCACAATATGATCAAGCTCATTAAGATCAGATTTACAGTTAGAGTTAGAATTTGTGGATGTCTGAGAAGGAAATGTTTCGAGATCACAGTGTCCCATTTTTGTGTTGCTCATCATTCCTGTTAATACTGTATCTAGGTCATAGTAAGAATTGTCAACTTCTGAAAATAGATCTTCAACTGTATTAGGACTTTTATTCTCTAACGTCTCAAATATTTGATCTAATGATTTTTGAAAGTTTCCTCTATTTTCTTGTGGGTTCTCCATTTCCCACATGTTACTTTGTAGGTTTTTTGGAACTTGTGGTGACGTAACTGTTGACATAATTTCCGAATTATCTTGTGACTGGGTACCCTCACAGTCTTTAGTGAAGGTACTGTAAACTGGAACAAGTTTTCCTTCAGCTTGTTCCTTGGATGAACGGCAAAGGATATCTGTTGAAACTAGACGATCCAGAGAAGTCTGTCCTGCACTCTGTGTATTTATCATCTGCCAAGTCCCATCCTGGGTCATTTCCTCTTGGATTTGCCGCACTGTATTGGCTATAAGTACCGAACGACAAAGATTAGGTTCAACGAGCATGTGACATAATTGAAGTTTGACCAAAGACATATCTAAAAGTGACTGTCGCTGAAGATTATATGAAGGGATAGCCTTAAAGCCAGCCAGTGTTCCTTCAATATCTTCTTCACCATCAAAACATTTTCTCTTCAGTCCTCGCACAAACATTGTGTCCTGTGGAGAAAAAAATGGAGACTCTTTAGCACAATCTACTGGCCTAACAAGTTAAACACTGCAGAAATGAAACTACTGCAAAACACACTTTAGAATCTTTCATTTCAGAAACAATTAAAATCACTTGACATAAGAATTGTCATACCAGGTGTTAGCAATGATGTATCTTGTACAAGATGCTTCAGAGGGATGTGTAAAATACATTGGACAATTTTACAGCAACATACCTACATAGGAAAGTGTTTCAAAACTACAGGCAGCCAGTCAGTGATTGATTTATCTTCTGAAATGTGTGTGTTACCTGTATCTGCAGTTAGACTAGATAGCTCTGATAAGCATACAAACGTTCTCTGAATTTTACTGATATCAACCACATCTTAGAGTTGCAAGTGCCACAAGGTAATTTGTTAGGTATTTAAAAAAGAAAAAAATTAAATTGGCCTTGAATTTCAATGGGTGCCCCCTGATTCTAATGTAACAGTCAGGGTATGTCAGAGGGTACATCTGTACTGTGGGTAGTGATCAATCTATTAGGGATCGATTTATTGCGTGTAGTATAGATACGATAAAATTGATCCCCAATCGCTCTGTCAACTGGTGAACTCCAGCTCAGCAAGAGGCGGAAGCAAAGTCAACAGGGGAGTGGCAGCAGTCAATCCTGAGCTGTGAGGACGTGAAGTGATTCTAAGTTGATCTAAGATACATCGACTTCAGCTACGCTATTCTCGTAGCTGAAGTTGCATATCTTAGACCGACCCCCTCCCAGTGTAGACCAGACCGCGCACAATGTTCACTACACAATTTACTATTCTATACACCTTTATAGTGCCCCTTCTTAATCCCTCCTCATATAGAAGTCTTAGCATGCCTAGGTTCAAAAAAACTAAAGCTCACAGAGGCTAGGTCCACCCCTGGCTATTAGCCAAGATCATCAGGGACACAACCCCATCCTCTGGGTGTCCCTAAACCTCTGACTGCCAGAAACTGAGTGACCGGACGGATCACTCAAAATTAACCTATTCTTTTCAGGCCTCTGAAACACCTGTCACTGGCCACTGTCAGAGACAGGATACTGAGCTAGATGAACCACTGGTCTGACCCAGTATATTTTATGTCTGACATATTTTCCCCCCTTTATTTTTTTTGAAGGGGTAACCAAACCTAAACAAGTTATTCAGATGAAAATGTACTAACTTCCCCCATGACATCATCAGTATTTTTCTCTACTTCCCTCAGTACACACTAATCTCTCATTTTATGTTTCTGACTGCTACTGTGCATCGAGCAGATGTTTTCTATGAGCTCTCCTCCACATCTTTTTCCTGTGTGGTTAGTTAACCCAAAACCCAACAAATGACAAGATAAATTGTTCCTTCCAACATGTTAGGTTGCATTTGTCTACATCGACTTTAAACTAGGGAACAGAATGGTAGGTTAAAGGGCTTCTAAAATTCCTTACAATACAATGCTCACTAAAAAAAAAAAAAAAAAAGTAGCAAAAGAGTCCTGTGGCACCTTATAAACTAACAGATGTATTGGAGCATAAGCTTTTGTGGATGAATACCCACTTCATCTGATACTTTTTACAGATCCAGACTAACACGGCTACCCCTCTTTTAAAGTATGTTACCCGAGCGTTCACTCCTCTTCCAGATCGTTAATATATTACACTGCCAATACTATGGTTCTGTGGGCACCTCACTTTAAAATTCCACACACACAGTGAAGATGCTTGCCCTGCTAAAATTGTGGTTCTCAGAAATCAAGTGTCTGTTTGGACAGACACACTCCTGGGATAAGTATGCCTTGCTTGTGGGATACTGGAAAATTCTGGAAAGCAGTGTATATTGGGGCTACTTACCCCACGCTTGTGTGGTTAATGTCACCTTAATTCTGCATTTCCTGGTTTGCTACATTGTTTTTCCACTAACTGTGATGTTATTGTAAGGGATATATTTGACCCTACTGACCATAAACTGTTTTTCAAACATTTGATATTTGAAAAGTAAACTCATTGAATGGAAAGGAACATGGAACAAATATTGAGAACCTGCAACCTAACTCTACCTTACTGCTTTGTGGGGGAATTCATATATAGGAACAGCATCAAGCAGAGATGAAACTAAATTAAAAAAATTCAGATTTTGCTAGAATGTCCCACTGGTTTCTATTGCATTGATTCACTTGCAAATTGATAACCCACATCATAAGTATAGAATCTTGGTGCCCAATTTCTGAGACTGCACAAAATATAGCTGATTTAAAAGTTTCACTTAAGAAATTACATACCAGTAACTGTGTTTGGTGGAGTCCTTCCTCTTCTCCCATGCTACAGAACAAGATTCCATACAGCAAGTCTTATAGCTTCACCTACCAGGCAGCAGGAGACAGGAAGTCAGTCAATTACAGGAGTCAAACTTCATCCCTTGTTTGCTATTTCACATACTTGATATAGTCTCCATTACTTGATTATCTGAGTGCCTCACAAACTTTAATGAGCTGAGCCTTGCAACACACCTGTAAGGCAGGGCGGTGCTATTATCCCCATTGTACAGATTTTGAGCAAAGAGGCTGAGTGATTCACCCAAAGTCACACAGAAAATGTGTGAAAGCAAGAACTTAAACTCAGGGTCTCCTAAGTCCTAGGCTAACGCCCTAACCACTGGACCATTCTTCTTCCTTTCTTCTCCTCTTTCTTGGCCACTGAAATAGTAAACTAAATATTTAGCGGTCACTTGGGGTATTGAAATATACATAAAAATTACCTAAGAGGGGAGAAAAGAAATCTCTGTAAAACAAAAGAAAAAACATGCAGAATACTCCCATTTACCTGAAACCCTATTATCCAAACCTCCATATTATCCAAATCCCTTCCTTGTCCCAACGTTATCTAATGTAGGGAGATAAGGAATTTAGATAGGGCAGAGGTTCCATTAATAGAGACCCCCAGCCAGGACTGCAAGAAGGAAAAGGATGACAAGCCCCAAGCCACAGGAAAGCCACCCTGCTGCTGAATGATCCTGCAGCAGTGCAGGGAGCCCTTTACAGCCCTGCTGTCATAGGAGTGAGTGAGCGCAGGGGTTGTGACAGCAGAGCTTCAGGACTCCCTGCACTGTCACAGAGCCAGTGACACTTGATCCCTACAGGCACAGGGAAGGTTGCATTTTTGGCAGGGCAGAACAAAGCCTAGCCTTGGCCAGAGATTTCTGCTCTGTCCCATACCTGCAAGGATTGGGTGTCACTGGTCATGGCACCACAGAGAGCCCTCTGCAGCCCCACTGTCATGGGAGCAAGCGGGGCAGAGCAGAAACCCTCGGTCAGGACTGCAAAGAGCCGGCCTCTGCATGTCTCCTCCCTCTCTATTAGCTGAGCTCCCAATTATCCACATAAAAGCTGCGTGCCTCATGCCACTTGAATAACTGGGGTATACTATATACTAATTTTGTCACTCTTCTCCCATCCTACATGATTATAATATAAGGATATTTAAGTAGTAAGCTGTGAAATAAGGAGGTGAGTTTTCCTATAGTAGCAGCCATGAGAACTTTGACTAAAATTTGCCTCACAAGGGGATAGATTTGCTAGCATATAGCGTAAGAGAGATATGTTTTGCTCATAAAAGCAAATAGACTTTCAAAACAAATTTGGGGCTAAATAAAGTTTGATAGACCTCTTAACATATTGACTATGAATGTTCTTTGCACTAGAGTTACTGGATCAGGAAAAAAATAGCTAATTCATTTGAAATTCTGAAAGCTTCAAGGGTAACGTATGAAAATAACCCAAGTTTTCTTCTAGAAACATCTGTCATAAATAAGAATTCAGTGACCCCAGCTCAATTAAATAAAAAGAGCAGGAGGGGAGAGATTTCCCCAATAATGCTACTTTTTACCAGTTGTACACCCTAAGGACAATGTTACAGAATGCATCTGGACTACATGGTAGTCATCTGCATCCTGAATCTGACTGAACTCTCTTAAAATAAAATCAAGACATTCTAGTAAAGATCAAGCAACATTAAAAGATGCTGCAGATTTGAGAATAATTAACCAAGATAGGAGTGATTTCTATTATTATATAGATATTCGAGCATTCTAGAAAATAAAGCCTTACTTCAGAAGACAGTCATCAAAACAACTGAATGAAATGGGAATGCCTGCTGAAGAGAACATGAGTTTTCGGTACAAGGAGGGGAGGATTCATTATCAGGTCCAGAAATAAAGGACAAAGATGGAGATGGTTTCAGCCAGTCAAACTTCAGTAATACACACTGGGAATGCAACAGGTACCCAACACAAGAAAACAATACACGTGACCTGTTGCATGTGATTTTTGCTCACGAGAACAAATAGGTTCTCTTTGCTTCCTCTTTTTAAGTAGAGTCCTATTTTTCATAGTTATATGGTAACAAAGCCTACTGCAGATCCCACTCACTGACACACAATTGTGCCCCAGAATCTAAAATTTAATTTAAAATCTTGAGTTTTTAGTCCTTCCGATTTTTTTTTAAAAAAAGCATGCAATATACACATATTGCTGTTCTTCCTGCACCTGCAGAGAACCCATAGTAGTTATGAACTGGCCATTCACCGCAAAAGGGTGCTAACGCTAACAACTAAGGACATATCTACATTACAATCTTAAATCAAGCTAAGTTAGGTCAATTTATACTACCAAGCTAAGTTAGGTCAATTTATACTACCACACTCCTTCTGTCGGTGGTGTCTCCCTTCACCTGGAGTACTTCCACTGACTAAAGAGGGGCAGTGTAGGGGCCTGAGCGCCAGATGCCCCGGGGCTTCTTGCTTTGCCACTCCCCAGCTGGGGGCGAGGGAGGGAAGGAGAAGAGAGGAGGAAGAAAACTGCCTGGGGCTTCTGATCTCTGGTGTGGAGATCTGAGCTTCAAGTCCAGTTGGCTGCTATGCTCCTGACAGGGAACCAAGAGTCCAGGTGGGGGCAGTCAGGCTTCCTGCTGGGAGTGGTGGGGAGTGGGTGGGCAGAAGCCCAGGCAGGAGCTTGGGTGGTGGCCTAGTTTGGAGTGGACACCAACAGCTGATATAGGTAATTCAGTGTCTATAGGTCATCCTAACTATACTGACACAAGCCCTCTGCCTCTCGTGGAGTGGGAGTTATATTCAGTGTGGCAGTACACTTACATCAGGGGAAGCAAGGCTGTAGTGTGTATATGGACATAGTTCAGTAGACATAAGGTGCCTTATGTCAACCTAACTATGTATTGTAGACCAGGGCTAATAAATTTAATTGTGAACACTTGTTTCTCTGCTGATCACTATATCAGAGCAATTCAACAAGTGTGCTTGGTCCACACTGAGCTGTTGGACTTAGTGACAGATGAAGTCAAGACTGTTGTCTGTTTGGAAGCTAAAAGTTCAAGTACCCTGCCTGCAACAATTTCAAGTAAACTTCAACCTTGTCTAAAAAGGGGAAGAAAAGTTACAGCCTTTCCCTAGCACTCTACTACATGAGTGCCAAAAGCCCAAACTGTTCTGTTTTCCTGTTTGCCAAAAGCTGCAAGAGTCCCTCGATTTTGTGGTTAATCTTCGACAGCTCCTACAATACAGATGTGTCAAAACAAAAATCTGCGGCAGATGGACATCTGAAAATTTGAAGAATAGCATAAAATATATTGGATTGAATATAAAAAGTAGTTCAAGGAATAGTATTATTAATGCGTTGAATTCATTAAAATAATTAAGTTTTAAATTTACTTGAATCAGGCACAGAGCTTCCAGTTTGCTGTAGAAACACAGTGACTTTAACACAGAATTTAGGTCCAGATTTTGTTAAAGTAGAAATGACTGCACAAACACCATTTCCGAGACACAATACCCAAGCAGAGCATGTGGTTGTGGGAAAAGGCAACCCTTAGGAGCCCAGTGCCAGGACACTCACCCCCTAGCAATATAGAGTTGTGTGTGATGGATGTAGGAGTACAGGGATGTACATAATGGTAATGAGAGGATGGGACAAAGGATAGTTTAGTCTTCCCCCTAACATACAGAGGATGTAGCTGAAAGAATAAAAAGTTGCATGTGGTGGTGAGAGGGCCGGAAAAGTTCAGAGGTGCATATGGCTGGGGGGGGGGGGGCGGAGAGAAGGGGTCACCCCCCCGGGATTACAAAGCTGTCCTCCCACAGTGGCAGGGCAGTGGCCCTCCCCCCTAAAAGTGCAGGCCCCGCGAGGCGGCAGGAGTCACTCTCCCAGAAGCACAGAGACGGTATGTGCTGGTGATGGGTGAGGGGGGAAAACACCGCCCCGGAGTAAGGAGGCGGGGGAGGAGCGAAGGGCTGCGGCGGGGATTAAGAACTGGGGGGCAGGGTGCGTGTGGGGAGCTGCTGGCCAGGGTGAAGGTGGGTCCCGGTCAGTGCACTGGACCTGCGGGGCAGCACGCGCGAGGGGGGCGCTGAGACTGGGGGGCGAAAGGGAAGCAGTGAGTGGAGACTGGGGAGTACTCGGGGGGCGCCTTCCCCGCCGCAAAGCGACCTACCCCGCTCCGAGGAGACACCGGGCGGCAGCAACGGCTGCTCGTCGCCCCTCTCTGCCCTAGGACCCCGGGGAGGGGGACCCGCCGCCATTTTGAATCCGCTCTCCACCCCGGGCTCTCCCCCGCCTACCCGCCTCCAGACCCGGCGCCTCATTTCCCTGCCCGCGGGGCAACGACAAATCCCGCCGGCGGCTAATCGCGGGCCCGCAGAGCGCTGAGCCCGACCCTACTCACCGCCTAGTCGCCTCCCGCTCCTCCCCGAACCGAGCCCGGCTCCCGCCTCACCGACCGCTCCGCGCCTGAGAGAGGGGGCGGGACCAAGCACGCTAGCCAACCCCGCCTCCCCCCACCCGCCATTTTATTGTCAAAGCCCACAAAGAAACGGCCGCCCGCCCCCCCACCAGGCCTGCCATTGGGGAATGCCTCCACCATGAAGCTCCGCCCACAGCTAACCGCTGGTCGTCATTGGCTGTCTCTTGAGCGTGTATCATCGCCCATATGGGATTCAGCCTTCCATTGGGTGATGGGTTACCATGGTGCTCAGCCCCAGCCGCCCCTTTAACGTGCTACTGGCTGAGGGGTTACCATGGGGCTCAGACCCGCCCCTTAGCTGTAACTGGCTGAGGGAAAGGACGAGGTGGAGTCTAGTGTTCAAATATCTGCCAATGAGCTAGGCGGGACTGCCTGGGCTCCTGGCCATTGACTCCAGTGCTGGCAGAAGTGGGGCCTGGCTGAGAGCAGCCCTGTAATCCCGCCTTCCCGCCACGTGCCCGCCAGGAGGTGGTGGCAGAGGAGCCCCCACCTCACCAGGGCACCTGCCCTTTTGCTGCACGGGGCTCACCGTGCACATCATAGCTGGGCACAGTGTGCCCTTGGCTTACTGCTTTCCCCTTCACTGGGGGCTTCTCCGCTCTCAGCATGAAACCTAGCGCGTCTGGCCATCTCACAAATTCCTTGCCTGGCCTGTCTGTTACACAGCAGCACCTATGGCCGGAACCGCAAGGGAACGTATAAACAGTCCTGGGTCAGGCAATGGTCCAGCTAGCTCAGTACCCTCTTCTTCTGGCAGTAGCCGCTGCCAGGTGCTTCAGAGGGAATGAACAGAGCAGGGCAATTATTGAGCGATCCTTGCCCTGTCGTCCGATCTCAGCTTCTAGCAGTTGGTGGTTTAGGGCAGTGGTTTTCAAACTTTTTTCCTGGGGACCCAGTTGAAGAAAATTGTTGATGCCTGTAACTCAGTGGTCCCCAATGTGGTGCCCACAGGTGCCATGGCGCCTGCCGGGGCATTTATGTGCACCTGCCTAGTGCCCAGCAGGAGAGAGAAGCTGGGGCCCTGAGCCTGCTGGGGACAGAGAACTCCAGGACTGCGGGCGCCGGCGTTCTCTGTCCCTGGCAGGTCCGGGGCTGCGGCTTCTTTCCGGCTTCTCCGGGGTTGCAGGCTGCGGGCACCGGTGTTCTCTGTCCCCGGCAGGCATGGGGCCGCAGCTTAAGCCAGAGAGAAGCCATGGCCCCGTGCCTCCTGGGCACAGAGAACTCCGGGACTGCAGGCATCATTCTATGTTAAGTAAGAATAATAAATATATTTGGACCAGCAGTTCAACAATGTTTTACTTTTTTAAAATAAATAAGATGAAAACTGTTTATGATATTTATTTTGTAAAAACTCCTTAATTTTTCTTACAGGTAGATAAAAAAGAGCAAATTCATATGGTAAGGTGAAAGAGTAATTGCCGAATAATTTAATTAATACATTTTATATGTAAAATTACCCTTTTTATCTTATGGATTCATATATAATATTAAATATGATTTTTTTCATATTATTTAATATACAAATATAAAATAAGCCTTAAAAAATTGTTGGCGCCCGCCACACTCTTCTGAAAACATGAATGTGCTACTGGCCACAAAAAGGTTGGGGACCACTGCTGCAACCCAACGGTGCTGGGGATGAGGAGTTTGGAGTGTGGGAGGAGGCTCAGGGCTGGGGCAGAGGGTTGGGGTGTGGGGTTGAGGGCTGTGGAGTGGTGTTGGGAATGAGGGGATCAGGGTGTGAGGGGGCTGGGGCAGGGGTGCAGAAGGGGGTCAGAGTTCTGGACTGGAGGTGCAGCCTTGGGTGGTGCCAGGGATGAGGGGTTTGGTGTGCAGGAAGGGATTCTGGTTTGGGGGGGCTGGAGCAGGGGGTCAGGGTCAGGGCTTTGGGCTGGGGATGAGGGGTTTGGGGTGCAGGAGGGGCTCCAAGTTTGGGTGGGCTTAGGGCTGGGGCAAGTGGTTGTGGTCAGGGATCTGGGTTGAGGATGAGGGGTTTGGGTGCAGGAGGGGCTCCAGGTTTTGGGGGGACACAGGGCTGGGGATTGGGGCACAGACTTATCTTTGGCAGCTCCTGGTCAGCAGTGCAGCTGGGTGCACCGCGGACCACGCTGCACCCTGGAAGCAGCCAGCAACAGGTCTGGCTCCTAGGCGGAGGTACGACTCTTGCCTGCAGGGACGCCCCCCATCCCCATTCTCATTGGCCAGTTGCCAGCCAATGGGAGTGCAGAGCCAGTAGTGGCCCGCCTGCCTAGAAGCCGGACCCGCTGCTGGCTGCTTCCGGGGCAGAGCACGGTGTCGAAAAACATCCCAGTTGGCGGTGCTGACTAGAGCAAGGTGACCCAGTGCCTTACATGCTGTGACCCAGTAGTGGGTCGCAACCCACAGTTTGAAAAACACTGGTTTAGGAACATCCAAAGCATGAGGGTTGCAGCCCTGATGATCTTGGCTAATAGCCATTAATGGACCTATCCTCCAGGAATTTATCCAGCGGTTGGCAACCCTTCAGAAGCGGTATGCCGAGTCTTCATTTATTCACTCTCATTTAAGGTTTCGCGTACCAGTAATATATTTTAACATTTTTAGAAGGTCTCTTTCTATAAGTCTATAATATGTAACTAAACTATTGTTGTAGGTAAATTAAATAAGGTTTTTTAAACGTTTAAGAAGCTTCATTTAAAATTAAATTAAAATGCAGAGCCTCCTGGACTGGTGGCCAGGACCCAGGCAGTGTGAGTGCCACTGAAAATCATCTTACATGTCGCCTTTGGCACACGTGCCATAGGTTGCCTACCCCTGAACTTATCTAATTCTTTTTTAAGCCCATTTATGCTTTTGGCCTTCACAACATCCTCTGGCAACGAGTTCTACAAGTTGACTGAATGTTGTGTGAAAAAGTGCTTCCTAATGTTTGTTTTAAACCTGCTGTCTATCAATTTTATCAGGTGTCCCCTACTTCTTGGGTATGTGAAGGGAAAATAATATTTCCCTGTTCATTTTCTCCATACCATTCGTGATTTTATAGACCTCTCAGCTTCCCCTTTATTCATATCCTTTCTAAGCTGAACATATCTCAAATCCCTATCCCCATTGGACATGGGCTTCATTCTTCTCTTAATGTTGTCCTCAAGACTCAAACATTTTCACACATCTAATTATTTTTCTCTGGCCTATCTAGCTAATCTCATAGTGCCACCAAATCTCACGATTTGAGAAGAGTCATGCAATATTTGGTGTTTTTCTTAAAGCCTCAGCACCTAGACTCAGGTGATTATGTGAAAATCTCTGCTTTCAATTTTTTTAAATTACCGTAAGTTTGCAACTCTCGTTGCGGAGACAGTCTTGAAAATGCAAAACTCTCGAGGCAACTAAAAAGATTTTTAAAATCTCATTTTTGAACACTTGGAGTTGGCAATACTGATTCAGTCTTGATGTTGTTGCCCTCTGTAAACACTTTGTTCCTAACGCTTAGCTGCTGTAAGCTTTCCCCAGCTCCCTACCCCCTGGTTGGCTCTCAATTGAGCAGAAAGGAAGGGCAAGTCAGGTCTAGTTCACAACTGAAAGCTGCTCTGCTGTTTCTGGCCCTCAGCTGGTAGAAAAAGGATCTGCAGCCTTGAGGGAAGATTTGGGGAGGAGAATGTAGGACAGAAAATTAAACTCTGAAAACAGAGAGGAGGAGTAGAATGGGCTGTAGAAGGAGCAAGAAATAAGACAGAAGTTGGAGATTAGGTATAGGGAAGGTTGAAAACAAGTAATAATGGTCTGTGCAGAGTAAAATTAGCCAGAAGTTGGGAACAGGATTAGGCTAAAAATTGTAATGTCTTTTTTATTCTTGGGTCTAACCTGCACTGCTCTTACCACAACATGGTGCAGAGTTCTCAGGCAAAACACTAAAAGAAAAGAAAGTGATATCACAGAGGAAAAACCGCCACATGTTCAGACAGACAGATACTAATTCCTTCAGGCCTAGTTGCAAAGAACTTAGGCCCGATCCTGTAGTAAGCCCCGAAAGGGCTATCCTTGTGCTAGCATAGAGCCCTGTTACTGGGTTTAATAGGTGTGGTTCTTTGCAGGACCAAGACAGTAAAGTAAAGTGCAAAGAAAGAAGTGTTAACAAACAAAGGGCATAAACGAGTATATAAAGGGACTTAAGATTTTTCTCCCTCAAAATTATTTTTTCCTTGAAGTTAGAAATATCAGGTCTCAACATCTCCTAACTTTCAAAAAGTTCTCCAGCAAAATGAGGGACCTAGTTAGATTCTGATACAACAGGAGACTGAGCAGGGAAAAAGTTTTACTGTATAAAACTCTGATTTTGTCAATGCAAACTGACATAAGGCCAGGGAGAAAAACTGTGAAAGATTCAACCTTCTATCTCTTCAGTTAAGGTCCGAGGAAGCTCCCATGGCAGATCTCTAGTCAAGGCATGACAAGACTTGATATTTTTAGAAAAAAATGAAACAATCCTTGTGTTTCCTTTATACATGAGAAATAAAACCTAGGAAATCACAATGATATAACCTGGATAAACCTATACAAAACAATGTAACCCAAGAGATTTACTAGAGAACAAACCATCACAAAGCTAAAAATAAAGCAATAACCAGTACAACAAGGCTGTGTCACCTTTACCCTTTCCACTCACCCAGCCACCACACTGAACCAAACTCTCTTGGGTTGGAAAGAACATAAAAAGCTAGACTGCTAGTTTCCTATACAGAACTTTCATATTAGCAGGCTCCCTCAGCACTGTGAAATGCAGTCCCATCTCCTTGCTCTGTACTAGGCTGTGCTGGGTTGGGTGACCTGCCAGGGACAGAGATGCTAATAAGCGCTGCTGAAAGCTACAGTCTGTCTGCCACCTCCCTGCCGGATTGCGTGAGCTCCTGCTGGACTAAGCATTAGGCAGGGGTGGCAGGTTTGTATAATTTTTGATGGTGCCCAGAACAGGTCCAAGTCTCGCCCCTTCCCCCCCACCTTGTAAGCCAATATATATATTTTAAAATAATGTAAAAATGTGAGGGCTCGGGGGTGGGGCTGGGGATGAGGGGTTTGGGGTGTAGGAGGGGGCTCTGGGCTGGGACAGAAGGTTAGGGTGCGGGGAGATGAGTGCTCTGGCTGGGGACGAGGGGTTTGGGGTGTGGGAGGGGCTCAGGGCTAGGGCAGAGGGTTAGGGTACAGGGGTGAGGGCTGTGGGGTGGGGCTGGGGATGAGGAGTTTAGGATTCAGAGGGGGCTCAGGACTAGGGCAGAGGCAGGGGCAGCTCTAGGTAGGACCGGCGCTAGGGGTTTTAGCGCCCTAGGCGCACGGCAATTTCGCCGCCCTGCGCGCTGGTCCCGCGGCTCCAGTGGAGCTGCCGCAGTCGTGGCTGCGGACGGTCGGCTGCTCCGCGGCTCTGGTGGAGCTGCCACAGTCGTGCCTGCGGGAGGTCCACTGGAGCCGCGCGAGCAGCCGACCGTCCGCAGCCACGACTGCGGCAGCTCCACCGGAGCCGCCTGCCGCCCCCTCCAGCAAAACGCCGCCCACCAATAATCCTGGCGCCCTAGGCGATTGCCTAGGCTGCCTAAATGAAAGCACTGGCCCTGGCTCTAGGTATTTTGCTACCCCAAGCACGGCAGGCAGGCTGCCTTCGGCGGCTTGCCTGCAGGAGGTCCCTGGTCCCGTGAATTCGGCGGCAGCCTGGGGGAAGTCCGCCGAAGCCGCAGGACCAGCAGACCCTCCGCAGGCATGCCGCCAAAGGCAGCCTGCCTGCCGCCCTCATGACGACCGGCAGAGCACCCCCCGTGGCTTGATTTTGAGTTTGTTTGTACAACAACTAGTGCAAGAGGCTCCTGGTCTGTGACTGGAACACCTTGGAGCTACTGCAGTACAAATATTAATACAATAGAAATTAACGTCCCTTAAGCCTGGCATCAGATCTGATCCTGCTCACGCTTACACACGTGAGCAGCGAATGAAAATACTCCTGTGAGTTAAGTTACTCACACACGTACGTGCTTACAGGATGAGATCCTTAGAGTGCAGTCATTTTTAGGAGAGAAACTCCTTAGAGTGTTTCCTTTGGGCACTGTCTCCTACTAGGTGTTTGTACATCCCTTAGCAATGTTTCTCAACCAGTGGGTTATGATTAGGGTGATGCTACATCCCATTTTGGCTGGGACAGTTGCTTTTTTAAGTCCTGTCCTGGCCATCCTGACCTTTTTGGCAAAAGTGGGCATTTGTCCTGTTTGCTCTTGCTGACTTGATCAGTTGGCAAGAGCAAACGAGACAAATACTCACTTTTGTCAAAAAAGTGTGGTGTGGTATGGAAGAATATATGGGGGCAAGCCGCAATGTCAGCCCCTTGCAGGGGAGCAGGGCAGGGTTCCAGCAACCCCAGCCATGGGGGCGGGGCAAGGGAGGTTTCCAGCGACCCCCATCTCGCACCAAGGGAGTGGGAGAGGGCTCAGGCCAAGCCAGCACGGTGTCCCATTTTCCCTTTGGGAAATATGGTCACCACAGTTATGACCCCAGGAGGGGGTGTCATAAAAGTCAGTTGACGGGGTTGAGATGCTTTGAAATTTTATTATAATACAAAGCAAAAAAATCTCTCTCCCCCTCTCCCTGCCCACCCTTACCCTTGAAGGTCAAGTATTCTTTGTCAACCTCTGGAAACACACTCGCAAAGAAATTATAAAACTTAGCTTTGTTATTGCCAATACCTTTTTACTCTTGCAGTAGCTGTAAGGGGATTGTAAACATTTTTTACTTTTAATAAGGAGTTGCCAACCTGAAAAGGTTGAGAAATATTAGCCTAGCATGATGGGTCCCTGATCCTGAATGGAACCCCTGACTGCTACTGCAATACAAATAATAATGAATGAAAAAAAATGTATAAGCTTAAGTTCTGACTGTGACAGATATGGCAATTTCCTGCAATACCTTTGGGAGATTTTACTGTATTAAGTCTATGTATAATTGTGGGCCAGGGATTGTATGCAGTTCATGGGGGAGGGTGACAACAGTCCTCCAGGAACTACGAACAGCGGGGGGTGATTAGGCAAATTCACTCAGATTGTAACACCTCCAGAGAGGTACCACCACCTGGAAAGACTCGCATATACTGGTTCAAACTGGATTCTCCAGAGCCTAACAAAGAAAGGACAAAAACAATGAGGAGGTGGCACCTTAAAGAGTGACAGATTTATTTATTCGGGCATGAGCTTTCATGGGTAAAAAGAAGTGGGGTTTTTTTACCCACAAAAGCTTATGCCCAAATAAATGTTAGTCTTTAAGGTGCCACCGGACTCCTCATTGTTTTTGTGGATACAGCCTAACACAGCTACCCCTCTGAAAGAAAGGACAATTTAAACTGGAGTTTAAACCTTCTGTCCAAAGAGGGTCCCAAATTCTTCATGGGAAGATTTGGAAGGCCCCATAAGACTGATGAGTGAGCTCTCGCAGGCTTGTAGCATGCATGTGGGAAATTTTATTGATTTTATATGTTCTCTTTGTAATGATTTCACCTTAAGAATAAATGTGCTTAGAAGGCACTGTGGGGTAACTTACTATGTGGGTAATTACACTCTTTATAGCTTCTAAAGAGAGAGCAAAGCACAGACGCTGGCCTGTTACGGTAGACTGGGTTGCTGGGAATAACACAGTGCAGGCAGGAAACTGTGCAGCTTGCAAAAATCCTGCTCGGGGGGGTGGGAGAGCGACACGGATCTCCACCTGAGAGGTGACAGTGAGAAGCCTGGCGCCTAGAGTGTGTGTACCCCTGAGGGAGCAATACACAGGCATAGTTGCCCTGAACTGTGGCACCCTCTACAACAGCAAAAAGTTTCTGCTGAGGTGAAAGTTAAATAGGTAATGCTGACGCTTCATTTACTGGTTTCAGAGTAGCAGCCGCGTTAGTCTGTATCCCCAAAAAGAACAGGAGTACTTGTGGCACCTTAAGGTATGGCTACACTTACAGTTGTACAGCGCTGGGAGTTACAGCTGTCTTCGTACAGCTGTGTAGGGAAAGCGCTGCAGTGTGGCCACAC
The DNA here is from genome assembly GCF_025201925.1 of Gopherus flavomarginatus. NCBI lineage: Eukaryota > Metazoa > Chordata > Testudines > Testudinidae > Gopherus > Gopherus flavomarginatus. The sequence goes on from NC_066621.1 coordinate 143,124,815, forward strand.
TGACAGCTACCAGCGCTGCAGTGTGGCCACATTTGCAGCATTTGCAGCGCTGTTGGGAGTGGTGCATTATGGGCAGCTATACCAGCTTTCAAGTGGCTGCAACATGCTTTTCAAAAGAGGGGGGTGGGGTGGAGTGTGACAGGGAGTGTGGGGGAGACAGAGAGAGTGGATTTTTGGAGCTGACACTGTGTCAGCTCCCTGCCTTGCAAGTTATAAGGACTGGAAGATACACAGCACCAACCTGCAATCAATTTAAAAGTTTCGAGCCCTTCCTCCACCCCTCTCTTATTCACTAAATGCAAATTATGCACTCCTAAATAGCCTTCAGACCACATAAGCAGCTGCTCAGCACGGACTCCCCTCTCCCCCTCTGCCGTGTGACTTCTCTCTTCAAGCAAACAGCTGTGAACCTTCCAAAGCAATTCCCCTGCCTGCCTCCGATCGAGCAAACAGGAGCTGTGTTTGTTTTTTAGATAAGCAGCTCGGGCAAGCTCGGAGTTCAGCCATTCTTCCGGTTTGTTGTGAGCAGGCATTCTGGGTTACCTCCTAATACCCTGGAGGCCAATAACAGTGCTTTTGGTGGCCACACTTGATAAGCAGCGCTGCATCAGCAGCGCTGCAATCATTACACTCCAAGCAGACCAGGTGTACAGCCAGCACTGCAGCCAGGGAGTTGCAGCGCTGGATGTGCCTTGCAGGTGTGGACAGTTACTAAATTGCAGCGCTGTAAACCCACCACCAGCGCTGCAACTCTCCAGTGTAGCCAAGCCCTTAGAGACTAACAAATTTATCTGAGCATAAGCTTTCGTGGGCTACAGCCCACTTCATCGGATGCATGTAGTGGAAAATTCAGTAGCTGGCAAACACTGACCGAGGAACCTATCCTTGCAACAAAGCCCGTTGCCAATTCTGTCCACATATCTATTCAGGGGACACCACCATAGAACCTAACTGCATCAGCCACGCCATCAGGGGCTCGTTCACCTGCACATCTACCAATGTGATATATGCCATCATGTGCCAGCAATGCCCCTCTGCCATGTACATTGGCCAAACTGGACAGTCTCGATGTAAAAGAATAAAGGGACACAAATCAGACGTCAAGAATTATAACATCAAAAACCAGTTGGAGAACACTTCAATCTTCCTGGCCACTTGATTACAGACCTAAAAGTCATAATATTACAACAAAAAAACTTCAAAAACAGACTCCAAGGAGAGACTGCTGAATTGGAAGTAATTTTCAAATTGGACACCATCAAATTAGACTGGGAGTGGATGGGCCATTACACAAAGTAAAACTATTTCACCACCACCCCCTCTCCCCCACCCCACAGTTCCTCACATATCCTTGTCAATTGCTGGAAATGGGCCATTGTCATTACCACTACAAACAGTTCTTTTTCTCTCCTGCTGATAATAGCTCACCTTAACTGATCACTCTCCTTATAGTGTGTATGGTAACACCCATTGTTTCATGTTCTCTGTGTATATATATATTTTCCTACTGTATTTTCCACTACATGCATCCAATGAAGTGGGCTGTAGCCCACGAAAGCTTATGCTCAAATAAATTTGTTAGTCACTAAGGGTACGTCTACACTACAGGATAAATTCGATTTAACATAAACCAGTTTTATAAAACAGATAGTATAAAGTCGATTGCATGCGGCCACACTAGGTACATTAATTCGGCAGTGTGCGTCCATGGTCCGAGGCTAGCGTCGATTTCTGGAGCGTTGCACTGTGGGTAGCTATCCCTTAGCTATTCCATAGTTCCCACAGTTTCCCCCTCCCCTTGGAATTCTGGTTTGAGAGCCCAGTGCCTGATGGGCAAAAATCATTGTCGCAGGTGGTTCTGGGTACAGCCTCACCCCTCCCTAAGTGAAAGCAGCAGACAACCGTTTCGCGCCTTTTTTCCTGGGTGAACTGTGCAGATGCCATAGCACTGCATGCATGGACCCCGCTCAGATCAACACTGCGACCGTGAACGTTGTAAACACCTCGCGCATTCTCGTGCAGTCTATGGTGAACCATGAACTGCAAAGCCAGGCAAGGAGGAGGAGGCAGCTACGGCAGCGCGGCGACGAGAGTGATGAGGACATGGAAACTGAATTCTCCTTAACCACGGGCCCCTGCGCTTTGGAGCTCCTGCTGGTAATGAGGCAGGTTCTACCCATTGAACGCCGATTTGGGGCCCGACAAACAAGCACAGACTGGTGGGACCGCATAGTTTTGCAGGTGTGGGACGATTCGCAGTGGCTGCGAAACTTTCGCATGCGTAAGAGCACTTTCATGGAACTTTGTGACTTGCTTTCCCCTGCCCTGAAACGCCATAATACCAAGATGAGAGCAGCCCTCACAGTGGAGAAGCGAGTGGCAATAGCCCTCTGGAAGCTTGCAATGCCAGACAGCTACTGGTCAGTCAGGAATCAATTTGGAGTGGGAAAATCTACTGTGGGGGCTGCTGTGATGCAAGTAGCCAAAGCAATCACTAAGCTGCTGCTACAAAAGGTTGTGACTCTAGGAAACGTGCAGGCCATAGTGGATGGCTTTGCTGCAATGGGATTCCCTAACTGTGGGGGGGCGATAGATGGAACCCATATCCCTATCTTGGCACCGGCGCACCAGGCCACCCAGTATGTAAACCGCAAGGGGTACTTTTCAATGGTGCTGCAAGCAATGGTGGATCACAAAGGACATTTCACCAACATCCACGTGGGATGGCCAGGAAGGGTTCATGACACTCGCGTCTTCAGAAGCACTGCTCTGTTTAAAATGCTGCAGCAAGGAATTTACTTCCCAGACCAGAAAATAACTGTTGGGGATGTTGAAATGCCTGTAGTTATCCTGGGGGACCCAGCCTACCCCTTGATGCCATGGCTCATGAAGCCATACACAGGCAGCCTGGACAGTGGTCAGGAGCTGTTCAACTACAGGCTGAGCAAGTGCAGAATGGTGGTAGAATGTGCATTTGGCCGTTTAAAGGCGCGCTGGCGCACATTACTGACTCGCTCAGACCTCAGCCAAACCAATGTCCCCTTTGTTATTGCTGCTTGCTGTGTGCGCCACAATCTCTGTGAGAGTAAGGGGGAGACCTTTATGGTGGGGTGGGAGGCTGAGTCAAATCACCTGGCTGCTGATTACGCGCAGCCAGACACCAGGGCAATTAGAAAAGCACACCACGGAGCAGTGCGCATCAGAGAAGCTTTGAAAACGAGTTTCACCACGGGCCAGGGTACGGTGTGACTGCTGTGTTTGTTTCCCCTTGATGAACCCCACCCCCTTGATTGACTCATTCCCTGTAAGCTACCCACCCTCCCGCTTCGATTACAGCTTGCTTAAGAAAATAAAGTCACAATCGTTTAAAAATCATGTATTCTTTATTAAAAAGCTCATTATAAAAAGAGGGAGAGAACTGGCAAGGTAGCCCGGGTGCAGTTTGGGAGGAGAATAGGAGGGAAGGAAAAGGCCACTAAAATCATTTCAATGTAATGACAGCCTTTTGGTTGGACTGTCCACAGGGGTGGAGTGGGTGGGTGTACAAAGCCTTCCCCCACGCGTTCTTACACGTCTGGGTGAGGAAGATATGGAACATGGTGAGTACTGAGGGTGGTGACACAGGGGCTGCAGCGGCACTCTGTGACCTCGCTGCTCTTCCTGAAGCTCCACCAGACGTCGGAGGATGTCAGTTTGATCACGCAGCAGCCCCAGCGTTTCATTCCGCCACTGCTGATCTTCCTGCCTACACCTCTGATCTTCCTGCCGCCACCTCTCATCTTGAGCGTCTCTCCTGTCCTCACGTTCACTGGCATCTTTCCTGTAATTTGATACCACGTCCTTCCACTGATTCAGATGAGCTCTTTCATTGCAGGTTACTTTCATGATTTCAGAGAACATTTTGTCTCGCGTCCTCTTCTTCCTCCGCCTTATCTGAGCTAGCCTTCGGGATGGAGTAGGGAGGCTTGAAAAATGTGCAGCTGCATGAGGGAGGGAAAAAAGGGAGAGAAATTTAAAAAGATACATTTTACAGAACAATGGTTATACTCTTTCACAGTGAATAACACTATTCACCTTACACAGCACATGTGATTTCACTACAAGGTCGCATTTTGCATCTTAAGTTTGAGTGCCTGGGCTCTGGTGTTACAGATCTCACAGACGCAGGTCCGGGCATCAGAATTCAGCTTGCATGCGGCCATGGTAAGCCATTGTCTTTCGGCTTCAGCAGCCTTCACTTCCATTCACAGAAGCTACCCCCACCCCCCCTCCAATTCTCTAGGATGATCGCTTTACCCCCTCCCCCCACCGCATGGCTGGTATCATGAAAGATCACTGCTAATCACCCCCCTTCCCCCCCACCGCGTGGCCGGTAGCTGGGAAGATTCCTGCTAGCCAAACACGAGAAAGCTCAGCGCTATCCTTCCTCCCCTCCCCCTGCTTGGCTACATGCAAGGAAAGATTTCTTGTAAGCAACAGGCAAACACCCCTGTAGGAAAAAGGCCATCTCTGTCCCCTTAATTAAATTCCTGAATTTCAACCAGGTTACCATGAACGATGTCACTTTGCTGAGGATAACAGAGCGAGATAAAGAACGGATGTTTCTTGAATGCCTGCAATCACCAGGACCATACGCAGCTATGCTTTGTCATGCAATGATACCTGATTACTTGCTACATGCATGGCGTGGTAAAGTGTCCTACCATGGTGGACGGAACAAGGCTGCCTTGCCCAGAAACCTTCTGCAAAGGCTTTTGGAGTACCTCTGTCTGTTACAGCTGTCTCCCTGCTGCATTCCTTTTTCCCCTCTCCTTTCTGTTTGTCCTGTGTGGCCGCCCCTCCCGGCCATTGTGCTAACTAAAGTCACAGCCCTATTCATAGGAATGGCTTGTACAGACTAACTGGAGCCATTGCTCTGCCTAGGGAGGGGGCTTCTTGTTTCTTTGTTTGGCTCCTTTGTTCAGACCCGGGCTCGGTGTGGGGGGCACTTCCCAGAAATGCAAGACCTGAAGTGGCCAACTAATTAAGCATATGAGTCATACCTGTGGCTCAGAACATGCCCAGGCATGCCTATGCTTACCTGCAGCCTTTCCCTGCCTTCTCTCCTCCCCTGTATCAAGAGGAGCCAATCAAAAGTACTGGTGGGAAACTGCCTAAGTTTGCCTTTAAAGCGGGACATTTTCTGATGAGACCTCGGAGAAGGTCCTTGCTTTGCCACCTGGTCTGATCAGCTAGGGGTCTTTGGGGGGCCCTCTCCCCGCTCTCGTTTGTTTTTGAGTGTACCCCTGTTTTTAAACTCCCCTCCCACGAACAACGAATTTGTGCCTGGAGATCTCCTGATTATTATAAGCGAATCGAGTCCTCTCTCCATCCTCCGATGCTACCGCTGTTCCTGCCTCTGTGCTTGCTGCTGTCCTGGGGATTGGTAAGAACTCCCTCTTGCAGACTCCCCCTGTCCTAGCTGCTGGCCTTGTTTCCCCAGCAGACAGACCCAAGCTCACTCCTTGGTCTGTATCTGTAATCTGTTTCTTGCTCCGCAGCGCCTTTGCTGCTAAAAATAAGCCTGTGCCGCTGCTAAGCTGTGCCTTCCTGGACTGTATCCTGGGCTGCCGGCTTGCAGCCGCCCCACTGCTGCAGCCACACACACCCCCGGGGGCTGTACCCTGGGCACACACCACTCTGCCCTCTGGAACTGCTCCCCCTCCCAATCAAAGAATCGGCATAGTGTAAGGTGCACCTATTAGAATCAGGTTCTTAGTCTAGATAAGTTGTAATTTCATTTTGCATAGCTGTGGTTAAGTTAGGTTTAAAGAATTGTTTGTATTGTGCTCTGTAAGTTAGGTTTAAAAAAGAATTGTTGCATTGTGTTCTGTTACTTGCTAATTTGTGCAGTCTTGGTTAAGTTAGATCATAAATAAGATTTTGCTGTGTTCTGTATAATTGTGGTTAAGTCTGTCTTCCTGCTGCCCTAACCCCCCACCCCCAAGCTTGCCCGTGTCTCCCCCCGAGCTCCCCAGTCACTCGTTGCAGTCTCTCTGCTGTTTAAAATTGCAGCCTGTCTGCTCTCTGTGTCTCCCTGAGTTTAAATCTCCCTCCGCAGCGCCTCTGCCTTTGGTCTCTGCTCCACCACGTGCTCCTCTTCCCCATCCCCCAACCTCATTCCTCTACCACTGCCTCTCTCTCTCTCTCTCTCTCTTTTAATCCCTTCCCCCACGTGTTCACCCGGCTCCTACTGCTGCCAAACCTCCATTGTATTACTGAAGTCTAGCATAAAACCCCATTGGTTACCCTCTTTCTCTCTGACACACCTCACATTTTACATCTACACCACTGTGACAAATTTTTACCTAGAGTTGTTGTTATTTAACACATTTTACCCATAACTGTTAGTTGGTTATATGCTGCTGTGACACACCCTTTACATAGAAATTGTTAGCTACCTGTTATATTTATACTTCAGTGTTAATTGGTTACCAACTGTATTGTACCTCACTGTATTGTACCCCACTATTGAAACCCCCTATACTATTTACTAAAAGAAACCCCTCCCCAATTGTCTACCTTAACAAACCCCATACCCCTCACTATTGAATTTTCCCTGTTTTTGCATTTTCTTAATGAAGTTTATTTTGTACCCCACCAGTGCAGTAGTTGTCCCCCAAGATCCCCTACCTGCTGGCAGGGTCAACTTCCAAGAGCACTTCATGGAGATGTCCCTGTAGGATTTCTGCTCCATCCCTAGACATGTTAACAAACTTTTCCAGTAACTTTACTGCCCGCGAATGAATCCCAAGCCCTCAGGGCAAATCAATCATTAAAAAAAGCTTGCTTTTAAACCATGTTTTATATTTACACTCACCAAAGGTACACTCACCAGAGGTTGCTTCCATGGTTTCACTGTCTGGGCTAGTGGCTTGGGAGGGCTGGGACGGTAATTCCGTCTGGGTCAGAAAAAGCTCCTGGCTGTTAGGGCTAACAGAGTGCTGTGTGCTCTCTTCAAGCTCGTCCTCCTCTTCTTCCTCCTCACCTTCCTCGTCCGCATAATCTTCAGGCATGGCTGAGATTACAACCCCCACCACGGAATCCAAGGACGGGGGGGGGGGGCGTAGTGGTGGCGCAGCCCCCTAAAATTGCATGCAGCTCAGCGTAGAAGCGGCATGTTTTCAGCCCTGCCCCAGACCTTCCGTTTGCCTCTTTGGTTTTCTGATAGGCTTCTCTGAGCTCCTTCACTTTCACTCTGCACTGCACTGAGTCCCTGGTGTGGCCTCTCTCCTTCATGGTCTTGGAAATTTTTTCAAAAGTTTTTTCATTTCGTCTTTTTGAACGGAGTTCTGTTAGCACTGAATCCTCTCCCCATATAGCGATCAGATCCAGTACCTCCCGTGTGGTCTATGCTGGAGCTCTTTTTCTATTCTCAGGAGACTGCATTGTTACCTGTGCTGATGAGCTCTGCGTGGTCACCTGTGCTGATCAGAGCTCCACGCTGGCCAAACAGGAAATGAAATTCAAAAGTTCACGGGGCTTTTCCTGTCTACCTGGCCAGTGCATCCGAGTTCAGATAGCTGTCCAGAGCGGTCAGTGGTGTACTGTGGGATACGGCTCAGAGGCCAATACCATCGATTTGCGGCCACACTAACCCTAATCCGATATAATAATACCGATTTTAGTGCTACTCCTCTCGTTGAGGAGGAGTACAGAAACCGATTTAAAGAGCCCTTTATATCGATTTAAAGGGCATCGTAGTGTGGACAGGTGCGGCGTTAAATCGGTTTAACACTGCTAAAATCGGTATAAACACGTAGTGTAGACCAGGCTTAAGGTGCCACAAGTACTCCTGTACTTCATTTACTGTCACCAGCCTCCAGATAGAGGCTCCAGGCCTGCAAACACTTAACAGCTTTACTCATGTTACTACAGTTACATGCATACTTAAATCAATGGGACTACTCCTGTGAACAAAGTTATGCACCTTCTTAAGTGTTTGCAGACTAGGGTCTTAGATGAGACAGAATTACTACCCCATTGAGATAAATGGAAGCAACTCACTCCTCTTAGGGCTACTGTTTCAGTTTGCAGACTCAGTAAGGCCGCAATCTTGCAAACACTTACACATATACTTAACTTTAAGCTCATGAGTAGTGTCACTGGATTTTTTTCTCACTCTTGTTGCTGGGTGAAGTCAGTGGATATATTCACACACTTAAAATTAAGCACAGGTGTGTTTGCAGGATCAGGGCCAGCACCTTAGCAGGCCACATTTGGAATAGAATCATAGAAGATTAGGGTTGGAAAATACCTCAGGAGGTCATCTAGTCCGACCCCCTGCTCAAAGCAGGAAGGGTTTTGTTTGCATCCATAGGGGCTAGAAACCAACTTAAAAAAACAAGAAATCTTAAGTTTTGAAGAAACTAATGGTTTTAGACAATACCACTGTGTGATTGATCAAACCACCCCTGTCTACAACTGCATTAAAGAGCTCCCCACCAAACTACTGTACTCTGCAGCTGTACTTAGCCTTACCTGTGAATGTGGGGGGTTAGTAGTTACAGAGAAACTGCCACTCCAGATCAGACTAGTAGCCCATTTAGTCCAGTATCCTTGATCTGTCAGTTACAGAGCTTGACTGACACATTTAGGGTTTATTTTTCGTCTAGGGAAGCTGATTGTGCCTCCTTTGTTTAACTTGGCACAGCAGCCGATCAGGAGGGTGTCTAGTAGGAAGTATGTTATGTTCTTTAAATCTTATATAGCTATGATGGATTGCCTTAAAAATAGCTAGTAGTCTTTGTCAATATGGAAAAACAACTCAGAAGAACTTCTGCAGACTCTCATCTTCCTAGGGCAGGGCTCAAGCTCATAGACTTTAAGGTCAGAAGGGACCATTATGATCATCTAGTCTGACCTCCTGCACAAGGCAGGCCACAGAATCTCACCCATCCACTTCTATAACAAACCTCTAACCTATGTCTGAGTTATTGAAGTCCTCAAATTGTGGTTTGAAGACCTCAAGCTGCAGAGACTCCTCCAGCAAGTGACCCATGCCCCATGCTGCAGAGGAAGATGAAAAACCTCCAGGGCCTCTGCCAACCTGCCCTGGAGGAAAATTCCTTCCCGACCCCAAATATGGCTATCAGTTAAACCCTGAGTATGTGGGCAAGGCTCACCAGCCAGCACCCAGGAAAGAATTCTCTGTAGTAACTCAGATCCCACCCCATCTAACATCCCATCACAGACCACTAGGCATACTTACCTGCTGATAATCAAAGATAAATTGCCAGATTAATTGCCAAAATTAGGCTATCCTATTATACCATCCCCTCCATAAACTTATCAAGCTTAGTCTTGAAGCCAGATATGTCTTTTGCCCCCACTACTCCCCTTGGAAGGCTGTTCCAGAACCTCACTCCTCTGATGGTTAGAAACCTTCGTCTAATTTCAAGTCTAAACTTCCTAGTGTCCAGTTTATATCCAGTATGATCATTCCCTGGGAAGCAGGCCCTGTTATTGCAGTAGTTCAACTGGGCACATGACAGCTCTAAGCTTTGGAAGGCTGCCTGCTCCACCTATTAAAGGGTCAGAAAGAGAGGGAGCTGCAATAAGGCTCTAGCTGCATTCCAGCCAATGATGAGACAACAGAAAAGGGCCATCGTTGGATGACAGTGAGCCAGATGGACAGTGATACGTTGCTAACATGCTCCAGCAGAAATGTTCTGTCTCACATATAAGCTACGTTCCCTGGGTAAAATATTATCCTTTCTTATTCCCACATCCTAAATCTACTAGTTCCATACTCTCCCTTCTTCTAACCCCATTAGTCCTTCTAACAGCATTTTCTGGTCTAGTGTATCAGTGCTTTCCTCCTTGAGGTGGTTTCACTGATCTTTTTGCTACTTCATTTACTGAAAGTAGGGCATACAAATCTTGATCTCTGGCTGGATATCATCAGTCTGCATTCTAAGAAAGAGCTTGCCCTACCAAGAAGTCTATTTCCTCTTAGGGTATTCATCCAGAAGCAGCACAGTGTGAGTTTTCAGAAATTTAGCTACAATGGCATGTCACATGCTGGCTACCTGTATCATGTCCCCCTCTAGTGGCTAGAAGCTCTTATTGTTGTCAGGTAACAAAATTTCTCCTTTAACTCCAGTTGGAGAGGCTTGTGCTTTTTGTTCAGAAGGTCCAGTCTCTGCAAACAACCCTGATGAGGTCATTATATACACCTGCTAGCTGTGTGATAAAACTAGTCCACAAGGTAGTTAGTGCATTACATAGTACTTGTCAGCAAAGAAACCGTATAAAAATGCTGCAGATTGTTTAGGGCTTTCTTTTAACATCCCAAAGCACTCTCCTGGATAATCACCATAGTTGGTTTATTACTGTAAGGAGAGGACTTGTTCTGTTGTTGCAAAGCATCATGTCAGAAAGAACTTCTAACAACATACTTGTTCACTTCATAACAGGTATTTTTTTTAAACATGTATTTTTAAATACTTGACATGTGCACGCTGGGCATCCCTGTATTGCTTAAAAAAGATGTTCCACCATAGCACAGCATAAATACCATAGGATATGACAGTTGCTATAGCAACTAAGAATCTACTATTATATAGCACCGACTAGCTCATAAAACACGTGGAGCCTTTCAGTGCCTCAGGTACTCCTGACTTTGCAGTAACGTAGGTACCATATTGTCTTCAAAAGAATTTGCCAGTTTAGAAATGAATGTCAATTTGATTATATTTTGCATCTTTTTTGTCAGCCAACTCTGTTGTCTTTTGGGAATGGCAAATCCATAGGAACAAAACAGACTGAAACAAATACGGTTTGGAGAGGAAAGGTTAACAACGTAATTGTCTTATCATGCAGTCATTCTGAAACAGCAGCTTTTATACCCTTGCTTTGGTGCTGCACTTTGTTGTTCTCTAGCATCTGGTTTCACAACGTTGTAGTAAGACAGTGATTCCAGAGCACTGTTCTGCTTTCAAACACCAGTATTTCCAGTTGTGTAGTATCCTATGCAGAAGAATTTTCCGTGAAAGGCACAATACAAATGCGTGATGTGGTGGCCAAGTTAGTGGAGCCTCACCAGTCCCAAGAGGTAAAAAGCAGAAATCAGGCCCCCAAATCATGAACATAGCTAAAAATTATGACTTTTTTTCCCAGAAATAATACGTTAGGTTCTTTTTCTTTGTCTTTTGGTTTCTGAGCCTGTAGAATGCACTTGGCTTAAGTTTCCAAGGTTTCTATGCAAATACAAGGGCTAGAAATGTACTTTAACTCCTGAGATTCTCATGCAACCCCTTAATTTCAACAGCTCAGGGTTTAAGAAAAACACCAAATATGACAAGACTTGCAATAATAGAGTTGGTAACCTTGCAATAGACAATGATGCCAGTGTACCTGGATTTTTTCTTTGGAAGTGCTATTTCAATACTTATTTAGCCTTAAGATCTCAAGGTGATTGGCTCCACACAAATACCTTAGATCATGGGTTTGCAACCTAGAGGGAGTCAGAAAGAGATCCAGGCAGGTTGCACTCACTCTCCCTTTATTACTTTATTGTTAGATAAAAAGGAGGTCTCTGTACAATGGACTCCTTCTCTGGAACAGATTGAGACCCTCTGCCTTAGATTGATAAATATCACAACCCCACCTTACATATGGCTCAACAGATACCTAAATATTCAGAGCATCAATAGCGTTTTCAATCCCAGTCAGTTGGAGGTGCTGAAATTGTTCTCTTTCCTGAAGCTACGTCTCTAGACTCTAGAGGTTTAATTCTTAGGCCACGTCCAGACTACCCGCCGTATCGGCGGGTTAAAATCAATTGCTCGGGGATCGATATATCGCGTCTAATCTAGATGCGATATATCGATCCCCGAGCGCGCTTATATCGATTCCGGAACTCCATCAACCCCAACGGAGTTCCGGAATCGACACGGAGAGCCGCGAACATCGATCCCGCGCGGTGTGGATGGGTGAGTAATCCGATCTTAGATATTCGACTTCAGCTACGTTATTCACGTAACTGAAGTTGCGTATCTAAGGGCTGGTCCACACTGGGGGGGGAAATCGATCTTAGATACGCAACTTCAGCTACGTGAATAACGTAGCTGAAGTCGAATATCTAAGATCGGATTACTCACCCGTCCACACCGTGCGGGATCGATGTTCGCGGCTCTCCGTGTCAATTCCGGAACTCCGTTGGGGTTGATGGAGTTCCGGAATCGATATAAGCGCGCTCGGGGATCGATATATCGCGTCTAGATTAGATGCGATATATCGATCCCCGAGCAATCGATTTTAACCCGCCGATACGGCGGGTAGTCTGGACGTGGCCTAAGATCGATTTCCCCCCCCAGTGTGAACCAGCCCTTAGAAACAAATACAGATCCCCAGTTTTTCATTTTTTAAATTTGTGAATTATTTTTCCCCATAGACCACGCTTGTCACAGCGTAGATCAGATTTGCCCTTTATATTTCCTCGCTCTCCTTTTTTTAAACCTTAGTATCATGGAGCCTGAGAATTTGTGATAGACAAAGAAAAATGAAGAGAGACGCTCGTTTTCTTTCCTCTGCTGAAAGGTCCAGCATGTCCTAGAAGTGAGACGAAATAGGTTAGGGTTTGGTGCCCTCATGTGGCCATGTGCATTGTTATTGAAACATGACATTCCATGCATTAAAATGCAGCATGAATCAGATCTTATTGTTGACGTTTCTTTTCCCTTAGCTGCATATGGAAGCCAAATTGACAATAAAGCTGCCAGCTAGACAATTTCAAAACACTTTTAGGCCAGGCCTTTTTGCTTTGTATATTAAAACAGTTATATTTCCTTGTACCAGGTTAATAACATGCATCTGACGAAGTGGGTATTCACCCACGAAAGCTCATGCTCCAAAACATCTGTTAGTCTATAAGGTGCCACAGGACTCTTTGCTGCTTTTACAGATCCAGACTAACACGGCTACCCCTCTGATACAGGTTAATAATATCATTTAAAGTTTATAATATAGAGACCAGAGGGAAATTGGCAACTCCCTGAGGACATACTTCCACATCACCCCAGGGATCTTATGAGCTCCCTTTGTAGTCATGCCACAATATTGGAGGTCTGGATGGAGGCAGAGGCGTCACTCTCCACAGCCTCTATTGTGTCCATAGTCTGTTTGACACAGACCATAATATGATATCATAATAATTAAAAAGTAACAACAATGAAAATAATATGAATGATGCATTCCTGGTATATAATGTTATCTCTGTGTAGCCCAAGGTCCCGTGTGCTTCAACAATTCACCTGGGAACTACAAGTTGTGGACTACAAACTGCAGCATATTGGGAGAACTTCCTGGTTACTGCCAGGATGTACCTCTGCCCCCGCCCCAGCAGGAGGTCTCAGCACTGACTGAGTTGGGAGCATGTAGCAGGCAAGCAGAGAGGAGGCTGCTCTACTGAAATCCTGTTCTATGTTCTTTACAGAATAAAGCTCTGTTCCTGGTGTTTTGTCTGAGTGGGTCTGGTCAGGGCCATCCTTAGGATTTATGGGACCCTATGCAGTATTATTAAACAGGTGCCCTTACGCTTGATGGCAGCTGGGGCTCACATGTGTATATTAGACAAGGGTGGTCTTTTGAAGGATTTATTTAAAACATGATATGTCTGAAGATCCAAGCATTTAAGGCTAAAGATGAATACTCAGATTGTGCATCTAAAAATCTATGCAAGGATTTTTTAGAGACGTGATTTCATAATATTCAGCAACTCACTAGTGAAATATTTTTAAAGCAAATTTTAAGCTAAGGTCCCATAGACTAACATGTTCTGAATAGATATTACAGTATTGCACAGCTGTTTTTGTCAGTAAATTCAGAAACTGACCATATACCTGGGCGTTGGCAAATGCCTGTGAAATGGCTTCATTACCACTTGAATGGCTTTTTAACAGTTTCAGTGTTATGCTAATAGGTCTGGCAGGCTGGAAAGCTTTTTCACTTTTAAGTACTAGATCCCCTCTGGAGGGAGACTTAGCAGGCTGCAGCAGCCAGCTGTGGTGGGAGCCTGCAGAACGGGTCAGAACAGGGATAGGAAGAGGTGGGGGGAGGAGGGGGGAGGGAAAGGAGATGTGGACACTAAGACTCAGGGGTGCCCCAAGTTTTCCGGTGCCCTATGCAGCAACAGATGCTGCGTATGCCCAAGGACAGCCCTGGGTCTGGTCTCAGGTGAACACATACTGACACACAACACAGAGCACACAAAGGAGCCTCGGCAGGCTTCCCCTATCTTGAACAACCTCCCACTGGACTAGTGAACAGAAGAGGGGGGATGGGGGTTACATCAGTGTGAGTGAACTGGATGCCTAATGCTGGAGCCTAGAGACGTTAAGGTTATCTGTTATAACTGTAACCCTTCTGCCCCTCTGAGTTGGCAGCAACAAGGGCCGGGTTCAGTATCCAGGGGTTCCGTTTCAATAACACCATGCATAACCAGCTCGAGCCCCCACCCAGTGACCTGGGACACTTACATACTGCCCCCCTGGGCGCCTCTAGGAGGCAATACTTCCCTTCTCGCAAGCACGGAGTCTGAGTGTAGCAAAATCTTTTTAATAAAGGAAGGAAACAATGTGGCATCCCACTGGAGAAATACCACAAACAGGATTATAACACAAACCATAAACAACAAAAAGAAACAACCCCACCCCCAGGTACGTTTGGCAATGTCCTTTTCCCCTTAGGGTCTTAAGTCCAATCACCCCAAAGTCCAACAACCCAAAAGTCTCTGGTCAGCACCACCCCAGAATTCAAGAGTTTATCTGCAGAGTTTCCCCTCACCCCCCAGCCTGGGTGGAAAGGGGGGGGAAAGTCCACACAGGGTGTTAAGGGGCACCTTATGTGGGCCAGGGCCAACTGCTCCGCCTCTCCGTGGAGTTCTGCTGCAGCCTTCACCACGACCAGCTCCACCACACCAGCTATGCTGCTCCTCCAGCTGTCCCTGCAAACCGCTTCACTCCGCTCACTGTTCCATGGGCTGCTCCAACACACTGCAAACTGCTCTGCCCTGCCCTGCCAGCTGCTTAACAATAGGTCTTCAGGCTCCCCCATTAGTTAGCACAGCACTCAGTGATCTCAATTCAGTTCTTTCAGTGATTTCAGCTCTTAGTAGGGGAGTCCTGGTGCTGGTGCACCATTGGCCCAACATGAATTCAGCTCAGCAGTCTCTAGATAGACTCCTAATAGAATTAAAAATTAGCTCTACTCTTTAACAGTGGAGAGACGAGGATATGCAATTGGTGTTCCAGACCCTCAAAAGGGGCCCATACTATCAGATACACACACACCAGTCCCCAACCTCTCTCCATTCATGGGGTTTTGGAACCCATGTCCCATGTTTAGCAAGTACCACCCAACTGAGGTTGAGTCATTTCTGTCACAAAGCAGTCCCATCCCAAACTGCTGTGGGATTATGCTAAGTGTGTGTGTGTGTGAGGGGTGCATGCCAATGCAAATTCTTAAAATTCTTTCCACACTCTCTACAATTCACCACCAGATGTCAGGGTAGCACTCATCCTGACTCTGCTTACATAACTACTGATCATTTTACAGCATTGTCAATTACAATAGAGAGGTGGACCTGAGTCACACTGTTTGAATCCAGACAGGAATTTTCCCAACCTCTGGAATTTTGAGGGGTGGGGATCATTGTTTCTCTTCTTTCTTTCCACAGACAAAAACATACGTTCTTTTATTTTCTTGGCAGGACCTTCCAGCTCTGTTAGACTAAGGTAGCCATCCAGGTATCTTCAGGAGAGACCCTGAACCAGCATACAGAAAAGAAAAGGCCCAGGAATGCCCCGCTACATGAATGGTCTAGGTATACTTAGTCATGCCTCTGCACAGAGGGCTAGACAAGATGACCTCTTGAGGGCCCTTCCAGCCTTACATTTCTGTGACCCTGATGCCTGCCACAAGGTTCAGATTCTGCTCCAATCTTCCACTGACTTCAGGGGTGTCTGGATCCAGAATTTTGGTTCAACCTCAAGTCAAGTTGTCTGTAATTGCTTCATATGTCCTCACACATGAGATGGATGTGATAAGAACTGATTTCTTTTATGCTGTTATTCCTCATGTGGATATTTGGATAAAAAAGCAGGTTTTCACCCTGAAGAAAAATAAATTAGAGGCAATTCCATAAAGGAGGGAATCCAGTTCTCGTGCTACACTCAGCTGATGCAGCAACTCCTGGTGTCGGATGCCATCAGGTGGTTGAGGGACATCTCCATAGAATACATCCTCGGACATCAGCAATACCAGGAGGGATGAGCTGGAGTGCTGATGAGAAGCGCAGTGGGGAAAGTATCTGAAATACTTTCCTCATGGATTGTATTTTCCAAATGGACACTCTACCCTAAATACTCAATTAATTACTGAGGGAGAATCTACACTCATTCCTATATTTGCTTTCTACGACCAACTCTCTGTATAACTTTTCATGAGTGATGTATCCGAGTATTTGGATTCTAATATCTGAACTGTATTGTTAAATTTATTCACCTTAATTTGGGTTATTGCTCGGGTGACCAGACAGGAACTGTGAAAAAACAGGATGGGGTGAGGGGTAATAGGTGCCTATATAAGAAAAAGTCCCCAAAAACGGGACTGTCCCTTTAAAAATGGGACATCTGATCACTCTAGTTATTGCTGATTATGCACAATATGTATCTTATGACTTTTTAAAACAAACTTTGTATTGTGGATAATCTAAGCTCTATACCCAGATGTACAGAAACTCTTTTCTTAACCTGTGTACTATATAATTTTTTTTAACATTAGCTTTAATAAAATTTTTAAATCTGACATTGACTAACATGGCAGCACAAAGCCCAAAGCCTTATCACAATTACTGACTTCCTCATGTGAGAGGGAAATTTCTAGTCAGGCAATGTGGTTCTTTGAATTGAGAAACACTGACATAATAATTCTGTTAACTCTTGGGAAGACCCTTGGCTGAGTCATAAGGGAAAGTGCATTTACAAAGCCCCATGCGGTATGTGGAGTTTCCAGAAGTACTGGAGATGGTCTCCCAAAGCCTTGTCTTCTGTTGCAGTAGGGTTTGGTAAATCTCCCCTTCTAATTGACCTGCAGGACTTTCATCTATCTCTCCACAGACCTGGCAGAGACAACTTCTCTGTCCCACGGCGGGTGCTCTGGCTTTCACTTCCCCTTTTATTCTGGGTTATTCCCTACCCCTACATATGTATATCATGACGTCCATAATTAAACCTCAGGAGATCAGGGAGTACATTAAGCTGAGTAATTATGAGAAATATTTGTTTTAGATTTATACAGTCGTCTGCTTAGTGGTAGCCGATTTGTATATTCTGTTTAGGTGTCAGTCTTCTCTGAAGATATTCCTGTTATTGCTGCAAACATATCTCCTAAATTGCAGTAAATTTACTACTCCTCAAGGGGCTATGTACCGACAGTCACCAAAACTCTTGTCAAGGAAAGACTTGAGTTGAATGGAAGGATTAAAGAAACAGACAGGATTTTATGCATTGCTAATTGGAAATGACGTGGTGTACTTTAATAGCTCATGGAGCACCTATCAGTATTGAATCTTAAATGCTTACTTACAAATGTTTGAATCATGCAGTAAACAAAGCTACCTGCAGTGGGTAGTATTAGCCTAAACTGCTGCTGCCACCAGAAGTATTCACAAAGCAAAAGAATCAACCCAAATTAAGCAAAGGAATGCATAGCAGATGATGCCCTTAAACTTTGCTAGGCCTGGGATTCTACAGGCTGTCAAAGCCATCCAGGCTCATGGTCCTCTGCTCAGAAAGTCCCATAGTGACAGCAGGCGCCTCTCACCTGCCTTAATTGCTGCTGTGGGGGAAGATGGGAAGAGGCTTTGTCAGACAATCAGATCACTCAGGCTTGTAAAGATTCTTGCCAATACTCTGAGCTGCCAGCACAAGTGAACAGGAGTTATAATGGTAGATGCTATTAGTATTACTGGTCATTATCTGTGTTGCAGCTAATGGTGTCCTGTTTGTCTCACTGAACACAGGCACTTGTCCCAGAGGGTTTATACTCTAGATGCAGACATTACATACATACTGCCATTATTAATTTACTCTTTTGATTGTGGGAGCATGTAAGGGCCAAGAAGTGCCTTAAAAGTATCCCAGAAAGGTCCAGAAAGAATTTATGAAGTGGTTAAAAAGCATGTCAGAAAATTCCCCAAAGGTCCAGAAACAGGCCCCAAATCACCTTCGGAAGGTCAAAAAGCTCCAAAATTTCCAGAAAAGTTAAAAGGTTCCAAAACTGTCCCAGAAAAATTGATGTAAACAATTTGCTCTGGACCTGTCCCAGCAAATGCTGAAACAATATTATTAGCCTTTCAGTAGCTTATGGAGGCCGCGACTAAGAGCTGAGCTGTAGTGTGCTAGGCACTGTACGAACACATACTAAGTGTCACTCTCTGCCCCAAAGTGAGTTACAGTCTAACTAGACAAGACAGACAAAGGGTGGGAGACAGGAAGGATTATTATCTCCACTTTACAAATAGGGAGCTGAAGCACAGACTGATTTAGACTGTGAGCAACTGTAGGTACGTGTGTAATGTTAAGCACACGCATTAGTGGTTGCAGAGTTAGGGTCTTCACCAGTGTGTACATGGCTGTCCTGTGCCTTGCACACTCAAATGCCAACTCTTTCTCAAGAAAATGTTAGGGTAAGACCTTGTGATTTGATAGATTTGATCTTTTCTGGTTATAGGCCCATTCCGGGCCCTGTTATGTAGCGAGGCCTCCAAAAGAGATGCGTTCTTTCCGGTACTGAAAAGGCAGCTGCCTCTGACCGCTTGTGTACAGCATTTGGGTTTCACATGATGTTCCGTGACATATTTTTACCACATTTCATATCTTAGACCTTCATCGCTCTGCAAATGTTTAGCCTTTTTGCAAAACCATGTTGGCTTTTTTTCTTTTTTTGTTTTGTTTTTTGCTTCATATCTGTGAAACTCTCTGGAAGGGTCAAAAATCTGACTACAACCCCCAACAGTTATCAATGAGCTAAATGAGATGGATGAGGTATAAATTATTAGTTTAAAATCCTAGTTAAAGGTTCTTGTCCTTGCTGGTAATGAGAGCAGCTGCTCCAGTTAAAGTGTCAAATAATATTTCAGCTAAGCTTTTCTTTTTACAGCTCGTGTCAGTTTCTTTTTAAATGTGTGTGTTATAGGGCTAGTTTGTGCCCTTGCAGTGGCTGATTACGGCACAAGCCCACAGTGTCTGTGTCCAGGGCCCCTAAGCAATTTGGGGGCCCATGCAGGAGAGCTGGAGCCTTGGCCCTGCCCCCTGCTCTTCCTCTCCCCCGGGACTCTGCTGCCCTGCTCTTTCTCCTCCCCTGAGGCTCTGCCCTCTGGCCAGATCAGAAGTCGTAGCCTGGCTGTGGTAGGGTGAGCATATTCCCTCCTCCCTCCCCTGCGTGAAGCTGACCCAAGCCCCTCTCCTCTGTCTCCCATGTGGAGTTGGCCCAAGCCCCTCCACTCACCCTCCCAACCCCTTTTTGGCAAAACTGGGCATTTGTCCCATTTGCTTCTGCCACCTGATCATCAGTTGGCATGAGCAACCGGGACAAATGCCCAGTTTTGCCAAAAAGTCTGGCTATTTGGGGCAAGGCTTAAAAAGGGGACCATCTCAGCTAAAGGACAGGACACAGGGTCACCCTGGGCTGTAGTAAGAACCGCCCAGAGAGACCTGGCAGATGTGGGGAGCCCGGAACCTTCCAGCTGCCCTGGGCAAGAGGCCAGGGTGCTTGAGAGCAGCCCCCAGGCTGTGTTTCTGCCCCCCAGAGCACATGAAGGGTCTAGGGCTCCCCACAGTGGCCTGGGCTTCCTGGGCAGCTCTTACCATGGCCCGGCTTCTGGTCAGGCCAAGGGGGCGGGACCTTGGGGGGGGGGGAAGAGGAAGAACAGAGCGTGGGAACCTGTGTCAGGGGTTCTTTGTGCCCAGGGTCCCAAAAATCTTAATCTGCCTCTGGACCCTTGTGCAAATACAAGGCAAGGTGGTCCCCTCTCTTGTAAAAGGGTTAATTGCACAAGGGGACCAGAGAGACTGCTACGTTTGTTTCAGGGTGCATGTCACCCCAGCAGGGATGGGGAAGGGACAGGGCCATGTCCTCAGCAGCCCTAAATCCTGACTACAAGAACCATCTGGGCACGCTAGGAGGTGCAACATAGAGGACACTGCACCCTGCACATTCCCCACGCACACCAGGAGGTTTGAAGGGCAATTGCATCTCATTGAGACACATTTCCTCTCTGAGCAGTCTCTGGGGCGGGGAGGCTCTGCATTGCTCCAGGCTGCATCAAAAAAGCACAACCTAGCCCATGCTCTACAGGAAGACAAAGTGGTTAAGAAGAAGAGCTATCAAATTGCAGCATGAAAAAATTACTTGGAGTCCCTGAAAAAAGTACACAGGCCAGCCTGTGCGGGATCATGGGAGGTGAGCTTAGAGGCTCTTGTTAGAAACTTGGCCCTGAGTTAGTTTTCACAGACTTATTGAACTGAAGAGAGTTTGCCATGCAAAAATGCTGTCAGACACTGAGTCAGGGTAGCCACAAGCACAGCAACCACAGACTTCAAGATCTCCTATCTAGCCATCAAGGAGTTTGAGCTTACGCTCATCATAGCATGTCTATTTCCTGCCTGTTAAAGAACTTCAGGTACAAACTACACAAATACCGCATGTAATAATACCTTTTAAAGCAGAGTTTAAAAGCATCACTCCTACTACAATTCATCTATTGGAAGGATTTCTTAGTTTTTCAAACATCTTAGCAGTAACAATATCAGCACACTGAAGCCCAAGGCATGGAAGTTTTAAATAAGTCTACTGTTTTTCATGTTCTCACAAAAAGTGGCTAAAAATAAGATGATTATTTTGAAAGAATCTGATGAGTCACTGAAAAAATCCCAGTCAGATAAATTGGTTGCAGTGAATTATTTGAGTAGCTCTAATTACCAGTAAGAAATGATTCATGTTAATAAATATTCACCAGAGATGCTTACAGTCACCACCAAGGTACTCATCCTCCAGTCATGTTATGAATGTCTGGGCAACAACACAGAGAAAGCAATGGTTTATTTTTCCCAGTCAAATCAAGTCATGAGAATTAGGCTTGAGTAAAGATTGAGGTAACACTATGTAGGACTTCAGAATGTGGCCCCTGTTGCACACCAAAAACTCTCACCCTCTTTAGTGGGAAGCATGAGTGTGCAGGGAATGGAGGATTGGATCTCTGAAGACCAGTTACAGGGAAATCCAGGTTTCTTCGGGAACAGAGCCAAACCTGATGCTATATCCTCACCAACTTGTCTCCAAACTCAGGCTTAGTCTAGCAGTCTGGAGGGTCACATGGGCGTCACATCCAAGTAGCTATGATGAATGCTCTGTGTGTGTGTGTGTGTGTATGTGTAGGTGGGAGTAGAATTTTCCTCCCTAAGATGAAATGGCACCTGTCAGCTTTTAGGCAATACCCCTGTAGCAGGAAAGGCTGGAAAAATGCACATCATCGCAAATCTCCTGTGTTCCTCTTTCCTGAGTATTGCCATGCTGGGGACTTGCATGGGACAGAGCCCTGTACTGAGTTCCCCTTTTTGTCTAGGTCATGGAGTCCTTGGAGAAACTTGAGATAACTAGCGAGGTCACACATCCTTGCATTTGTATTACAAGACCCAGCAATTCATTGGACTTGATATTTTTAGTCATTTGGAGCTAAAATGTCTTGGTGCTGAAGTATACAGTACCCCTTTTGTGCCTATGAAGAGAAGTGGAGGTTTGAATTACCCTTGTAGTGCCTGATGCAATGCCCATTGACTTCAGTGGACGTTGGATCAGACCCTTGTAACATTCGTGTCCCTGCATTTATGACATTAAGCCAGCTCCAATGTTAGTAACTGGAAGCCAGCTTTTAATTTCAGTTCAGTGCAGCTTTACCATCAGAAATACATCAGGCTGACATTTCCAAAATGAGCAGATGATGCAGATGCCCAATTCCCATAGATTTTAATCAGATTTGGGAGGCCAGATCCCTTCAGTGAATGAAAATCTCACCCTTAATGTCTTAAATTTAAGTAACGAGGAGACCGGTGGCATCTTAAAGACTAACAGATTTATTTGGGTATAAGCTTTCATGGGTAAAAAACCCCACTTCTTCAGATGCATGGAGTGAAAATTACAGATGCAGGCATAAATATACTGACCCATGAAGAGAAGGGAGTTACCTTACAAATAAAGGACCAGTGCTGACAGGGCCAATTCAGTCAGGGTGGGTGTAGTCCACTCCCAATAATTGATGAGGAGGTGTCAATACCAAGAGAGGGAAAATTGCTTTTGTGGTGAGCCAGCCACTCCTTTCTTGGTATTGGTCCCTTCCCAGCAACATTGTATCTATTTGTTAATAATGGAAGGCCTGATTTTCAGAAGACTTCATGAGAAATTTTAGGTATTCAGCAATTTCCAAAAAATCAAGTCATAAATCTGTGGAAAGTGTAATCTCTTGTATCTATATACAAGTATTGGAAAACAACATTGCTAATAAGAAACACATTAGAATTCATTCTGTTACCCAGCAGTTCTGAATTCTTGGGGAACCAGGGCACAGTACCCAGCCTGTCTGACTCATGAAAGACCTTTCCACCCCCAGCCTCTGCTTGTACCAAAATTGACTAGAAGAAAGACTTACAAAAAGCAATGAAAAGGCAGTGGGAGACACACTTAAATCCCTAGGACAAGGATGACAGGATTAAAGAAACTCCCCTAGCCTCATTTGCATCAAAGATGGGACAGGGAGACATCTCCTTTAGCATACAGAACGGAGAACAGAGATTCCAAGTCAAGAACTGCATGGAACTCTGGGACCAGAAAAGCAGGGAAGCACTGCATGATGGGGGATCTCTGCTCCAGATGTTAATGAACCCATGCTGCACACACCCAGTTCAGTAGCTATCAGACCAAATCTAGTAATAAATCCTTTCTTGGTATTCAAAATAGTGAAGCTCCCTAACTGTATTGTGAGCTCCCTCCAAGGAACACGACCCAAAGCCAGGAATGATCAGCTCCTATTGTCTAGCCTGAACAAAACAACTCTGGTATACTCCCTTAAGCCATCAGTTTACCCATAAACAAAGCTAGTGTTCTCCCTTGAACCACTGTTGTTTCTCTACAAAAACCCCTATGCATGCTCAAGTAAATGTTCTGATGCCTGGATCAAAAATCTGCACCACTGGGACTTCATCTTCTCCTGAATATAATTTAGGTAAAGTCCTGCTGGCTCAAAGGTATCTTTTTCAAAATGCAAAAAAGAATAGAGAATGATGCATTTAAATGGTAATACAAGTTACAATAAATGTTACAGTAAATATGCAGTCATATCTGATTCTGGTTTAGTCCAAGAAAGTAACATTAATTAAATAAAAGAAATACTGGAGCAACAGTACAAATAAATTACAATGACATTACTGTATTTTATAAGAACATTGAAAGTCTAATTTAAATAAAGAAATACCAAGGATATTTCAAGATAAGATTTCTTGTCATCTTTTGCCCACTTTATCTAGGGACTGTAAGAGTCTGAAAGGCATGAGATCTGAAAGGATATTTCAAGATAAGATTTCTCTAAGATTACTTTATCTAGGGACTGTAAGAGTCTGAAAGGCATGAGATCTTATCACAGACCATGTGCTGCCATCTGACAATTATTTGTTTTCATTTTTTTGTTCCTTTTTAATTTGTCCTCATGAGACATGCTGGATTGAAGGCACTGGACAGTACATATCTCCATTTATTCGCAGGTACAGTGTAGCCAGCAATAATGAAAGTGCCTCAACTCTGTCTCACCAGTATACCACTACCCTGTCCTGGGGAGCTCTTAAGTAGTGCCAGAAGGTAGATCAGTCTCAGTATCTCAATACCTTGCTGTTAATAAGGCAGCCAACAGTGCCGTGGACTACTATCTGCTAGTACCTGAACCAAACACTAACACTGAATGATCAGCTCACAACTTAGACTCTACAGTTCTATTTGCAAGGGATTGATGCCAAGCCATACCTTGCAGATATAAGCTTCAAGTTGAAACAAACTGTGGAGGAATTATCAAAAATAGTCATAAATGTACTAGGTGCTACAACTTCTTACAAGCTTTGTTAAGTACAGTACAAGATTTGAACAAACATAAAGAATCAAACATTTGAAATATACATTTCCATGGATTCCAGACCTGTACAGTAGCTTGATGCAGAGGTTTTATCTGTATGCTCTAAGCTGATAATTTATGGTAACGCTTAATGCAAGGAACTCTTCTTGATTTCTGCCTTCCCTGATGATGTCAAGTAAATTAAATCCAAATGTCAAAGCTTATTAGAAATATTTACAGGGCTTTAATTTGGATCTACCATTTCCAGTGTTTAACTACAAATGCTACTGCATGCATGTAAACCCTGAGATGTTCCTTTTTGATTAGAACTAAAAAGTCCCCTTAGAAGCTAAAGTTGGTGCGGAAAGTGTACGAGAAAAGGATTGAGCCCTGAGAATAAATTTGTCAAGTTTTAGTCTGACTTGAAGGAAACCAGTCAATTGACTGTAGCTGCTCCTTGCAAAGTGTGGTTTAGAATGAAAATACTGGTGGGCTGTGGTTTAAGTAAGTTGGGAGGCAGACAGCAGATCCCTCATCTGATAGGCATTAGTACTCCTCCAACATAGCCTCCAAGAACTTAGTGCTGGGACTATGCACTGGGACAAAGCCATATCAAGATGATGTGATGCCCCAAACATGTAACCTCCAACTCTTTTGGGGGACACCTTAATCACTGCGAGCAGAACCCTCATTAAGGCACTGTTGATGGTTGAAACCTCTATTGTTCATTTGAAAGTGTGGTGAAATTTTGATTTTCTGATGTCTGTGCTGCTTCCTGTGATTCTTTTGAATTTTTCAACTTGAGGCTGGTATTGATGGATGACTGATATCTCCATTTTGTCAGACTGGTGTAGAAATCTTTTCTAGCATGTTCACTAGCCAATACATAGATGATTGGATCAGCAACGCTGTTAGCAGTGGATAAACACAGAAATGCCGCAGAAGTAGAATATATGTAGTGTTCAAATGAACATGAGTCCTTCTGATGCAAAAGAAAGTTTATGGATCTTATCAGGAGCACCAAGTGGTAGGGAGCAAAGCAGATTAGAAAAATGGTGATGATGGCTATAGCCAAGTACTTCACTTTGGCTTTTTGGCGTTTGCCCAAACTGCTGCTTATTTCGGTACTTTGGAAAATTCTGCGGTTTGTGAAAATGAGGATTGTGCAAGGAATGGCAAATCCAATTAGGAACCTGGCAAGGTTGAAATAAGCCAATTGCAAGTTGAGTGGCAAAGTCTCAAAGCAGGTTGTACGGTTTGAAGTCTGCTCGCCATCCTGTAAAATAAATACTGGGCAGTGGATTACTAAAACTATAGAAAAGAGAATGAATGTGATGAAGATTGCAGTTCTCTGCTGCCTCGTCCCCTTGGATTCCAAAGCATACACCACTGCTACGTAGCGATCAATAGAAATGCAACACAAGAGCAGAATGCTGATATATATATTGCAGAAAAAGATATATCCTGTTAGCTTGCAAGCAATTGACCCCATCTCCCACTTGTGTTTGTTTTGTACATAGACAGCCCAGAGCGGCAGGGTACTCAAGTACATCAGCTCGCACAGCGATAAGCCAAAAATGTAGATGGCAAGAACGTTCTTCTTTTGGATTTGTACAAATGTGAGCCATGTAGTAAAGCAATTGGCTGGCAAGCCTAAGGCAAAAACAATACTGTAGCACACAACCAGCAGTATCCTGCTGTCCTCAAAGGGCATTGCTGGGCAGCAGACTTCCGGACTGCAGGATTCATTCATTATGGGGACACAGCGTGTGCAGAAACCCCAGGATAGCTTTTCCCAATTTGTGTTTCCTGTGAATTAAAAGACACGATGGAAAGTTAGCAGCTGTAAAAGACCATTAAAAATGTGACAGTAAAGGTAATGGTCTGATAACACAGGGCTAGATGGTGCAGCCCTTCCTCACCTTGATTTCACGGGCACTGCTTACATGAATGGGTGCTCACCAGGACAGTTACACAAGCTAGCCCATAGGGAGTTTGTGGATGCTGCCATGTTGCAGGTGGTTTTAAACCGGAGCTACTCCACTGAAGTCAAAACTGGTGTAGGTGAGTGGAGGATCAGGCCCATTGAGTTTGTGACTTCTTACTGTTCGTATTGCAGGAGTGCCTCGGAGCCTCAATCATAGATCAAGGACCCCTTTGTGCTAGGCTCTGTACAACCACAAAACAAATGGATGGGCCCAGCCCCAAAGAGCTTACCGTCTAATCGAGTTTACACTCTCTTTCCATAGGGCCCACCTGAGAACTACTCTTTTGTGACTGTGACCTAGTACATAAATCAGAGAATCTGTGACATAAATGAGATGCTGCCTTCTCCTAATTGTCTGTTTGTGTGATCAGGTTTCTTTCCCCACCTCCCACAGATCTGCCACAGGCAGGGTGAGTAGTGCCATATGCTTACCAGATGCCCTCCCCCACTCCCAACTCTTTGCCTACACATCCGACTTTTGATTTCAAACCCTAATGGATCTGTAGGATAACAACCTGTTTAAGCTTTTCTGTCGCTGCCTGCTGTCCCAGTGCTTTGAAAGGGAGATGGGGAGTGGGGGAGAAATGGTACCCATGTCCTATGGAGGAAGAAGTGTCAGGGAAAGCAGTAGGCTTTGGGAACTCATGGCCAATACAGGGCCACACTGAGCACCAGTCATTTTCCCAGTTATGTATAACACAGGATTCATTTTCACACCGTTTCCCAATTAGTCACATTATTTAAAAAAATATCCCTAAAGCATGCTATTCAGTGCACAAAGTACAACCTGCACTGTTTTAGTTCAATGAGAAATAGGAATGATTCTCTCCATCGGAGGAGCTCCAAATGCTTCACAAACTTGAAGGGCTCCGTTGCACATTGGGCACGGCGAAGAGCTGCGCTACCACATGAGAGACTGTGCCTTGGAGCTAATGGGTGTGCACAGGAACCACACGCACTTCTAAACCTGTGATGGGATGCATCCATCTTCCTCCAGCATGCCAGGCCCACTCCAGAAGCTGGTATGTAAGGGGGCAGAGCCACAACTCCACCATTTCCCCACCCACCCCAGATCTCTTTGATGCTCCACGTTCAGAGAGGCAGTAGACTGCTAACCTGCTTGTGTGACATTATTAATACAAACTGTGACCATATAGATCAATGTTGCAACCAAGGTCTTATAGTGGCACCAAATCTTGTACAAAGGAGATCAAGTAAGGTGTCTATGAAAAGGTTGTAATTTGCTGGTTATGATTATGCTCTCTGTATGTGAGTATCATTTTTGTATTTGAAGTTATGAATATTGGCTATGTACTTGTATCTCAATGTGTTTGATTTTAAGTAGCATTAGTGAAGCATTTAGTCAGCTTCTTGAGAAAGGAATCTTCAGATTAAGTGCCCAGTCAAGATACACTTAACTGACAATGGACCTTGGGAGACTCCAATCCACATATGAGGAGCTCCCTGGGAATGTTCAAGGCAGCATGTTAGCAATGGCTGCTCTACCTGTAAAGAACTGAGTCATGCATGGACACGTGACTTGCCCAGGTGACTCCAAACGCCACCTTGATGCTGTGATTTTCCACAAAGGGGTCCTTCCACATGGCAGAGAATATAAAAGGCCCTGGAAACCTCTCCACTTTGGCTTCAATCCTACTTCTTACCTCTGGAGGAACTTTGCTTCATTGAAGCTCTGAATAAGGGACTGAATGACCCGTCCAAGTTGCGGATGGACTCCAGAGACTTAATTTGAGCCTGCAGCTTATTCTATCACTGCTACAAGCCTGAACCAAGAACTTTGCCATTGCTGTATGTAATTGATTCCTTTAACACATTTTAGCGCTCATCTGTATTTCTTTTTTATGAATAAACCTTTAGATTTTAGATTCTAAAAGATTGGCAACAGCATGATTTGTGGATAGAATCTGACCAGTACATTGACCTGGGTCTGGGACTTGGTTCTTTGGGATCGGGAGAACCTTTTTTCTTGTACTAGGGTGTTGGTTTTCATAACCATTGATCCCCATAAGGAGCAGTGGTGATACAAGGGAACTGGAGTATCTGAGGGAATTGCTTGTATGACTTCTGGTTAGCCAGTGGGGTAAAACCGAAGTCCTCTCTGTTTGGCTGGTTTGGTGTGCCTTAATAGTAAAGGAACCCCAGCTTTGGGCTGTAACTGCCCTGCTCTAAGCAATTTGTCTTGAATTGATATTCTCAGTAGTGTCCCACCACAGGCAGCTTTCTTGCAGTGGCGTAGTCATGCTAGGATCCACAGAACCAGGTCAGTCAAGCTTTGGATCAGAATACCACACTATCCAAATTGGAATTTTGGTATTGAGAACTTTGTTGGTTAAAGATCAGTGACCATGACCCGGAAAGTATCAGCAGAAGCAATGAAACTGCAGGCCCTGAGAGAGCCTGCAATTGGAACATAAACAAAAACTGGCAGAAATTTGAATGAGAGAGAAGCAAGCCTTGGCCCAGCTGGAAAAAGAAGTCACTGAAAGACAGAAAGAAGCTGCCGAAAGACAGACAGAAGCTAAAGAAAGAATGGCTGAACTGGAAAGAGAAGCTGCTGAGAGAGAGGAAAGGGCTCGTAGAAGGCACATGAAACAGCTGGCACAACAAGAAACAAGATCCAAGTCAAAAAAGCAATGGAAGAACAACAGAAACTGTATCAGCTTGAAAGTCCAGTTTATAACAATGTTGGTATGTTGTATTACTCTGAGCAGTTTTCTGTATTAACCCATTATGCTATGACCAGGGGGAGGGGGACTCTAACCTGGTGGGAAATAGCTGTTTGTAGGTGCAAAAAAGCAATTTGTCCTGAATAGATACTCTCAGTAGTGTCCCACCATAGGCAGCATCATTACAGCTTGGCCTTTATGTGACCTATGCAAGGGGAGGGGAGGTTCCTTCTGCCCATTCCTTGCCCTCCCCACAATGTGCACCCTGGTAAGTGCTGAGCAAAACTTGATCCTAACTAATTAACTCTTATAACATCCCAATGAGGCAGGTAAGTATCAGAGACGGGAAGTATAAGGCACAGGGAGATGAAATGCCCCAAGCTGCACTGGAAGCCCGTGTCTGAGATAGGGTAGAGCCAGATCTTCTATCTGCCAGCCTTGTGCCCTGTTCCCTGGGAGCCAGTTTTTGGTTCCTTCTCTCCTGGGGAAGAGCACCATCCTCCACAAGAAATCTCACTGACTTCAGCGCAGCCTAGCACGACTCACTGGGGGAGGGCATCATAAGCTGGCCCTAAACCATGTTGCCTCTTTAATAAAACAGTCCCAGAGCTGCCACCACCATCAAATGCTCCCCATCAAACCGAAGAGCAAAGACACAAGCAAGACTCCAGGTGCTAGTGGGGACTGCAGAGGCAGATTCCTGAAAGTAGCCATCATGTAGGGCCAGCCTGTGGTCCCCTTGTTCACTGGAGTCAACGGGGATACCCATGGAGTAAGGTGCGACTCACCGGGGTGCGGGGGGGAAATCAGAATTTGACCCTTTACAGATACTGTTGCCTTTTAATGCACTGTTGTTCTCTCACTTAGGGATTGGATTCTACCCTCCATTCCCAGCTACTCACCTGGAGAAGCCAATCATTTCAGTGAAGTGAGGTAGCAGTTCAGACGAGTAAGGGAGTTCGTCAGGCTCCTCATCAGAGCGTGGGTAGCACCTGTCTGACACTTCTTGGAAACAACAGGAAGTCACGGTGCAAATGGCCCTCGCTTTTATAAATAAGTTGAAGACACGAGAACAAAGAGAAGAATGTAAACAAATGTCGGAAGCGAAGGCCAAGGAAAGGAAGAAAAGCAACGTGCTCTGAACAGGAGGGCTAAGCACCCATGTGGGGCTACTAATGACGAGAACAAGACATGGAGCACGTCATCAGCGTTAATCACCCTGGCCTAGGTGAGTGAGGGAAAGGCTAGCCCATAGCATTCCAACCGGCCACCTAGACATAGCCCAGTGTAAGGGGATGTGGAGAGGAACCAAAGTATGATCAGATTTGGCCACCTGGAGCTCCTGGGCACGTGCAGGTAGCATGCTTACTGCTCTGCTCCTTTACAGTTTGCAGCTAACCGCCCCCCTGCTCAGCTGGCTAGCTCTGTGGCTCAGGGCACAAGGGCTTGTCAGGAACAGGGCCCCAGCTCCTCTCTGCCATTCCCTTGCCCCGTTGGGGCATCCTGCACCCCTAGGGTTCAGGCACAGAGCAGCCCCTGCACTCCCCTCATGCAGGGATTGCTGTTTTGCGTGGCTCTAAGAGGTGAACATTTTTCTTTTCTTTTTTTTTTACTACATTTTTCATAAAATGATGATGAGGAGAAAAGAAACCACTGGAAAGCACTGCCAAAATCTTCATCAGGATTGCTACAGAGTGGGTAGAAATTGCTGAGAGGCTTGAAAACAATCAAAATTAAAAAAAACCATACTCCCTCACCCAATCCAGTGTTTTCTTTTTAAGCAGCTCTATCCTGGCTTTTCTGTGGGATGCACAATTGATTTGGGCAGGTTTCTTTTACTCATAGAATCAGAGAATATCAGGGTTGGAAGGGACCTCAGGAGGTCATCGAGTCCAACCCCTACTCAAAGCAGGACCAATCCCCAACTAAATCATCCCAGCCAGGGCTTTGTCAAGCCTGACCTTAAAAACCTCTAAGGAAGGAGATTCCACCACCTCCCTAGGTAACCCATTCCAGTGCTTCACCACCCTCCTAGTAAAAACGTTTTTCCTAATATCCAACCTAAACCTCCCCCACTGCAACTTGAGACCATTACTCCTTGTTCTGTCATTTGCTAGCACTGGGAACAGTCTAGATCTATTACTCCTGGGTTTTCTCTGACTCTACACCACTATAAGGACCAGGCAAAATCTGGCCTGTAGGCTTTTTCTCCATGAATTTTTTTAAATCCATACAAATAAAAGGGAAGGCTGTTGTTGCAGGTGTTGTTGTTTTGGGGAGGTTTAACAACCGTCGCTCATAATCAGGCGAGTGTGAAGGGCTATGGTTTTGCTAGGTAGGAGCTTGTGTTGTTCGGTTCTAATCCACATGCAGTCACATCCCGAGACTCAGGTTCAAACTGAGCCAAAACCTCAAAGCACAGAAAGCGCAGCCCAAGAGAGCAGAGGTGGCTGAAGCCTCCCTCAGGCGCTGGTCTAACTTATGGCAGCCTTCCCCAGGCTGTCTATTGACTACTTCACAACCCAGAATCCCCCCATAATGTCAAGCACTACAAGCATGGCCCCACCAACTATCCCACCATCTACACTGGGGCCTGAGAAGGAAAGCCGCACACAGCTACACTACTCATGTGGGGGGGGGGGAGTTCTATGCTGGCTCTTCTGTGGCCCCTATATACCACTGGAATGATGTCTAAGGGGGCAGAATCCATCCCACTTTTGCAACATTTTAAAAAACTAAGATAAAAGCAAACGAGCATTTTAAAAAAAGGTTTATGGACAAGCTGCGAAAGTAACACTAGCTTCCCTAATGAGCTGGCACTGTTATGACTATGAGCCGCCAATGTGATATGGCCGTTAAAAAAGCTAATGCGGTTTTAGGATGCATTAGGTGAGGTATTTCCAGTAAAGATAAGGAGGTGTTAGTACCGTTATATAAGGTGCTGGTGAGACCCCACCTGGAATACTGTGTGCAGTTCTGGTCTCCCATGTTTAAGAAGCATGAATTCAAACTGGAACAGGTTCAGAGACAGGCTACTAGGATGATCCAAGGAATGGAAAACCTGTCATATGAAAAGAGACTCAAAGAGCTTGGCTTGTTTAGTCTAGCCAAAAGAAGTCTGAGGGGGGATATGCTTGCTCTTTATAAATATATCAGAGGGATTAATATTAGGGAGGGAGAGGAATTATTTAAGCTTAGTACCAAAGTAGACACAAGAATGAATGGGTATAAACTGGACACTAGGAAGTTTAGACTTGAAATTAGACGAAGGTTTCTAACCATTAGAGGAGTGAAGTTCTGGAACAGCCTTCCAAGGGGAGTAGTGGGGGCAAAAGACATATCTGGCTTTAAGATTAAGCTTGATAAGTTTATGGAAGGGATGGTATGATGGGAGAGCCTAATTTTGGCAATTGATCTTTGATTATCGCCAGATAAGTATGCCCAGTGGTTGGTGATGGGATGTTGGATGGGATGGGATCTGAGTTACTGCAGAGAATTCTTTCCTGAGTGCTGGCTGGTGAGTCTTGCCCATATGCTCAGGGTTTAGCTGATCACCATATTTGGGGTCGGGAAGGAATTTTCCTCCAGGGCAGATTGGCAGAGGCCCTGGAGGTTTTTCTCCTTCCCCTGCAGTATGGGGCATGGGTCACTTGCTGGTGGATTCTCTGCAGCTTGAGGTCTTCAGACCACAATTTGAAGACTTCAATAACTCAGGCATAGGTTAGGAGTTTGTTATAGAAGTGGATGGGTAGGATTCTGTCGCCTGCTTTGTGCAGGGGGTCGGACTAGATGATCACATTGGTCCCTTCTGACCCTAGAATCTATGAATCTATGTTATGTCACCGCCCATCTTCTGTGTTGCATCTGGCTCCTGATCCTGTAAACACTTACACACACAAGGAAGTTTACTTCATTGGGACTATGTGTGTAAGTGCTGCCATAGAATATGGGTGGTCCAGTGGTTGGGGAGCTAGTCTGAGACTTGAGAGACCAGAGTGCAATTCCTTGCTCTGCCACAGACTTCATGTGTGACCACAGGCAAGTCATTTAGTCGCTCTGTGCCACAGCTGCAAGAGGGGGATAACAGCACTACCTCACCTTACAGGCTCAGATACAATGGTAATGGGAGCCGTAGGAGCACTCTGGGTAGATTAGGCCCTTAGACAGTAAGCTGCTTGGGGTAGCAAAGCTCTACGTGCATCTGTAACGCGATATAAATAGTAACAGGAATGTAAGAGTTTGTGTGTCTATATATAGCTCTGTGTAGCTCACCACAACCAGAGGTTTGCTTGCTGTCAGGAGTGTCTGAGTGAAGACAAATTTCCAAGCATGACAAATGAGTGGGCAAAGTACAGGAAGGAACATGTGTGTTGGGTTCTGATACCCTCACTCCTAAATGCCTTACTCCTACAGTAGTCCTGGTACTGCTGGGAGGGTAAGGTGCTACTTAGTGTGAGCGCAGGGATAGGAACCCGGCTGTGTGTTTGTAGAAGAATTAAAGAATCATCTCTATGCAAAGGAAACAAACTGAGCTGTCATATGACGGCACACCATGCCCCACAGAATAGGTGTTAGGAGCCAGTGGCCACTACATTAATCAGGTTGATTAGCTTCTGCCCCAGCAGGGGCCACAATGCCTCATGTTTTTTTTGCTGGAGAGTTGAACTTTCCTGTTCTCAGTGTGTTGATCCAGATACTGTCAAGAGGGATTTAAAATTCCTTTTTTTTTTTTGGAACATCAAGGGTCAGAATGATTCGACAATGAAGCAATGTTGATTTTGTGATGGAATCTACAGATGACTAAGCAACTGTTTTGAGGCTGTCAAACTGTTCTGTACAGGTTCCTATACTGTTGCAATCACCATAGTATCTGAGATCCTTCCAGTAGTGCATTAAGCACAATGTGACTTACATCTCTCATGCATTATTTGTTCTCTCCCCTTCTCCCCAGGGGGTGAGATGTGTGCAGTGGAGGGTCTTGTTTTGGTAGGGTTTTAGGGTATATTTTTAAAACTGTTGCTATATATTTATTTTAACGAAGGCAGATCAAAGAAATGCTCCTTGCACTTGGAGCGAAAGGTGGTGAGTTTTGTGATACGCCATAGTTCCTGGGGGTGTACACTGCACAGTCTGGGAGTGCCTCCGGGAAAGCCCTGTCTCTTGCTCAGATGAGCTTTACCCTTATTCTAGAGAGCTCCGTTGGGCACATGGAGCAAAGTTGTTGACCATATTTTTTATCCCCGAGCTTTATGTGGTCTTTTAGATACCTAGTCCCAGGCCATGGATCGTCCTGAAGATAAAAACTGAGATTGTGACTTTGATTTAAAATTCTACGGGAAGCCAGTGCAGAGAGATGCTATGTGCTTGTGGTAGCCCATGTTGCTAAGGAGATGGGCTGCGGCATTCCATACTAGCTGGAGTTTCCGAGGTGCTGAATTCTTCATGCCCAGGTAAAATTTATGTTTAATTATTTAGGTTTAAATTTATAACTGTGGCATAGCTAGTGATTTATGACTAAGTCCCAAATATACACTTGCTTTAAAGTTGACATACAAGGGCTTAACCTCAGAACAAATACTGTGTGATAAACTTACAAAAAAGGAAAGAGTCTATTAGTGTTAGTATGGCAGCACCCAAGGACCACAATCAAGTGGCAGGTCCCAGTGCGCCAGGCACTGTACAAACACCGCAAAACCAGTTCTGTCTTAGAGAGCTCATAATCCAAGAAAACATGTAGCTGATGAATAAACTACAAAGCAGGGGACAAGCTAGCAGGAGAGACCAATGCATCTGCATACTCACAGTGGTCACTAATCTAGTCAGTGCCAGTTTGACCATTGAAAGTTATAACAGTGCAAAAAGCTTTTTTTTTTTTTGCATGTTTGTTGAAGTAACTGTTGTTTATTTAATGTCACCTTTCTGCACTGCCTACACCCACCTGCTGCTAGTCACCGAAAGGACACATTTCTGCCCAAGAATACCTGCAGTGTAGCATAGGAATCAGCTGCAAGGCAGAAGCAGGAAGGAAGTGGTTACAGTAGGTGGTGCCCTATTGACCTGATGGACAAGATACTGCTAAAAATAAGTCATAAAGCAACAACAAGGGCTAGGTATGCCTTGAGTAGAGGCCAGTGCAGAGTAACCCATCTTCTATGGAAGCATCAGGAATCATTGTTCCTCAATGGTGCCTGGAGCAGCCTGACATTCCTCAGAAGGGGTGGGCTGCTCTCTTCCCCTCCTCAGTCAGCCAATGAGGGAGAATCACTGCCCTGGCTCCTCTCCATACCTCCCAGCTGTTTTGGGGAATTTGTGGCTAGGCCCTGGAAGGAGATGTGTACTATTTCTTGGAGTCTATTTAGGTCTCTGCAGATAGCGGTGCTTATTTTTTTGGCCTTGGGCATACTGTTGAAACCAAAAAGCAGGTGCCAACAAACTCTCCTTAAATGACTGCCAAATGTCCATGAGAAAATCTAAGGCGGTAAGAAAGAACAGTTGTTTGCATTGGTATAGGAGCGGCAGGGCAGGCGCTACCATTTAGGCAGCTCACGCAATCGCTGAGGGTGCCAGAATAAATGATGGGCGCCGTTTTGCCAGAGGGGGCGGCAGGCGGCTCCGGTGGAGCTGCCGCAGCGGTGCCTGTGGAGGGTCCGGTGCTCCGCGGCTCTGGTGGAGCTGCCGCCGTCGTGCCTGCGGACAGTCGGCTGCTCGCGTGGCTCTGGTGGACCGCCCGCAGGCATCACTGCAGCAGCTCCACCGGAGCCACGGAGCACCGGACCCTCCGCAGGCACCACTGCGGCAGCTCCAGCGGAGCCGCGGGACCAGTGTGCTGGGTAGCGAAATTGCCGTCCGCCTAGGGTGCTCAAACCCCTAGTGCCAGTCCTGAGGAGCAGGCAAAGAAAAATGAGCCATTAAAAGCCTCTTCTGGAGAGACAGGCCCAGATCCTCAAAGGCACTGGTTTCAATGGAGCGTAAATATCTTTGTGGTTCTCAGCCATGATCTTTGATGTCATTTTGCAGCTTAGGTCCACAGTGCACATTCTTTTCACAAACAGTGCACCTTTGGAAATAAGCCTTTCAAAGCACTAGTGTTGTGTCACCAAATAGGTCTAAGGTAGAGCTATGTTTCAGAACCTTATAGTCAAGTATGAAGGGGAAATTGTTTTCCACAAGCAACCTTCTCCTCTGTCACTGTATAAATATGTTTATTATTCTGCACTTGTGCCATATCCCACACTCATGTTTATATCACTGTGTAGAATAGGCAAATATCTCAAAAATGTTCTTAGACTATTCTTTCAAATAAAAAAAATGATCTATTTGAGTTGTGTTTGCACTTGTTTTGTATTTACTTCCTGCAAATAGTCTAGTGGGTGAGTTTACCAGAAGCAGTGTTAATGAACATGGCTGAATTTTGAGTAAATGGTACAGATTTTTCAGAGGCAGTGAGCTTTAGCTTGTAAACATTAGTACTTGCATCAGAATCACGTTCCTAAGAGTGATGCCCATCCAATGATTACCTCATCAAAGATCAACAGAGAGTCCTGTGGCACCTTTAAGACTAACATATGTATTGGAGCATAACCTTTCGTGGGTGAATACCCACTTCGTCATGTCATGTCATGCGTCTGACGAAGTGGGTATTCACCCACAAAAGCTTGTGCTCCAATACGTCTGTTAGTCTTAAAGGTGCCACAGGACACTCTGTTCCTTTTTACAGATCCAGACTAACATGGCTACCCCTCTGATACTTCTGATGACTTTAGATGCTTAGCCAGACTTCCAGTGCTTCTGAAGTTCACGCATCACTGCCAGAAATTTCAAATGAAAGACAGGAGGAAGCTGATAGATGTCATGTAAACAACTGATTGTATGTAACAGCACACTTTTCTATTGCTGGACCTTGGAGCACCTGCCTGTAACACCTTCACA
This sequence comes from Gopherus flavomarginatus, assembly GCF_025201925.1. Taxonomy (NCBI): domain Eukaryota; kingdom Metazoa; phylum Chordata; order Testudines; family Testudinidae; genus Gopherus; species Gopherus flavomarginatus. The sequence continues at coordinate 143,161,614 of NC_066621.1, forward strand.
TCACGGCTCACCTGTAACCCATATAAATGCATCACAATGTTGACGGGCAGTCAAACTGCCTCTCTAGTCTGCACTACAATTCGGGTCTCCACTGGCTATTCTGTACTTGTTCCGTATGCAGAAGGCTCACTGAGAGAACTGAGTGAAAAGTTCAGAGTCAATCATTTACTCAACAGTTGTAGGCTGGGCACTACAGTAGTAGCCTGTCTGCTTTACTGTGCTTCAGCCTTTCCGGTTAAATGTAGCTGCACACTGGGGCGCCTCTATTCCCTTGGGTCTACTGAACACAAATGACACAACTCAAACCAGAGTAGCACATGTAAATTCCTACCCTTCCGGGGCTGGATTAACTTTTTGTGGGCCTGGTGCCAAACATATTTGTGGCCCCCCTTGGGGAATGAAGAGGCTGGGGCAAAAGCACAGTGAGCAGGGTGGATTTGATTTAAATCATGATTTAAATCACTAGTTAGGAAGACTTGATTTAATCATGGGTTTCTACATAAAAGTCCATTCTTGTTGGTTGTTATAACCTTAAAACATGTTCTTCACAACTCAGAGATAGATGTAGGTTTCATTTTTAGAAAGTACACACTATACATTTTTAAACCGTGATTTATTTTGTAAACTTTTCAGGTGAGTTTTGCAGCTATATCAGAAAATGAATGATTGTTTGGCTATTTCATTTACCAAAGATAATTGAAGCAGATTTTTATGAAGTTGTTGGGAGGTGAACTATCTCCAATTCAAGAGGTTAATCATTAATAACTGGAGGATTTTCTTGCTAGGCTGTATTAGGAGGAGAACATCACTGACAGGCATTTAAATAGTTTTATTTAACTAAAACAATAACGTTAAGTATTCTGGATTTTTTTTCCTTCAACAGCAAACATAATATTTTAACCCCCAAAAAAATGTCCCTCACTTCTCACATTTATCTCCAGACTTCTTCTTGTCCAGATCTATTCTGCCCCCAACAATCTTCTATTCACTGAACTTTTTGAAACTTTTCACTTTTAAAGAGAGGTAAGGGGTTGACCCTGTGTACACAAATTTGCAGAGGGACAATAGAGTTGAGGTCTGTTATTTCTTACCTGTATACATTATTTATTTATTCAAAAACATTTTTGTTGTTAACAAGCAAGTTACCTCTGGAGACACAAATCCACAGTTTGAGAACTGCAAAACTAAGCATCTCTGATGGTATCTTCTAGACTGAGCCCCGAGTCCCATTGAGTAGATAGAAAAATTAACCTAAACAATCTATACAGAAGTCTGCGGAACCCCATAAGATTGGGTCCCTAAGCCTGTAGAACTGATGAATGAAATTGTTTGTAATTGTTCACTTTATTAATGTAACTTCATAAGTACAGTTTATGAATGAAAAAACATTCATTCATAAAACCGGTTACCCCAATAACTGGCTAATTGACACTTAAGATGCTTGTTAAGAGCCATAGCTGTTCAGCCAGTTGCCCTTGGAAGTTTCACTGTCAATCCAATTCCTGCTTAAATCACTGAGACTTGGGCTTGGTCTACACTACATGTTTAAACCGATTTTAGCAGTGTTAAACCAATTTAATGCTGTACCCGTCCACACTACGAGGCCCTTTATATCGATATAAAGGGCTCTTTAAATCGGTTTCTGTACTCCTCCCCAATGAGAGGAGTAGCGCTAAAATCGGTATTACCATATCGGATTAGGGTTGGAGTGGCCACAAATCGATGGTATTGGCCTCCGGGCATATCCCACAATGCACCACTGTGACCGCTCTGGACAGCAATCTGAACTCGGATGCAGTGGCCAGGTAAACAGGAAAAGCCCCACGAAATTTTGAATTTCATTTCCTGTTTGCCCAGCGTGGAGCTCTGATCAGCACAGGTGGCGATGCAGTCCCAAATCCAAAAAGAGCTCCAGCATGGACCATATGGGAGACACTGGATCTGATCGCTCTATGGGGAGACAAATCTGTTCTATCAGAGCTCCGTTACAGAAGACGAAATGCCTAAGCATTTGAAAAAAATCTTCAGGCTACACAGTGCTGTGTGACAAGCGTAACAGAAAGCCAAAGAATCAAATGGACGCTCATGGAGGGAGGGAGGGGGTTGTAATAACCTTAGTCCCAGATTTGGACCTTAGCGTCCAAAATATGGGGGTTAGCATGAAAACCTCCAAGCTTAGTTACCAGCTTGGACCTGGTACCTGCTGCCACCACCCAAAAAATTAGAGTGTTTTGGGGCACTCTGGTCCCCCTGAAAAACCTTCCCTGGGGACCCCAAGACCCAAATCCCTTGAGTCTCACAACAAAGGGAAATAATCCTTTTTCCCTTCCCCCCTCCAGGTGCTCCTGGAGAGATACACAGACACAAGCTCTGTGAATCCAAACAGAGTGAATCTCCCTCTCTGTTCCCAATCCTGGAAACAAAAAGTACTTTCCTCTTCACCCAGAGGGAATGCAAAATCAGGCTAGCCACTTCAACACACACAGATCTCCCCTGATTTCTTCCTCCCACCAATTCCCTGGTGAGTACAGACTCAATTTTCCTGCAGTTAAGAAAAACTCCAACAGGTCTTAAAAGAAAGCTTTATATAAAAAGAAAGAAAAAATAAGTACAAATGTTCTCTCTGTATATAGATGATACAACACAGGGTCAATTGCTTAAAAGAATATTGAATAAACAGCCTTATTCAAAAAGAATACAAATCAAAGCACTCCAGCACTTATATTCATGCAAATACCAAAGAAAAGAAACCATATAACTTACTATCTGATCTCTTTGTCCTTACACTTGGAAACAGAAGACTAGAAAGTAGAACTACTTCTCCAAAGCTCAGAGAAAGCAGGCAGCCAGAAAACAAAGACAAAAACACTCAGTTCCCTCCACCCAAAGTTGAAAAAATCCGGTTTCCTGATTGGTCCTCTGGTCAGGTGCTTCAGGTGAAAGAGACATTAACCCTTAGCTATCTGTTTATGACACGCCCCCCAAATTGCAGACAGTGGGGAAGCTCACTGGCGGCGATTTCCTTCTAGAACTTGAAAATAAACAGATTAATACAACACATACACCTTTACATATACTCCTAAGTATATAACTAACAGACTTCTACATTTTAAGAACACTTTTTAACTACTGAATTCTGGGAAACTCTCACGGGAGAGTGCATCAGCAACTTTATTAGAAGCTCCTGTGATGTGTTGAATTTCAAAATCAAAATCTTGGAGAGCTAAACTCCAACGAAGAAGTTTCTTGTTGTTCCCCTTGGCAGTATGAAGCCACTTTAGTGCAGCATGGTCAGTTTGTAGTTGGAACTGCCGTCCCCAAACATATGGGCGTAGCTTTTCCAGGGCGTACACAATGGCATAGCATTCCTTTTCACTGACTGACCAGTGACTTTCCCTCTCAGACAGTTTCTTGCTGAGAAACACGACAGGATGGAAGTTGTGATCTGTTGCTTCCTGCATGAGCACTGCTCCTATACCACGCTCAGATGCATCTGTGGTTACTAGGAATGGCTTGTCAAAATCCGGGGCCCTGAGCACAGGGTCAGACATGAGCGTTGCCTTAAGTTGGGTAAAGGCCTTTTGACACTCATCAGTCCACTTAACTGCATTTGGCTGGGTCTTTTTGGTCAGGTCGGTCAGTGGGGCAGCGATTTGGCTGTAGTGGGGTACAAATCGCCTGTAGTATCCGGCCAAGCCTAAGAAGGATTGGACCTACTTCTTGGACCGTGGGACAGGCCACTTTTGGATAGCATCCACCTTGGCCTGTAGGGGGTTTATGGTTCCTCGACCCACCTGGTGCCCCAGGTAAGTCACTCTGTTTTGGCCTATTTGACACTTTTTGGCCTTAACAGTTAGTCCTGCCTGCCTGATGCGCTCAAAGACCTTTTCCAGGTGTAGTAGGTGTTCGGGCCAGGAGTCAGAAAAAATGGCCACATCATCGAGGTAGGCAACTGCAAATTCTCCCAGTCCAGCTAGTAGACCATCTACCAGCCTTTGGAAGGTGGCGGGTGAATTACGAAGGCCAAAAGGAAGGACATTGAATTCATACACCCCCGCATGGGTGACGAATGCTGACCTCTCCTTGGCAGGTTCATCTAGCGGTACTTGCCAGTACCCCTTGGTTAAGTCTATTGTAGAGATGAACTGGGCCCGTCCCAACTTCTCCAATAGCTCATCGGTGCGTGGCATTGGATAGTTGTCCGGACGAGTTACCGCATTTAGCTTACGGTAGTCCACGCAAAAGCGTATTTCCCCATCTGGTTTGGGTACCAGAACCACTGGAGATGCCCATGCACTGGTAGATGGGTGGATTATACCCATCTGTAGCATGTTCTGGATCTCCCGTTCTATAGCAGCTTGGGCATGAGGAGACACTCGGTAGGGTGGGGTTCTGATTGGGTGAGCATTACCTGTATCAATGGAGTGGTATGCCCGTTCAGTCCGTCCTGGGGTGGCTGAGAACAATGGGGCGAAGCTAGTGCACAGCTCCTTGATTTGTTGCCGCTGCAGACGTTCCAGGGTGGTTGAGAGGTTCACCTCTTCCACGCCACCGTCTTTTTTCCCGTCGTAGTAGACACCGTCAGGCCACTCAGCATCCTCTCCCTGGACTGTAAACTGACAAACCTGTAAGTCTCTGGAATAGAAAGGCTTGAGAGAATTAACATGGTACACTTTAGGCTTTAGTGAGGAATTGGGAAATGCTATGAGGTAGTTTACAGCTCCCAGGCGCTCTTGGACCGTGAATGGCCCTTCCCATGATGCTTCCATCTTATGGGCCTGTTGCGCCTTCAAGACCATAACCTGGTCTCCTACCTTGAAGGACCGATCTCTGGCATGTCTGTCATACCAGGCCTTTTGCGCTTCTTGAGCATCCTTTAGGTTCTCTCTAGCAAGGGCTAAAGAGTGTCGGAGGGTGCTTTGTAGGTTGCTTACAAAGTCCAGAATGTTAGTTCCTGGAGAAGGCGTAAACCCCTCCCATTGCTGCTTCACCAACTGTAATGGCCCCTTAACCTCGTGACCATACACAAGTTCAAATGGTGAAAACCCTAAACTGGGATGTGGTACAGCCCTGTAGGCAAACAGCAACTGCTGCAACACTAGGTCCCAATTATTGGAGAATTCGTTGATGAATTTTCGTATCATGGCCCCCAAAGTTCCATTGAACCTTTCCACCAGGCCATTGGTTTGATGGTGGTACGGGGTGGCAACCAAGTGATTCACCCCATGAGTTTCCCACAGTTTTTCCATGGTCCCTGCCAGGAAATTAGACCCTGAATCTGTAAGGATGTCAGAGGGCCAACCTACCCTGGCAAAGATGTCTGTTAGGGCCAGGCACACAGTGTTAGCCCTGGTGTTGCCTAGAGCTACTGCTTCTGGCCATCGGGTAGCAAAGTCCACTAAAGTCAGTACGTACTGCTTTCCTCTGGGTGTCTTTTTTGGGAAAGGACCCAGAATATCCACAGCTACTCGCTGAAATGGGACCTCAATTATGGGGAGTGGCTGGAGAGGGGCCTTGACCTGGTCTTGAGGCTTTCCCACTCTTTGGCATACCTCACAAGACCGGACATACTTGGCAACGTCCTTGCCCATCCCCTCCCAGTGGAAGGACTTCCCCAACCGGTCCTTGGTTCTGTTCACCCCAGCATGGCCACTGGGATGATCATGGGCTAAGCTTAAGAGCTTCCCCCGGTACTTAGTTGGAACCACCAACTGTTTTTGCGGCTGCCATTCTTCCCGGTGTCCACCAGAAAGAATTTCCTTGTATAAAAGTCCTTGGTCTATAACAAACCGGGATCGATTAGAAGAGCTGAGAGGCGGTGGGGTGCTTCGTGCCGTCGCCCAAGCTTTCTGAAGGCTGTCATCTGCTTCCTGCTCAGTCTGGAACTGTTCCCTTGAGGCTGGGGTCACCAGTTCTTCCTCAGACTGTGGACTTGGGCTTGGTCCCTCTGGAAGCGATGTAGGTGATGGGGTTGTTTTTGTTGCTGGTGAACCGCTCTCTGCTGGTGCACCTGAGGGTATTTCAGGCTCTGGCTGAGCCTTTTGGGTATGGCTGTCTGTTGCTTTTGCCAGTTGTGGCTCGCTGGCGCCCACTGGCGTTGAGTTTGAAGAGGGGGTTTCACTTGCTGGTGCTGGTTGCTGTTCCAGTTCCGGGCCTGGGACTGGAGATGCTGTGGCTGTTTCAGTGGTAGGCATGGAATCCGGGTCCACTACCTCTGTCTGGGTCTCTGGTAACACAGACGGGGCCTCTGTGGACGGTTCAGGAACAGGAATGGGTCTGGAAGCTTGCCTGGTTTGGCTACGTGTAACCATTCCCACTCTCTTGGCCCGCCTCACCTGGTTGGCCAAGTCTTCCCCCAGTAGCATGGGGATAGGATAATTGTCATAGACTGCAAAAGTCCACATTCCTGACCAGCCTTTGTACTGGACAGGCAGTTGAGCTGTAGGCAAGTCTACAGCTTGTGACATGAAGGGGTAAATTGTAACTTTGGCCTTTGGGTTGATGAATTTGGGGTCAACGAAGGATTGGTGGATAGCTGACACTTGTGCCCCCGTGTCTCTCCACGCAGTAACCTTCTTTCCGCCCACTCTCAAATTTTCCCTTCGCTCCAAGGGTATTTGAGAGGCATCCGGGCCTGGGGATCTTTGGTGTGATGGTGGTGTAATGAATTGCACTCGCATGGTGTTCTTGGGACAGTTGGCCTTGATATGTCCCAGTTCATTACACTTAAAGCATCTTCCATCTGATGGGTCACTGGGCCGAGGTGAGTTACTGGAGACTGGTGAGGTTGAAGGGTAGGGTATCTGTGGCTTTACTTGGGTGGTATGTGGGGTCTTTGGCTGTCCTCGGTGGTAGGGTTTATGGTCTGTGTGCCCCCTGGGGTAATCGTTCCCCTTGACAGTAGCTTTTTTGCTTTCTGCCAGTTCCATCCATTTGGCTCCAATCTCCCCCGCCTCAGCGATATTCTTGGGGTGTCCATCTTGTATGTACCGTGTGATGTCTTCAGGAACACCATCCAAGAACTGCTCCATTTGTATGAGGAGGTTCAGTTCTTCCAAGGTTTGAATGTTGTTTCCTGTTAGCCAGGCCTCATAGTTTTTTGCAATGTAGTAGGCGTGTTTGGGAAATGACTCCTCTGGTTTCCACTTTTGGTTTCTGAAACGCCGACGGGCATGATCTGGGGTTATCCCCATCCTGTATCTGGCCTTGGTTAGAAAAAGTTTATAGTCATTCATTTGGTGCTTAGGCATTTCAGCTGCCACCTCTGCTAAAGGTCCACTGAGCTGTGACCTCAATTCTACCATGTACTGGTCTTCGGGAATGCTGTACCCAAGACAGGCTCTTTCAAAATTTTCCAAGAAGGCCTCGGTGTCATCACCTGCCTTGTAGGTGGGAAATTTCCTGTGCTGTGGAGCAATATTTGGCGCCGGGTTGTTAGGGTTGGCTGGCACATGCAGCCCAGCTTTTGCCAACTCCAGTTCATGTTTTCTCTGTTTTTCCTTCTCTTCATTCTCTTTTTGTTGTTTTTCCATTTCTTTTTGGTGCTTTTCCATTTCTCGGCGGTGGGCCGCCTCTCTTTCTCTTTCTCTTATTTCCATCTCTGTTTGTTTTATTTCCAGTTGTCGCCTGTGTTCAGCTTCTCTGACTTGCTCTTGGGCCTCAATTTTTGCCTTAGAAGTCATGATTCCTGTTTTCTTGTGTTGGGGTGCCCTCCGGTGTTTATCTTCTGCACTGCAGGTTCTCTGTTGCCTCCTGAAGTCTGCCTAGCAACAGTGCCTTTAGCTAATTTTCCTTTTCTCTGGCCTTGGCTACACTCACACTTTACAGCGCTGCAACTGGGGTGTGAAAAAACACCCCCCTGGGCGCTGCAAGATACAGCGCTGTAAAGCGTCAGTGTAATCAGGGCAGCAGCGCTGGGAGCGCGGCTCCCAGCGCTGCACGCTACACCCGTAAGGGATGTGGTTTACATGCAGCGCTGGGAGAGCTCTCTCCCAGCGCTGCTGCTCTGACTACACTCACACTTCAAAGCGCTGCCGCGGCAGCGCTCCCGCAGCGCTGCCGGGGCAGCGCTTTGAAATTCCAGATGTAGCCATACCCTCTCTCTAGCTAATGTTCAATGAAGGGAAACCAGAAAAACCACTTTATTTGCATGCCTATAAGTGCTGGTACTTGACTCCTAATGGGAGGGCTATTGCATGACAAAAGACCCTTAACATGCAAGCCACAAACTGCCAGAGAGAGCAGAAAAAAAAATTCTCTCTGGTTCCCTTAAAAAACCAACTGCTTCTCTCTGCTAAAAAGCCCTTAGCAGAGAAAAGAAAAATATAATATTTCTACTGGCTTCTGGATTCTAGTCCCACCAGCTGCACACCATGTAATAACCCTAGTCCCAGATTTGGACCTTAGCGTCCAAAATATGGGGGTTAGCATGAAAACCTCCAAGCTTAGTTACCAGCTTGGACCTGGTACCTGCTGCCACCACCCAAAAAATTAGAGTGTTTTGGGGCACTCTGGTCCCCCTGAAAAACCTTCCCTGGGGACCCCAAGACCCAAATCCCTTGAGTCTCACAACAAAGGGAAATAATCCTTTTTCCCTTCCCCCCTCCAGGTGCTCCTGGAGAGATACACAGACACAAGCTCTGTGAATCCAAACAGAGTGAATCTCCCTCTCTGTTCCCAATCCTGGAAACAAAAAGTACTTTCCTCTTCACCCAGAGGGAATGCAAAATCAGGCTAGCCACTTCAACACACACAGATCTCCCCTGATTTCTTCCTCCCACCAATTCCCTGGTGAGTACAGACTCAATTTTCCTGCAGTTAAGAAAAACTCCAACAGGTCTTAAAAGAAAGCTTTATATAAAAAGAAAGAAAAAATAAGTACAAATGTTCTCTCTGTATATAGATGATACAACACAGGGTCAATTGCTTAAAAGAATATTGAATAAACAGCCTTATTCAAAAAGAATACAAATCAAAGCACTCCAGCACTTATATTCATGCAAATACCAAAGAAAAGAAACCATATAACTTACTATCTGATCTCTTTGTCCTTACACTTGGAAACAGAAGACTAGAAAGTAGAACTACTTCTCCAAAGCTCAGAGAAAGCAGGCAGCCAGAAAACAAAGACAAAAACACTCAGTTCCCTCCACCCAAAGTTGAAAAAATCCGGTTTCCTGATTGGTCCTCTGGTCAGGTGCTTCAGGTGAAAGAGACATTAACCCTTAGCTATCTGTTTATGACAGGGGTACTGAGGACTCCAGCTATCCCACAGTCCACAGCAGTCTCCGAAAAATATTTACATTCTTGGCTGAGCTCCCAATGCCTGTAGGTTCAAACACATTGTCCAGCGTGGTTCAGGGTATAACTCGACAATTTACTCCCTCCCCACCCATGTGAAAGAAAAGGGAAAGAAATCGTTTCTTGACTTCTTGCAATGTCACCCTATGTCTACTGAATGCTGCTGGTAGATGCGATTCTGCAGCAGTGAAGAGCAGTATCCGCTCCTCTCCTCTCCCCGGTGGCAGATGGTGCAGTAGGACTGCTAGCCGTCCTTGTAATCAGCCCGTGAGTGCTCCTGGCTGGCCTCAGGTGAGGCTGGCCGGGGGCGCCTGGGTAAAAATAGGAATGATTCCCAGTCATTCCCAGTAGATGGTACAGAATGGCTGGTGAGCGTCCTCACCATAGCAACTGGGGGCTGAGCTCCATCAGCCCCCTCCCTTTCCTGTGTAAGGAAAAGATTCTGTCCTGCCTGGACTATCATAGCAGCGGGATGCTGGGCTCCTCTCCCCCACACCGCTTAATGTCCTGCCTGGACTGTCATAGCAGCGGGAGGCTGCCTCCCCCTCATTTTATCTCACTAACAAGTCACTGTTTCTTATTCCTGCATTCTTTATAATTTCATCACACAAATGGGGGGGGACACTGCCACGGTAGCCCAGGAAAGTTGGGGAGGAGGGAAGCAATGGGTGGGGTTGTTGCAGGGGCAACTCCCGTGAATGGCATGCAGCTCGTCATTTCTGCGGGATCTGACATGGAGCAGCTGTGCTCTCTGATACACTGGTTCTCTAGTACACTTGCCCCATATTCTAGGCAGGACTGACTCTATTTTTAGATACCATAAAGGAGGGATTGACTCAGGGAGTCATTCCCATTTTTGCCTTTGCGCCCCCGGCCGACCTCAGCCAGGGGCACCCATGATAGCAGCAGACAGTACAGAACGACAGATAACCGTTATCTCATTGCCAATTTACAATGGCAGCAGACAGTACAGAACGACTGATAACCATCTCTGCTATCACGCAAAAGCAAGTCAATGCTGCTGTGTAGCACTGCAGTATCACCTCTGTCAGCGGTATCAGGTAGACATATGGTGACAGTTAAAAAAGAAAGCTGAACGGGCTCCATGGTTGCCGTGCTATGGCGTCTGCCAGGGCAATCCAGGGAAAAAGGGCGCAAAATGATTATCTGCCGTTGCTTTCCCAGAGGAAGGAATGAGTGATGACATTTACTCAGAACCACCCACGACAATGATTTTTGCCCCATCAGGCACTGGGATCTCAACCCAGAATTACAAGGGGCGGGGGAGACTGTGGGAACTATGGGATAGCTACGGAATAGCTACCCACAGTGCAACGCTCCGGAAATCGACGCTAGCCTCTGACCATGGACGCACACCACCGAATTAATGTGCTTAGTGTGGCCGCGTGCACTCGACTTTATACAATCTGTTTTACAAAACCGGTTTATCTAAAATCGGAATAATCCCGTAGTGTAGATGTACCCTCAGTGTGGATCTGTAAAAGCAGCAAACAGTCCTGTGGCACCTTATAGACTAACAGACATACTGGAGCATGCATCCAACGAAGTGGGTATTCACCCACTAAAGCTCGTGCTCCAATACGTCTGTTAGTCTATAAGGTGCCACAGGACCCTTTGCTGCTGTTTCAGTATTGTAATTTCTGTTCATTGTTTGCCATTCACTACACTTGTCTACTTCTGTTCACTGTTTGCCATATTGTAACTCAAACTTCATTTTGCAACACTTACTCCATTTTGTAAAAGCTTGCTTCAACCTTCATTTTTGCAAAACCCTGTTGTAATCTTATTTTTTTAGTTTAGATGTGTGAATGAGGTGTGTATGGATGATGGAATCAACCTCCAACACCAGCCTATCCTGATGAAACAGAGTTCAAACACCAACGGCTGAAGATGCAGACAAGAGCCCTAACAAACTAAGAAGAGTCCACCCTAAGAAGAAAAGAACAAAGGTACAATAGAAGGACGATCAAAGCCAGGTCCAAGGCTGAAAGTCACATCTGCAATTGACGGGTAATCAATCACACCAAACCCAGAGGCAGCGTGACACAGCAAGACCTATAGACCAAGGGTAGACAACCTATGGCATGCGTGCCGAAGGCAGCACTCAAGCTGATTTTCAGTGGCACTCACACTGCTTAGGTCCAGCCACCGGTCTGGGGGGTTCTGCATTTTAATTTAATTTTAAATGAAACTTCTTAAACATTTTAAAAACCTTATTTACTTTACATACAACAACAGTTTAGTTATATATTATAGACGTATAGAAAGAGACTTAAAAATGTTAAAATGTATTACTGGCATGCGAAACCTTAAATCAGAGTGAATAAATGAAGACTCGGAGCAGCACTTCTGAAAGATTGCCTACCACTGCTATAGACTCTGGATTCAAACTAAGGCCTACAAAAAGGATGGGTGAGATGGAGGACTTGGAAAGGTAACGTTCTACAGCCAACATGGGAGGGCAGATCCAGCCCTTTCTTGTGCCCAATTTTCCTGACCAGTTAACCGCCACAAGCTACGATTCCAAGCTCCAAACTCAAGCCATGAACTCAAGCAATGTTCAGGACTGGTAACTCTACAGAAGCTGCAGAACATCTGATGTGTGTATTGTGACAAAGTTCCTCCTCTACCTTAGTGGGTCCTGCGCTTGTTGGCGGATTTGTTCACTTCAGTGATCTTCCCCTCTTGTGGAACCCACAGTCTGGGTCAGCTCCTCCTGTGTCTGATCACGCTTGTCCTCCTCAATCCTCCAGCAGTACACTCTCTCACTCTCAGCTTCTTGCTCCCAGCTCCTCACACATGCTCCTTCTCCTCTGGCTCCTCCCTGCCTGACTGGAGTGAGCTCCTTTTTAAACCCAGGTGCCCTGATTAGCCTGCCTTGATTGGCTTCAGGTGTTCTAATTAAAGTAGATATCTCTACTGCCTTCTAGAAAGATCTTAATTGGCCCCAGGTGCCTTGATTAACCTGGAGCAACTGCCATTTGGTTACCAGGGTCCTAGGGATTTGTTTAGCCTGGGGCTAACATACCTGTTTCTCAGTACTTTACTGTAGCCATCTAGCCTTGCCCCATCACAGTATGTGTATGTGTATATATAAGTATTAAGGTATTATCTAGTGGTTATAGATCAAATTGTTATCATAATAAATGTGGCATCTTTGCCTTGCCCCTTGAAACAATCTTGTGTAGTTTTGTCTTCACAACAAGCCATGAACTATTAGAACTCTTTTACAAAACTTTTCTTAAACTTTACATGAATATATCGTCTCATACTATAGAATCAGAATTTATAACCCCTGTTCCATGATATAATGTATCTTAATTAAAACTATCTTTAGATTTAGGGGAAAAACTATTTAAATTATAAAAATCTGATTTTTTTTAAAAAAAACTTTGTTTTTTATCTACCCTGACAGCTGGGCATGGGTGAGGGGGAAGGATTGGTCCCCAGCTGGAGCGAGGGAGGGGCCAGGAGTAAGATTAGCACAGTGGGGTATGAGGGGAGGATTAGTCCCTGCTGACTGGAGCAACGCAGGGGCTGGGGGCAAAAACACAGTGGGGCAGGAGCTAGGGTTGGTCGTTGGAGCAAAGGAGGAGCCGGGAGTAAACTGCAAGTGCAGCAGGGCTGGGGAGGGAGTAAATAGGATCCTCCCCTCACCGCTGCCCACATAGAGAGGGTACCTACATTCTCCCTGGTTCTAACCCATTCTCTTCACCTCTATCTGCACCGAGCTGAGGGTGAGGGTGCAGGGTCTGGGAGGCAGTTAAGATGCAGGAGCTGGCTGTGGGTTGGGGTCTGGCCAGGAGCTAGAATGAGGGAGGGGGCTCAGGGTTGGGGCAGGAGGTTGGAGCTGCTTACCTGGGGCAGCTCCCATTCGGTGCGAGGGGAGCAGGTGGGTATGTGGGGGGGGAGGGTGAAGGAGCTCCCGTTTGGTGCTCAGCGTGGGGGTGGGGATGTGGGGGGGTTGCAGGAGTCAGGGCATGCGGTGTGGGGGGCTGGGTATGTGTGTGGGGGGATGCAGGAGTCAGGACATGGGGTGGGTGGTTGGGTATGTGTGGAAGTGCAGGAGTCAGGGCTGGGGTCATGGGGGGTGCAGGAGTCAGGGCTGGGAGTTTGTGAGGGGATGCAGGGGTCATGGCTGGGGAGGTCGGCTGGGGTTGTGGGGGTGCTCCCAGCCACCTGCCCTGAGCAGTTCACAGGAGAGGCTGGAGGGGGTATGCCCCGATTCCACCCCCTTTCCCAAGACCCTGCTCCCGCCTCTTCTCCACTTCCTCCTTTCTCTCCTAAAAGTTATTAAATGTTCAATGCCAAGGAATGGATGGGGTAGAGGACTGAATTTTCCACAGCCTCCCTCACAAAATATATCACCACTTCGCCTTTAGTAATTATCCTTTTGAGGGGAAAACCAGGCACTTCTCTCTTTTTGCAAAGTCCCGTGACCTCTTTCAGCTAAAGAAAACTTGTGAGTGCTGGTGATGCAATAGCTCTTTACTGCTCTCCCTGTTACGGCGTTGGGGGATGAGTAAAAGTGGGGGTGCAGTGTTAAGGCCCCCCTGAGCCCAATACCTGCACACTTACAACAGCGGCTGCTGCTGGAAGGTGCATTTCCCTCCCTAATGTTAAGCCGCCTGATGCTCCTAGGACTTGGAAGGACAGCGTGGCTCCTTCTCTAGCCCAGGCTGGAGCTGGGAGGAAGGACATGGGTGCTGCTGTGCAAGGTCCCTAGCCCCCATTAGGAGCTGGAGCAAGGACAGGACACCAGGGCAAGGAGTGGGGAAGTGGGAGGGGGGAGTTGAGGGGGAGAGGGGGCCCCTGGCAGGGCAGGAGGCGCAGTGGGAGGGGGACGGGGAGGAAGATCTTGGAAAAGGGGGCAGCCTGTAAAATAATTGTTTCTTTCTGGAGAAGCAGCTGTGGCTGGGACTCACCCTGCTCGGGGTCCAGGCGTTGGCTGTTGCTGCTCACCCCCACTCCCCACAACAGCTGATCAGGATCAAGGAGAGAGAGAGAGAGAGAGGAAGAGGGGCGAGTACACAACATGCTGGGGAAGAGGCAGGGGAGGGGGAGCTTTGCTGCCGTGCAACAGCGGGACAGAGCCCCAGACATAGCAGCACCAGGCTTCCCGGAGAAGAGAGGTTGGGCCCGGAGAGTGGGCCTGGCGCCATTGTAAATCTGGTATTGCTTCTGGTGAGACTTGCTAAGATGCTCACCTTGGCCATGATTCAACAGAGCATTTAAGAATGTGCTTAACTTCAGGCAGATGAGTAATCCTATTCCATCTGCTCGAAATAAAGTGAGTTCATGCTCTGCGACCTTGGTCCTTACAGGGAATCCTTGGGACTGTGCAGAGCACTCTGGATTTAATTCATAAATCAGATTCAGTACTCAACATTCACAGCTTTGTGCAGGTGTAGGGTGAGGGTGATACCTCAGATATGATACTCCGAGTACTTCACTAGAGTTCATATTGAGACCCTCATTTTGAAATGTTGCTTTTCACAAAGAACAGAGAAGAGGTTCATGGTTTCATTTTGACAGGTTCTGAGCAACCACAGCTCTGATTGACTTCATCGAGAGCGGCTGTCGCTCAGCCGTACCATCTGTGAATTTGCCACCGGTATTTCACAACGTATTCACTGCTAGAAACATTTTGCATCCGCTCACATCTGATTAAGAAAGAGAACCTAACCCCAGCAGGAAATGGCTTAAAAAGATGATCTATTTTTTTTTAATCTATTGTTCATTAGATTTCCAAACCTCTCTCCTATGAAACAACTGTCTTGCTCTGCAGAGGAAAAGGAAGTGACTTACAAAAATAGCTTGTGACAGACCCAGTGTGGTACAGGAGTCTGGTAGAGGGCAAATGTACTGGTCACTGGGTGAGTAGTTTTCTGTTCCCTGAGTGACCAGAGCATGGGCTGACCTAGTGTAATCAGGAACCTGCTAGAACCAGTTAAGGCAGACAGACTGATTAGATCACCTGCAGCCAATCAAGGCAGGCTAATCAAGGCACCTGGGTTTAAAAAGGAGCTCACTCCAGTCAGGTGAAGAGGAGCCAGTGGAGAGGAAGTGTGTGTGAGGAGCTGGGAGCAAGAGGTACAAGGAGCTGAGAGTGAGAGGCTGTGCTGCTGGAGGACTAAGGAGTACAAGCATTATCAGACACCAGGAGGAAGGTCCTGTGGTGAGGATAAAGAAGGTGTTTGGAGGAGGCCCTTGGGAAGTAGCCCAGGGAGTTGTAGCTGTTATGCAGCTGTTACAGGAGGCACTATAGACAGCTGCAATCCACAGGACCCTGGGCTGGAACCTGGAGTAGAGGGTGGGCCTGGGTTCCCCCAAACCTCCCAACTCCTGATCAGACACAGGAGAAGTTCATCCACACTGTGGGGGAAGATCACTGAGGTGAGCAAATCTGCCAAGAAGTGCAGGACCCACCAAGGTAGAGGAGGAACTTTGTCACAAGCTCCTATTATGAAAAGCAAAGGAAGTTGCAGGTACAGCATGATACTGCAAGAGTTAGGAGGATGCACTACAGTGGAGCAAGGCACTGAGCTGAACGTCTTTGGATGGATTCATTTGGAGAGGAGGAAGGAGAGAAAAGAAAAAAGACACAGTAAAGATACATCTACACTTGGAGCTAGAGGGGTGATTCCCAGCTTTCATGGAGCTAGCACAAGAAAGCTAGTAGTGTAGCTGGGGTAGTACAGAGCAGCAGGATGGGCTAGCCCCCTGACTGAGCACAAACTGCCTGGATCCTGTGTGTATATACTTGGGGCAGATAGCCAGTGCCACTGCTTGCTATGTTACCATGGCTACCCTATTACTTTTAGCAATGAGAGCTAGTGCAAGTATGTCTGCTTGAGCTGGGAATCACAGCCCTCAGCTCCAAGTGTAGACGCAGCCGTACCATGAACAGAATCAAATCCGTATAAGAGTTAAGGGGAGAGACATGGCGGGTAGCTAATATCTTTTATTGGACCTATTTCTGGTTAAGTAGATGTCACTGCTAAGTTTTGCTTCATGTTGTGAGTATACATTTCAGATGGCAAAATTTGATCTTCCAGTGCTGTGGTAGCCGTGTTGGTCCCAGGTAGGGTGACCAGACAGAAAGTGTGAAAAATTGGAACAGGGGATAGGAGGTAATAGGAGCCTATATAAGAAAAAGATTGAAAAATAGGGACTGTCCCTATAAAATCGGGACATCTGGTCCCCCTAGTCCCAGGATATTTGAGAGACAAGGTGGGAGAGGTGAGAGCTTTTATTGGTCCAGGTTCTGTTAACAGTGATGGCGATCTTAGGGGATGGTTGACTGGGACAACAAAAGTTGATCCAATAAAAGGTATCACCTCATCCACCTTGTCTCTCTAATATCCGGGGACCAACATGGCTACCACCACCCTGCATATGGTTAAGAGGGATGTATTTTGTTTATTCCTGGCTCCTAATCATCCCTGCATGTGAAAGGCTGTCATTGGAACTAGAGAATTTGGGATATTTATATGGATCATAAAACATCCAATGCTACACTGGTTAGGATAAAAATCTACCCCCAAACATTTGGAAAGGATTTAAATCCTCAGGCTTTAAGGCTAAAGCCACACTAGCTAAAGGGGAGGGGGTAGTTTCCCCTTTGAGGTTTCTTGCATCTTCTTTTAAAGCACCTGGTACCAACCAGTGTCAGAGACAGGACATCTAACTAGATAGATGAGTGGGCTGATGCAATACAGCAATTCCTGGGTTCTGCCTGGAAAATGACCGTGATGCTAACAGAGCAGCATCACTTGCATTCTGTGCCTTTTCTGAATCCTGGTTCCAGCCCAACAGCGGATTTCAGCCCTGCCTGGGGGAAGCCCCCTCCGACTGGCTGCCTTTCCCACTTGTCCCCCTCCTGGGAAAGAGCAGCCAGTCTGGGCTGCTGCAGGAAGCAGGCAGAACTCTCTCTCCCTCTCCTCAGGAGCCAACACTATTCCCACCAGAGGGGGTGGGGGACACACAAAGGGGTCAGCATCTCAGACTGTCTCTGCTTCCTCCTTCCTTTTCTATAGAGCAAGGGACAGCTCCTCTGCTTCTGTCCCCTCCCTTTCCTGGGATGGGGGTGAAGACCCCTTGGCAGAGCAGAAATGAGCCTGGGGGGAGGGGAAAACAGAACGGATATGAGAGACAGAGCTGATGTGGGGCTAGGGGACAGGATTGATGTAGGAGTTGGAGCAGAATTCTTTGTGGGTGGGGGGACTAGCAAATGTAGGGGTGAGAGCTCCTACACTGGGGGCCAAAGTCACCTTGATAACTATAGGAGAGTTGACAACACTAATTGTTACATACTGGGGGTGGGCAGGGAGGAGATGTCAAAAATCAAGACAGACAAAAACCCCACAATAATTTTTTAAAAATCAAGATTTGTCTGACATCGTTTTATACCAATGTGGTTGGCAATACGGTGTCCTTCTCCGAGGCATCAGAGGACTTGGCAGTTTTTGGCTGTGGGAAAGTGGGGGCTGATCTGATTGTTTGTGCCTAAAAGGTTGTCTAGAGCAGGGGTTCACAAACTGGGGGCCAGGACTCCTCAGGAGGTCGCAACGTTATTACATGGGGAGTTGTGAGCTGTCAGCCTCCACCCTAAACCCCACTTTACCTGCAGCATTTATAATAGTTTTAAATATATAAACAAGTGTTTTTAATTTATAAGGGGGAGTCGCACTCAGAGACTTGCTATGTAAATGAGATCACCAGTACAATAGTTTGAGAACCGCTGGTCTAGAGAATGTGTTGCAACATGAGAAGAGAGACTTTATAGTCAGGAAAGTAACCAGGAGTCCCTGCAATGTCATCCTTGGCTGCAGATTGAAATTTGAAAGCAGAGAAGTTAATGGGTTAAGGAAAGCAAAGCATCTGAATCAGTCAAAGTAGCGCAAGTGAGGCTAACCTAACACAGTGTGCCAAACATAGGCTCCTGAGGTTTGATATCACACTGTTGAACCCCACCCTCCTTAGCTGCAAAGAAATTCTCAGGCTTTCATGCTTGGGTGCCTTCTTAAAGTTCTCACGTACCTCTAATGAGAGTCTTGACAGTAGAGAATATACTAATAATTTTCTGCAGATAAGGCATCTGTGACTTTACCAAGCAGGACTTGATAGCAAAATTCTAGGTGTCTCCTCCTCAGCTCATTCTTGGACCACAAAGTCTAGCAAAGAAGTCAACATGTGGTGTTCCATCACAAACATCTAACATCTCTGAAAGACCTGTCAGAGGTCAGCACAGCAGGTCAAGCACTGAGGCCCTGCTGCCGCAAAGCACTCATGGGTATGAGGTATGGGGGCACTAGGTAATGAATATTGCTCTTTTTAGTTGTAGGGTTTCTGAGATGGAGGGTAGGAATGTCAAGGGGGCAGGCAGTTTCAGCTAGGGTTGCTCCAGGTTTTCTCAGGATTGTCCCTTTTTTGAGGTAGGCATCCTGGAAAGTCTGTACAGCTGCCAGCTGTTTTATGGGCTTATGGTCATGCCACATATCCTTGTTTTTTGTACCTCAGGGGTGGCAACCTTAGGGGATGGCTGACTGAGACAAACCAGTCTCAGGCAAAAGGAAGACATTATATGTAGACCTTCTAATAAAAGCCACTGAGATAAATGGCAGTCTGGCTCTGATTCACATAGGGAGGTTGAGACTTTGAGAAACAGGAGTCTCCCCTGAGGATATGTCTACACTGCAGTCGGGAGGTATGACTGCAGCATGTGCAGATGTACCCAAGTTAGCTCAAGCAACAACAGCAGTGAATCTGCAGAAGCATAAACAGTTGCCTGGGTTTCCCCAGGATGCATGCTTGAGTTGCTGCCCCACACCACTGCCATCACTTCACTGCTAGATGAAAGCTGGCTGGGGTATGCCTAACCATGCTGCAGTCACACCTTCTGATTGCAGTGTAGGTGTACACAGAGAAGGGAAAAAACAGACTCTGGGCCGGTTGCTTTCTGGAAGGCAAACTGAGATCAGGCTGGTTCCAGGAGCTCCTGGGCTTGCTAGAAGAATGTCAGGTTGGGCCTGTTCTGTTCCTGTAACTCCAGAGGGAAGTCCGTCTCACTGAGCTCATAGTGAAGAGTAAGGTTAGCTAAACTGAAACATGCATGTAGGCTCTTTTAAAAGAATCTTTTCTGATGCTTTGTTCCATTTGCTAAATGAACCTACTTGTTCTTAGAAGGCCATTTGTCACTGTGTATCACTGGTCACAGACTCCCAGAGGGAAGAGACACAGGTGTCCAGTCCGACCTGCATGGCAAAAAGCAATTGGCTTAGGTAGGGTGCTGCACCCAGATCAGTAAGAGTGGAAGAATTGTGGAGCGCCTTTCTGGGATAGGTAACAGCATGAGACCTGACACCTGGGAGAAGAGGCACTCTGGGACAAGCAGGGCAGGCACCCCTGTAACCATGACAGCACTTAAGCACGTGTATCACTTTTCTCAAGTGCACAATCCCATTGATTCCACAACACGTTCAGTCCCATTACACATGTGCTGAAATGCTTTGCAGGAGCAGGGATCAAAACCATTTTTGAACTAGATTTGTCAGCTTCTGCTGTGTAATAAACATGCACGTTACCATTACCTTAAATGAACTCTGAGTCAAAAGAACAGTAGGCCTCTGTTTTATGGTTTAAGGGCCTGATCCCAGGGAGTGCTGAGAACTCTCTACTCCCACTAAAGTGAACAGAAGTGGAGGAGTCCAGTACTGTGAACCTTGGAGGAACAGGAGCCCAAAGCCTAACCCTGCTTCCACTAAAGCTAACAATATCGGGGTTCTCAAACTCTCTCCAATTAGGGATCACACCTTAATACATAAATTGCCTCATGGACCACCTCTCCTCCCATTCATAATCATGCAGACCAGCTCACCTCCCAATGGCCATCAAGTAACAGCCCCCAAGGAGCTACAGCACTTTCTTCCATGGAAAAGTAATAGCAGGAAAACACTCTGAATGTAGCATGTGGGGATGTGAAACAAACTGCAGTCACCTCTGTCCACAAATCAGTTCTAACTTAACCTCCTTATTGCAAATCTTTTGGTTAACTGCCATGCGTGTTGTCTTTGAACAGACACCAAGAAACAGACATCATTCACCTTGCATGGGCTGTTTCCCCAGCTGCATTGCTTTGGCAGACAGACTCCCACATACTCTGCTCTTATCGTTCCTACCTCTGCTTCGACGGGCCGGGCAGACCTCATCCAGCCTGCGTTCTGCCTTGCACATCTGCTACATTTCTGCTCAGGGAATCCATTGCTCATAAGAGACCTCCCTCACCCCCTTTACTTTTCCCCATGAGACTTATTTTCTTTACCTATTTCTTGCCCCATCAGTCACTACTTCCCAGCTGAGTGGCTAAGCAGTGTTACTGTAGACATGTCGGGTCCCAAGATATTGAAGAGACAAGGTGGATGAGGTAAATAGCTTTGATTAGAGCAACTTCTGTTGGTGGGAGAGACAAGTTTTTGAGTTTACACATAGTTCTTCCCCAGCTCTGGTGACACTGCTAAACACAAGGTGCAACAGATTGTTTAACATTAGTAGTTAACATGAATTCTAAGAGACCAATCGAGGTTAAGCGGCCAGTCCTAGGGGGGAAAGAAAGGGAGGGTGGAAGTGGGGGTCAGGGTGGGGGAAGAGGAACTGTTAGTGGGTTATACATTGCTGTAATAAGCCATAAATCCAGTGTCACTATTCAGTCCATGATTTTTAGTGTCTGACAAAGTTATGAATTTAAACTTCCAGACTTGTCTTTTGAAAGTGTTGCGCAGGTTTCCTTTGAGGATGGGGACAAATAGGTCAGATATAGAGAGATCATTTTGTGAAATGTCTGGGATGTACCCCATAACACACAAAAAGATCTTCACCACACAAGGACACTCTGCCAGAGGAGAAGATTGCATCCTGGAATGGACCACTCAAATACACTGAGGAAACCTGTTTCAATACAGAAATAAAACCTCCTCTGACTACACCCCCCTAATTGTCACCTACCACCCCCACTAGAACCCGTATGGAGTGTCATCAAACAACTACCACCCGTACTCAATGGGAACCCTATTCTGAAAGAAATATTTCCTGCACTCCCTCTTCTGTTCTTCAAAATAACTCCCCACCCTCTGCAAGCTCATCATCAGAAGCAAGCTCCCCACAGACCAACTCAAAGCAGCACCAGAACCTACCAGAACAACAAATGCAAAACCCACAGAAACTTTTCTACTGCTACAAGATCAAAACGCCCCACGACACATCCTTCAAGATCCATGGGTCCTACCCATGTGGCGTACCTCATGCTGTGCACTAACTGCTCCAATAACAACTGACACTCTCGTATTAACTCACACAGGAAAATGATAAAAGGCAAAAACACTGCTGTGATGCTCTGTACCTTGGAGGAACACCCTGCACCCCCATGTTCATCCTTATAATATGATTGTGTGGTGTATCCAAAGCAAAGTTTGTCATGTTGGGTGTCTTCAGAAGGCTCATGATGCACTGAGCATTGTTGTTATAGTAATAGTATAGTAATGTTATAGATTGTAATTTCATGTATATAGTTATGAGGCTGAAAGTGTGCCCTCATGGCTTAAAACAAGCCCAGGAGCTTCACACCTCATGAGGGCATATATGGGACAAACCCAGCCTGGCCTCACAGGAACAAAGGACACAGGCCTAGGCAGCAGCAAAAGGATCTGTTGGACTCTCGAGTGAGTCACCTCCCTTCCCTGGGTCAGTTTGGGACTACGATGAAGTAATGTTCACGTGACTCTGAAGGGGTTGGGGCAAAGCCAAGAAGGAAGAAAGAACATGATAAAAGGGAGAGACATTTGCCATGGTCTCTCTCTTCCACTTCCATCTACTGACACCACCAAGAGACTGAAACACTGATCAAAGGGGAGAGCCCGGCTGAAGGGCAACCAGAAGCATCTAAGTTTGTAAGGGCACTGAAAGTCTTAAAATCAGCTTAGAATGCGTTTTGGTTTTATTTCATTTGACCAAATCTGACTTGTGCTTTTACTTACAATCACTTAAAATCTATCTTTTGTAGTTAATAAATTTGTTTATTCTACCTGAAGGAATGTATTTGGTTTGAAGTGCGTCAGAGACTCCCCTTGGGATAACAAGCCTAATAAATATCAATTTCTTTGTTAAACTGACTAACTCATATAAGCTTGCAGAATCCAGTGGGCATTACTGGATGCTGCAAGTCAGAGGTTCCTAGGATTGTGTCTGTGCCCAGAGATATTGGCTAGTGTCATTTGGTTGCACAATGCAAGCAGCAGTTTACATGCCAGAGGCTGTGTGTGAAAAGCCCAGGAGTGCGGGTTCTCACAGCAGAGCAGGGTAAGGCGGCTCCCAGAGTTGAGGACTGGCGTGACCTAGCAGATCACTAGTCCAAATAACACCACAGGAACGTCACAACCATCTCACTGGTGGGTGAACACTTTCCTCAAAGCGATCTCTCTGTACCCGACCTGTCAGTCCTTATCCTCAAAGGAAACCTGCACCACATTTTCAAAAGACAAGCCTGGGAGCTTAAATTCATGATTTTGCTAGACACTAAAATGCTTGCACTGAACAGATACTGGATTTATGGCTTATTACAACAAGCTATAACCTACTAACAGCCCTCCCACCCCTTCCCCTCCTATGACTGGATGGGTTAATGCAGGGGATTCACAACCTTTCTTTCTGAGGCCCTCCCAATATGCTCTAAAAACTCCATAGTCCACCTGTTCCACAACAACTGTTCTGTATATTCAGCAGCTTAAAAGTCAGGGCCAGGGTTAGGGGGTAGAATGCAGGACAATTGCCCAGGGCCCCACACCATAGAGAGCCCAGCAAAGCTAAGTTGCTCAGGCGTCAGCTTCAGCCATGTGGGGCTCGGGGTTCAGTTTTAGCAACTCTAACGACGGCCGTGCTGTCTGGTTTATTTTGGCGGATCCCCTGAAACCTACTGGCACCCCCCCATCCCCGCCCCCGGGGCCTTTGATCCCTGGTTGAGAACAGCTGGGTTAACAGGCCACTTCACCTTGGATAGTCCTTTGGAACACACGTTAACTACTTCTGCTAAACACTCTGTTCCACCTGGTATTTTGCTGTCACACTCTGAGCACATTTCCCAGACCTGAAGAAGAGCTGTATGTAAGGTTGAAAGCTTGTCTCTCTCACCAATAGAAGTTGGTCCAGTAAATGTCAAAGGAATGACAGTTTCCGGGCCAGATTCCTTGGGTCAGCAGGCTGACACAAAGGAGCCATAAAGCAGGCAGATCTGTCCAGCTGAGGACTTCCCCAGTATTGGGGGAATTTCCAACTACCTCTTCCAACATCTCTTCTTGGAAGCCCCAGCATAGTGGGCAGGGCTAAGAGAAAGGAACCTGGCTGGAGTGCAGCTGATTTCCAGTAAACCCCTGTTAGTGTACTGGCCCATTGGTACCGTAGCACATTGGCATAGTTTAGAGCAACCTGAGGATACTATAAACCACATCAGGGGCTGGGTTAGAAGAAAACTAGCCCCAGATTTGCAGAGATACAACCAGGTTTTTTATGACCATGAGCGTTGGGAGGAGGCTATGCCTCCCATAACCCAGGTCATGGTCCCGCTCATGCTCCACCCCGATGCCCTGCCCTCACTCCCCCTCTCCACTGAAGCTCGGGGCTTAGGCTGGTGGCCAGGGCTGGAGCTGTCAGGGGCAGCTTGGGCTGGTGCTTGGGCCAGCCTAGGGGTTGGGCCAGTTGGCATGGCTGGGGCTCCTCTGGTCATGAGGGGGAAGCACTTGGGGCTGTGGCCAGCGGGCAGTGGACTGGGGTGGAAGGGGCAGGACCAGGGGGCTGACTTCCCTGAAGGGGGGGTTCACCTGCCACCCATGTTTCTGACCCATCCTCAGCTGCACCCTGGTGATATTGGGCACAGCAGCAAATCTAGGTCTAAATCTAAAGTGGGGGGTTTGCTAGCTACCACCCATAGTGGCTGCAGTAGCAGGCTGTAAACACAGCTGGGAAAGGAAACAGCAGGGAGCTGTATTATAAAGCAAAGAAACAACAACCACATCTGAAGAGGATGCGCCTATGAGAAGTGAAATTCAGAGAGCTGGTGCATTTGACTTGTCATTATGAGGGAAATGGTGTTGCACTCCATTGCATTCTGATGGGCAAAGAAGAGATCCTCTAGGATCTCAGAAGCCCTCGCCACCACAATCAGGATTTTTAAATATGAAAAAACAAAAAGAGGAGAGTGGCATAAATGGACAAATTCTGCCCAATGTGTTTCCAACTCACACTTTTATCATGAAACTCGCAATATTTGGTATTATTCTTTAAGTCCCAGCTGCTAAATTAAGCAATTGCACAAGAATCTCAGCTTTCATTTAAAAGGAAAAATAAGTTCAGAATCCTCCTAGTTGCAGGGAAAAGCTTTAAAATAGGACCTGTGTCCTAAATACTTAGAAACCAGAACGCAAATAAAATGAACCCAAAACACATTGTTTTTTTAAAAAACAAAAAACCCTCCCTCATGATTCTTAAGCCAATCTCCTGGTTTTCTGGGGCTGCCTCTTGACTTTTGAATGTTTGAGGTTGGCAACATTGCACTGAGATACAGATGGGAAGAGAGGAGAAACCCAGGTGCCAAGTCAATAAGTACTGTGCCGCCGGTGAAACATCATTTTACTAATAAAATACTACTCCAACACATTGAGAAGGGAGGAGGTCTGGCATGAAAATCTGTTCTCAACACTATTCAGACAGTCTGACTTCACCTGACAGAACCTGCCTTCTTGTGTTCAACTATGATTTCATCAGATTCAAAGTCTCTGCACTGAAGGTTAAACCAAGTCCCACAGTCAACCCAGATCCAGGCAGTATTTTTATCCCATGTACTATTAATTATCATCAGCTACCACTGACTACAATTATTGATGCTTTTATTCTCACATTCTTTTCAGTGAAGAAATATGTTTCCTCTAGTAAAGGGCATGTTATTCTTAAGCAAGGAGATCATAAGCATCCCCATCAATTGCAATGATCTCTAATTAATATAGTACTGACCATTTTTTGTGGTCTCAGTACCTATCAAACTCGATTTTACAGAGGAGTTCTACTTTGCAGCCATACATAAAAAGAGCCCGTCTTGCATCAGCACATGTGGGCTGCCGCGTGTCTGCCCACATTTAAAAATAAAGCATGGAGAATCGGTAATAAAAACAAAACACAAATCACTTTAAATAGAATGAATCACTTGCCTTGCTGTCAGAAATCAATCTTATTTCTACCCTTCTTGATGTTCTTTCTCAGAGGAACATTAAGGAGCTGTGAAGCTGATTGCACCAGCACTGACTAGCTTATCGTGTGTAAGAAACCAATTCCAGGAAGTAACCACCAATAGAGTGTTATGCAATTAGCAGCCTCTCTACTGAGTAAAACAAATGGCACATTCAGCAGGAAGAATGAGTTTCTTTGTGCATATCCATACATTATTTGATTCTGCTGCCTTTACTCATGCAAAGAGCACCTTGCTCCTCATTAGGCCCATTGACTGCAGCAGGAGTTGTTGGGCGCTTGGCACTTTTGAAGAACTAATTACTCATTTCGATGTCTAAATATGGATTTAGGAGTCTAATCTGGGCAACTGTATTTTGAAAATCTCAGGCTTTATTATTACTAAAATAGAAGACACTAATTGAAACACCTGCAGTAGGAAATATCTGCATTACCTACACCAAGGATTGCACCTGAAACTATACCAGTTTTCAAAATACGCTCGTAATAGCGTAATTGAGAACAGCCAACATAAATCTGTTCTGCAGTATAGAAAAGAGGAAAGATTATCAATATTTCAATAGGAAAACATAGTATCAACAGAAAAGGTGCAGGGGGAACTGACCACTTTGGGGGATACAGAATCTTGTACCACTATGTCATTGTTCTGAATCCAGCCCAGGGCAATAATTCCTGATGATCCTAGTGTACTTAGTGCAGAAATAACATGCCTAGGGAACAGGAATATCTGAGTTTTCATGTCAGTATCCCCAACCCTCCTGGATTTCAAGTGCCTGGGTTATCTTCATGGATTGTTGTGCCATGCATTGCTTCCAGAGATTAAACTGCTATCACTCACTGAAACTGCTGGGTCCTCCAGAACAGGGGTTGGTGCTCTGATAGGGAAATATAGTATGGGGAAGATTCCCTTTGCACTGCCACTGCCTTTTACAATGGGCCACGAGTCTAAAATCATGGTCACCTTGTGGGGAGGAAAGGTATGTGAGAATGACAACTCTCCCACCAGCCACAAATGAATATTGGCTGGTGCCTTTGGACTGTGTCAGGCTCCATCATTTATCTCTGGGGAAGCCTTCTTCTCATGCATGTATCAGCCCATATGGCAAGCCCTTGGTTGTCAGTTTTTACCAAAAATTTTCCCGGGTTTGACATGTAACCCTTCTGCCAGTCAGAGTTGGCAGCAACAAGGGCCAGGTTCAGTATCTAGGGGTTCCTTTTCAACAATATAATACTGCCTCAAGCCCCACCCAGTGATCTGGGACAATTACACACCACCTCCCTGGGCACCTCTGAGAGGCAATACTTCCCCTCTTGCAAGCACAGGGTCTAAGTGTAGCACAAAACTTTTAATATAAGGAAGGAAATAATGCAGCATTAATTTGGGAAAACACCGGAAACAGGGTTTATAAAAATAAACCATGAGCAAAAGACCCAGCCTCCCAAGTAAGTTGGGCTGTGTTCGTTTCCCCTCAGGTTCTTAAATCCAGCAACCCAAAAGTCCCTTTAACATGCCCATCCCTTCTCTGCACCCCACTCATAATAGCTGTCTGAAGAATCATAGATTATTAGGGTTGGAAGGGACCTCAGGAGATCATCTAGTCCAACCCCCCGTTCAAAGCAGGACCAATCCCCAAATGGCCTCCTCAAGGATTGAACTCACATCCCTGAGTTTAGCAGGCTAATGCTCTGTCCTTGGACAATGCAGTCCCAGAGTTCAGAGATTCATTCGCAGAGTCCACCTCCCACACCAAGTGGAGGGCGGGAATGAGGCACCTTACTCGCTCTGTTGCTTGGGCACTCATTCACCACCACTCTCTTCAGGGCTTTTCTCTGACACTCTCTGCCAGCCTCCTTGCTGGCCACTCACCACCAGTCATGCCAAGATGTCTTCAGGGGCCCCACTTAACATAGCTCTCACTGATTTCAGCTCACAGTGATTTCAACTATTAGTGGGGGAGCTTCACTGCTAGTGCATACTGGATAGGTTCTTGCATCACAAATACTGTCCCAAAGCAGATCTAATTCTTAGACCTAGGTATTAGTGATTCCAGCTGTACAGCATGTAATAAAACTCTCAATTGAGTCAAATTAGCTCTGTTACAACACAATGGAGGGGGAGGAGCAAGAGAGATAAATGATCAAATGGTATCTGGGACCCATAGGCAAAACCACACCACTGGGTACAAACATCTCTTACCATTCTCTCTCAACTCACTGGGCTTTGGAGTCCATTTCCCCTGCCTAGAGAGTGACGTTCAGTTGAGGGTGAGTCCCTCAATCAGGAAATGCCAAGTACAGTTCTGCTGCCCTTGATTCACACAACAAGGATAACAACTCTTTATTACTCCTGCCCCAATAAAAAGGAGACTGGGATCCAACACCAGC
Source organism: Gopherus flavomarginatus (assembly GCF_025201925.1). NCBI lineage: Eukaryota > Metazoa > Chordata > Testudines > Testudinidae > Gopherus > Gopherus flavomarginatus. The sequence goes on from NC_066621.1 coordinate 143,189,607, forward strand.
CAAAGGTGACCATTTAGGCAAGCAATCCCATCATGCTGAGCAGCTAGGCAGAGAGGGTGTGCCCATGCAAACAAGATCAGCTCCTGAAGTCTTTTCCACAGCTCACCACAAGAGAGCAGGGGAGAGCTCATTCAGATTCTGCTTACATTCAAAATCCACTGTTTAGTTTTTGCTATTTTTCACTTTCATTTTGGAAGTGCTAGTGTTTCCCAGGCCCAGATCCCTGCTTCAGAAGGTGAGATGGCAGCTCGGTAACCTGGATGGCCCCGGTTATCAAGCTGCTATTTACTCTTCTGGAGTGGGAATCTGACTCAGAAGGACTGGAATGACCCGAACACGGAGTCCATGTTAGTCCTATGCCTACCACATGCACATTACTGGCATTGCAGATCATTATTTCTACTAGCAGCATTCACAGCAAACATGAATTAGCGAACTCTTATTGTGACAAAAATGAGTCAAACATGAAAAACCATATTCAACTGTTTTGGAATGCGAGGTGACTTTGAAAGTTAAAAACCCTCTGAAGAGTGATATTTACCCCCAAACCCACAATATTAAATTTCTTTGCATCATTTTTTAATTTTTGTAATAAACACTCATTAAAATTTCCCAGAAAATTTCGAACAAAATAAAAACTGAAAACAAAGGCCCTTACCCATATGCTATGCTCTGGTGTCTCCCATAAAGATGTTCCCAGCCATTCCTTGGCATCACACCACTGGGAAATACCATGGAGCAGAAGGAAACTTCTATCCCAGCTAGCTCTCCTACCCATGTGGCTGTGGTGAGGGACAGTGCTATCTGAGGAACCAAGCTGATAACAGTTAGCCTACTTTACCTGCACTGGCAGGGGCCAGTGAGGGATGCGGCAGCTGGGCCTGCACTCTTTATGTGGCCTTGAGAACATGAGGCTGGACTGGCTTCTAGAGTTACCTCGGCTGTTAGTGGGAAGCAGAGGAGATTGTCCTACCTACCCGTTTGCCTGCAATGGCTAGTTGTGGAACTTGGTAGCCTCTCTGACGGAAGGCTAGAGGGCTGGCTTTATGGGAGGAAGGATGGCTTGGGGGTTCATATGCTGGATTGGGTCTCTGGAAAGCTGGGTTCAATTCTTGATTCTGCCACAGACACCCTGTGTGACCATGCACATGTCACTTAATCTGTCTGTGCCTCAGCACCCAGCTGTAGAAGGGGGATAATTCCTCCCTACCTCCTGGAGTATTGTAAGGATCAATTCATTAATGTTTGTGAGGTCCTCAGGTACTACAATGATGGGGGTCACAGAAGCTCCTAGCCAAACAGAAGAGGCTTAGCAGCAGGAGGAAAAGGCAACTATGTAGCAAAAATCCTGGTGGTGGAGGCAGGTAGGAGCCATACAAGAGTATGAAATGGTGGAATTGAAAGTCTGAGGGAATGCTTCAAGGAGCACCTCCTTAGGTGACTGCGCTGCATGGTGGGAGAAGGATGCCTGCAAAGCCACAGCTATTTACATGTAGGAATAAGATAACATCTGTGGTAATTCAGCAGAATGGGGCATGTGGTATTTCACAAGACCACTGACCCTCACTCCTGCAGCTTTTTAATGATGTAAGAGAAGAATGGGCCAGAGGTTGGGGCACTAGCATAGAACTCATGAGAAGCTGGATTCCCTGCTTCAAAATGGACTCCTTGAATGTCCCAGGGCAAGTCTATAAAGTTTTCAGATGACCCAAAAACTAGGGGAGTGGTTAATAATGAAGAGGGCAGGTTGCTGATTCTGAGCAATCTAGATCACTTGGTAAACTGGGCACAAGCAAACAATCTGCCTTTTAATACGGCTAGATGGAAATGTATGGAAACAAAGAATGCAGGCCACACTGACAGACTGGAGGACCCTCTGCTTGGCAGCAGTGACTGTGAAAAGATTTGGGGGTCATGCTGGATAATCAGCTGAACAGGTGCAACCAGTGTGACACTGTGGCCAAAAGAGCTAATGAGATCCTGGGATGCATAAACAGGAATCTTGAGTAAGAGGAGAGAGGTTATTTTACCTCTCCACGTGGCACTGGTGCAACCACTGCAGGCATACTGCATCCAGTTCTGGTACACAACTTAAGAACAATGTTAATACACTGGAGAGGGTTCAAGGAGCCATGAGAATGACTAAAGGGTTAGAAAATCTGCCTTATAATGATGGGACTGAAGGAGCTGAGTCTATTTAGCTTAAGAAAGAGAAAGTTAAGAGGTGACTTGATTACAGTCTGTAAGTACCGGCACAGGGAACAAATATTTAACAATGGGATTTTCAGTTTAGCAGAGAAAGCTATAACACGATCCAATGGCTGGATGTTGAAGTTAGATGAATTCAGACTGGAAGTAAGGCGTAAACTTTTAACGTCAAGATTAATTAGCCATTGAACAATTTACCAATGGTTGTGGTGGAGTCTCCATCACTGACCATTTTAAAATCAAGACTGGAGGTTTTTCTAAAAGACCTGCTACAGGAATTATTCCAGGGAAGTTCTATGGCCTGTGCCATACAGGAGATCAGACTCACAATGGTCCCTTCTGGCTTTAGACTCTGTGAAATCCACTTAGCATCTTCAGTCTCTGTTCCCCCTCGGTAAATTGGGAATAACAGCACTGCCCTGTCTTAGAGGGGTGTGCCCTGCCATTGCATGGGCTTCGAGCACTGGTGCACCTCTGTCCCTCCTACTCAGGGCCGTCTCTACCCATACGCAAAGTAAGCAGCTGTGTAGGGCAATTTGGGGCACCACATTTCCTGGTGCCCTGCACAGCTGCATGCTGCTCCAGCCCCTGCCCCTGCTCCGTCCCAGCCCTGCCTCCTCCCACCCCTGCTCTGCCCCAGCCCAGTCCCCACTCCACCCTTTTCCCAAAGCCCCCACCCTGCTCCGCCCCCACTCCCCTGAGGACTGCACCAGGGCTGGGCCTGCACTCACTGGTGGAGGGGAGTACAGTGACTTGGCCCCAGCCGCGCAGCCAGTGAGTGCTGGGGAGTGGTTCCCCCCTGCCCCTAAGCCAGACCCCGCCATGGAGACCATGTGGGGAGGGGGGCTGTGTAGGGCCCGGGAATAGCTAGGGATGGCCCTGCGCCTAGTCTCTGTTTGTAATACGGGGGTGTAATACTTTGGTTTTGTTTCAGTTGTGGGGTTTAGTGGGTGGATACTGGGTGGTGCTGGTGGCCTGGGATATACAGGAGATCAGACTAGATAATCTAGTGGACCCTCCCGGCCTTAAACTCTATGGGTATGTTGCAAGGATAAGCATGCTAATGACTGTGAGATGCTCAGCTAGGAGTGGGGGCTGAATAAGTATCCGGGCTAGGTAGATAACTGTGTTTCCAGGTATATTTTTATTGGTGTGATGAAAATAAAATATTCCCTTTTAAAAATCAAAGTAGTGTTTGCCAGGGTGGGGTAGAGACAGAGCTTTGGGTTCAGCTCAGCTGTGGGAGAAGTTTCTGGGAAAGGATCTGTCTGCAGGGATCACTGCCCCCTCCCTGAGTCCCCCCTGTTGTCTTACTGGGGAAGTGGGAGACTGTGAAATAGGATGCTGGGGCCAGCCCCCAAACCTGGCAGATTCCAGGACAGTGTAGGAGGCCTGGGCTATTCAGATGAGGCCTTGTGTCTCTGCATCAGCTCTGGCTCCTGGCTGTGGATATTGGCAGGGGCAGAGAGGAGACATCATGCGTCAACCCTGTCCCAGTCTGGGCACTGCTCCACCTGCCCTTCCTAGTCTCCATACTATCCTTGCCCAGGCACCAGACCTATCGAGGACACTGCAGTGCAGGGTATGGGGGTGGGGGGATAGTGCAGTAGAGGTGGCTGGTTGAGCCCCATTTCCATGCAGGCTATTCATGGGCAAAGAGTCCGCTCTGAATACAGCTCTGGGGGCAGAGGGGCCATGCAGGGGAACGATTGCTGTCACCAAGGATAAATTTTCCATAAACCCTGACAGTCTCACCTGCAGGATGTATCGGGGCATCAAGTCATTGCACATGGCCAAAAGTCGCATGCTTATTCTCAAATATACAGTCAAATACATGCCTGACTGTGCATGTACTAGCGGTCACTTGCACAAACAGACGTGCAGGTTACTGTGCACCAACGCACACACTTGTATGTTTGGTGAGTGGACTTTCTGATGCCCCATTGAAAATTCTCTCCAAAGAGAGATAGAAAAGGATAGTGTGGCTCAGGGCATAAGGAACAAACCTCACGGGTACCCCATGGACATTCCAACTGGCTCTGGAAAGGTCACGGTATGGCAGTATGATCAACTACCCCTTGCTTCTGACCACTTCTCCTTCCAATGAACCCCAGACTGACACCACAAACAGTTATTGTTCTTGACGTCACAGACCCAATGCCAAGAGTCAAACTTGTCAGACGCATTCAGAGGATATTGACAGGGCTCTTTTTACAGTTGGCAACTTTGCCGGCACTGCAGGAAAAAACAGGGCTAAACTTAATTGTTCTTTAACTATGAGTGTTTCCATTGTGGGCAAAACTGAACAAAGCAGTTTAATTGGAGCTTTAAACATATAATGCACACAGAAATATTTCATACCTACCCTGGATATGGTATCCAGGCAGAACCGACCAATTAGGGAGACATTCAGGAACCAGGGAGATTCTGCTCTTGGTCCAAAGCCCACTGAGGTCAATGGAAAGATTCCCATTGATTTCAATAGGCTTTGAGTCAGGCTATGCAAGAATACTGGCATTTAGGGCTACCTTTAATTGTTGTGAAGTGCTTAAATATCCTGTTAAGTGCCTTTGAAATACAACATGTATAAAAGACAGACTATTTAAACAGGTAGGGAGGTCCCTTTCTAGACTCTCTTCTGCAAGTTGCTTACATCAGTGCAGCAGCTGCCAAAATGAAGAGAAAGGAGCCAGGGACCCTAAAAGCTATTTTTCTTCTGCTATACAGTGAAATACATTCAAAGAAGCCACGTGACTTTCACAGCACACAAAGGGAAAACCCTTGGGTGCCACTGAGAGGAAACCAGAGATAGACGTTAGAGGTTAGCGGGGGACGAAACCATCAGAAGGCTTCCACGTGGTATTAGTTCTGTGAGCCTTTCTGGTCTAGAAATTCTGCAGGAGTTTTGATACTTACCTATTCTGATCAGGCTGGAAATGACACAATGAATGGCTTTTCTTGTGGGTTTTTTGTGTGTGTGTGTGTTTCTATTTCCATCTGTGGCCAAAATCAAGAAGTTCAGAGATGTGCAAAAATAAACATAAAACTGTTTTGGGAGGCAGTTATTTTTTAGTCAGACCTCAGAAGAGGCTCAGATTTGGTGCACGTTTTGCAAGAAGCTGCAGGTTGGTTCTTATTTTAGTTTATTATTTTAGATGGCACCACAGTGCATGGTAATGGTCTTACCCAATGTTAATCTTTTGGTGGATTTAGAGTCCTTTTGCACCTATATCTGCAGAAGGGCATCAGAATGGCTCCACTTCCTAGCAGATACACATGTACCCCACTGTGCAGCTGTCCCCTATAATGACCTCATTAATTCAATGGTACTTCTCTGCAGGCCACAGCCAGTCATTCTGAAAACAGTCTGCGGCTCATGCAAATTTTTCTTAGAAAACCAAAGCTTTTGGAGAAGAGTGGCATTGAAGAATTATTAACTAATAAATAATGATTTTCCCAGAAAAGAAATGTGGAAGGACAGATCTTAGCCAAAATTCTGCACCCGATTTATCCTGGTGCGAAGGAGAGGACTTTGACTCCTTTGTTGGTATGTCCTGCATACAACACACAAAGGTACAGTCCCTGCACAAACATGGCTGATAACTTGAGAGTGAAGAAACTGAGGGATCTGCAGACTCACTCGGAGTTTTACTACTCTTAAGAGATGAGCATGATTCATTCCAAAAACATGGGCTTGATAGGAAAGAGCAGATTGCCCAGTTTCCTTTTGGTCATTTGGAAGGACATTAAACAAGATTTCAACAGCAGACCAATCTGGAGCAGGCAACATGAGCTAACATACATCATGGAGACACTGATGAGACAGCCTGGGATCCCAGATGAGAATGTCTTAAACAAAGGCAAGACAGGAAGGGGGCGTAACCATATCCTCACCAGCATCCTGTCTTCTTCTGAACCATGTAGAGAGCTCTCCACCAGGGCTGACTGCAGCAGGGCGAAGGAGGGTCAGAACACGTCCTTGTTTACTCATCAACCCTATAGCGTGACAGGTGGAAAATTCTGTGTGAATCTCTACAGGCATGATTCAAGCCCACTGACATCAATGGGAACTGCTCCATTAGCTTCAGTGGGTGTTGGGTCAAGGCCTGGGTATAGGGTGACCATATTTCCCCAAAAGGGAAAATGGGACACCACGTGGGGCTAGCCCAAACCGCCTTTCCCCTCCAAGCAGGGCTGGCCTGAGCCACTCACGTGCTCTGTGCCCCCCCATGGCATTGCTGCTTGCCCAAGCCCTGCCTGTAGGGTTGCCAGGCATCCAGTTTTCGACCAGAATACCTGGTCAAAAAGAGACACTGGCAGCTCTGGTCAGCACTGCTGACTGGGACATTAAAAGTCTGGTCAGCGGCGCAGCGGGGCTAAGGGCATCCGGTTTTCGGGCATCGTGCCCTGGCTCTGCAAAGCTCCCAGAAGTGGCCGCCATGTCTGGCTCCTAGGCACAAGGGCGGCCAGGGAGGCTCCACACAGTGGCACCACCCCAAGCACCAGCTCTACAGCTCCTATTGGCCAGGAACTGCTGCGTGCACCATGCAGAGCTGCCTGGCTGCCCCTGTGTCTAAGAGCTGAACATGGTGGCCACTTCTGGGAGCCATGTGGAGCCAGGCCAAGCTGGCAGGCAGTCTGCTTTAGCCCTGCTGTGCTACTGACCGGGAACCGACTGAGGTAAGCAGTGCTCAGCTGGAGCCTGCCCCAACTTGGAACCCGCTCCTGCACCCTAATTCCCTCCTGGAGCCTGCACCCCACACCCCAACACTGTGCCCCATCTCTGAGCCCCCTCCTGAACCCCAAACCCTTCATCCCTGGCCTCACCCCATAGCCCACACCCAGCTGGAGCCCACACCCCCTCCTGCACCTCAAGCCCCTGCCCTAGCCCAGAGCCTGCTCCTGCACTCTGAATCCCTTGGCCCCAGCCAGAGACTCCTCCTACACCCCAAACCTCTCATCGCCAGCCCCACCCCAGAGCCCACACCTCTAGCTGCAGCCCTCACCCCATCCCACACCCCAACCTGTCCCAGCCCAGTGAAAGTGAGTGAGGGTGGGGGAGAGCGAGCAACGGAGTGAGCGGGGATGGAGTGGGGGGGGGCTCTGAGAAGGGGTGGGATGGGGCAGGGCCTTGGGGAAGGAGTGGGGCAGGAGTGTTTGGTTTTGTGTAATTAGAAAGTTGGCAACCCTACCTGCCTGCTCCCCGCCCGAGCCCTGCCTCCCGCACTGTGTGGGGCTGGCATTGCTGCTTGCCCCCCTGCACATTCCTGCCCACCCCACTTTTTTTTATAAAAGAGGGCATTTTGTCCTGTTTGCTCTTGCCAATTGATCAAGTTGTCAACAGCAAGCGGGACAAATACCCATTTTTGCCAAAAAAGTAGGGATGGCCAGGACAGGGCTTACAAAAGGGACTGTCCCTGCCAAAACGGGACGTAAGGTCATCCCACTTGGACAGGAGGGCTGTTAACGTAGCTCCACTACAGCTGCCAAAAAAGCCAGAGGCTTCTGTGCAAATGGCAATGGCCTTCTCCAGGGTCTGCTGCATCTGCGGGAGTGCCCTGCGGCCAGTTCAGGTGGAGGAAGTGGAAGGAGGCAAGTGCTGCCCCATGATGGAAAAACTGGTTCACTCTCTAAGAGGAAATGCTCAAGGAGCGCTCCTCCTCTCAACTCCCTCCCACAGGTTTTTCTGCAGGAGGAGCTGGTCAGATCTTGTGCTATTACTGCTGTGCTCCTGCAGCTCGTGGCAGTGGAACAGAATGAGATGTGCAAACGCATAGATCAGGAGTTGGCAACCTATGTCACGCGTGCCAAAGGGAGCATGTGAGATGATTTTGAGTGGCACACGCACTGCCTGCGTCCTGGCCACCGGCCTCAGGGCTCTGCTGCCGGCGTGGGGTCCTACTGCTGGCCCCATGCCACCCAGGGTCCCGTCCCCCAGCTCCGCTCAGCCCGCTGCCAGCGCCAGGTCTTGGCCACTGGTCCTGGGGGCTCTGCTGCTGGCCTGGGGTCCTGGCCATGGGCCCCCAGCCATCTGGGGTCCCGGCCACCAGCCTGTTCAGCCCACTGCCAGCCCTGGGTCCCGGCCACTGGTTCCGGGGGCTCTGCTGCCATCCTGGGGTCCCAGCCACCAGCCTGGGGCTCTGCTCCTGCCCTTGGCCTGGGGTTCTGCAGCTGCCCCCAGCTGCGGCCCACTGGACCTGGGCTGGGGCAGTGAGGGGTACAGACAGGGGCAAGAGGGGGTGCAGCTCAGCATCCCCACTTTAAAAATTGTTCCAGCACTACTGTACTTGGATATTTTAAAGCCCTGATTTGCTGCTTACATCATTATCAAGTCACATGGAACAGTGCACTGCATTTGATGTTGTGCATGCCGTCCGTCGTGATTTCCTCCCCCCATTGTAATTTGAGGGGTACATTTGACAAAATGTCAGCTCCTAATAAGGCAAAGTTAGATGTCCATTCAGTTCAACCTTCTTGGACAGACACATTTGGATTTATTAAAAAAAAGGACCATGCTGTTTGTGCTTTCTGTTGTGTGAAAGTGTTATTTGTCGCACATCAAGGGTTCGATGACATTTTCAAACGAAGCACGAGAAAACCTTTCTTGACGAAGCAGACAAGACTGAATCAATCAAAAAGGCAGTAGCAGGATATGAGAAGCAAAGCGGTGTTTTTAAATGCTTAAGTGTAAGTAAAAATCAAGCCACAGAAGGAAGTTACAGGATTGCACAGTGCATTGCAAAAAAGGGAAAGCCGTTTACAGATGGGGAATATATAAAAGAAGTTTTCCTCAGCAGTTTGGAGGTTTTGTTCAATGATTTGCCAAATAAAGATTTGATTGTACCTAGAATAAAAGACCTGCCTGTCTCTGCCAGAACAGTTGAGAGATGTGTAAGCGAAATGGCAGAAAACATTAAGGAAAAGCAGACGACTGCATTAAAGGACACAGCAGTATTTAGCATTGCAGTTCATGAGAGTGTGGATATAAACGGCATTACATGTTTGGCAGTTGTTGCAAGATATTGCGCTTCCAATGAAATTCAAGAGGAACTTTGTTGCCTTAAACCCCAGCATGGCACAACAAAGGGGGAAGATATAGCAGAAAGTTTTATAAACAATTTTGAAGAACGAGGAGTTGACATCAGAAAAATATTTTGTGTGACAAAAGATGGTGCTCCTGCCATGGTCGGAAAACAGAAGGGATTTGTAAAGTTACTCGAAGATCAAATTGGTCGCCTGACAATCAAATTTCACTGTATCATCCATCAAGAAAATCTGTGTGCTAAAATTTCTAATTCAAAGTTTAATAACGTGATGAATACAGTGGTGCAAATTGCGAATGTTCTTGTTGCTCAATCTGCTTTGACTCACAGACAGTTTCAAGCATTGCTAGAAGAGATTGACAGTGTTTATAATAACATTCCACTTCACAGCAACGTTTGGTGGCTAAGTCGTGGCAAGATTTTGGTGTGCTTTATAAACTGTTTTTATGCAATCAAGGCCTTTTTGTCAGAAAAAGGACAAAACTACCCTGAACTGGATGATGACAAATGACTGTGTAAGCTCACCTAAACGAACTCCAGGGTACAGAGCAAACGGTTCTGGATCTTTATGAAGCCTGGAAAGCATTTGTTGTAAAACTAGCAGTTTTTTCTTGGGATATTGGAACTTCAACTTTCCGCTACTTCCAGCACATAGAAGAGCTATCGACACGTTGCACTGTCAGTGTTGATGAGACTGGAATGTACATGGAAGAATTGGAATCAATTTTCTGACAGATTTCAAAATTTCCAGCGATTTGGCCCAATGTTTTCTTTTCTAATTAAATCAGAAAAGTTCAATGAAAGTGACTTGGATTTGTTTGTATTTCAGTGGATGGGTGTGGAAGATTTTGAAATGCAGCTCATTCAGTTAAAAAGCTCAGAACTGTGGGCATCAAAGTTTGGAGATCTGCCAAATTTGAAGCTGTCGAGAGAGATCTTGGGGTCTCTATTCTGACCTGCTGGATGTCCCTGCCAGTGAAATTTAACTGTTTGAAGAAAATTGTGTTTGCAATGCTCTCAGCATTTGGATCCACGTACCTGTCTGAGCAGGTATTTTCACGCAAAATCTGTTCTCTGTCCCTCTCTGAGCCGGTTAACAACTGATCACTCCGAAACCTATGTGCCGCTTAAAGTATTGAAATACATGCCAGACATTGGAAAACTCAGCAAGGAAAAGCAAGGGCAAGGATCACACTAAACTGATAAGATCTGCATTTTAATTTAATTTTAAATGAAGCTTCTTAAACATTTTAAAAACCTCATTTACTTTACATATAACAATAGTTTAGTTATATATTATAGAGAGAGAGACCTTCTAAAAACATTAAAATGTATTATTGGCACACGAAACCTTAAAATAGAGTGAATAAATGAAGACTTGGCACACCACTTCTGAAAGGTTGCTGACCCCAGCGTAGATTTTACAAGCACTGGTATTTTAATGCAATGTTTATTACGTTCCCATTGAATTAACAGGTAAGCCTGTCCAAGGTCTGCTATGTAAGATTATTACACTTGTGCACAAATATTTGTCAGATTAAAACAGTATAATTCATCTCACATTGGTGCTTCATAACTCATTTTGCCTTAGAGCTTCATAATGACACCTGGAACTTTCAACCATCGTCACCCTAGGAATGACATGGTTTCTGTCCCCAGGGACAGGGAATTCCTTAAATCAAAGCACTGAGAGTGGATAATTAATCATGTCCGCACTGGGTGAAATTCTTCCTTCTGCATAAAGAAGAATTTCATACTCAGTTCAACTTCCTAAATCCTATCCCAGCATGCACTGGGATTAATGTATCATCTGGGAAGGATTCTCCTGGGCTAGAGTATTCTTTGGCTGTTACCTAGTCCTTGTCAGGCATCTAGAATCTTACTTAGACCAGAAGCTGTTTGGGGTGAGGACCCCCTTCTGTGTTTGCACAGCACTTAGCACTACGGGATTTTGGTCCAGACAGAGGCTCCTAGGTGCTACCACAATACAAATAATAGTGAGGCTGTGACAGTGGTGTGATATGTATTACGTCTGAAATCAAAACGTGAGTCACAAACAGCCTAGGTTAAATTAACTAATGCTATTTGGAATTCATTCCCTTCTTTCCCATTCATGAGAGGTCACGTCCCCAGGAATGCATATCACTGCATATTGTTATTGCCACAGGATGAACTGCTGTCGAAGGGACAGTTTGCTCCACTTGCAGAATAAGGGAGTGTCAGGCAGAACTTGCAGCTCACAGGCTAGCCGCACGAGTTCAAAGCCATGCACTGCCTTCAGGTACTGATGTGAAGAACATTGCCAGGGAGAAACACATATGGTTCTTTTTAAAAAAAAAACTAAACAAAAAACAACCTCCCTCCTGCCCCCACCCATTACTGGGCAAAAGTTAACACCCAAGGTCAAAAGGTCACCGTTTCAAGAGATTTGCTGCATGCACTGTAAAACAGGAAATGTGTGCAACAGAGACTTTAATTTTTGCAATGAAAGAATCTAGGTGATCGGTGTTGCCGGAAGGACTGCGAGCCAAACTCCTACGAGAGAGCTAATCCAGCATTTTTTGGGTGGTAAGGAAGCACATTCATCCCTGTTTGTAAACGGACTCAAGTCAGCTGCCTGTTTTCTTTACTTTAGAAATCCAAGTTTAACCTGCCTTGTTTTTCCCTGGAAGACTCCGTGCAGAACTGGAGAACTAATCAGACTTAAAAAATCGTAAACACCAACCGAGGGATGCTTGATCCGTTGAGACGGGAAGTGACTTTTATTCTGACAGTCCAAAACTCTGTTTTTGTTTCGTGCCAGTTTAATTCATGCCACCTATAAACCATTGAAAGAAAAGAGGCATGTGTTAAGGATTCAAAATGCCCCTCCCCCTTTTAATCAAAGGCTGAGGAATCTCCTATTCTAAACAGGGCACTGAAGCACAGACAGATTAAATGTTTCATGTGAAGTCTATGGAAGAGCCAGGAATTGAACCAGAGCACCTGTATCCTAGCCTGCTGCTTTAACGTAAGACCATCTTGCCTTTTTACCACGCAGTGCAGCTGCATCGTTTTGAAATTGTAGCCCTGTTCTGTCTTCCCCACGGGCCTGTCTGTGCTTGACAAATGGCCACTTGATATGTAACATAGGTACAAATGGCCACTAGTGCTTATATTGCATCAATTCCCTTGAGCATGGTCAGGGAGCCTTCCGCTGTGATTACATAGCAGTGACTCTCCAGAACTGACTGGCAATAAGCCAGTCACTAAACAACTGTATTAAATCCAGGCCTTAGAGAAACACTGATACGTATTGTCCCTGTTCAAAAGCTAGCAGAATTTATTAATTATTCTTATTATTATTGTAAGGGTAAGTTCATGCTGTACAAAAGGGGTGTGTGTAGCTTTCAAAATCCTGTGCCATGTTTGAGGGATCTGCAGGAACCTCAGGAACAGTTTGCAGCTTAGATTACCAGAGCTGTGGGTGCTTATTGTTGTAATGCACTCGGGAGAATGCTTTCGGTCGGAAAGCAGGAAATGTTCTGCAAAACCCAGATAAAGTGGAAAATAATAGTTTGTAAATGGTTTGATCCACTTATTCATATGCATGGGACCAACCCTTCAACAGCCTCAGGAAAGGGAAACAGGAAGCCAGGGGAAGGGGGAGGAAATTAGGAGTTGAGAGCAGCAAAGTTTAATCAGTGGTCTGGACTTAAATACTGAGATCCTCTCTCCAAAGCAATGTATATCATTTGACTTTAAAATGCAAAAATCTTTGATGAGTCAGGCGTCTGCAGCAAAGACGGGCCTGTGGATCCACTCTCAGGCCACGTCTACACTTACAGTTTTGCAGCGCTGGTAGTTACAGCTGTGTTCGTACAGCTGTGTAGGGCCAGCGCTGCAGTGTGTCCATACTGACAGCTACCAGCGCTGCAGTGTGGCCACATTTGCAGCACTTGCAGCGCTGTTGGGAGTGGTGCATTGTGGACAGCTATCCCAGCATTCAAGTGGCTGCAACGTGCTTTTCAAAAGAGGGGGGTGGGGTGGAATGTGACAGGGAGCGTGGAGGAGACAGACGGAATGGATTTTTGGAGTTGACACTGTTCTCAGCTCCCTGCCTTGCAAGTTCTAAGGACTGGAAGACACACAGTGCCTACCTTCAATCATTTTAAAAGTTCTAACTCCCTTCCCCCACTCCTCTCTCATTCACTAAATGCAAATTATGTACTTCTAAATACTCATCAGACCAGATAAGCAACTGCTCAACACGGACTTCCCCCTCCCCCTCTGCCCTATGAGAGTGCTGTTTCTCTCTTCAAGCAAACAGCTGTGAACATTCCAAAGTAATTCCCCTGCCTGCCTCCGCTCGCTCAGCAAACAGGAGCTGTGTTTGTTTTTTAAATAAGCAGTTTGGCTGAACTCCGAGCTCTCCCTTTCTTCCAGTTTGTTGTGGACAGGAATTCTGGGATACCTCCTTATACCCCGGAGGTCAATAAAAGCGCTGGTGGGCGTCCACACTTGCTGACCAGCGCTGGATCACCAGCGCTGGAATCCCTACACCCGAGGCTCGACTGGGTGTACAGCCAGCGCTGCAACCATGGAGTTGCAGCGCTGGCCGTGCTTTGCAAGTGTGGCCACATCCTAAGTTGCAGCGCTGTAACCCCCTCACCAGCACTGCAGCTCTCTAGTGTAGCCATGGCCTCATTTGTTCAGTAATTTATGTCACTCAGAGTCCAGATAATCTCCACTATTACCTCATCTTTGAAAGCCAAGGTGAACAGGCAGGAATTAGTAGCTCTCCTTGGCAGTCATAGCAAAAGCAGACGAGGATTAAATGGGCTGGAGCCTGACTAACCCTCTCGGCCCTAGAGACATCTCCTCTAGTTCAAAGCATGTGAAGCAGATCGGGAGGGCAGCCTAGAAACATGCATTTCTGTAGCCCATGATACACACAGGAAACTGATACCAACTGTCACTCTGACACCTTTCATGAGTGTTACATTCACTACCAAAAAAACCCAAACAGTGCATGGGAAACATATCTGAGTGCTCCTGAACACTGAAGAATAAGATATTTCCTATTTTAAATGCAGCATTTTCCCCTTGATTCATAATCTTTAATGGACTTCAGAAAAAAAAATCCGACTAGGGCTATGTCTACACTACAGATCTTAGAGTGGCACACCTGTACCGCTTAAGGTCTCCTGTGTAGCCGTTCTGTGTCAGTGGGAGAGAGCTCTTCCTCACATCATAATTAAACCACCCCAAGAAGCGGTGGTAGCTATGTCAGCAGGAGAGCATCTCCCACCGACATAGCACTGTCCAATTTTGTCGGTGACACTTAAGTTGGTCACACCCCTAGCTGACAAAAGTTTTGCCAAGAGTGCTGGTGCAGACAAAGCCTCAGTCTAGATCAGGGGTTTTCAAACTGGGGGTTGGGACCCCTCAGGGGGTCACGAGGTTATTACATGGGGGGTCGTGAGCTGTCAATCTCCACCCCAAACCCTGCTTTGCCTCCAGCATTTATAATGGTGTTAAATATAAAAACAAGTGTTTTTAATGTATAAGGGGGGTCACGCTCAGAGGCTTGCTATGTGAAAGGGGGTCACCAGTACAATAGTTTGAGAACCACTGATTTAGATCAAGTGAAAGAGTTAACAATATGCATTCTCTTGAGACCACTCCCTATCCCTTCCCCAAACTAATCCTCCAAAGGAGACAAGGAAAACCCATGTTCATTTTCTTGATATTTCTAAAGAAAAAAACAAGTAGGGAAAAATATTTAAAAATAACCCCCCAATTTAGTAGGCCTCCTTTAGCCATCAAAAAGGATCAGGACATAAGTTTGATTTTTTCAAAAATATCTTTTACAACCATCTTTACAAATGCTGTGATTTGAGCCCAGGAATAATTTTCTCACAGTGTAATTAGCAACACTGGCCTTATCAGAAATTTGGAATTATGGATTACTTCCACGTAGTCACCACAATTCTTTTAAACAATGCTGGAAATGCAAGTTACAGTTCCAAACAGTTTCCAAACAGCACTATTATGACCTGCTAGAGAGAGACTTTTGAGGACATTTACGAAAGAACTTTTTTAAGCAGAAAGATTCTTTATTCTTGTATTAAAAATAGCTGTTTCATTCCATGCTCTACTGACACTAACAATTCTATTAGCTCTGTAAACAGTGACCCACAATAGGTTATACAGTATAGCTTTACACAGTGAATTTTAAAACATAAAGGTGGAGACTAAGTGCCTTTCACATCTTGAGAAGTGCAAGTATCTGATAGCGTAACAGAACTTGTAGAATGTGGGGCCTACTGGACAGAACACTAACTGGGGCAGAGGGAGACATGGTTTAGTTCCTAGCTCTATCACTGGCCTGCTGGGTGACCTTGTGCAAGTCACTTCCTGCCTCATGCCTCAGTTTCCCTATCTGTTAAATAGGGGTAACGATACTGCCCCCCCTTTGTAAAGTGTTTTGAGATGACTAGTGCTATATAAGAGGTATGTGTTAATATTATTTTTTTAATAATGGGGTAATAAATGGGATGAAATCGAGGCTCCATTGAAGTCAATGGCAAGATTCCCACTGATTTCAATAGGGCTATGGTAGCATAGAGTCTTATCCTGAGTGTCTATCTCAGGTAGCCACACAATCAGAACCTCCATTAGCTAATCCAGTCCAGTCTTTTATAGTGCCCATTTCACAAATGTACATTACAATGTGAGCAGAAAATTGTGAGCCACTTTGATAACTTCCTACGATTTCAACCTTTGGTGGTGCATACAACAGACAAGTCAAAACTGTGTTCGTTTCTTCCCTTGGTCATATGGCTCTTGGGATCCTAACGAAAAAAAAAAAAAGAATTAGGATTTTTCCCTTGCTAAGAGGGACTTCTGCCCACCCCTCATTGCGTGGGGGACACTGCAGAACCTGTGTCTGAGCACTGAGAAAGACACCGGAAGGTTGTTTTTTGAAATTTAAATAGAGTTGAAGGCTCAGATATCAAAGGGCCTCTAACAATGTGGACCCGCATTACACATGCCAATGGGTCTATGCCCTGTTTGTGTGTGGAAACGTGAGCGTTTAGGTGTGTAAATAGCTGCAGCCTCTAATATTGCAGGCACATGGTCATATACCCTTTGAAAAATACAGCATTAAATCTGCTACAGCCAGGCAATGACTTTGCTCTAGACTTAGGATATGGCTCCACTGGAGCCGGAGGTGTCATTTCCAGCTCGGGAGATACACCCACGGTAGTTCTGATTGAGCTAACATGCTAAAAATAGCAGTGTAGCCATGGCTACATGGGCAGTGGGCTTGACTAGCTGTCCCAGAACAGCCACCCCGTCCCTCTGCCTGTGCAGCCACAGCGACATAGCTAATTTTAGTGTGCTAGCTTGATCAGCGCTAGCATGGGTATATCTACTTGAGGTGGAATTCACAGGCGCCGACTTTGTAATTTCCCAGGGGTGTGTGTGTGCTTGACCCTCGCTCAGCCCGAGGCCCTGCCCCCACTCAACCCCTTCCCCCGAGACCCCACCCCCGCCCTGCCTCTTCCCACCCCTGCTCTGCCCCCTCCCCAGAAACACAACCCACCCTTGCTCCCCTCTCCCCTGCAGCACCTCCTGCCTGCCGCTAAACAGTTGATCACTGTGGGCGGGAGGCACTGGGGGAGAGGGGAAGGAGCTGATCGGCAGGGCCACCAGTGGGTGCAGAGCACCCACTATTTTTTCCTGTGGGTGCTCCAGCCCATAATGGAATTTACACGTCTAGCTCTAGTGTCAATTCTACTCATAAGGCTCAGAGAAAGCTGCAGCTACAGGGATCAGTATTAACCACTGTCATATCATTCACACCACAAAATAGCCTGTCTCTCACATGCTAACGTGCTTTGTGTTTAACAGCCACTGGTGATTCCAGCCGTAGGCAGACTTGAGGCTGAGACAGAGCTGGGTCTCTTTTAAGGTCCAGTTATTTTTATATGATGCCCTGTCATTATGCATTGTATCGTGGTAGCATCTGGGAGCCCTAGTCCCGGACTGGAGCCCCGTTGTGCTAGGCGCTGTCCAAACACAGAACATAAAGCGGTCTCTGCCTCAAAGATGCAAAAACTCTTTGGGCCCCAATACCGCACAGCATTTCAGTAAATGCTTAGGTCCACCTCAAGCATGGCATGTGCTTAAGTGCTTTGCTGAACTGGGGCCTTTGCTAAGGAGTTTTATGTGAGCTGCTGTAAAAAGTGGATCCCTGGTCTAAAAAAACAAAATGGGAATTCCATGGTGGCCCTTATTAGCATGTTGCATTTTAAAACACCATTTTTGTCTGCGAAAAGTGGCTGGAGCCTCAGCTATGGGAACTTCATCTAACCCTGTTGTGTGGAGTTCTTAGTGTGTTGAGTTCTTGGACCTTGCTGATCAGCTCCTCTTCCTCCCACCTAGTGCCTCCCACCTGCCGTGGATCAGCTGTTCAGCGGTGTGCAGGAAGCACTAGGGGAGAGGGAGTGGAGCGAGGGCCTGGGGCAGAGCAGGGGTCAAGCGCCCCCTGGCAATTCAGAAAGATGGCACTTCTGGCTCTACTCCAGCCCCTGATGTGGGCATAGGAGTATAGGAATTGAGAATAAGGGTCTCGGTTTCTCAAACACATGCTGGCTCCCCCCCTTTGAATCCTTGCTTAAGACACACTTCTTTCTGCTTCCCCACACCACTGGTCCTTCCTCACTCTCACTTACCTGAGCAGTTTTCCAGCATCTCTCACCGAGTTTGTCTTATGTCTCCCAAAATGCAAGGTAAATGATTTGGGGCAGGAAATGTGCCTTATTCAGTGTTTGAAAAGTGGCACATTAATTTCAGGTTTCATTTGATAAAAGTAACAGTGATGGGTAAACCGCAAAAGGCTCAGTTCCCATGCAATATCTGGATGCTAATTTGAACTGCATAAGTTTGTAAAATTAGGCTTGAAAGCTCATGAGAACAGAACTACCCATGAGGCTTCTGGTCCTTCCTGCTTCTGATTAGGTGAAATGGAACGTGAGCGAAAACAAGTTTCTCATGTTGAATCTGGGTTAAAACTTTCACTTCCTGTTCCAGTCAGATTCTAGACATACAAGAATTAGAGTAATATTTATGACTGTGATGCTGGCAAGATCCCCATGCCTCACTTCAGTGCTGACAAACACATAGCTGGAATCAGTCATGCGTTACTATTGGTAAAATAGGTATTAGAGTTAAAAAGAATATGCTTAGTGTTCAGGGTTTATTGAATGCCTGCAAATTGCTGCATGCATTAGTCATAGAAGTCTAGGATTAGAAGGGACCTCTATAGGTCATCTAGCCCAGTCCCCTGCACTCAAGGCAGGACTAATAACTAGACGATTCCTATCATACATTTGTCTAACCTGTTCTTGAAAACCTCCAGTGACACAGATTCCACAACCTCCCTTGGCAAGTTGTTCCAGTGCTTAACTACCCTAATAGTTGGGCAGTTTTTCCTAATGTCCAACCTAAACCTCCCTTGCTGCAATTTCAGCCCCCTGCTTCTTGTCCCATCTCTAGAGGTCAAAGATGACAATTTTTCACCCTCCTCCTTATAACAAGCTTTTATGTACTTGAAAACTGTTATCACGTCCCCCCATGTTCCAGACTAAACAAACCCAGTTTTTTCAATCTGTCTTTCTAGGTCATAGTTTCTAGACCTTTAATAATTTTTGTTGCTCTTCTCTGGACTTTCTCCAGTTTGTCCACATCTTTCCTGAAACGTGGCTCCCAGAACTAGACACAGTACTCCAGCTGAGGCCTTATCAGTGCGGAGTAGAGCAGAATTACTTCACGTGCCTTGCTTACAACACTCCCGCTAATACATTCCAGAATTATGTTTGCTATGTTTGCAACAGAGTTATGCTGTCTACTCATACTTAGCTTGTGATCCACTATGATCCCCAGACTCTTTTCCACAGTACTCCTTCCTAGGCAGTCATTTTTCTTGGAAATTGTCACTGATGTGACAAAATTTGATACTAATGACATTGCTACTGAGATAAGTTGCATGACTAGAAAGTTAAAATCACTGATTTATAACCCATTCAGGAAGGATAGTGTGGTAAAAAGACGTGTGGGGTAGGGGGCGGGCAGGATGGCTCTTTATGTTAATGACCTCATTACTGTATTAGATAACTCATGCACAGGATCTTGCATACATGTGGATCAGAGTGCTAAGTAACAAAGTCCAAGAGGAGGTGCTGGTAGGGATCTGTTTTAGACCACTGAACCAAACCAGAGAACAGGATGACTTATACCTTAAGCACTTGTCTGTAATGTGTGGAAAGAAAAACACGGTGTTATGGGGACTTCAGTTTGGGGGGACATATGCCAAAGGTCTCATGCAGCCAGTGGTAAAACACCATTTGTTGCTGAAAATTATAGATGATGATTTTTTATTTTCTAACACAAAAACTATTGCACCCAACATGAGGTAACTCTGTTTTGGACTGTATGATGGATGAAGATGAATTCATCACTGGACTGGAAAGTGGTGGTTGCCCAGGGACCAGTGATCATGACCTGATTATGCTCTACATGGGCAAACAGATGATAGTGTTCATCAACAATATATATACCTGGTTCTTCAAAAGGGGCTAACTTCCCAAAACTGAGGAAAATTACGAGCAAAATTGATGAAGAGGAAAACTGTAGAGAGAAAATAAAATTGGGAGCTCTTTAAATGAGTTTATAAGATGGCCAAAAAGCCACAATTCCACAATCAAAAAGGAGGACAACTTTGACCAAAAGCCCATCCCTACTTTAGTAGTGAAGTGAATGTGGCAATTCAAAATAAAAGAGCAACAACAACAAATGGAAAAAAGGGCAGATAGCAATTAGAAGTTATGAGGTCTCAAAAATTGATGAGGGAAGCTAAAGACATCTGGGAAAATGCATTGCTGACAAAAAGGAATTTAAGTAGGAACAAAAGAAATTCTAGCAATGGCATAGGCCTATAACTAGATAGAGATGCTAATCATGCAGAAAAATCAGAAACGTTGAATAAATATTTCTGTTCTGTATCTGGAAAGAAACAACATGATATACTCCTACTCATGAGGACGATGAAATACTTCCCAGTCTGTTAGTAACTAAGGAGGACATGAAACAGTATCTACTAAGGATAAACATTTTAAAATCAGCAGGTCTTAGTGCCTTGCACCCAGAAGTCCTAAAAAAGCTGGATGATGAGACCTCTGACCTGCTGATGTTCATTTTTTATAAACCTTGGAATACCAAGGAAATTCTAGAAGACTGGAAGAGAGCTAATGTTGTGCCAATATTAAAAAGGACAAATGGAATGACTCGTGTAACTATAAGCTGGCTAGCCAGATATCAGTCATAGGCAAAATAATGGGAAAGCTGATATGGGATTCAACTGATAATGATATTGCTATCTTTTAATTCTTTAATGCCAGTCAACATGGAAAATAGGTCTCAAACAAACCTGATTTCATTCTTTGAGGTTACAAACTTAGTTGATAAACGTAACTATAGGAGGCTTGTAGGAAATTTGACTTAGTACCACGCAACATTCTGATTAAAAAATTAGCACTATGCAATCTCAACATAGCACACATTAAATGGATTAAGAACTGTCTAACTGATAGATTTCAAAAAGTAGTTGTTAATGGGGAATCGTTATCAAATTTCTAGTGGTATTCCACAAGGATCGGGTCTAGGCCTGTTTTATGTTAATCCAAACTAAGTTCATGCTCGCAGCATCCACAGGAGGGAGTTACAGCTTAGTACTTTAGCCCTGGTCTACACTGGGGGCGGGGGCGCGGATCGCAACTTCAGCTATGAGAATAGTGTAGCTGAAGTCAACGTATCTTAGATCGACTTAGATTGACTTACTTTGCGTCTTCGCGGCTCGGGATTGACGGTCGCCGCTCCCCTGTCAACTCCACTTCTGCCTCTTGCCCTGGTGGAGTTCTGGAGTCGACAGGGAGCAGGTTTGGGGATCAATGTATTGTGTCTAGACAAGACACGGTACATCAATCCCCAATAGATCGATCATTACCCGCCGATCTGGCGGGTAGTGTAGACATACCCTTAGTATGTATTGCTATTTACCTACCCTGTAATCTGAACTTTGTGGCAATTACCCAAAATTACAGAAGAAGTTTGCAGCAGAGCTGGAAATTGATCTTGGCTCTTCTTCTCTCTAGTCTAGTGCCTTAACTGCAAGACCATTTATCTTCTGAGCCATAAAATTCTGGTCTGGATCAGAACTTTATCAAAGATCAACTGAGTTAGGATTAGAGGTTTGTGTTCAGACCTACCGCTAGCAATAATATAAATTAATGGATCAGGGGTGGGAGTTAATTACAATTTTTTGAACTACAGATAAGGATTAGTTTGAATTTTGGTCAAAAGTTATTTGATCGGTTGAATGCAGGGAGGTGGTTATTTAATGTGAATAGCTCAACCATCCTTTCTCTTGATATGATATGAGCTGTAAATATCCCAAATCCCAATGTAAAGTAATTTCATCTGCCCAGTTTTTAACTGATGTAAATTGGTAGACTAGTTCCATAGGAGTTAATGGAACTACAGTGAAGTACCCTCAGCTGTGGACCTGGTCCAGCTGTATTCTGGAAACCTGCAGTGGGATTTTCTTTTGACCTGTCATGATGATAGCGGCATCTGGTATATTTTTAACACGTTGGGATTCCCCCTATTTCTTCAAATTTAACAGAACTCTCACTTCCTTTAACTTTTTATCATCTGACCCCAGTCTTACCCCACCTCCCACCCAGTTGAAGAAGCAGCTCTGAAAGGAGCTGTCATCTTTTTCTTCTGCAAGAGACCCAGTTTTCTGAGTGCTTTCTGGCTTGTTCTTTCTCATCTGGAAATCCCCCTTAATTATGCCATGAATAAACTTTCAAATAAACCCCAGCATAAAGTGAACTGAATTTCAGTAAATGATTTTGAACATCATTCAAGTTAGTAAATCAGTTTGCTGTGTAAAGTGGTGTAAAGGATTTGGTGGGTGACCGATATTACTTGTGGGCTGGAGGTACTGTACTAAGTTTATCTGCAGTAGAAAGGCCGCTAAACTTTAAGGACTCATTCAGTATACAGAAACACAGTATATGGCAGCTGCAAGATAGGAATGTGTTTATTCTGACAGCAAATAGAATAATAATATAATGAAGTCACAGACAGTCTTCTTAGATACTCCAGTCTATCTTGCCACCCAGGCAAGCTGGACTATGTGATAAATGGTCACTTATACCAAAAAAAAAAAATCACAAATATTCTAGGTGACACCCAGTCCCAAGGGACCAGTCACTCACCCAGGTTGATTTGCATCCTGTATTTCACACAAAAAATAACACTGACAGCCAGTTCTATAGTAAACTAACTAAAGGTTTATGCGCTAAGAAAAAGGAATGAGAGTTAATGAGAGGTTAAAGCAGGTAAAAAGATATGTACATGTGAGTCAGTCTCTATAATTTAAAAAGGTAGCAGAGATGTAGTAATTTTTCAGTTTCCCAGAAGTCTTTTTAAGGCAACCCAAAGTAACTGTGCAAATCTCTGTCTTCTCAATTGATTATTCTGTCCTGTTAGAATACAGACAGTCAAGAGATGATGAACTTTTCATTGTGTCCATATGTGTAGCTTCCTCTCACAGAAAACATGCTGACAGTTCAGCTACCCATGTGGGCTCTTTCTTTGATGACACAGAGCTGTGTGCATTTACAGTCTTTTATCTCTGATCATCACACACAGTGACCACTTGCCTTAACGTGCTCAAGAATTAGCACTTTCCTGTTAAAAGTTCTTCATTTGCATTACACAAGGCTTCTTACTCATGTGATGGCTTATTTAGTTACAGGGGTATATATATACACAACGTAAATGTTTGCTATTACATTCTAAGGCAGTGGCTCTCAACCTTTCCAGACTATTGTACCCCTTTCAGGAGTCTGATTTGTCTTGCTTAAGCCAAATCTCACCTCACTTAAAAACTACTGGCTTACAAAATCAGACATAAAAATACAAGTGTTATAGCACACTATTACTGAAATATTGCTTACTTTCTCCTTTTTACCATATAATTATAAAATACATTGATTGGAATACAAATATTATACTTACATTTCAGTGTGATACTTGAACCTGTTTTTCATTTGAGAGACTTGTCTGAAGCCTGAGGCCCAGGCAGCAGGGCTGAAGTAAGCAACTTAGCTTCAAGGGAGTCCCTATAGCATGGAACTCCAGCCATATGCCCTGCTTGCCACCCCCTAATAGCAGCTAGGCACCTGCAACTTCCCAAACCTGTCCTGTGACCTTCCCCCGAGGGGCTGCAACCTCAGGTTGAGAAATACTGATCTAGATGAGTTAAGTACCCCCTGGAAGTCCTCTGACTATTCCCAGGGGTACACGTACGCCTGGCTGAGAACCACTGTTCTAAGGTACAGATAAGTGAAAACAATGCCTGCAGCCTCCCATTAGTTTTCATGAAGTTTAAACACCAAATATGTTCTTATGCATTTAACAATCGCTTTGATCTGTACTAACACATGAGTGAACTTGCCTGAGTTCCAGCTGTGAGTTTGTCAGTATTCAGCTGATGCCTATGGCCATGGCATGAGCTGGCACCTGGTCTGCCAACATCACACAGTGTATTATAAAAGAGCCACTGACAACTCATGGAAAACACTGGCAGATACTCCGTTGAGAACACTGCACGTTAGTTTCTCTCTATCTTCACCTCTTTTTAATTACTAGGGATGTTTGCAGGAAGGCACTGCAGGAGGGAGAGGAGCTGATATGGAGAGCGGCCAGTGCCTGCGGAGCACCCACTATTTTTTCCCTGTGGGTTCTCCAGCCCTGGAGCACCTACAGAACCAGCGCCTGTGAGTAGAGCTTTTGCCATCCCTACACAGGTTGGGAGACAGGGACATTATTACATGAACTGTGACTGTATACATCATTGCTGCAACCAAGGTCCTGTAGTGGCACCAAATCTTGTACAAAGGTGGTCAAGTAAGGTGTCTATGGAAAGGTTATGATTTGCTGGTTATGATTATGCTATCTGTATGCGTGTATCATTTTTGTATTTAAAGTTATAAGTATTGGCTTTATACAGCCTGTATTTCAAATTTATGCTATGCTTCTGGGTGACACCCCAGACAATTTGGCATCAGCACTGCCTAGCCTGCTTGATGGCCAATTAAGGACCATCAGCTACACAAATGACCCACTGAGAGAAGGCAGATACACCTTGTGACTCAGCAAGGCATGCAGGGACATGCCTATGGACAGAACTCTAAGGTTTTTCCAGGCCATGTGCTGGGTAGCTTGTGTTTGGAACAAAGGAAGCACAAGCCGCATGGCAAAAGGACTATAAAAGGCAGCTGCACCATCTCCATTTTGTCTTCAATCCTGCTTCTTATCTCTGGAGGAACTTTGCTAGAAACTGAACTCTGAACAAAGGACTGAATGACATCCGAGCTGTGGACGTACTCCAGAGACTGAACTTAAGCCAGCAGTTTATTCCATCTCTGCTACAAGCCTGAACCAAGAACTTTGCCATTGCTGTATGTAATTGATTCCATTTAACCAATTTTAGCTCTCATCTATATTTCTTTCTTTTTATGAATAAACCTTTAGATTTTAGATTCTAAAGGATTGGAAACAGCGTGATTAGTGGGTAAGTTCTGACTTGTATATTGACCTGGGTCTGGGACTTGGTCCTTTGGGATCAAGAGAATCTTTTTTCTTTTACTGGGGTATTGGTTCTCATAACCATTCATCCCATAAAGAGTGGTGCTGGTGGTGATACTGGGATACTGGAGTGTCTAAGGGAATTGCTTGTATGGCTTCTGGTTAGCCAGTGTGGTGAAACTGAAGTCCTCTCTGTCTGGCAGGTTTGGTGTGCTTTAGTAGTGGAGGAACCCCAGCCTTGGGCTGTAACTGCCCTGCTCTCAGAAATTTGTCCTGAATTGATATTCTCAGTAGTGTCCTGCCAAAGGCCACATTGTTACAGAGACCCTGTTGTGCAGAGACCCACTCCTGCCCTCTTTTTAAACCCTTTTACACTGCCAGAGCTGTGTGAAGGGTCCTAGGGTTAACTGAAACTTGGACCCAAAGAAGAAGAATCATAGAATCATAGAATATCAGGGTTGGAAGGGACTTCAGGAGGTCATCTAATCCAACCCCCTGCTCAAAGCAGGACCAATTCCCAACTAAACCATTCCAAGCACAGATAGACCCAGGCAGAGGGTGCAGAGCCTAGAGAAGAAAACTGGGAGAAACTTAGGGAACAAGTGGGGAAGGAAGAAGACAGGACAGCAGAGAGATGTTGGGCCTGAAAGTGAGGACAGGGAACCAGTAAGAGACAGGCAGTCAGTTAAGGGATTTGAAGGACAGAGTGATGGGAATGGTAGACTTCTTCAGCAGTGGTATTTTGGATAGGCAAAAAGGGAAGTGAGAAGAGTAGGTGAGGGAGAAGGCAAGAAAGGAAGCTGTTATAGTAATCAAGGGGAGAGGTGAGCAGGGCATGGGAGAGGGATTTCACTATGAGCACAATAAGAAAATGGTCACACTTCAGGGATATTTAACAGGATGAAGAGTGAAGGTGGAAGGGGAAGGAGAGGCGGGGAGAAGAGGACAACAGATTCCTCACTAGTGATGGAGAAGGACGTAGTGGGGAAGAATCAGGTGTGGTTGTGAAAAATCACATTTGGGCTGGGGGTGGGACATCCAGGAGGGCACAGCTATAGATGCCCAACTGGACAGGGAAGCAGAAGTCAAGCCAATCAGGTAGTTTTAAGAATCATCCTCAGAGAGGTGATAGCTGAAATGAGGAATACAGAGACATTTGCCAAGGAAGGGACTGAGGACGCAACCTTAAGGGACACTGACATATTGAAAATGACTGACACTGCTGCAAGATGGGCCAAAGAAGCAGCTGTAAGTGGAGAAACAGGAGACCAGAGAACTGCAGAAGTCAATAGAGCAGAAAGAGCTAAGGAGAACAGGATCAAGTGGGCTGGAAGCAGCAGGTGGGTCAAGAAGAAAAATAGATGAACGCTTTGGACTGAACTAGGTCATTCCTGACCTTAGTGAGTCAGGGCAGCTTTGGTGGAGGGAGGGCAGAACCTGATGGGAGGGGGCTGTTGAGAAAGGGTTTATGCAGCCTGAGTAATTAACAATTCAAAGACTTTGGAGACCATGGGAAGGGGGGCGAGGGCACAATTATTAGATAGGCAGGTGATCCCCATTCAGAGTTAATTGTTCTATTCTATGCTGTCATAAACAGATAGCTAAGGGTTAATGTCTCTTTCACCTGAAGCACCTGACCAGAGGACCAATCAGGAAACCGGATTTTTTCAACTTTGGGTGGAGGGAATTGAGTGTCTAAGGTCTTTGTTTTCTGGCTGCCTGCTTTCTCTGAGCTTTGGAGAAGTAGTTCTACTTTCTAGTCTTCTGTTTCTAAGTGTAAGGACAAAGAGATCAGATAGTAAGTTCTGTGGTTTTTTTTCTTTGGTATTTGCATGAATATAAGTGCTGGAGTGCTTTGATTTGTATTCTTTTTAAATAAGGCTGTTTATTCAATATTCTTTTAAGCAATTGACCCTGTGTTGTATCATCTTAATACAGAGAGAACATTTGTACTTATTTTTCTTTCTTTTTATATAAAGCTTTCTTTTAAGACCTGTTGGAGTTTTCTTTACTTCAGGGAAATTGAGTCTGTACTCACCAGGGAATTGGTGGGAGGAAGGAATCGGGGAGATCTGTGTGTTGAATTGCTAGCCTGATTTTTGCATTCCCTCTGGGGGAATAGGAAAGTACTTTTTGTTTCCAGGATTGGGAACAGAGAGGGAGATTCACTCTGTTTGGATTCACAGAGCTTGTGTCTGTGTATCTCTCCAGGAGCACCTGGAGGGGGGAAGGAAAAAAGAATTATTTCCCTTGGTTGTGAGACTCAAGGGATTTGGGTCTTGGGGTCCCCAGGGAAGGTTTTTCAGAGGGACCAGAGTGCCCCAAAACACTCTAATTTTTTGGGTGGTGGCAGCAGGTACCAGGTCCAGGCTGGTGGCTAAGCTTGGAGGTTTTCATGCTAACCCCCATATTTTGGATGCTAAGGTCCAGATCTGGGAATAAGGTTATGACATGGTGTAGCAGCGGTTACGGGATACACAGAATCCAGAAGCCAGTGCCCGAACACCTACTACACCTGGAAAAGGTCTTTGAGCGCATCAGGCAGGCAGGACTAACTGTTAAGGCCAAAAAGTGTCAAATAGGCCAAAACAGAGTGACTTACCTGGGGCACCGGGTGGGTCGAGGAACCATAAACCCCCTACAGGCCAAGGTGGATGCTATCCAAAAGTGGCCTGTCCCACGGTCCAAGAAGCAGGTCCAATCCTTCTTAGGCTTGGCCGGATACTACAGGCGATTTGTACCCCACTACAGCCAAATCGCTGCCCCACTGACCGACCTGACCAAAAAGATCCAGCCAAATGCAGTTAAGTGGACTGATGAGTGTCAAAAGGCCTTTACCCAACTTAAGGCAACGCTCATGTCTGACCCTGTGCTCAGGGCCCCGGACTTTTACAAGCCATTCCTAGTAACCACGGATGCATCTGAGCGTGGTATAGGAGCAGTGCTCATGCAGGAAGCAACAGATCACAACTTCCATCCTGTCGTGTTTCTCAGTAAGAAACTGTCTGAGAGGGAAAGTCACTGGTCAGTCAGTGAAAAGGAATGCTATGCCATTGTGTACGCCCTGGAAAAGCTACGCCCATATGTTTGGGGACGGCGGTTCCAACTACAAACTGACCATGCTGCACTAAAGTGGCTTCATACTGCCAAGGGGAACAACAAGAAACTTCTTCGTTGGAGTTTAGCTCTCCAAGATTTTGATTTTGAAATTCAACACATCACAGGAGCTTCTAATAAAGTTGCTGATGCACTCTCCCGTGAGAGTTTCCCAGAATTCAGTAGTTAAAAAGTGTTCTTAAAATGTAGAAGTCTGTTAGTTATATACTTAGGAGTATATGTAAAGGTGTATGTGTTGTATTAATCTGTTTATTTTCAAGTTCTAGAAGGAAATCGCCGCCAGTGAGCTTCCCCACTGTCTGCAATATGGGGGGCATGTCATAAACAGATAGCTAAGGGTTAATGTCTCTTTCACCTGAAGCACCTGACCAGAGGACCAATCAGGAAACCGGATTTTTTCAACTTTGGGTGGAGGGAATTGAGTGTCTAAGGTCTTTGTTTTCTGGCTGCCTGCTTTCTCTGAGCTTTGGAGAAGTAGTTCTACTTTCTAGTCTTCTGTTTCTAAGTGTAAGGACAAAGAGATCAGATAGTAAGTTCTGTGGTTTTTTTTCTTTGGTATTTGCATGAATATAAGTGCTGGAGTGCTTTGATTTGTATTCTTTTTAAATAAGGCTGTTTATTCAATATTCTTTTAAGCAATTGACCCTGTGTTGTATCATCTTAATACAGAGAGAACATTTGTACTTATTTTTCTTTCTTTTTATATAAAGCTTTCTTTTAAGACCTGTTGGAGTTTTCTTTACTTCAGGGAAATTGAGTCTGTACTCACCAGGGAATTGGTGGGAGGAAGGAATCGGGGAGATCTGTGTGTTGAATTGCTAGCCTGATTTTTGCATTCCCTCTGGGGGAATAGGAAAGTACTTTTTGTTTCCAGGATTGGGAACAGAGAGGGAGATTCACTCTGTTTGGATTCACAGAGCTTGTGTCTGTGTATCTCTCCAGGAGCACCTGGAGGGGGGAAGGAAAAAAGAATTATTTCCCTTGGTTGTGAGACTCAAGGGATTTGGGTCTTGGGGTCCCCAGGGAAGGTTTTTCAGAGGGACCAGAGTGCCCCAAAACACTCTAATTTTTTGGGTGGTGGCAGCAGGTACCAGGTCCAGGCTGGTGGCTAAGCTTGGAGGTTTTCATGCTAACCCCCATATTTTGGACCCTAAGGTCCAGATCTGGGAATAAGGTTATGACATATGCCTGCTGCCTGAGTGGGAAGAATCTGCAAATGTACTAAGTGGGATAGAAATTCTGATAGTTTTACAATTGGAAATTTAGGAATAAATTGATTCTTTTGGAGAAAAGATTAAAACAAGCCTTTAAACAATTCATTAAAAGGGGACAGTTAAGTAGTAATTTCTAATTTACTAGACATTACAAATCTCTCCCCAACCCAGCATCATAATACGTGTTTGAACAGTGATACTCAAACTGCAGCTTGCGAACCGCAGGTGGTTCATTAATGTGTCTCCTGCGGCTCTTTGCAGCACATGATATTAAAACACTGTGATTTAGGTATTAAACAACCTAAGTTTGTAACAAATTAGCCAATTGTCATTGATAAAATAGTAATATTTGGTCAATCATTTAGCTGTGAGAATAATATTTTATATATACACACACACACATATATATACACACACGTACACACACACACACACACACTATTGTGGCTCTGTTAGGTTATGTTGATCACTAATTTGGCTCCTGAATAGGGTCACCATATTTCCTTATACTGAATATGGGACACCTCGTAAAATTATTCATATTCAAGCAAGTTCAACAGCAATCAGAACTATGCAGTACAAACCTTTACATTATCAAGCTGACTGAGCCCCTGTTAAAAAGAAATAGTGAGGAGCAGGATTTTTTTTATTTACCTTCTTATCTTGAAGACTTTAGGGTTCGCACGGGGAGGGGTGACACACACACCCTATCTCTGCTCCCCACACACAGGGAGAGGTCTCACACACACACACACACACACACACACACACACACACACCTCTCTCACATGGGGGAGGGGAGTGATGAACTGACCGTCTCCCTGCCTGGTGCTCTCTGCCCTGCATGCCTGGCTGGGCCCCCAGGATGGACTTGCCTCTCCTGGTACCTGGCGCCATGTCTTCCCAAAGCAACACACAGGGGATGGCCGCAGGGTCACATGCCCTGCTGCCCAGATTTCTGCGAGGGTTCACACCAGTATGTGGCCAGCAGCAGCCTTTCAGCACTGTGTGGAAGGAAAGGGATGGGAGCTGCTTTCAGCTGCGCGGGGGAGGGGAGTGGGATGACCTAGCTGTGTCTTTGCAGAGCTCATCTCTCCACCCCAGGCCCCCCATGTGGCTGAAAGGAGCATGTCCCTTCCCACCCACAGAGTGTCAAAAGGCAGCTAACACCTCCAGGTTGCTGCTGGCCACTGACATAACCCAGTCCCCTCCGGCTACAGCATAGGCAGGAAGGGGTTAGGCCCTAAGGCTGCATTGTGAACCAGGGCCAAAGGAACCTGACTGCAGGGGCTTCAGTGAACCTGGCCGGAGAGGTGGTTCAGCAGGGGACGGAGAAGCCCTGCGCTCCCTGAGGGTGGGACGGGCAGGTGAAGCGGGTGCTTCTGCAGGGGCTTCTGTGGAACCTGCAGGCTTGGGGCGTGAACAGGCTGGAAATCACGCCCTCACACACCACTGCAGAGCTTAGCTGAGGGGAGGAGAGACTTCCCTGTGCCAAGGCTGTGTGGGGCTTTGGCACATGCAGGGCTTGGCTCCTCCTGGCCAGTGCCCCGGGCCAGAGTCTTTCCCGGGGTGCCAGGCCAGCCAGAGGCAGTGGGGGAAGGAAGGAGCTTGCCGGCCAGGCTGTTGTGAGCTGAGAACTCTGACCAGGGGCTGGTTCTCTGCACAGTGTTGGGAGCAGGACATGCTCCACGGGGGGATATATGGAGAAGCAGCGAGGCTGGGGGTGGGGGCACGAAGGGACAAAGCAGGGAGAGGACAGCAAGAGGGGAAGCACATAAAGAGACGATGGATGGGCAGAAGAGGTGACATGTAACTAGCTGCCGCTTGGCGCCTGCCCACACTCACTGGCCATTGCAGTGCACAGCCAGTGTGGGCCAGAAACGGGACAGGGGGCGGGGTCCTGCTGGCTGAGAGCTGGCATGCAGTGGGGGCTGCACTGGCGGACCAGCAGGGCGAGTGGCCGGCCCCTTTCACTGCATCTTTGGCCTGCCATCAGCCTTGCACCCCCACTCCCATCAGCAGCCACTAGACCCCCCAACTCACTGCTGGTGGGCAAGCAGCTGGCAAGCCGGGATCCAGCCAGCAGCAGGACCTATCAGTACTGATTGGGGTGTGGGGAGGAGGGGAAGAAAATATGGGACAATTTGCCCATTTAAAAAAAAAGTTGGGACACCTGCAGGAGGGCTTAAATACGAGACTGTCCCTTTAAAAACAGGATGTCTGTTCACCCTACTCCTGAACCACTGAGAT
This sequence comes from Gopherus flavomarginatus, assembly GCF_025201925.1. Lineage (NCBI taxonomy): Eukaryota > Metazoa > Chordata > Testudines > Testudinidae > Gopherus > Gopherus flavomarginatus. Next base: position 143,221,147 of record NC_066621.1, read on the forward strand.
CTAAGTATCACTGTGTTAGAAGTATGTGAAACTTACAACAAATAATGTATCTTTCCTAGCAGGACATCTAGTGTTTATTCAGGGTATTGAACTTTGTTAATTAATACTGCAGGGTGCTGCAGACATGAACGCTCCCCACTACAGCTCAGCAAAATTTTTCAGACCAACCTTTTTTTTTCCCTGCAAAAAAAATGCAGATTCAGCAACACCAAAGCATTTAACAAATTCATGCTGATTTTGCAAACTTATTCTGATTAATCTCCCCACCCCAAAAAATTCAGAAAATGGCAAAATTAATCCTTTTGATTTGTCATTCCTGAATTTCCCTCCATTTTATTTTTAAAAATTAAAAAATGTTTAAAAGATGAAATAAAACAAAAACATTGAATTGAACCTAAAACATTTAAAAAAATTTTCATAACAGCCACTGAGCCAAAAAAAAAATCCATCATTTGCACAATTATTAGTAACAATTATTTCCTTTAGACACAGCTGAGCCTTTCCAAAACCCTGATGAAAATCAATTCATTTCACGATGCAAAGAGGAAGAATTTTGACATTCATAACATAGGGAACTAATGCAGAGTGTAGTCGAAACGAAAATGACCTCCTTTAGTTCCTGGTTGAACTCTCCTGTCTACATCACTGGGAAACTGAAATGGCAATAACACTAGCGTTTGCTACGTCCCTTTTTCTCTTTGGTTCGGTCTCTGGAGGTTGTGAATATTTAGAAACAGGCAAATCACGTTACTCAAACATTCAGGTCCCAGTCCTTCCTTTAGTGCATATGGTTCAACAGAAGTTAGGCATGCAAAATCTGCAGGAGGTGGCCCACAGATTCTAGAGGATTCAACATACATGGAAGAAAAAAATGGGATCACTAGAGATTATGTGGAATCAAAATCTCCTGTCGCCCCTCCCCCCACCCCTGGTCATAGTGTCAGATTACCCGGTTTAGGGATTATTTTTAAGCATAGGCACCGACTCTGTGGGTGCTCCAGGGCTGGAGCACCCATGGGGAAAAATTAGTGGGTGCTCTGCACCCACCGGCAGAACAAACTACCCTGCCCAGCCCACCTCACCTCCTCCTCTGCCTCCCCCGAGCATGCTGTGTCCCCACTCCTCCGCCTACCTCCCAGTGTAGCAAGCTCTGGGAGGGAAGGAGGAGGAGCGGGACTGTGGCGCGCTCAGGGGAGGAGGCAGGGAAGAGGCAGGGCTGGGGCAGGGGTTTGGGGAAGAAGTCTGAATAGGGGCAGAGGGGGGCGGAGTTGGAGCGGGGACTTTGGGGAAGGGGTTGGAATGGGGGCAGGGCAGGGATGGAGTCAGGGTGGGGCCGGGTGTAGAGGCGGGTCGAGCACCCACTGGCTCCAGTAGAAGTTGGCACCTACGGTCTTAAACTGGGCTTTCAAGAAATGGAAACCCACTGACTGCTGCATCCAAACGCACTGATCACTTCTGTGCACATGGCCTCCACGGTTTCTCATCCGAAATAGTGCTATTTTCCATGCAGACAAGTGAATAACTGTGTTTTTCCCTGACTCAGTCACATCCTTTGCAACACAAGAAGACAAGACATCACTCAAATGGAAAAACAAAACCCTACCAAAATAAAATATACTACACTTCCCACACAATTCTTCCCTTCGGAGAGAGGGTGAGAGAAAGACCAAACCATATGTAAACAGAGATTAGTCACAGTTGCTTAGAGCATGACTGTCAGGGTCTGTTTTCCACTTTGAACTTTAGCGTCCAGAAAGTAGGGACCTGCCTGTTCCCTTCTAAGCTTAATTCCTAGCTTAGATCTTATCACGCTGCCACCAACCCAAAATATAGTGTTTGGGTACACTCTCTGTCCCCCAAAACCTTCCCTGGGGGACCCAAGACCCAACCCTCATAAGTCTTAAAACAAAGGGAAATAAACCATTCCCCCCCTTCTTTCTTCCTCCCAGATTTTCCCCTCACTGGGTTACACTGGGAGATCACTGTGATTCAACCTCCTTGAATCTTAAAACAGAGAGGAAATTCATCTTCCCCCTCCCTTCTCTCCCCCTCCCAGACTCTCCCTGAGAGAGAGAGACAGTGATCCTAACACAGAGAGAAATTAACCTTTCCCTCCTCCTTCTCTCCTTTCCCCCCACCAATCCCTGGTGAGTCCAGACCACGTCCCCTGGGGTCTCACACAAGAATAAAAAAATCAATCAGGTTCTTAAAGAAAAGCTTTTAATTAAAGAAAGAAAAAGTAAAAATTATCTCTGTAAAATCAAGATGGAAAATGTTACAGGGTCTTTCAGCTTCACCTAGACCAGAGGGACTCCCCCTCCCAGCCTAAGGATACAAGTTACAGCAAACAGAGTTAAAATCCTTCCAGCAAAATACACATTTGCAATAAAGAAAACAAACAAATGCCTAATCCTCCTGCTATCTAGTACTTACAGTATTGAATAGAAGAGACTTTTTCAGAAAGATTGGAGAGCATGTCTGGTCCCTCTCAGACCCCAGAGAGAACAGAGCACAAAACAAAAAAACACAAACAAAGGCTTCCCTCCACCAAGATTTGAAAGTATCTTGTCTCCCGATTGGTCCTTTGTTCAGGTGTCAGCCAGGTTCACTGAGCTTGTTAACCCTTTACAGGTAAAAAATACATTAACCCTTAACTATCTGTTTATGACAATGACTGTCAGGTGTTTGGTTACTATGATTTTGAGGGCGGTATAAGACACTTAATAGAATAGAATAAGCAACTGTGTTTGTTGGTGAAACTCTTCCAAGGTTTGGCCTGCAGTAATTCGTGAATATGTCCCAGAGTGGAGTGTTGTCATGAAATCTACACAGGTCTTTCTCATCTTACGCGGGGGTTCCGTTCCGTGGTTAGCGCGTAAAGCGAAAACCGCATATAGTTAAAATTACATTGAGTTGAATGGCGGGTAGAATCACTCGCACTACAGAAACAGTATTTAAATTGTTATTTTTCTCTTTTTTTTTTTTTTTTTGCCAACCATGTAAAGCTGAAATCGCGCATGTTAAATGCGCGTAAGATGCGACAGACCTGTATTTGCTGTGGGGACACGGCTAACTTTTGCCATTTACCAGATGAACAAGTAGTCTTCAAAATAGCAGTTTTTCTCTGTGAAAGTTCACCGATCAACAATACATGGTTCCATAGCTCTGTGGGCCTTGTGACATGATAAGCAGTAAACAAACTCAACTTGCACCTAGCTAATACAGAGAACACCAAATAACAAAAATACGCCAAAATCTGAACACATCTTTTCCCCCTAGGAATGGAATGCAGTGCCACATCGTTTAAAGAGCCAGAAACCTCCTCTGGCAATTATAGCAATTAGATTAGGAAGGATGAGAAATGACATTTTGCATGATACCAGTGTTGCTAACGTAAATTCCTCTCATATAGTCAGGGCAGGGGATTTATCTCAAGTCAGTGGTGGACTGTCCCGAGAACCGTCAACCAAAGAGAAACAAGAACACGCAGTAATTGCAACATACAGCTCGGTTAGCTGTTCTGTTCTCCACTGAGATTCATGGAGCCTGGGATACAAACATTTGACTTAAGCCTGTAAGCTGGTTAGCAAAATAGTCATAGATATGTTCTGCACTGAGCAGGAGCAATTAGTGGCAATAAGAGTTTATCAGCTAAAGCCCCGTGCATGGAAAGGAGACTGCAACCGCAGCAGAGAATGCAGCTGCCTGCCTGCAGAGGGGCACCTAACTGGGACTGAAGCTTTTGGAGTAGCTTCTGCCACAATTCAAGGTGTAGGTGCCCTGGCAGGTAAGTGTAGAGATCACCTCTCATTCTTTATCTCAGATAAGATCAGATGGGAAGTCCTTGCTTTGGAATTTAACAGAAAACATGCCAAGGTGGCTGTGGCTTTTACGCCCTGCATGGCAGGTAGTGCAGAAGCATCCTTTCCCAGGCAGAGCCCCAGGGAGCAGAGGGACATTGTGGAACCACACAATAGGGAGTCAGAGGGGTAGCCGTGTTAGTCTGTATCAGTAAAAACAACGAGGAGTCCTTAAATTTGTTGGTCTCTACCATGCCACAAGGACTCCTCGTTGTTTTTACAATAGGAAGTATTCCTCATTTGCCCCCCTGTGGCCTTATGGGCTGCTCACAGTTGGGACATTTCTGATCTGGCTCCCTGGCTCTCATGCTATTCGGGACACAACGCAGGACCCATTTGTTGGGATTAGCCCATGCCTGGCTGGTTTGGTCTCCAGCTCATTGTGTGATTTCATTTTCTGTAACAACTCAGCAGCTGCTTCACAAGGGCAGCCAACACTTGAGAAGAGAGTTAATACATGGAAATATTAATAAATAGAAGGTCCTCGGCTTAGCAAAATAATTATTGCTGGGAAATACTTGTTGCAATCTCCTGCCCCAGTTTTTACAGCCCTGCAGTTTAACTGGATGGATCTCTCTTCTCTGCAGTATCTTTCCTATTCCTTATGCATCCTATCAGAGGAACTCTGTATAGCATGGTTTTTATTTTTGTTTTGTTTTTTGCAGTCACAGAGAAAACCACTTTCAGCCCTTATGTTGCTATTAGCAAAATCTGTGGGCACTAAGGCAATACATTCCTGACCGAATCATGTGTACACTGAATGCCTGGCTGCCTGTTGCCATATAGGCCCTCTCTCTCTCTGCGATCAGTTGGGAGAAAAGGGCCCCCTCATTTTGTCAACTAAAGGCTCGTTGAGCAGATCTGCACTGCTGTGTCTCTCTCAGGCTCAGGAGGTTTTCCTCCTCATTAACAGAAATTTGCTTTTATTGTTATACTTACGGGATATGGAACCTGAAAGCTAAAGCAGCTTAGTTCTGCCTAGAACGCTCCTGGGGAAAAGCCCGTGTATGGCAGGAGAAGCAGCGCACCAGAGGTATTCACTGCTGAACCAGAGTCGGCTTGTACTTTTTACTCGGTTATTTATTAAAGAGACCCTGCAGCCAAGTGAGCAGACTTGTGCTCTCTCACTCTCTCTCTCTGTGAGCATTTAAACTGCTCTCATTTACATTTTGTGTGTGTTATGCTAGGCTGGCTTCCTTGATGAATATCTTCAAACCAATGTTGCCCATGTAGAGCTCTTCTTCCTACATGATGGAAAGCATCCCACACCTTTCCACAGAAAGGAACTGTAGGTGGTACAGAAAGGCAGTGGCAATTTACTGATCTGAAAGGAAGGGGGGTGAGGGAGAGAACCCCCGCCCCAGTGAATCTTATGCTATCAGGAATAGTTTTTGTGGGTCATTCGTCATCCACACTATTCAGAAGTTACTCAGGGATGTAGCAAGTTAGCTAAGAGTTTCCAAAAGAGGCAGATTCAGGCATGCCCAGCCAGTGGAGGCTGCACAGGCTGCCCCATTGCTGGTAGAAGCTATTTAGAGGTTCTCATATGAAAAAGCAACATGACTGGGAACAGGGGCGGCTCCAGGCACCAGCGCAGCAAGCGTGTGCCTGAGGTAGCAAGCTGGAGGGAGGTTATGGCATGTCGGTTGTCGTGAGGGCAGCAGGGAGGGAGCCTTTGGTGGTGTTTCTGCTGGAGGTCCACCAGTCCCACAGCCTCAGCGGCGGGTACACCGAAGGCACAGGACTGGTAGATCACCCACAGAAGCACCGCCAAATCCGTGTGACTGGCGGACCTCCCGCAGAAACGCCGCCGAAGGCTCCCTGACTGCTGTGCTTGGGGTGGCAAAAAACAGAGCCGCCTCTGACTGGGAATGTTTGCACTAACATACCACCCAACCGTGCTCTCAGTGAAGCCAGTGAGTGAGTGCTTGTCATGCGTGTCTTTAAGACCAGGGCACCCCTATATTCCCAGCTTTGGCCAAGTTCCCCTGGTTCTGAGCCCCACCTTCTAGGGAATGACCCTGTCTGACACTACACAGGTCTGGCCCTGCAGAAAGGATGGCTTCCTGCCCTACATGTCCCCTTAGTCATGTATCAGGGGTATCAGTAGAGCTTCCATTGGCAGGGTGAGGGGGACTCACTAAAGGCCCCAAGTACACCAGATGGAACCCTCACTTTCCCTCTCAGGAACAGGGAGCAGAGGTGTTTCTCGCACCCAGTACTGACCCAGGTAGGAAAGAAGCGAGTTCCAACTTCTCATTCAAACTCCTACAGAACCCCAGCTCTCAACCTAGGAGTCGCAAAACACCCTGTCTTTCTTTATGGCTACATGGTTGAGGGTGTAAGAGGGAGAAAAGTCCCAAAGCCTTTTTGTTATTATTATTGTTGTCACTGTTGTAACAGGGGGTTACAGTGCAGAAATAACTAAGACCCACCAATGCAGGCTGAGGAATCTCTTGTGCTCCATTAGACACCCTTTCCACTTCCATCCCAGACAAGTTCGACTTTTTAAGGACCTCAGGATTGTTTAATTGCTCCTGCTCCAGCTGTAAATCATCCCAAAATCACCAAAGAAAAACAGCAATCCCCAGTATTCTGTACTGCCAGCCATTATTTAAGATATACCTTGCACATAAAATCTTCGGAGCAAGGACATTTGGGACGATGTGGTACAGTTATTTTGCAGCGTCATGGACATTTCATGCTCACTTGGATAAGGAACTAAGTGAGTCAGGCAAAGGAGCTCTTGTACTGAACTCAGTGCAAATGGATGTAGGTCTTGACTCTTCTGGGGATAATTAGCTCTTAGCTATCGACCAGTGTGTGGTGGAGGCTTTTTAGAAGTGAATTTAAGCTGAGATTTTTAGAAGAACCTACGGGACATGAGAACTTTTGAAAACTGCAGCCTCAGGGCTTGTAGAAAACGCCAGCTCGAAGACTGAACTCTTGAATTTACCCACACCTCGGGTAGAAACTCCCCACACTGCTCCATCATTGTGCCCAGTACTCACACACAGGGTATGTGCTCACACACTGCCTCAGCTTTGTCCCAGAGTTAATCTTAGGGGGCAAAATGATAACTCATTTCTCTCCACAGTCGTTTGCTCCCTGTCCAACAGGTACCAACATTGATTGTAGTGTTGGTGATGTCCACTAGAACAGTGGGTCTCAACTAGGGCCCAAAGGCCCCCTGAGGGGCCACAAGCAGATTTCAGGGGGTCCACCAAGCAGTGCCAGCATTAGACTCACTGGGACCCAGGATAGAAAGCAAAAGCACCACAGCATGTGGTCTGAAGCCTGGAGTTCTGAGCCCCACCACCAAGGCTGAAGCCGAAGCCTGACCAATGTAGGTTTGTGGGGGGCCCTGTAGCATGGGCCCCTCAGAAAATTACCCCTGCTTGCTACCCCATAACACTGGCCCTGGCTTTTATATGCAGAAGACCAGTTGCTGTGGCACAAGTAGACTGTAGAGTTTTTATAGCTCAGGCTAAGATTTTGTCATGGATATTTTTAGTAAAAGTCACGGATAGGTCATAGGCAACAATGAAAAAAATCACAGAAGCCCGTGACCTGTTCCTAAATTTTACTAAAAATATCTATGACAAAATGGGAAGCCTGGACAGGTGCAGGTGGGCTGGGAGCTCCAGGATCCCCCTTTGCTGGCGGCTCCAAGCTGCAGGGTTCCCCCTGCTGCCACAGCAGCCTGGAGCTCTGGGGGTCCCCCTTGGTGCCTGTGGAGGTGAAGAGCTCTGGGGGTCCCCTCTGGCACCTGTAGAGGTGGAGAGCTCTGGGGGTCTCCTCTGGCGCCCACAGCAGCTGGGGGCAGTGGAGGTCCTCCCTGGCAACAGGAGACCCTGCAGCTCCCAGCCAGTGCTGGCTGAAGTCACAGAGGTCTTTGGAAGTCAGGGCCCTCCACGAGAATATAGTATTCTATAATATTGCAACTTTTTTTTACGGAAGGGGCCCCCAAAATTGCTTTTCTTCAGGCCCCCTGAATCCTCTGGGCAGCCCTGAGTGAATCTATATAGTTCATTAGCTCACTGGACCTTTATACTTAATGAATCCATTCCTGACACTCCAAGGATGTGTGCAGCAAGCACTGACCTTAGGGAGGTGAAATGAAGGCCTTATACCAGGTTTCACCAGAGTGTGGCAGGCAAACCCTGTGCTTTTTCTTTTAGCTGGAAGCATTTCTGTGATCTGCAAATGCTGCAGCTCAGGGCCCCTTTGCTATGCCTCTCTCTGTTGAATGACCTTGGTTTTGTACCATTAAAAGTTAACATTTAACGTGCTACAGACGGTATCAATCCCTCCCTATGGTACCCCTTCTAAGTACAGGAGATGCTCTCATTAAGTCAAGTCCATGGCCCAGTGTTTATGAACCTGTCTTTGAAACTTACCCTCCCTCCACTTTTAGCTTCATAGTCCTGTGTTTGTTAAAAAGTAAAAAAAGACAAAAATAAAAACAAAGCCATTGGCTGGCCTGGTTCAGTTCTCATTTACACCAGCATAATCCCACTGATTAAAAAAAACTGTACTTTGGCTTTCTGCTATGGTGTGACTCCAGCTTTACTGTTTGTACAGCAGCTAGCACATAACTGGGCCCCCCAGACCCTGCTGTAATACAAACATTATATTATTACTCAGATACCCATATAAATGACACCAGAATCAGGCTCTTCTTGTTTTGGGGGGATTTATTATAGTGTTGATATGAAAGGGATTCCGGCCTGATATTTAGTCTGCTAGCTGGAGTCCTGAGGGCCATTAAAAAAGCCAGCTCAGGTTTCTTTTATTTCCCAAAGGAAAGGGAAAAAGAAGGGAGTGTAGAAAACCTCTCAGTGGTTACTGATTAACTTTTTGTACCCATCCAAAGCTCATTTAATAGGCAGTGGGTCTGACAGTTGGCTGAAGTCAGTGGAGTTGCACTGTTAAAGCAGCATGTTGCAGAGAAGAATAAGGTTTTCAAATAGGCCCCAATTCAGCAAGGTACTTAAGCGTGTGCCTAACTTTAAGCACATGTGCAGTCTCACTGACTTCAATTCAGTCTCTTTTGGTGCAATGTTTAAAAAAATAGAACTCTGACTTTGAGCACTTTATGGACATTAGGCTAAAGGCATTTGACCTCCTTGCATCTCAATCAACTCATCCAGAAAATGAGAGTGAAAGATCAACAGCACCTCATTAAAAAAAGAAAGAGATACCGTGACTGATCTGAGCGTCCCTTGGTAAATCAATTACCAAGTAAAATGGCTCTCAAAGAGCTGTTAGGTGTATTGAGAAAGGACACCCACTTCAGAAACTGTCCACACATATATCTACGCATAAGTGACACGTGGTAGTAGCCAGAAATGAGCTACTATCATTCTCTATCAATAAATAACAGACGTGGACAATGTTTTCCATATCGTGTTCATATCTGCATGACAATCAAAAGGCAGGAACTGTAGACAATGCACCCCCAGGAAGACAGCATTCTCTATCAAAAGGTTTGGATTCACATTAAGGCTTTCCATCCAGCTGCCCGTTCCACTTGCTCCCCCTTCCTCAAACAGAAGTGGCCCTGGCCCAGTTCCACTCCCTTACCCACCCAGAGGGATTGGCTTGTGAATTCAGGTGTCCCTAGGATTGCAAATGCTGTTTCTTCCAATGCCACTTCCTAGGATGCTAAATACTTCCCTGGTACACACACAGCTTCAGGGGGGGTTCTCCTGTACCTGGGAAATACAAGGAATGAGGAGAGATCACTGGGGACCTTTAAAATTAAAACACAGCCACTAACAACAAGTTTTGGACTTACTCCAAACCAACTCCATCCAGGGATGATAGAACCAATTCCAGAAAAAAGTCAGAAGGGCTTATTCCAAACCAAATCTGAACCCAAGTTTGGTGCTGTCATTCTAATTAAAAAGTCCCTATAGAACTTAATAGACAAGGATAAGTTTTGTGCAACACCCTATAGATTATTTGTTATAAAATTCCAAAGGATTTGTTCCTCTCTATTAAATACTATTGGTGACACCCTGAACCCACTATCGTCAACAGAAAACTTTCTATTGACTTCAACAGGGCTAGGATTTCAGGTTTTTTGAATAACTTCTATAGCACCCCTTTGGTTTCATTGCGATTTAGGTCTATAGGATATTTCCAGAAAGGGAAATAAGAGCTCATCCATTTCTTCTCATCTTAGACTCATAGAATCACAGGGTTATCAGGGACTACAAGGGTCATCTAATCTAACCCCCTGCCAAGATGCAGGGTTTGTTGTGTCTAACCCATCCAAGACAGATGGCTATCCCACATCTTTTTGAAACCCCTCAGTGAAGGAAATTCTTCCCATCTCCTTCCCTTTCCATAGCCAGTTATGATGAGGATAAAGGATAGTTTAAAACCAGATTGAAATCATTTTACATAGAGCACTGTGCAATTGTTAGATGGTAATGATGCTGGGTCACTTCTCTCAATAGCAGCCTTGACTATGATTCAAACAATTGCCATTGAGGAATAGATGAAACAGTTCTTAGCAAATAAAAATCAGCCCTTACGCAGAGTCAGCCCAAAACCTTGTCAAGATTCAGTCAAATGTAGAGAAGGACACATCCCCATTCCCAGCCCTAACAGATTACCCTTCTCCTCCTGAGACCTGAAGGGCTCCTAACTCTCGTCCAGTCTAGTCCCCTACCCCTCCATAGCTTCCTCTACCTTTGGGAATTCCAGTGATAAATTATTAACCTAGTTAGGGTCATATGAATGGCTGTTTTATGGTTTCAACACTGTAAACTGCATTAACAAGTGTTTCTCTATGCAGCATGCCCAGGCAACATGGCACAGAGAGTACACTTAATGAAATGTAACCATAAACCTAGCAGGCAGATCTATACATCCACTGTAAGAGGATGCCAACCTTGTAATATATATTTATGGACTCAGTGCAGAACTAACGTAGTGCTGGATGATTAGAGATGCAACCTCTCTGCATGATGTTGCTTCCGCAATTTAGTTTAAATTAAAAAAACCTGTCAGAACCAAAACAATAAACATCACATTTGTCTGTCATGTCCCCTACAGAACAGTCCTAAAGAATTTAATAGGGATGAAACAGGCAGGGTTTTATTGACATAATTATCAAAATATACAGCACCAAAAAGACTGTCTCAGGCAGGGATGTGCAATTTGTACTGGTCATTCTCCAGTGCACTGGTCTTTGGAGAAAGTCTGGTGATGGACAGATGATTTTAAGGTCCAGGAAGCACTTCATGCCTTTGCTTTAAACCTGAAGACCTGCTACAGAGAGCCCTAGAAGTGGGTGCATTTCAGTGGTGGGTGAAGTGAATATCCTTGTTACCAGGGTTCCACTGGGATAACTCTTAATTTGTGGGACTGTTGTTGAAAGTTGATTGTATTGATTCAGAGGTATCCTAGGGAGGTGCTAGGTACAAATAGATAATATATATTTTTAAAAAGCTGAATTAAAATTCCAGCACTTTTATGATATAACTATTACACTACACACACACACTAAGGAAATGAACTATTTACTTGTATTTGTTCAGGAGGAGCTAGAACATTTTGTGGGCTGTCTGTCTGCTAACCCGGGAAATTGGAGAGATACCTAATCTCCTAGAACTGGAAGGGACCTTGAAAGGTCATCAAGTCCAGCCCCCTGCCTTTACTAGCAGGACCAAGTACTGATTTTTGCCCCAGATCCCTAAGTGACCCCCTCAAGGATTGAACTCACAACCCTGGGTTTAGCAGGCCAGTGCTCAAACCACTGAGCTATCCCTCCCCAAATTCCCATCTCCAGCAGCCATTGGAAGCCCTGATTTCTTGTTCAGTGGAATATTCAGAGTTCATCATTAGAGGCACCATCCCTTCAAACACACTGCAGACACAATAAGGCTCCATGGTCCAGACATCTCTGGAATTACCCAGATTAGTTAGAAAATGTCTGGGCACCAGAGTCCTTTGAGCCAATTTAACACCTTTGTGGCCAGAGTCCTATTCTGTTACTTGTGTTGAACTGTACTTTACTCCACGAGGCGCCCTTTTGAAGTCAATGGGACATCTTGCGGAGTAAGATGCTTCTTGGCATGAGCAGGGCTGTCAGAATCTGGCCCTTAATTTGGAAATGCGGTACACAACTCAGATCTGTGGTATTACAGGTGAAATATATGGAGTTGTGCCATAGATCTGCTAAGGATCTACCTTTCTATCCATACCTTGCTTGGCTATTCAGTGCTATTTGCTTTTACAGCTGTATTAGTTCTACATTTCAGTTGCAAAGAAAAAAACCCAAACAAACAACTGGTCAATGTACCAATGGAAGAAAAATCAACCTTGAAAGGTCTAGAGTGTAACCTTTCCTATCTGTATTTATCAAGTTCAGATCCTTTGAACTAGCTATTTGCATATGTTCAAATCTAATTTCAGTTATTCATTATGTAGGGCTAGTTTTTTTTTTTAATGAAATGTGACCTTAGGGCTCTATTAAAGTCTAATTAAAAATCAGTCAAAAGCCCCTCTTCCAGTGTTTGTGCCTGCAGCAGCTTTTCCACCATGGTATCAAAAGCATAGCTCATTACTACTTAATTAAATTTTGCCTCTCAAAGCTGCAAGTTCTTAGTGGATCTGCTGGAGTTTCAGAACCTTGTCTATGTAACATTGGCTTGTTCATCTTTTGTTTGCCACACTCATGACAACGTGCTTCTGTCAAGGGAAAGACATTCACGGTTGGAATTCTTAACCCAGTAACCATTTTGTTATGATAGCTGAAGCCAACAAACTTTGAGTATCAAGGATCCTTGTAGCTCACAACCTTGTGCATGTCTTGTTTGGATTCAATGATCTAGTAGGTCTTTTCCATCTTTAAGTATTATGATCCGAACCAGTCTACTTATTAACAGCTTACAATTTTTAAAAAGCTGAAAGTTGACATTTGTAATGAATAGAGATGATAGACTGGATCCTGCCTGCCCATCCCCAGAATATCTTGCCATTGGGTTGGCAGAGATTTCAAACACTTCCAGGCAGGGGAGCCGAAGATGATGGTTAGTTTTCAGGATAAAAGAGTCTAATATTCCCAGTTCCCCCGCCCCATATGATTAATTTCCTCTTCTGGCTTGTATATGGGTGGCATGTGTGTGTGCTAAGGTGGGGGAGCAAGATGGAGGTGTGACTAGGACAGTGAAACGAAGAGAAAGGTATGGGAAAAGGTGGGGGAGTTGACTCAGCTCCAAGACAGAACTTTCTAATGCTGTGGGATGTTTTTATTTTAAAACTTTCCAAGATGAACAGAGGGCAAGGGGGAGCATCATGGCTTAAACATCAACACACGCCATGGAACAGCTTATTTGTCTTGCAAGTAGTGTCTGGCAAAAGGAGCATGAGCCAAGCATCCAAAGGACACGTGGAGCAGGGCTGAGGGAAATTTTCATAGCAGGGTCTCAAGCCAGGAGATCCTGGCTGGCTTCAACTTTCATTACTGGGCCTGGTTTTTCCAAGCATATCCTGTAATTGCCAAAGATAATGTTCAAATCCTGCTCTGGTTTATACCCTGCAACCTTGCTGAAGGCCATGGAGTTACCTGGGTAACTGAGGGGACCATGAGTGGAAACTCGCCCCCTGCACTGATAAAAGAACTAAAGACAAGAAGAAAAGAAACCTGGGTTTTTAACAGAATTGGGCCCTGCAATAAACTGCTGCCACTCCCTGGGGGTTAAATTCAGCAGTGTTGTGTAACAAGGTGCAAATTACAATTTGGCAAGTGGGTGGTGTTTAAGGAAGGCTGAGTTGGTGTCATTTCCATGCTGAGGAGGCTGGAAGAAGGTATAAGTTACTCCTGCTGAAATTGGCCCATGCACGCTAGAACTTGACATATCCATGTCATGCAGCTGCCACACCAACCCCACACATGGCTACCCGATCAGTTGGCTGTTGTACCAAAGCCCGGTCAGCCAGAGCCCGAAGGTGCTGGGTCACATTTCTTCCTGCGGTCAACAGGCAGGAGAGTTGATGCCCCAGCCAAGGGAGTATCGCAGTCGCATGTCTGTGCCAGTGTGCTTTGAAACAGTGTTCCTATTCTAAAAACCTCACCTCCCTAGATCCATCCCAGCAGAGCGGCTGCTTCCAGCCCCAGCACAGCTCCAAAGAAGCCCCCACGTTGGTGTAACTGGCCCCTCTAGAGGGAGTCTCCAGGGGCAGGGAGCTGTTGTTTGACTCCTATGGAGGTGGCTCTTTAGCCCTAATCACTGTCGTAGTTGAGTACCTCACAAGTGCTAGTGGATTTTTTCCCCTTGCAACACCTTTATGTAACAGGAAGGTATTTTCCTAGTTTACCAAAGAGTTGCTGAGCCAGAAGGTGGATTATGTGACTTACTTAATGTGACACAGCTGGTCTATGGCTGAGCCAGGAAATGAACCCAGGTCATTGGCCTGTCCACTAGCACTGCTTCCTATCCTACACGACTTTCCCTTCCTGCTGCTGGTGTGGTTGGGGTGGGAGGAATGGCTGGATCTCTCTTGGCCCAGGAGGGAATTGGCAGACAGTGTATCTCAAGGTAAGTCTACAGATGAGCTGGAGCTGTAATTTCTGGGTTGGGTAGACATATGCACACTAGCTTCGATCGAGCTACCATGGTAAAAATCAGTGTGGCCAGGGGAGCACAGGCGGTGGGATGGACTAGAGGCTCAAGGAGGTAGCTAGGGTCTCCAATGGCACTGCACTCTGGCTGGCTAGGCTGTCCCAATGCTGCTGCTCTGCTATTTTTAGCACAGTAGCTCCATCAAAGCTGGCGTGGCTTTATATACTCAAGCTGGAAATTACACCTCCTGCTCCACTGTAGACATATCCTTAGAGTAGCCCAAAGATGCTCCAAATTATGTTCAGGGATCATACCATCAATCAGACAACTCAGGGTAAGACCTAGATACCTATAGACACCTTAGCTGGGAAAAGACAAAGCAGGGATAAATCTTCAAATACTTGGAGAATAAAGCAAAGACGGATTGTTTAGAGTGTGATAGGATGAAAGCTAGGAAGGGACATTTAGGTTGCATACTATGTAAAAGTGCCTAGCAGTGAGATCTACTTACCTGCTGAACAACCTCCCAAGGGAATCCCCATCATTTTGGTCAAAGCACTAGAGAACATAAAATAGAGGGAAAATCTTGCCATGGCAGGAAGATGCACTGGTTAAGATAATAGTCTTGTCTTGCTCTAAATTAAGATTCTGTATTTTTTGCTTTAGGTTGTTTTTGGCAGAGAAGGAAGGTTACACAAAGACAGGGCAACTTTGGACAATGTCATGTGTTGTTGCTGCAACTGGATCTATGCAGAGCCCGATCCAGTTGCAGGATCAGGGTCTCAGTTCTTTTGCCTCCTCCTTTTCATCTACTTATGTCTCCCTTTCCTTCTTTCCATCCCAACTCTGTCTGGCATGAAATGGAATATGACCCCTTCAGTACGTGCCTGGTGCAGCCCCACCTTAATCCACGTTCAATGGTGTGCATGAACACCGATAAGGATCTGCATTCTGCTTCCATAAAAACCTATAGCTGCCATATCTTGTGTCTAAATATTTTCTCACACGAACACACAAGTAACTCATTCTTCTCCATAAAAGCCGGAAAAGGCTGACGCGATCAGCTGTTCCAGTTAATGTCTGGGAGGGAGGCCTTTTGCTCTTTCATTATCAGCAGCCACCACGAAGTGCTGGGCAGGGAGGGCTCAGCGTCACAGCAGGAAAAGGGTTTCATAGCTGGAAATAATCTCGCAGGAGTCGTTCCTAAGGCTGGAATTTTTGGCAGAAGCCTTTCATCCAGGCTCCCTGAAAGAGTTATGCAATGTGTTCTCATCCTTTTGCTAACCCCTGCAACATTACCCGTTTTACTGGAATGTTTCTAAAACTACCACGCTCCAGGCAAAAGGAATCCCAGAAAGAAAATGTCTGTCATTTGATATTAGATATCTGATATAAACCATCCAACCTCTTGCACACCGGGCATCTCGGACATTTTCTCTAGGTACCTACATGGCTCATGTAGCTACAGTAACTAAAGTCTCCCATGCACTAGTAACATTTCTCACAAAACCTCATGAAAAGGGGGTGTATTATCCCCATTTTATGGATGGGGAACTGAGGCACAACAATATTAGGGTCCATGTTCTTAAGAAAGCAGTGTGAATTGGGGGTGCTGAGCATTTGAAAACCTTCCTCCTCCAACAATTTGTCCAAGGCAGGACTAGAACCCACATCTCCAGAATCACAAAGTCACTCAGCTATCGGTTACAGAGAGCTGGTGCCAAAAAATCAACCCCATTTTATGTTTCTGTTACAAACTGTGGGATGTACAGGTGGATGCACAACAGGTAGAGAAGGACAATGATTCCAGGCCTAAGAAAAGGTTTCTACTCACCACATGTTAAATCTGCTAAGGGGGGCCTTCACTTTTAGTTATTGCATCTTAGCTTTTGAATAGAGATGGGCTTATCCTACCACCCCCAGGCTAAACATTGCACCTTGGGGAACTTGAAATCCAAATCCTACTCTGCATTGTGCACTTGCGGTTCTTCTCTGCTTCTGGAGCTCCACTGAGCCCAATTACAAGGAGGCAAACAGCTTGTCACAGCGTTAATGATATTATTCTAGAAACACTGAATTTGCTTGGGGAAAGTAGCAGCCATCTCCATTTCAGATATATACAAAATACAGAAGAAAATTGTTAAATGGAACTACACAAAACTTCAGGAATGGAAGCGGGGAAAAGACTTTTGTGCTGCAAAAGGGGTATTACAAAAAATGGTAGAAAGGCCCTAGATCAGCACAAGATAAGTTAACATTGTCCTTTTTAATATTAGTAACATGACAAAAACAGAAAGACTTCTTGCCTTGAAATTCTCCGGTTGCTGTTTTGTTTGCTCCTTATTAAGGAGTTAATAAACAAAACTGTTTGGGTTAATTTTATCATGTGTATTGCAAGTTGCTAAGTAACATGGCTCCACTCTGCCTGAAGTCTGCATTGTGAGACAACTGAGGAAGGCATTAAAGTGCTATAAAATAAATGGAATGGATCACGTTATACTGTACCAAACCACAGTTCAATGTTCAAGGTTTTTTTTAGTTGGGGGTGAGGGGAAATAAGGTGCAGAAGCAGCCGCTCCTGTTACTGTTTAAAAAGGTGTCAGTTTGTGATTTATGGCAAAGAGTGGCCAGTGGTCTTGGCTTTTCTGAGGTCACAGACAGTGGAAGCTAGCAAAAATGTACAGATCTAGTGGGATGAATCATGATGCAATTTCTGTCCAGGGAGAGTAGTCACTACTTCTTTAGGAAGTCCTGAATCATTTAGAAATGTGCAGAAGCAGCCTGGATGACATGAAACAAGGAGATTAAAACCACTTCTCCCACTGGGGATTGTCTGCAGAGTGAGGAAAAGAGCCCCATGAATTGCACTGGTGTTGTACTGTAAGCAAGGAACAGAGAATTCATGATTAGAAGTAGGTTGGGTCTGTTCAGATACGCCTGGGAACAACTTGACTCATGGGATAGAAAGGAAGCCTGGAGGTAGTGGGGTCAGATATTACTACTATCTATCCTGCAGAAGTCTGGACTGGAATGGAACAAGGGGGACGGGGGGAGAAAGAAGAAAGGCCAGAGGGGAGATGATTGTAGTCAGGATGGGAGCCAAGCCAAGCTGGGACAAGGGTTTCAGCAGTATGGATGGTGAGGAAAGGATAAGTATCAAGTGGTGAAAATGCTTTACAATCAAACAGGGAGATGCTGTCTAGCTTACTAGATCTTGGAACCAAACCAGAGAGTTTGGCAAAGCATTAAAATAGACAGAAAGCCTAACTCATTTAAAAATGATAATATTTGTATATGAATGTAAAATAAGGATTATTGCTGCAGGCTGGTGGGAAGGCAGATCGTGTGCGTTAGGTCTAATTTCATACCAAAAACCAGTGGCAAGGAGTAAGGAGTTAGTTTTGATGTGTGTGTATGCGTGTCTGAGCAAATGAGTATGTGTTAGGCAGAGAGAGACACACACACACACACACACACAGAGACAGACAGATTATGGTGCGTGTCACAAGATGGCGCTGTTACAGTTTATACATTTTTATGTGACATGCAAGTGGAGTTCAGTCTTTGAAGAAATGCTACATTGTTGTTAGTTTTGTTATGTACTTTCTCTTTGAAAGGAGCTGTTGCAAACAGGAGAGTTTGCTCCCTGTCTGAATCTCTCTAAGTCAATTCTTCGGACACAGTTACTGCCTGGGAACTAGGCACTGGTGTTTTTGGGCTGCGACCTCTGACAGAGGGGATTGCCTGCACACTTTTGATAACTATCTGTTCAAAGACTGGTGTACATAGTATAAACAAACAAGTTACATAAATATGCAGATTCTATGTCACCAATTTCTCCTCCAATGGGAAATTGACCTGCAAGGCTTCAAAATCTGCTACTGTTCAACAGGCAGGAAATCATTTAATGTTGTGAGTGCTACTGAGTAACTCATGAAACAATTTCCCAAACATGAACATTCTTTTTAACTTCAGTGGCTTTAAATCAGGGATATAGTGCATGAAATCAGGGAAGTCTGGGAAGAAACAAAATCCAAGAGTAATATTCTTTCAGGAGATTATTCAGAAGTGAATGTAAGAGAAAGTGGACTTTTTGCAACTTCTCTGGTAAACTATTTTTTGGCTACCCAAACTACTTTAAATTTCACAACCTTTTTTCTCCTATAACTTCAAATGCTTTTACCTTCTCAAGGGTGATTTAGCTATTAACAAGCTACAACAACAGCCAGGGCTGGATTAAGGCATAGGTGGGGTAGGCTCAATCTAGGGTCCCAACTACTAGAATTATGTGATTACGTCAGTATTTTAGCTTTTGTTAAAAATAAAGCCCCTGTGGTTACAAAGAAAAGCTTGAAAACCTGAGCTAAGTGTAACTGATGTGGTAATGCCTGCTTAAATCTTCAGATAGCCAGAAGCAAGATCTCTGTGATCTGTGCCATACCTCTCAATGGGGTGTTAACTCCAAGATTCACTGCTCTGTGAGGCCCACCACCACCTCTTCAATAGAGTCCTGTGGGTGTAACAGGAGGGGAAGAGTGCAGTGGGCTCAGAACCCCATTCATCCACTGAGACACAGCCCTACTGATGGGATAAGTACTGAAACCCCTGCTCCTAAACACCCCAACTACTGCCCTTCCCTCTCCAGAGGGAAGAGTGGAACTTCTGCTGCTTCTTATGGAAAGGGACTCCTTTTGCCCCAAGGTGTGGAAGCAGGAGACCCCATGCCACAGCCTCTGCCTGGGAAGGGAGAAGCCCCAGCACTGGCACTCAGTGGTAAAGTTGCCAACATTGTATTTCAAAAATAAGGAACTGTTTTCTTAGCCCCCCGCCCCACATCTTCTCCAGATATTATTGTTATTAATAACAAGCAGTACTCACCTACATTCACCATGGGTATTTTTGCCGCACTCAGCAACTGCTGATCTTGTTGTTCAGAGATGAAAAAATAAGGGATGTCCCTTGTAATAAGGGATTGTTGGCAACCCTACTCAGTGGGGGCAGGGCTAAATTCCAGGTGTGAAACTGTAAGAATGCCCTTTGTTGTAATGGGACTAGGCCATTGAATCACCTTAACCGAGCCCTGGTGACTTCTTTTCAAGATGAAGAGAAACCTGTGCTGTTCATTAGGGATATCAGAAGAGCACGCTCAGACATCAAGTGCCCCCAGTGGAAGTTTTCCCTCTCCACTACTTTTCCCTACACCGCCTCTGTATTTCTTATGCACTCTGTCCCACCTCTGCTCTTCCCTCTCCCACCCGCCTAACTCACCATCCTGTCTCAGACATGAACCCAATAACATTTGTCTTAAGTCAAACCTTTAAAGTCATGACTTCTCAGAACAAGTTATCCCATCTCCACCCTTGACAGATTCAGAGTAAGTTAAGCCCAGATCTCCAAAGAGATTTAGGCTCCTGACTTCCATTATTTCAATGGAAGCTAGAGCCTAAATCAATCTGGGGCCAAGTGCCAACCAAGTGGTCCACCTTCCAAAAGCAGATGAATAATCTGCTGATGTTTTTGCAGCCTTTTGTCCAAGGTAGCTTGACCCTTGTTTCTCATATTCTGTGAATTTCACTCCTGTGCAGAGAGGCATCACAAGGCCAATGTACCACTTAACATCCACTCAAGGTAGGACTTGCATAGGACTTAAGTGATATCTGGGCCTCATGCCAGCCCCTTGTACAGGGGCAAATTTCATTAATTGAGAGGAAAGTTAATTTTGGAGAAATCAAGGAAACTGAATGTGGAAAACTATACTCTATTCAGGAAGGTTTAGGTTGATATGGCAACAAAAAGTTCTAAAAAGGGTGAAAAGCAAATAATATTCTGTAACTATATAAATAGCTGAGTCAAGTTGTTATGGAAACCCAGTAAACTGGGTTAAGTAGGGCTACTTTCTCTCTTGCCAAGGCTTTCTGAAATAGCTCGCAATATCACAACCTCATTACAATGAGAAAGAAAAAGGGGGCATGGCAATAGGGTGCTGCTAAGAGATGAAGTTAGATTATATATGGATATTGTAATTCTACAGAAACCTGTCAGGGTAAAGATAAGAATTGCTATCAGGATGAACTGAGGGAGAGACCCTCACCCTCCACCCACCAGTATACCAAGGAAAAAGGCCAGAGCACCTAATCTGGCTGGGGAAGGATTGCCCTAGTGCAGGCACTGTAGAAGACAGCTGTAAACCTGCCTCCCAAAGGGGAGTACTGGGGCAGGATGGTCGTGTTGCAGAGATTCTGGGCAGTGCTATGGCCATAGGGAGCCCAGGCTTGTGTAAGTTATACTGATGGGCTCCTCAGCCCACAGAAGAGCCCAGGATGGGGAGGGCACCAATGATGCTTGATGAAGTATAGCACAGAAACTCTCCGTGAAGCCACTTTTTCACCTCAAACTTTGGTTGACGCAAGGTACATTGGCATACAGCCAGTGCCATTAGTGCACTGCTCTGGCCCTCGCACACATGGATCCTTGTGTCAGTGCTGCACGTACTCACCAGGAGTGCTCATGTCGATGCACAGTGAAGTGCACCGTGGGTAGATATCCCATTGTGCAACTCACCTTCATCTGGCATACCATCTTTTGGGACATTTTAGCAGTACATGGTGGAGCAGCGTGACATTCCAGGGTACAACTCACACCAGAGAGGAGCTGTGCCACCCCTGCCCTGCAGCCTGGGGTGCCTTACAATGCCTTGCTGAAGTAGCTCCAACCTAGGCCTCTCACAAACAGCCTTCCAGTATGCAAGCCGCACCCTGAGTATCTGTGTGTAACTGCAACCTGCCAGTTACATCCTGACTCTCACCAGTCTTGGTTATACTGCAGGGTGACCCCAACACATCCCTGGTCCCATGTTTCTCCCCAGAAATGTCCTGTATTTCCCAGCCTCTTCTAACCATTACAAATATATTAAATCTGCTATTCCTTAAGGGAATAATATGTCAGCTTGTTATCTTAAAGAGTGTTACCAAGACACTTCAAATTTAAACACACTGGATTAGATAAAACAGCCAAACAAGTTTATTATCTACAAAGACAGATTTTAAGTGAGTCATGAGGCATAGAAATCAGAAATGGTTACAATAAAAAAAAATAAAAAACACTTACTAGTGCCTCACAAACTATATTAGACTCAAGCAAAATTTGTCACCACATGTCCCCAGCAAGATTAATGACCAAAAACTCTTGAGGGCAGGGCCATGCCCCTCTACCCCGCTAGAGTCCAACAGCTGTTTTACTTTGTCTTCTTTGGTTCAATGCCAGAAACAGACAAGCAGAAAGTCGGGGGTGTCTTGGGTGTTTGCCCCCTTTTTTTTTTAATAGTTTCAATCCCTCTCTTGAAAAATATTTCTAGCTGGGAACTAGGAGACAGAATCTGGGTGGAAGGGTGTTCTCTTCTGGCTTTATTCCACCTGTTTGAGCTGCCTTTGTTTCCCCTTCCTTCTTGATGATTCTTTGTGCCACGCTCACCCATGCAGTGCCAGGACACCAGAATGAGAGTTGCGCTGGTCGTAGAGAAGTGAGTGGCAATCATACTATGTAAGCTTGCAACTGGGATTGCTACCAGTCAGTGGGAAATCATTTTGAAGTTGAAATATCCAGAGGGCAGACTGTTGTCATGCAAATAAGCAGGGCCATTAATTGTCTCCAGCTACACAGGACTGGAACACTTGGCAATGTGCAGGACACAGTGGGTGGATGTGCAGCAATGGGGTGGCCAAACTGCAGTGGGATGATATATGGCACGCATATTCTGGCACTCACCCACCTTGTCATGGAGTACATCAACAGAAAGAGTTACTTCTCTATGATTATGCAAGCATTGGTGGATCACTGGGGATGCTTCACCAACATCAATGTTGGCTGGTCAGGGAAGATACATGATGCTCATATCTTTAAGAACACGGGACTGTTCAGAAAG
This sequence comes from Gopherus flavomarginatus, assembly GCF_025201925.1. Taxonomy (NCBI): domain Eukaryota; kingdom Metazoa; phylum Chordata; order Testudines; family Testudinidae; genus Gopherus; species Gopherus flavomarginatus. The sequence goes on from NC_066621.1 coordinate 143,243,508, forward strand.
CTGCAAGCATGGACGATCTTTACCCATCACTGGATTACCATTGGCAATGTTGAAATGCAAATAGTGTTCCTGGGGGCCCAGCCTACCCCTTGCTCTCCTGGCTCATGAAGCCATACACCAGCCACCTCGCCAGCACAAAGGAAAGATTCAGCTACAGGCTCAGCAGGTGCAGAATGAGAGTTGAATGTGCTTTTGGTAGGTGAAGGGCATTGTTTACTCACCAGATTGGATCTCAGTGAGAAAAACATCTCAATGGTTGTAGCTGCCTGCTGTATCCTGCATAATATCTGCGAGGCAAAGGAGGAAAAGTTGGTGCCTGGTGGAGGGAAGCAGTAGAGCAGCTGTCTGCTAAGTCTGAGCAGCCAGACATAAGGGTTATGAGGAGAGCTCAAGGGCTATACGGCTCAGGAAGGTTTTGAAAGAGCACTTTAGGAGTCAGCCACAGTAATATGGTGTGGTGGACTATGCTTTGTGACCTCTGCCCAACTCTGAAGTTTTGGGGACTGTTAGGAATTGTGTAGTGCTTGCTGTACATGTATGAACAGAACACTATCTTTTAAAGCACCTATTAATTTTGCGGTGCTTGCTGTAACCTTTATAACTATACCATGTTTGTCACTGATCCTATGAGTTCTGTCGTCCTGTACAACAAGTAGTGGGTGCTTTTAGTGATGTGAAGCATTCTGCAGCACATGTTGCAAAGTAATAAAGATAGATAGATTTTTACTGCATACCAAAGCCAGTGCATAAAAACGACATGCAGTTTAAAAACAAATGCAATAAATTCTGAAAGAGACTCTTATATGAATTAACAGAACAGAACTTAATAAGGGGAAAGTGGATACCTGTGTCCTGCTATGTTGGGGGTCAGGCGCCCTCAGTACATTTAAGCATTGTAATAGAAACACATTCATACGCCTGAGGTTCCTTCCCCTGCATCAGGTTCACCTGTGCTTGGTTATTGGGAGTGACTAGACTGTGGAGGAGTCTCAAACAGGTCCCAGCTGGTGGCATAGCTGGTCCCCTGGTTATATGTTCACCATTCTCCTTTTCCTCCTCCTTGCTGTTCCCGGCAGGGGTCTGTGTCTCAGGTTGCTCTGAGGAACCCATAGTGCTCTGCAGGGTGCTGGTGGAGTCTTCACCGAGTTCGGCATGCAGTTTGTTGTAAAAGCAGCAGATCTGCACCTCGGTATCAGATTGAGCGATGGCCTCCTTGGCTTTCTGGTAGGCCTGCCACAGTTCCTTTGCTGTCACACAGCACTGCCGCTGATTCCCGCCCTACCCCATCACCGACATCCCACAGGCAATTTGCTCATAGATGTCCATGTTTCTGGGACTGTTCCATAGCTGTGCCCACACAGCCTCTTCTCCCCACACTCCCAGGAGATCCAATATTTCCTGTTGACTCCAGGCTGGAGCAAGTCTGGAATACGTAGCCAGCATGCTCGGCCGAGCCATTACACACAGCGAGAGAGAGCTGCCATGTGAGGTGCACGTGCCAAGGTGGGCAATGAGGAAAAGGCATTTCAAAAATATGCAGGGTTATTAAGATGGATGCTGGCGGCGGCGTCTTCTGGCCACAGTGAGCTCTGGGCAGTGGAGTTCATGATTGTGACCAGAGCAGTCGGTGTTGGGCTTGTGGGACAGCCACTGGAGGACTGTTAGGGTTGATATAGATCGGTGGTTCTCAACCTATTTACCATTGTGGGCCACATCCAACACTACCTGTATGGCCCTGAGGATGTCACATGGGCCACAGAGCCGTGCTGATTGGGTCACAAGCAACCCATAGGCTGCAGGTGGAGAACCACTGATGTAGATCAAGCAGAGTCTACACTTGCACTGCGTTGACCTCTGTACATCAGCCACGACTCTGCTTTATTCGGGGAGGGGGCATTATGGCATCATAATGGGGCACATACTGTATATCGCCAGGAGACAAATTTGAGCATGGTTGTATGGACAACTAGGTCCACGTAAAGCGAATTACATCAACCTGTCTTTGTAGCATAAACTAGATTGGAACATCTGTCTATAGACTTGTGCTAAATTACAATATCTGGGACTGTTCATGGTTTTAGTTTCACTCCACATTATAGCCCCTTGTATCTCCCTACATAGTTCCAACACTACTTAGTATTCACATCCTACTAATATTAGTAACCTGTCTGCTTGTTCCCCGAATTATCATCATTTATCCTAGCTACATATGGAAGATACAAAGCAATGATTATTTGTTGGGAGCAATGAGATATCAGGTCTTGTCAAGTCTATAAAACACTATGGGTCAGCATATACCTCAGACGCAAGGGTATCCTTTGATATGGGCTGATTGCCTACTGATTTGGAAAGCAAACACCCTTGAAGCAGTGTAGTAGATTGAGTTGCAGTTGCAGACTAGTTATACACACGGCAAACGGTTTTCACAGTGCAGTCCAATGGAAGGAGCTACGGTCAAGATTAAAAGTGTAGTTTGCTTAGTTTTGAAACTGACATGCTAAATATGAATCAAAGGGGCCCATCCTTTGATAGGAGCACAAAAAGGCTGCTGGGAGAATATCAAAGCAAAGTGGCAAATTACACTTTGGGCACCAACCTTTTGTCCTAATGATTTTCTAAAAGGAGATATACTTGGAACATCCAAGTCATATCTATAGGATACGTCTATTCTTCGGTTTAGAAAGAATGCTTTCACATCCAATTTTCAACCATAGCCCATTTGTGAGCCACATAAAAGCATCACTTGAATTAGTTTCCTCCTTGCGGGATGCACACTGTATTGTATTGTCAGATGGGTGATTTTTAGATCAGTGGGATTGTTCTCAATTCCAGTTCACATGCTTGGGAATTTTCTCTCTATGGTTTCCTGTAATGAAATGCAACTTGATCTTTTTGGAAGGATACTAGTCAGGTAAATTAGCTAGTCACATTCCTATTGCTGCTCTGTTATTGTCGCTACATCTGCCTATGAAAATTATTCTAGCGATATAATTGTTTATGGTATGCACGGCTTTCTTATCTTTAGTTCCACTGATCTAGCTCCCTGGCACCCTATCACTCTCAACACAATCAAGATTAGAGTCAGATGGAATGAGGTTGCTGAAAGCTTTTCTTTTCATATTTCCAAAGACGTGATAGCAAAGGGAATTTTAAAAGGGTATTGCTAAGCTGATGTACAGTGGGTATTCAATCGCTCTAAAAAGCCCTCTGTCACATATTTGATTCACCTTTCTATGGCTTAACAGTCAGCATGCAGTGTTATGCCACAAGGGGTTACTGGAATGTGCTTTGTTCCCATGTATAAATAGATAGCTTTTAAATACGAGCATTCAAAAGTATGCAGAAAGGGACAGGATGTTAAGACCGAGAGCTCCTTTTCCTCTGGAGCCGTGCAAGAAAAGTTTCACACATAAAATCAGCAGAGTTTGGCTTTTTGCCTGTTTTGCAAGAAACATTGGGGGTGGCAGGGAATCTTCTTTCACCTTGGGAGCAAGTTTTTGTCTTCATCTCTTCTGTCACTAAAAACTGCCATTTGATTTATGAAAGAATAAACATGTTACAACGGTAGTGGGCAGAACCTGAGGGTCAAGGGGTAAACTCTGCTCCCCTGCAAAACATTTCTGAAAACTTAATCAGCTACTCTAGGATCATGTCAGCACAGAGCTTCCCTGGACACGGAGAGCCAGTTCTGTACAAAAGAAATAATGCTGGGGTGAAAAAAATCAATCACTTTTTTGGTGTTTGCCTAGGGAATACAATGGAAAATAAGCAAGTCATTTCTCACTTCTATGTTGCAGGCAGAGGAGAGAAAGATGAGGGAAAGAGAAGGTTGCTTTTGTGACGGGGCTAGTGATACTGGGTATGTCATTTAGCCTCAGCTCTGGGGCTGTCTCTCCCACTGTGTTTGTACAGTGCCTAACACAAGGAAAGCCTGTTCAGGCATATAAATAATCAAAGGGACACATGACAGAGACTCCATGAAGTCTGCTAGGAACCTCACTACTGCTATTGATTTTATATGGAAGGCACTCAGATACTACAATGACAGATAGCAATATAAAACCCTAAGACAACAAAATAAATAATAAATTAATAACAAATAAATAATAATAATAATCATAGGGTAGGAGTTGCAGTTGCCCCATAAGCAGACAGGAAGAGAACAAAAAGAGGATAAAAGACAAAACAATCAACAGTTAGGAATAAAAAAATGGCCCTGGTAAAGCCACTCCTCAATTAAGAACAATTGGAGGGCAAAAGGAAAGAGAATGGTGATGCAGGCACAATGAGACCAACAGCAAGAGCATTAAAGAGCTATAACTGAGGAATTGCTATGCTGGCTCTCGTTAGCCACAATCCATGGTCTATGGCCTCTCCTGGGAATTTTTCCATGGGAGGGGGAAGTTCTGTGTGGAAAATGTAACCATTCTCCCCCTCAGAAGGAGGGGCCAGCGACCATGGGCAGGAGGAACGGCTTTTAACTGCATGAAATCCCAGGGTTCCGGGGAACAACCAGTTCCACCCCTATGGGTGGAAGAGCATCTGCATAGAACACATGCCCCTCCATGCTGTTTGGGCTTCCCCTTCTCCGGACAGTATCTCTTACTGAAGAGCTGTGCTGACTTTGGGTCCATTCCCCCCGTGGTACCTGAATGCTATCTACCTCTGGGGTGGGCAGGGAGGAGAGGGTCAAAGAAGCAGAGCTGATTGAACCAAGGGATTGAGAAAGGGATTGAACAAAAGGATTAGTAAAAGAGATGGCTGAACTGGTTTGGATAAACTATAGGCTGACCTCAGTCATGGCCCCAAACTCAATCATCACCTGAGCCAATCGTTTCTGAGATTGGAATAAGTTGGATTATGTTTCTTTCTACAACTTTTCACGTTCACACATCTTGTTCTTCTGGGCTGGGCAACATCTAGGACCAGAAGCGCCGTGACAAAACATTGAGAAAAGCTGATCTCCTGGGTATTTCTGGCCTGATTTTAGAGCAAGAAGTAGCAGAAATGAGCAGAGAGATCATAGGCTTGTGCAGGGGCAGCTCTAGGTATTTTGCCGCCCCAAGCACAGCAGGCAGGCTGCCTTCGGCGGCTTGCCTGCAGGAGGTCCCTGGTCCCGTGGATTTGGTGGCACGCCTGCAGGAGGTCTGCCGAAGCCCTGGGACCAGCGGACCCTCCGCAGGCAAGCCGCCGAAGGTAACCTGCCTGCCATCCTCGCAGTGACCAGCAGAGCACCCCCCGTGGCTTGCTGCCCCAGGCACGCGCTTGGCGTGCTGGTGCCTGGAGCCGCCCCTGGGCTTGTGAGAACTAATGCCCAAGGGTCCGACAATGCAAAAGCTAAACTACCAGGTAAGGTGCTTAATGCTATGGATCTATCCATGGTAGAAAACACTATAACTAGTAGCAACTGTGGGGACTAAGAAGATCCATATACACAATTGGTTGCCCCTCACTTTCTTCCATTTTGAAAGATTCTACTAATCAGAACTGTACCCTATTTTTAAAATGAGGACTAAATCGCTAGACTCCATAACACATTTCAAAACTGAAACAGCCTTAAGGGCATCCATAGGCTGAACTACTGGGTGCTGACCCAGATTGAACTTTGAGGTTTTGCAACATTAGATCTTGTTTTGAGGGTTAACCCAATGGAAGGCCAATTAAATGACAGTTCTTCAAATGTCATTTAGCTAAAGAAATCTCACAAAATACCTTAAAATGTACCCCTGAATCTCAGTGCAAAATGCAGTGATTCATCTTCATTCAGTCCTTTCCAATCTCTTCAGAAGGAGTGGGCTGTGTGGTGATTGGGAGATCTTAGTGGTTTAAAGCTAAGAGACCTTTCCTCGTGTCTACACAGCCAATATTTCCCTGTTTCACTGTGGTTTGAGCCTGCTCAGGCATATTAACCAAAGGAAAGTTGATGCATGAATTCACAGGACTTTGCACCTAAACAGGTTCAGACATTTTCGGTAATGGAACCTACTGGAGACAACTGTACTATTTTTTGCCTGTCTTTCTTATATTACACATACACACGTGTACACGCACACACACCTATGTATATTTTCAGTGTCAGATATTGTAACAATCAGCATTAAATAAGCAGCATGTTCATTCAATAAATATCCTTAAAGTGAAGTAAGAGAAAAATGTTGCCTGAAGTTCTGCTTTACGGGGCAGTACAGGTCCCCAACCTTGCCATGTCTCTTCTGTTCCTAATGTTCCCTCCATCTCTTAACTTCATGTTCTTTCTGGTACCATTATTTCTTCAGGATGCTCCCCCCAGTTTCCTGCTGTTTTTATGCCCACTCACAATGTGCCTCATTTTAGGATTTCATTTCTGCACTAAGCCCTTTATTGAACAGAATCTTGGCCCAGCAGCTTGTCATTACACAACAGCTGATTGTGAGTTGTCACAAAAATTGGGGGAATCCTTTCCTAGAGATCAGATCCATGAGCCTGACTCTTGTTTTGCACCATGGTGGCTAAAAGGTCATTGTGAGTTCCTGGCAGATATGGTACCTTCTAGATATTTTGCTATTTTTTCCCAGTGCTGGAAATGTTTTGCATATTTTGCAGATGGGTTAGATGATTACCTAAAGCAATGCATGAGGGTAAGGAGTCTTGCAAATAATGAAACGGGAGACTAGTTGAAACTGGTCTCCTTTTTCACTTTGCTCATTGATATTTAAATATACACCCACACAAACTATGTTCGCTCTGAGCAAAACGGTGTTCCCTACATACTACAGCAGGCGGAGAACTATCTTTCTATGAGAGCACTAGCCATTCCAGGAGAGTTCTCCATTTAAACATTTGGTTTTTTAAAAAGATTTCATGTATACGAAGTACAAAAGTCATCCCTACAATGGTGCAATGTTTGGCAAGGGGTGGCAATCGGGGGCGAGGGGAACAGCTTGCTCCTCCCTGATCTTGGAGTTGCTGGGGGCTGGCTAACATCAATTAGGGCAGCTGTAGCTTGCGATCTGGTTGCTGTGGCCCCACTGACTTTGCAGCAGCCAGGTTGTAGAATGCTTGGCCAGGCCCCTTCTCCTGCCCCAGCATGCCCCTCTTCTGGCCCCTGTGCTAATGCTGCCTGTCGGGCATGCACAGAGACAGAGTAGCCAGGTGTGTGTGTGGTGGGGGGGAGGGCCTGTGCCAGGTTGACATAAGAAAGAGTGAAGCATGGGGATTTTACTTAACTAAAAGTAAAGCATGGGGATTAGAGATAGATAGGCCCAATGGCCATGTCAAAATGGACATATCATGATAACAGAACATCAGTGTGACACATTAGGAACTTGCTAACACTATCAGCTTCGTTGAAATTAACTGTATCATGCAATTAACAACAAGGAAGCAATGAGACAAAACCTTGTTTCATTTCTTCCAATCATCAGCTTCCAATATGCAATGCAATGATTCTGATGGGTTCTCATCACATAAATTAGGGCTTTATTCTCAGGCCACTTTTCAAGTCGTAATCAAGTGATGGAGAAACCCACAGTCCATTAACAGGAGAGGGAAGGAGCTGACTTTCAGATGAGACAAGAGAATTCATTCTTGCTATTTAAACCACCTTGTCCGTAGAGGAGGAATAGGGTTTAGACAGTGGTGAGCTGGAGCTGGTTCGCACCGGTTTGCAAGAACTGGTTGCTAAATTTAGAAGCCGGTGTAGAACCAGTTCCTAAAGGGATGGGCGGGTGGACAAACTCCGGTTTGCGGGCCACATCCAGCCTGCAGGACCATCCTGTCTGGTCCGCCTGAGCTCCCAGCGGGGGAGACCAAGGCTCCTCTGGCCCCTCCCCAGCCCCCTTGCAGAACCACTGGAGCCCTAGGGGAAGCGACGGGGCTCTAGTGGCTATTTAAAGGACTAGGGTGGCAGAGGCAGCTGGATCCCCAGCCCTTTAAATAGCCTCTGGAGCCCCCCACTACCCCAGGGCTCCAGGGGCTATTTATAGGGCATGGGGCTCCCCTGCTTCTACCACCCAGGCCCTTTAAATAGCTACTGGAGCCCTGGAGTAGTGGCGGTGGGGCTCCGGTGGCTATTTAAAGGGCTGGGGCTGTAGAAGCAGCAGGAGCCCTTGACTTTTTAAATAGCCCCCAGAGCCCCACTGCAGCTACCCCAGGGCTCCAGCAGTGGGGCTCTAGGGGCAATTTAAAAGACCTGGGGCTCCAGCCCCTTCTGGGAGCCCCAGGCCCTTTAAATTGCCCCCCTGGGGAAGCTGGGCCACCCTGGTACTGTGCACTGGCTCTTGCTGGTACCGGGAGCGTACCAGCTTACTTTCACCTCTGGGTAAGGGGGTGGGGCTGCAAGCTCCAGTGACTGCGTGGCATCCTTACAAAGCAGCATGGTAATGGGGCCAGCCAGGGCTGGGAGGAGGGGTTGGATAAGGAGTAGGGAGGGGTTGGAAGGGGAGGAGGTTATGGGGGAGCGGTCAGGGGATGGGGGGGTTGGGTAGGCATGGGAGTCCCAGGGGTCTGTCGGGGTGGTGGTGGATGGGGTTGGGGCAGTCAGGGAACAGGTAGTGGGGCAAGTTGGGTTGGGGGTGGGGTCCTGGGGGGCAGTTAGGGTGGGGGGTCTTGGGAGGGACTGGTCAGGGAACAAGGAGGAGGGGTTGATGGATTGCAGGTTCTGAGGGGGGCAGTCGAGGGCAGGACATGGGTTGGGGTCGGATCAGTGGGTGAGAGACAGGCACGTGGGGCTTGTACTCACCACGCGGCTCCCTACCGGGTCTTTGGCAGCACTTCGGCAGAGGGTCCTTCACTCACTCTAGGTGAAGGACCTGCCACCTAAAATCTGGAGTGAGTGAAGGCCCCCCCACACACACTGCTGAACTGCCGAGGACTTGGTAGGCAACTGGTTCTTAGGATTTTGGGAGCTCATCACTGGGTTTAGAGAAGGATAAGTGTCCAGTTTCTCTAGAGTAACAATTTCCCTGTCCTGAGGCATTTCAGATGAAAGCTTCTCTTCCTCTCCCACTTCCACCTCCAAAAGATGATCTGCTTTATATGCACTGCTTTCATACTTAAATGGTCAAGCCCAGCAACAGCAATCTGGGAAAGGAAACACATTTGTGAAGAAATATGTTTCTGGAGATGATTTTGCTATGCATGTAGGTGTCCAATAATTGTAAGCTGTAGGATTTGTATGCTCACCCTTTTTGTATCACTTCCACAAACTGGACTGAGTCCAAAATCCATTGAGATGTATGGGAGTCTTTCCATTGACTGCAAGATGCTTTGGATCAGGCCCACTGTCTAGGAATACTTTGAATCAGATCCTTCATTCCAGTCTAATTGTTCTCAATGTAGGATTGGGGGAGGGGAGGAAATGGCTCTAAGCCATTGTGCTTCCCTGATCCTCAGACTGTGGGATCCTGGTATAATTTATAGCAGCCTCCACTAGAGACTCTGAACCCTGGTTCTGCCCCATCTCAGCTCTAGCCATGCTCACGTCCCTTACATGATGTACAAGCATCCCTAAAATACCCAGAAGGGAAACAGATAGTGGGTTTTTAGTCCAATCAACAAGTTAAGAGACTCCACAAGCTTGCTGTGAGTTGATTAATTTGGACCAATGTGTTGTGGGAGATGGCCACTATATTTCATCCACTTACTATACTATTGCGGTACCTAAACAAATTGCTCAGGGCCAGGTTTCTCCAAAGGAGCATCAAACAGACCTCCATTTGTGCATGAACAATCACTAGCAAATGTGTGAGTGTGCATGCACCCCCCCTTGCATTTATAGAGCTTGTTTGTACTTAGTTTACATGTGCAAGTAAGGTTTGTTCACGTAAATCCTATCATTCACATGTACAGCGATGGAACACAAAATTTGGTTTGTGCAAAATCAGAAGCCGTGGGTCTAAAATTTGACTCTCTACCATTAAGGATGCTCAAAGGAAGTTGCCTTTGCTACAGGACCAGTAGATTCTAATTTTCTATGCCCTGACAACCACACCACAGCCTTTGAGGGTATCTGTGATCTTCTCTTACCTTCAATAGCCTTATATAATATTACTAGTCAGCTTCGGATATTGTTACACTAGGTTCTTTTGAGCACTTGTAAGATGTTTGCACATAGGCAAAATGAAATACTAAACCAATTAGGACAATAAGATGGCAAGTACACAATAGCTAAAAAGAGCTTTGTATAATATTTTATAAATTTATTGAAAATGCTTGATTGATGCTATAGTAAGTCATAGGCAAAGTCACCAACACGAGATAACTCACATTAAGAGCTGGAGTCTCCAATCTGCTAAATCCACTTTGGATATGAAGTGGCTGGAGATGGTGAGGGGAGAAGTCCCCTTCACAGGTGAATTTGCCATTGGTGGAAAGCTGGGAGAGCCAGCTCTTCAACCTCTTACACCAGCACTCCCCTTAGCATAAGGAGATGGAGGTGGTATGTGAGGGATGGGCAGAGAAGGGGCGTGGCATCGTGGATCCAACAATACTGGCATAAAGTTAGAGCTGATCCTTTGCCATTGCAACTTGCGCCAGGGCCGGGCCATTCAGGGCAAGGGAGCACAACCAGCCCCCTGACAATCTCATCCACTCACCACAGTTGAGCAGAGCCTAGGATGTTTCTCTCCTTTTGCAGGAAAGCAGTTCATTGCTTGGCTTTTAATGCCGAAGTGCGCAACATCAGTAGCTGACATCCAGGGGTAACATTTTAATGTGGCTCATCGAAAGCATGTTCACAAATAGTAGAGTTGTACACACATACTAACTATTTCTGCACGTTGTTAAATTATTCCCTTACGGATAACCAGGAGAGTTCCGGATACTCAGTTTTATTTATTTAATACTTATACAATTGAGCTGCTTGGTAATTTTTTGACAGAACAAACTCCTTTTGTTGGACTCAAAATAGTTTGATGTAATGTGCCAGGTTTGACAAATGTTTAGCAAAAAAAAGGTCGCAGGCCCAGGACAGACTTTTTGATCAAGACAGACAGACACACACACACCAGTCATTAGGGCACTTTCCTGGGGTGTGGAAGACCTGGGTTTGAGTCCCAAAGCAAGATTAGGGACTATGAACCTGGGCATCTCACATCCCAGGTAAGTGCTCTAACCACTAGGATGTAGAGCCCATTTGGCTCTGATACAAGGAATATGTATTTATGCAAGAGTGGAACAGCTCCAACAGGATAGAGAAAGAGAGACAGCCCTAATTCAGAGCAGGCTTTTGAAGTCAGTTCTCCCATATTCCACATGAGTACCCTGTTCACCAGATGTGCACACACACACACTAGTTTTTTTCACCAAAATAACTTGGAAAGGTCTCTGGTTCATCATGATGTGGAACAGGAAAAGTTTCCAAGGAACGTTCTCAGGGTGGGAAAGCCTTTTGCCAGCCACTGTTATTACACAAGGCACTTGTCAACAGTCATCTATGGCCCACACAATATCACCAACATAATACACGAAGGACCAGATTTTCCAACATCTGTGAGAACACCTAGAAGTGTGTTCCTATCAGGGTTTTCCCTCATGCTTGGGTTTGCATGTATGCAACTCCAGCAAAGGCAAGATAGAACATGTCCTTTCATTGGGATGTTACAAGAGGAGGGTGGGGCCAACCTGGCTGGAAGTAATCCTAATATGTCAGCGTACTTGCTCCAGTGAAGGAACCCTAACTGGCTAAAAATGCTGCCTTCTCTCAGCAAAAGTCCACTGACAGGTAAATCCCTTCTCTACCACAGCTTGTGAATTGATCCCCTTTGCACTTGGGGGACAAGTCTGTCCTGATGTATTTGATTTAGAAGGGGTGCAAAGGAACAGACATTTTGTTGCCCCCACCTCAAAAAAAAAAGTTCTGGAGATGGGAGAGTGCCCAGTTTCACCTGAATCCAGAGCCAGCATTTTGACATTGAAGTGCTGCACAAACAAAGAGTGTAACTTGACATCCCATTAGGAAACTTGCTAATTGGCCAAAGAGCAATCCAAGTGAAAAATAGTGTCTGCATTTCAGATTGGAGGTACAATCTCTGAAGCCAATTAATGTGCAGGTACAGAGTGTCTCAACCTTGGTTTATTAGCCAAAGATTCAGGTTTTATAGCAGCTGGTGTTAACCTGGGCAAGTCTGGACTTGCAGTCTGACCTTCCTGAGGTGTTTAATTGTGTGCTTGAGAACAAGGTTTAAACAAGTCATTGAAGGCTGATAGATCACAGGTCTATTGCAGTGCTCAGGATTCTGCAGGAGATTTGAGGCTTTTGAATTGTATGAGAGTTGGCATCAGTGTACAACCATGAACACCTGAGTACAGAGCAGCCCCAGCCACCTGAAATTCCCTACTATCCAAAACAGGATCTTGTTCATCAATGGCTACTATGCATCATATACAGATACTTTGAATACAAAATGATGGCGTCTAAATTAGCTGTTACTACTCAAGAAAGATCTTGAAGGAATCATGGCTAGTTCTCTGAAAACATCTGCTTGATGTGCAGCGGCAGTCATAAAAAAGCTAACAATGTTAGGAACCATTAGGAAAAGGATAGATATTTTCTTATTCTCATAATGCTACTATATAAATCCATGGTACACCCACACCTTGACAACTGGTTCTGGTGCAGTTCTGTTTGCCCCATCCTAAAAAAAGGACACAAGAATTGGAAAACGTACAGAGAACGGCAACAAAAAATGGGAGTATGGAACAGCTTCCATGTGAGGAGAAACTAACATGACTAGGACTGTTCAGCTTAGAAAAGAAACAGCTAAGGTGGGATATGACAGGTAGAATTCTACAAAATAATGTATAGTGTGGAGAAAGTGAATAAGAAAGTGTTATTTGCCCTTTCACATAACACAAGAACTAGGGGTCACCCCAATTAAATTAATAGGCAGCAGGTTTAAAACAAAACATAAGGAAGAACTGCTTCACACAGTGCACAATCAACCTGTGGAACTTGTTGCAATGGAATGTTGTGAAGGCCACAAGCAAAAGTGGGTTAAAAAAACCAAAAACGAACAGTTCATGGAGGATAGGTCAGGGATGCAACCCCATGTTTTCGGTATCCCTAAACCTCTGACTACCAGAATCTGAGAGTGGGCAACAGAGGATGGATCACTTGATAATTACCCTGGACTGTTCATTCCTTCTAAGGCATCTGGTGCTAGCCATTGTCAGAAGCCAGGATACTGGGCCAGATGGACCATCGGTCTGACCTACTATAGCTATTTTATGCTTATGTCACCATTGACCATATCTTCCAGTCTCACCTGTATACTGGTGTATACGAATGTCTGGTTCTGTAACTAACGCCGCACAGTGAATATTCCCAATGCCCAAATCTCCCAATTGTAAGTGAGGGCTGGTATAACTGATGTATGTGAAGAGTTGTAGACCCTTAGCCTCAAACTGGAGATATTATTGGAGATGGAGTCGTGTCCTGTGTTATGCGCCACGCTCATACTCATCTGCTATTCACAGTCTGCATTACAGGTAGCCCATGGAGGGAGAACAGCTTTCATGAGGCCTGGACACAGAATCATAGGACTGGAAGGGACCTCAGGAAGTCATCTAGTCCAGTCCTTTGCATAAGGTCATGCAGGTGGGCCGGAGTAGGCAGGGTCCTGAAGAAGCCTTGGTTCTGCTGCCTCTAGCTATATGCTCACCAGAACAGCTGGAAGGTGTCTGGGAGAGGGCAATAACCTGCCCTAATTATAGAGCTTGTCTCCAGGGGAAGTAGAGACCATATTGTGCTTCTGGAGCAGCAAAACTCTGAGTTGCTCCTTATTCAGGTCTTATGGTAAAGCCACAAAAACCACAATCTAGCCCATTCAGCTGAACCGGAAACACGTCTCTTTCAGAAATGGTTTTGTACTCATGTCAGCTTAAAAAAAAAAAAAGAGTCACCACATGTCCAAAGATTGGCCTACAACTTCTTGACACAAGTTAGCACACTTCAAACACTTCCTTTCTTGCTCTGTTCATTATATTGAAATTCCCCATTGTTAGCTGTTCTTATGACTTGCCAGGCCAATATAAGCAGATTTTTGTCACTAGTCAGTAGAACCAAGGTAATATTCCCAGGCAATGATAGATTAGTCAAATTTTGTTTTCTGCCCCCATTTGCAAAAAGAGCCCTTGTATAAGTATTTTCCCCAGAAGAGTGAAATCCACCCCAACAGAAGGGAGCTAGAACAAGGCCTAGGCGACATTTAAGTCCCAGTTGAGCCCGGTCCTTGCTCTGGGGATGAATAAAGGGCTCCAGTCTCCAGGGCTGTCAATGCAGCACCTTTCACCAACACCACATTCACTTTGACTCATTTCAGGGCAACAAACCATTACAAGAGATGAGTAGTTATTAAATTTATTACCTTTTTCTTAATAAACTGCCGTTACTGCTTTACATAACTTGTCAACAGGAATGCAGGACATTGTGAACAAATATGTTTACTTTAGTCAGGAGCAGAAACCCAGGACAAACTTTTCAGTAATTAGACAATGCAAGCTGGGAGACTTTGGCAATTCTTCAGTTAAGCAGCCTGTGAAAATCTCACTGCTCACAGCAACTTTGCAGGAAATGGATATACACCCTGATTATCTGACTTGATTAGTTCTGTGTATCAGCAGAGGGCAGCAGCTCAACACTGATGCTTCCTCTACTGCAGGGATTTGCAACGTCTCTTGGTGTGAGAGCATTTTTTCCTACTGGCCTCTGAAGTCATAGGAAGTCACAAGCAGGTTTTGGGTGACAATGTCACATCAATCACATGTTCTTAAAACAAATCCAAACAGCACTTTGTAAGAGGCTGGGAGTGTTTGTCTGAAACCACACCCTGTTAGCAAGTGACCATAAGTGCCTTTTGCTAACTCACTGGAACAGGTTGCTTATTACCTCACCTTGATATAAGGGACGTGGGAATGGCCGTCTATAGAGATAAAGAAGACAGAGGGTGTGGGCTGAGCAGTCCAAGAGGAACTCTGGGAGCAGCCAAACCTGGGGAGAAGGCTCAAGACTCAAAACTGATTTACTTGGAGTTCCTTTTGAATGAAATTAACTCTGCACAGAGGGCCAGTACAAAATAGAACTTCAATAGACTTAAATGGTCCATAGATCCTGTGTTGACCTTTCACAGGGGTGAGCTCCACTCTTTGAAAATAAAAGCAAACCCAAAGACCATGTTAAGTTCTGATCCACTACAATGTGTGTGGACTTGTTCCTCGGGCTGCTCCAGAAATACTTGCTCACACCCCATGGATACGAAACAAAGGATTCTGAAGACAAAGACTTACAGAGTCTCTCCCAAAAGGGAAAGGCAAAGTGTGCAGAAAAAACAAGATTATCCCTCTTTACCAACATCAGCTGTCTCTTCAAAAACACCTTGCGAAGACCTCAGGAAACCCATCATCTACCCCACCCTGAAAACATGTACAGTCTGGGGAAGAGAGCTAAAACCAAAGCACATCAAGCTATACGGCAGTGAAAGGGATGAAACCACATTTACATGATCAGATCCAGGTATGTGTAGTATTGTATATTGCCCACTGAGAGCACTATGGGTCACTTATTTACCATACCTATTTTGGCAAGCTTACGTCTGCCATTAGTTGTGTGAAAACTATACCACACAGTTGATCCCGGGATCTAGACCTGGGGCAGGGTGTGGGTTTAAAAAAAAAAAAAAAAAAGTGTGATGCAGTTGTATAAATTTTAGTAATTCAGAGCCACCCCCTGCTTTATACTAGGTCAAAACTATACCACAATGGGAAGCCAAAGGCTGCCACTTTATTCAGGAGAGAGTCAGGCAGATGTACAGACATCACACGTGTTCGACTCCACCTCCTTGGCCAAAACGGTGCATCTTTGATCCCAGACTAGCCTGTTCCACCTGTGAGTTTTACAGTTCTTCCTTCCTTGCTTGTTCCAAAGGCCTAGCAATAGCACTCTGGCCTGGTATTGTATTAGTAGCTTTGTTAAGTTGCCTATTTACCACAGGGGTGGAAAAACTATGAGTCACATTTACTTGGTACAATCTCCCCACAACTGTTTTCTCTCCTCTATCTAATAGTGGTTTTAATCTTGTGACCGAACGGCAATCTGCATACCTGAGCTGTCAGTGCTTGCCTCTGGTCAGCCCATACTGCCAGGCTCCATGTCCCACTTCTTAGATTTTCAAACACGCAACTTTGTGTTTTCTCCCATGCTGCTCCCTATGTTTGGGAAGCGATCCCCATAAACACCTTTGGATCCCTCCTCAAAGCTCTCCTTTGCTGTGATGCCTACCTTGACAATGGTGAGGTTGCTGGTGTGCTGAGCCCACTGTATATCATGCTGACCAACATAGTCTCGTTGTTTCCTTGTACTCCTTTGTCTACCTGCATCCATCTGTTGTCCCTTGCCTTACTCTTACATTGCAAACTCTTTGGGGCAGGAATAGTCTTTTTATTCTGCCTCTCTGCAGCGCCCAGCACAATGGGCACTACGGTAATACAGATAATAAATAGTAATAACTATGACCAATAACGTTCTATGAGGCCTTGGCCTCTGTTCCTTGCTATCCTAAGTGAACAAACATGGGAAGGGAAAGGTGATCATGCTTCAGCATTTCCTGCCTCATTCCCTCAAAGAAAGGCTTCTCAACAGCTTTATCTGAACTTCAAAATAATGCACAGCAGCCTTAGCGCTTCTGCATTGGTTTCCCTCTCCAAGCCTGTTCGGACCCAGATTTTCTATCTTCAGTCACTTGTGACACATGTAGAAATCCAGAATTACTTTTAACCACAAAAAGAGTCACCCAAGATACAGTTTCAAATAGAGGCCTAAGTAGCATTTAGGCCAGGTCAGATTTTCTTTTTTTTTAAATACATACCCAGTCTGCTCTCTTCATTTCTGCCAGAGAATATCCCTCTCTCTCCTTGAGGCGCCAGTTTAAATTCCCATCAGAATTTATTAAAATCAAAGCTTCTGCAGCAGCTAGACACAAGGGGTATTTTCAGTCTGATTGTTTGCAGCACCAGGATTAAAATCTGGGTAACCACCACCCTGGAAAAATGACATCACTTGCATAAATATCATGCTCACTGAAATTGCTTGTGCATGTAATTTGTAGTACTTAGCTCTTCTATGTCCTGATCTACAGCCTATTGAATTTAATGGAGACTTTGGATTAGCCATTTTCATCCATTGACCTTAGTGCACTTTAAAAAGCAAAGGGGTATCATTTGCCCCATATTAAAGAAAGAAAACAGGCAAAGTTGCTTGCCAGGTCTCCCAAGTTCCAACTCAAGGCCTTGCCCATTGGACTACTACATCACCTCCCCACCTAGGGGCGGGTCCAGGCACCAGCATAGCAAGCACATGCCTGGGGTGGCAAGCCACAGGGGGTGGCATGCTGGTCCTCGTGAGGGTGGCAGGGAGGGAGCCTTCGGCAGCATTTCTGCGGGAGGTCCGGTCTCACGGCTTCAGCGGTGGGTACGTCGAAGGCATGGGACTGGTAGATCACCCGCAGAAGCACGGCCGAATCCGCGTGACCGGTGGACCTCCCGCAGAAATGCTGCCGAAGGCCACCTGACTGCCATGCTTGGGGCAGCAAAAAACAGAGCCTCCCCTGTCCCCACATTAGTGTTTGAGAGTTTGGGCCCAAAAGAGTACAAGCTATTCAAGGCCAGGGACAGTATCTCTACACTTCTGTGAGTCATTTGGGCACACCGTTGTTTGCTCTAAAAAGAAATATGTCAGAGACCCTCTGATTAAGCACTCACCCAGCTTACTCTGCTCTGTGGAAACTCTATCCTGATGTATTTCCTAGCTATGATTTATGCTCTTCTTTGTAGGCATTTCCATGGCGCTCACTATGACAATATTTTGTTTCACTCAACTCTTGCATGTTCCATGCTCCTATCAGACCCATTCAGTACACCCTATTCCCATCCTTACCCCCAACTACTGAATGACTGAGCAAGGAATTATTGTTCTGTGCAGTCACAAAGGACATAGACTTATCCATAGAACAGACAGACATTAATTTGACACCAGGCCTGAATTTGGATCAGATCTGAATTTGGACTGAAAGCCACACCCTACTTTTCTCTGCTACTCCTTTAGAAATACTAGGTCTGTGTTGACACTAGCCTGTTTTGGGATACCACCCAGTATTTCACTGCTGCCTGTATGGCTCCACTGTATGGTAATAGTAATGATGGCAGTGAACCTGGTGTAGACAGAGCATTCATGTTTTCACCGCTGTAGCGTAACCCTCCTTATAGGGGATCTAAGTGACAATGGTGGAAACAGAGAACCTCAGTCTCCTGTGTACATTGTTGCTCCCACTAATGAGCAGATTTAATAGCAGTGAAAGATGGATAGATTTCCACAAAATATCTAGTGTAGAGAAGTTGTATGAAAAGAGTCAGTGTCTAGGGATCAAGAATTGCAAACCTGCATTCTAAGCACAAAGCTGTAGTGAAGGGGAGAGAAATTCCGCATTAGATGGCCTAGGAATCTTTAGCTTTTAGACATCGTTTTTGAGCCAAGAGGCTGAAGGTATGAATCTAGGTTTCCTTATATTTATATTGATGCAATCCTTGATAACATTGTGTGGCTGGCTAAGCCAAGTGGCCAGGCCACCTGCTCCTCCAGTAACTACCTCAGGAATGTTTTCTTGTCTGTAGAGCTGGAGACACTACTGTGCATAAGGATTTAAACCCATGAAGTGGAAGGTTTTCAACCACTGGTTCCCAGCTGTTAATAATCCTGATGCAATACCTGTAGGTGGCAGCAGAGGGAAATTAACAGCACTAGTGAACCCAGTACGAAATGTTTGAGCAGATATGTCAATGTTTACAGGGTAGTTGGAGAGGGTGTTATTTCTCCAGAGACATCAATCACTTTTACTTTTTTTCAAGTATTTGTTATAAACAAAATCAGGATGAAAAGAACCAAACATTTGAAGTCACTTGTTAAAGAAATAGAAGATATGACCCATATCATCATACAGCAGCAGTTCTTTATATTGATCATATGTTATGAAAGGCAAGTGGCTATAGATCAAGATAAGAATGCCATTGCAATAGATTATACTTTGATTGCAAGCTCCTTGGGGCAGTGATCATCTTTTTGTTGTCTGCATGTACAGCACCTGACATAACAGGGGTCTGGCACCTCACTGGAGCCCCTATACATTACTATAGTACAAATAACAAATAGCTTTGACTTATAGAGCTGTTATGTTGCCATTAGCCAAAATTATTTGCTAAGGTTTTACAACCTGTTCTATAACATTTGAACTTTTGATTTCAGGTAGGGGGCAGTTAATACTGACACATGAAACCCAGAGTCTTCCCACATATATATGGTGGGATCAGGCAATTGCATGACTATACACACGTCTGCACAGCCCTCGGAAATGAGCCTCTCAGCTCCCTTCAATAGATTTGCAGTAGCAGGGCTGGGCTAGCATTCTAAAAATAGCTGTGTGGACAGCACTTTGAAGCCGTGGATGGGGCTGGAGTAGGGTGACCAGATGTCCTGATTTTATAGGGACAGTCCCGATATTTGGGGCTGTGTCTTATGTAGGCACCTATTACCCTCCATTTTTTCACACTTACTGTCTGGTCACCCTAGGCTGGAGCCTGGGCTCTGAAGCCAAACCTCTCCCCTAGGCTTCAGGGTTTGAGCTCCAGCCCGAGTTGTGACTGCAAAGTGCTGTGTCCACACAGCTATTTTTGGAGCATGAGCCTGAGCCCTGCTAGCCAAAAATCCATCAATCCAGGCTGGGGCACTTGCTTCCATGGGCTGCATAGACATAACCTACCAGAGCCGGAGTAATGTAATGTAAAAAGGATCAATATGCCTACAGTGAAAATGTAATTTTTCTGTTTTCCTTCTATAGGGAGTGTTTGAGATGGAACATAGAGGAGCTTTCTTCAGTTGAACTCACAGAGCTACTATTTATGAGCATTGATTTCCTACTTTGAATGTTGATCTTGACCCTTATGTCCCCAGCTAGCATTTTGCATAAACAAAAGAGCATTGCAAAGAAGTCAAAGCCGGATGTACCTACAGCAAATAAATCTCTTCCTTGCTGACAAACACAGAATGAATTGACCTCTTGCACGTCATGTCTGGTCGTCTGACCAAAACTGCCAGTCACCGCTTTCCTTCTAGAAGCCTGCTTGAGGCACAGGATATGAGGAACATAAAAGTAACATCACTTACATCAAAACCATGAAGGGCAGGATTTCCTATACCACCTTCGTTACTTGTATCATATTGCTATGAAAATTATAACTACATCTGGGCAAATACCTGAAGATACGTTATGTACTATTGGCTGAAATTTTAATTAGCAAGTCCATAAAATTAAAATAATTTGGTTCAGCTGTGCTCAAGCCCCTTTTTGGGTGTTCACTTTCTGCAAATATTGTACTGGATGAGAGTTCAATAGAAGGCATGTTTGTGGAAACAGTGATTTTTAAGTAGATGTCAGGGAATATTTGCAGAAAGTGAATGCCACCAAACTCATGAATGAGAGCATTTGCAACTGAAAACCTAATTCTAGTTGTTATACTCATCCAGTTGGAGGACAAAGACAATACCACATAACCTACACATGCAGTCAAAACTAGCCAACTTTCCACAAGTTTTAGAGGCTGAATACCAGAAGCAAACTCAGCAAGGAGTCCTTAGAAACTAACAAATTTATATGGGCATAAGCTTTTGTGGGCTAAAACCCACTTCATCAGATGCATGGAGTGAAAAATAGGGTAGGCAGTATATATATTATAGCACATGAAAAGATGGGAGTTGCCTTACCAAGTTGGGGGTCAGTGCTAACAAGGCCAATTCAATCACGGTGGAAGTGGCCTATTCTCAACAGTTGACAAGAAGAGGTGACTATCAGAGGAAACATTACTTTTTGTAGTGCTAACGAGGACAATTCAGTCAGGGTGGATGTCGCCCATTCTCAACAGAAGCAAACTGCTTGTGAAGAAGCACCACACCAGAAATTATGTTACACAGGAAACTACAGGAAATAAAAATAAGTGAAAACTATTCCTGCTCGCAAATTGCCTGTGCACTGTGTATAGTGGCCACGTTCATAGGGTAGATGATAAACTCAGCTTTATAAACAAACATATGGCACAATACTGTGAACAGTTCCTTCGTAGTATGATTTTTGTCATTAGACACATTGGCCCTGATCGTTATAGTGACACCAGCTGATTTCAGTGGAGCTGCACACATTTATGCCAGCAGAGGTTATGGCCCAGTAAGATTTTATTTTACAAAACAAAAAAACCACCACCATCACCCAGAGACTTTCATATCCTAACATCGCAACACGGGATACAAAACAGTGGGAAGAGTTCTCACATAGTGCTATGGAATCATTGTGCGCAGGTCGTTAGGAAGCTGCAATACATAGGAACACATTCCTTTTGAAAGCAGTTGCTTTGGATGTAGGTCAGTTGAGGTGGTGGAGCCCAGTGATAATAGGACCTCCGGTTCCTTTGGTTCCATTTTACCAATGTCAATGGCATTCTGCATTGGTGCCTTTGGCATATCCAAGTCACGGCTGTAACAAGGAAACAGCTGTGGCAAAAACTGTTTGAAAAGCAGCATCAGATGCTGCAAGTACAAAGGTAGGTGCTGTGGGCCACGCTTGCTGCTGGAGTTCTGCCAGCAGAACCCAGCCTGCAGCTCTCTGGAAGCAGGAACTTCTCTCCTAGAACAGGGCACAGCAAAGCAAGCACTTGCAACCCCTATTTTGCTATGGAGCCCAGAGCCAGCCAGTGCAGACCACAGAGTGCATAACGATGGCCCAGCCCCACACAAGGCCCTAGGAAGATTTGCTGATTCAACAGGCATCCTTATGGAGCCTCAGACAGTGTTTAAAGTCGCTGCTCATTGGTGATGCTGCCACCTTGCTTCCCGCAGGGAGAGTCTTCATTGAGGCACAGCTGCCCCTATGGACACAGGGTAGTAAGCGATACCTATTTTTAAAGCTGAAGTTGCATTAGGCTCCCTAACAAGGTTTAAGCTGGCAGGTTTACAGGGGTTAGAAATAAAACTGTTAGGCTTTTGGTGCCAATCCCATTTACACTCTCCAAGCCCAGGTGTTACACCTCCGTTGCCCCACTGAAATCATTGGGGTGACATGGGGTGTAGGCTAGTGCTGACTTTGGCCCTAGGACTGACACACTGGAATGGGCATCTCCACATTTTTAGTTTCCAGGCTGCAAGAGAAATGGCACACTGGAAAGAAACCTGGGCTAAGAGCAACCAATGTGACTAGTGATTCCAGGTACCTACTTGCAACACCTTAAAGGGGCCTGATTTTCAGAGAGTGGGTGCTCAGCACTTTCTGATGAATTAGGTCCCTTTATGAGGCCTCTGTTTAGGCACTCAATTGTTAAAGTGCCCCAAGTCAAGGGTTACTTGCAAAAATCTTGGTAATTGTGTTTTTGAAAGCAATGCAATTCTTACCGTTAAAAGATTTTTATTATTCAGATAAGAAACCTCAAAGACAATGGGCCAAGTTCATTCCTTGTGATTTCAGAGCATATATGGATTTGGTCCATGTAATTTGTCTCCTGGGCCTGTCAACTCTCTAGAATCAGGTTATTCCATGTAAAATATATGTGAAAGGCAGAGCAGGGCTGCAGCATGACCGTCCTGAATGGGATAATTATCTGGAGAATGAGTGTAGAAAAAGGGCACAGTTCTGAGTTAAACGGGAGCAGTCTGTGCTCCTACATTAAAGATTTAAATGAAGGGACTGCCAAGCTTTCAAACACACAAGGGGATCGTACTGCGGATTGTACTGAATAGTTACTGCGGAACAGAAATGGATACCACATCGTCACTGATTGCCATTCTAATGGAATATATTGTGAAATGCTTGTAACGATACATGCTTTTAAATTACTCACTCAAATGCTAATTGGTCTCACTCCTTATGTCCTCCAGCCTCCGCTTGTACTTGTCTAGATAGGGAAAATGTAAAGGAATGACAAATACCTCCACCCTAATTCCAGTGCCTTTAGGTCATGTACCACGCCATTTTTATGGATCTTAAAAAAATTCCTTTACCATCAAGTAAGTTTGCCAAGCAACATAGACACAGTCCAAACGAAGAGCCAGGAAGTGCATTCCCCACTTAACTCAGTCAGGTTTGAGGTTCATATGGAATTTTTCCGACAATCATTGACACTGGGTAATGGTTTGGAACGTTTCAGACTATGGGAAAGTTGTTTGTTATTTAAGGTCAGTAGTTTTTTGGGAGTGGGCGTTGTTTTGTTTAAGAAAAGTAAAGGGAGCATGTTTCTCTGCTCTGTTACATCAGTACAGAACATGTGGAACAGCCTCCAGTTCATGCAACAGGAATTTCTTGTGTGGATGAATACATAATGACTGTGAAACATTTGCACAACACCATCCCCGTGCAGTAGGGAAGTTCTATTATACCATTTTGACAGACGGGGAACCATGGCACCGAGAGATTAAATAATTCAGCTTCCAAACATTGGAGTGTGTTAAACTGAAGCAACACAAATTCAGGCTGGAAACACCATGCACACTTTTTTGACAGTGACGGTAAATAACCACTGGAACAATTTACCAAGGGTCATGGTGGATTCTCCATCACTGGTGATTTTTAAATCAAGAATGAATGTTTTTCAAGAGGTTATGCTCTACTTCCAACGGGAATTATTTCAGGGAAGTTCTATGGCCTGTGTTATAAGGGAGGTCAGGCTACATGATCACAGTGGTTCCTTCTGGCCTTATCTATGAAAAAAACTTGTCCAAGGTCATGCAGGAAGTCTGGTAGGGCAGGGAGTTGAACCCAGTCATTTTGTCTGGATCTCAAATCAGTGCCTTAGAACTAAACTATCCTTCCCCTCAGCTGTGGTAGACATTCTGGAAGGAATACTAGCAAGGGTGAAAGGGCATCACTTATGTCGTGTCAGCAATTCTGGTATATTAGCAGGATTCATCTTAGTATATATCATACCATGCTGGGCTAGGAATCAATTTCTTAGGAATTGTTTTAGTGAATGTAAGTGCTTTTGGCTCACTTAAAAGTTTACAGTGTGTACAATGTGTTGTGGATTGTGTGGGAGTGAGGACCAAAGGCCTAGTAGCTGCTAGCTGAGTGTGCACAGCCAAGGCTCTAGCCTCCTGTCCTTTGATCACCCTTCCCATGTGTGTTAATGAGGGGGCAGGGCTGAGGTAGGGAAAAAGGGATCAGAAAGCCAGACACTAATGCCTGGTCTACACTGGGGGGTGGAGGAGGGAAGGAGGGGAGGAATCAATCTAAGATATGCAACTTCAGCTACGAGAACAGAGTAGCTGAAGTCAACGTATCTTAGATCAACTTACCTCCCGTCCTCACGGCGTAGGATCGATGGCTGCAGCTCCCCCGTTGACTCGCTTCCACCTCTTGCCCTGGTGGAGTTCCAGAGTCAATGGCAGAGCGTTCGGGGATTGATTTATTGCATCTAGATGAGATGCGATAGATTGATCCCCGATAGATCGATTGCTACCCACCGATCCAGCGGGTAGTGTGGACGTACCCTTAGTGACCAAGGGGAAGTAGGAAGCAAGGGACAGCAAACTGGGGCCTTTGTAGCAGGAAGAGAGCATGAGATCAGCATGATTTCAGAAGGCTGCAAAGCCAGTGCCAACACTGCTTTTGGCTTCTCCTCTTGCACCTGTAAGCAGACAGAGAACCTGACCACTGATGCTTCTACCTAGGTCCTGGTGTGTATTTGCAGAGATTATAGCCAGCATTCCCCCTGTCATAGAAAGTCAGACTGAAGAGATCAGTCAGTGTTAGGATGCCTACTGGTAGAATCTCTGAGGAAGCGGGTGGGATAGCTACAGGGGGAGGTGGCTAGGCTGAGGGGCATCTGTGCACATGAAGAATTCATTGAAATCCAAGGTTGAGGCAGCAATCCAGCCAGAGAGGACTGTAGTAGCACCACAAAGGGAGGAGAATATGGCTTCTTCACAGGGAAGAACTTGGCTGCTGATTACTTCTGGCAAGAGGCAGTGCTCCAGCCATGCTCCCAATCCATTGGACATAGAGATTTAAAAAAAACAACAACGTTATGTTGCCCTGGCAACAAGGGATGAGGGATCTCCCCCAAAAGGTGCAGGAGGAGAAGCTCTGTACTCCAAAGGGTGCTGGTGGTTAGTGACTCCCTTCTAAGGGGGATGGAGGCATCCATCTGCCAAATGGACTTGGCTTCCCAGGAGGTGTGCTGCCTGCCAGGGGCCCATATCCAAGACATTATGGAAGAATTGCCAAGCATCATCCAGTCCTCTGACTACTAACCCATGCTGCTTATCCACAGGGTCACTAATGATACTGCAATATGTGACCTTGAGCAGATCAGAAGTGACTACAGGGCTCTGTGACTGAGGATGAAGGAACTGGGGGTGCAGGTGATGTTCTCATCAATCCAGTCAAGGGAACAGAGAATAAGAAAACAACAATTTAGATGTCTCAAAGTCAACAGGACTTGAGAAATCCTAACATACTTAAGGAACAGGCTTAAGAGATCTCTGAACCATTAGTGATTATCTTTGAGAACTTGTGGAGGACAGGAGAGATCCTAGAGGACCGGAAAAGGGCAAGTATAGTTCCTAGCTATAAAAAGGGGAATAAGGACAACCTAGGGAATTATAGACCATTCAGCTTAACTTTGATACCTGGAAAAATAATGGAGCAAATAATCAAAATCAGTTTGTAAGCACCTAGAAGATAAGATGATCAGTAAAAGTCAACATTGATGTGTCAAGAAAAGATCATGTCAAAGCAATCTAATATTCTTCTCTAACAGAGTAACAAGTCTTGTGGATAAGGGGAGAACAGCAGATGTGACATATCTTTACTTTAGTAAGGCTTTTGCTACTTCTCTCATGCTTTTCTCATAGTCTAGAAAAACTTACTATGAGGCGGATGCACAACTGGTTGGAAAAGCATACTCAGACAGTAGCTATCAATGGTTCAGTCAAGCTGCATGGACATACTGCCCTGGGTCTGGTTCTAGTCAATATCTTCATAAATGATTTTGAAAAATGGCAGAGTACACATATAAAGTGTGCAGATGATACCAAAATGGGAGGGGTTACAAGCACGTTGGAGGACAGGATTAGAATTCAAAATGATCTTGACAAACAGGAGAAGTGGTCTGAAATAAATAGAATGGAATTCAGTGAGGACAAATGCATGGTACTACACTTAGGAAGGAATAACGAATTGCAGAAATATAAAATGGGAAATGACTACCTAATAAGGAGTACTGCAGAAAAGGACCTGGAGTTATAGTGGCTCACAAACTAAATATGAATCAACAGTAACACTGTTGGGGAAAAAAAAAAGAAACATCATTCTGGGCTGTATTAGCAGGAGTGTTGTAAGCCAGACATAAAAAGTAATTAGTCTACTCTACTCAGCACTGATAAGGCCTCAGCTGGAGTACTATGTCCAGTTCTGAGCACCACATTTCAGGAAAGATTTTGACAAACATTGGAGAAAGTCCAGAGGAGAGCAACAAAAATGATTAAAGTTCTAGAAAACATGACCTATGAGGGAAGATTTAAAAAAATATGTTTGTTTAGTCTGGAGAAGAGAAGACTGAAGGGGGACAGGATACCAATTTTCAAGCACAAAAAAAGATTGTTAAAAAGAGGATGATAAATTGTTCTCCTTATCCACTGAGGATAGGGCAAGAAGTAATGGGCTTAAATTGCAGCAAAGGAGATTTGAGTTTAAAAACTTCTTAACCGTAAGGGGAATTAAGTACTGGAATAAATTGCCTGGGGAGGTTGTGGAAATTCCATCACTGGAGGTTTTTAAGAACAGGTTAGACAACCACCACTCAGGGATGATCTAGATAATACTTAGTCCTGCCTCAGTGCAGGGGATTGGACTAGATGACCTATCAAGGTGCCTTCCAGTCCTACATTTCTATGATGAGACGATGTACAACGTACTTGTAGTTTTCCATCCCACCATTTCAGCCTCAGACTTACAGCTTACTATAAGTTTTGCTGTCTTTTCCAGTGCAAACAGCCTCACAGCACAGACATTATCCACACTTCCTTATAAGCTGGCTTCCAGTTTAAGAAAGCTCCATGGAGAAATGATATTTCTTTGCCTCCCCCCACCCTCAGAAAGAAAGAAAGAAAGAAAGAAACATGTCACACAGTTCTGTTTAAATAGGACATAAAACTCTTCACTCTGCAGTGGGGAGGCAGGTAGAAAAGCAGCAAAAATAAATATTTCTTTTTTATTTGATTGGAACAGTTAAACAATGGGAAAATATTTGCTACTGAACTTGTGGAAGATTCAAATGACTCCAGAAACAACAGAGATCCACAGAGCTATTTAAACCTTGACAGAATGGTCAGTTCTCAGCATCATCAAGAGCTTATCCTGAATGGCATTTTCTTTTGTTGTCTGTGGGTGACTGTGTCCTACTCTTTTAATTACATGAGCTAGATTCTGCCCATCAGGGGCACAGGAAAACACGGCGGCATGTGTGTCAATAAGCCATTATCAAACTCCGAGGATAAAGCAGCTTGAAAATATTGCAGATCTACAGAGAGAGAATGAAAAATAGCAAAAGGCTTCTAGAAGCAATGAATGGGTACCAGTGAACATTGCAAGGAGTAACAGCAGTTCAGATTCAAATCAAGGCAGACTTCGAGTAATGTTGTGGTTTGAACCACAGAGTTTGCATGGCCCTACAAGCTGGAATCAAGCACTCCAGTCTCACAATTATTTGATTTCTACAAAAACGTAATTAGAAAACATTCAAGAGACTGAAACAGGCAGTGTCAAGAGAAAGGAAGTGTGGATTGAAACCCCAAATATTTTCAATTAGTTAAGTCCATATTTGAGGCATGATTTAAACTCAGATATGTATTGCCTAATTCAGATGCTTGTAGTGACAATTACATTAACCCCTTTGGCACTAGGGGCTAGGGTTTCCCAATATCCACTCTAAATAGATGCCAGTTGTAATGCAAACATGCAGTGGGGATTATCCGTGTTTTTCTCTTAGCTGTGCCAAGAAACTTCTCTTTTGTGAACAGTTGATCCAGCTGAATTTAGAAAAACACCACAGTCCTCAGAGGTTGAATTCTAGCACTTGCCAGATCATACAGTGGAGACAGAGTATACTTTTTAAGCAGGATATGTCTTGTTAGTTGGAAAAGCTTAAAAACCAACACTTCAGGGTGTTTGGCTGCAGAAAACTTCCACTAAAGAAGCATGAAGGTTTCCTGAAATCATGTTACAAAGGGAGGTAAGAGCCCTAGAAACTATGGAGTTTTCTTATTTTCTTAAATCTTAAACTGGTGCAGTTTCTTTGTTGGGATAAATGATTCCTTATTTACACAAGTCCTCTCTCCTTTAAGTATTTTATAGGGATGTAACATATATACAGAGCAACTGAAGTTCAGCCACCTCTGAGGGGAGAGACCACCAACCCAACTGGTGCACAGCAGACCCATGTGCTGGAGAGGAAACTGCGAAATCTCATGTTCCTAAAGGCCCCGCTTAACTTCAAGGACATGCTTAAGTGCTTTGCTGAAACAGGGCCAAAGTGCAACAAGCTCTATGTACCCGATTCCAGAGAGACTGTATGGCCTTGATTCAGCAGGAACAGCCCCTATATGAATATGAAGCCCTAGTGATTTGCCCTTCTGCCTTCTCAGGGCCTCTTGTGCATGCCGTGGCTGTCTTTAGATAAGCGCGACTGGCTAGTGTGCCTAGGATGTCTCTGTGATTAACAAAAAAAGATTTTCTCCCACTCCGGTAGCTTCAGAGCACATTGTAGAGAGTTTTGGGTCTGAGATGTTTTCTCACACCCCACGAGTATCTCAGTCTGTGTAATTGCCTATTGTTCTCACTCCCCCTCCCAACCTGTCTATTATTATTATTAAATCTGCATCGCCTGGAGGCCCCAGTGAGCTAAAAATGTCATTGCGCTGGGTGCTGTACAAACACACAGACTGTGAGCTCCCTCAAAACAAGGACCCAGCCAATAAAGTAAGTGATCTCGCTCACACACAGTTTTGGGAAAATTTTTGTCCTCCACACCCCAAAACAGAATGATCTAAATTGCTTGAATGCAAAACTCTGAATGAAGCTGTTGCTTTGAACATGTACAGACAGTGATTACCATAGCAACAGAAGCTATGTGTGAAAAGCCGTGGGAACAGTTCCTCCTCCCCCCATTCAGCTTTCTTTTCATTTTTTTTTAAATAGGTGCCCATATCAATTCACTCCATGAACCAAACACCTAGGGAGACACTTTGAAAGCAGCGAGCCAGATTAGCACGGCACGACACCAATTATCACACTGGCAAACCAGCTTTGTGGGCACCCCACACTGGAAAAAAAAATATACTCCATTATCGAAGGAAAGTCTAATGAGGCAAACTAAAAGAAAGTGAATTGTAAGAGGGTTTGCTTCCTTCATTTAGGGCCTTAAAAGAATATCCCAAATTGATCCTGAGTAAAATCTGTACAGCACTATTTACTTGTCCAGTAGTTAAGTCAACATAGGCACAACAAAAGTTAAATCCATTTAACATCAGGTTGCTAATAGCTAGAACAGTACAAAATCACATAGGTTAAGCAACCCCATAACAAGCAGCTCATTAGAATGAGTTACAATTAGTTTACTTAGAAAACTGGTACAGCTTTCAAAAACTCCCCCCACATACCTCCTGAAAACGGGTCCCATTACTGTGTGTGAAACGTTAAGATGGAGCAATTTTAACATTCTTGTAAACATAAAGGGGCATATTCCCAACAAGTGGCATAGTCCTCCATTAGCTGGAACTACGTCAGTTTCGACCAGTGAGGATCTGCATCGAAGTTCTTTTCATTGACTTGACTTGTACCCAAAGGACAACAGTAAAGGAAAAACATTTTATAGAGTGACAGCAGGTTGTTTCTTTTTTCTTTGGAGTTTAGGATTACAAGTATAACCAATTCTAACCCAAATTTGAGTTCATCTTATCACTCGTTTTCAAGGATCCAGATGTCTGCTAGTTTATTCATGAAAACATTTATCAGTCTGAAAAGTTTCACCAATTGTCATGACAAATATTTGTTTGAAAATCTGTACTAGAAATTAGAGCTGGACAAAAAATTTAAGGGTTCTCTCCACTTCCCACTGAAAAATTGAATTTTGTCAGAAATTCTAAATTTGGAAATGATAGATCTGATCTATCATTCAGTGTTTGATCCACTATTCACTATTGTTCTGTTCAATAGGTTACAGTCATGCAACAAGGAAGCAGAAACTCCATGTGACCAGTTGCACACCATGAGCGAATGGCAGATAATAGTCTTAAGTTTTGTCTACACTAGCACATGTGTCAGTCAGGAGTGTTAAAAAAAACAAAAACAAAAAACAAACAACAACCCTAGACTGACACAAGTTTCACCGACAAAAGCCCTGGTGTGAACAGCACTGTGTTGGTGACAGACACTTTCCCGCCAACATCGCTACCGCCACTCATTGAGGGAGGTTTAATTATGCCAGCAGGAGAGCTCTCTTCCTTCAGCATAGAGCGACTATACAGGAAACCTTACAGCTTCCGCAGTGCAGCTGTGCCACTGTAAGGTCTGCAGTGTAGACACAGCCTAGGTGAACAGTTGCCAACCAATAGGCAGAAACGTAATTACACTATTTGAAGACTTATGAAGATACATTTGCAGAAGTCTGGATCAGCCCCCAAACAAACAGCAAAAAAACGGATTGAATTAATTGGATCGTTTATTTACAGTGAGTGATTCCATCAACGCCAATGCCCAGGCAAAAGTCTCGCTCACAAGTTTTGGAAGATGTAAATTGATGTAAAGATGTTTAAATACTAAACCACATCATTGTACTCTACCAGCCTTAGAGAAACTCTCTCCCTCCCAGTGTGACTTTGTGAAGGACTTGTGCTTTAAAGATGCCTCAGAGGAGCAGTATAGATGTAGGTGAGTAGAATTAACAGCTATAATCTCAGGAGGACAGAACCTGATATATAGAAGGCCAAGTTCTAGTTTCTGGGCAAGCACGAAGGTATTAAAAAGATATTAACCACTTGTCAAGTAAATATAGGCTAGATTCTCAGCTGGTATAAATCAACATAGCTCCAATGAAGTTAATGGAGCTATGCCAATTTACACCATTTTTACTGCTGTTTGTATTCCTTGTATTTTTTTTTTATTGCCGTAAAACCTGGGATCCGAAACAGAGATCAAGGCCTTATTGTAGTAGGTAGTGCCTGTGCACATAAGAAACAGCCTTGGCCCTGGAGAGATTACAGTTTAATAAACCAAACCAAGGGATGGAGAGAGGGAATTTTTATTTTCCCTTATTTTACAGATGGAGAACTGGAGCAGAGAGAAACGGTGTGTAACCACGAGCATGTAACTCTGTCTGTAGCAGAGCCAGGAGTTGAAGCCAGATCTCTTGAGTCCCAATGTGGTGCCTTAATCATGAGACCATCCACACAAGAAACTTCATAGTCATTGACATAGTTGGCTAACAGTGACTTAGAACCAGAAAAGGCTTTTAGCTCTGATGATACGGTTAAAATTCAAAATGATCTGGACAAATTGGAGAAATGGTCTGAGGTAAACAGGATGAAGTTCAATAAAGATAAATGCAAAGTGCTCCACTTAGGAAGGAACAATCAGTTTCACACATACAGAATGGGAAGAGACTGTCTAGGAAGGAGTATGGCAGAAAGAGATCTAGGGGTGATAGTAGACCACAAGCTTAATATGAGTCAACAGTGTGATACTGTTGCAAAAAAAGCAAACATGATTCTGGGATGCATTAACAGGTGTGTTGTAAACAAGACACAAGAAGTCATTCTTCCGCTTTACTCTGTGCTGGTTAGACCTCAACTGGAGTATTGTGTCCAGTTCTGGGCACCGCATTTCAAGAAAGATGTGGAGAAATTGGAGAGGGTCCAGAGAAGAGCAACGAGAATGATTAAAGGTCTTGAGAACATGACCTATGAAGGAAGGCTGAAGGAATTGGGTTTGTTTAGTTTGGAAAAGAGAAGACTGAGAGGGGACATGATAGCAGTGTTCAGGTATCTAAAAGGGTGTCATCAGGAGGTGGGAGAAAACTTGTTCACCTTAGCCTCCAATGATAGAACAAGAAGCAATGGGCTTAAACTGCAGCAAGGGAGATTTAGGTTGGACATTAGGAAAAAGTTCCTAACTGTCACGGTAGTTAAACCCTGGAATAGATTGCCTAGGGAAGTTGTGGAATCTTCATCTCTGGAGATATTTAAGAGTAGGTTAGATAAATGCCTATTAGGGATGGTCTAGACAGTATTTGGTCCTGCCATGAGGGCAGGGGACTGGACTCGATGACCTCTCGAGGTCCCTTCCAGTCCTAGAGTCTATGAGTCTATGATACAGAACGAAAACACGCATGTTGCAAATTTACTGTTTTCTGGAAGGAAATAGAGATGCGTTGGTAAATCTATAGGAGCGTTTGTCACACCATCATCTTTATAAATGTGCTTTGCAGTTTCAGCGCCTTGTGGCATTTTTATATGAGATCACTAGGGTAATGTAGAGAAGTATTTCACACAGATTAAAAATGTTAAGAAAACTCATCAGGTGCAAAAATATAACAGCAGGCTGCCAGAGGTGTTACACAACACACAAGCAGGCAAACAATGAAAAGCGAGGTGCCAATATTCAGGTCAAATTGCCTTAGCTGTGAAAATAGCTTAAAGGAGTGAATATTAATGAAACCGTAATTTTTTTTTAAACTAATGAATGCTGCTTTTCTCTATGCTTCATTGTGTGCCATGGTATGGGCGAAGGCTAACTCTGCTATCTCATTCATTACCCCTAGGTTCTAATTAATCCTTATTCTGCTTCTTGAGAAAGTCATGTTTCCCCATTAGCCCCGGGCCCTCAAATTCCCTGTGTCCCATTCTCTCTCTGGCTCACTTTTACCTTTCACGTTTACCTTTGGCACAGCTGGAGAACTTTTACAGATACCCTCAAACAAACCTTCAGATCTCTCTGTCAGCTGTTTTCTTTTTAAAACCAAAGACGTCTGTTCTAAAAAATAATAACTCATCATTACAATCCATTTGTAATAATTGTCTGAATTATTAGAATACAATCATAAATAATTCATACCAAAGCTCTGAGTCCTTTCTCCAGTCTTTTTGGACTATGTTTACATAGCACCTAGCACAATGGAGGCCTTAATCCATAACTAGATCCCCAAGGCACCCCTGCATTACAAATACAATAAAAAATTGGACCTAATTATTCATGTAATTAACATCCTTTTTGCATTGGAGCAACATCTCTGCAAATCTAGTTTGTTTATTTTTAATGTAACTAAATCAATTTGCTGTTTTTTAACGTGACTATGGGTATGTCTACATTAGAAACACTACAACAGCACATCTGCAGCTGTGCCTTCATGGTATAGAGGCTCACTACAGTGACAGAAAGGGTTCTTCCATTGCTGCAGTAAATCCACATCTGAGAGGTGGCAGCTAGGGTAACGGAAGAACCTAGCAGTGGTTACACTGGGGCTTAGGTTGGCTTAATTGCATCACTCCGGGGACAGAATTTTTCACACCCTGAGCAACACAGCTAGGTCGGCCTAACCTTGTAGTTTAGACTTGTCCTATTAAATCTCTGATTCTGCAAACCTTTATTTAAGATACGATCCCATTAATCTATGTTTACGCCTCACATATGTTTCCTTTCCGTAAAATTTCAAACCACTGAGGTTTAGGGACAAAAATGTTTGTGGAAAGGGAATTTCAAGTTGCTCCATGTACATTTATGGAAAATAATTTAAAATTGGTGAACCCAAGTGTTCATATTTGGAGTATAGGCTGTTGCAACTCAAATTCTGAATATTCATAAACAACCCATAATGTGAGATTTGAAATCTTTGTCAAAGAAATTCAGACAATTAATTGGAGGAAATAAATATTCCCTGATCAGAAAAAGTAGTTCCATTAGTTCCAAATTCACTGCAAAATTATCCACTCTACTTCTAATATGAATAATACTTGTAAGGAGTGCTTTCAGGAAATCACATCCCTGCTAAATCCATCACTATTCAGAAAAGCATGTGTTTAAATCCCACTGAAATCAAGAATACATAAGCACATGCTTAACTTTAAGCAAAGTAATTAAGTACATGTTTAATTGGGACCCAAGTAAGGTTTTTTTGTGTCTTTCAAGAACAAGAAGAGATTATATGAGAGCCCTGTAATCTCACAAATGATCAGTAATACAGTAATAACACAGTGTGTGGTATGCTTTTAAGTGACGACAGACAGGGCCGCCCAGAGGATTCAGGGGGCCTGGGGCAAAGCAATTTCGGGGGCCCCTTCCATAAAAAAAGTTGCAAAACTATAGAATATATTATATTCTCATAGAGGCCTGAGGAAAATTGCCCCATTTTGCCCCCCCACCCTCCGCGGGCAGTCCTGATGACAGACAACCATGGGGGAAATACTGGTAACACCCATTGCTGTAGTAAGCAGTTTCACAGCATACCAGACATTGTGCTGCGCCTCAGCACCTTCTCGGGGTCCAAGTACGCTGCTTACAGTAACAATTCATAAGGCTGTTTGTTCACTATTTCATTCCCAACTTGCTTTGCCCAATCCCATTTTATTTCTTTAAAGCAACAAGAGTGACTGAAAGCATGTGGGCAGTGAGCAGGGTCTTGTGCTGACACAAAATACAATAGTGATTGTCATTTAAGCATTTGTGAGATTAAGAAAATAGTGTTGTTGGCTGCTGTGTTTATTCTGGCTGAGATTTCCATGACTACTTCAGGGTGCCCAATGCCCACTGAAACTCACCTAGCTCCATAAAGCTCCTTGAAAATCTCAGTCTTCAGCAGTGTATCCTAGCAAGTTCTCTCTCTACATGCCTGATCCAAAGGCCATGGATTTCAGTGGGTTCTGGATCAGACCCTCTAGGAACATTACTAGAAATAGGAAAGCCACTTAGAACAATCAAATCTGAACTGACATGTCAACAGTACCACTGAGAGAGTCCATAGCTTACAAAAGATTGAGACCTTCCCTATCATCTCATCCTATTAGAAAAACCCACCACCCTCCCCTTCCCTAGATAGGGTGAAGAGTTAACATCTGGGGATGTCTAGGGCTTGGTCCTACAAGATGCTGAATACGAGAGCCCAGATACAGAAAAATCACCTCTGCATGTGATTTTGGCCTTAAAGAAAGCTATGAATAATCTTCTGGATTTGGTCTGAGCGCAAGGACCTGAGTGATTTCAGGGCATTTTAATTCACTCTGCAGGCTCTTGGAGAATTTGGGAATTGACAGCATCAAAAGCCTTGGAAGTGTGTGGATGCACTTCCCTTGTTCTTGGAGAGGAGAAGATTGGTCATCCACCAGAGTAGCAAGTGTTGGAGACTAGTATGTTGCTTACTTCACAATTAGCTCACTTAAGTGAGGTGAAAGTGAGTGATAGTTTGCCCCGTACTGCAGAAACCATTGCTCAGCAGCAGAAACCTTGCAGACCATTGCACTGTGAAAGGTCTCCCCTTATTAGGAGAAGAGTTTCTTACCCGGGCTGGTAGGGGGTATCAAGTGTTCTTTACACTCTCTTAATATCTAGGATGGACAGGTGGCAAAGTCGGGGGTAGCACTGAGGACCCTCAATGTTTCCAGGACTACTTTGGAGAATGAACAGAAGAAACCCAAGCAAGACAATGGAGTCTGATCATCATTGCTGCCATGTCAAGGAACAAAGAGGAACAGGATTCTGTGCTACAAGCCTAAGGCAGATTAAAAGGTTAAAATTAAAGAGGCAAATCACATGCATTATATACAGTAGAATTACTACTTTATACCATTGTGATTTGATTTCCTCAAGAGAAACAGACAATGAAAGCCAGGAAGGGAGATCATAAATCTGAAATGTGGTATTTTAGATACTTTTACTGACTGCAGTAGGGAAAATAACCCACCCTAACCCTACACGTTAAAATCTCAACATTTATTGCACTATGAATTAAAGTGGATTTTTATAGGAATTTGCTTATAAACATATGATCAAATATCTACCACCCCACCTCCATTCATATTATATCTGTAGCGAGTAGTAGCTAGCACCAGTTATATTGGACCTTGGCAAGCTTCATTGTCTTTCCCCATAAAACGGAGGGGAGTTGATCCATATTCACCCCTCCACCCCAAGATCTGTTCATCTGTGAAACCCTACTCTTCCCATCATGGGTAGAGGGAGAGAAGTCTTTTCTAGGCTAGACACTCAAGTCCCACAGTGTCGCTGGCTGGCCTTGCTTTATAGTAACAGGGGAACAGACTGGGACTGATGTCAGATTGCAACTGATATTATCAATTATTTGCATTTCAGCAGTACTAAGAGACCCTCCCACCCCCAGAGATCAGGGTCCCACTGTGCTAGGAATATATCTACTCAGAGAAAGTCCCTGTCTCACAGAGCTTCTAAACAGAGAAGGCAGACAGAGTGGAGAAACTGTCCCTATTTTATAGCTTGGGAACGGACACAGAGAGATAAGATAATTTGACCAAGGTCAACACAGGCAGTCTGTGGCAAAACCAGGAGTTGAACTCAGCTCTCCAGTGTCCCAAACCCTTAACAATCAGGCCATCCATCCTTTGATTTAGCAAACTAAACTAAACATTTTAGTTTGGAAATTAGAAATTTAAACATTTCCATTTAAAAAAAATGAAATGGTTAATTTGGGATCCAGATAATTTCTTGCAAATCCAGAAAGGATTCAGATAAAATGTGGAAGTATTTAGGAAAACAGATCAGCAATTAGTATACAAACTGGCACTTATGTAAGTGAACTACCCCTTGCATCTTTAGAATCACTCCTCAAATGCTATTTTCAACATGTTTGCATTCCTGTTACCATGGTATTTCCCTTTAGCAACATTTGAAATGCAGTCTTTAGTGTTAATTGGTTGCCAATGTCTTGAGAGTGTGCTGCACTGCTTTGGCTTCAGCATGACCAACAAACACTTCTGAAACTGGGCTGCTAAGCAGAGATGAGTGGGTCCCAAATATTTTGATAGGCACAGCCCACTACAACATCAAAATAGGAAGCCCAGCTACCCACAGATATCCGTGCCTCCAGCTATAATCTTGATCTGTGTCCAACCAGCAGCCTACAGGAGTGAAATGTTGGATATAAAATTTCTCCTTCACTTCCCCTTTTCTCCACCCTAACCAAAGCTTCCATGACTACTTCTACAGGCACTCATCGCTGCAGCATTATAATGTACCCATGTATCACAAGCAAGTGGGTGTATTTTACATGGCTTAGGTTAAAATTCAAAACACACAGAGATGAAGAAAACCTTGCCAGTAAGATGAATGTCCAGAGACTAAAGTTAGCAAGACAGCCTGGACAAAGAGGTACATGGAATGCCATTTTCTGAACATGACCAGGCTCAGGATTGGATGCGTTTATGTTGGGTGTGAATTCAAGAGCAGAAGGCCTGTTACAGGAATATCCTGCCTCTAGCTCCTGAAAGCCCTACCCACTGGGGACAATTCTTTCTCATGTTGCTATTGAGGACAATTAGAAAGGAGGAGGGAGGCTGGCGAGATGAGCTGTAGGCTATTTGGGGCTCAGTAGATACCAATCAGCCCCTTGCATTCTGCCCTGAAGTTAGCAGTCAGTCAGCACAGAATGTGGAGCACCCGCACAATATGCTGTTACTGGTCCAGCTCACTCAGAAGATGGGAACTAGTTGAAACTGCCAGCTCAGGGCTGGATCTAAATAATGCAATCTTGCCCCACGCAGTTGTGATTTCAACTTCTCTTTCTGAAGCTGGTTCCCTTCTCATGCGATCTTGCCAGCAAACGCTTTCCTGATATTCAAACTCAATTGAACTTGCTTCCATCTTCCCCTCCACTGGCCACAGAACCATGCTGAAAAAGTGTGTAAACATAGACCAAACAATTGCAGCCAGTTGAACATGAGAACGGCCAGACTGGGCCAGACTTTGGCAGTGGCCAGTGGCAGATGCTTCAGAGGGAATGAACAGAACAAGGCAATCATCAAGTGATCCATCCTGTCATCCATTCCCAGCATCTGGCAGTCAGAGGCTTGGGGACACCCAAAGCAGAGGGTTGCGTCTCTGATCTTCTTGGCTAACAGCCATTGATGGACCTATCCTCCATAAACTTCTCATTCTTTTTTGAACCCAGCTATTTTTGAGTCTTCACAAATCCCCTGGTATCAAGTTCCACAGGTTGACTGTGTTGTGCGAAGAAGTATTTCCTTATGTTTGTTTTAAACCTGCTGCCTATTAATTAGCCACACTGTGTGGTCAGGGAACCAAGCGGGTTATAAACTGGTTCGGCAATCTGTTTTAAACACTGTTCTTTTGGACAGTGAAGACAGCTAAAATCTTCTCAGCCATTCCAAATGTGAACTAAGTCAAGTCAATGTGTTGTATCCTCTTACCCAGTGACTAGGCTCGGCCTTAGGCATACAGGCCTCTCGTTGCTAACTAATGGGACCAGTTTCTGTCTTAAGCAGCATTCCTTTATAGACAGTTACATCTACACATCACCAAGACTATGCCTTGCACCCTCCAATTTTCCAGGCTGTGCATGTTTATTTCCCTTGTTCTTTTCTCACTGATTAGGTCATTCCCTCCACTCTCCTATTTATCCTTGTTAATCTATAGCAGTAATTCTCAAACTTTTATACTGGTGACCCCTTTCACATAGCAAGTCTCTGAGTGCGACCCCCCTTCTAAATTAAAAACACTTTTTTATATATTTAACACCATTATAAATGCTGGAGGCAAAGTGGGGTTTGGGGTGGAAGCTGACAGCTTGTGACCCCCCTCCATGTAATAACTTCACAACCCTTTGAGGGGTCCCAACCCCCAGTTTGAGAACCCCTGATTTATAGTATTAACTGTTTCCCTCTACCCTTCTTATTGTGCACTGCTCAAAATGATCCATCAAAAGATTCTGTCTATGATTTTTAGCAATTGTTTTTGCATGAATACTCATTTTTAAGTTCTCATCAACCTTTGCACTCTGGGTCCCTCTCTGCATTACTGTTGTCCACAGCCTCAAGCATCCCATTTTGCACTC
Source organism: Gopherus flavomarginatus (assembly GCF_025201925.1). Lineage (NCBI taxonomy): Eukaryota > Metazoa > Chordata > Testudines > Testudinidae > Gopherus > Gopherus flavomarginatus. Next base: position 143,282,658 of record NC_066621.1, read on the forward strand.
ATTTGTAAAAGACATTACCCATGAGGGCTACTCCACACTTATCTTTGTTCAATTTTGTGTTATTCCCCTCTGCCCATCACCAGCTCATTTATCCAGGTTCCCTTGGACTGCTGTCTCTTCTAAATGCTTAGCTATCCCCATCGCAAATGGGTAATAGATTTGAATTTGATTGATGCATTTTCTACCTCTTGCATACATATCATAATTCCCCCCTCCTCCATATGCACAGAACCCCAACTAATAGCCCCTCTGATTATTAGATGCAGAATTTCACCTGGAACTGTTGTTAAGCTAATTGGTCTATAATTTCCCTTTTGGTAAAATCCTGTACCAGTCACCAGGGGCCACTCCTGTTCTCCAGGAACAGTTGAACATAATAGATAATGGTTAAGAGTTTTGCAGCTAATTCCTTTAATACCCTTGGGTATATACCATCTGGCTCTGTGTGCTGATTTAAAACGCTTTCACCTCCTGATATTTCTTTGCTGGCTCTTCAATGACTTTGCTACTTTCTCTCATCCGACTGTTCAGCTGCTTTGCTTATGTCGGATTGTTTAATGAACAAACTCCTTTTAAGGGAAACAGGAATGAAGTAGGTGCTGAGTTCTCCATCATTTCTTTCTCCTCAGTAAGTTGTTTCACTTGCTATGGGCCTTACCGAAAGAATATAGTTTAAAATTCCCTTTTCTATCATAGAGTCACTGAACCTAAGCATTCAGAGATAGAATAGAAAACGTACTCTATGCACAGTCCTGCTTGTGCAGGGAGAGAACTGGTCTTTTCTAAGTATCCCAAGCAATAGGGTTTCCTCTACTTCCTCTTTCCACTTCCATGATTATCATTCTAATGCAGCTCACTGGCAGGGAATTTTCCCTTTCTCAATTTCAACTCATTCTATAGCTCTCTAAATATAGTGTCTTTGCCCCTGTTTACGCCCTTCAGATACTTGTAGACTGCTGCCCTCCCCACATTGTCATCCCTTATGCAAGCTCAATTTAAATATCTCTTAGCCTTCATAAGTCACCCTCCCACTCAGCACCCTAATCATGTCTGTTGCTCTTCTTCGAGTGTTGCAAATCAAAATATATTTGGCAATGTAGTGCCAAAACATTAATATTCCAGCAGCTGTTGAACCATGCTTTTTAAGGTGGTGCTACTGTATATGCAGCTGAGAATTGCATTGGCCATTTTTTTCCAAGCCAAACTGCACTGTAAAGTCATGCCTAATTAGCTGAGAAGTATTGGCCATCACTCTTTTTAAGCATTCTGCCATGCAGTGTCTTTTGGATGATTTTTCTTCAACTATATTAGCCTGTATTATCCCAGTTATGTTATTTCCCGGCCATATTACTAATCTCTTTAGATGCCATTGGGTTATTTCTCTGTTCTCAGTGGCATCTGCAACTCCTCCTAATTTAGGATCATTAATGAGCTGTTTACTACCTCTACATACTGTGCACTTCCTCTGCACTATTTACAATTCATAGCCTGCCTTTGCTTCCCTCCTACCTCTTCTTCCTCTTCCCCATGCTCATCTCCAAGTCTCTTTTCCTTTTGTATATCATGACACACACACTCTGCTAAAAACAGAAAATTCAACAAATTATGTCCTTCAAGTACTACTAGTCAATGATGATCACACAGGGTGACGATAAAGGATAAACCCATTGGCTGAAGCAGAGAGAAGAAGATATTCAGCATACTTTTCATGATGGGTTTCTATTTTGATTTCCATTTGCATTGATTGGTTAGCTGTAACCTGCCGGATGGCTCCCCGTTCACTCAGACACTGTATTCAGTGCATTATGGGGTATATATACAGCCTGCAGAAATCGGGTGCCAATTTTTGTTTTCTCTCTCACCTTTAACAAGATGAGAAAACTACATATGTGGTCTCAGACCAGGCAAACCAAAAGCTAATCCAGAACTAGTTTTGCACTCCTCTGCCCATTTGAAACCACACAGCAAATCATTCCCAACCTGAAATCTGACATTCTAAGTCCATTAATTGTATTTTCCTTCCCTCTGCACTCAGTGTTTTATTGTTAATTGAGAGAAATTCTCATGTCATGGCCTTCAGCATCCCGTTTGCCAAGTACTTCTAGATTTGCAGCAAAGCATTGTCTGGATTCAGAGCACTTGATGCTCGTAAGAATGTTAGAGGGGATACTAGGAATGCAGATTTGGTAATGTTTAATTTGGTGCAAGGAGATACTGTCTAGGACAGTGGTTCCCAAACTTGTTCAGCCGCTTGTGCAGGGAAAGTCCCTGGCGGGCCGGGCCGGTTTGCTTACCTGCTGTGTCTGCAGGTTCGGCCGATTGCAGCTCCCAGTGGCAGTGGTTCGCTGCTCCAGACCAATCAGGACTGCTGGAAGCAGCACGGGCCGTGGGATCTACTCGTCACCACTTCCCGCTGCTCCCATTGGCCTGGAGCGGCAAACCGCAGCCAGTAGGAGCCGCAATCGGCTGAACCTGCGGACGCGGCAGGTAAAAAAAACGGCCTGGCCCACGAGGGGCTTTCCCTGCACAAATGGCGGAACAAGTTTGGGAACCACTGGTCTAGGAGAACAGAGGAGTCAGTTATGGATTTATAGGGAAAATACACAGAGCTATGTTTAAAACTGTTGTCTTTGGAAGATAAATACTTTTGCAAGCACTTCTTCCCTTAGGGGAGGTATTACTGGTGGTGCAGAAGGAGCTTGCAAACCTCTTAGAGACTAAAGATCCACAGAAAGTCCTTGCCAAAACCCCCATAGCTGGGAGACACTCTGTGTACCATCCTGGATTCTCCCATTCCTTCCAACCCAGTTGGCTCCTTGGCCATCCTGATATCCATCTTCCAGCCCATGGTTATGCACAGCTTCCCTCTTCCAGAGAAAAAGAAGCCCTAGACTGCATTTGTATTGCTCTGAGAGCAACTGCCCACCATGGTGCCGTCTACTGGAAATGACATCGATATCAAAGGAGAATATACTGCACTGAATGGCTGTCCCCTCCAGCAAGCCACACTCCCTGAAAAATACAGGGACTCAAACTCATTGCTCAGAGGATGACATGCTGCTGGCATTGCATGGTAGCACATGGTATGGTTGCAGCTCCCCTCCTCCTATTCACCTTGGTCACATTGTGCTGAGAGATATTTGTGCATTTGCTCACCTATGTAAAATAGTGCAGAGAGTAATATAGGGCTAATATTTATTATTTCTACTGCAGTAGTGCCTAAGGACCCCAAACAAGGGTCAGAGACCCATTGTACAAGGGATGGTACCCTTTTCTAGAGAACTTAAATCTTATGTTATTGACAATAGGCAATAGGTGAACTGACAGACAAATGGGGAAGAGGGATGGAGTACAAGGTAACTGTAGAAACTGGTGCTTTTGCATTAGAGATCTCAACAGTCAGGTGGCCAACCTAGCCTATGCCAGATAGGAGTGAGTTGCACGCATTGTGAGAGAGACACATTTTAAAAGGTAGGATTTAAGAGAGGACAAGGGGGTGGACTTTGTGAATTTTAGTAAGGAGATCTTTCTAGTCATGGGAAAAAACTTTCAGAAATTAAGGACATCAGATAGCTATGAGGCCAGCTACTCTATCCTTCTAGAAGTGCAGGCGTATCCCCTATGCTACAGCTTCCCACACAGTTTAGTGGGTAGAAAACAAGACCACTGGATCTTACTCATTTTAAATGTTCTCACTTTTTTTAAAATCATGGATCCATAATGCAACATCAGAAGGCTGGGTAGAGCACTTATAAATAAAAATAGCTCTACAGCCAATATATTTAAGGCCCTTGAATGGTATCTCTGACATAATTCATCCTAAGCCTGTGAGACGGGGTAGAGTGTTGTTTGTTAAAGGAATGTGTATTGTGCTGATAACGGGTAGTGCTGACATGCTAAAGAGCGAGGAGTGATATTACAAAACTGAAAGCAAGGATCAGGTGTGAGAAAAGGAGTATGAAGGGAGACGTTATGTTGTACGGGGGAAGAGGAGTGAAATAGCTTCATGATAAGTGTGATTATAATGGGGCATTCCCAGCTTTTAGTCTGTCTTCAATATCTAAAGTTGAATAGTGAAAAACTGCTACATCTTCCACTCTCTGAAGTTTGATTTTTAAAATTTCTTTATTGTTAGTGTAACATATGGAACAGAGGCATGAGTTGCGGAACATTTGGAATGGAGCCTGAGTGTGTTTAGGATATGTCTGGAAAAGGTACCATTATCTGTCCATCTAAAGTTATTTCAGGCAAGCAAGTTATTTGCCCATTTTGGAGCAGTGCAAAATGAAAATACGGAGTAAGAAGTCAGAAGGCCCAAGAAAGAGCAGCTGAAGATCATCCTGTTTGGTGTTCAGAAATGTAAGTCAGACATTACAATATGTGCCTTGTACATAAGAGCGGCCACACTGGATCAGACCAATGGTCCATCTAGCCTCGTATCAGATCTCCTGACAGTGGCCAATGCCAGAAGCTTCAGAGGGAATGAACAAAACAAGTAATCATCAAGTGATCCATTCCCTGTCACCCATTCCCAGCTTCTGGCAAATAGAGGGGCCAAGGACAATTCAGATCATGATTTTCAATCCCTGCCGTTCCTGGCTAAAAGCCATTGATGGGCCTATCCTCCATGAACTTGTTATAGTCTTGGCCTTCACAACATCCTCTGGCAACGAGTTCCACAGGTTGACAGCGTTGTGTGAAGAAATACATCCTTTTGTTTGGGTGACCTCTACTTCTTGTGTTATGAGAAGAAATAAATAACAACTCCTTGTTTACTTTCTCCACACCATTCATGATTTTATAGACCTCTACCCTCCCCCTGTTAGTGTAAAGACAACCAAGCAAACAAAAAAAAGCTGACACTGCACATTGAGGGATTGTAACCAGTGGGCCTCAGTGGGTCACAACTGAGGATGCCAAATTCAGGACAAACTGCTGAGAAATAGGGCAGATACACCTCAAGGCTGGTGGCTAATCTCCCATAGGATATACCAAGCCAGCAACAAAAGTAAACTTCTGTTTTGCCACGCTGGCTAACAAGAAGTCATAAAAGTAGTTTCCTTAGGCATTCCAGTCCTTATATTACTACTGAAAATACTAGACATAGAGATGAATGGTTCTTTAAAACCAATCTCTTCAAGTAAAAGGTTCTTCTGATCCCAAAGGACCAGCCACACACTCAGGTCACTATATAGCTTAGGTCTTACCCCAAAAATCACACTGAGGAGAATCCTTTAGTATCTGAAATCTAAAGGCATATTCATAAAAAGAAAAAAGGTGAGAGTTAAAATTGGTTAAAGGAATCAAATACATACAATAATTGCAACGTTCTTGGTTCAGGCTTGCAGCAGTGATGGGATAAACTGCTGGCTTATGTCAAGTCTGTGGCTGCTTCCAAATCATTGGAAGGTCCTCAATTCCTTGGTTAGAATGCTCCCATTAGTATAAGTTCATATTCCAGAGGCTGGAGCAGAAAAGAGGCTACAGCAGGAAAGAGGCAAAATGGAGGTGTTTCCAGTGCCTTTTATATCTTCTGCCATGTGGAGGGAAATCCATTGTTTCAAACAAAGCCCTCAGCACAACTAGTAGAAACTCACAGGTGACAAGATGGGGTTTGGAATTACATGAGCAAGTCACATATCCATGCATATTTTTGCTTAGTCACAGCAGGAAAGTCCATTATCTATAGATGGGTGTCTCCCATGGTCCATTGTGAATTAAGTATCCTTTTGAGGGGCCACACAATTTGAATAGCCCCTCCAAGATGTGCTGGCTAGCTACCTTGTGGGCATTACACCAGGAGCAAACATTTGAAATCCAGGTATAGAGCCAATATTTATAACATCAATTACAAAAAATGATACATGCATACGGATAGCATAATCATAATCAGAAAATCGACCTTTTCATAGACATCTTACATGCCACATTTTGTACAAGATTTGTTGTTAATATATAACAGTGGTTGGAACAATGATCTATATGGTTATATTTTAATCAGATAACATCACAAGGATGTTTTCAGAGATCTATCCACAATGACTCCAAAATCTTTTGTGAGAGGTAACAGCTAATTTAGATCCCATCATTTTACATGTATAGTTGGGATTGTGTTTTCCAAGGTGCATGATTTCCCCCATCTTGGCAACCTTCTGGATTTGATTTCACCTGCCTGCCACTCTAAGCAATACTAGAAGATGGAGAGAAATTAACAAGATAAATGCAATAATGCATTTGTGATTCCTTAGTGCAGTTATGGCTGTTCCTCCCTTTTGATTTTCAGTGCTCCTAGACCAGGATATCTTATGTGGAAGTTATTCAATTTCAATAATATATTTAGTGTGGGGAGAAGGATTTTCAAAAAGCACTGAGCATTGGCCAAAAATCTACTCCCTTCCACTGAAAATGCCAGCACAACTGTCATAACAATGTTTTAGAAAACAGTTTTCAGTTTTCATAGCCAATACTTCTCATTAGCAATTCTCAGATATGATCTGTAGGTCATCAGCATTCTCCAGTGCCCCACCTGACAGCCAATAGAATGACGTGTTTGAGAATCAGGCCATGAAGTCTCAGAGCAGAGGGGGCCACAAAAGGCTCTCATAGAGTGATCCTCTGAATGAAAAGATTAGATGCTTGTTTCTTTAATACACCCATGCACACACAACCAACCATCCTCCAAATGCTTATGTGAAGAAAAACCCATCCACATGAAAGTTCTCCAACAGCAATCAACAAGGAAGTATGAACGTGGCTGAATCAAACAGCAACTCAACTCACACCAATTCTCATTAACCCTGCTTTGCATTGTTCAAACAGGTCTACTTTTGAGCCAGAATGCACAGGGGAAAAAAAGGATAAAAAGATGGCTGAACACAAAAGACTGCTCGCAACAGAGCAGTTGCTAACGAATGCTGAGAAGCATGGCAGTTGTCAGACAGACGTCTTTCTCACTGGCCCCGAGGTCTGTTACACTAACTTGATAGCCTGCTGCATTTATTTAGCAGGATGAACAAGATAAAAAGACCTCGGAGTTGGATGCCAAGGCAGCCTTTAAAAACTCCATTGACTTGCAACTTGCAAGCTGGGACTCGTTTTGCAAGTTCAACCTCTGTTCAGATAGGATCAGGGAATGTCTCTGGACTGCATCGCTTCCTTCACAGAGTCCTGCCAAATATGCTCTGCCCACAGTGCAGTCCAGACCCGTTTGATGATATTTCTTCTAGTTTAACTAAAGTATGCTTGGCCATGCTTCCACAATACCTGGGGCTATGGTTATAATAAAAGTGCAGCACACAGGCTGTGGGTGGGTGTGCACAGCGGTTGGGAGTCCAGGCACGCGAAAAAGAAAGAGCTTCCTAATTACAGTATATAAATCAAGAAACAAAAATCACGCCGATTCTCCGATTGTTCTCCCTATCTCTGCTTCTGCAACACACCTACATCCTAGCCCCACTGTCTGCCAGAAGAGACGATAGGTTTTCCCCACATTGTTTCATCTTCTTATCTGACACCCTGAGCGATGCACGTGGAAATTAGGCACAGACTTTGTGGTTTCAGGCTATAGAAAGTGTTGTGCGTTCAGAGCAGCCAAATCTACTGCAACATCTTCCATGTTTTACCTTTGAACAGAAGTGAGAGCAGAGAGGCCCAAGTTTCCAAAAAGTGACCAATAATTTGGGGACCTCCAAGTTTTGGGGGCCCAACTTGGGACACCTAGGGATAGAATTAATAGTGATCATTAGTGATGGACCCTATTGGTTTTAAACAAACTAAAAACCATAGTGTTGATGCTAGCAATTGGCCCTAAACTTGCCTTCAAGAGTTGGACAAAAGTTGGCTTTGGGTCAAGCATGCTGACTCAATGGTGGTGTTTTTTTCCTGCAAATACCATACCATAGTTCCGAGTAAGGAAAAAACCCAGAGAGGAGCCTCTTGACTGGAGTTACGTACATGTATGAAAGAAGAAAAGAAACTACTAGACAGATTGACACTTGCAAATGTCATCCTTATTGCTGAAAGCAGATGGCTATCCCACTCCTGTTAACCTTGACCTCCCTTCTGCATTATCACACTAGCATGTTCCTGACACTCCACAATCACTCCGTGGACACCTCCCTTGTTCCCTAACGGACTTTTCCCACTGGGTTCCTAAAATAAAGCAGAATGCATCAATGGTGCAAACAGGACAGAGGAGGGTTGCAAAGGCAGTTATTGTCCTGGGAAAACCCAGGATTTTCACAAAGCTGAAAAAGTTTCAGACTTGTAACAGTGACTTGAGAGAGAAGATGGCTCAGTGTGGTGGGGACATAACGAGTTTACCTGCCTCTATCTGGAAACCACATAACATTTAACTTCATTATGAATAGGACATCTATCATTGTTGTCCTACTATGGAAGGCTTTTTAAAAATTATTATTAAAGTGTATTTGCATCTTCCCCCCCCCACACACACACAGAGAATACAGCTCAGCAATCAAACCCGGTAGGAACATTATTGCCAGACCTCTGTAATTAACCCTTTTGTAAAAGAGCTATATTCAGGCCATAATTATAGTAGGATACCGAGCTGTGGTGGTAATGATATTTAAGAGTTCCATGTCCTGGTGATCAGCACTTCAGAGCACTATATCTGCTCAGATGACAGTGATACAATATAAAATGGCCAACTTCTCTATGCAGTTTTTGTTTTGTCTGCTCTTCGTTGCAATTGTAAACCGTGTCCCATTTAATCAATCATATTTTTAGGAAGACCTCATTTGTGCTCCGAGGCGAGTCAGACAATATTTGTCAAAGTGATGCATTGCCCTGGAAAGCTCTTCAAAGGGGTTTCTTCCTGTGCCCTTCAAAGAACGCTCCCCACCCCACGGTCAGCATACAGCAGGTTCAGTGCTTTAGATACTCCAGGCTTTATGAAATGAATTTTAAGACCTAGTCTCCAGAGAGCTGGAAGAGAAATGTGTTGCCTGGACTAGGTTAGGGCCTCCTTACCTCTGACAGAGGAAAATTCTAGTGAGGATCTGTGTGCACAAATAGAAGGCACAAAAGCAGCTATACAATTGCCTCAAGATGAGTGCAGGTGTGTAGATATTAGCCATATGATCGTTGGCAGAAAATAGGAAGGAGCCCTGGAGAATGTTTGAGAGGCTTCCCTTGTGACTCATGCCATGTGAGCGATGGGCACCTGTAGAAGGTCTAAGAACATCAAAGATGGGCAATTCAAGAGTGCCGCAGAGATTTGGGTACCATTTGAAAGTCAGTGGGACTTGTGCTTAAGTGTTCTATAAAATCCCAACTCAAATCTATATCCGCTTTGTTTTCACACAACCCCCTTTAAAGTCCTGACTCCCTTCCCCATTGTCTCCCCAGAACATGTCCTTCACATTACACAAACACCACATCAGCATCTTCCCTGGTCCGCAGTTATTTCCCCCTCCCATGGGCTTCCTACCTCTCACTGGCATGTAATAGGCTTCTAGCTTCCAGAGTTTCTCTGGAATTGCCATGATTTGGGGGACCTGTGTATTTTGGTTGATAATTATGACGTTATTATGTTGCTGTACCATGGAAGGCCAGCTTGTTTGTCTATCTGTTGAATCCACCATTGCTAGAAAGGCTGTCACACCTGTGCCAAACCAGGGCAATAGTGAGTCACCAGAAGTCAGTGTTAGTCTGTTCAGGGTGAAACACCTTGGGAGAATGGGCTCTCAAGATAGGAAAAGATACTTTCTCCTCTTGTATGATGGGAAGGGGTAAGTGAAGAGAGTAGAAATTCCCCAAACAGGACAAAGAGACAGGTGACTCAGCAGGAGGCTATAAAAGGCCACACAGGGGAAGACAATGAGGAGACAAACAGGAAGTTTGGGCAGGAGAGGAGAAAGGGATGGATTGGCCAAGGTTAGAGTAGGCAAACTAGGGAGAAGGCTCCATGTTTCAGAACACAAGCCCTGCACTGCAGCAGAACGAAGGATGCTGGGCAGTCCCAAAGGCCTCTTACTCCAACCCAGAGAACGCTGCAGAGTGGCGAGGAAACTGAGGCAGGGAAGTGCATGTAGAGTTTATTATTTTTGTATAGATTTATGTAGTTATTGTGTTATTAGAGAAAGAGCAATAATGTGTTATGTGCTATACTTTATGTACCCCTGAAGAGATAACCCAGAATGCTCACATCTTTGGGTGGAGTTCAGAGAGGGTGTGTTTACAGTTATGGGCCAGCATTGGTTCCATGAACTGGGCAGCATGGTCTAAACATTCAGGAGTGGGTGCCAGATAGAAGATCTGCACCCTAAAATTGTGGCTGGATAGCCTAAGCCAGGGGTAGTGACTTCACTCCCTGCAGAATCTGAAAGCTAAAATCTATGGGATTTGGCGGCTGGGTTCCCTCATAGCAATCTGGTTAGTGGCCAATAGGGGGTGCTTGACTGGACTTGTGACAGTAACATTCCCTCCTTTAGACCCAACACATTCCCTCCCTGTACACTAAGGTGAAATTTCAGGGCCAGGCATAAAATCCTACAAGATCAAAAGGATGGCTGTCATTCTGGAGACACCAGAACTGCTGTTCCACATAGTGCTGTTTTTAGTGATCAAGTTGTGAGAACATGAGATGAACGATGCCTGGGAAGCCACTGAATGCTCATAACAGCTCACATGAAGACATGCCAAACCCGTGGAAAAAAATGCAGAAACTGGGCTTGTTTTTGGCTTAATTGGCTTGTGAGTTGCTTGTTGGCTAGTAGCTTGTTGCAGTTTGTTGCTTCTTTTTTTGATCAGCTCCTGGCAAGCATGGGTGAGAGAGTCAGGGGTGCACAGCAGGCCCATCACAGTCCCCAGACAGCATATCAGGGAGATCTAGTCATAGAGTGTTGGAGTTCTTAGGGATTGGCTTGTTTTGAAGTGGGATTAGCTTGATTTTTGGCTTTTTGTGAAAGTCAGGGTGTTTATTGACCATGTGAGCACAGCTGCCAACTTTCACAAATCCACTTTAGCTAGACAGAATCAAATCCAAGTTATGAGGACGAGACTTTCAGGTGCCATAAGAGAGCAATAAATTATAAGAAGTGAAATTTACACCAATAAGGGTTGTTTTAAAGGCCAGGGGATCCAATCTAAGAGTTTGGCATGAATAGGGAAACTCAGGCAGAACTGGCAAAGAGTTCTGTGGCACCTTATAGACTAACAAGCGTATTGGAACATGAGCTTTAGTGGGTGAATACCCACTTCGTCGGATGCAGGCAGAACTACTTCACACATAGGTAACTACATAAAGAACGGAGTATTGACAACCCTAAGCATTTAAAATCTTGAGTCAAAAACTCCCCTCTCCCAAACCATGAGATCTTACAAATAAATTGGGTGGGGGGCTATTTACCTTCTCTTTGTGGGGGCAGTTTTGTTTGTGGGGAAGAGGAGTTGTTTGGTTTTGATATTTTTTGGTTTTAGAGTTCATGTTCCCAAGCTTTTTCCACAAGCATGTAGGCTGAAAACTTTTTTTGTTTTTATTAAATGAAAGAGGAGCAAATTGAGGCTTGTGTTTAACAGCATGATTCCATGAGCTAGTGTTTTAACGAAAAAACCCACCAGATATCACAAGACTTGTCAACACTGGGCATGTTGTGTTGGGGATAGTAATTAAGTGATAGTTACAAGCTCAGACATACATGGTTGGGAATGCAGATGTAGCACTCACAAGTAATAATGTGCAGCTTTGTGCAAGGAGAGCCTTTTTCAGTGTAAATGTCTGTTTCACACAGCAATGGCTAGAATGCCAGTTTTGGCTCCACCACTCTAAGGCTCGGGACCCTGCCCAGAAGTCAGTAGCACACAGTGATCTGGGTTTCTGGAAAACACTGCAGCAGTGTTTGGATTCTGACAGGAGGACCAATAAATGCAACAGCTTGTCACGGTCCAACAGTGACACCAGAGAGCAAGTACCAGCCTCAGGGTAGACTGTTAAAAACCAGGGCACAAAACTCAAGTTGGTTATCAACCAACTTCACCAAGTACAAACTCCTCAGGCACTTTCACAGACTTCACACAGAGCCACAGACAGTCCCTGTGGATATTCCACTGTCTTGCCACCCAGGTGAACATTTCTCTGTGATAAATGATCCCTTACACCAAGAATCATAGCAATATCCAGCTTACTCCTAATCCAAAAGGATCAGTCACTAACCCAGCTCAATTGTGCTTTAGATCATATAGCAAAGATAACGCTTGTAGCCATGCCTATAGTGAACAATATGAAGATCTATTAAATAGAAAAAGGAAATGAGAGAGTTATTTACGAAGTTAAAACAGGTAGACAAACAAGTTACAGTCTCAGGTTTCAAAAGGTGATATAGGTTTCTAGAATCAGCAAGCTCTGTTTGACCTTCAGAACTAACCCAGGTTAAGCATCTGGGGATCTCTTGCTTATGCCTAGAAAAACCTTGCTCAGTCAGAGTTCAAGAAGCATAGAGATCCTTAGTTCCTCTGCCTCCTGCCATGTGCTCTGAGCTGCAAATTCAGCTGATGAGAGGAATCCACTTGCATGATTCATCTTCACGAGGAGGAGAACAGAACAATAAGAGTCTTTAGTCTTTTTATTGACAATTCCTCAGTCTAAAAGCAGGGAATTTCTAGTTGTAAAATCCACCCATTGCCTGCCTGCTATCAATGGGTCCCCTCTTTTGGGAAAGGCATAACAATTTCTGTAGAAGAGCAGCTCTTCCTATGAATTAATGTCCCTCTCCTGTATGGTGATTCATACAGTCAAAGGCTCCCAATACAACTACTCAAATATTACATTACAATATGGAACATGGATATTGCAAGTGAGATTAATGCAGGCAGCAACTTTCAAGCATGCAACAGAGTCAACACACTTTCTTAGAATTCTAATACCCATTTTATCAATATTAACCCACAAGTGAGCTAGACAGATTCCAGCAATGTATCTGTTTGGGACCTAGGCATGAGCTGGCACCTACCCTGCCAGTGACACACAGCTATTTCACATCCCCCTGGTTTGGGAGAATAGCCCAGAGAAGTGAGAGAAAGCAGGAAGGTGGGAGACGAAATTTCAGGCTCAGGCATGTTGTCTCCTCTCCCTCCCCCCATTTCTGAAGCTTCTGATACACACATCTCATTGCTCACTGTCTCCTTCCCCCTCTCCCAAGGTTGAAGATTCAAAACAAAGGGCTCCCAACAGCCACAGCTCATTAAATTTAAGCAGGCTCCTCAAAGCAAGGATTCCCCTACAGTAAATCACAAGAGCCCCTCCCTGGCATATTCACCCCCTAGTGCCAGAGCAGGTCTAGCAAATAGATCCGTCCAATCCAGGGGGAGAGAGAGTCTCAAGAACTCATTCTTCTTGTAGTGTGTTGGGATACAGCAATTCACTCCAGCTGAGCCCAGCCACATTCCCCTCATGGCTGGGCTTCCTGGCAGTTCCGGTAATGAGGGCTGACATCTGTATTAACCCTCTCCCTACCAAGCATGGAGTGTGCAGCCGTCAATCAATCATGCCACCTTAAAGGGAGGAGATTGGATTTCTTATCCATTGCTCAGTGCTGGTGAGCAAGCTACACTCTGAAAAACCCCAGGCTGCAGTGACTCTGTAGCAGAAGCTGCATGGCAAGATGTCTGTGAAAGTGGGCCCAGAGATGAAGAATTTGCCACTGGGCTGTATTTTTCACAGTGCATTCATCACCTCACCTATGATTTCTTAAGCAAACAAGAATGTAGAGAATGTGCTGGCTATTAGTACCTGTTGGCCAAATTCTGCACTTTACATCCTCAAATTTCAGGAAGAGGTCAATGCATTTGACCTAGCTTCATCTAGTTCCTTTTCTTCTGAAGAAGCCCCAAACCTTTTAAAAACTGTATGTATAATACTGTAATACAGCTGCTTCTGAGATGAAACGTAGTAATTGTTCTGAGCCAGAAGTATGATATAACCATTATTTAGGAGGGGAAAATCAAAAAAGCAAAACCAAAAAAAGTTAAAGCTACAGGAGAAAATTAAGTTAGATGAAATTTGGCTTGGTCACCAGCGTTCATACTCCTACTATTGACAAAAGGGCATTTTGAGTGACCATAGGGAATTAGTTTGAGTGTCTCATTTGATAGGGAGCACTGTGCTGCTGGAATCCAGTGCCATGCTGCAGAGTTTGTTCTAAATTGACTCTGACAGCATTTCCTCCTGGGTTTTCTTTGGCTCTCCTTCGAGTACCAGCTAGTTCCAACTCTGCTTAACTCAGGAGATCTGATAAGACGTGGCTTGCTGTGAAGTTGCTGCCGTCAAAGGTCTTGTCTATACCAAGAATCAGGGCTTAAATTCAGCTGGAGCTGTCCAGAGCAGAGCAGGGCTCTCAAATATTTTCAACTTACATGAAGTTTTTATAGCATGCTTGGGTGGGGGGCGGGGACACAGGGGGCTCTGGGAAATACTCTGAGAATTTATGCCCTGCCAAGAATATTAGTACTCAGGCACGGGTCTTCATGACACTGTAGAAGAGCCTGGTGTGCACTAGCACTTACATTGAAGGTGGCAATGGCACAATGTCCTATTGCTGGAAAACAGGGTACTAGTTTCCCCAGCACCCTTCGCAGAGCATGCTGTCACTTAAGCTTTTCCTTTGCAGCCAGCAGATGCCAAACAGCCCACCTTCAAGCAAGCTCAAACAGGAGCTGCTAATGGAGAGGAATTCCACCCTCCATTACACAAACAAACAACCTGCGAGGATGAGTCAAAGCACCTGGGAAGATGAATAAGTGGGAAGTGAATGAACAGGATGCCAGTTATTGACAGAAGGATCAATAAGACACATTTTAAACTTTCAAAGCCTGGATCGGACCATTTTTGATACCCTGGGGCACTTTATGCAAGTGCCAATGTGTGCAAATTCCAGCTGAATATTTTTACCTTCTACTCACCTGAAAAAAAACAGAAAAACAAAAAACCCTCAGCTGGATAAAGTATTCCACGCCCAACTCTTTAATATTGTTGTGTCTTGTTAAATTACTTCTGCCTTCCACCCCAGAAATGGCTGCATTTCAACAGGGGCAAATAAAAGAAAGTGTAAATACAGATCACAAATCAGCTTAAAGAGAACATTGAGGTATTTAGATTTTTTTTTAAAAAGGGTTCTAAGTGTCAGTCATAGTTGGTTTACATAGTAAGGTCAGTAGCACAGAAGCATGAGGAAAATGAATAATTGAATCTCTTATAGCGGGGGTTGGCAACCTTTGGCACTCGGCTCCCCCGGGTAAGCACCCTGGTGGGCCGAGCTAGTTTTTTTTACCTGCCATGTCTGCAGGTTCGGCTGATCGCAGCTCCTACTGGCCGCAGTTCATCGCTTCAGGCCAATGGGGGTGGTGGGAAGCTGCGGCCAGCACATCCCTCAGCCTGCGCTGCTTCCCGCAGCCCCCATTGGCCTGGAGTGGGAGCCGCGATCGGCCGAATCTGTGGATGAGGCAGGTAAACAAACTGGCCCGGCCCACCAGGGTGTTTACCGTGGTGAGCCGCGCACCAGAGGTTGCAACAAAGCCAGTCTGGGCATCCATGCTATCAATAGTGGACTGGACCACAGACTGTACAGGTGTTTCCTTAATACCGCTGCTGCTACAGCTGAACCAAGTTCTTGAAGAAAAAAGCAAAGCCCTTGTGGAGTGTGTTTTTGTGCACGTGGAAGGCGTGCCATGGAGCCAGAGTGTCTGGGACAGCAGCGGTCACAGGAAGCTGTTGCTACTGCTCTTGAGAGAGGAAGTCAGCATTCCAAGGTTGGAGGCAGAGTTAGCGCTGATTTTTCCTGCGGAGAGGGGGGAGGGGAGAAGGGAGAGCGTCCTAAGAAAAGAGCGAGGAAGGAAAAGGCTCAGAAAACATGCTGCTGATGAAATGAAATGAGATAGCCAAGAAAAGACTTTGTAAAAGAAAAAAAAAAAAAGAAAGAACTGTGTATGCTTGGAGGATTTGAGTTCTGGTGACATAGGGGAGAAAGGGTGGACAGAGTATAAGAAAATGTTCAAAGACACTTAAATAGAAGTTGTCTCCTGGGAATGGAGAAGCACTTGGGGAAAGGAATCAGGCTAGAGGAGTGCACCAAGGAAGGACTAGGGAAACGGCACCAGGGACCAAGAACTAAGAGATCATTGCTGTTCTTAAAATATAGAAACATGAATGATTCTAACTTTACAGCCTAGGCAGAAACAGCCATGAGAGAGTTGAAAGCCAGCTCTGGAGCAGCTGGCATGAATAAAAATATAACTCCCATCCTCATACATATATTGCAACGGGGAAGCAAGTAGGTTTCCTATGTGTAGGAGCAGTTTTAATTCCCCAACTTTGTCATTTCATTACTACAACAACATGCTTTAGCACATGTAACACAGAGGCTTTACACTACAGCAGATGATATTTAAGCCCAAAGAAAAGGCGAGAAGCAGTGGGGAGAAGACATGGATTTTGGTTGGAGCTCTGCACACTCAGGCTCTGCACACTCAGCTGGAAGATCCCGTCCACCATTCCTAGAACTAGGATGTGGCAGTTACTGAGCATGCACAGTAGCGGTTCAGAGAGTTTTCATTAAGGGCAAAGAGGTCTGACAGTTCTATAAGCTGGTGGCTCAGTGGCTGATGGACGCAGGCCCAAGAGACATGTTTGCAGGGGCTCAATAGCTGCACCACTACAGATACAGGCAAGTGGAGCACTATTCCAGCTTTACTTACTAGGGAAGCCCTCTATTAGGATCATGACTGGTCCACCGCAATGTGTTGAATGGTCCTAGCAGGAGAGCACAGAGGGAAAGCGCCAGAGCCTCTGGACCTGACAATTGGCGATGAGCTAACTACTTAGGTAAAGAGAACGGGGCAGAGGCCAGAGAGGCATGGGTTTGTAAATTCTTGTCTGGGCTTATGGGAAAAGCCAGTGGCCAGTAGATTGAAACCTTAGACATCCAGTGAATGGTTATATTCTATGCTACTCCTAATACCACTTTGGAGACAGGCTGCACCTGGCCTTCCTTACCAGCAACCAAGGAGACTAGTCGGCTACTATCCCAAGGACTGAATGCTGCAAACTGTAAGGATCCTCAGACTTTTGTTTGCTGCCAGGGTTTGGCAATATCTCAGTCTGACAAATCCTGGTGACACAACCTGCACATTATGGCCACCCTGTAGAGACTGAGGCCGCATCTACACTAGGTAGGAGAACTTTGCTGGTCTAGCTATGCCGCAATACTACTTCAGCAAAGCATGCCCAGTGTGAATCTGGGTATAGCTCTTTCCAGCTCCTCTCCCCAAAAAAATGTTTGTGTATTCAGTTTGTATTAATAAATTGAAGGGTAGGCGCCAGAGCTGCTATTAACATCTACGTACCAGGTTTGTACGTATAGCAGCCCAGAATTTTAACTCAACGCGATGCTTTCTGAAGGGATGAAACGCTGGCCTCAGGTTCAGCGAAGAGTGAAGCTGAGATGCAAGAGAAGGGCATGGTAATAGAGTAATACATAATTGGGGGTGGAACACTTTGTAGCGGCTATCAGCCGAGCTCATTGCTCACACTAGGAGCTCCATTTCCCAAAGGAGCTACCTCCCATCCCCCTCTATTTCAGTACTCCCTGCAACTTCAACCCCCCTCATGCCTGGGGCTCTGTCACCCCTCTTTCTCCATCCCTTCATGGCATGGGCTCTGCATGTCCCCTGCTCCCACCACCCCTGTCAGGGGCTGTGTCCCCATTCTCCCTCCACCACATGCCAGGCTCTCCCACATGCCTGGGGCTGTGTACTCCTCCTTTCTCCATTGTAGGGGAACTGCATGGCCTTGATACCAGGGTCCTCCAATCTCCCCCCTGCCTATGTGTTCATGTCACCTCATGCTGGGGCTCTGTGTGCTCCCCCAATACCAGCATCCCCTAGTCTCCCTCCATTACTACACCACATTCCAGGATCTTTAAGTCCCCCATACCCTACCCTCCACCACTACTTTTTGCCTTCCGGCTGGGAAATCAAACATTCAGTGTGTCAACATGTTAAACTATTGGGAGGAGGAGTATGAAGCAGGGGTATTGTTATGCCCATTGTAAGGCATTAATGGGAAACGTCAACTGGCCCTTTGAGCTACAGAAGGGCTTGAACCTGTGGGTCTGCGAAACAGATGACAGAGGCTGCACGTGTTCCCCTTTTAATGTTCTGGTTTTCCCTCAGAAATCACTAGGCTTCTGTGCACAGATTCCTAGAACCTTCCCTGAAGCTTTTGAGTTGATCAGATGCATCGTTCAAAAAGGTATCTGGTGCATACCGACGGACAAATGCCATCAAGACAAGCAGAAGACCTGGCAAGCTCAACCAGCTACATCAGCAATCCCCCACCCTCCATTACTCAAAGGCACCAGAAATTAGATTGAAACATATATATTCTTGTTGGAGGGTTTCAACGTACCTTACTGTGTTTCTCAGAATTCAGAACAACAACATGCAAGAACCGAAAAACAAAGACACAGAGTAGGCTGCTCCCTAAAACAGACACAAGTCAACTCACCTTACTATGGGCTGTCTGTCTAGATCACACACGTCCCTGGAGAGGGCCCTAGCCTGGAAGTAAGACCAGGAAAAACCCCATAGAATGTAAAGTGACAACTTGCAATTTTAACTGTTTTCAGTACACTACAAAAAGCAAACAGGATTCTATCCTGCTTCAACAACAAAACTGGAGCTTAAGTTCTGACTGTTAGAATCATGACTCTGGCAGAGGTGCGGAAACCAACAGCTGGATTTTCAGATCCCAGGCTGAGCTTGTCATCAGAGATGGTTCTAGGGGCAGGCAAGCAGAGCAGTTGCCCTGGGTATCAACTTCTAAGAGACATCAGACCACTCTGCTGCTGCTCAGCTATTTATTTATTTTAAGCGCTCTGCTGTGGTTGGCCAGCCTGTTTTTGCTCTGCTGATTGGGCCAGCTTTCCCAACCTGCTTCAATGATTGGGCACCTGGGATGTGTTTTTTTTGCTCCACCGCTCAGGTGCAATGGTACAGAAAATGTTTTTCAGTCTGGCTGGGCCAAACCGGCTAGGACCACTTCTGCTTGTCATGCTGCCTTTCCATTTGTAAACCAGACACTTTTTAAAGATACAGTAACATTTTCATTAGCAACCAATGCAGACTTAATTGCCTACAACACATATAACCACTGAATGGATTGTTGAACAGTGTAAGGTATTTCAGTACAAATTTCCATTAAGTCTCGATGAAAACCTTTAATCTTTTCACAGTGAAGTAGATTGGCAAATAAAGTAAGTTATCCCTCTCTCATTTCAGGAGAGTTCAGTTAGTGCAGAAGGCAACTGCCCATTTGTTAAGTTGTCTGGCCTACCAAGAACACGACACCAGTGCTCCACAGCCTTTCCTGTCGGTGACTTGCCAATCTTAACAGGTCAAGTTAAAGACTAACTCACTAGAGGCAAAGGCCTAGTGAAGACAACTCAAGCTAGCTAACTTGAGTTCACACACCTTTTTGTCACCCCTAGTGAAGACAAGAACTTAGTTCCAATAACAGCAATAAGCTGAAATATAGCAATACTTGCTCACATTTGAAATTGGACTCTGAGATTTCCCCCCCCAAAGGCAGTGCTATGTAAATGCAAAATATCACCATTAAGTAGAACAGCTTTGACCCTGTAGGTTAAGAGAAATAATGAGATGGGGGGCGGGGAGGGAGAGGGGGAGGTGACAAGGGATAGCATTGGTTTGCTAAATTATAATTAACCAGTTCAGTTCCAGCCCCTTACTGGACTCTTACTGTACCTTTTGTAAGCTGGTTACAGAACACAAAGATTTGAGAAAAATAAGCTTTCATTTTGAATTTCCTCTTTCCTGAAAAAGCAACAAACTGAACGATATGAGCATTAAACATTTTCTGGCCACAAAAATACTTCAAACAAGAGGCAGAAATCAAGACAAACCATGTTTTCTACTTAAGCAGCTCAAGTTCAAAGAATTAAACAGTAAACAAACTTCATAACAGACTGAACTCAAACTAATTGCCCCAGAAATTCATTCAGAGGGCATGGCTAAGAGTGACATGACTGATGACTCATTTTCAGTATGTGATACACAGATCTCTCCTGGTGGCATGCATTTTAGTATGTGATTTAATGGAACAACGTTTCACTAGAGATGCATGACTTGCACTAGTGGATATACATCTTATGCTGGATCATATATGCATTTAATTAGAGGAAACATGCATTTCTAGATCCAACGTTTTGAATAATATCCCCAAGGGTGCCTCACATCACCCTGTTTTCTTTCAAACTACAAACCATGTTTATCATTAGGATTAGAATTTTTGGAATATGTTACTGTACTTGAGCTTCCAGATATAGTTGTATAACAGTCTGCCAACCACCCCAAAACAGAAATGAGGAATTCACGCCATGCCTACAGACTGGAGGACTGTACCCTGGAAAGCAGGGACTCTGAAAAGAATTTAGGGGTTACAGTGGATGAGCAACTGAACACAAACTCCCGTGATGCCGTGGCAAAAGGGGCAAATGAGATCCTTGGATCTATAAATGGAAATAGTGAGTAGAGGTAGGGAGGGGATTTATCTCTGTATAAGGCATTGGTGAGACAATACTGAAATGTTACATACAGTTCTGGTGTTCACATTTTAAAAAGGATGTTGCAAAATTAGAGAGGGTCCAGAAAAGAGCCACAAAAGTGATTTGAGGGCTGGAGAAATTGCCTTATAGTGAGAAACTTAAAGAGCTCAATCTGTTTATTTTAGCAAAAAGAAGACTGAATTACAATGCACAACCAAGGCACGTTGCACATATGCTAAGACGACTGCCTTCATGCGGTATATGGGAAATGGGGCTAAAGTTCTCAGTTTAAATGTGAAAGATTTGCAAGCAGCCCCAGGAAACCAAGTCTTCAAATCAAACCTGGATGCCCTTCTGGAAACTATACTTCAGCCAAAGCAAGTTATTGGACTCAGTTCAGCTGTAACTGGAAAATTCTTGATCTGTGATATACGGGAGTCAGACTAGAGGATCTAATAGTCCCTTCTGGTCTTAAACTCTATGAACGCTGCAAGAAGGTTAACTAGTAAGCAGCTCATGTTCACGCATAAAGCCAAGTGCATAATCTGCATTTGTCTACTGCTTCAGGGTTAATAATCCTATCAGGTGCATTCACATATGACTGAAGGACATTCACCCACCATGTGGATGAACTTTGGAACAGTACATCATGTAAGAGATACAGGAATTTCTGGGGAAATATGTACTAGATCTGTGCAAATAACCAATTTTTTTGGAATTTTGGATCACTTGCAATTCTGAAGAGTTGAAAAAATCATTTCAGGTTGAACAAAATATTGTGTTTTTATTTTGATCTCTTCAATTTTATTTAAAAAAATTCAAAAACATTGTTCTGAAAGGGTCAATACAAAATATTTAGATTTTTTTTTAAGTATTTTTGGTGAAGACACTTCAGTAAATTTGACACAAATTTGCAAAATATTTTTCACTTGATCTGAATCTACATTTTTCACCAAAAAATGTTTTTGGTCAAAAATTTTCACTCAGCTCTAATCCATAGTATATAATTCTAACATGCCATTTATTTCATACCAGGAGACACAAAATGCAAAGGTGAATGCTGTCATTTGCAGACTTTCTTGGCACCTTTGTCAGACTTTCTTAACCAGCAGATTTTCCTCCTTCCCAGCCCAGCCTGTCTTTGGTCATTGAAGTTTTTATGTTGAATATGTAACAGCTAAGCATACACATTTCCATAACAGTGATGCCACAAACACAGCATTAGGTGACTTCCCTGCAGAGTCAAGAGGAATTTTAACAAGGACATTAATAACAGTGGTATTTACAAAGCTACTTCAGTGCTTAACTTCCATTGAAATCAAGGGGAGCTTGGAGCCTAAACACCTTTGTGAACCCTATCCTAGTTAAATTTGTATGGCACCTCCCAGCAAAGGATTTCAGATTTCTATACAAAGATCACTCCCATTTTGCAGATGGAGAAACGGAGGCACAGAGGAACTAAAGGCCAAACGCTCTGGTCTGCACCACGATAAATAACCTGGATTTGGCATCCATGCAGTTGAGAATGAAGAACTCTTCCCACCTCCACGCTGTGAAGTGAGAATAGAGCTGCTCCTTCTACATGAGCACCACCGGCTCCTTCATCTACTGCATGCTATTAGGTAGCACATCCAAATAACCCGTCTCCGTTTTCCCCACTCTGTACTCAGGGAGCACCCACTGAATTGTGTTTTGTGGTGCACTAGGGGTGCATACTCTTTGCCCATTGTGGAACGGCACTAGTTCTATCTATACGTTACTGAGCACATTGACGCCAGGACCCATAGGGAGAGAAACAGAGTCTGGTCCCAAATGACTTACCTACAGTGACATCAGAAGTCTCAGACACAGCCAGATATAGAACCAGACTCTCCTGACCTCAGCCCTGTGCTAATTAAGACACAAATATGCTAGATTGATTTGGGCAGAGGAACACAAAGTGTGACTGGTCAAGCATA
Source organism: Gopherus flavomarginatus (assembly GCF_025201925.1). Taxonomy (NCBI): domain Eukaryota; kingdom Metazoa; phylum Chordata; order Testudines; family Testudinidae; genus Gopherus; species Gopherus flavomarginatus. The sequence continues at coordinate 143,305,195 of NC_066621.1, forward strand.
ATGCTGTCTGCATAAGTGTAATTGGAACTACATGACACTATTTCTGAGCCATGGGTTGTCCCAGTCAGCATGGGAGCTCCAGTGTCTCCAAAGTCACATGACACAGCACGGCATACAGCCAACATCAACTAAACTGCAGATTTAAACAAATCTATTACTATTTTTTCCTTAAGAAACTTGTGAAGTCTGAATTCTGGAAGCAATTTATTGGAAAGCGATAAAAGCATGAAATCCCCATCCTTCCCTCCAGATAATTGGATGTAAATACTAGTTTCTTTTCAGGCACTTAACCTCTTACCTGTAATTAGAACTGGATTCATCCAGCGGCTAGTTATTGGTATCTCATACAAAATGGGTTCAGATCATGTTATAAAATACCCAGAGATTCTATTATTTATTTGTTAGAATACATGTCAAAACAACTTCCAGAGGGTTGCTCAGGTTTTGAAAGGAAGATCTGCAGGACTGCTTGGCAACTGGAACCCAGGCACAAATCCTTTGTACTTTGTCAGTTGCGTGTCTTTGCAACAACAACGTGCCAAGATAGAATTAACAAGCCTCCATGCTGCTTCACTGAACCATTTAATCATGCGCTTAGAGTTAAGCATATGCCTAAGTACCATTAAAATCAGTTGGATTTTAAACACATGCCTAAGGCCCATTCCTATTTAGCAAAGCACTTAGGTACATGCTTAAAACTAGGCATGTGATAAATGCTTTGCTGACTTGGGATCTGACAAAGCGAGGATGGAGAGGTGGCTGATGTTGACTCTGCCCCTCCCCATAGCAAGTCACAGGTAGGATGGACTCAGAGGGAAAGACTTTCTGCACCCCAGGCCACTCAAGAGGAATTGTATCTGCCTAAAGCACAGTCATCTTGGAACAACCACTAAGGTAGGGTGGTTGCATCTTGCACCCCACGTGGGTCAGTGGCTCAAAACTCCAGTTCAATTCAAAGCCCACTGAAGTGAGTTGGACTCTTTCCACTGATTGCAAAGGGCTTTGGATCAGGTCCTATGTAAGTAAGCCATGAACACAGAGAGGTTACATACTATTCAGGATTACCACAGAAGTGAAATTGGGCTCAAAATACTTAAGAGTAGCAGTGGGAAAGAGGGACAACCTACTCAACCTGGACTTCAATCACACATCACAGAAGTGTCTGAGCAAAGCATCCCCTAAAAACATAAGAACTGCCATCCTGGGTCAGATCAATCATCCATCAAACCCAGTATCCTATCTTGTGACCATGGCCAATGCCAGGTGCTTCAGAGGGAATGAAATGAACAGGTAATCATCAAGTGGTCCATCCCATCGCCCATTCCCAGCTTCTGGAAAACAGCGGCTAGGGACACCATCCCTGCCTATCCTGGCTAATAGCCACGGATGGACCTGTCCTTCAGGAACTTATCTTTTTTGAACCTTGTTATAGTCTTGGCTTTCACAACATCATCTGACAGAGTTCCACAGGTTGACCTTCTGTTGTGTGAAGAAATACTTCCTTTTGTTCGTTTTAAACCCACTGCCTATTAATTTCATTTGGTGACCACTAGTTCTTGTGTTAGGAGAAGGAGTAAATAACACTTCCTTAATTTCTCCACAGGAGTCATGATTTTATAGACCTCTATCTTATCCCCCCTTAGTCATCTCTTTTCCAAGCTGAAAAGTCCCAGTCTTATTAATCTCTCCTCATGTGGAAGCTGTTCCATATCCCTAAAAATTTTTGTTGCCTTTCTTTATACCTTTTCCAATATATCTTTACTGAGATTGGGGCAACCAGATCTATATGCAGTATTCAAGATGTGGGCGTAGCATGGATTTATATAGAGGCAATATGATATTGTCTGTCTTATTCTCTATGCCTGTCTTAATGATTGCCAACATTCTATTAGTTGTTTTTTTTTTGGACTGCTACTGCACATGGAGCCGATGTTTTCAGAGAACTAGCCACAATGACTCCAAAATCTTTTTTTTTTTTTTTTTTGGGAGTGATAACAACTAACTTAGACCTTCATCTTTTTATATATACAATTGGGATTATGTTTTCCAGTGTGCATTACTTTGCATTTATCAAACATGTCCCATGTTTGGTATGCTTTTCAAAGCACTGATTACTTGTCCTTACCCTTGCCATCTCTGCTTGGGTTTTTTGCATTTACTCAAATATTCTGACCACTTAGAAATAATCAGTAAAAATAATTCTATGACAACATTGCTGATTGGAGGTGGGATGGCACTGCTGAGCAGCAGATCTCTGTCGGGCTTGAAGGCAATTCTGTATCCAGTTTCTACACTTGGTCAGAAAGTGCTGCCCATGTGTAACAAAATGGTACAGCATAAAACAAGGGAGTGCAAATGTTGTAAGCAAGCTCATAAATTAAACAACATCCACTATGAAAGAAAATCCATGTGCATTATAGCACACATTTATTGCACAACCCTACTGGATAACAGCTGCAATCCGTGTTCAGTTACTGAAGTCTCTGCCTCAGAGATTTTACCCAGAGAGATTTTAGCTACTACTGTACAGAGGGACAAAATGAGGTTGGAGAATTAACTGTTTGCACTTAAGCCATCATTGTGTCAAACTAGAATTACTTGGGATTCCAATCCCAAATCACTTTTACTGTGGCTTAATAGGAAGAGGACACGCCCGTTATTCTTGTAAACTAGAACGTACGGTACACAACAGATATAAAATAACAAGCCTCATATTTATGCATGTGGCTGGGGCACTGTGGGCAAACAATCCTACTTCCAATACAGCTCACATATCATCTGGGCATGGTTACTATGCTTCTCCAAACCTAGTGTGAATTCAGCTCCAGAGACATTTTGCATAACTAGTTCCCAGCAGAAGAAACTGCCAGCTTCACAACAGCCAGTGATGGAGTCAGAATGAGAAGCCTGGAAGTAGCTAGCAATTAGTAGCAGTTAATAAGAATTTAATAACTTAAAAGCCTTAGAGCCAAACTGAACAGAGAATTACATTCTAACCAACAAATCAAAACCTGTAAGAAATGGTGGCTTTAAAGCCATTTGGCATTGGGAAGTTACAGGCAAGATTTGGAAGTAAATTTATGCTAATGGAGTCATTATGGGCTATATTGGTCCAAACGGCTGAAAAGTCAATGCAATGCTCACCTGGAATAACTATCACAAAGGTTCCATGGGAGAGAGAAGTGTGAGGAGATGAGCCCTCATTGCTACCCTAAATAGCACCAGAAACCAAAGCAGTCCTCCCTTCCCCCTCCCTCCTCCAATTCTGGGATATGGGAAGTATAAGCCACATCTTCTCCATCCTTGTGCAGGCCTTGGTGCTAGCCCAGGGATAAATCAGGCCCTCAGTCACTCTGTTGACAACTAATCAGCTAGTGTTGTCCCTAAATGAAACACAGGATAGGACAGACCAAATTCTGCCCTGAATTCTGAGCAAAGTGTGACTCAGATTGGGGTAACTTGTGCAGCAGTTTTAGTTCCTGGGTAAGGAAGTTCTTTGCAATGAAGAAGTGAATGCAATCAGCTCTTGCTGCTTCGGTGACCTTGTAACCTGGGTTTGGAAGAGTGACAGCAGCCCAAGCCTTTGCTTCTTAGCCAAATCATCCCTGATGCCTCACCAATGAAGAAACACCAGGGATGTATTTGGCCCTTTACCCTTAGTGGGGTAAACATACGATGGACCAAATAGAGATGATTGCTTTGTACATCCCTTATTCTACTTGCTTATGTGCACCACAAGTTCAGCTATATTCCTGTGCTACATATTGAAGTGACCTGGCCATAAGACAATAGACCTGCATGATAAATCCTAGGGTGTCTATTGACCTGCGATGGTATCATGAAGAATATAACCATTTCCATGATTTGCTAATTCAAGTACCCCTAAGAAAGTGCATTTGTAGTCTGGTTACCATGCATCAAGTTTCATGTGCGCAGTACCATTAAAAGATGCCAAGGTAGGGAGTAGATTTAGATGATAAGTATTTTTTTCTTGTTTAAGTGCATGTTGAGGCTTTTCTTATCAGCCTCTCTCTGGAGTGAAACCTAATAAAAACCTAATAAAACATGGAATAAGTTATAAGATTATTATTGTTCAGAAGGGAGGTGTGTCGTCAAGGAAATGGATACCTGGAGATTTTGTTTGCTGCAAAAGTAAACAGCGCTATAGTAACCCGAACTCTGCTGCCCAGGATCCTAGTCTAGGTTTCCGAGAACAGACACAGAGCAGCAAATCTAAGCTGTGTGCGGAGTGAAGACACTAAAGTTACAAGTTCTTATGAATAAGTCCTTCAGAGCTCAGACTGTCAATTTACTACCATTCACTCTGCAAGAAAGAGCCCCCCTTAGGAGCTCCATGAAGAACAAGCAAACAGAAGGGAAAAACCCCCACACACCTCAATTTGCCCCTGCTGACAGTACTGTCCCATGTGGCAAGGGCTCCATACATTAACCTTTTGGCTTGATCATCTGAAAGCAAGTTCTGTGATGCTAGGAGGATGATGCTGGCTTGTGACAGAATGGAGACTACAAGGAGACAAAGGAGAACATGCATCGTGCACAGGAAGAGATAAGAAAGGCATAAGGCAACCTCCCGAACAAAGCTAGAAACCTCTGAAACAAACAGAAAGGAAAGAAGGAAGAGGTAAAGGCATACAGTGCTGATAAAACAAACCCAGGAACTATGAAGGATAGAGTCTGTATTGTTGAAGTTTTGAATGCCCTGCAAACAGATTTTATTCACAGCCTCAGCCTTATTTCAAGGCTCTTGTTATGAAAGGTCTCAATAGCCTTTTGAGCAAGAGGAGGGAGGCATTAATGCTAGTGGCTTGGGCAGATTTTTATACTCTGCCCACCTAATTCCCCCGGAAGTCTCACTGAAGTTGTTCTCACTAGCTCTGTCTTGGGGTAGACCAATAGCATCCAACCTTTGCAAGACGAGGGCCAGACATCACTCAAAGTCAAGAAGATATATAACATCTTACCTTTTCTATGTAGAGATGCTTCCACTGCCTCAGTTTCCCTCACAGTCACTCATCCTTGGTCTGGTAATGTGATTTGGCCATTCCATGGCAAACAAGGATTCAAACAAACACAGTCTTTCAGCCCTCTCTGGGCTCCACAGTCTCTCTCACAGGACCTGGTCTGATCACTCACTCCTTAATACAAGGAATTGAAAAGTGTTTTTCATCATGCTCTCTAGAAACTCCAGCCTGAGACCCCTAATTAAGGACAGATGTTAACACTACACCTTCACACCAATAATGTGTTGTTCTGTGGCTTTTCCTTCACTGGCTTCATCCTTCTTAGCATGCTTGTTAACACTACGGTTGCAAAGGCCTTTCCCCAACTCCCATAGCAAAGCACCCCCACATTGAATATGGTTTCTCTAGAGTGGAGGCTGCTTCTTATTGTCTGTCACTCTTTCTCATCAGGCCTTGCAGCTACCTGTAGTCACATTACTACAATTCCCAGGATGCCAGTCCTTCAAAGGCACAATGTGGACTGGGGATGTGCTGGTTTAGGCTTGCTCTTGAAGTGATAGCACACTATATGACAAACCCCAATCAATGCTTCAGAGTAGATTCTCTGCTCTGTTCTATTCCCTTTGCATCTCTCAGGGAGTATAAAGAGAAGGGAAGCCACCCAGTGCTCCCTTGATGACGATCCCCTCACATCAGTCCCCAACAGATGCAGACAGCTATGCTGGTACCTAGGCTTCTGGGCCTTCAGTCTCTAGGGAAGAAGGAGCGCTGGAGTATACTGCACTCTGGCCACCACCAGCTGGTATTTCTTGGGACCATTGCCAGCTGGCACCATTTTATCTAATTTGGGCTGAATCAGAGAATCAGGGAGTTGTAACTAGTTGTGGCCCTCAAATGCTCCTCAGTTTCTTTTTTCTTGGGTTTGTGGGAGAGGAGAGACATCCTTTGCTAGGTGCTGCCCCACTCTGAGGAAGAAGCACTCAGGGTACATCTAGAGAGCAGTTAAAAATCCAGAGTTGGCCTGGGTCAGTTGACTTGGGCTTGGGCTCCAGGCAAGGATTTAGGCTCTGGCTGGAGCCTAAGCTCTGTTGTTTGTGGAGCCTTAATTTAGCCCTCTTGTGCGTTTAATTACATGATCACATACTACTTTTTTTCCACAGGGCCCTGCCTCATTCAGTGCACATGATGGACAGACTTCTTTCAATGAGCAGATATTCAATATTTTGTTTTCTCTTCACTGTTCAGTGTGCGGCCCCAGGCCTTATCTACTGCACACAATATGAACTCTGATCTGAAGACAGAATAATTAACTTTTCATGGGCTGTTCTATGGAGTATATTGCTATAGTATCAGAATGCTTCATGAACATTAATACATTTATTTTCATAACACCCATGTGAGGAGAGTGGGCAGTACTGTCCCCATTTTACAGATGGGTGCTGAGGCACAGAGACATTAAGGTCAAAAATATCCACTAATTTTTGGGTACCCACCTTGAGAGACCTAGGACCTGATTTTTCAGAGTATTTAGCATTATACAGCACTTTAAATATTCAAAGCACAGCTCCCACTGACTTCAGTGACAGGTGTGAGTACTCAGCACTTCTGCAAATCAGACCCCAGGATCTCAGTTCCGGCACTCAGAAAATGAGGAACACACAATCAGTGACCTCTTGTGAAAGGTTTGGTTTCAATGATGTGAATAGCATCTCATGGGAACCCTGCTGCAGAGGCAGGGAAAGGATCCAGTTCTCCAGCAGTCAACTGCTTTAACCAGGAGATCTCCTTTTCTCTTCCTACAACCCCATGCCTCATTCAATTTATACCTTCCAACAAATGAAGTAGGGATCCTACAGAGAAGTTTCCTTTCACTACACAACCCTGATTGATCCTCAGTTCAGGTCTCTTCTGTGAAATGAAGGAGGCAGGAGATTCTGTTGAAAACATTGTATTTGATAATGTAACCATACACAAGGGGGAGGCAGAGAAAGTGAATTAAGGTTGCACAGGCAACCTTATTTCTGGTGTTTCCTAATTTTTGAGTGCTTGACTTTGTAACTTTAAATAATGTTCTTGTAAGGTAGATATTTCTCTGCCTGTGATTTCCTAGGATTTTTTAAAGGGCGAACTGAAAAACAGAAATTCCATCATGTGGCATCATCTTGACACCCACATGAGTCATCAGCAACATTGGAACTTTTAGATCCACCACACAGACCTTTTCCACTTGAGCTAATAGAGTAATTCATAGCAGCAGTAGCTTGTCATCCTCTACATGGATCAGGAATAAATGGGAAGGGACGCTTTGCCAGTGGATTTCACAGATATCTGATGACGGCAGAGGAATGGCAAGACTCTGGAATCTTGGGTTCCATTCCAGGCACTGGAGGAGCATATGCTCTTGTGGGGACAGGAGACTTCTGCCCATTTGCCCACAAGTATTACCCCTTCTGCCCTATCCCCTCCAACCAGTCCTTGACCCAGTCCCAGGCTCCCCACACACTCCCAGTCCCCTTGCCCAGCCATTCCCAGTTCCCCCACCCTCTCCCAACTCCTTACCCCCAATATGTTAAACAGCTAGACCTACTCCCTTGAAGTTTGGCTCATGTACTATCTGCATTCAAATCAAGCAGCTTCCTCCTTGACGCTGCTTCGGCCCAGCAGGTGACCATGGAGAACATAGAAGAGACAGGGTCCCTGCTATCTGTTCCAGTGCCAGGCCCTGGAACCAATACAGCCTGCAGCAGCCTAGAAAAGCAATTGCAGGGAAAGTCTTGCTCAGCCCCACCCTGGAGCACGCCCAATATGCATGAACTCTTCAGGTAATTTAGCTGCTAAAATCAGCTATCTATTGACCACATACAAACTGTGATTTTTTTCAAACACCTATTACTTGGCCAAATATAAGAGGATTTTCACAAGGACAGCAAAAGGCACATCCTGAACACCAAGGCCACTCCCCTGCCAAATTTCAAGACCCTGCACCAAAACACAGTGGAATGCTAGAGCTTTTAAAAGAAAAGGTGGCCCAAATTTCTTAACATGGGCAAGACAATGGATTTTCCCTAGTCTAATTCTCAAACATGAGCACCGTTTTAGCTGAAATTCTCCAAAACAATTCAGCTTGATGCAGACACCCAGCATGAAAAATTTCAACCCAAACAGTTAAAGTTTGGCAAAGTTAGAAGCAACAGAAAACAGAGTCTGATAGTGGGACGTGTCAGGCAACTCATAGGCAGTGCTATCGGAACACACAGCCAAGTCCTTCTCATCATCCTTCCTTGAGAAGTTTCATTGACGTCAATAAGACTACTCATGAGTAAGGCAGGCAGGATTTGACCCTGCATATTCAGAAATGTAGCAGTCATTCTATATCAGCCACTCTAAAGAAAAGTTCCTTAAAGAAGCTATAGCTCTGTGACCCAGTACCCCATTATTTAGCTGCCTGCCCCAGCAAGTGAATCCCATTTTTTCAAGCCCAAGTGTGAGAACCCTGGTGTCCACATTATTACTGCTGTTTTTGTGCTTGTTGATTCTTAGTACTGGAAGTCCCTGTGTTTCCCCTACAGCTGATCTTCACATCCGATGAGAATTCCCACTGGAATTCTCCAGAACAATGGAGTTAATTGCTCCTCCTCTCAACTTGACACCCCCATCATTATCTTTTGGAGTAGTTATCTCAGAAGTTTCCAAAAAGACAATATATCAAAGTGAAAAGGTTTCAGGATCTGTATGTCCCCACGGTAGCTCGATGCACGTATCTTTACTTTCATCTGATCATATAATTTGCAAGTTATTTTTACACACACACCCTACCTCAGCTATTCTGGCATCCTAGTTGGGAGTTTTGAAGAGGAATTTGTGGTGGCCTGAGGACTGTGTTGGAATTTCAAGCTATCACTTTAAGTGCGGGGGATGGGGAAGGGGAGCTTCCTGGTCCTGCTTGCAGCCTAGCGGCCTCTGTAAGGAAGTGTGAGTGCAATCAGAGTCTGGAAAAACCAGCTTTGAATAAGGTAGGGTGAGTGGTGCCTCTCTGCTTTGGGGAGTAGGCTGCTGTGCCTCACTCTGGGGGAGGGTTGTTTTGTTTTTTGGTTACTGGGTGTTATTGTTCTGGCTTAAAAGAATAAAAATAGTGTGATATTGTAGCTTTCCAGAAAGAATATCTGATGTTTTTACCTAATTTCTATGGGTTCACCATAACAGAATAAAAGAAAATTAAACACGCTATTCTGTAGACTTCAAACAAATGCAAGTTAGGATATTCCCTGCATCAGCCACAATAAACACGTTTGTTCAAGAAGAAAACCCTGGTTAGGAGAGAAGATGTATGTACTGAGGATGCAGGAAATCATGTTTATACCTGTGAAGAAATTGTTCAAGAACAGTACATCCTTGTGAAACTATTCCCCGCCACCTCTCCTGTGCACTGCCAAGGTCTTTGAGAGATCAGGTCGTCTCACACACAAGTACCGGCCACCTGTGTTACAGCTGCTAGAACGCAGTGTGCCCTGATGGTGTAGACCAGGGGTTCTCAAATGGGGGGGGGTCATAAGATTATGTGCGGCCTCCATCTCAAACCCCGTTTCACCTCCAGTGTTTATAATAGTGCTAAATATACCAAAAAAGTGTTTTAATTTATAAGGGGGAGGCACACTCGGAGACTTGCTGTGTGAAAGGGGTCACCACTACAAAAGTTTGAGAACCACTGGCATAGACTTTGGGTTTTGGGCATCTTGCTTGCTGCTTTAGATTCTTCCTCTTTTCTGTGTGTTCTTTGCCTCCTCTGAATTTCCATGTCTATTGCTTAAGTCCTAGATTGTGACTTCATTTACACACTCCTTTATAGCCTTGTGCGGGCTATCTGAACTTTAGGTCAGGGCATGCATGTGCACATACTTACTCCCTCCTCAGAGCTCATGGGCATGGAAACAGGAGGGGTGAGAGCCACAGTCCTGTCTCTGGCCCATCACCCACTAGCCAGGGTAGCTGAGTTAGCACATGGCAGTAGGTAGTAAATGCCTGATGACTTAAGCCAATAATAAATTATTACTATCCAAGAGTAAGAAGGGAAGCAGGGAGATTGCCTGAGCTACAATTCCTTCCCTAGGATGCTCCTGGGGTGGACTGGCTACATGATGGGACCTTACTCTTGGCAGAGACCTAAACACACAACCTACCCCTAAATGATCTGTTGGAGAGGAACATGTTGAGGAATTTGTATTGGGTATACATTGTTTTTAGAGGCAAAGTGCATGTCATATATCAGAGCCAAACACTGGGAATTGTATGAGATTGTTTGGGTAAAAAAGCTTTCAGTTTTTTTGCATTAGATGCCACTTTTTGCAATGTCTTGAATATTCTCCATCTTAATATATTACAGTGTAGCAATATTGCACAGCTGAGTCATGACACCTCAAGCCTGGCAAGATTCCAGGAGGCATGGATTAACATGATATAAACTGAAACTTGAAGGTAACATTTAATAATTTTTTTTTTAACCCTTACCAGAAGCAAGAGCCAAGGTATGTTTATGCTATCATTTGCACTGAAGTAGGAAGGAAGTAGTTTATTATTCACATATTGGTTAGTTGCAGGCACATTCTTGAATGTCACCCCCAATTTTCTGCCTGTATGTCACCACATGCCTAAATTGTGAACCATTGGGCAGGAGGGGGGATGGAGTTGTATGAAATGGAACACAAAGAGCAGTAACGACTCCCTTATAAAATATCTGCATGAAAATCATGTTACATGCAGGTAACATTTTTAGTGAAACAGATCCAAACCATGCATTATTTGTTACATTAAACTTTTCAATAGCCTCAAAGAAGATTACATCTGCATCCAGTTTTGAAGGATCAGAATGCAACAGTCACTTAACTGCCTCTGAGGAAGAACTAAATACAAATGATGATGCCTAATGCTGCAGAAATCTAATTTTTACCTCTTCTTTTTTATTAGGAAAAAGTGCAGATTTCACATTGTTTTATCCTGGTCTAAAGTTTTGAGATCCTTTGTGAAGTGGGATGGTTGCTCATTGACCAGAAAAGTGTCTTGTGTCCTTTGTATTGGGTATATACTACTGGATGAAGTAAAAATGTTCACACTGTGGAAATGTGTCAGGTTTGAAAGATAACATAAAAAAATCCAGTTAGTGAGATAAGAACGCTTCATGCCAAGTGATGACTTGTCTAGCCATGCAACAAGGACAGCAGATCCTTATGAAAAGAAGCTCTTTTTAAATTTCCCCTAGCCCTAGTACTAAAAACCCAGGGAGGGAGTAACATTGAATAACACAAGGGAATATCAATCACTTTTGTTGCACAAGATGTAGCCCTAAATATGGGTGAGGCTACTAATGTTCAGATACAGGTTCAGCATACAAAGAGAGCACCAGGCAACAGAGCTTTGTATGCAGTCTCGGGGCAACTGAACTAACACTGCATTCGACACTCAAAGCAATGAGAAGCCATGCTAATAGGTCTAACTATGTGTGTCTAGGGATAATGCATCTAGATAATGCAAGAGAGGTCAAAGAATCAAACAAAAAAAGACGAGAGTGGCGAGAGTGAAGGAATATTTTTACACCATTATTAATTAGCACAGAACAATTGTAATATCGCTTTCTGTTTCCTCTCTGTGAAAGAGACTGAAAGTACATGTAATAATTTATCAACTGCACAACCAACTGAGCCCTCAGTGAAAAGCTAGAGACATGCAGCTACTCCAGGATTGTGTGCATATAACATATGCAAACAAACATTTCCTTCTTTTGAACTCACTGAATGTTCTAGCCACTGATCCCATTCAGTGCTTTCTGGCATTGCTTCATATGCTTCCTAGAGTCACCATTCAATCCGTAATTTAAGATTAACCTATAGAAAATAAACTGAAAAATTTACACAAATTAAATACATGAATTAATAAATAATATTATGTGTGTTCATCTTATAAGGTGTCTAGGCATGCTAGCAAAGAAGCCAGCCTTTTTTTTCCCCAACAAGGATTAGGAACTTTTCATACAGGCAGGTTGTGCTATAATTGTTCATGATAGGGGTCCTTCTATCTGCCTTTGAAGCAGCTGATATAGGCCACTGTCTGATAGACCATTGGAAATACTCCCTTTTACTACATCAGTATTTTGAATACTGATGTAGTATTTCCAATACTAACGTAGTAAGCGGTGGCTTAGGAGAACTTCATCACGTCACTGAAGATGCCATCGCTTGGCTAGCTGACTATGCACATGCTAAATAAACAATGCTCCATCAATAATGGAGAGGAATTCATAGACTGATATTTCATGACTAGAGGGGACCACTATGACCATCACCTCCTACACAGAATCATAGAAATGTAGGGTTTGAAAGGGACCTTGAGAAGTCACCCAATTCAGCTTCCTTTGCTAAGGCAGGACCATCCCTGACAGGTGTTTGACCAACCTGTTTTTAAAAACCTCCAAGGACTGGAATTCTACAATATGGTGACCAGAGAGCAAGTGCAAAAAAGTGTGAAAAATCGGGACAGTAATCAGAGCCTGTATAAGAAAAAGACCCAAAAATTGGGACTGTCCCTATAAAATCAGGACATCTGGTCACCCTACTCCACAAACTCCCTGGAAAGTCTATCCCAGAACTTAAACTATACTCATTGTTAGAAAGTTTTTCCTAACATCTAATCTAAATCTTCCTTAATAAAATCAAGATATATCATGTCTACTAGTTTCCCCCATATCTACTGGGTCAGTAATCCTGTCAAAGAAGGAAATTAAATTGATTTGACACGACTTGTTCTTGACAAATCCATGCTGACTATGCCTTATAATCCTTTTATCCTCTGGGTGTTTACAAAGTGATTGTATAATAATTTGTTCCAGTATCTTTCCAGGTATCAAAATTAGACTGACTGGTCTCTAATTCCCTGGGTCATCTTTATTCCCCTTTTTAAAAAGATAGGCACTATGTTAGCCTTTCTCAGTCCTCTGAGACCTCACCCTTCCTCCATGAGTTTTCAAGATCATTGCTAATGGTTCCGAGATTGCTTCAGCTAGTTTCTTAAGTACCCAAGGATGAATTTCATTGGGCCCTGGTGACTTGAATACATCTAACTTATCTAAATATTCTTTAACCTGTTCTCTCCCTATTTTGGCTTGTGTTCCTTCCCCCTTGGTGCTAATATTAATTGTGTGGAGTATCTGGTCACCATTAACCTTTACAGTGAAAACAATCAATCAAAATAATCATCAAACACCTCAGCCACCTTGATGTCACCTGTTATTAACTCTCCTTCTCCACTAAGTAGAGGACCTACACTTTCCTTAGTCTTTCTCTTGCTCCTAATGCATTTAAAGAACCTCTTCTTATTTCCCTTTATGTTCTTTGCTATGTATAACTTATTTTGCACCTTAGCTTTTCTGATTTTGTCCCTACATGCTTGTACTATTCTTTTGTATTGCTGCTTAGCAATGTGTCTGTTTCCACTTTTTGTAGGATTCCTTTGGATTTTCATGTTATTAAAGAGCTCCTGATGGAGCCACATTGACCTTTTACTATTCTCCCTCTTTCCTTCGCATCAGAATAGTTTTCAGTTGTGCCTCTAATACTGTGTCCCTGAGAAACTGTCAGCTCTCTGAATTCCTTTATCCCTTAGACTTCCTTCTCATGGGACCTCACCTACTTGTTTTCTGAGTTTGTGAGGGTCTGCTTTTTTGTAGTCCATTGTCTGTATTGTGCTGCTCTCCCTCCTTCATTTCATTAGAATAATTAAATTTATCATTTCTTGATCATTTTCACCCAAATTGCCTTCCACTTTCAGATCTGCAACCAGTTCCTCCCTATTGGCCAGAATTTGTCTTCTTGCTTACTTACTCCACTTTCTGACATAAGAAGTTGCCCCCAATACATTCCAAGAACTCACTGGAAATTGTATTTGCCATATGACTGTTCTAGTGGATGTCTGGGTTAAAGTCTCCCATTACTACCACCTCTTGTGTTTTGGATATTTCTGTTGTTTGTTCTAGAAATGCCTCATCCACCGCCTCTTCCTGATTTGGTGATCTGTAGCAGATACCTACCATGACATGATCCCTGTTTTCCCCCCCTTTTACCTTTCCCCGCCCCCAGAGACTTTTAACTGGTCTGCCATTCACCTCCTTGTGGACCTCAGAACGTGTATATATTTTTGATCTATAAAGCAACACCTCTTCCCTATTTTTCCTGTCTGTCCTTTTCAAACAAGCTATACCAATATTCTAGTCATGAGATTTATCCCACCAACTCTCAGTGATGCCAATTAAATCATACCACTACTTCCAGTTCTTTCTGTGCATTCCCCATACTCTTTGCATTTCTGTATAGGCATCTAAAATGTTGAATAGACTCCTCCTCTGATTTTCCTCTTATTACTCCTGTGACCTGATTTTCCAAATTCTCCTCTCCAACATCTAGCCCCCCATTAAGGTTGCTTTTTTATGCTTACCTGGGGCTGTTTGTCACCTGCCCCCTTTGAACCTAGCTTTACTCACCAGGTTGGTTAGTTGGTGTGCAAAGATGCTCTTTCCTTTCTTGGTTGGATGGACCCTATCTCTTTCCAGCATACTTCCTTCCTGGAGCAGAATCTCAGAGTTGAGGAAGCTGAAGACCTCCTGTCAACACCACGTGTACAGCCATGCATTCATCTCCAAGATGCGCGTGTCCCTGCCTGGCCCTTGTCCATCCACCTAGGCGAGGGTAAGAACACAACCTGTGCTGCTGACTCCCTTACACTCTCTCCCAGAACCCCATAGACACTGCTGATGTTCTCAGGTCATACCTGGCAGTATCATTAATGCTCACATGAATGAGCAGCAGGAGATAATGGTCAGAGGGACAGATGAGCCTTCGTCATCTTTCCGTAGGCAGTATACCTTTTGGGACATCCCGTCAGGTTGGCCGATGAATGCTTCTATCCTTCTCAGAATGGAGACCTTTCTCACCAGCACCCCATGCCTCTTCCTTTTGGGTGCAGTGGCCATAAGTCTCCTAACCTTGGAGGCAGGTAACTCCTCCTCAGCCTTTGGGGTCTGCTCCTCACCTGCTGTTGCCAATACAGCATATTGGTTCTTGACCACAATGGAAGGAGGAACTGGGTTGGGTGGTGGAGCACTGTCTATCACCTGAGGTGGCCAGCAGCCAGTTCTCCTTCCTCCTCTGGTGCCACTGTATTCATCTAGCATCCTCTATCCCAGATGTTTTCATATGCATCCTGCTGAAGTCCTCACGCTTCTGGATGCTAAGCAGATGAGCCACCTTCTCCTACATCACACAGGCAGATAATTTCACTCAGTAACTCCTGCATCTAGCCAATAACTTGAAGTTGAACTAAAGCAAATATTTTAGAAAGATATCCAATCTTGATTTTAAGACTGCCCGTGATAGGAAAGCTGTTACATCTTGGCAAGCTGTTCCAGTAGTCATTTGCTGCTAAACATTTGTACCTTATATCTACTTAGAATTTCGTGTCCAACTTCAACTTCCAGCCATTTGATAGGTCTTTGTCTGTCTAATTATTTAATACTTACAAACTTCTGTTGTAAATTCTGCTTTAATCATTGATTAGCCAGGCTATATGTACTTGGCTCTTTTAGGCCAACGTTTTCTGAAAACTGTGCATGTATCCTAAGTGAGATTTGAATTTCCCAAAGTTCAGGATGTGTTCAGTGCAGGGAGTTGGTTCAGGCCCATCTTTAATATATTTTATTTACAGAAACATATATAATGTACATATACTTGTATCCTATGACGGGTTGTCCACCCCACATGGGATTGGAAGAGGTTCAGATGGACAGGCTGGCCAATTAACTCCCCAGACTGCACCTGGAGGAGCAGCCAGGTAGCAGGGAGCTAAATGATTCCATGCAGGCATATCTGCAGGAACAGGTGGGGCCTATAAAGCCAGGAAGTTGGCCACAGATGAGAGGATTCAGGAAGGCAGGGAAATAGGCTGCAGCCACTCACTGAGTGGAGGGAGTTGGGAGGGCTGACAAACCCAGAGAGAGGGGAAGCTAGATTAGTAGGAAGTTGCCCAGGGAATCAAAGCGAGGGGTAGGACCATGCAGAGGCTTTAGCTGCTTGTTATAGGGTCCCCACGCTGGAACCCAGTGTAGAGGGTGGGGCTGGTTTCCCCTTCCAGCCACTGGGAAGTGGCAAGGGCATTGGATCAGCCAGCCAGTCTGGAGGGACTTTGAATTCCCCAGAAGGGGAGGACCTTAGTGACCTGGCCAGAGGGCCAAGCCGTGAAGAGGAGACTGCAGGCCCTGGAGTGCGATGGGGTGCAGGGTAAGACACCCCTAAAGGGGAGTACAACACCTGGCAGAGCTAATTCCCAGGACAGCCAGTAGGAAGTGCTGCTATCGGTGAGTTAACCCCGTGACATATTCCTTTTCGAATCACACATCTGTCTATGGTTGTGCTGTTTTTTTTTCTAATACACTAAGCCAATACATTCCTTCATACAAAAAAACCCCAATGTCCTAAAAATTGTCCTTATGTTCAGAAAGTTCATCTTGTTCTTTAGGCGATTTATAAAAAAGACATGTAACTTCTTGTCCCGAGTGTTCTGCAAACAAGAGAAGTGTTTTAAATACTGCATCTTACTAAATTCAACCTTCAGCAGGAAGCCAAGCAGTACAGAATACAAAAAAAAACTGTGCAGTTTTAACATTGGCACTGGAAGTTCAATATCCACCATCAGGTAAGTAAATCTCAAGTCCTAATTAATGCTTTTTAAAAAATTGACATAGAAGTATTGAAATACTAGATATAAAGTAACTGCAGTACAGACACCATTAGAATGTTTAAGAATACTCTCTGACCAAACACACATTCTCCACTTTTTTGAAAATTATTGGGTGTTGACATGTGGCCTAATATTTTATAAAGTGATTAATGGTTTTTGGAGGCTCAACCTGAGATAATTCATAGGGGCCTGCTTTTAAGTAGGTAGGTAGTCAGCACTTTCTGAAACAAGCCTCTACAAGGCAAGTTGGGTACCCAAAAATTAAGGCCTCCAAATTTTGGCATTGGTACAGAACTTGGGGAAAAACATATCTCAAAAGGAACTGCCAAGCAATTGTCTCATCAATATTTAAGGCAGGCAAAAATGGAGAAAACAAAGGCAAAGGAACATGAGATGAGCAGAAAGCAGTGAGCTGGAAATGTGGAGGAAGACTGTGCCTGCAGCACTTTGTTGAGAAGGATGAGTACCTGTTCAGTAATCTATGCCTGCATTATCTGGGAGTGCTGCCACTCCTACCCATCAGAATTCCAGTAATCACGCAGGAAGTCCCTGGTATGCAAGTTTAAGCAGCGTACAAAGAACACATGCATAGCTGGTGCCAGCCTCCTTCACAGCACGCACCATTGTCAGCGTCCTTCTCTGATGAAATATTTCCCAGTGGTGCGCCTTCCGATCTGGTGCAGTGGAGGAGGGGGGAGTTATAAGGATGGTTAAATCTGATCTCAAATAGAGCAGGTGCACCATCCAAAGACTTGATTCATGTAGGTGTATGTATCCAAGAATAGGATTAATGGGAATTGCGGAGATGTTCAGGCCAACCGACTGCACCTTTGATTCCTCGGTTGAGCTCATTGAAATTTGCCAGCCTGATGTTGGAGTTCAAAGCTTTTGTCCTGAGTGACTTCCTTTTTTCCTGTGAATGAGATTCTGTTGGGTAGAGTCAAGATGTTATATTATATAAAAGTCTAATATAACCCACAGTTTTAACATGGGCACTGGAGGATTGTAAGCTCTCCAGGGCAGGGCAGGTGCTTTCTGTACAATGCCTAGCACAATGGGGTCCTGGTATGTGACTAGGCTCTTAGGTGCTATGGTAATACAAATAATAAATGACATCAACCATAAATCCCACCATGGAAGTTTCTCAGGGTGGTCTCTGGCTCAAGAGATCTAGGATTGGGGATTGGAATGGCCCTTGGGGTGCGGGAGAATGGGTTGCACATAAGGTTGCCAGGTGTCTGGTTTTTGACCTGAAAGTCAAATTGTCAGTACAGTAGCTCCTAAATGGCCAATACTGAATGAGTAATATATATATATCACCTTCATATGACTTTCTACGTAAAACTCAGGAAATATTTTATTTTCAAGGAGAAACAGAATATCTCCTGGTTAAAGCACAGGGCCAGGAGTACGGTGACGTGTGCTCTCTTCCTTACTCTCCCCCAGCCTTCCTGCATGATCTAGGGCAAGTCATTTCACTTCTCTATCTCTCTGTTTCCCATCAGAAATAACATTTCACAGCAGTGTTGCTTCCTTAGTGACTGTAAAGGGCTCTGAGATCTTCAGATGAAAGGCAGTAGAGATGTGCAAGTTATTAGTTATGATCATAACACTCATAATGCAATAAGTATTAAATATTCTACTGTTAATTACAAAATCTGAGACTATTAATATTAGTGACTAATATCAGAAAGTTGTTTCCTGTAGGTTTAGAATATTCACTGCCAAATTCTCACTTTCTAGAAAAGACATTCCCCAACACCCCAGGAGATGCCGTGTAACCATACTTTAAACCAAAGGCAAGGAACTAGTTAATGACAAGACATTTCTTTCCAAACTGATCTTATTTTGGGGAAATTTCTGAAGCATAGGCCACATGATTTATAATCAGCTATAGTGACTCTGCAGGATTTCTGCATTATGCTGGTGCAGTCAGATGCACAAAATTCTATAAAAGTCAGTCAAATTCTGTGAATATTTTCATCTTTTTCTATTGAACGCTATGTATCACTACTTCTGCTGAGGCTTGGCAAGTGGTCATCTTATGGCTAAACTCCTCCTCTGACCCACACTGCAGATAAAAGATCCATGTGAAAGATAGCTGAAATATTTTTGCTGACAAGTATTTTTCCCCCAACAAAAATGGCTTTTTAAATGACATACATAATTTTAATGGAAAGTTTTCATATTTTAAAATATTTTTTCTTAAACTAAAAAATGAAAAGTCATTGGATTTGATTCAAAACACGTTTTTTAGATTCTAATAAATTTATTATTGTTGTTGTCGTCAGGTTTTGGTTTGCCCCCCAATGCCCTCCATTCCTTAACGTTTTTTGTTGTAGAAATCAAAGTTTTTGTTTTGTGTATAGAAAATAAATATTTTCAGAAAATATTTAAAGTAAAATTTTCATACAAAAATATCAATAAATTCGTTTATTTTGAGAGAAATTTAGCATTTTTCCACAGTCCTAATCTACACTGCAGATATCTACTACACAGTCTGAACTCATTCCATGCTTGCAAATCCCATTGACATCTATGGGCATTCTTCAAGTACAATGAGAACAGAATATGCAATAGACACGCACAATGCAGATTTTTATGCATGTGGCTCAGATAGAAGAATTTTGCCCTAAAATCCTTGATCTACATACAGGTAGACCATGCATTTTCTTATTAAAACTTAATCATCTACTGTTGTCCAGCCATCAGTGATCAAATTCAAGGTCCATGATCTAACCACAAGACATGCACTGAGGGACATCAGAAGTGCACAACAGATGACAAAGTAGTTGAATTCCATATTCTGCCCAAGGTTAAAAATAAAAAGAGTGTGCAGGATGCTTATCCATACTTTAAAAATATTGGTGTGTTGGCAATATTTAACCATAAGAGGCCAAGATTTGATTTTTTTTTTTTACACTCATACAGGTTTATGTACATAAGTGGGTGTAGTGAGAACAGAACCTGATCCAATATCTGCAATGGCCAAAAGCTGAGAAGGACGGAGGTCAAATTTCAGTCATATCCCAGTTCTATATATTCACAATTGTGAATTGGTGTGTTTTTAATAGGACACTTAAGCAGAGATAAGTAGTTAAGTACTCACAGCTTTGCTTGTGTCAGTGTAATCAGCAGATATTCTTTTTCCACACCACTTCTGGTGACTTTTTAATCTATGAACACCTCATTCCTTAGATATATTACATACGTTTGCACTTTGTATGGTTAAACCAATAATAACGTAATTTCATGTGAGTCCATTACAAATATGCTGAATTTTACACATACGGTATGCTGTCTACCAATCTGAGCGCTTCAGCAATGAATTTCTTTACTGCTAATACATAGATCTCTCTGGCTGTTTAACCAGTAAGTCATAGATGTAGGGCAGGAACAGTGGTGCAGGGACGGGGGTATGGTACCCTGTACCAGTAAGATATTTCTAGCTGGTACTCTGTACTGGAAAAACACAGGAGGAGCAGAATGACGGGTTGCTGTAATGAGGGGCAGTGTACCATTAAGAAATAAATTCTATCACTGGGCAAGAAGCAACTTCGAGAAGTCAAAGTCTAACCATCTGCACTGAGGCAAAGCCAAGTAAACCTAGACCCTTCCTGACAGATGTTTGTCCAACCAGTCCATAAAAGTGTTCTGTTACAGCAGACCGTATGGAAGTCTCTTTTTATAAGTGTACTATAATTCTTAAATGGGTGGGGGTGAAAGTGAGTTTCATATGAAAGCATTTTAAAATCTAGATGAATGAAAATTGTCTCCCTGTTCAAAATGGAGCCAAATTCTGCCAACAGATTCACACTGCACATGTCTGGGTTTTATTGTAAATTAAATTTGTGAGGGTCAGAGCAGCTTCCCACATATCAGCCATTCTTGTATCCCCTCCCCGCAACTGTGTCTCTCGTGAGCATAAACTTCAGCTTGGCCATAACTGAACTCCCTGTCTTCCCTTCCAGACCACTCCACTCCCTGCTTTCTGTCACCTTTGACAAAACTACCATCCTCCATCACTTAAGCCTGACCTGCTGTCATCTCTGCCTGCTTTCTCTCTAGACTTGTACATTCAGGCCATTCCCCAAACTTGCCACTTCTTCCTTGGCATCATGCTGCTAAAACAAACACTCAACCAGGCCCTCATTATATCCTGTCTGGAATACTGCAGCCTCCTCCTCTCTAGACTTCCTAACATCAACCTCAATTCTCATCAAGTCTGTTCAAAAACCTGCTGCTAAGACCACTGTCCTGGCCTGTTATTTTGACCATGCCTGTCCTACTTTTGAGTCTCCCTACTGACTTTTGCTTCTCCACTGCATCAGGTGCATACTTCTTGTCCTTACTATTACGGACCATCACAATTTGGTCTCCTCCTTCTTATCCACTTGTGTTTCTTACTGTGTTGCACCACCAATGAAGCCATTCTCCACTGACCATTTCTGTGCATCTTCCACAAGCACCTTCATACTTTATTCTGTGCCACCACTTCGGAATGTAACACTCTTCCTGAACTAGTCCATAAAGCCAATACTCTGTCCTCTCTTGTGATGCCTATAGAAAACTGTTGACAGTTACCTAGATGGCTAGAAGGAGCTTCAGATACTTATGTTTACCTACATCCTACAATTGTTTTAATTAAAAAGTCTACCCAACTTGCAACCATTCAGTTGCACCCCTCTATGTGACGTCTATGTGATGGTATGTTCTTATTACTACATCCCTCATCCTTCTTCCCCCTTCCATTGGATTGTTTGTTACAGTGTTGTTGCATCTTAATTAGCTACTAAGCTTTCCAGAACAGGGACTTTCCTTTTAGTTTGTTTGTACAGTACCTTGCACCATTGGGACCATGAGGTGCTGCTGTAAAACAAATGCATGAAAGCAAATATGCCATGTCTAGAATAAAACATGGAGGCAAGAAACCAACAACCAGCCTAATCTTCCAGTGACGATACCATGGGGTGGATGGATGGAGCAGAGCTTCAGACCATATACCAAATAAGTCACATCACTTTCGCCATACAGGAAACCACAAAATTCCACACTTATGTGAGCCAGTGCTTCAAAAAACAAATTTGGCCCTCCTGGGGAAGGCAGCCGGGGCTCTGAGACTGGATAAGAGAACACTTAAAATCACAAGAGTTCTCACAAGGATTGTTATTTGTAATGAGGGTTTTAACAGATATTTTTCTCTAGAATGTTGCATGTACATATGGCACATAAGGCAATCTCCTATGCACAGAAATGGATTGGAAAACAGCCTATTTTACTCCTTTCATAAAATTACTTCGAGCAAAATTCAGAATCAGATAAAGCCACCCTACAGAGTAGACTATCATAGTCCTTTTCTTGAGTGACACACAAACAATCTGTACAGTAGTTGGTGGGGTGTGATTTTATTCCTATCAAGGACTGAACCTGCTATTTGCTGAATGCCTCCTACAGCATATTGAGTTCCCTCAACACCCAATGAAGTCAATGAATGTTGATAGCACTTACTACTTCTGCGGAATTGCTCAGTACCTTTCATGACTAGCAACTTAACCCTCAGACTGGAGCACCATCCACCCACGCTATTGTAGGTGTCCACCTGTGACATTCTTCTGGCTGAAGTCATCTTAAATTATGACAACTGAAGGGTTAGTGGAGTAAAAAAAACAAAACCAACCACCTAAAACAATAGATCATGAACATAATATGATAGCAACATGATAGGGCTCTCATACAGAGCTATTATAGGACTGGCATGTTGGCCTGTAATGGGTCACTTGCTCTACTGCCAATGAGTGTGAAGGAATGGTGTACATTTCTAAGTTTCTAAATAAGGCACCAGACACTTCACTCCACTGTACTGCAGCTGAGTGCACTGAACCGAGTAACAGAAAGCTTTCACACTTTTTCTTTAGCAATAGGGCACCTATTTTAACCACTAGACTGAGCCCACTTTTGGTTGAAATGGTTTTCCCCCTATTGTCAACTGTGTTTTCAACATTCATCTAAGCTTCAGCTGTAAATTCATACTGACCATGGTGCCAAGTTTTCATTGTAACTCAGCCACTGTTTGTGTCATTTGAATGCTTTCTCTGGTACATAAAAATGTGCATCGCATGTCAGAAAATATTTAGGTGCACAGCACAGGTGCATGTCACACATCACTATTAGGTACTGGAGACAGGAAAGATTCTTTGTAGAGCTGACTTATTTATTATTTACTTGTATTGATAAACAAATGCTCTTACAATAGCGCCTAGAAACTCAGTCAAGATTGAGGCCCTACTGTGCTAGGCAGCAAAGAGATACATAGAGGCATTTCCCACCTCCAAGAGCTTACAATCTATAAGCAACGCAAAGGGAGGAAGAAAGGATTTCATCCCCCATTGTACAGATGGGGAACTGAGGCACTGGGACTGACTTGCCCAAGGTCACACAGGAAGATTATAGTAGAACAAGGAATTAGACACAGATTACCTGGGCCCTGGGCCACTGCCGTAGCACCCAAGGCCATATGTCCTAACTATTAACAAAATAAAAGATGTATAAATATCCACAACTGATCTGTGCATACTTTACCTCCAGCTTCAATGGGAAGCCCTGGGCATTTGGAATAAGGTAAAACATACTAAAAATACACAGTGTGTAGCACCATGGCAGGCAGTGGAAACTAGTGAGTGATGTGATTGGGTTTTTAGGAGCTATCATTAGCATTTAGAAACCCAAAGATGTTGCTAAGTATTCATGATTCAACTCAGTAGTTTTACAGTGCTCAGGGAACGGATTTTACATGGCATCTTGTTCTCAATCTCAGCCTCAGGAGTAGTACAAAGTTTTGTCCAAAAGAAAGAAATTGGCAACATTTGGGATCCAGGATTTCTATGTTAGAGCTTTGTCAGATTCAGAATCATATAATGTCTCCTTTTGCTGTCGATAAAGCCAGACGCAGGAGTATCTTTGAGTGTTTATTGTAAATCTATAATTTCATCAATGGCTCATCAACGATTTAGATAATGGCATAGACAGTGCACTTGTAAAGTTTGCGGATGATACCAAGCTGGGAGGGGTTGCAAGTGCTTGGAGGATAACAATCAGTTGCACTTATACAAAATGGGAAACACCACCTAGGAAGGAGTACTGCGGAAGAGGATCTGTGGGTCATCATGGATCACAAGCTAAATATGCGTCAACAGTGTAACACTGTTGTAAAAAAACAAAACAAAAGAACCCCCCACATTCTGTGATGTATTAGCAGGAATGTTGTAAGCAAGACATGAGAAGTAATTCTTCTGCTCTAATCCCCACTGATATGGTCTCAGCTGGAGTATTTTGTCCAGTTCTGGGAGCCACATTTCAGGAAAGATGTGAACAAAATTGGAGGAAATCAGAGAAGAGCAACAAAAATTATTAAAGATCTAGAAAACATGACCAATGGGGGAAGATGGAAAAAATTGGGTTTGTTTAGTCTGAAGAAGAGAAGACTGAGAGGGGGGACATGATAACAATATTCAAGTACGTAAAAGAGTGTACAAGGAGGAGGGATAAAAATTGTCTGCAACTGCTGAGAATAGGACAAGAAGCAATGGGCTTAAATTGCAGTAAGAATGGTTTAGGTTGGACATTAGGAATACCTTCCTGTATGGGTGGTTAAGCACTGGAATAAGTTGCCTATGAAGGTTATGAAATCTCAGTCACTGGAGGTTTTTAAGAGCAGGTTAGACAAACCCCTGTCAGGGATGGTCTAGATAATACTTAGTCCTGCCTTGAGTGCAGGGGACTGGACTGGACGACCTCTTGAGATTCCTTCTAGTCCTACAGTTCTATGAATGTCTGGTAGGAGCATAAATGGGGCCTGGCTTCAGTAGTTTATACACACACAAAAAGAAAAAAACCAAGAGAGACCAGAGGGCAAGCACAGAATATTACATACTAAAATGTGATGGGTCTTACAACTTAGTACATGGCAAACAAACAACAAAACCCCAGACCCAAGAGCATAGGGGCAGGTTTACAAACTAGTCTCCATACCCTGAAGTTCAGTGGGGTTCAGTGTTCAGTATGAAGTACTGGTCCAGGAACAGACGTTTCATGCACCCAGTTGCCTTGAGGAGAGGAGTTGTTCATTTCATCTTGAAGTTCAGAAAAAAAAAAAGTCTTCGTATTGCTCATTGGCTTATGAGGATACGTTTCCATCATTTTTACTTTCAGGGAGGGTTTCTTTGCCAGGGCCACCCAGAGGTGGGGCAAGTGCGGCAATTTGCCCCAGACCCCGGGCTCTGCAGGGCCCCCCAAGAGAACCGGTGAGGCTCCCACCCCTCTCCCAGAGCCTCAGTGAATCCAGGAGCATTCCTGAACGTACAGCATGGCTCCGATGGGGCCTGAGCTCCGCCCCGCTCAGAGCCACATGGTAAGGGGGCAGGACTGCGAGCTCCATGCCAAGCAGAGGGAGCTCAGACCCCACTGTAGCTCGCAGCCCTGCCCCCTTACCACGTGGCTCTGAGCAGGGTGGAGCTCAGGCCCTGCCGGAGCCATGCTGCACCGCTGTTCAGGGATGCTCCTGGATACAACATGCTGAGACTCCGGGTGAGGGGGAAGCCGAGGGTAAGAGGCCGGGGCCGGGGGGTTTGGATAAGGGGCAGGGAGTCCCAGGGACAGTCAGGGCACAGGAAGGGAGCAGAGGTTGGGGGTGCGGTGAGGGGACAGGGAACAGGGGGTTGGATTCTGGGCATTCCGGGGTCTGTCAGGACTCAGTGGGGGGGGGGTGGATAGGGGTCGGGGCAGTCAGGGTACAGGGAGCAGGGGTGGGGTTCTGAGGTGGTGGTGGAGGGGGCCTCTGGGGGACAGTGAGGGGGCAAGGAGCAGGATGGGTCGAAGATTCTGAGGGAGACAGGCAGTTGGGGGGCAGGAAATGGGTGGGGGTCAGATAGGGGGCAGGGCCAGGCTGTTTGGGAGGCACAGCCTTCCCTATCCTAAAGCTCATTCAGCAGTTTGAGGCTTGTAGAAGAGCCAAGCTGTTATCTTTTCCATTAGGGCTACCATCCCTTTCACTTCTCAAATGCCAAATTATAGTCTATATTTAATTTCAGCGCCATAGGGAGATTCATGTCAGAGGAGGGTAGCTTCATTTAAAATTAGCCACTGGGGGAGGGATCACATGAGAAAAGCAATATCCTACACCACCTACCTTCTTCCCAACCCTACCAGGGGAGACCCACCCCCTGCATTCCCGAGGCTTCAGAGGGGTTAATTCAGTGGTTCTCAAACTTTTGTCATGGTGACCCCTTTCACACAGCAAACCTCTGAGTGTGACCCCCCCCTTATAAATTGAAAACACTTTTTTATATATTTAACACTATTATAAATGCTGGAGGCAAAGCGGGGTTTGAGGTGGAGGCTGACAGCTCGCGACCCCCAGTAATAACATTGTGACCCCCTGAGAGGTCGCAACCCTCAGTTTGAGAACCCCTGGGTTAATTTAATTTTAGCACTCTGTGTCCATTCACATGCATGTGCTATTTTGAACATGCCAGTTTTCACAATATAGGCTCATCCCAGATTCTGGAACAAGCTCAAATGCTCAGTTCGTGGAGTATGTACATAAGCTATACCAGGGGTAGGAAACCTATGGCATGTGTGCCAAAGGCAGCGCACGAGCTGATTTTCAGTGGCACTCACACTGCCCAGGTCCTGGCCACCGGTCCGGGGGGCTCTGCATTTTAATTTAATTTTAAATGAAGCTTCTTAAACATTAAAAAAAACTTATTTACTTTATGTACAATAATAGTTTAGTTATATATTGCAGACTTAAAGAAAGAGACCTTCTAAAAATGTTAACGTATTACTGGCACGCAAAACCTTAAATTAGAGTGAATAAATGAAGACTCGGCACACCACTTCTGAACGGTTGCCGACCCCTGAGCTATACTAAAGACAAACCCACAGTAACCATCTCCAGTTTGTGAGGGACCCCATGGAGCCAATCCCTAGGAAACAGATAAATGCATGGAGGCTAAGTTCATTAATGGCTATTAGCTAGGATGGGTAACGAATGGTGTCCCTAGCCTCTGTTTGTCAGAGGGTGGAGATGGATGGCAGGGGAGAGATCACTTGATCATTACCTGTTAGGTTCACTCCCTCTGGGGCACTTGGCTTTGGCCATTGTCAGCAGACAGGATACTGGGCTGGATGGACCTTTGGTTTGACCCAATATGGCTGTTTTTATGTTCTAACCTAAATGAACCCAAAGTCATGGAGACAGATACGAGTCAAGGAAGCCAGCAGAGTATCAGAAACCTGGAAAAATCTCTGACTGGATGGACTCAGGTGTTCGATCGCAAGCTGAGGTTATTGAAAAGTTTTGGATTTTTTTTAAGCAGAATTTTTTATTGTTTCTTTAAACAATGAAAAAACGCAAGCAGCAAATATTTGGCCACACACTTCTGAAACCCCAAACCATATTCAGGTTTTGGCAGACTAATTTCAGCTTTTCAATTAAAAAAACCACAACAAATTTTGAAGGCAAGCAGACATTGTCCGTGATTTTTTTCTGCTTTTTAAAAACCCCTAGTTTTCGATCCAAAAAAAGTTTTGATGGAAAATATTTGTCCAACCCTTTTAATGAGCTTTAGTGCCTTTTAGCACTAGCTGATTCTGAGAACCAGTGATACCTTGTAAAGAAGTTCTCAAAACTGGGTTAGTGCCAAGATGCAGAAAGTTTATTTTTCCCAGGGCCACCCATGGGGGGGAGCAAGTGGGGCAATTTGCCCAGGCCCCCACGAGAATATAGTATTGCAATTTTTTTATGGAAGGGGCCCCCAAAATTGCTTTGCCCCAGGCCCCCTGAAACTTCTGGGCAGCCCTGTTCTTTGCCCACCTCTGTAGCTATGTTAAGGCATGATGATGCTATTAAAGGAGAAACTAAAGTCTCCAATGGCCCTGGACACTGAACTAACTTCCACAGTCCCACCCTTACAACTATTAAGCCTGGTTTTATAACTAACTGGTTAGAGGCACATTCATCTTAATCATTTAGAAGTTACATGGCTCAGTTTGTGTCCAGGCAACAATGTTTCTACCATCAACGCAATGGCTTGCACCTACCATGGTGACTGTGTACATATCAGTGCATTCTGGGAAAATATGGGTGTCTATCCCATCATGCCTCACTAGGAGGACAGTGTGACCAAGGCCAGGGGGGCACTGCTTTGAGTCCACGTGCACAAAGCTCAGTATTAGCAACATATGGCGCAATGTCCTCTGGGACATCCCACCACTCAGAAAGCTGGGAGGGAGGAGCACCAGGCAAACCAATTACACAAACACAGCCAGCGTGTCCTGTTCACACTGCAACAGCTATTGAGCTGAATCAGTTACAGCACGGTACTAGGATAGGCGTCTGGCAAAGAGAAACACTGACCGTTATTGACCATGGTTAAACTGGAGTTTTAATCATGTTGGGAATACAAACCGTGGTCTAAGCCACCACAGTGATGCCACTAACTAGTTACATGCTCAGTTAGGAGCTGTAGCGGTGACAGGGCCTGAGATGGGTCAAAGCATATTGGTAGGAGCAGTACAGGAAAGACTCTGCGCAAAGAACAGCATGCAGGATTTCGGTTTCCAGTGCAACAGTCGAGCATCTTCACCAGCATTATTCATTCTAAAAATAAAATACCATCTATTTGAGAAAAGGGAGAAGCCCTTAATGAAGATGGAAAAGGAGCCGGATGAGCTCATTAGCATGTGCAAGGGTTCTTGAGAGCATTCTACTGCAGTTTGATCAACCAGGGACAAGATTTATGCTCAAGAAACTGCTTTAGGGATTGTGCTTGATGCCAAATATCTGCACCTGGGCTTCTGAAAATGTTGCTAAGGGAATGGGAATATTTGTATACACTTTCCTAGAGCAAATGACTACTCCTTGGCAGGGGAAGTGGAGAGTGTAATTTCACCTGGGGGAGATTTGTAGTGGCACAAGTAGCTGTTAGACACCCAGCTCCCAGTAAAAAGCAAGGGGAGTTGAGCACTTAATGGTAATTTGCACCTTGGAAAGTCTCTACCTTCTCCCCCCATTATTTGGTCTCTTCCAGTCAAAGTATACAAAATATACATACAAAGTATGCATCCGATGAAGTGGGTTTTAGCCCACGAAAGCATATACTCAAATTTGTTAGTCTCTAAGGTGCCACAAGTACTCCTCGTTTTTAATGCAATATCAGTGATCAAGGAGAATTCCATTTAGTGATTTTAGGAATTTTTTTTGTCTTGAATTGTTTTGTCTGTTCCTTTCACACAGCGCAATATATCCATATCACATAGAACTTTTGTTTTAGAACAGAAAAGAGCTCAGTTTCACTCAATGGCTGCATTATCGTCACACTCTTCTATGGCATCTGTCTCAAACATGATTATTTTAAAATGCGCACACCAAAGGGAGTAACAAGGCAACCATGAATGTTATCAGCCTCTCAACAGACATGGAACTTAATTTTCATCACTTATTGTTTCAAGTGTATTGTGCTGAGCTTGTTATGTGGCCTGCATTAAAAATAAATGCTACAGTGTGGGTTTTTTTCAGCCCCTTCTAGAAGCCATCAACAGTATTTAATATGTTGGCGTCTTGCAGTTTTTGTCTTGAAATAATGGTCAGTCCACGTGATCTCACCAAGCCCTGAACAAGAGTAGGCTTTTCAGAGTAAGCATTTTTGTTCCTTTTCCTGCTGCACAGAATTTTTTTTTTTAAGAAATGTGGCTTTATATAGACACCAGATCCAGTTAATCCAGTTCAAATGTGGATCCAGTTCCAGTTCCAAAAATTGTGATTTGAGCTCGTCCCCAGTTTGCATGATGCGGGGTATAAAATAGTGAGAGCAGTGGTGACTGCTAGACACAATGCTGCTGAAATGAAATAGAGAGCAGAAATAATTGAGCCAGAAGGAAGCTGATAGGAGTGAACACACAGAGCAAAAAATCACTTTTATAGGGGGGAATAAAGGCATCATCTGAGACAAATTGGATGCTCACGCTCTTCATCTGTCCTGTGACCAGTGAGGCAAAATTGTTTGAAAATGTGAGAAAGGTCAATGCCTCTGTAGAGCAGCATGCTACCTATGGAGACAATGGAACATGCTTTCCCTTGTGCACTCTCTCAGTTCTGCTATTGTGCATGGGGTGAGGATAGGATGCAATGGAGCCATTGCCCCTTTGTGCGAGCTGGCATCAACAGGAATGCTCGTAAAGAATCATCTTTCTGGCACAGTTTGGATTTTCCAAATGGCATGCACACACCATGACCTGAATCCTACATGGCAAATACAATGATTTCTATAATCTGGAGTTTTTCACAAGGTGCTCCCATCACCTGCTGTTGACACTGCCCACCACCACCTCTACCTTGCCCTTGGAGGTATGTCCTCTGCACCAATCATCACTGCACTCAGGCCAGATCATTTAGCTGCATGAGATACAAGTACAAATGTTTTCATTCTTTAAACCAATGTAAGCAATCAAGGACTCGATACTAACTCCTTCTTTACACGCTAGCTCTCAGGATAGATACATCCTAACTGATGCAGAAGAGGAATATTTCATACACATTTTAGCCACTCTGTAAGGGTTCATGAGACTCTTGCCCAGTTCCAGCTTCTCTTGCCAGTTACTCAGTATAGCATGAGTCTAGAGAAGGCACAGGAGGAAGAGTGGCCATTACTTTGTATCCAGCTTTAGATGCCGGAGAGCGCCCCTCCCACCCCCCGTTCCCAAGAACACATTTGAGGGAGCTGGTGTGTGAATCTTAAAACACAGCCAGTGTGGGAATAGTGGCAACGCATGTGCCACCTCCTTGCACTGTATCATACTTAGGGGATCTCCATGCTCACAGAGACAACGGGGGAGATTTTCACATGCACAAATGGCAGTTAGGTGCCTAATTCCCACTGACTTTCAATAGGAGTTGGGAGTCAGTCATTTATACCTTTGAAAATCTCAAAGGTCTCCAACACACCACCTGAAGGTCTCAGCCATCACTACCACCTTCAGCAGCCATCCCCAGAGACACTCTCCCTCCACAAGTCACTACAGGCCACCATTGTTCACAATGAGCTGTGGTGGATGGAATGAAAAGTCAACCAGGTTTGGAGTCAACTGCACTGAAATCTTGCAAGCTCAAGAGTTGGGCCTCAACTCACAGCAGTCTCACAAGAGTTGTTGATCTCCATTGAAGCTGTGCAGCCATGCTCTCCACGGTTAGAGCAGTGTCCCCTTTTTAGGGGATTCTCCAGCACAGAGGATACTCTATAGGAAAGTTAATATAGCCAAAGGCTCTCCTCTTGCTGGTGGATAGCAAGAGAAGATGAAACTCATCCTTCTTACTCTGCCCTTAACCACACTCCAGGACCATGGCTCTCCATCCCTCCTGTCCACTCCCTACTGACAGATGGGCAGACCCATGGAGAACCCTCTGTCTTCGGAGTGAGGAGGAGGTAAATCCACACAGAGAAGATCTCCTCCATGTATGGATCCTAAAGGCATTACGCAGCCATGCTGGCCTCTCCAAAACTGGTCACTCAGCCAAGCCACATTGGAAGATTCAGAGAGGGGAGTGCATTTGATGTAGCCAATTTGAAGGATTTAATCAGACTTTGGGTCCTTTGGTTGAACCATGGGGGTTCCTGAATGATTCTACCCCACCAATTACCTTTTACAGGGATGTTTAAGGCACTTTTCCACATTTATCTTATCTTAACCAGCTGCTGAGTTGGATATATGCAGCTCAGCATTATTCTGTGCCCTTCAGAACTGAGATGGGTTACAGCAGTGCAGCATACTTCTCTACGAGCAAGATGTAATGGCTGAGCAGGAGATGACAAATTTGTGATCATACATTGATGTATCTGACAATAGTGCCACTGATGCAATCTGGGTATGTTATGTTCCCCTTCAATCCGTGGAAAGCTCATAAAACTGTTATACACATCCATATTTAAGCCTCCTAACCAAAATATATCCCTCCCCTCTTGCCACATAGGCCCATTAATGGGGTTTTGATCTATTTAAAGAGGGGGCTTATTGCCTACTGAGGAGCGCAATGATTTATTTGGATGTTTATTGGTTAAATGGTGACATTTAAACTAAATACGCCCCTCAGCTGGGGTAAACTGGCATAGTTTGACTTCAGTGGAGCTGTGCCAATATAGGCCAGCTGAGAATCTGGTCCATTAATAGCCAATATGAGCATGATTGCCCAATAGTTTCCCTCCCTCCTTGTTATAAGAGAGCACAGATGTCTTTCCTCTCTCTGGTAAAAGTGGCAAGCAACCCCCTTCATGGGTATCAGTGAGAGTGATTTAACTCTTTAGTGCTCTCCCTTGACAGTGAAATACAACACCTCCACAAGGGAGTTTAGCTTCTGCTGGAGCCGATGAGTCCTTGCCTGAAATCCAATCTCTATGCGTGCAAGGGGAGGCTATATATAGCTGGTGCAGTGTTTTGCAAACTACTGTAAGTAGCAAACATCATCCAGTAATGTTATTTGTAATTAGGACGTGCAGCTAAAGACAACTAACTCCTGCTTGAACCCATTTTAAAAACACAATCAGGAACTTCTTACAATGAGTCTGGAATGCCTCCAGCTACAACAGAGTTGTTGGCATGTATAAAAATGAGCTGGCTCCTAGAGAATTTTTTCTTATTAAAAAAATTCTGTACTAAGAAATTACCTATTGTCAGATCATGTTTTGCCCACGCAACTAGCCAGATCTAAATGGAACAGACTGAGCCAAACTCAGTCCCCAAACCACCACCCTGCAATACACAAAGCTGTTATCAACCCCCTCCCTCCGCTCCTCCTGGTAGCAGAGTACACATAAACCATAGGAAGTAAACTGAGAAGGACTTTCCATAGCATTTCCTACCCAAAAGTGGGATTCTTGAATCTCAAGCACAGAAGATCTATTTTACATCTTGTAAAGTTTTTTTAAATGCACCTGAGTATAAAAAAAACCCTTGAGACTGTATATTCTAGGACCTGATCCTGCAGCCACTCTAGTTCAATGCACTTGAGCTAAAAGAAAGAGTAGATAGAGCAATGGATTGGGACTCAGAACACCTGGGTTCTATTCTTGTTTCTGCTGTTTCATCTCTCTGTGACTCAGTTCTCCCATCTGTAAAATGGGAATAATGATACTGACTTCCTTTGTGAAGTGCTTTGAGATCTGATAAAAAGCGCTAAGATCCAGGTATTGTTATTCATACAGTAGCTACAGGATTGAGTCAATAATGCCGTAAACCAGATGACAAGGGCATGGTTTCACACAGTTGATTTAACATTTCTATATAGTATTTTACCCAGCCGTTACTCCAAAAAAGAAATGAACAAACACGCACAACACAATTTCATTATTCTGTATTTAAATTGCCCCACCTCATGCACATTTTCTCATGAGTACATGAACTACTGACAGGGAACTGTTGAAATATTCAGCAACAGACCACACAATCTGCTTTTTTTAAAAAAAAAAAAACGAACAAAGAAAAACAGACAAAACTTGCAGACAGAAAACAGATACAAGAATGTTACAAATTCCATCGTTAGGGAACAGAGAAAGCACAAGGAGAAAAAAAATAGATCACAACTTTTCAAACAACTAAAAGAAAGATGGAAGTCATTTTTCTAGAGAGAACAATTGAAAGGCCAAACAACACAGCACGTGGAACAATATAAATCATTCACCAAAACATTAAAAATAAGTCAAACGATATCTCAGACCCCTCGAACAGGCTATGATGATGTCACACTTTTATTCTTAAAGTTTAAACTTGACTTGAATAATTCTCTGCAACTTCTGTGTGCTCAGTGTAACAGCTATTTCAAGGTATACTGGGCTAAATTCTGATCTCAAATCCAGAGTAACTCCATTATGTTTAGCTGTAAAGAACTGCTCCAGATTTTCAAAGGCATAATAATAAGAGTTTTGTTCACTGTATCTGAACATGCCCAGTATACCTGTATCCTCATTTTCCCTGCAATGGTGCATACTGGATAATAAGTGACAGGCTGCAGTTTAAGAACTGATAAATAAATAGGAAAGCACAATAAATGTTCATGATTGTGATTGTATTCATAAGAGATCAGCTTATGTCACCCTGTGCATTCAAAACCTATTCAAGGTACTAGATCTAAGTGTTTGTGAAGCTAAAAATCTTTGTTCTAAGGAAGTAAAATAAGCAAAAAACAAAACAAAACACCAACCCGAAAACCTGTTCTGTGTAGAGGCAAATGTGCAGCACAGAAAGGGAGAGATTCTGCTCTTAGTTATACCAACTATAACTCCAGAGAAATACCTCTGAAGTTAATGGAGTTACTCCATTTTACCCTGGTAAAAATGAAAGCACATGTTGACCTAAAATCTGCAGTCCTGCCTCAGTCTCCCCTTCTGCTCATGGCTCCTTAAGAGCTCAATTATTGTTGGACAGGGATGTTAAGGCACTCCCCTTCTGGAGTCCATTTTATTTAGTCTTTACTTTCACTGGCTCTGCAGGCTCCAACCCCAGTTGGGTATCTGTCTCTTCAGGAGTCCCCAACCAACCCTCCTTCCCCAGAGCTGAGGTCAGTTTCCTTACTACCAGTTGTACACTCTGCAACGCTCACTTACAACTGCTTCCTCAAGCCAGTTAGAACTTCCAAGGTTTCTGCCCTTCCTGGTGCTCCCAGCCCTACCTAGAGGATTAAACTCCTTTGGTCTTCTCTCAGTAGCTCTTAAGCTTCTGTCCTGCCTGGCAACTGCGGTTTTCCTGCCTGGAGTGTTACTAGTGACCCCTCAAGCTCCTTTTAAGTCCCACACCCAAAGCAGATGTAGCAGGGCAGGGATGACTGACCCAAGACCTCCAGGCCCTTAAAGATGCAGGCTGGCCTGTTACAAACCCCAATGTGATTTAGCCCATAGTCTTTGGGAAACCCCCAAACAATTTCACTATCTATTTTGCAATGTTGATTACATGTACAGGAACTGCCTGATTTATCTCAGACATTGAGATAAATCAGGCGGGCATAGAGGTGAAAATGTTGTTGCAATGAAGTGGATCAGAGTTTTGCTATTAACCTAAGCGGAGTCGGGATTTCACCCCAGCTGTTGAGCTCAATTCTGCTTTCATATACACCCATGCAAGTTTCATTACAGTCAATGGACCATCTCTTGTAAATGGGTGCCACTTCAGTGCAGTCAACCCATGTACGCCCACTGAGAATCTTATCCAGTGTGAGTTACTCATGCACATTTGAAAGCAGAATTGGCAGAAGTGATGCCATGTTTAAAAACTACAGTATCATCATAACATGGCCAACAAAACATGTGCTTAGTTGCATGAAATAGTTCTAGCCTTCCTTTATTGTTTCAGTTTCTTTTCATATCCCATTTTGTCCTAACTTCTCCATTCTCTGGTCCACTCAGTGAGCTCTTAACCTGTGATTTTTATATTTCTAGGTTAAAAAAATTCTCATTGGAAACCCTATCTCAGGAACCCAGTATATAGTGCTAATTATATGCTTTCCCTGAAAGTCAGATTCTCAGCTTGGGTAAATGATTTCAACAGTACTAGTTCTGCTTACACAACCCCATTTTGTTTTGCCAGTTACCTGGGTTCAGGTGTGACCTCAAACCAGAGTCCTGGGGTAGGGTGAGCTATAATGAACATAAAAGATGCAGTGGACATCACATTCCAGAAGCCTATATTGGTAACTGAGGGCCAATATTGCACTGATAGCCTGCTGGCCTTCACAAGTGAAGATTTCATAAAGGAGTGGGTTGCAGTGTGAAAAAGAAGTTGACAGTGTTGCTTGGAATTCCATTCAAATTAGTTAAATCTGTGCTCTGCAGGCCTGATTTTTAGGGTTGCCAGGTGTCCGGTTTTTGACCAGAAATCCAGTTAGCACTCCTGACTGGCCACTGAAAGTCTGGTTACTTGCAGTAACTGGCCTCCGCCACTAGGGGGCGGGAAGCACAGCAGCCGCTGCTGCTGGAGCCTGGAGGTGGAGAGAGGTACTGGCAGCTCCCCTGTCCTGCCCCCAAATGCAGCTCACCCTGCCCCATCCTGCCCCACTCACCCTTCCACCTCTGCAGCACCTCTCTCCTTCCTCCACCCATTCACCCCCAAGTCTGTCTCTCTCTCCAATGTCCTGCTCCAGTCACCCCTTCACCCCTAGAGCCCTACTCAGCTGGCAGGGGGAGGGTGGTGGAGAGAGCAGTGAGCAATGGTGGGGGGGGGAAGAAGAGGAGCGGGGGGGGACTGCGAGGGAAAGAGGTGCCGCAAGGGATGGGGTCTCAGGAAAGAAGCAGAGCTGGGGAGGTTCTGGCGCTCAGTGTCCAGTTTTCACAAATGAGAAAGCTGGCCACCCTATTGATTCTCCATCCCTTACTCACATGAGTAGTTCCTATGAATTCAGGGGGACCACTCACATACGTACTATCAGTGAGTAATTGTTGCAGGATCAAATCCCTGGGACATTTGAAGGAGAGAGTCACAGTCAGTGCCCAAAAGTTTGGGCCCCTCCCCTTTGCCCAAAAGCACAAAACAGAAAAGAATATTCACGTGGGAGCCAAGAGCAAATACCAAAGGCATGAATTCTGAATTAATTTCTTTGGGGTTTCAGAGCTTAATTAAAATAAGAACATACAAGGCCAGACAAGCCCATTGGCACATGCCAAGATGACAGTGACTAGGGTTTTTTTTCATTTGTTTTGTTTCTTGTAGTTAAGTGACATTTGCATGAAGCCAGAAAAAGTCAGCATTATGCAGGTGCCATCCCGAGGGAGGAGGAATGTAGTGAGCGACGCGGGGGGGTGCTGTGGGAAAGCAGGTGTTGCCTCATGGAAGGGGTGGGGCTAGGGTGTTTGGTTTTGTGTGATTGGAAAGTTGACAACCCTAGATTGTTGGTTGGCTTGAGGCCCATCAGCCCCTGATGACCAGTCACCCCAGTATGGTGCTGTGAGGGGGTTGCTCTACTCACTACTGGACAGTGCCACCTCCTGTCAGTTCTGAGGATTAACTTGGAAGGAGTGTTGGCCTGATCAGCAGTAACACCTTGCCAGTTTCTCCTCTGCAGACCCTCTCTTGGTCTCCGGAGCTGCAGCTGTCCTCTTTGTGACTCACCCTTCTCATGACTCACCTTCCAGCAGGGTCATTATTTTGGTTCACCTTCTAGGGGTGGAGGACGATATCCAAGTTCCTGCTCTCCAGCTGTCTAAGGCAGTCTTCTGCTTCACTGCCTCACAGTGCCAGGGGAACCCAGGCCCACCCTCTACTTCAGGTTACAGCCCAGGGACCCTCTACACAGCAGCTGAGGTCCATTCCTTGCACCTTGCTGTTTTTCCCTGAGCCACTTCCATATCTCCTGGCCTTCCCCACACCTTTGGATTTGCCAGTCTCCTCACTCCCAAGCAGTACTTTAGGCAACTTGTCTCTGTGTTAATTAATTTCCTCCCGGGGGGGGGTCTTTCTCCTCCCCCCAGTTTCACCTCTCATTTCTTTACCTGCCTCTTGGGCTTCTCCACCATTCTTATGAGCTCCTTACAGGCTCCTGGCACTTCCTTTCTCTTGCCTCAGTCTCATAGGTAATTGCACTAGTCATAGCCCACAGGTCTTCCTCCCAGTTTACTTGGCTCTGAGTTTATATCTTTCCCTGTGAACTGTCCCCTCTAGGACCATGATTTCAGGATGCCCATCTTTCCAATTTCTGGTCTTTTGTAGAAGCCCTACTTGTCCCTCCCAGGTGAGCTTGTCTCTAATTAGTGGCCTCCAGCCTAAAGCTCCCCTATTTGCAGCCTAATTAGCTGATTGGGTCCACCTCTAATTCAGCTCTTACAAGTCTAGTGTGGGGGAGCATACCCCATCACAGGTGCCTTCACTGAGGCAGGGACTCCATCTTTTATTTGCCTGTGAAGAGTCCTGCATATATATGGCATTAGGTAAATAATAAATGTTAATAGTAATTATTATTTATGTGCTTTATAATGGACCTATATTGTTGTTCATTGTGCATATAGTTTATTTGCCATTCCTGTTAAATGATAAAAGTTGTTATCTTCCTTTGGTCTTTCTAGCTTCTGTCAATTGACCAACCAGATACTTTTTAATCTAAGTGATATTAAATACCATAGATGCAGAATTTTATGAGGTTTTTTTTATTTAAATCCTCAGTCCTGGTGCATGCTAGTACTTTCAATGCACTACGATATTCCCAATAGTCTTTATTCTCAGTAGCATAGCTGAGTGCCCTGTCCTACAATTCTAAAATGTAGAGCATAGGAGAATGTTTTGAGGACTTATTCTATTTATAGAAAAAAAGTTTGGCCGCAGCCCTGAGAATTTAGCTGACCGTTGATGGTATATCTAACGTATCCATCCATGTGGTTTCTAGGGAGCAACAATAATACTTTGCATTTAACCTTCTCTCCACAGATTTCAAAGCACTTTACAAATGTGCATGGATTAAGTCTTACAACACCACTGCGAGGCAGTGAAGTATTAACCCCCGTTACATAGGAGAAAAAAAATGGAGTCATAAAGAGTCTGATTTTCAGAAGTGCTGAGCACCAGTTACTCCACCTGAATTCACTGGGCGCTGCAGGTGCTCAGCAATTCTGAAAACCAGTCAGTGGCTGAACTAAGAATAGAATCCTAGAGTTGCAATGCTCCAGAATTCCCACTCCTAATCCCCTGCTCTAACCACTAAAGAATATTCCTTATAACTTCAGTTATCACTCTACCCACCAGTAAAATGAAATATTGGAAATACATCACTTCTCTATGTAGGACAGAATATAAAACTGAACAAACTATCACTTTATCCATGGCTTGGCTATACCAACACACACAGTACAATGAGCAAATGTGCTTTTAATTTCAGCATGTGCTCCAGTTTCAAAAGAGGGCAGATGCCTTCATTATATACGCCACATTAAACTTGATCTCATTTACTGAACTGGTCTCTCAGTTTTTAATTAACTGTTTAACACCTAAAATAAAGAAATCCCCAGTTAAAGCTCAGCAAACATTCCCGTAAAAGGATTACGCAGAGATACATAAGGAAGCTGACATCCTTGAACGACTTTGCTCCCAAACCACTAGCACACATTGTGATTACAACATGATAGTTTCTCCATCAAACAGCAGCTGTGTAAATGAGCCACATTTGTGCTGCACTTCAAGTTAACTTCTGCTGTTTATTGTGAAGGAGCATTCAAATCAATCAGCATGCCAACTAAATAAGATCTAAACTAACTGCTGTTGTAATTAATCTCAAATGGGTATAATAATATTTCTAACTGACAGAAGCGAGAAAATAAAACCAGATTGACCAAAATTAACCTATCTTCAGTGAGCAGAGACCTCTACGCATTAGTTTATGTGAAGTATTTAATGTTACACTTTAGCAAACAGGTAAAAAAACCTCCATACTTTTGTTGGCATTATTCTATGCTAACATAGTTTTCAGTTAACTGGTTCCATAGCTAAACTGGTTCCATCTAACAGGCAGCGTGCGACATCTTGCTCCAGACACCCAGAATTGTGAGCCATTGCATTACCGCTCTGCCTCAGCACAAGTGAGCTTTGCTGCTAAGCTGTGTGCCACTTCTGACACACCAGCTTGTCTGTCTTGGCAGCAAACTCTTCAGGACTGTGCCAGGCTAAACCTTGTCTTGCATGTAACAATCAGTGAACCTTAGTTCCCCAGAAATGGCTCCCTGCAGCATCCAGTCCCCCTCCCTGAAGTTATGTTCGCTGCCTCCAAAGAGACAGTGTACACCCCAGTCTGTTTGGTTAGCTGAGGCTCCCACCTCCACAGTTAATACCCAGCACTAAATATTGTAATAAAAACAAGAATGAGTTTGCTAATTAAGAACAGAGATTTAAGTGATGCTAACAAAGAATCAATGAGACGGGTATGTTACAAATAAAACACCACAAAACACACTTTCTAGTGACTCAAACATGTTTAGCAAGTTACAATCTCTGTCTAAGCAGTTTATATCAAGTTTCGCTCAGCTCTTGCCTTTCAGGCTAAGAGGATCCAGCTATTATGGGCTCAAAAGGTGCTGTCCCCTGGTTTTATGCTCCACCTCCCAAACACATCTAAAAAACGTACTTCCAGCACACACTTATAACTCACTATGCACAGCCCATACATACCTCATGCAATGGTTTTCAGGAGTAGCGTGTCACCAGTTTACATAGGATAATATAGACCCCAAAGGGGTCATGCAATGTATCACAACAGTGTGTTGGGGCAATGAGTTTGTCAAGCCTGATATAAGTTACCACATGGGAGGCCTCTGCAAGTTGGCATTGAGTATGAATTAGGATCGGGCTCAGGAACAGGGCTGGGAGTTAGAAAATCTGAGCTCAGTTCCCGGTTCTGTCGCTGACCTTCTGAGTGACCTTGAGCACATCTCTTCATTTCTCTGTGCTTCTATTTCCCCTCCTGCACTTTGTCCGTCTCATCCCTTTGAGAGTGCCAGCTCTTTGGGACAGGGACCATCTCTTAATGTGCCTTTGTACAGGCTCGAGCACACTGAGGCCACAACCTTGATTTGAGCTCCAAGGTGCCAGACTAATATAAATAACAACAATCTGATTCTAAATCTCTCACATCCTTAAAGAGATCTGAAGAACATAAAAAGCACATAGGATACAAGAAAAATATTAAGTCAATGTGAAATACTGGCCTGTAATTCAATTTATGATTCTTAGTAAATCTGGGGTGAAATTTTCCTAAATGGCTAAGTGATCCTCAATGGTAGCTAAGCACCTAACACCACTGAACTCAATGGGAATTAGGCACCTAAATACCTTTGAGGATGTGGGCCTAAGTCCAGTTTTCAAAAGTGACTTGGGCCCTCAGGTGCCTAAATCCTATTGATTCCAGGCCCTGGGCAATTTTGAAAATGAGACTTAGTTGCTTAACTCAGTTTACCAAATAATTAACTCACCTTTTGGCTGGTTTATGAGCAGACCATGGTATATTTTTTTTACAAATGTGTTTTATTCAAAATTATTTGTTGAATCATTTCAAATAACTTTGCTGAAGAGTTATTGATCTGTGGCTTGTTCGCTATTTGAAATTCAAAGGTCAAGTTGTAGGGCCCTATTTTTAGGCTGGGTGTCTGTTCCTTGATTGGAATTGGGCTTCAGGTGTGAACACTCATGGCAAATCGATTTCCCTCTTAACCTTCCTCTCCCAGCCTGCCCATGCCCTTGTCTAACCTCCTTCCTCTTCAAATAACTGCTGGAGTGGCTGGCTCTGAAGTGCCCTGAAGTGGATGAACCCCTGAAGTGGCATCAGCAGGTGGCTCACTGAGGGGAAACAAGGGGGGTTGGTTGTTATGGCACACAAGGATGAAGGCTGCTGTCATTGGAGCTGTATGTTATATTTTCAAATATCCTTTCCATTGGCCTAGTTGTGCAGCATGGGGTGAGGATTACCTCAGATGCCACGGCAA
Organism: Gopherus flavomarginatus; assembly: GCF_025201925.1. Lineage (NCBI taxonomy): Eukaryota > Metazoa > Chordata > Testudines > Testudinidae > Gopherus > Gopherus flavomarginatus. Next base: position 143,346,446 of record NC_066621.1, read on the forward strand.
CGGGTGCAGTATAAGAAAATAGATTAGATAACAATTACTTGTTTGTCTATGGGTTGTGTTTTCCACTTGGTCAAGAGCAGGTAGCCTTTCACTTTTCAAAGGGTTCAGAGTACAGGGGATTCTGAAGGGGGTAGGAGCTCTTCATCCCTGGCGGAGTCTGCTAAGGCAGCTGCAGGGCTAGTTGCACACCCCTCTATGAAGAGCACATCATCCCTCAGTCCGTTCTCCTCAGCCTTGCCCTCACTCCTCCCAATCCCCGCTTTAATCCCACATCAGCACAAGAGATGTCCCCAAACCCCTGGGCTCTGAGGCACACTGGGGGGCAATCGGCTCGGGCACGGGTTCTTAGCATGGGCCCCTTTTGGCCCAAAGAGGCTGGCACTGACTACACTGCCGCTGAGTCCTAGGGGTTGAGGGAGGGGCATGTTTTGTTGCTTATTGATGAGTCCTTGATGAGTTTACACAGGTAGAATGGCAGGTTTAAGTATTTCATTGTATTATTTTCAGCTGACTTTAATTAAATGTGACTTGGACCTTGTGTGTTTCAGTCACTTATGCTGAGGGCTTCTCCCGTTGGCATAGTTACTGCACCCCCGAGAAGCCTTCCCACTGACATAGTGCTGTCTACACTGGGGGTTAGGGCAGCATAACTGCCTCGCTCAGGGGTGTGTTTTTTTCAGTGTATAGATCTGGCCAGAGAGAATGTCTACAGTGCAGCTGTGGGTGTGATTTGCAACCCATAGAGATGTACCTGTGCTAGCTGTACTCTAGTTATCTTGCTGTAAATAGCAGCAAGGGTGCGGCAGTGTGGGCTTCAGCCTGAGGTTCATAGATGCTTGTGCAGCCAGTGCTGAAGCCTGCCCCTTGGCAGCCTCACTTCTATTTTTAGTGAGGGAGTTAGAACAGCGATTTCCAATCTTCTTTTTCCATTTGCAGATCCCTAAAAAATGTCAATTGGAGATGCAGACCCCTTTGGAAATCTTAGACAAGTGGAGTCCATGGACCACAGGTTGAAAACCACTGAGAACACAGGTAGTGAGGGTCTGTCTACATGCACTGCCATTCATACCCCCAACGGCAACGTAGACATTCCCTGAGACACTGCATCAGTGCAACTGCACCAGAACTAAAACCCTAATATGCCAAAGATCTCCACCTCAAACAAAATGCACAAAACATATGAAATAGCAAAAGGCCCCAGCCACACACAGAGGGGTTTTCAGTTTGGCTCAGGATAGAAATCAGCAATAGTTTCAAATCTGGGTCCAGATTTCAACATCCCCACTCCATAAAATTTGGAGGTGTATGTACTCAGGCTTATCTCTAAAAGAAATTTTAAAATAGGAACCATGCAAATACTTGCTGGAGCAAGGATGTTTGCCCCGTTCCCCCAGACCCACTCACAGACAAACAGATGGGATCCTGCCTCTTTATATTTCTCCTGTGAAAGTTCCCCTTGACAAAACTACAGCTGTGTCATTTGCTCCAGCAGGTACCTTTTATTCCCCCTGTAGATGACTTGGTGTTAATATTAGGGACTAGCGCATTCCTGTCCCCACTCTTCCTTAAAAGGCGTTTTCCCACCTGGCCTAATTATGATCATGAACTAAACAGCCTGATACTCACCCTTGCATAACAACTGCTGCGTAGTGACAGATTTTAAGGGAATTGGTGGTTATCTGATACATTGTTGAGCAGCCACGTTCAAGGCTATATTTGATCCTTGCTCTTTCTTTTCTTTGCCACAAGCCCACCTGCTAACTGCAGCTCTTTCCATCAGGTTGGCCTCTTTAAAAAAAAAATCTTATTAATCTTGTAGTGAAGTTCAAATTACACAGGAGTTATTTGACAGAGTGGTATCCATCTCCTGAATGGAAGAAGTGACTTGGGAATGAAAAATCAAATCGAGTTGTTTACTTAAGGTTTAAAGTCTGCAGGCTCAGTTCATCTGCTGAGACTGAGTAACAGATGATAGAGAAACATTTTTTCCCGTTTTCTGCTGCTGAATTGTATTGTAATTAAAATATTTCTGATCTGAAAGGATCACTTCAGCATGATTAAATGATGCCTTACTAATTAAAACTACATATAATTTGCAACATTAGAGTTACACAAGGCTGAAAGCATGTTTGATTTATAAACAGATAAACATGGAAATAAATTATGGCTTGTTTTAAAGAAGGAATCATTTGCCATCTTCTTCAGCTACATCTAAAATCAGTTCATATATATGTGCATTGTCATTGCAGATAGATAAATCACCACTTTTACTTTCTCTCCTTCCCATCCCCCAATTCTGATCAGGGTCTACAAATTCATATGCCCACAGGGATTGTGAATCAGTAGCATACTGATTTTTTTCCAGCCTCAATTATGCCAGAATCAACAAATCACTCATTAAGAAATCGGAAGAAGAAATCTACCCCCATTCAAATTACATATATATAAAGAAAAATAAGGGTTTAGCAGTAAGTCACCATCTGAGTAATACTGCTACATGCTGCCCAGACCCCGCTGATTGCTCTCCATATTTTGGGGATTAATGTGGAACAACTTTTTGGAGGAAAACAGAAAAGATTCTGAACCGAAAAACCGAAATATGAACATCCTACAATTTTGGAGTGTTTAAAATCCAGATTCTTGTGATATAAGCTTATTTCATGGATGTGTAAATTACAGCTTGGGTTCTGTAACGCAAGCAATGACATACTCTCTGCAAAGTCATAATGACCTTACAGGTTTCAGAGTAGCAGCCATGTTAGTCTGCATCCGCAAAAAGAACAGGTTGTTACAGTTGTTCAGAGGTGTGAAAGCACTCAGGGGGTGTGTGTGCGCGCACATGCGCGCACACACACAGATCTTGCTCCCATAATACACATTACACATCATAATTTTTAACCGTAAATCATTTATTAATTATTTGAGCCTCTAATTGTATGTGTTTTTTCCTTTCTCCTGCTCTTTGCTAGATAAGTAAGGTTTTAAAAAATAAAATGATGGAAACACTAAAGTACTGTGTAGAAAAATCAGGAAAAGGAAAACAGCAGGAGGATCATATCTGATCTTTAAATTGAGACAAATACAGAAAACTGAAGATACAGTAAACAAGGGTGTTAAGTTCATAAGGAAGCAAAGATGTAAGATAGCCAAAAAGCCATGTGGAATTATACTGAACTGCTTTTCTTTGGAAGTGAAGAGTATTGGAATTTTCTTCTGTTTTGTGGAAAGCTTCTCAATAAGACTGGAGTATCTGAAGTGATTTGGCTATATTGGTTTTGTAACAGCCACTCCTGGCTACTAGATAAAATGTGTTTGTGATCCACATGTCAGGTTCTCATGTTGTTATTGCAGCTAACACAGTCTTTGTGATAGCATATCTGTCTTATTATAGAACACATCCGTTTTGTAGTCTACAACAAGCTCTCAACTATTTAGAAGTTGTTCTAAAAATTCTCTCATTTCATGAGCTATTCAGAATGTATCTTGACTATTGAAACTAGTCAGGTGACTTTCAATAGGTTTACTAGAGCTGATGGATTTTTTTTTCCCAAAAAGCTTTTGACAAAAAAATTTTTTTTTTCCAAACCTTCAAGTTTTTCCTAAATTTTCCATCAAACTTCCTGAGAAGCTGAATTACAGCATTTCATTTTTCCTTTTGCCACTTAACTCTGTATTCCAAAGATGAGGAAAAGGAAAAGGAAAAATGAAAAAGTGAAAGGAAAAAACAGCATCAAGAAGTATATTTCATGTGTGGATATGATTCATTTGATCTCATTTAATAGTAGGAGGAGAGAGTGAGAAAGAAGATGAAAACCAAACTAATGACCTTTAAAAATATCAGAATTTCAAATTTTTGATTTTTTTCATTTGAAGTTTTTCAAAACTCATTTTGAAATGCAAAAAACTTTTAAATGGTTGACAAAACTTTTTTTCTTCTGTTTTTTTTTGACCCATTCTAATTTTTATTTTATTAAATAAATGAAATCCTTGATAACTAGCAGACTAATTTTTTGTAGCACTTAAAAAAAAAAACACCTTTCCTCCATTTTTAATCTGCTTCTCCATTGGTTACTATTTTCCACTGTCATCTCTTTCTTTACATATTTTATATGCCAGTTTCACTGGCCCAGAAAACAAGAACAGAGTCAATCACTCAGATACTGAAATTTCCTCTCTATAGTAGGACTGACCAGAAAACAAGTATTCTGTTTCACGAAAATTTTCAAGGTTGAGACATTTGTTTTCATTTAAATGTAGTACAGAAAATGAGACTTCTCAAAACTATGCCTTATCTATCCAGCTATTGGCTATTCTGGCCTCTCTCTCTCAAAAACCCATCCTGGACCTGAGGAAACTTCCCCACTTAAATGTCAATGAAACTAATAAATTTCCATAACATTTTGATATATCAACATTTTCTGACAAAAAACTTTGTCAAATGATACAACGCTCTGTATCAGATAAAATCAGATTAGTCTTAATAGATTTTTACAGTTTTTCTTCCTTTGTCTATCTATTGGACCCTATTACCCTGCCCTTAGTAGACATGGGTCACCATGGCTCTTTACACCTAGTTTTTCCCCAGTTTGTTGAACTATCTGTAAACTCGGTGTTTATCCCACTTTCTGGGATTGGTAATAGGCAGGAAACATCCAGAGATGGAATGCATCATTTAAATGGTTTGCTCAACCTCCAGCAGCTCAAGGCCTTCAGATCCAAAGTCCATCACTGAACTTTTGTTTCCTTGGAAGCAAAACAATAGAATGCAAGAAGCGCACAACGGGCTCTCTGCTATTAGCTTGAGCTAATAGAGTTGTACATTCAGTTCAGCGCCAGTCAGGAGTTTCACTGTGGGAGGGAAAGGTCTTGTGACATTATTTCTCCAGTGCCTGGATTCCTGTTCACACACAACTTCACCATGAAGTGCTTGTGAACAGGGATCCAGGCCCTGGATCCAAGCAGTCCCACAAATTGGGTTCTCTTTTTAGGACTCGATGATGGCCTGCTCTAACAGAGCAATACTTAGGAGTAAGGCCAAACATCCCCTGAATGGCTACATCAGACCTGCCCAGCTCAGCTGTGAGGAAGACAACACTGACTGTAAGCCTGCCACGTCTGAGCAAGTGTGAGGGAGAGTCAGTACCATGGTAGAGCTGCCTGGGCTAGCGGAAGGAAGTATGCTGTGCCCTGTAGAAGGCTGTAGCAGATTACTTTATCCCCAGGGCAAGAGACAAGCACCAGAAGAACTGTACTTCAGAAGGGTGTCTACAAAAAGCTCTTGGCTATATTTTCCCACTGTTTTTTGAGCAGTTCAAGTAGTTTAAGCAGAATATCCATTTACATAATGAAAATTACACCAGAAATATAAACAAAAGCAAGTTTATTAGCATTATGGTAGCTCCTAGAGCAGTGGTGGGCAGTCAGGGTAATCGGCCGGTGGGCCGCAAGGCAGTGTTTATATTGACTGTCCGCAGGCATGGCCGCCGGCAGCTCCCAGTGGCTGTGGTTCACCATTCCCAGTCAATGGGAGCTGTGGGAAGCAGTGGCCAGCACATCCCTGGAACAGTGAACCATGGCCCCTGGAAGCTGCGGGTGGCCAAGCCTGTGGACGGTCAACGTAAACACTGTTTTGCAGCCTGCCAACAGATTACCTTGATGGGCCGTGTGCAGCCCACGGGCCGCAGGTTGCCCACCACTGTTCTAGAGGCTCAGGCTATGATTGGAGCCCTATCGTGGTATGTGCTGAACACACATTGTGAGAGACAGAACCTGCATCAAAGAACTTCTGTTTAAATAGACAAGGCATGAGAATGGGAACAGAGGGGAGGTGACTTGTCCAAAGCCGCAGACCTAGAAATAGAACTGAGGTCCACTCATTCTCAGTTCAGTGTGCTACCCACTAGACTAAGTTGCCCGCTAATATGCAGAGGCAGATTATAGTTTTGTGGGGCACTGGGCTAAAGCAAGTGGGGGCCCTTCCCCATCCTTTCCACCTGCAGTCCCTCCCTCGCCACACCAGGGAACAGAGTCAGGAGGCGGTTGCATCCCTTGTAAGTGGAGAGGGGCAAGCCCCCACATCCGACCCCACTTCCTGGCAGGAGCTCTGGGCAGGCAAAGCAGGTTGAGGCACATGGGCACCCATTTTTTCAGAGCCCCCCAATTAGGTCTTGTGGTCCCAGTGGCTAGTTCACCACTGCTAATATGGATATTACATATGGTAACAATGGGCTGCTAAATACACCTGTATCCACATCTTCCTTCCTTTGAAAGGGGTAAATATCAAATGCTAGCTGACCCCAGCTGAGGACCTTGCTCCACGTATTTTATCAGTTTAATTGGTTCTTTCATGTACCACATTAAGTAACATCTAAATCAAATGCTAGCATTTAAGGTTTTTCTCTGAACTCTTTTTTTTCCAAACCAAGTGTGCAAAACCAGTAACAGCAAAAATGATATTGGAAATAAACTTCTCTTCATTCAGTCCCCATATAAAATATAGTGTAGCGGTATTCATTGCAAGAATGATTTCCACCCATATGACAACGCTGTAACACCCTATATTAAAATGTATTCCTTTGGTCTCATTTTATCCATTTAAGCCCTTTGAGCAACAAGCAGTTGTTGAGACCCCCCCACTACTGCTACTATTAATAGTCAGGACAGTCCATGTCTGCCTACCTAGATTTATTACATTTTAACTTATCTTGATTGAAGCCCTCGTATGTGTAGGTTCCAGAGCAATCACCAAGGTTTCTCACACACACGCGCGCACACACACACACTTTTTCCTAAAGTTAGAACTTTTGAACTCAAGCAAAAATCATCTCATGCTCTAAAATAATTCTGATTCACCCTCTCCCTTATGAATTCTACAGTACGCAGAACAACTGTCACCGCCCTCCCCAGTGTGGGACAAATCTTGCATTTCTACTCATGCAAAAAATCTCACTAAAGTTAATGGGGAGTTTTCCCAGTGTAGAAAGGATAACATGGAGTCTTCTGTTATTACTAAGCACCATGTATGTACACAGCGCTGCAGAGCAGATGGGGGGTGCACACTGAAAGACAGCAAAATCCCTGCCAAAGCTCTGTTCTAGCTCAGCAATTCCAATACCGACCTCTATGTTGAGGGACGTTAGCATTTACCTGCAAAACTCCACTCTGGGTAAAATTTGCCCTAAAGTTTTTCAGCTATAAGTAGGAGCCGTATCAGCCTACGCAAACCCACTGTGCGTGGATCTCCTCCCTGCCCCCGACCCCTCCTGCATGAAGCTGGGTAGGGAGTCATCTTTATGTCAGTGTAACCCCCATAGCAGAATCTTCTGTGTGCTTGGAGATCTGTGTCCAGGGAGGGGGTGGATCATGACATGAATCATCCCTGTCCCTGAGCAATGAATCTAAAGCTGCACTAACTTTTTATTGAAGCCCTTTCTGTGCTGAGGAATCTCCTGTCAGATTGGTCAGGGCAGAGGATTGTAGGTGGGGAAGTCCCTGGTTTCTTCATGCATATGACTCCATGCTGTCAGGAAGAAGGAGGTGCTAGGCAGGATAGAGGCAAGGCCCACCAGTGGAAACTGGATGTTGCTACATTGGAGAGGGTTCAGAGAAGAGCCACAGGAATGATTAAAGGGTTAGAAAATCTGCCTTCTAGTGAAAGACTCAAGGAGCTCAGTCTACTTAGCTTAAGAAAGGGAAGGTTAAGGGGGAGACTTGAGTACAGGCTGTAGCTATCTATCTGGACTACCAAATATTTGATAATGGGCTCTTCAATCAACCAGAGAAAGGTACAACACAATCCAGTGGCTGGAATTTGAAGCTAGACAAATTCAGACTGGAAAGAAGGCATAAATTTTTGATGGCAAAAGGAATTAACCATTGGAAAACTTTAATGAAGATCATGGTGGATTGTCCGTCGCTGACCATTTTTAAATCAAGATTGGATGTTTTTCTAGAAGCTCTGCTCTAGGAATTATTTGGGGGAAGTTCTCTGGCCTGTGTTATACTGGAGGTCAGACTAGATCGTCCCTTCTGGCCTTGGAATCTATGAACTCAGTGAGGGAAACCTCATACAGTTTTGCTCCTCAGCAGGGACCATTCATGGATTTTCTACAGCAGGAGGCTGCATGGCCCTCAATCTTTCTTCATGCCAACCTCCCATTGCAATCCATGGGAGTTTCCTATTTTAAGTACTTATATGGCTCCCCTTGCCATAGTATCTGAAAACCTTGTAATATTCACCCTCACACCACCCCTCTAAGGTACGGATGAACTATTATCCCTCTTTTTTAAAGGGATGGGGGACTGAGGTACAGAGAGACTAAGTATTTTGCCCAAGGTCACACAGGAAATCTGTGTCAGATTTCAGATATTCCGAACCCCAAGCTAGCCTTCTAACCACTGAACCAGCCTCTCTCCCACTCTTTGCTAGTTAGAAGTCCAGAGGATTCAGCTCAATAATAATAATGTGGCTGTCCACCACTTTTCACCTTCAAAGCACTTTTCAAGCAGTAATCCATCTGGACAGACTAACCTCAGGGGAGGTAAATCTGTTATACAGTCGAAGAAGTAGAAGCAGAGACCGGTTAGGGGACTTCCCCTAGAAAATAAATGCCAAAAAAAATATGTGGTACATTTATTTTAATCCTAGTTTGAGTAAAGAATAGTCTCTCCCATCACATCATAAAGCACATTAAGGTGGGTCAAATTTTGGATTTAAAACCTTGATGGTCATCTTTTATCCCATCCTCATGTATCAATATATTGCAGAGATCCATGAAGACCTTGCGCATACCACATATGCTGCAATTCCTAGGCTGAACAGGGCACCTAAAGGGTAGACGTTTGACTTTAATTCTGAATTTAAGACACTGGATTTGTTCCAGGGTGAACAGGAGTGGCGGCTCTTGGAGAAAGCTCACAACCAACAGACACATAGTGCAGTTCCAGGATAGTGGTTTAAATCTCTCATGGCTCTAGAGACTTGATGTTCTGACCTTACTCAAATGAATTCTCACTGATTGCAATGGTGGCTCTTCACATCACTAAGAGCTGCAGGCCTTGGCCGTAGTTAAGATCCACCCAGCTTAGATGGTTGGACTTTATTCCCAAATACAGAGTCCGTTCTAATAGCATAAAATCATTATTGTGATCGTAACTTACATTTATTATGGTAGTGCCTTCAGGCCAGCCAGGAACCTTGCTACACAAGGCACTGTATGAACACAGATTGAGAAACAATCCCTTCTGAGTTCACTTACACAACAAGGCAGAATGATAATTATTGATAAAGGCAGGGCCGGCTCCAGGTTTTCTGCCGTCCCAAGCAGCGGGGAAAAAAAAGTCAATCGGCAGCAGCTCAATCGCGCTGCTTCATTCTTCGGCGGCAGTTTGGCGGCGGGTCCTTCACTCCTCTCTTCCTCTTTGGCGGCACTTCAATGGTAGCTCAAAGAGGAAGAGAGGGACTGAGGGACCCGCCGCCAAATTCCCGCCGAAGACTGGGACGGGCCGTCCCAATAGCGGACGGAGTGCCACTCCTTTATATTGGCCACCCCAAGCACCTGCTTCCTTAGCTGGTGCCTGGGGCCAGCCCTGGATAAATGCTTTTGTATTAAGGGGGGCTTGGTAGATTGGGATTTTGTAATGTGATGTGGAGTCTTTCACCTCAAATCACTAATTTGACTCCAAACCAAGTAGCTAGTGATCAGAAGTAATTACCATCTACACAGCAATATAGTGAATGAAGTAGTCTGCTGGCCTTAGACCAATTCTTAGTGAAAATGGTACATATCACAGCTAGTACAGCAGAGAGAAATGAACAGAGATTGTCACTGTAGGTTGCTCTACATATGGAATTATTCAGGAATAGCTATTTCTCTTTAAATACACACTTGACTTTAATCCATGTTAATTTCCCTGTGTAGACATCCCTTAGTTAAGAAAACAATGAGTACCTTTTTCCAAGTTAGGTCAATCCATTCTGGAACTGGATTAAAATAAACCAGAACAAGGCACTCCTATACCAAAATAAGAGTATCCACACATGGAATTAATTGGAAATAGATACTTTTTTAAAAATTCACACTTTCCCTTAATTCAGATAAATTTTCCTGCATAGACAAGACATATCACATTTTACACAATAGATTTGGGATATATTAATTGGGCAATAGCAGGGAATTTGTCCTCTCACTGCTCCTGCTGTACTTGATCACGCAACACAGCACCTCCTGATTGTTCTTATTATTTCAAGAAGTATTTGCATGAAAAAGTAAGTGTCTATATGAGAACAAAGTAAGTGGGGAGAAAGGACTTAATGTTAGTTTGGAAAGTGATTAAATAGTTTTCACAATCACCTACTTGCCTGGGGGTTTCAGAATGAGCAGCTGGATGATTTGCAACTTTTGTCAAGAGTCAGATGGTATGATTAACTTGTGACAACCACATATGTCAAACCTGAGAAAATGGACCTGAGGAAACCTACTTGAATCATTCAAAGTGATCTTGTATCAGTTAGAAGGGATTTGTATCAAATATCTTTTCAGACCGAGCACAAAAACAGGAACTGATGTAGCAATCCAATAACTGCTTTTGCCATAGTAATCAAATCATCATCATAGAAATTTGTAGACTCCTAGAGAATAGTTTTCCAGAAAGGATGTTTCTCAAAGTCCACATAAGGCAGTAGCTGAAATGGGATCTATGCACACACAGTACAGGAGGGTGCAGAATTCACCATGAACAATGTATTTGATGAGTTTCACCTCTGTCTCTCTTATCCACAATGAGACTGAAAAATTCCCTAGTTTGTAAATATTCTCAACTGTTCACAGATGTCCTTCAGCAAATAATTCTTAAGACTTGTCTCCACAGCAAGTTAATGTGTGGGTAGGCAGGGTGTGAACATACAGAGCCCTAGTTTACTGCGCAGTGACTCTGTCATAAATGGATAGTTAAGAGTTAATAGAACAGAAGTACTTCATGTCTCTTTTGCCTGTAAAGGGTTAACAAGTTCAGTAAGCCTGCTGTCACTTGACCAGAGGACCAATCAGGGGACAGGATACTTTCAGATCTTGAAGGAGTGAAGTTTTTGTGTGTGCTGTTAGATTTTGGTGGTTGTTCTCTCTGGGTTCTGAAAGTGACCATACGTGCAACCAGGTTTCTCTCCAATCTCCCTGATACAGGTTCTTATAGATTCAAAATAATGAGTACTAGATAGATAAAGCGAGTTAGGCTTATGTTTGTTTTCTTTATTTGCAAATGTCTATTTCGCTGGAAGGAGTTAAAATGTGTATTTTGCTGAAAGGATTTTAATTGTACTTGTATACTTAGACTGGGAGGGTATTCCCAGTGTCTATAGCTGAAAGACCCTGTAACATATTCCATCTTAAATTTACAAAGATAATTTTTATTGTTTTTTCTTTCTTTAATTAAAAGCTTCTTGTTTAAGAACCTGATTTTTTTTTTATTCTGGTGAGACCCCAGGGGACTGGGTCTGGATTCACCAGGGAATTGGTGGGGAGAAAGGTGGGAAGGGGGGGAGAAAGGTTCATTTTCTCTCTGTGTTAGGATTGCTCTCTCTCTCAGAAAGAGTCTGGGAGGGGGAGAGAGATGGAGTGGGGAAGGTGGATTTTCCTCTCTGTTTCAAGATTCAAGGAGTTTGAAACACAGTAATCTTCCAGGGTAACCCAGGGAGGGTAAGCCTGGGAAAGGCAACGGTGAGGGAAAGGGTTTACTTTCCTTGTGTTAAGATCCAGAGGGTCTGGGTCTTGGGGGTCCCCGGGCAAGGTTTTGGGGGGACCAGAGTGTACCAGGCACTGGAATTCCTGGTTGGTGGCAGCGCTACAAGTACTAAGCTGGTAATTGAGCTTAGAGGAATTCATGCTGGTACCCCATCTTTTGGATGCTAAGGTTCAGAGTGGGGAATTATGCCATGACAGATGCACTATGTGGGTCCTGCTACTACTCACTAAAAGTTGCATAGTGAACGTTGACGTACCCCTGTGTGAAACCTGCTCCCGTGAACAGTGGAACCTTTAGTGTGTGGTAGCAGGGTCTACATGGAAATTAAGCGTGCAGCAAGCTATTGTCCAACAGATTCACACCCTACTTTGCCACGCACTAACTCGCCATGTAGGCGATCCCTTAATATGAAGATCATTCACTGGTGTCAGTTAGTTACATGGTGCTGTTCTTGTTCCTGGACTGAATGGACCTATTCTAGTGTAATAAGAAATAAGCAGCTGCATAACGAATATCAAGGGAAGATTGAATTGTGATGGCAGGAGAAGGAAAGTCTTACTTTGACTGATGTCATCCATCCATTACTTGCCACAGTAGCACATGGCTGCAGTGCTGAGCAATGTTACCTGTCACCTTCAGGTGGCCAGGCAACTATCCTCTGTTCCTTAAGGCTGGATTTCTCCACCATGATCCAGGCTTTGTTACCTCAAGACTTGACTGCTAAATCCCTGGTGAAGTGGGTTAATGCCATGCAGGCACTCCAGGTACAGCACACAGGTACCTGCGTATGAAATGACAAGGCTGGGAAGAGAACATTGCACCAGTGCTCCATGAACATCATGGGCGGTTATCTGTTTTGGGACAGAATTCAAATGTCTAGCCCTACAAGCCCTTGGTGCTCCACAGGAATGATGCAGGTAGATAGGCCCATGATCAGACTCTCCAGCATAGGTAGTGGAGCACACTTCCTGATGGAAGACTGGCTGTGGGTGTAGCTTACCAGCAGAGCTCAGACTGCACAAACATGACTGTGGTCAGGGCTAAAGGTAAAACCCACCTCTTTGAAAAGGCCTTCCCCCAACAGATGCATCCTCTGCCCTGTCCTGCCCTTGTACATGATCAATCCATGATAAGGAGGTTATGGGGCAGGGGAAAGGTAAGAAAGAAGAACTGTGAGAGAAGGAGAAAGTGAAAAAATCCAAGAACAGAGGGAGATAGTATCCCCAACAGGGTTCCAGCCTTAATGTTAATAACTGTGGCCTAAAGTTTGGCTCTGATCCTGCAGCTGCATCTATGCAAGTTGACCCTTGTGGTTATGCAGTATGACTGAACTCAGGGGGAAGGATGCCAAGGTGGGGTGCAGGGACTACCCATGAAGTGCAGCTGCAAGGATCAGAACCTCAGATCAAAAAGTGAGCAAAAAATGGACTTTTACAAGAGGTACATGATGAGTTGATAGGACGTTGGAAAATAAAGCGAGTCAGGGTCTGACAGAATAGTTCTTTTGAGCAGGGATTCTCAAACTTTATTGCACCACAACCTCCTTCTGACAACAAAAATTACTACATGACTCCAGGAGGGGGGACCGAACCTTGAGCCCACATGATCCCCACCACCCCAGGTTGAGGAGCCAATGCCCAAAGTCTTTAGCCCCTGCATGGGGGCCTGTAACCTGAGTCCTGCCACTCATGGCTGAAGCCCTCAAGCTTTGGCCCCAGGCAGCAGGACTTTGGCTTCAGCCTTGGGCCCCGCAAGTTTAAAGGCAGCAATGGCGACCCAATTAAAATGAGGTCCCAACCCACCGTTTGGAACCGCTGTTTTAGAGCCATAATGTCTCAGCACATTTCCTTGATGCAGCTGCTAAAAAAGTACATATTAAAAATGCCATTATCTGTTAAATAAAAAATAAAGAGCTTAACGGACACTATAAATCCAGTAGTGATGACACTTAAAGCACTTTGCAGTCTGCTAACCTCTGTCCATTCCCTTAATTCTGATCTATTATTTACTGCATTCTGCTTTTTAAATAAGGAGAGAGACCAATACAAAAAGCAACTTTGGAACCATTTCCAGAAAAAAATCAATATTGAATGAGACAATAAGGCTCTTGCTAAAAATTCTGCTGCATCACATAATGCTGAACACATGGTGAAGACAGAGGGGTTAGCTCATCCATTTGGTTTCTCTTTCTGGGCAGCATTTTGAAAGAATACCTTAAGATTTCAACATGGAGCCCAGAAAATGTATAGTTATTTGATTTGCTAGGCTTAAATACTATACTCTAGGATTACAGTCTGCTAGTGCATTTTTAGGGCCTGATCCAAAGCCCATTGAAATCAATGGAAGTCTTTCCACTGACTTCAATGGGCTTTGGGGCAGGTCCTAGTACAATTCTGCTTATCCTAGCTAGACTATTTTTTTTTAAATTGTCTGAATGCCTTGCTTGAGCCTTCTTTTCTTCTTCCCCCCTTCCCCCGATATGCAGTAGGACTTTGTAAGGCTGATGTAGTCCAGACCAACTTGAATCAGTTCCACAGAAGTGATTGATGGGCACTCGGGTTGTGGGAGCTCTGAAAATAATCCCAACAAATGTTTCCCCAGTAGCACCTGGCAGCCAACCAGAAGACAGCACTAGCATTTCCTAAATACTGAAAAAATGACTGTCACCACAGATGCCTCAGCTAAATATAACCCCAGTGAGGTGGCAGGCTGTGAAAGGCTGGAGATGGACAGTTACCCGTAACTTATGTATATTAACCTATCTGATCTCTCCACTACACCTACATATTATTTTCAGTCATTTCCTTTGAAAGTTGGAGGCACAGATGAGATTGCAGGTTAATTGACCCTTATATACCAATGAAATTTTGAGCTACATTCTACCCTCTTTACTCTTGTGGATAGAATCTTACCATGCAAGGGCTACTCATAAAGTAAAGTGCTAATCAGTGAGAGTCAGAGCAGTGGAATGCAACTCAGTTAAAAATAAGTCAGATTTTCATTAGAAAAAAAACAATTAATTTACCAGCAGAATCAATAAGCTCCTTGGACAATCAAGTGATGCATCTCTAACATCACTGTAAGATTGGATAGGCAAGAATCCATTGGTGATGGCTCACATTGACACTAATGACTACTTCACAGCAAATGTTGCAGATAGAGGACTTCCAGGAACTTGGAAGCATACTGAGGAAGCATGTCCAAGCAACCTTCTGAGGTGTTTCCTCTCCCACTAGTGAAGGAAGACAGAAGATTCTGGAAGTGAACCTCTGGCTAAGTAAGAGGTGGAGGGTTTTGTGGAACACTGCTCCACCTTCTATGGAGAAGAAGGGTTGTACAGTTTGATTCCCCTTTTAATGAGGTGGAGGTCACACAATCTCCTTGGGAACAGTCTGGCTAGAGCAGGCAATAAAAGGGGAGGATTTAAAAAAAAAAAAAAAAAAAAAAAAGGGAAGATATGAGCTCCCATGATGCCAAGAACAAACATAATCAGGGAACCAGAGAAGAAATTCTTTAATTGCCTAATTTGTAGAGCAACAAGCCAAAGCCTCAAAAACTAACAGCACACACACACACACAAAATTAGGTACATCAAAAGCAGGAAGCCTGCCAAACAATCAGTGCAGCTGCTGGACACAGAAGTGGCAAATTTTGTCACCTCACTCTTTGCCCCTTTTTCCAGATCATTTATGAATATATTGAAAAACACTGGTCCCAGTACAGATTCTTAACACACACACCACTATTTACTTCTCTCCATTCTGAAAACCGGCCATTTATTCCTATCCTTTGTTTTCTGTCTTTTAACCAAATAGAACAGGAGTACTTGTGGCACCTTAGAGACTAACAAAATGCTGAAATAAATTTGTTAGTCTCTAAGGTGCCACAAGTACTCCTGTTTTTTGAGGATAAAGACTAACATAGCTGCTACTCTGAAACCTGTCTTTTAACCAGTTACTGATCCATGAGAGGACCTTCCCTCTTATCTCATGACTGCTTACTTTGCTTAAAAGCCTTTGGTGAGGGACTTTGTCAAAGGCTTTCTGAAAGTCCAAGCACACTATATCCTCTGGATCACCCTTGTCCACATTTGTTGACCCTCTCAAAGAATTCTAATAGATTAGTGAGGCATGATTTCTCATTACAAAAGCCATGCTGCCTCTTCCCCCATGTGTTGTTTTCATGTATGTGTCTGATAATTCTGTTCTCGTTTCAACCAATTTGTCTGGTACTGAAGTCAGGCTTAGTAGCCTGTAATTGCCAAGATCACCTCTGGAGCTTTTTTTACAAATTGGTGTCAGAGTAGCTATCCTCCAGTCATCTGGTACAGAAACAGATTTAAATGATAGGTTACATACCACAGTTAGTAGTTCTGCAATTTCATATTTGAATTCTTTCAGAATTCTTGGGTGAATACCATCTGGTTCTGGTGACTTATTACTGTTTAAAGTATCAGTTTGTTCCAGAATCTCCTCTAATCTGGAGACAGTTCCTCAGATTTATCACCTAAAAAGAATGGCTCAGATGTGGGAATCTCCCTCACATCCTGTGCAGTGAAGACCAATGCAAAGAATTCATGTAGTTTCTCCTCAATGGCTTTATCTTTCTTTGAGTGCTCATTTAGTGCCTCGATTGTCCAGTGGACCCACTAACTGTTTGGCAGGCTTCCTGCTTCTGATGTAGTTAAATTTTTTTTTATGTTAGTTTTTCAGTCTTTGGCTAGGTGCTCTTCAAATTCTTTTTTGGCCTTCCTAATTATGCTTTTACACTTGATTTGCCAGAATTTATGCTCCTTTCTATTTCCTTCCATAGGATTAATTTTCCAGTTTTTAAAGGATGCCTTTTTGCCTCTAACCACTTGTTACTTTGTTGTTTAGCCATGATGGCACTTTTTTTTGGTCCTCTTACTATGGTTTTTTAATTTGGGGTATACATTTAATTTGAGTCTCTACTATGATGTTGTTGTTGTTTAAAAAGTTTCCATGTAGCTTGAAGGCATTTCATTTTTGAGACTGTACCTTTTAATTTCTGTTTAGCTAGTTTCCTCATTTTTGTGTAGTTCCCTTTTTCTGAAATTAAATGCTATTGTGGGGGTCTTCTCTGGTGTTATCCCCCTACAGGGATGTTAAATTTAATATGGTCACTATTACCAAGCAGTTCAGATATATTCACCTCTTGGACCAGATCCTGTGCTCCACTTAGGACTAAATCAAGAATTGAATCTCCTCTTGTGGATTCCAGGACTAGCTGCTCCAAGAAACAGTCATTTATGGTGTCAAGAAACTATATCTCTGCATCCTGTCCTGAGGTGACACGTACCCAGTCAATATGGAGCTAGCTGAAATTCCCCATTATTATTGAGTTTTTTGTTTTTATAGTCTCCCTAATCTCCCTGAGTATTTCACAGTTACCATCCTGGTTGGGTGGTTAGTAATATATTCCTTCTGCTATATTCTTATTATTAGAGCATATAATTACTATCCATAGAGATTCTACAGTACAGTTTGGTTCACTTAAGATTTTTACTTCATTTGATTCTATATTTTTTTTCACATATAGTGCTACTCCCCCACCAGCACAACCTGTTCTGTCCTTCCTATACATCTTCTATCCTGGTATTACCATGTCCTATTGATCATCATCATTCCACCAAGTTTCTGTGATGCCTATTATATCAATATCCTCTTTTAATACCAAACACTCAAGTATTTAGACTTCTAGCACTTGTATATAAAGCACTTATAAAATTTGTCACTTTTTAGCTGTCTGCCTTCATGTGATGTAATAGAGACTCCTTTTCATTTGACTCTCTCATGAGATTCTATGTGTACTTTATCATCTTCCATCCTTTCCTCCTCACTAGGATATAGAAAATCTCCATCAATAAATCCTCCCCTAAGGAATGTTGCTGTGCAAATTGTGTGCTCCTCTGTGCCTGTTGGCTTTCCCAAGCCCTTCGTTTAAGTACTCCTCTCCGACCTTTTTAATTTTACATGCCAGCAGTCTGGTTCTATTTTGGTTTAGGTGGAGCCCATTCTTCCTGTGTAAACTCCTCCTTTCCCAAAAGGTTCCTAGAAGACTCTGGCCCCCCTCCAGTGCCTGGGTTGCCCAGTGGTTTTGCCATTGACACCCCCGCCCCCCACACACTTTTACGAACATTCTGGCACCACTGGTGTAGGTCCTCTACTTAGCAGGAAAGGAGAGCCAATAATGGATGACATCAAGAAAGCTGACATATTTAATGCCTATTTTTCTTCAGTCTTCACTAAAAAGGTTAATGATGACTAGGTACTCAACACAATTAACATTGATGACCTGAGAGAAGGAATGTAAGCCAAAGTAAGGAAAGAACAGGTTAAAGAATATTTACATAAATTAGATGTATTCAAGTCAGCAGTGCCTGATATTCATCCTAAGGTACTTAAACTAGCTGAAGCAATGTCAGAGCTGTTAGCAATTGTATTTGAGAACTCCCGGAGGATGGATGGGAGAGGTCCCAAAAGACTGGAGAAAGGTAAACGTAGAACCTATCTTTTTTAAAAGGGGAATGAGGACCTGTGGAATTACAGACCAGTCAGCATTACTTCAATATCTCGAAAGATACTGGAGAAAATTATTCAACAATCAATTTGTAAGACCCTGGAGGATAATAGCACTAAGAAATAGCCAGCATGGATTTGTCAAGAACAAATCATGACAAACCAACTTAATTTCCCTCTTTGACAGGATTACTGGCCTAGCGGAGATTGGGGAATAAGTAGATATGCTACACCTTAATTTTAATAAGGTTTTGACACAGTTCCACATGACATTCTCATAAGTAAAGTATGGAAATGTGGTCTAGATGAAATTACTATAAGGAAAGCACACAGCTGGTTGAAAGACCGTACTTAAAGAGAGTTATCAATGGTTTGCTGTCAAATTGGGAGGGTATTTAGTAAGGTCTCACAGGGGTCAGTCAAGATGGGAGGGATTGCAAGAATTATGGAGAACAGATTTAAAATGACTTTGCCAAATTGGAGAATTGCTCTGAATTCAACAAGTACTACATGCAGGAAAGAAAAATAAAATGCACAACTGCAAAATGAGGAATCACTGTTTAGGTGATAGTACTGCTGAAAAGGATCTGGGGTTATAGAATCACAGAATATCAGGGTTGGAAGGGACCTCGGGAGGTCATCTAGTCCAACTCCCTGCTCAAAGCAGAACCAATCCCCAACTAAATCATCCCAGCCAGGGCTTTGTTAAGCCAGGTCTTAAAAACCTCTAAGGAAGGAGACTCCACCACCTCCCTAGGTAACCCATTCCAGTGCTTCACTACCCTTCTACTGAAAAAGTTTTTCCGAATATCCAAACTAGACCTCCCCCACTGCAACTTGAGACCATTGCTTCTTGTTCTGTCATTTGCTACCACTGAGAACAGTCTAGATCCATCCTTTTTGCAACCCCTTTTCAGGTAGTTGAAAGCAGCTATCAAATCCCCCCTCATTCTTCTCTTCTGCAGACTAAATAATCCCAGTTCCCTCAGCCTCTCCTCAAAAGTCATGTGCTTCAGCCCCCTAATCATTTTTGTTGCTCTCTGCTGGACTCAGCAGACCACAAACTGAATACAAGTCATCAATGTGATGCAGCTCTAATAGAAAGGCTTATACAATTCTGGGATATATTAACAGGTGTGTTGTACGTAAGACACGGGAGGTAACTGTTCTACTCTACTCAGCACTAGTGAGGCCCCAGCTGGAGTACTGTGTCCAATTCTGGGCACCACAATTTAAGAAAAATGTGGACAAATTAGATAAAGTTCAGAGAAGAGCAACAAAAAAAAATGATAAGGTTTAGAAAACCTGACCTAGGAGGAAAGATTAAAAAGACTGGGCATGTTCAATCTTGAGAAAAGAAGACTGATGAGGGACCTGATAACAGTCTTCAAATATGTTAAGGGTTGTTATAAGAGCATGCGGAGCAACTGTTGTCCATATCCACTGAAGGTAGGACATGAAGTACTAGGTTCCATCTGCATCAAGGGAGATTTAGGTTAGATATTAGGAAAAACTTCCTAACTATAAGGACAGTTAAACTCTGGAATAGATTTCCAAGGCTGAACATGGAATTGCCATTATTGGAAGCTTTTAAAAACAAGTTGGGCAAACACTGGTCACAGATGGTCTAGGTTTACTTGGTTCTGCCACAGCACAGGGGGGCTGGACTTGATGACTTCTCACGGTCCCTTCCAGCCCTACATTTCCATGAGTCTATGAACTAAAAATTAATGGCAACTTAGGCACAAGTGAACATCACTTGACCCCACTTCTGAAGTGCAAACAGAATAAAGTCCAAACCAGTAATATATAATTGGTACTTTAAAAGAGCCAGTTTCACAAAACTGAAAACAATTAGGAGCCAAATCAGCTTGGAGGAAGAATTGAATTAGAAAAATGTGAATGATAATTGGGAATCATTTAAAGAACACTACTAATGTCCCAAAAGTCAAAATCCGACAACTGAGGAAGAAGGCCATTTTGGTTAAAAAGCACAACCTGTTTTAGGCAGGAAGTGAAAGCATCTATTAAAAGAAAATAATATATAACAAACTTGAGAAAGAGGATGTTGATAAATATAAAATCAGAAGAAAAGAATGGTAGAGAATTGATAAGGGAAGCAAAGGGATGCAAGGAGAAATCTATGGCCAGTAGAGTTAGAGACTATAAAAAGGAGTTTTTAAACCATATTAGAAACAAAAAGTATCCTGACAATGGTATTGGTTCATTACTAGATGGGAATGGTAGAATTATCAATAATAATGCAGAATAGGCAGAAGAATTCAATAAATATTTCTGTTCTCCATATGGGAAAAACCAGATGATATAGTCATAGCATACGATAGCACTCTTTCCATTCCACTAGTGTCTCAGGAGGATATTAAGCAACAGCTACTCAAAACAGACATTTTTAAATCAACATGTCTGGATAACTTGAATTCAGAGTTTTAAAAAGAGTTGGCTTAGGAGCTTGCTGGACCACTCATGTTGGTTTTAAATGTGCTGTGGAACACCGGGGAAGTTTCAGAAGACTGGAAGTAATCTAATGTTGTGTCAATATTTAACAAAGGAAATGGGATGACCCGGGTAATAATAGGCCTGTAAATCTGAGATTGATGCCAGGCAAGATAATGAAGTGGCTAATATGGGATTCGACTAATAAAGAATTGAAGGTGGGTAATATAAATAATGCCAATCAACATGGGTTTATAGAAAACAGATCCTGTCTACCTTGTTTCTAGGTGATCATCAATTTGGTGAACGAAGGTAATAGTGTTGATGTATTATAGATTCCAGTAAGGCATTTAACTTGGTACTGCATGGTTTTTTGATTAAAAACCTAGAATATAAAATTAAATGGATAAAAAGCTGGCTAAGTGATAGGTCTCAAAATGTAATTATGAATAGGGATTCATCATTGCATAGGTATGTTTCTAGTGGGTTCCTGCAGGCCTTGATTCTTGGCCCTATGCTATTTAACATTTGTATCGATAACCTGAAATAAAATAAAAAATCGTCACTGATAAAGTTTGAAGCCGACACATAAATTTGGGAAGTGCTAAATAATGAACATGTATAGATTCACACATTTTAAGGCCAGAAAGATGTCCTCTGGAAACAAACATCCCTTTCTGGGTGCCCAATAACTCTGTAAAGTAACTTATGTTATGAGCCTAATTATGAATTAATTGCCCTGATAATTAAGTATCAGAGGGGTAGCCATGTTAGTCTGGGTCTGTAAAAGCAGCAAAGAATCCTGTGGCACCTTATAGACTAAACAGACATTTTGGAGCATGAGCTTTCGTGGGTGAATACCCACTTCGTCAGATGCATGTGTTAGTCTATAAGGTGCCACAGGATTCTTTCCTGGTAAGAAGTTAGAACAGTTCGTTCTAAGAGGTTACATTTATTCTTTAGTACATGAGCACACACCAACATGAAGCTTGCAAAATTAGCCTGGATATGTGTGCAGATACAGTAGCCAATTTACCAAGACACATCATAAATCATACCTGTTTATTGAAGAGCAGGATGGAACCCAAAGGGAAGAAAAAAGAGAGGGATGGTTTCATTACATTTCTAGCATGTGCTCCAGGAGCAAATTTGCTTTTGAGAGAAATTGAGATAGATAGGTAAATGTAAACGGGCATGGCTCACCCCCGCGGTGCCTCCTGCTCGTCACTTTGGGAATTAGCTCAGGTTCCAGCCTGGAGCGCCCTCTGCAGGCCCGGTGATCTGCCTTGTTTCCTGCTGCTACGGGCCCCGTGTTCCTCCCTGGACCCCGGTGCCCCTTTTGCGTGGGGTTCTGCCCCCTGGCAGCAACCCCTTTTCCATAGAAGTTTCCCCTCCCTGGGAACCTCCCCACCCTCTATCCCTACTTTGCCTCAGTGTAGGCTACTGCCAGTCATTGTCTAGCCCCATGCCCTCAGGCAGACTGCAGTATCAGCCACTCATCATCAGCCAAGGGGTTTGGACCTGCTGCCTTGGCCTACCCCTGGGTTGCACCCTACAACCCCAGTACCTCCTGGCCTAATTCTAGGCCGCAGCCTAGGGCTTTCCCAGCAGGAGCTCCCCAGCTCCACTGCCTTTCCCCAGCACTGCTTTACCCTAGGTACCTGCTCTGGTTCTCGGCAGCCAAACCCTTCTCCCTCTACAGGCAGAGGAAGACTGTCTGCCCTTGGCTTCGCTGGCCTTCTTATTAGGCCCTGTAGCTCAGTTTGGGGCATGGCCCTCAGCTGCAGCCACTTCCCCAATCAGCCCAGCCTAAAAGGGCTGCTTTCTCCAGCCCCAGCCCTTATCCAGGGCTGTTTTAACCCCTTTTGAGGGGAGGGGAGGACAGCAGAGATCCACTCTGCTACAGTAAAAAATTAGTTAAAATAACAAGAAATGTTTCCTATATAGTAGATTGCAGAATAGTCCCATTAGGGAAGTGATGAAAATCACCAGTGCTTGGCACTAAACTGGAAACATACCTTAAGTAAATGTATAGTTAGGAACAATCCTGCACTGGCTGGCAGATGGGCTAAACAGGTCTTTTCCAGCTTTAGATTCTATGAGCCAGATTTTCCTTCAGGATACACCCCTAATTATTGCTTTGTTAGCCCCATAGGGCATCAAAACTGTTGGATCCAACCAGATACAGATTTATCTGATGCGGAAATCTTTAATTACCTTCAAGGTGCCTGGCTCATATACCATAGGCATTTGACTTCTAACACTTTACTTGAGATGGGCCAGAACTGGAACTTCAAATTGGAGCGCTGTTGAATTTCAGAGGCAAGGAAGGTGTAATGGGGTCAGCACCTGCCTCTCAGAACCACCCTTTTTCAGCCGATGGATCTCTCGGTGGGTCTACAGTGACTCACTTCTCTGGCCAAGCCACCTACACTGTCCCCCTTTCTGGGGTATGCTGTCCAACCAGACCTATCTCAAAGCCCTTGATGATGTCCTGTAGCCTTCCCCAGGCTCTGGTCCTCAGTCTAACCAACAGGATCTATCTCAGTACCTGAGCTGGCCAGCTTACATGTGAATGTTCCTGCTCTGGGGTGGAGCATC
The DNA here is from genome assembly GCF_025201925.1 of Gopherus flavomarginatus. NCBI lineage: Eukaryota > Metazoa > Chordata > Testudines > Testudinidae > Gopherus > Gopherus flavomarginatus. The sequence continues at coordinate 143,369,779 of NC_066621.1, forward strand.
ACCCCCAAGGCTTCCTCCCTGGGGGCTCTTCACCTGCCCTTTAGTCCTCTGACCCCAGCTCTCCAGCTGGGTCAGTCTAGATCAGCCCCCTTTCAGGGGCTAACAGTTCCACAGACAGTCCCTTTCCTGGGCTTGTCTACACTCCCTTGTTAGGGGAGGAGGGCCCAGGCCCACCCACTACAGTAACTCCTCACATAACATTGTAGTTATGTTCCTGAAAAATGCAACTTTAAATTAAATGATGTTAAACGAATCCAATTTTCCCATTAGATTTAATGTAAATGCAGGGGGTTAGGTGCCAAGGAAATTTTGGGTGGGGCAGACAAAAGGCATTATATACTGTACAGTAGTGTACTGTACTGTGTTTGGGAGGTGCCCCTGCTTACCCCACACAGGCACAGCACACTCCAGGCAAGGATGCTAGGAAGCACCTTGTGCAGCAGCAGTGGCAGCTTCCTCCCAGAAGAATTGGCGTCGACTTTGCCGGGGGATGCTCCAGGCTGCCTCTTCCCGTCCCTGTTCCACTCCAGGCCCACCTCTTCCCACTCCCACTTCACCTCCTCTCTGGAGCATGCCACGTCCTCGCTCCTCCTCTTCCCTCCCAGAAAGTCCTAAGTGCCGCCAAACAGCTGTTTGGTGGCTGGGGAAGTGCTGGGAAGAAGGGGGAGGAGGCAAAGGAGAGGAACTTGTGCTGTGCTCCCTTGTAAATTCACTGCTCTTCTACAGAATCTTAGAAGCAGTGGACAGAGCAGGCAGCCAAACGACATTATAAGGGAGCATTGCACAACTTTAAATAAGTATGTTCCCTAATGGAGCTGCAATGTAACTTTGAAAGAACGTTAAGCGGGAGGATGGTAAGTAAGGAGTTACTGTACTCCAAGTCCCAGCCCAGGGACCCTCTAAGTAGCAGCCACATGCCACATTCCTTTATCTAACTGTATTTTCCTAGGCTGCTTCCCCCTAGAGCCTGTTTCAAGTCAGTGCTGGCAGCCAACCAGAGGCTATGCCCTCACTTCCCCAGTCCCTGCCAGCACACCTGCTTTAGCCCATGCAGCCAGCCAGGAGCACCTCTTGCTTCCCCAATCCCTGCAGGCAAATGGCTCTATCCAGGCCCTTTCAGCTCCTTTTATATGAGCCTGCTGGACCCTCATTGGCTGCTCCCTGCAGCCTCTCTAGCCTCTCTTAGAGGACCTCTCTACTACTTCTTTCCTGGGTTGGGCGTGGCAGGACCCTGAGGCCTCCAGCAGGGAGCCTTTCGGCCTCGTCTACCCCAACACAGAAGGGTAGGGAATATCAGACATGGGGGATTTCCATCGCTGAATCTGAAATTGCCCTTTTCGCTTGGTTCCAGGTGAGAGCCAAAACCGGAAGGGGCTCTATTTTCCAGTTCTCATTCAGCTGCAGCTGAAGTCTTCTGATTAGATTGTAAACTCATTAGGGAAGGAACTCTCTCCCTGTTACTGGACTGCACAATGCCCAGCTTCTAGGATTAACAATAGGAGACAGCTCTGGAACACTTACTTTGTTTCAAAGTACTCAGTGTTATCACTGACATGAGGTGGAACTTTGACGGACATTATACCAATCCCTGATGCCCCAGGTCCTGCTCCCTGCTACTAGCACTTAATTTCTTTTAAAGCATTGCTTTTATGTGACTCACACTGATGCTTAAGAATATCAAGAAGAACAAGTAATTTCAGAACTGAAAATTATGGGGTTCAAACTCTCCTTGCAGGTGTTCTCTTCTCCCTAACAGAAACAGTCATGGGAACCGTTCCTACAGCAGACAAGGTAAACAAACGAATATAGAACATATTACTCCATAGAACAGCTGGTGAGAAAAGCTGTAAGGGCAGCAGTGTCATTTAAAACAAAAATATCTAATTTGGGAACTCCTGTATAGGACATGAGCTCCTCTGAGTTGCCAGCATTTGTTTATTATAGAACGTAGGCTTATATAGCTTTTCCATTTTTAACTCCACTAGTATCTGGATCATACAGTCTCACATCCCAGGGTGAAGCATGTATCTCTCTTAATTAAAATGGAGACATATTAAGTTACTTTGGAAGAAACAGAACACTGCAACCATAGCCTAAGAAAATGTAGCGGAAGATCATAAAATGATGTGTGCATTTTGTCTTGTTGTTTCCTTCTCTTCTTACCCATCTGTATCCAACTGTCATCTCACACTTAAACTGTAACTTCATTGGGGCAGAGGCCATCTTTGTTCTATGTTTGTACAGCTCCTAACACAATGTGGTCCTGATGCGTTACCGGGGTTCCCAGGTGCTAGTGCAAGACAACTAATAAAGAAGAATAGTTGTGAACTAATTTCTTTTGCAAGCTGGAATGGAAGATATTTAAAACGCACAATATATACAAATCCTCTGATTTACAGTGCGGTCTATGTACATGTATAGGGCAGAATGATGATTTGACTTGGACTCTGTTCCTTACTCTGCCTCTGGTTTCCTGTAGGTGCTTGGGTAAATCACTTAACCACTCAGGGCCTCAGAGACCACCCTTCTGCTTGTGTGCTGTATCCCTTTCTCCTAGCCGTTGGCTACCTTGTCTATTTAGATTGTAAGCTCCCCAGGGTAGGAATTGTTTCTTACTCTGTGTTTGTGCAGTGACTAGGGAGTGAAGGGAACAAAGAGGAGCTCTTCACCCCTCCCTTCCGATTTCCTGAGTCTCCCTCCTACACTATCCCTAACACTGCAGGGGAGTCTATAAGGTGTAGATGGGAACAGGGTATCAATCCTTTGGCAAGTTCTCGGAGGTTAGTCAGAGGCTCCCCATGTCCCATACTGGTGAGCTTTAAGAGGTTTGCTGGGGGCCCCAGTTCCATCAAGATAAGCATTGGAAGTTGTTTGGGGTCCTGCTGAACTCCACCCCATCATGAGTTTACAAAGCTCTGCCTCCCACAATACCAGTGATGCTCATTAAAACTCACTCCAAGCCCTCACAGGCATTGGATGGCATGAGAGTTAAATTGACTTACCAGGAAACTCTCTGCCTCCCAACATCACAGCAGGTCCCCCCATGTCCCATGTTGGCATTAGCAGTGTTCTGGGGACCCCAGGATCCTCAACATTTTAGATGTTTCCAAGTTATTCACTTCCATGCACCTTTCCTTATAGCCAGAAGCTTGAGAACATTTATTACTTATATATGTATTTCAGTGATAGCAGCGTGGCTGTCAGATCCTGGTGTTTAAAACAACACCCACTGCAGAGACCTGTGATCATCAACTATTTAAAGTTAGTTTTTAAATTATAAAACAATGAATTAAAAAGAGCAGGGACTGCATTTTACAGATGGAAATTTTACTTTAAAATATCCTGTTTAACAAACAAACCACGTAACTTATTCCAAATGCACTATGGACTCTTCAGATCACTTCATCTGTCCAAAACCCCTACTTCCCCGAACCATCCAACAACCACTTCCCCAGTAAGCCTGCGTGAAATTTTGGTACCAACCTTCCATGTAGTTATATACACAAATGGACATTTGATCCATGGTAAATTTTCACCTTTCAGCCAGGGAGCTCAGGTTTTACGTGCTGAAAACAGCAAAAATTCTATTCCTTTCTGTATTTACCACAGGTAGAAATTGGACATGTGTGTTATCATGGGTGTCATCATTTTCATGGCAGAAATGTGTCCTTTGCTCTCATGAAAGCTCAAGGTGAGAAGAAAAGAATGACTACTTGGTTCTTGATATGCTGCTTTCACTGGCTGTAAAGGCCCCAGTTCAGACAAAGCACTTAAGCATATACTTAACGTTCATTGCTACTCACTAATGCTGAACTTTAAATCAATGGGACTTAAGCGTATGCTTAAGTGATGTGCCCAATAGGACAGACTGTGGTATCAGGGCCTATGCCCTGGGTTTTACAATGAGGAGTTGCTCTTCGTCCCGGAGGCCCTACCATTGGGTGGGTTTATGCTCTTGTCATGTGGGTGTCCAATGAACATTAAGGCTATGAGTCTGCAAATACCCACCAAAAAAATTAGCAAATGATCAATTACTGCAAAAATGTTAGCTATCTGCTGAGACATCCAGGTGAGAAAAAAAGAGAAAAAGTGCAGAATTGGCAAGAGAACTGTCCAGAAATATAGGTGCAGATTAAGGTAGGCTTGAAAACCAGCTGTAACATGCTGCACAGGAAAGAACAGAAAACAAAAGCCTTATTATGCTTTCTTAAAAATGCAATCACACAGCCTACATGTTTCCTTTACAAGGTCACTAACTTCAGCTTCATAGACCCACAATGGGCTGTGACTGGTATGCAGTACAATGCGTATTTGCATTTCAATTCACAGTGAGGGAGCGCTACCCATATTGGTCTGTGCAGTCTGCAAAACAGCATTTTTAGCCCAGTGAGGATGTTAACCATTTTGTTTTATTAGCATGCAGAAATGTGGCTAAACCCACCCTTTTTTTTATCTAATTTGTTTGGAATGACAAGCATGTTCTGACTAAAAAAATAATTCTGCTGGGTGATAAAACTTGTTTTATTATGGAGGAATTTGGCACTGGAAGGGGGGCAAGAAAAACATTTAATTAGGCATGGATCTGAAGCAGCTAATTTGATCTTTCAATGGAAAATAATCACAGGTTAAAATGAAGATTATATGCTCTGTGTGAAGAAGGCATCTTTTGCTGATGCTTCTTTCAAGCTTTGATGATGATTCTGCTAGGAAACAGAGGGCACATTTCTTTTAAAGTAACAGCAAGAGTACTGTGGTGTATTTATTACACTGTCTCATTACCTCTATTTATCTATGTGCAAAAACCCGAGTTTTTGTTTGATTGCTGTAAATCATATTTTGGATTTATAAGCTTGTATCTTTCCAAATACACTTCTTCATGTGTATACACAAGGATGGAGCCTCTGTCATGCAAAGACTCACTTATGTTGCTTTGGCAGCATAAAAAAACTTTTAATGGGCAGAAGCAGGTGCCCCAGCTCGTGCAGCTTTGGTGAAACGGCTCTACCTGGCACTACTCCCAACCCCCAGGACTGGGAAGGATCAGGGGAGAGGGACATGGCTAGATCACAACAGCTGTTCTTTGCTTCCCTGGACTCACAGGAGGCCACAAGAAGCAGAAAGTAAATAAAGAGCAGCCCTGAAGCTGCTCTAAATAGACTACAGGCCAGCTCAGCTGCCACCTGAACTCAGCATATGGAAGCAGAAATGTGGCTCAAAGCCACCTTTGTCCCCTGCTCCTGTCCCTGCCCCAAGTGCAGGAGTAGAGTATGTTAGAATCAGGTCTGCAGTCTTTTGTGGGATACATTAGTATGAGCTCAATCATGCTCCCACAGAAGCCAGTGGAAGAATTACCACTCACTTCAATGGTGCAGGCTCAGCTTGTGTAAAATCACCTATAATGCACTGCTGCAGCTAAGTGTTTTATCATCCTTTAATAGGAGCAAGCTTTTAGTTTCCGCCACTACTGACATCTAAACCGAAACGAAACCAGGAGTGATGCTGCACAGTGGGTCGTAGCACTGGATTTGCCCGATTTACAGTGCAAAAGTCAGCATTATTCTACATCCAGGCTGCATATCATCTATTAAGGGCCCCACCTTCTTTGTGGTTATGAGCAGATGGGCTCTCTACCACAAAAACCACATTTTCCGGAAGTTTGGTTCTCAGACAGAGTCACTTCCTGACCAAGAGCTTTTTGTCTTTTATCCTAAAAAGCCCAATGATTTACTGAACGTTTTTTTTATTTTTGTTTGAAAAGGGGTCCCTCCTTTCTTATGAGTGTCCTTACAGTTTTATTACTCATCTGTGGCTTTTACAAGTTGTCTTTCATGTGAGACAAAGTGAAGTGGTGTTACATTCCATGCGTGTAGGGACAGAGCTGCAGTTTAATTGTGTATTCAACCCTATAATTAAGAAACAAATGGAAGACTTTGTGCCTTTAAAGCCTAGAAATTCTAGGTTTTTTGGCAAAACACTTGGCTAAGTGTGTTGAGAGCCTTAAGTACTTAATGGTCTATACATAAGGAAATCTGATGCTAGTAATGATGTACCTTAGAGGCAGGACGTTGGAAAAAAACAGAGCTAAAGCTCTTGATGTTTCAAGATGAATTCTTCCTGCATATATATATTTTTTTTGTTTGAAAGAGGCACTAGAAAGAACAATCCCATAGGTACGATCTCATTGCCTGCACTCAACTGCTGTTAACCCAAATAGCACAAGCAGTGGTAATCAGAAAAAACCTTAGGCTGCCGTTCAATAAATTGTGAAGCACTCAGCCCTTCTGCAGAGAGAGCCGACTCTAAGCAAATCAATACCCTCTTGCTGAAGAAAGCCCAACTTGATAGCAAGTAACCCAATTATTAGGAAATTACATAAGATCACCCAGTCTAGGGGTGGAAACCAGCCTACTTCAGGGGGGTATAGGGAAAAGGAAAGGGGCTGTGAGGTAGAGAGCTTTGCATGATATTCAAGGGTATTAGATTGGCTGTGGGTAATCACAATTCTAGGGCCAAATGTGGTGCATTCACACAAGAGACAGTTTCTCCTGGGCCCAGTGGAAAATATGTACAAGGAAATAATTGAGTTTGTACAGCACCTAGCACAATAGGGTACTGGTCCATGTCTAGGAGCTACGGTAATACAAATAAATAAATACATAATAACAAGGAGTCTACAGAATGCCACTCTGCACCTGTTCAGCTTACTATGTGAGGAATCTGGGATGAGCCTCGGGTAAGAGAAGAAGCTTCTGTCCCTGCATGGGATGCTCCTCCGTAATCAGTCATCTGTCCTTGCAAGAACATTTGCTATTTGACTCCTCACCCTTTCCTGCCTCCCTCTGCTCTTCTCTGTGCCAGCAGCCCGTTAGCCCCTTGCTGCTCTCCGCAGTCCCCAAGCCTTGGAGCCCAGCTCTGAGCTGGAGTAACTTCTCAGGAGAACTGGGGCAAGTGAGCAGTCACTTGACCTAGAACTCAGCCACAGTGGGATCTGGCCAACCCATATTTTCCTCTACCCACCTGGAAGCATGAAGGTAGCGCATAAAGGGCTATACAGACTAGTACTGAATTTGGAGAGGACTTTGCTTTGGAACGAATGGAGGAAGTACTGGTCGGCATCCCTGGCATGTACCCTGGAGTAAAATTAGTCTAAACAATATAAGCAAAATCTCACCAGAAAGTGATAACTTCATAGAACCTTATTTTTACAGTTGTTCAGATACCACAGTGATGGTCAAAACAGGTGGACCTAAATGGAAGAGAACAGGATGGCACAATTTCAGCAACCAAAATAAAATCACATTCTAAACAGATTATGGTTACAGTACAAAAAATGATTCTGAAATAGAGTGTGTGTTTGCATGTGCAGGGGCCGCCAAAATTAAAAAATAAATAAATACATGGAAGATATTTCCTGAAAGTCCTGAAAAGCAACCTTACAAGAAGTCATTAAATTATATGGTTCACATCCCCAGCTGCTGTAACTCAAGCTAGCACCACTGACTTGAATAGAGCTATGTGGATTTACAGCAGCTGAGGATCTGGCCCTATGAAAGGTATAGGATTATTTATTTCAACTTGTTCTTAAAAAAAAGACAAAACGTACTCCAAACATTTTGGGGATTTCTCTGTTTCTTTAAGAAGATGATCTGCATATCAGAGGGGCATGAGATATGGCAGTTACTATAGTTACTATCTTTTGTTATTAATCAGACTAAATAATTGTATAAGACCCATACATAATATCTTGTTGGGACACACATTGCAAATGCTCCAAGGCTCAAATATTTTACACACCCTCCTGTTTGATTTTTTTTTAAATGGGATATTCAAAATTGACATGTTTCAGCTGGGATTGTCAGTCTTTGAACTGACTGTTCTCCATTCTGGTGTTGTAGCCACTAGAGAAACATAACTGAGAAATGGAAGAGAAGGGAATTTGGTGTGTTTCACAATCCAGATAGTCCAAACGGATTTTGGAAAGATGGTCATTGACCTCAGTAGGCTTTGGATCAGCCCTTACAAAGTAAGGCGTTCTCTTCTGGCTGTCCAGCAGGGCTGGTGCAACCATTTAGGTGACCTAGGTGGTCGCCTAGGGCACTAGGATTTGGGGGCCGGCATTTTCTTCGGCAGGGACCGCGGTGGCCAGATCTTCGGCCACCCCAGTCCACTGCTGGGATTTAGGCGGAGGGAGCTGGGGCAAGGGAGCGCGGGGAGGGCCGTCTGCAGCAAGTAAGGGGGGGGGCGGCACACAGGGGAACTCCCCACCCCAGCTCAACCCTGCCCCACCTCCTCCCCAAGCACGCCATGGCTGTTTCACTTCTCCCACCTCCCAGGCTCGTGGCACCTAAGCTGATTGGCACCGCAAGCCTGGAAGGCGGGAGAAGTGAAGCAGCCATGGCGTGCTCTGGGAGGAGGCGGAGCAGGGGTGAGCTGCTTCACTTCTCCTGTCTCTCAGGCTTGCGGATCCAATCAGCTTAGGCACCGCAAGCCTGGGAGGTGGGAGAAGTGAAGCAGGGACAGCGTGCTCGGGGTGCTCCTGCATGGAGCAGGGGTGAGCTTGGGCAGAGGGGGTGGTGTGCCTCAGGGCAGAGGATGCGGAGCTGCCGCGCGGGAAGGACACCTCAGGGCAGGGGCTTGGGGACAGGGGAGGATGCAAGATGGAAGTTTCACCTACGGCACGAAACATCCTTGCACCGGCCTTGCTGTCCGGACCATTGCAGCTGACGCACAGAATAATTCATATCACTTCCTTGACCTCAAGGACCATAATTTTTAAAGGATGGGCTTATAGTTAAGCATGTACAGGACTTGTTGAGAACACGAACTTGGTCCTGGTGAAGGCACTCTGGTATCAATGGTGGTGTCTGTAGTATAAGAACCTAAGTAGACCAGAATGGATTTGAACAGGTGACACGGAGGTGAAAGTACTACCAAAAGAGCCCCTGAGACACCCATTTATGGCATCCCTGTGGAAACTACTCAGATGATCAAGTGCTGCTCATTCAAAGTGAATCCACATTGCAGAATATGGCCCTTCGATGGAGAAGTGCTCCCACAGTAGCTTATTCAAACACGATACAAAAGAGGAAGTGAGTAGCTCAGACACACTGATGAGTCAAAGGAAAATTACAACAGAAAACTTGAACCCAAGGAAGACCTTGCTTTAGACCCACCGCAGTAACCCCCCCAGCCATTCAAGAAGACATGGAAGAGGTCAGCTGAAACAACAAGCAGTACCTAGATGCCCCTGCCAAAAACAATTCACTTTGGAGCCTGAGTTACACTCCCTGTGTAAACACCCCGTGATCAGCTCCATTTCTTTGATAACGCAGATAGAGGGGAAGAGGAAAGCAGAGAAGAGAAAACAACATATGGCAAATGCACACACTTGGGTTCAGCGGTTCTGCTTCTGTTTAGAACCATGATCCTACGGCCGCTGAAGTCAATGAAAGTTTTACCATTGACTTCAGCGGGAGCAGGATCAGAAGCTAAAAGAACACAAAGCCTTAAGAAAGCCTGTCTTGTAAATTTACACATTAATATGGAAATTTGCTTTCCCTCAATAGGGACATGTGCCACAGCACTAAACAAATACTGAAGACATGTGGATACCCAAATGCTCATTAAAACTAATTGCCTAAGGCGATCTCTTCCAGAATATGTTGCAGCAAGAGAGCCAAGATAGGAAGTTTGCATTTCTCCAGAGAAGATGATTTGGGGGTAATGGATGTATTCATTCAAGTTATGCTACAATTCTGTCATTTGGAAACTATTAGTCTTTATATCCACTTATCAACAAGAAAGGGGGAGGGAGAAGATATAATGAACCATTTAAACCTACATAAAAACTGACCCAGAACTTCAGCTGAGCCAGACGGAACCTTTTCCACGGCTCATAAATGTTCACTAATTTCTTTGCACTTTCAGCCAAGATCAGAGAAGGAACAAAAAAGCCCTGGAAAAAGCTATTTTCACAAGGCGAGATCCTCAGCAGGTGCAACTGGGCAGATGCTAATTGACACTAGCTCAGGATCTGGCCCAGTGTAGCTACATCACAGTCTAAAATCAAGCACTACTATGTCTGTAGCACCTCAGACAGGGTCACCCAGCTCGCTGATTTGCATCCCCAATGCCCTTTACCTAAATACATTCAAATGTCATGCACACACCTAAAAGTGGGACACTTCTGGGGGTCAGGTTGGGCTAGCCAAAAGCATGGCTTATAAATGTCACAAGACACATCAAGGAGGTCGAATTCCAGAGTGCTGTTGTTACTTCTCAGCATAGTGGCAAAGCCTCCAGCAGAGCCTATAGGTTTGTAATATCTGGCATTCTGTGGTTATGCCTCTTCTGCAAACACCAGGAATGGCCTTTCCCCCTCCTCCTAAGCCAGAGGTAGTCAGCCCAGGATCTGTGGCCACCGGTGGTCCGCAAGACACTCGCTGCTTAGAGAGCTGGCTAGTTATATGAGGCCAGTCCGTCCTCCTGGTATGGAGTTGCTTAATTGCACTAAACCAGCTAGAAAGTCATTAACTATGTCCTAGTAGTTGCCACAGGGATGTTAATCAGGCAGGAATGAGAGGGGGAAGCATCCACAAGACCACCTATGCACTGAATTGCAATCCCCACTCAGAAAAAGCTAGAGAGGGTGTCCGTCCTGCAAGCAGGCTCTGGACTGCAGGACAGGGCTGGGGCCACACCCACTAGGTAGCTCTCCCTTGTGAGGGAGCTGCTGTTGGTCAATGCCAGTGCCTCTATGATTGAGACTGTGATTGGCGGGTCATTCATAAAAGGTGGGTCTGGGAGAGGTTAGTGGTGACCAGAGGTGTCTCACTACTTCCCTGTGTGTGTGGATAGGTTACACTTCATGTTTTATGATTCATCATGTGACACTCTAGACAATTGTGCAGGTTGTTTTGCTTGAGAGAGGAATGTGGGGGGGCTCGCTTATTTGTCCCCCCTTTCCCTGGTTGGGCCTGCAGAGGATTCACAGCAACCTTAGCTCTGGGGTTAGCTCTGCATTCACTCCAGGAGGGTTAATTCAGGCCTGGGTGCTGATTTTTATGAGCTACAGGCTCCCTCCACCTCGGCTTGAGCGGCAGGCAAACCTGCCCCCAGATCAGTGGATTGGGCATGCAGCTGGCTCATGATGCAGATGGGGTTTCACAATCTGCACAGGATTTGGCATTGTGGCAGCTCACACAATTACAAAGTATTCCTGTTCCCGTTCCCAGATACTCAGCAAAAGCAAACACTCAAAGTACTTTATATTTTACTATTGGTTCCTATGCACACATCCCTCCCCCCCATCCATCTCCTGGGTAGCTCTTACAAATGATTGTAAAAGGTCTTTCTTATTGTCCTAAGGAACTCAGCCTCACTGGTAGCATCTTTGTCCTTGAAAGGTGCTCTACTGTCCTTTCAATTCCAGCCATCAACCTGTCCTTCTCACAGGTTATGACGACGTCTGGTTTTAACAAAGATGAATTGGACATTTTCCCCTTTCAGATCCAGTGAATCCCCTTTCCAGCTATCGTCAGTTTCTCTCTCTCTCTGAGCTCACTTAATAATGCATGACTAAGAGCTAAGGCAGTTTGATCTGCTACACCAGTAATAACATGGAGTGTATCCTCTGCATTCGGCATCAAGTTACTGTCATTTGGGAATTCAACAGATGGAAACTCTGGGATTCTTTCCATGTCACTTCTGCTTTGGAGGGCTCCCAGTATAGTAGAAGATTACAAACATGGCATATCCCAATACGGGTGCCAGCCCTGGGGGAGGGGAGAAAACATAAGTGACTGTTCTGATGATCCACTACTGATGATGTTAAACTTTGCTCTAAGCAGCAAATCATTCTTTAGTTGCATTTGTAATCTCACTTCTTTTCAAAACACATTTGTATTTCTAAAACAAATGGCATTGACTTTATTTTTCATTACCATCTCCCAGCTAGTTACATAGCGAGCCAGACATGTTCCCTGCACATTCCCCATTAAGTTCTCTTCAGATTCCTTCATTTTATTCAGTGTGACTCATGGAAGATCATCAAGATGCTGAAACATTTGTTTCTTCTTTTTTCACAAGGTGGTATGGGGATTTTGTTCTAATGTTGCTGAAACAATCGAGAAAAATCCTGTGCTATAAAGCTGCCAGAAACACAATAAATTTCAGCTACATCATTTGGAAATGAAAGTGGCAAGATATTTAAGCACTTAATTCCCACTGAAATCAAGGGGAGTTAGGCACCTAAATACCTTTGGCCCTGCTTTCCAGACCTGGTTAGCACTAAGCTTTTCCCCTCGTTCAGTCTCTCCCCAGAGAGCAGAAGTTCATTTCCTTTTCCCCCCAATCCACAAGATTGCCCCATCAGCCTAAATCAAAAGTATCGAAGGGGAGCAAATGAAAGGCAACGCCAGCACGTCTAATCCCAAGTGTAGGTAGCAGCATCAGGAGATGAGGAAAAGCCTTGGAGTTACAGTGCCATGACGACTCAAGCACTTACTTCGTAGAGCTCAGGTATCTCCTCTCGTAGGCTGTGTCTCCACTCTCCTTTTCCCCCTAGAATTTCCCACAGCTGCTCCCACTGTGCAACTCTACCTGTGGAAGCAATAATGAGGAGCTGTAATGTAAGTAAGACATCTGCAGCCTCCAGTGTTTTGATAGTAGAATCTCAGAGTGATGAACATCTCAGGAATGGTGGTTGTTTGTAACTCTGAAACGTTCGTAACTAGACAAAACATTATGGTTGCTCTTTCAAAAGTTTACAACTGAACTTTGACTTAACACACCTTTGAAATTACTATACAGAAGAAAAATGCAGCTTTCCCTTTAATTTTTTTAGAAGTTTATGTTTAACACAGTACAGTATTGTATTGGGTTTTATCGTTGTTTTGGTCTCTGCTGCAGCCTGATTGTGTACTTCCAGTTCCAAATGAGGCGTGTGGTTGACTGGTCAGTTTGTAACTCTGGTATTCATAATGCTGAGGTTCTACTGTACATCCATATCATCTAGAACCTTTTATATCTATTGTGGGAGTGCCCAGAGTGCTCAGCTGAGATCAGAGCCCCATTGTGCAAGACATGGTACATTCACAAAAAATAGTCCCTGCCCTGAAGAGCTGGCTACCTAAACAGCCAAGAGAGACAAAGGGCGGGAGGAGAAAGAGCCAGAGAAAAGTGAAAATGCCGGACCAAATTCACCCAGAGCCAGGAAAAGAACCCAGAGCTCCAGCCTGCTACTCTGCGTCCCTAGCCACTGAAACATGGTGCTTAAAATGCTGGCAGCTCATTAATGCTTTCTCTCCATCGGTGTTCCCACCTCTGCTACCCCTGACGGAGCTGCATCCCTGCTAGCAAGAGAGGGAAATTTGAGAGAAAAAAGGCTGGTGCTGTCTCAGTTTCTAATTCTCTAAGGTACACAATGAGCATCGAGCCTGCTGGACCATCTTCCATTGTGTGTTCCAGCTCACTCCACAGTGAACAGAAATCCTCATCTCCTTTCACTACCTAACATGGATCACTTCAAAGGCCCCTTTGAACCCAGGTAGGTGTTGAGTATAGACACAACCCTCTTTGCATACCCCTACAGGCATCCACACTGCTGTGCTGTGAACAGATACCCCTTCATGCTGCTGGCCTTTCGAATGTTAACTAGGTTTTTGCAGTCCTTGCCTGAAACGTTAGACCAAAAGCACCTCTTCTTTTTGTCATACTTTCCAAAGAGATTAAATAGGTTTAAAATCATTCCAATTTATATCAAATAGTCCTTGGATAGTAACTCAGACCATCACAGTAGGAAGGGGAAATTATGTCTGATCGTAGAATCCTCTGAGGCAAAGCAAGCCGGCACCATCATGCAGAAATTGTCTGTCTTGTTCTTTTGTGTTTTACTACCTCCACTGCTTTTGAGAGTTATAATTAGGGAAGTATTTTCCAAAGAAGAGCAAGAAAGGGAATACAAGGGTGAACTATGAGGTGCAAAGAGGTGGATGGGGTAACTCAAGAGAAGAAAGGCAAGAATAATAAAGAAAGAAGGAACAAAAGATAAACAGCTCAGAAAGGAACAAGCCAGTTCAGCTCTGGTTCACTTTAATAAAACAAACTCTAATAATGTATCCAAGGAATGTATCCAAAACAATGGAAATGGCTTTAAAAAAAATATGATCAGGCCAAAGTTTTTGAATGTGAACGCCTAAAGTTTAGCATCTTAATCCATAATTAGACCCTGATCTTGCGAGGACTGACTGATGCATATGTTTAACTTTTTGCACCAGGAGTAGTTCAGTTGACTCCATGGGAATATCCACAGAATGTGAGTAAATCTTTGCAGGACTGAGGCACCCATGTAAGTGGCCAGATTTTCAGAGATGCTAAGCAGTCAGTGAGAGCATTGACTGAGTGAGGATTTACAGAGATAGCCCATTACAATCTATGAAAAATGTCCAATGTATCTATCCTATATAGCCTGCCATCCTTCTGAATAACCGATAAAGACTGCCATCTTCTAGAGTTAATTACATTCAGGTCGGTTGCTTGTTACAGGAAGAACTATAGCAAACTTGCAAGGGATCATTTTGGTGTTCTAAAAATGCAAAAATCATGGCTCTCCATATTTTAAATTAGTAGCAGCTGATTGGAAAATTTTGACAGAAACTACATTTTCATAAAACATGATTGCTAGCAAAAGTCACCTAAAATGAAGTAGATATTTTAAGTGTTTGTGTAGTTTTCAGAACAGCTCTAATTACGAGCAGGTTTATTTTCTATTCTTAGAAAACTGTTGAGTAGGAGCCTGTAGTAGTTTAAAACCATATAAATTAGCAGAATGAAATATAGATAAGGGACTAGGCCCTCAAGCTGGTAGAATATGTCATAGCTGTATTTGAAGGCAAGGCTGATTTAGACCAGCCATGGAGCTGGCCCAGAGCATTTCATAGAGCCCTGGCTGGTATATCAGGCTTTGATAAAGCATGGTCTGCATTTCTGAACTACTGAGGACCAGATTCTCAGGTGTTGTATTGGCATTAACTTAGAATCATAGGGTTAGAAGGGACCACAAGGGTCATCTAATCTAACCTCCTGCCAAGATGCAGGATTTGTTGGGTCTAAACCATCCTATCCAGCCTCCTTTTGACAATCTCCAGTGAAGGAGCTTCATGACATCTCTAGAGCATCTGTTCCATTGTGCTACTGTTCTTACAGTTAGGAAGTTTTTCCTGAGATTTAATCTAAATCTTCTATGCTGTAGTTTGAATCCATTGCCTCTTGTCCTGCCCTTTGTGGCAAGTGAGAACAACTTTTCTCCATCTTTTTGTGGCAGCCTTTCAAGTATTTGAAGACCGCTATCATGTCCACCCTTAATCTCCTCTTTTCCAAACTAAACATACACAGTTCCTTCAGCCTTTGCTCATATGGCTTGCATTCCATCCCTTTGATCATCGTTGTCACATGCCTCTGGATCCTTTCCACTCTCTCTACATCCTTTCTATACATTGGTGACCAACATTTGACACACTACTCCAGCTGAGGGCTAACCAGCACCAAGTGGAGTGGCGCTATCACCTCCTGTGACTTGCATGCTATGCCTCTGTTAATGCAACCTAAAATTGCATTTGCTTTTTTTGTAACATGCTGAGGTTGTGATCCACCACAGCTCCCAGATCCTTCTCAGCAGTTCTGCTGTCAAGCCAGTTATCCTCCATTCTGTACTTATGCATTTGGTTTTTCGTCCTTAAGAGTAGCACCTTACATGTGTCGTTGTTGAATTTCATTTTGTCATCTACAGCCCAGTTCTCCAAATTATCAAGATCCCTCTGAATTTTAGCTTTATCCACCAAAATGTTGGCTACCTTCTTCCCCCCATCCCCCATCAGCTTTGTGTCATGTGCAAATTTGATCAGTATGCACTGTACTACAACCAGATCATTAATAAAGATGTTAAACAACACCAGACTCAGAACAGATCCCTGTGGAGCCCCACTTGAGACCTTGCTCCAATCCAACATCATTCCATTAAAAGTTACTCTTTGCAGTTGTTTAACTAACTTCAATGGTGCTACTTGCCAAGGATCTGGCTCATAGTTGTGCAGCTCTGACTTCATCTTTGAACACAAACACGCACTGCGCAAACACAGAAAACGGGGGTAGCAAAGATTCTGACATTTTGTGAAACAACCCCATAAATCCCAGATTTTGTCATGGTTATGACAAACATTCAGCTTTATCAATGATGGGAACATGGTGTAACTGAGAAGAAATAGCCCTCATGGAATCCCCCTCAACATAAGGGCACACTGGGAGGTCAAGTGAGGCAATTTGCCCCAGGCCCTGCAGGGGCCCCATGAGGCCTGGCCCGGCGACGGTCTGGGTCTTCGGCAGCGGGGAGCCCTTCAGTGCTGCCGAAGACGCGGAGCAACTCAAGGGCCCCCCACTGCCGAAATGTTGCCAAAGACCCGGACCGCTGCCAGGTGAGTACAAGCACTGCAGCTCCCCCACTTTACCCCAGACCCCCTGAATCCTCTGGGCAGCCCTGCACTGGCCTGCCCTGGTGCAGGGGGCTTCGGAGGAAGGTGGCTGATGTAGACTGTGTTCTGGCTATTCTGGCTTGCTAACCTGGATGCAGAGTAGTGTGAGTCACCTTGAGGCTTCTCTAATTTACAATAAAGCTGAGCTTGTCCATGGCAGAAGGAAGATCTGCCTGGCAGTGAAACCTTTCTCTCATTACTAGCTCGTCTCCTAGTTCCAAGGAGAGAGAGAACGCATGCAAACTGGAATAGCATGCAGCATCCAGAAGCAGGTTTACGATCTGACTTTATCCGTCTATAGGTCTGTTTTATGTTTTGTGACAGTCCTGGGATCAAAAGAAATTTAGACCAGAGCCAGCATTTGCTCCAAGTCTCCAGTTTGCTTAGTTCAGCCACATATAAAGGCTTAAAGTGCACAGAGAACAGAAGAAGCTACAGATTCTGCACCAAAGTATGTCACTGCTGTCTGATGCAACACTAGCAAGAGACAAGGGGACTTAAGACAGCTCATAAAAAAAATGCCATTAGGCTGGCCTTTAAACCCTGCCTCCAAGCTTTCAAACCTAAAATAACACACTGCTGGTCATTTATGTTTAGATCTATGGAGCTTTTTTCCCTGCATGGAATGTGAGGATTATATGGTCTTGTCCACTTGTGGGATTACTATAACAGTGCCCTGCAAAGCGATCATATTATCTTTTATTAAAACCAAAGATAAATTGGCAGTCATGGTGCAAGAGCATATGCATGAGTGGAATTCCAAGGTACAGTCTGCTTCAGCATGACATTTCACCAGCATGGCAAAGAGATAACATCTCAGTAAAACTGGATAAACTGAAAACAGATGATGCAAGCTAGAGCAGAATGTTTTAACTGAGTGATGGCCTTAAAACAACATCACATCATGGTTGGCAGAGATTTGTAGACAGAGTGTATGTGTGTGTGTGTGGGGGGGGGAAACAGCGTTCACCTACCAAAATGTCGGAGGGGCTGATCCAGCCCCCATTGAAATGAAGGGAAAGATGCCGGATGACTTCAGTGGAGTGGAGTCAGGCTGTCAGTGACTCCAGGAGCCAGCTGCAGAGGGATATTTAATTAGCAGCTACATATTGTAGCTGCAATCCTTATGATAGTGTTGGGAAAACAGGTGCCTGATGGGAGGGTGATGCTGTGAGAGTAGTCGGAACAGACTTAGGGGTAACAGCATGCAGCAAATCAGAGAAGGGATAATTCCAAAACCCCTGTCCAGACTTTGGAGAATTCAGAATCGAATCTTGGAGCTAGATTTCAAAGCTGGCTCTAATCTAATGGGCTCAAACAAAATTCTGCATCTAAACATGCTGAGTCTCTTATGGGCGGGGGGGCAAAAATGTGTACTGGAAATTTGAAGCTCTGACCCATCTCCAGATATTAGCTCGATAGCTAATAATACTGTCTGTGCTGTTTGGGCCACAGTCACAGAGGCACGATGTCCTGGAGCAGATGAGTGATACTCCCTCTCTCTGGCGTTGGGGACACCCCATCCAACCAACAATGCTGCCAGCAGGAAGTCAAAAAGTTATATAGAATTTTCAGAACAAAGCAAGTAAGAGGAAGAGCTGGAGGATATGACCCGTGAAGACACTTGGAAAGAGCAATTCTGAATCCCTTGGTTAACTGACCCCAGAGAAGAAATACAATAACTGCTTACAAGTATTTAAAGGGTGTAAATATCAGTGAGGAAGAAGAATTGTTCAGGAAGTTGTAAAGGGGGGTCACTAAGGAGAATGGGCTTAAATGAAGCAAAAGAAAAAACATCGGCTTTAAGATCAGGACAAATCATTCTCAATGGTGAAATTTACTAGAAAAGAGGGATATGGTCTCCAAAGGGAAGAAATGTGATCCTATTGTATGAATAATTTACAAAAAGGATTAGACAAAGCACCCAGGAACAATCCTACATTGGCAAGGGGGATAAGCTGAAGACTACTAAGGGCTAGAGTGAGACATTACTGTCCACAAAAGGTCCCAGGAGTTTCAATTCTTCCCCTGGGCTCTGGGACTGGAGGAAGCTATTTAGCTCATTTTCATGGAACAGTTTATTCCTTCCTGTGTGCCTAGCCAGCTACACTAGCCAGCGAGTAAAGGGTGAAGCCATGGATCTCTGACACTCGGGTAAACTTTTCACCGAGCTGGTTGAACCTGGGCAGAGGTTCGCTTGGAACACTAAGACGTTGGGTTTCCTGTGGAATCTCTGAAAAAGGTGGAAGGTTTCACACAGCTCCCATTACAGACACTTCCAGGGCAGGGACTAGTGATGTAAAAAAATCTCACATGAATAGGACCGTGCTGAGCACACCAGGCAGCCAGGTTTAGAAGAACAAGCCTCTTTTACACATACGGTTTATTATTTCAAATACTTGAGAGTCACAAGTTACTTGTGATCTTTCCCATTCTGACTAAGGAATCCCATTGATACTGTTAGGAGGAAAAAAAGCACAACCAGCTTAATATCATGGTGACCATTTTGCTTGACATTCAAAATGGGTTAATTTTAAGATATCCAACCTGACCCAGTATAATGAGGTTTACCGCTGCATCATCAAAAGTGATGCACTCCATATTAACTAATCTTCACAACATCAAATGTGTCCTGCACTAGGGTACTGAGCCACAGAGAAATCAACCAATGAGACACACAGCGAGTCATTAACAAAAGCAGGGATTAGAACACAGATAGTTCCTGACATCTCTGCTTATTTCTCTACTGAGACAAGTATGGGTTTGGATACCTTCTATGGGCCTTCCTCCATTCCATTCCATCTGTCCTACCATGTCTAAACCCTATGTTGCTGTACCTATAGTGGGATGTCTATGTTGCCTTTTGGTTCTACACATTAAAAATAAGTCGCTGCCCTTTGCAGCAGATTGCTATTCTGCAGCACACTTTGTGACACTTCCTAACCTATTCTTCAAGGTCCTTAGCTGCTGTTAGCACTGCCGGAACTCACTGCCGTTTAAGCATTTGCTTTTTGCCCATTGTGGTTTGGGGCACAGTCACTCAACAGAACATCGTGAAGAAACTAAAGCATCTCTTAGAACCACTGTTGCCATTTGTTCTCTTTCTGAATCAGTGGCTTGACTTTGTGGCCAACAAACAATTCCAGAGGAAGATGGAAAGAAGAGAGAAGGTTTGCTAGAGGGGACCCCTAGAACCTTACAGGCAGTGGCCACTAACCAAACAGTGGAACACGACAGCAGACTTCTCTGAAAAAAATGGTCTGTACAGCACAGGATATGAGATACAAAGGAACTGAGCTTTCCAGTGCCAGGGAAGCAATTTCTGTATAGCTAATGCTGTATCTCTTCATCCTGCAGGACTTTAGAAGTTTTGAATTAAGCTTTCACTGTCATCACAGGCTCTGATAAGGTTTCCTACCCTACAGCATCTCTCTTTTCAGTAGAATTTCTTGGTAACTTCTTGTTGGGTTGACCTAGGGGCTGTTTTTTGTGTTTGAGTCTAACTAAGGTATTTAAATGATCCTCTTAACCACAGTATCTGAACATCTCACAGTCTTAAATGAATTTAGCTTCCCAACACTCCTGTGAGGTAGGTAAGTGCTACTGTCCCCATTTCACAGTTGGGTAACTGAGGCACAGACACCCAACTGAGGCACAGACAAACTAAATGACATTTCCCAAGGTCACAAGGGAACTCTATGGGGGAGCAGGTCTTTGACCCAAGGTCTCTCCTGAGTTCCAAGCTAGAGCTCTAACTACCAGATAATCCTTCCTTTCAGCCACTTCTAAAGCACTGTCTGTTTAAAACAGAAGTGTTGTTTTACACTTTCCTTTTCTACACTTCTTCTTGTGGCCCCCAAACAAAGGGGAAGATATAGCTCTTTTTATTGCTAAAATAAAATATCTTTCCACCTAGAAATGCATTTCTAATGGCGTCTTGGACCAGCAAGCTCGAAAATACTAGATGTACCTATGCCTATTAAAGTCCAATTTTGTAAAATAGTTTTCTGGAAACCAGGGTCAGTTTAAGGATTTGAGCATTACCTTTAGAGAGCTTAACTCCGAATTTCAAAAAAAAAAATAGGTCTGGAAATCTAGAGGCCAGCTCCTCAAATCAAAGTGGCTTCACTGAAGTCAATGGAACGATGCTGGTTTACATCAGCTGAGGAGCTTGCCCTACTAGTAAGTAAGCTAGTAAGTCTGCTACTGAGAAAAATGACATTTGTATATTTGTTAATATCACTTTTCATAGCAGACTTGCTAGCCAGCTGTGAAAAGTGATATTAACAATATCACTTTTCACAGCAGACTTACTCAGCCCCGGCAAGCTGCGGGACAAATTAAGACCTGGATGGGGAGGTGGGTAGGGGGCCAAGGGCCGATAGTTGGGAGGCTGTGGGGGTCAGAGAAGATGGGGAAGGTGAAGGCAGGAACCTGGTGCACATACAGGGACTAGAGGAGGCAGCAGGGGCCAGGGATGATGCGTGTGGGGTGAACCTGGAGCCCTGCGGCTGGGGGATGGAGCCTGCAGACGCATGGCCAGAACCTGTCACTCACCACCCCAGGGCTTAAGCCTGAGCCTCATTGTCCCCAGGAAGGTAGGGAACTCAGGCTGGTCACCTGCTCCTACAGTGTTTGTGGCTCCAGAAAGGGACAGAGACCAGCCCTTGCTGGCGGCCCTGGCGAAGTGTTACTCCCCACACCATCATCACCCAGGAGGCTGTGGCCACAGGAAAGCCCCCGGTGGCCACATTTGAGAAAAGCTGGTCTAGAGTAGTATCAGAGGGGTAGCTGTGTTAGTCTGGATCTGTAAAAGCAGCGAAGAGTCCTGTGGCACCTTATAGACTAACAGACGTATTGGAGCATGAGAGTAGGGTGACCAGATGTCCCAATTTTATAGGTACAGACATGATTTTTGGGTATTTTTCTTAAATAGGCTCCTATTACCCCCTGCCCCCATCCCGATTTTTCACATTTGCTGTCTGGTCACCCAAATCTAGAGGCACCTGCGGGAACTACCTGAGCTCAGCTGTGGCATCGTTCCAGTGCTAGTTCTGTGCCAAGTCTTTTGCCTGATTAAAAAAAACCAGAGACACCAGCTGCAAAGATAAGAGTCTTGCCTTGCTAAAATAAGTCTACGCTTGATAGGTCGGTTTGGGCACATGACTTTCTTACCCAAGTAGAGCTTCTCTTGAAGCTCTTCAAAGAACAGACTTTTAAAATAGAAAAACCCTTAGAGTGCTAAAAACACCTGATTAAAGATTGCACTTTCAGTGTTTATCTTAGTAATGGGGAGAAATCAGGCATCCACCTTAACAACACAGGGATTTTTCATGTGTCTATTACATATTTTAAGAGATTACATTGGGCAATACTGGGATGCTGATCTGAACTAACTCCACAATGCTTCCCTCTCCCCAAAGCATTAAAAAAATATACCACAGTGATATTTTTGGTGTAAGTCAGTCCCCTTCTGCACACTCCCACCCTTTTATTGATTTTAAAATGCTTTTGCAAGCCATCACATACACTATTTCTCTTAAAGTGCTTAGAAATACAGAGCCAGACTCCAGCACAACACAAGTAAGGGTATCTCACTCCACAAGTGATCCCACTGAAGTGAATGGGATTAATTGAGAAATAAGGTACAAGTCATGGTAAGTAAGATTATCAGAATCTGGTCCTATGTGATGAAGCAAACAGTGAAAGAAATTCATCAGGACCTCTTTAATGACCTGAATATAACAAGGAATCCTACAAAATGTTGGAAACATGGATGAATTGCTAAGGAGAGGTGCAACACAATAGCATAATCACACAGGGACAAAAACCAGGAAGGCTAAAGCACAAAAAAAAATGAGTTACACCTAGCAAGGGCATCAGAGACAATAAGATGACATTCTTTAAATACATTAAGTGAAAGAAAAAGATTAAGGAAAGGTCCTCTACTTAGCAGAGAAGGGGAGCTAAGAACTAATGACATCAAGAAGGCTAAGGTGTTTAATGCCTACTTTGCTTCAGTCCTCACAAAAAGAGTTTATGGTGACCAGATTCTCAACACACTTAATTTTAACAAGGAGGAAGGAACACAAGCCAAAATAAGGAAAGAACAGGTTAAAGACTATTTAGATATGTTAAATGGATTCACGTTGGCAACTCTTGATGAAATTCATCCTAGTGTACTTAAGGAACTAGCTGATACAATCTTGGAACCATTAGCAATGATCTTTGAGAACTCATGGAGGATGGGTGAGGTCCCAGAGGACTGGAGAAAGGCAAACGTAGTACCTGGCTTTAAAAAGGGGAACAAAGCCAAGCACATGCATAAGCGCTGTCCTGAATAAAATGGCATACTTATGTTCTTTCCTGAACCAGTGCCTATGCGAGCAAATGGTATGTCAAGTAAATATAGCTAAGTCATTCTTTGACTTCATTAGCAAGTTCATAAAATACTATCAGCTGGAGACTATGCTAATGAAACGTGACCCAGTCCTCCAGCTATGCAACTCTCCAGTATCCTTTTCCTTGACACAATCTTACAATCAAGTCCACTAATTCTCAATTTTTAGAACAGTTCCAGAAGGAACTCTTACGTGAACATCTCCATTAGGAAACACCATCCCCCACAAGAAGATAGTGAGGCATGAATCTCTCCCCAAATTGTTGAACTTGTCTTTGGCAGGCACTCGCTGTGCTGCACAGCTGATGTCATTTATTGACACTGCAGAGTGGTTTACAAGAGCTTGTAACAACTGGGAGGAATGATAGGACTTCTGGCCGAAGATGGATAATTAGAGCACTAACTGACATGGGGTTGAAGGGGGTGAGGCCTAAGCAATGGTCTTTGCTTTTATACTGGCAAAATAAATTTTCATCTGCCTTTTTAAATAATGCATTATTTTTGAAAGAAGAAGAGGGATCAATACATCTGGAAAGCTAACGTTTAGATGTCAGATCTCAAGTCATCTTCCTTTTCTTCTCCTTTAATAGTGCTTCCTTTGTAAACTCTAGGGGTCTACTTCTCAGTTACCCCATTCCTCCACTTGCAACAAGAATGAGGCTTGGGGAAAAGCCATCTTCATGCCTTTCATACACTAGGGCTATGCAAGGTCCTAAGGCTGCTTTAATCACACTCTGCTTTCCTACTCACAATGAGCCCTGCGAACTGGTGACTGGCCATCATACAGTACTCTCAGGCCATGCCTCCTGCCTGGAGCAAGGATGATGGACTAGCATTTACACCAGTTCTACACCAGGTGGGAGGCCCCTGAACAGAGGGATTCGTAGGGCTCTCTCCATCCACTTAAAGCCCCCTTTTGCTGCCAGAATGGCATAGAAGGGCCTCAGGATAACCAAAACCTGAGTTGCTTTCCCAGCAAAATGGGATTGGTCAGGCTACTACTGAAGTCCCTGGGAGTTTTGCCATTGTCATAAACAGATAGTTAAGGGTTAATGTCTCTTTTACCTGTAAAGGGTTAACAAACAGTGAACCGGACACCTGACCAGAGGACCAATCAGGAAACAAGATACTTTCAAATCTTGGTGGAGGGAAGCCTTTGTTTGTGTTTTTTTGAGGTTTGCATTGTTCTTTCTGGGTCCTGAAAGGGACTAGCCGTGCAACCAGGTTTCTTGTCAATCTCCCTGCTACAGTCTCTTATATATTCAAAATAGTGAGTATTTAGTAAGAAAGGCGGTTATAGTCTTTTGATTGTTTTCTGTATTTGCAAATGTGTAGTTTGCTGGAAGTATTTTAAATTGTCTTTCTGCTGGAGGAGGCTTTTTTCTCCAGTTTCTATAAGCTGACAGACCCGGTAACTTTTACCATCTAAATTGCAGAGATAACTTTTACTTTTTTTCCTTTCTTTTTATTAAAAGTTTTGCTTTTTAAGACCTGTTTGATTTTTTCCCCTTGTTGAGGCTCAAGGGAATTGAGTCTGTACTTAACAGGGAAGGAGAAGGGAGGGGGAGAGAAGGGGGGGAACCACCCTGATTTCTCTGTGTTGTGATTCAAGGAGTTTGAATCACGGTGATCTCCTAGTGTACCCAGGGCGGGAAAGATCTGGGAGGAAGAAAGGAGAAGGAGAGGGAAATGGTTTATTCCCCTGTGTTGTAAGACTCAAGGAATTTGGGTCTTGGGGTCCCCAGGGAAAGTTTTTTGGGGGACCAGAGTGCCCCAAAACACTATATATTTTTGGGTGGTGGCAGCTTAACAGATCTAAGCTGGTATTTAAGCTTAGAGGAATTCATGCTAGTACCCCAATTTTTTGGACTCTAAGGTTCAGATTGGGGAAATATACTATGACAGTCATCAATAGGAGTAGGACTGGGCTCAACACAGGCAGAAAAGCAAAGCGCATAGGACTGGCTCATTTGTCCATTGACCACAGCATTTCCAAAGCACAGCTGATGATTTGGCTCTGCTGAGGACCCAGTGATAGAATGAAATACTAGGAGTGCAAGGGGGAACACCGATGTGGAACAAGCATGTGTAATAGATACCTGGAGCCAGAGGTGATAGCTGAAGATGGGCTCTCCATTTTCATGTTAGACCAAGCGAGATGTAAGGGACAAGCAAGTCTTCAGATTATGGGTGGGACTTTCAGGGTGTCTACCTGACCTAGAGTGATGAAAGTCAGTGTGCTCCTAAGGCCACTGTGATCACACAGTCTGACCTCCTCCTAACCCAGGCCACAAAACTTCCCTGGATTCCTGCTTCAACTAGAGCATCTCTATTAGAAAAACGTCCGGCCTAAGTGTAAAAATTGCCAGTGGTGGAGACTCAAGGGTCTTGTGCTCCTAAGTCAATTAGGCCCAACTCCTCAAAGGTATTTTAATCAATGGGAGTTGGGCACCTAAATACCTTTAAGGACTTGAGCCTTGGGCACTTTTTGAAAATCCCACCCTGCATGCTTATATCAGAACATAAGAACGGCTATATTGGGTCAGACCAAAGGTCTATCTAGCCCGTATCCGGTCTTCTGACAATGGTCAATGCCAGGTGCTGCAAAGGGAATGAACAGAACAGGTAATCATCAAGTGATCCATCCCATCACCCATTCCCAGTTTCTGGAAAACACAGGCTAGGGACTCCATGCTGTCTAATAGTCATTGATGGACCTATCCTCTATGAACTTATCCAGTTCTTTTTTGAAACCTGTTATAGTCTTGGCCTTCACAACATCCTCTGGCAAGAAGTTCCACAGGTTGACTATGCATTGTGTTAAGAAATACTTCCTTTTGTTTGTTTTAAACCTGTTGCCTATTAATTTCATTTGGTGACCCCTAGTTCTTGTGTTAGGAGAAGGAGTAAATAACACTTTCTTATTTACTTTCTTCACACCAGTCATGATTTTATAGACCTCTATCATATCCCCCCTTAGTCATCTCTTTTCCAAGCTGAAAAGTCCCAGTCTTATTAATCTCTCCTCATAGAGGAGCCTTTCCATACACCTAATAGTTTTTATTGCCCTTTTCTGAACCTTTTCCAATTCCAATATATCTTTTTGGAGATGAGGCGACCACATCTGTACACAGTATTCAAGATGTGAGTGTACCACGGATTTATATAGAGGCAATATGATATATTCTGTCTTATTATTTATCCCTTTCTTAATGATTCCCAACATTCTGTTCACTTTTTTGACTGCCACGTCATATTGAGTGGATGTTTTCAGAGAACTATCCACAATGACTCCAAGATCTCTTTCTTGAGTGGTAGCAGCTAAATTAGACCCCATCATTTTATATGTATAGGTGGGATTATGTTTTCCAATGTGCATTATTTTGCATTTATCAACATTTAATTTCATCTGCCAGTTTGTTGCCCAGTCACTCAGTTTTGTGAGAGCCCTTTGTAGCTCTTTGCAGTCTGCTTTCTACTTAACTATCTAGAGTAGCGCCTATGTGGAGCATAGGTACAGAGACCCACTAGATGCATGCAGGGACAGGCTCTCCCCACTCTAGCTGCTTCTACCTCCTTTTAAGCACCATCTTCTCTTTCACATATTCTTTTCCCTATTAGGCCTTATTAATGTCACTTTAAAAGACACTCACCCTTTTACCCGCCCTCCCGGCTTTATGTAGTTCAGAGATTGCATTTGGCTGTAGTATTGCCTTTGGAAGTCTCCCCTGCCATCACTCCCTGTCCTGGGAACTGCACCAGCATTAGGATACCATAGATTGTACATAGGGATGCTGTTTGTTCAGGTCACCCCAGTGGGTTCGCAGCTGTAATTTGCTCCGGCTTGTCTGTACATTTCCTCTGTGGATAAGAGTATTGTCTCAAGGAGGGGCACGCGTAGGTGAGGGATCAGGAAACCTGCCTGGTCATGTCCCCATCAGAGCAAGAACACTTATCTCCTCTAAACACTCACTGCTTCAGCCTGCCTGCCAAAATGTACTACTCTAGCCAAGCCTCCCCCAGTTCAAAACCCTGCACGCATGAAACATCCCCAGTTCACTAGAGATGAAAAGTGCTGACAGCCATGTACTGTTTCCCTAGAGACTGTGTACAATGCACAGGATATATGCTGGTTTGTACACTGACTGCAGCATTTCCAAGGTTTAGCCAATACACCACAACTCAGTTTGCAAGCAGGGTGAGCTGCACTGATACAAATCACAGTTCATATCAGATCAGTACATTTGTCCTAGGGGCTTGCACCAAAGCTGCAGCTATACTGGTGTGCAAAGCCCCTCCTGCCAGTATAGACAGGTCCTTACTAGCATCCACACTACCACTTAAGGGTTGCCAACTTTCTAATGGCAGAAAAACAAACATCCTGCCCTGCCCCCGTTCTGCTCCTTCTGAGGCCCCGCCCCTGCCCCCCTTCCTGAGCTTCCACTCCCACTCACTCCATCCGTCCTCCCTCCCCCTGTCGTTCATTCTCCTCCACCCTAGCTCACTTGCTCATTTTCCCCAGGCTGGGGCAGTGGGTTAGGGTGGGGGGGAGGGTGAGAGTTCTGGCTGGGGGGTGCGGGCTCCAGGGTGGAACCAGAAATGAGGGGTTCAGGATGTGGGAGGGTGCTCCAGGCTGGGACAGGGATTGGCATGCAGGAGGGGGTCAGGGCTCCAGGCGGCACTTACTCATGCGGCTCCTGGGAAGCAGCAACATGTCCTTCTGTCTCTGCAAGCAGCTCCCACCCCCGCAGCTGCCATTGGCTGGGAATGCATGGGGTGGGAGCAGCAGGCAGAGCCCCCATGGCCCCCCCTGCACCTAGGAGCCAGAGGGACATGTCACAGCTTCCTGGGAGCCATGCAGAGCTGGATAGGGAGCCTGCCTGCACCACCCACCAGACTTTTAAATGGTCCAGTCAGCTGCCAGGTCCCTTTTTGACCAGGTGTTCCATTCAAAAACTGGAACCTGGTACCCCAACTACCGCTATGTGAGTGAGACTAAGCTGGCATTACATACTTATTGACAAGACCAGAGATAGACTTAAGCTGCATCCATTTGGTTTCCCTGTAGTATCGTGGCCATCAGCCGAGAGCCTCCTCGTGGACGGACGTCCCGTTACAGCAGCCTGCCTGTGTTCTCTTTCCAGGGCCCTTTTAAGAGCTCACTGTACAAAGCTAATTGAAACAAACAATCCCAACCAGGAGTCCCACAGCCTTTATCCCAGTTTCAGTCCAGCACAGCCCCTCCTCCCTAAGGATCATCTGTTGGCTGACTGGTACCCCTTGCCTGAAGTTTGACCTTCTCTACAAATTCTCAGCCCGTGTTGACTCAGGGCCCTGCAGGAGCCTTCTTATTACTCCATGCAGCACCCACAGGCCTAGGTACAGTTTCTTAAACTCTCCCAATTTACTAGCAACTTCCTGCTCTTTTTGCCCTGCGAACACCTGATTCAACCCAGCTGTGGCTCATCCTGTATTTAGGGCTGACTTAGCCCCAGGCTTGCCAGCCCCCTACATTTTGATTCCCTCAGCTCCCAGTCAGGCCCAGGGTATAGTGCGTGAATAGGTAGGAAAAATGAAAACCTCCAAATACATTCTAGAGTGTCCCCAAGCAGAAAGGCCCGATAACGGCTCCTGCTTTGCAGGCATGCTGGAGAGGGAAAGAGGAAAGCACTGTACTCAAACCTGCATTTAATCTTTTCATGCTACCAAATGCCATAATGCTGACCAGTCTGAGGTGGGCCATGGGCAAGGTGAGAGGGGTTTTTTCCTTAGCACTCTCCTCTCTGAAAGAGAAGAAAACAAATATTTCAGTTGTTGTGAAGGGGGAGCTTTGATACACAAGGGATGGGTGGCATGGCAGCATTAACACAGGAGACGGGTGGCATGGTAGCACCTGAACACAGGAGACTGGTAATCCTGGCATCATCTGAGAGATGAGCAGCGTCGCAGGCTTCGCAGTACAGGGCGACACAGCGTGCTGTTAAATAAAGTACTGGAGCCAGGCCCTCAGCTGGTGCCAATCAGAGTAGCTTCCTCCACATCAGTGATGCCAGGCTGATTTACACCAGGTGAAGCTTTGGCCCATACTACTGGCTCCTGACTTGCATATTCCAATCGTGGTTAGCTGGGAAGGACCATCAGGCTCTCAGAGCAAAGGTACAATAGCAGCAGCAAAAGGCTGCTGGGGCTGAGGAATAAAGCGTGGCAAGTGTGCACGGCCTCAGGAGGGGACAAGCCAAGGGTGTGCATTAGGTTGCACCTATGTCAAATGTGTATGTGTTTTTGGTGGGTTAATTTACAGAGCACGCCCTCATTTCACTGCATTTTACACTCGGCCAGAAGGGACAATACGAGACCCTGCTGTCATTGCTGACAGAGTTAGGTGGTATTTGTCTTTATTCTGGGAGCATTACTGTGATAGAAAGAAGTCACAATGGCAAAATATAACAATCAGAAACCTTACAGGTGTCTTTGTGCTGCCAGGGCTCCCCAGGCTCAGATCCACATTTGAATGATCTCCTGTTTTGGTTTTCTTTCACACCGGCACATGGTGATGAAATAAACCAGGCAGGAAATTGTAGCTAATGGGTTTCTTCTCGGGAATTTGATGGCTGGCCTCTAAAGGCGTAATGGATTGGTCTCTGGGGCATGGCTCTCAACCTTTCCAGACCACTGTACCCCTTTCAGGAGGCTAATTTGTCTCATGTAACCCCCAAGTTTCACCTCACCTAAAAACTACTTTCTTACAAAATCAGACATCACTATTACTGAAAAGTTGCTGACTTTCTCATTTTTACCATATAATTATAAAATAAATCAATTGGACTATAAAAATTGTACTTATATTTGAGTCTAGGGTATATAGAGCAGTATAAACAAGTCATTGTCCGTGTGACATTTCAGTTTGTACTGAGTTCACTAGTGCTTTTCAGGTAGCCTGCTGTAAAACTAGGCTGATGTACTCCCTGGAAGACCTCTGTGTGCCCTCAAGGGTACACACAACCCAGGCTGAGAAGCACTGCTCGAGAGGTTTTGAGATCACATTGAGTGATGCACTCAGAAGTCTGGGTGTTCATTTGAAGAGTTTCCAAACTATCCAAACCTCTTGGGTCTGTAAAACTGGAAGTCACATGATGGCAAGCTTTCTAGCAATATTTCAACACTTGACCTCAGACCCTGATTGGCCCAACAACATTATATGATATTCAAGAACAGGGAAAAGCTAACAGGCACAAGCCCCAGAAAAGTTTGGTGGAGGTTCAAGGTAGGGGGAAGAGGGTCTGTGTGATATTGTTTCTTTTAGGGGATGTCAGAGTGTATCTAAACCAGTTCACTTCTCCTAATTCTGTATGCCCCAGTAGCAGCTATGGCTAAGAACATGTTTTCCTATGTGTTCCTGGCAAGAAGAGCGCACCATTTTCTCTCTAATTCAGGCCTTAACACAAATATCATAATGACACAAATATCCATGAGATTGGATTGGAGATCAAAAATGGAAAGTAGTGTACAATGCCATGGCCTGCTTATTAAGTGGAGTTTCATAAAAGGATTATATTACACCCATGCTCCAGGACCTGCATTAGATTCCAGTAGATATCTAGTTAAAGGTGCCGGTTTTAACCTATAGGCCAGGGGTTGGCAACCTTTCAGAAGTGGTGTGCCAAGTCTTTCTTCATTTATTCACTTTAATTTAAGGTTTCGCGTCCCAGTAATACATTTTAATGTTTTTAGAAGGTCTCTATCCATAAGTCCATATATTATATAACTAAACTAGTGTTGTATTGTAAAATAAACAAGGTTTTCAAAATGTTTAAGAAGCTTCATTTAAAATTAAATTAAAATGTTGATCTTCCGCCACCGGCCCGCTCAGCCCGCTGCTGGTCTGGGGTTCTGTTCACCTAGGCCGGCAGCAGGCTGAGTGGGGCCTGTGGCCGGGACCCCGGCTGGCAAGGGTGCAGAAGCCAGAACCCCAGACTGGCAGCAGGCTTTGCGGGACTAGCAGCTGGGACCCCAGACTGACAGTGGGCTGAGTGGCTCAGCCCACTGCCGCTCCGGGGTTCCATCCGCTGGCTCCTGCCAGCCAGCATCCCGGCTGCCAGACCCGCTCAGCCCGCTGCCGGTCTGGGGTCCCAGCCCTGCCCACATACAGTGGGTACCTACCTTCTCCGTAGTTCTGGCCCATTCTCTTCCTTTCTCTCTCTGCACTGAGCAGAGGGTGGGAGTACACTGAGCACAGGGCTGGGGGTGAAGGGTCTGGCCAGGAGCTAGAATGAGGGAGGGGGCTCAGGGTTGGGGCAGGAGGTTTGGGTGTGGGGCACTTACCTGGGCAGCTCCCATTTGGTGCTAGGGGTGCAGGTGGGAATGTGGGGTGGTGGTGCAGGAGCTCCTGTTTGGTGCTCAGGGTGGGGATGTGGGGGGTGCATGGGGTGTGGGGGGGCTGGGTATGTGTGGGGGTGCCAGAGTCAGGTCTGGGGTCATGAAGGAGTCAAGCAGAGGGATAGATGTGTATGAGGGGGGCACAGGGCTCAGGGCAGGGGCCTTGGGGGTGTGCAGGGCTGCAGGGCAGAGGGCTGGGGTGGGTGTGAGGGGGGTCAGGGCAGGGGGCTGGAGGAGATATGCCCCTATTCCACCTCCCCTTTCCCCAAGGCCCTGCCCCCACTTCTCCTCTGCCTTCGCAGGGAACAGCGAGCATGCTGACTCTGCTCCTTCCCGACCCCCTCCCTCGCAAGGGCCATCAGCCCATCGGCGGGCAGGGAGGGAGGGATGGAGAGGCGGAGGAGGGGCAGGAACCCAGCACACTACAGGAAGAGGCAGGGGAGCCAACAGGACCAAGCTTCTCCCCCTGCCCCCGCAGGGAGGTAGGGGTGCTGTGGGAGCGGAGGGCGGAGAAGAGCGGGCTAGACTGGGCTGGGCAGGATTTTTAATGGCACACTGCTGCCTGCCAGAACTCCGGAACACGGGTCTATGTGTTTGTATAACACCTTGTAGAGTGGGGCCATAATCTCATGGGGGGGGAGGGAGGGTAGGTGTTATCATCCTACAAATAATTAATAACAAGGGGCCCAGATGCTGGGAGATGGCAAGCATGAATGGGATGCACCCCATCCAAGGTGTAAATACCAGGGCAAATGCAGACAGCAGTCAGGATTTGGTCCAGTGTAATTAAATATATTGTAAACAAAAGGATTAAGAACCTTGTTCAAGGTAAAGGCCAATGACTCATTGCCTTTCTCTCTATCCACTGCAGAGAGATGAGTCCAGAAAACAAATATAGCACAATATTCCAGGGATTAATATGCATTCGAGGCTGATACAGTTCCTGATGCAGGATTTTTTGCATTTCATGTATCAGCAAATCACAATACAAACTTTCACATGATGGAAACTTTTTTTTTGGTGGGGAAGTGGAAAGCCAAAGACCCAATTTGCTTGATATATAGTGCATTACCTCCCCTTGCACAATTGAGTCCTTGTCAGTCCAGTGATGGATGAACTGCTGACCCTGTCTATCCAATACCTGGACTCATTAACTAAAGTGTACTGGGGTCAGAGAGCTGAGCGCCATTTCTATTTCCCATTTGCGCATGCCCGCGTGCACATGCCTATGGAGTCATTTACCCAGGAGAAAGCATTTTCCAGGGCCATGTAATCACAACCAAGTCATGTAGGAATACTGGGGTGAGTGACAATCTATTAGCATAGCTAGCAGGGGAACATGCTGTAACAACAGCAGGGCTTATGTCATTTAGCTACCGTCTGTGCAATATCTTTGGAAATTAATGCAGGATTTTCCAACTGTCTCAGCTTAGTTTCAGCATGTAGCTGAGGTTTTTCTTAACAAGATCAAATGTTTTTCATGTTACAATTAAACTCTCCCTTCTCTGTACCCCTTTGAGGTTCTGGAAAGCATGGCCTTCCTCCCACTTCCCGTCAGGTCTCCCTGCAATTTCTGATCTGCAACCTGTCTGAAAAATTACCTTGAACTTGGCTGGGTCTGTCCTGTAAAGCATGCAAACAGCCTAGGAAGCTGCTTGTATTTGTTAACATTAAATTCAATACAAATTCCAGCTAAGATCCTCCTGCGGAGATGATCTTACTGATTGTGAAAGCCAGACTGCAGCAAAGATGTTGAAAAGCTCATCTACTGTCTCTCTCCCTTTACTGAGCTCACGTGTGAGCAACTGAAGAAAAAAGAGCTCTATGGCCAACTCAGTGCCTCAGTAGCACAAAGCCATGGATCATATTGGTGAGAGTAACTTTATGATCAGAGTTCTATTCTTTCTTCTCCACAATACGTTGTATGTGCAACAACAGTCATTTTAGCCTTCAATGGAAATTGAATCCACAACCTTCAGAATCAGGAATTTAAGCTAAAGGACTTAACCACCAAATCCTGTGAAGGAATACAAGTATGTCTGCACCCACTGAAGCCTAACTTCGGTAGCAGCCAAACTGGTTGAATAAAGAACAGAACTATCAGACACGTATACAAACATGTTGGAAAGAGTCAACACAGCTTTTGTAAAGGGAAATCATGTCTCACTAACCTATCAGAATTCTTTGAGGGGTCAACAAGCATATGGACAAGGGTGAACCAGTGAAATAAAAGCAAGATTCAAAATGGCAGAATTTTCCACAAAATGGAAATTCTAGCTCCTCCCCAGCTTTAGCAATTTATAACAGAAGATTGCCAATCGCAGTAACTCTGGGTGAGACAGAGGTAAATCGGGGTCTAAAAGGAGTGTGACAAGAGACACTTGAAAGGGAGCCAAAGCAAGTGAGTAAAGTAAACAATCCCCTAGGAAAAGTGAATTTTTTTAAATCGTGGCTGCTCCCTGCAATGTTCTAGGTGTCGGGGCACACAACAGCACGTCCAGAACTGAGAGTTGAAGCCTGAATCAGACCTTTCCTTGACTCACTGCTGGCACAAAATGAATGAGGCAAGTGAAAATTTTCCTCACTTCCCTAGAAAATAACAGTACATATTGCAACCACTAAAATAGACTGTACCACCAAATTACAACAACCAGAGAATGTTCAGGCAGAAATGAAAACAAGCTGTATACTCCAAAGGAAGTACAGAATGAGAGAGAGAGAGAGAGAGAGAGAGAGAGTGAGTGAGTGAGTGAGTGAGTGAGTGAGTGAGTGAGTGTGTGTGTGTGTGTGTGTGTGTGTGAAAACTACCCATAGGTACTGGAGTTCCTGGCAGGCAAGGAAGCTGCCTGCCCCACTGGCTTTGGTTTGACTCTCCCATTAGCCTAGCTATGCTCCCATTGACTTCAATGGGAGAGTCAGGCCAAAGTCAAGCATTTTTGAAAATCTAACACCAAGTTACACAATCTACGTGCACAAACACAAAGCAACTGACCCTTTCTATGAAGAGATGTTGCCATAATCCAATTAGAAGACCAGTGGGAGTAGGCAGTGGAGAAACCCCTCCACCTACTCAGCAGAACTGATATCCAAAACTATTGATTCCACCCCGCTCCGGCCCATCCATCCATCAGCACCATAAACATTCAAGTTTCTGCAATGTCTGACATATGCTAATATTTTGTAATTCTGTAGTGATTTCCATCCAACAACCTCATTAACATTTTGAAACCATGAAATGGCTCTCCCCATGAGTCTTAGTTCAGATGGTTATGATAGCCTTACTGAGAAGTGTATATAAAAACATTATTTAAGA
Organism: Gopherus flavomarginatus; assembly: GCF_025201925.1. Lineage (NCBI taxonomy): Eukaryota > Metazoa > Chordata > Testudines > Testudinidae > Gopherus > Gopherus flavomarginatus. The sequence continues at coordinate 143,404,394 of NC_066621.1, forward strand.
AGTTGCTGTGTGACTCTAAAGAAAATATTGATATCAAGAGCACTCACTCCTCTTTTACAGATATGAGGCCAAATGTTGTCCAATCCATAACGTGTTTCTGATTACTCAGATCGACCTCTGATCCTTTTGCTTCTCATTTAACACCCAACCCGGCACTGTGCAGCATGCAGGCTCATTGCTGAGCCTACATTACCATCTGTGACACCCGTGGGGCTCAGTACACATGTGGCTGTCTGCCCACAGGCGGCAGGATCAGGGCCTACAGGGGGCCATGAAATGCCAGCCTACCAATAGTCCTCTTAGGACATTGGGAGCAACCAGTGAGTTACCTTGACATATAGTCTTGATTGGCACTTCAGCAAGCGTATGCCAGCCTTCCACTACACTGGGGAAAGAGTGCATTAAGAAAGTGTACTGAAGAATGAAATTTGTAAAAGATGTTTTAAGTATTTTTATGTAGTCTCCTCTCCATTCAAGTCATACACTTGGCATAACTTAATATCTGAAAGCCACTTCAGGTGGCATATTTTGTTGGTCAGATTCACAGCGGCACCCAGCTGAGTGTCCAGAAGAGTGGGTTTTGAATGCTCCATTTTGGAGGCCATCTTGAGGTCACTGGAAAATTTGGTGCCTAATGTGTTAAAAATTGGAGGCTACTGTCATCAGACATTCCATTCCTTTTTTCATGTAGGCTTTAAAGAAATTGGTTTGCAAGACAACATGATGTAAAACATTCAGATCAGACACAAGAGCTGATTAACGTCACCTAGTGCATTGGCTGAACTCTTGCTGATTCACTGCACCGTCTGTCTGAGATCACTATGACTAATTTAAAACAAGAAGCTAAGGCAGGCTTCTAAAATCTACAAGCTGTGGAGTGCCTTGTAGGTATTTAATTGCTTAGCTTTGCAAGATAAGAGAATAGTCACACTGCTACCTGTCCTGATTAAATCAGAAACATTCAAAATATTCCTCCTTTTGAGAATGAGCTACAGAAGATTTATGACAATGTAACAGAAAACGAGCATAGTCCAGCTCCGTGCAAAGGGTTTATTAAGAGGGCAAATTGACATATCACCAAACTTGAAAAATGGATCTGTCCTCTGATTATACCCATGTCACTGTTTAGATGGGTTGATGATCATCCTTTGGAACCCATTGTCTATGAACAAGTGATTCTTAAATTGTAGGCTGAAATGTAATATTCTACAGCTGGTAAGGAAGTATTTACTATGGCTGGGTGAATAATTTTACGGCAAGGCATTTAATTTATCTGATGAATGTAATCTCCTCTTTTTTCATTAATTGTCTGAAAGATATTTGAAGTTCTTCACCAACTGATTCAGACAAATCATTCCTAATCTGTTGCTCATTTGCAACATACAAAACTCAAGCTGCATTGGTTAGCTTTGGTTGGAAACACAGGCCACACAGGATGTTTCTGGCGCCTCATAGGACAAGTGTAACTCTTGGAATGGAGATTCTACTTCAAGAGGACTGCTTGTGAAAGTGCTACTCAGCATCAACACAGGTTACAAAATTAGAACAACATGATATAGCAGATATACCCAATAATAGAACTACTATGTACGTATTTATCAGATAATACAGCAGGTCATCGTGTGTCTTTCTTCCCACAGGTGCCAATGGCTGCAAAAGGACTTGGTTCAGTCTGCCTAGAGGTTCTTTTCTAAAATAAATATTACTAGGCCTCGAGCTACCACCCCAAGCTGGACTTTTACTTCTAGCTCTGGGAAATTAAAAAATAACCTCCCTGGTCATCTCTGCAGGTTGTTCTTCTCCACTCTTAAACACTCTGGAACCACAAATGCTTTTTCTTGGGGGGGAACGGAAAAACCAAACAAAAGAAACAATCATCTAAATATTTACATGTAATAAAATGCGCAAAACCCAAACCCTGTGCCAGGAGTGTGGCTAATCCCTCAGTTCTAATGAACTGTCTGGCTTGTTGCAGTCCAGCACTCATAGTCCCACAACAATTCCAATCCACCTAAAATGCCTGTCATGGTTCCACTCGGACTCACTGGTCACCATGGGTAACTGTTTTCTGCCTGTCTGCTGTAGTCCAGAGATGTCCACACCACCATGTCCTACTGTGATGTGTGGCTTCCTGGTCCAGCTCTGTGACAACAGCTCTGTCACTACTAGTCTGATTATACCTTACTACACATTTACTCTGAATCGCTGCAAGCTGTCAGGGCACTGTGAAATCAGCTCTGTTGGCCCAGTGCAGGATCTGAGAAGGGGGCAGCCATCAAACTAGCAAACATGTCCGCTTTCAGAAGGCCTCCACACCAACCCTGGCCATCAGAGCTCCTAATTTCCTCTATATTTCAGGAGGCAGACAGGCTTCCTCCCTTTTCCTTAGGTGCCAGGTCAGGAGAGCAGCAGCTTCACCAAGTTCATAAGGCCCTTTCTCAAGGCTCTGAGGAAAGAGCAACCAAGCTTATAGTAAGGAAAACCAAGTCTCTAGGCCCACATCAGACAAGAGACTTAGGGCTTGCAACCAGTACGAGCCAGAGTAGCTGCTTGTCCCCTGTTTAGCTTCCTCCTCTTGTTTCTATATCCCAGACCCAGAGTGGGGCAGGGCTTCTTGATTGCATCCAGGCTATTGTGGTCCTGTGGTGGGGATAGGACACCCCACCACAGGCCCTGCTGCAAAGCCAACTCTGTGCTGTTGTCGCTGCCACTGCCAGTTCAGTCTGGGCATGTCCAGTCCCCCAAAATCACCCTGGACCCAGGTCTGAGTCTCCAGGTGGGAAACTCTAAGCAAAAACACAACACTTAGGGTCTCTGCAGACTGAGGAGCTCACTGGACTGTTAATTTTGATTTTCAATAAGACTTGGAACACTGGGAAAGTTCCAGAAGTCTTGAAGAAAACTAATGTGCCAATATTTAAAAAGGATAAATGGGATGACCCAGGCAATTACAGGCCTGTCAATCTGACATCAGTCCCGGGCAAGGTAATGGAGAGGCTACTATCGGACTCGATTAACAAAGAATGAAATGGAGGGTAATGTAATTAATGCCAATCAACATGGTTTTATGGAAAATACATCCTGTCATACTAACTTGATATTTTTTTTGATGAGATTACAATTTTGGTTGATAAAGGTAGCCATGTTGATGTAATCTCTTTAGACTTCTGTAAGGTATTTGACTTGATACCACATGACATTTTGATTAAAAAATTAGACTATAAAATGTTCTATGGATAAAAGCTGGCTAACTGACAGGTCTCAAAATGTCACTTTAAATAGGGAATCATCATTGAACAGGTGTGTTTCTAGTGGGATCCCACAGGGATCAGTTTTTGTGGCCTCACCCTATTTAACACTTTTATAAACAACTTGGAAGAAAACATAAAATCAATCACCACAGATAGACAGTCACTTTATTTTGCACAATTCCTATGCTTTTTTACTAGTGCAGTCACAGTAACCATCAGAATGTAGACAAATTCCAGATAAAGCAACACCACACAGAATGTGGAACTCTGGGTAAGCAACTTTATAATTCTTGTAAATGATATTGGCCCTAGTTGGCTTCACACTTGTAGAGGGAGCACAAAGTTTCATCCCTCTATCCCTTCTAACTCTGGGGTTTACACCACAGAAGCCAAGAGTAATTACTGTGTATACTATTTTGCCATGATTTAGCTTCTAATTCAGGAGTCACTCCCTACTCAGCGAAGCACACCCAGCTTTTGACAAGTGCTTAACTCCCATATGCTTAAAACTCAGCATGTGCCTAAGTGTTTTGCTGACTAGGAATGGGCTTAAGCATACGTGTAAATGCTTTGCTGAACTGGGGCCTGAGAGCCTTGTGAACAAACCAGTTTTCATCTTGGGCAGTGTTTTCCTCCAGTCTAAAACCCTCCTCCCCAAGGGCATTCTAATTGCTGCAAATTTAATCAATCAAGTCTGCTTTCTTCTCACCTTCCAAGCCTATGTCCTTCCTCCTGTGCACAGAGACAAGCAAAACTCAGGTTGTCACCAATCTCCTAGCATTCTTTTCTACGGGATAGTCAAACATGTCCTGTCTGGCCTAGCCTTGGTATCACAGGTGGAATTGTTCTCTGGAATGCTAACGAGCATGTCCAGTATCAGCACAAGGCCCCTGAGCTGTTTCACTGCCCCCATGTTGTGTTTTTGTCTCCTTTATCAAACATTACCATCTCCCACAGCAGCTGGGTACACTGGCAGGCTGTGCGTTCATACAGGCTTTGGTTCTTCTAAAATCTGTTTGTTCTTTTCTCACTTCCTTTCGCTGATTTTATCTTTTAGAGAAGCTGAGCTTTGGGACAGGACCCTGGTTACAAGCTCCTGGAACAGCCATGTACTTGTATGAGATCCAGCTCCGAGTTTTTCCCTTTCTTCTTTTGAGACACTTAGGTGCTTGTCTTGAGACCACAGCTGGAATCAGAGGTGGTGCTTTCCCAATACCTTTTGGGAGAGGATTGCTTCAGCACCGTGGGGTTGGTTCTTTTAATTACATTCACCCCATGGCACACAGAATATCTCATGTTTTTTTCACTGCCCAAGTATAAACTTCCGCAGCTCAGGGAATTTTGCGTGGGAAGCAAACCAGATTTTTGATGCTTAGTACCAGGAATGTAGGTTATCTGTGACGTATCTAAGAACCACAAAAATGATTCAAGGGCTGGAAAAAATGCCTTACAGCGAAAGACTGAAGGAGTTCAAGCTGTTTAGTGTATCAAAGAGAAGATTGAGTGGTCAGTTGATGATGCTGTACAAGTACCTTAATGGGGAGAAAAATACTAGTTACTAAAGGGGTCTTTAACCTAGCAGAGGAAGGCATGAGAAGCAACCATGGCTGGAAGTTAACACAAGACAAATTAGAAATAAGGCACAAGTTTTTAAACAGTGAGGGTGATTGGCCATTGGAACAAACTACCAAGGGAAGTGGTGGATTCACTACGTTTTGAAATTTTCAGATGAAGACGGGATGCATTTCTGGCAGATAGGCTTTAGCGAAAAATTAGTTATTGGATTCAACAGTGTGAAATTCGAGGGCCTGCGTTAGATCAGATGAGCTAATGGTCCCTTCTGACCTTAAAAGAAAAAAAAATCTATGAATCTCTGGTTCTTGCAGTTTATCCATGAGGATCAAGTTATATTTGGAGTCCTACGGGAAAGCCCTGGATTTAGTTAGCTTGCAGACAGAAATGAAGTGCGCTATGTTTATTTAAATCACCGGAACTTTTCTACTTCTATGTGAGTGGATCTCTCCCTATGCATCACTGAGTGGTATTGATTTAACAAATACAGAAAGTGGTTCCTCAAGGGCTGACCAGTTTCCATCGAGGCATGTGTTGGGAGGGCTGTTTAAAGCCATCAATGACCTGGCACTGGTGAAAGTGTGATGATAGCTCATTTGTTTGTTAGGTTGCTGCTGTTGGTCGACTGAGTGATTGCCCTTGTCCACCTCCCAGGATCTTCAGGGGCCGCTCAGTGGCTTTGGGCTTCCATGGTAATTGTGCAAGGCGCTTCTGAGGCCCAGAGTCCACCTGAAGGCCCAAGGAGCAGACAAGCCACCTCCTTACTCAGGGATTAGAGTGGAAGGAAAGGAATTGCATTCCACCAGGCTTCCGCTTTCCAAAACCTAAAAGGTTAGAAGTTGCCAAGCAGTCTGTTGGGCTCAAGACAATCACCTACCCCCAAGATGGGCACTTTGCAAATCCAAACAGACAACAATTGCATTTCACTGGAGCTGGTACAGGTTCACTCTGGGTCTCAGACCCAGAGGAGAGCTGTTGACTTACTAATCTAGTAAGCAGTTTTGGTTCACCAAACCCATGAGAACACAAGGCAGAGGAGCTTCCATTAAACTGCCACAAGCAATAGGAACCTGGCAAGCCCTTCAACCCCCAATACCTGTTCAATAACCAACCAGTTCAAAGCCATCATGGGAGGGAGGGAGGAAACTTCTATTTTTGAATTTTTTTCAGTGATAGTTTAGCATTGCCTGATTGAAGGACAACTTCACCACCTCGACAGAAAGTCCCCAGCACCAGCTCTGCATTCCCCCAAACAAGATCAAGCCTTATCTTTCATTTCATACAGCTTGAATGAAGTACAGGAACCTCTGAACAAAAGCTCAGGAGACAGATTATGTCTAATACATATTGCTTTGTGTTGGGGTGGTGTGAAGCCAAATCATGGGGAATTCCAACATAGAGTACACACCTGCAGCCCCCCGTACCCCAATATAAAGTGCTTGAAAATCCAGAAGTGGAGGAGGACAGGCCCACTGGTGCAGGAGAGGACAAAAGGGGCAATTGTCCAGGAACCTGGGTGATTTAAAAAGGGCCCTGGGGTCCCTGGCCGCTGCCACAGTAGCAGTAGAGACAGCTGGGAGACTCAGGTCCTTTTAATTGCCCTGGCTGGCTGCAGGACTCTTAGGCATACACGGGGTGGTACCACTGCAGCAAAGGCTGCTGGGCGGGCTTGGTGGAAGCCCTGGCCATGCCGGAAGAGCGTGCCCAGCGGCACAACCAGCAGCTCACTGGGCACCAGCCAGTGCAGGCGCAGCACCGCCCAAACATCAGGCAGACCTTTCTCGGGGGCCCATTGACTGTTCTGCCCCGGGCAGAGCCACTCTAAGGTAGGGCAAATTGGGGCGACTGCTCCAGGCCCTACGGGCAGGCACAATTGGCCAGCACGGTCGGTCCTGGAAATGACGGATTTGTCACTTCCGCCCCAGGCCCACCCACCCAGGGACAGCCCTGATTTGCAGTGATTCCTGCCCATCCCAGACACCAGGCCATGGCCTGAGCTTCCCTAAGAATGGGCTGGGGGGCTTCAGCAGTCTCTCAGGCCCTAAAATATCCCTGTCATCCTTGACATGCTGGTGCATGTAGAGAGTGCCACTGAGTGATGCTCTGAGCTGCTCCTGGAGGTCACAGCTCCAATAGCTCCCTCCCAGACCTGTCCCTTTCCAAATCCTCTTGCTATCCAGAGCAGGATGATGCTCGCTTCCAGGAGACCCAGACTCAGAAAAGGACAGCCCTGGACCCTCAGTGAAGCAAGATGTCTGCATCTTAGGATCAGCATTTTATTTAAATTTATCCATATTTATTTACAGAAATGTGCCTATCATGCTAATTTGATGGACAGAATTAAACAAGTGGACTCCAACAGATGAATTACTGAACCTCACCGCATCAAAAACATGGCCCTCAAGAACAGAACGAGAAGTAAATTTAGCAGCAGCTGAAATCGGATCACAACAGCGCAGCTTCCATGGGCAAAGCATCTCTGGAGAAAATTTGCTTCCACTAGACTTAACTGCCAGGCAAGCTCTCTGAAAACTGCCTGGTCTCCATACTACAAAGAACTGGGGTATGTGCTTAACTTCACTCACTCTGAGCACATCAACTGATGTCACTGGAACTGCTCACAGGACATAAAGCTAAGCAAGGTGTGCAAATGTTTGCAGGCTCAGGGCCCTAGCTAGCCTTCCACTGAATATATAGCAATAGAAAAGCTAGTACAGTGCTGCAGATATTTCTGTACAACAATAGATGGTGTGTAAAACCCATCGACACTTCTCAGAGTAACCAAAGCAGCATTATCACAATGAAAATGGAGATAAGGCAGAGCACTCACATTGTAACAGATGAGCAAAATGCTTTTCTATGCACCCAGGGCCGGCTCTAGGGATTTTGTCACCCCAAGCATGGCAGGCAGGCTGCTTCTGGAGGTTTGCCTGCGGAGGATCCACTGAAGCCGCAGGACCAGCAGACCCTCCGCAGGCAAACCGCCGAAGGCAGCCTGCCTGCTGCCCTCGCTGTGCCGGCAGAGCGCCTCCGCGGCTTGCCACCTCAAGCACGCGTTTGGCGTGCTGGGGCCTGGAGTCGCTCCCGTATGCACCTACAAACCCATGAAGCATTTTTTTTCCAGACCTGCATTAGAAAGCAGCACAACTGGAGCACAATTTTTATCACCCCCAAAACTACGATTCTCTTTCTATTTTTAAATCTAACTCCATCACAATAGCAACAATATTTCTCTCTTAACTCCCAGGCATATTTACAGGGAGCAGGATATGCTGCCGGGTATCTCTGCTGCCACACGATTCGTGTTATTTTTCAGTTCCTCTCGCTCGGGTTGATCTTGGCAGCAGATCATAAAGCGTGTGAAGCTCAACATAAACTGAAGCCATTGTTACTCAGTCTCCCAGTCTTCAGTTCTGGAACAACATTTCCCCAAGCACCTTCAGCTGAATCGTCACTTTGTCCCCCAAAGTCTATTAGTCTATTTCTACTTAACTATTTACTTGGCCTCCCCAGAGGAGCCAAAACAAAATGCTTCCTCTTTCTCTGTTTAATTTACACAGCGCTTTACAAACAGTCTAGGTGACAGGGCATTAAATAGCCACATTGCAGGGGCTGTTTCGGTCAGCTCGGAGCATACAGCATTAGAGGGGCAGTATAAAAACATGGAGATCTTTAAATGCAATTTTGGGTTCTTCTTCTGTCACCCAGAAAAAGACACATGGGCAAATCTGGTGAGATCCTTGCATGGAAGCATGTTTAGGGACACAGTCACATATGGTGGGTTCCTGGCAGTTTCATTTTCAAGATGGCACCAGAAATGGGGCTATTTATGCACATAAACAAGCAGACAATTGCCTCCACCATCAACTGCGGCCACCATCCTATGGGTGCAGCTGACCTTGAGGGGTGGTTTCTGGAATCCTGGGGCAAGTTTGTCCCCAACATTGTTTAGGGCAGCTCCAGGGCTGCTCTAAACCACCTGGCAGATTCTAGCCCCAAGATGTCATTCAGCAGACTTCAGCAGGGCTTACCTGAGTACAGCAGTGTTCCAGCCATGACACCACTCCTCTGGGAACTCCCACCTACATAGGAGAGGAAGGGTAGTGGTACAGGAGCTATAGCCTCTGAGGACAGCACTACACCCAATCTTGCTTCCAGCTGCTTTGGACTGGAGCAGTGCTCAGAAGACCTTGGCTGTAATTCCTCTGTCCACATGAAAGGAGCTTAATGTTTATGTCTTTAGTGACAGTAGTTTGTAAGGCACTGTGTTCATAACTTTACTTACTCTTCCTAAGCTGTCTCAGTTGGGCTCATGACATTGTAGATAAAAGTCTCCAAGATGCAAGTGCAGAAACAAATAATAAATGGAAGTCAATGGGAGTTTTACCATCAACGTCAGTGAGAACAGAACCGGCCCCTACATCAGTTGGCAACCCTCTTTATCAATGTGTATTTGCATCTCCTTCTGGTGCTGTTTTTCAAGGGCTATTCACAGGACAGAGCTGTAGAAAACACTGTTCCTTTCTTCACTCACCGCCACCTCGTTATCTACTGCAGAGTGTTACTCCAAACCCCTTTCTCTCTAGAGAAAGGAAATGCACAGGAGATGGAAATAGTACAGAAGACACAACAACGTACTCAACATTATTGTTGAAATCTCTTACAGAAGATTAGGCTTCCTGACAGCATCTCTAATAATTAGCGGTGTTAGGAAAGTGAAACAAGATTGAGGGGCAGATTTTTCTCATTGACGCTGCTGTAAAACCAAAATAATCCCTTCAGAGGAGTTGCTAGGGGAGTAAAGGAGCCCAACAGGTGAACCTTGACAATCAAGTGTAATAAATTACAGGTAGTTATAGTGGAAGAGATAACAGCCATTCTCTAAACACAAGCCCACACGGGAAGATCACTGCCAGAATATCACACTATATCCCCCTTGTAGAACTGACACTGGAGTTAAGGTTTCCAAATCTCCTGTTACCATCAGAGTACATTTGGGTTTAGATGCAAATGTTCAATATCCAGTAAGATTTGAATAGCAGCAGAGAAAAATAGCCAAACAGATAAGCCCTTAAATTTGACTATTGTAAGCGGCTTTTGGTTACTGTGCTGTATGGAAAAACCTGCTTTCAAAATTCAAAGTAAGATATCTGTCAAGGTTCTCATTCACAGGGACGGATTTTCAGTTAGTGTAAACTAGGGTGACCAGACAGCAAATGTGAAAAATCGGGACAGGGGCTGGGGAGGAGGGGGTAATAGGAGCCTATATAAGAAAAATACCCAAAAATCAGGACTGACCCTATAAAATTGGGACATCTGGTCACCCTACTGTAAACCAGCCTAGTATCACTGAGCTCAACAGAGCTACACTGATTTATCACTTGGAGATCTGAGCCCTCATATCTGAAATTCCAGTAGGTTAATTCATTTTCCCAGAGAGCAAAGTTTGTCTCATCACCCTGGGGTAGCTTGGCGTTTCATGCCTTTAATTTGGTAATCTGATGGAGAAAGGCTCTGGTGGAATCTGAAAATGTATCTCAAGAGTCTCAAGTATATATAAAGAAGAAAATGAATTACGACTACTGCAACATCTATTAGGAGATTTCTACCATGAGCCCCACTAAAATCTGGGCAATATTGTTCTTTACAACTATATTTACCCCTAATTTTGATCTTCTGAAATAGACACATTTAAACATCAAATAAATAATAAACCTACAATTAATCTAGCAAAATATAACCTGGTTTAGGACACATTAGAAAATCAACTTTGTAAAAACATTCCAAACTTGTAGAAAATTCAAATCAAACATTAAATCAACTGTTTCTTTCTAACAGAGCTACAATGACTATGAAAGACTAGCTTTATTTAAACTACCTAGGAAAAAGCAGGGCAATTGCCTTCTTTAGAGAAGTTGTCCAATGACTCTGAAGAAGTTAAAAGAAGAATCTGAAGTAGAACTCAAAGGGCACATACTGTGCATGCTTTCACTGAGACAGTGGTGAAAGGAGAGAACTGTAGGGTTTGATTCTTATCTCCACACTAAGGCACTATGTTGATTTGCTCTCCTTCCCCTCTTTAAAGCCCCTTTATATGTCCAGAGCAGTGTAAATGAGACTCAGATCTATAGAGGTTTATGGTGGACAGTACAACCTGAAATAGAGTTGAATTCCCCATCTCTAGACATCTGCATGCATCTGCTGGGAACAGCCATAAATTTATACTATATTAGTTACAATTGCTAGTAGCAGTTGATAATGACTTTGGATTACTTTCTGCAGTAGAGCTTACCCAATCTGGCTTCCCTTGTCACAAATGTCCTTTCCCCCAGCGAATCAAGCTCCATATTGCAGATGTTTTCACTATACCTCTCCCCTTGTGAGAATCTGGTTTGTTAACAGAAGAACATTTAAACAGCAGCATATTTCCTGCTGGATCCCAGTCCTTGGTGCAAGGTTCTTAGTCCTCCCCTAGATGAGGGCCTGGTGCCTAGTCACATGCTTTCCTCCCAACAAGCCTGGATCCTAGTGGGGCTGATCACATGACTCCCTTAAAAGCCAGCTGACCTATGACACTGGCTGTTACAGGCCAGTAAATCTAACTTTAGTACCAGGCAAACTGGTTGAAACTAGAGTAAAGAACAGAATTATCAGAAAGAGAGTAACATGATTTGTTGGGGAAGATTCAACATGACTTTAGTAAAGGGAAATCATGCCTCACCAATCTATTAGACTTCTTTGAATGGGTCAGCAAGAATGTGGACAAGGGTGATCCAATGGCTATCATGTACTTATACTTTCAGAAAGCCTTTGGCAAGGTCCCTCACCAAAGGCTCTTAAGCAAAAAAAGCAGTCCTGGGATAAGAGGGAAGGTCCTCTGATTGATCAGAACTGGTTAGAAATTAGGAAACAAAGGGTAGGAAAAAATGATCAGTTTACAAAGTGGAGTGATGTAAATAGTAAGGTCCCCCAATTATCTTTACTGGAACCTGGGCTGTTCATAAATTGAGAAAAAGGATAAACAGTGAGGTAGCCAAGTTTGCTGATGATACAGAATTATTCAAGATAGTTAAGTTCAAAACAGGTGCAAAGAGTTATAAAGGGATCTCACAAAACTGGGTGACTGGGCAACAAAATGGCAGATAAAATTCAATGTTGATAAATGCAAAGTAGTACACAATGGAAAACACAATCCCAACTGTACACACCCAATGATGGGGCCTAAATTAGTTGTTAGCTCTCAAGAAAGATCTTGATATGTTACCAGAGTCAGGATGAGCTCTACCCTGACATCTGGTGGTGAATTGTGGTGAGTTGTGGAAAAGAATTTCAGGGGCTGATCTTGTTTGCATAGGCACACCCACCCTGCCTAGCATGAGCCCACAGCTGCCCAAATGGTCACTTTGGCTGCTGTGGGATCCCCAGTTTCTCTGTTATCGGGGCAGGAAGAATAAAGTGTTGTTACCCTGATTATGTGAATCAAGGCCAGTGGAACTGTTATGGCAGAGGGATTCACCATCAACCAAGTAGCACTTGCTAGACAAAGGACATGGGTTCCAAAACCTAGTGAATTGAGAGAAGTTGGGTATAGGTATTTGTACTTGATAGTATGGGTCCCCTTTGAGGGCCTGAAATACCAATTGTACTGTCTCCTCTCTCCACCGTTAAACAGCAGTACTGATTTTGATTCCATTAAGAGTCTAGTTACAGGCTGCTGTGCTGAATTCACTTTGGGCCAATGGTGTACCAGCAGTGGGGCTCCTCTACTATAAGCTGAAATCACTAAAGAGCTGAAATCACTGACTGCTGTGTTAACTAGTTGGGGAGCCTGAAGATATATTGCTAAGTGGCTGGCAGAGAGGAGCATTTTGTGGGATGGTTGGAGTGGTCCACAGGATGGTGAGTGGAGTGACGTGGAGCAGAGCTGAGTGGAGCAGTTTGTGGGAGGCTGGAGTGGCTCATAGGATGGCTGGTGGTGCGGAGTGGCTCATGGTGAAGGCTGCTGCAGAACCCCACGGAGAGGCAGGGCAGTTGGCCTCAAACCACGTAAGGTGCCCCTTAACAGCCCGTGCACTCCTCCCCCCCATTTCCACCCAGGCTGGGGGGCAGGTAAAACTCTGCAGATAAACTTTTGAACTCTGGGGCTGCACTGACCAGGGACAGAGACTTTTGGATTGTTGGACTTTTGGGACTTTGAGGTGATCTTTAGGGGTGTTGGACTTAAGACCCTGAAGGAAAAAGGATACTGAATCCTGTTTGTGGTGTTTCCCCAACATAATGCCGCATTGTTTCCCTCCTTTATTAAAAGGATTTTGCTATACTCAGACTCCGTGCTTGTGAGAGGGGAAGTATTGCCTCTTAGAGGTGCCCAGGGGGTGGTATGTAATTGTCCCAGGTCACTAGGTGGGATTGCAAGCTGATTTTGCATTGCATTATTGAAATGGAACCCCTGGATACTGAAGGCAGCCCTTGTTGCTGTCAACTCACTCAGACGGGCAGAAGGGTTACAATATCAGAGAGTCATAGAATATCAAGGTTGGAAGGGACCTCAGGAGGGCATCTAGTCCAACCCTCTGCTCAAAGCAGGACCAATCCCCAACTAAATCATCCCAGCCAGGGCTTTGTCAAGCCTGACCTTAAAAACCTCTAAGGAAGGCGATTCCACCACCTCCCTAGGTAACACAGTCCAGTGTTTCACCACCCAAAAGTTTTTCCAAATATCCAAGCTAAACCTTCCCCATTTCAGCTTGAGACTATTACTCCTTGTTCTGTCATCTGCTACCACTGAGAACAGTCTAAATCCATCCTCTTTGGAACCTCAGTTCAGGTAGTTGAAAGCAGCTATCTAATCCCCCCTCATTCTTCTCTTCTGTAGACTAAATAATCCCAGTTTCCTCAGCCTCTTTTCATAAGTCATGTGCTCCAGCCCCCTAATCATTTTTGTTGCCCTCCACTGAACTTTCTCCAATTTTTCCACATCCTTCTTGTAGTGTGGTGCCCAAAACTGGACACAGTACTCGAGATGAGGCCTCACAAATGTGGAATACAGGGGAATGATCACATCCCTCGATCTGCTGGCAATGCCCCTACTTACACAGTCCAAGATGCCATTAGTCTTCTTGGCAACAAGGACACACTGTTGATTCATATCCAGCTTCTCATCCACTGTAAACTCTAGGTCCTTTTCGGTAGAAGTGCTGCCTAGCCACTTGGTCCCTAGTCTGTAGCAGTGCATGGGATTCTTCCGTCCTAAGTGCAGGACTCTGTACTTGTCCTTGGTAAACCTCATCAGATTTCTTTTGGTCTAGGTCCCTCTGTATCCTATCCCTACCCTCCAGCCTATCTACTACTCCTCCCAGTTCAGTGTAATCTGCAAACTTGCTGAGGGTGCAATCCACACAATCCTCCAGATAATTAATGAAGATATTGAACAAAACCGACCCCAGGACTACCTTTGGGGCACCCCGCTTGATACAGGCTGCTAACTAGACATGGAGCCATTGATCGCTACCTGTTGATCTAGCCAGCTTTCTATCCACCTTATAGTTAATTCATCCAGCCCATACTACTTTAACTTGCTGGCAAGTACACTGTGGGAGACCATAACAAAAGTTTTGCTGAAGTCAAGGAATAGGTCTACTGTTTTCCCCTCATGCACAGAGCCAGTTATCTCATCATAGAAGGCAAATAGGTTGGTCAGGCATGACTTATCCTTAGTGAATCCATGCTGACTGTTCCTGATCACTTTCTTCTCCTCTAAATGTTTCAAAATTGATTCCTTGAGGACCTGCTCCATGATTTTTCCAGGGACTGGAAAAGCTATCATGGATAGTTCTCTGAAAACATACACTCAATGTGCAGCAGCAGTCAAGAAAGCTAACAATATTAGGAGCCATTAGGAAAGGGATAGACAGACAAAATTTCATAATACCACTATGTAAAGCCATAGGGATAGCTCAGTGGTTTGCGCATTGGCCTGCTAAACCCAGGGTTGTGAGTTCAGTCCTTGAGGGGACCACTTAGGGATCTAGGGCAAAATCAGTATTTGGTCCTGCTAGTGAAGGCAGGGGGCTGGACTAGATGACCTTTCAAGGTCCCTTCCAGTTCTAGGAGATTGGTATATCTCCAATTATTACCATGGCATGTCCACACCTTGAATAATGCATGCAGTTCTGGACATCCTATCTTAAAAAAATACATTAGAATTGGAAAAAGTTAATAGAAGGGCACATAGGCGCAGACTTACCCTTTACCCTGTGGATGCTCAACCTCCCCTGCCCAGGTCCCTCCCCCACTCCACATCTTCCCCCAAGCCCTTGCCCCATCCCACCCCTGCTCTGACCCTGCCCCCACTCCACCCCTTCTCCCAAGCCCCCATCTCTTCCCCTCCCTCCCAGATCCGACCTGAACACCGTGAAACAGCTGTTCACGGCAGGAGGGAGGCGCTGGGAGAGAGAGGGAGGAGTCATCAGTGGGGTTGCTGGTGGGGGAGAGTGGAGGGGAGAGCGGGGAGTTTGGCTGCTGGTGGGTGCTAAGCACCTACTAATTTTTCTCTGTGGGTGCTCCAGGGCTGGAGCACCCACAGAGTTGGCACCTATGGTAGGGCAATAAAAATGACTTGGGGTATGGAACAGCTTCCATCTGAGGAGAGATTAAAAAGGACTGGCACTGCTCAACTTAGAAGAGAGGTGAAGAAGGAAGGATATGACAGAGCTCTATAAAGTCATAAGGCATGTGGAGAAAATGAATAAGAAAGTATTCTTTACCTCTTTACATAACACAAAAACCTGGGGTCACCTGATGAAATTAATAGGCAGCAGGTTTAAAACAAAAACAAGTACTTCTTCACAAAACACAGTTAACCTGTGGAACTCATTGTGATGGGATGTTGTGAAGGTCAAAAGCATAACTGGATTAAAAAAGAATTATATAAATTTATGGAGGATAGGTCCATCAATGGTCAGATGGTCAGAGACACAACCCTATACTTTGAGTGTTCCTAAGCCTCTGACTGCCAGAAGCTGGTAGTGGATGACAGGGGATGGATCACTCAATAATTGCCCTGTTCTGTTCATTCCCTCTGAAGCATCTGGCACTGGCCGCTGTCAGACGACAAGACACTGGGCTAGATGGACCTTTGGCCTGACCCACTATGGTCATTCTTATGTTCTTAATATTAGCTGAGCTTAACATGCAGTTGAAGAACAAGTATTCAGAATGGAGAACAAGTTGGATCCTAATCCTTTTCATGCATTTTAAGACACAGAAGAAGCAGAGCCAAAGCTTCAATCCATGCTGTTTACAGTCCAAAATACAAAAAGAATTAAGAACGGCCAAACCAGATCAGAGCTGTGATTCAGCTAATCCAGTACTCTCTGTCCAAATCAGACTCATGCACCACCTAAGCCAGATGTTTCTTAGAGAAATGCAAGAAATTCTGCAGAAACAGTCATGAAATAGCTAGCCCAAGGGGAAACTTACTTCCTAACCTATTTTAGATATAGATTGGCTTATACCCTGAAGTATGAGAGTTTTGTAACCCTTCCAAAACTCATGTATGCACATAGTGTGTTAGAATTCTTGCTATTATAGCTCTGGCTGTTCATATAAACGCCTTTTTTGAATCCTGTTCTTGGTAAAGAGTTTGATTCTATTTAGTATCAAATGTCTGTCCAGCACATGAACTAAAACATCTGAGGAGCAGACAGTCTGGGCAATTCAATTTAAGTATCAGCCAGAAGATAGCAAAAACAAAAACAAGAAGCTGGAAAAAAGTCAAAGCCTGGTCAGAAAATACAGGACTATTTCGACCAGATTTTCCAGCCTTAATGCTATATGGTCTCTAAAGAGAAATCCACGATGCAAGAGCAGTAAAGCTAGAGCACGTCAGGAAACCTCTAAGTGGTGTCGATGTAATCAGGCTGCAAACACAGTATACCATGAAAAGGAAATAACCTTGAATGTCTGCTGGTATTTTTCACTGGAAAGCAACAACAGGATATGATAAAGGGACAGAAGTATGGAGTTTGCTGCCAGCACTTACCTAGCTCCATAAATTACATACCGCTACTCCACACACTGAAAGAAGCAGGAAGAGAGGAGAATAGTCTTTTTATGGCATTCTCCTGCATGTGGTGCTTTTAAAGACAGTATTCTAGAAGCGACGTCAGTTTTGGCCAATCAGCATTGGCTTTTATTGTGAGGTCATAAACAACAGGATATTTACTCCAGGAATGGCTACGTTGGTGGACCAGATCTTTGATTCCTTAGGCACTCAGAATGCCCAAATGGAGTTTTGTGGGTGGAAGGAATGGGCCACTAAATGGCCTCACTCAGAGAGATTTGGCTAAATGCTTGACATGAGACTCTACAAATCCCCACACTTAAGCTAAACAAATGTTGCCAGCTAAATTCTGTTTATTTGCAGCAAGGTTAATAATTCTTGGCTCTAATGAGCAATATAAACATGACTGAAGATGTGCCAGAACCAGACCTCTGGGAAATCAAAACTCTCCATGTTTTAGAAGAGTTTGCACAGGGATCCAAGTTTAGCAACATATGTCCAATAGTAAAAGTAGCGCAAAAGCCAACATAATATTTTTAAAACCAAATACCCACATTTAGGCAGCTACTTAAAAGTGGCCTGACATTTGCAAGAGTGGGCACCCTTGTATTTCATTTAAGTCAATGGACGAACAAGATGTTCAGCTCCTTTGGCAAACAGGCTACGTATTTAGGTGCATATGTATAGAAGTAGGTGCCTAAATTTAGTCACCCGAGCTTGAAAATGTTAGCCCTATATTATGTCTGCTTTTATTGACTGGTGTTTTTATCTGGCTGGGTCTCTTCATGCTCAGATGCCCTTAGAAGGCATTGGATTTTGGAACACACCAAGTAGTGCTGTCACTCATCAAAAGGTTTTTATCCATGGTGACATGGTGCAAAGTAGATTCTTCTCCTCACTTTTTTAAAGGATATCGCTGCACTTGAGATAACCTCCCAGGCTTATCTGTACTGAAAGTAATGTCATCAGGCTGTCAGAACACCTCCCTCAAATCAGCTGAGTTGGTGTCATCTTATGTATTGGGTGTGTAAGGAATGCCTAAATGTGTGGGGTTTGTCATTTTACAGCTGTTCAATAGGGCCCTTTCAAGGGAGAAGTTGGCTTCATATCTGTCTTCAGAAGCAATCAGCAAACCAAGCAAAACTAGAGAGGCAGACACATCGAACTTCAAAGTATCTGGACAAGGCAAGGTCTAGGGTCACCAAACCTATTCTGTCATTTGTCTGCAAGTATTTGCCAGTTCTCTAAGTGAGAAATTGCCCAGCTTCTTTCAGCTTTTCATTTGCTCTCAACTGCTTAAATGTTCAAATGCAGCACTGTAAAAATCTCCACAGTATTTAGACTGTATAAACAAAAATTTAAAAAATGTTAACCTGCAGCTGGCAGATCCTGTGAGTTTTCCATTTCTGTCCCCTTTACAGAATCTGTGGCTGGAATCCTCCAGAGTAATTCTAGCCTTGGTAATAAACTCGCCTGGTGGGCAACCAGCCCATTCAAGTGCCACACACCATACTAACACATGCCTGCTGGACCATCTCTTTGCCATCTGATCAGGGCTGAGTGCTCACAACTACACAAGTCTTGCATCCATCACACAGAAAGAGAGCAAGACCTTACCTACAGCTGGTCAAACTGTTCTCAGAGTGCAATATATTCATGTCGTGAAGCTTAAGTTTTCCTTCTGCAAATTGCCTGATTGAATTGTACAGACCATTCCCTTTCTGCAGTTGTTTGAAGAAATGTTTCTGCCTACAGCTTGTTCAGAAAGTGGCCACTGGTTCAGCCTTTGCTATTTTTATTTTTTAAGGCAATTAAATGATTGGTCAGTTATATGACATGTACGGTTTCCAGTACCTGATTGGGTGACTATAACGTTAGGTTTCTGGTACTAGTGGGTATTTTCGTGCAAACTTCTGTGAAAATTCCTACGGACAAATATCTCCGCAGAAACAACGGAGGCTATGAGAGTATTTCAATGAAGGAACCCTCAGTGCTGTCTTGAACTGGAGAGCACATAGATAGCACATTTACAGGGGCCTCCAGAAAACCTGACACATGGATGCTCAGATATTTTTCTGCAGCATTCACCCAACTCCAGGGGTCATTCGCTTTGAAATCACTTCTATTTATCCACGTCAGGGCATCTCACGCATTAAAATACTTTCCAGCTAAACTCACATTTAAAAGACTAAAGAGCTGCAGAGCTCATGCATTAGGCTTTTAAAAGCCTTAAGAGAAGCCATATTACATGGCATTGAGAGCCATAAATGTTTGGGCATCAATTATTTATTACTGATGACTAAGGAGCAGGAATGTTATTCGTTGACTTCTATCAGCTCAGAATAGGAGATCAACACATTTCACTTGAGATGCGCCCAAATATTTTTCAGGCAGAAGTATGGATTTTGCTATTCCTTGAGCTTATTGTTTTAAATTCACTTTCCAGTACAACATAAACTCTTGTAAGAGTGCTCACAGTCAAATGGGTGGCTTATGGTAAAAGTCATATTGGGCAAATATACTACTACTAACGTATAAATGCGTTCATTACAATTAGAAAACACTGTAGCATGATGTCTTGTTTTAAAGTTGATTTAGTAGCGAGGAAAAACAGAGTCAGATTGATTAGGAATGCTTATGCAGTGTCTCAAAGTAATATGAAACTGAATTAGAAAGCCATGAATCATCTGTAATATTGAAGAAAATAGTTGAAAAAAATCAGTAAGCTGTAGAAATTGGAAGTTCAGCAATTTCTATAGATCTCTTAGGTGTTTATACAGTTGTCTCACAACCTGATCATCACTTCTCACAACACATCTGTGAAGTGAGTAAGTGCTATTATCCTCAGTTTACAGAGCTACTAATCTGCTTACCCAGGGTCACAAAGGAAGTCCGTGGTAGACCCAGGAATTAAACCCAGATCTCTCCAGTCTCAGACTATGGCCCTAACTACTGGGCATCCTTCCTTCCAAAGTCAAATCCCATGGGGCACTTGACATGCTAGTCAATTAAACAATAGATGGCAGTTTAAACCTGACCATTATCCTTGCATCATCAGGAGTGGATAGGCTGAAGTCTAGCACCATTCTGAACAAAAGGAGTATCTGATCAGAGAGTTAATCTGACCCTCAAACCACACCACTGTATCTTGGCTCATACCTACATTCCTGAGCCTGTTGGTCAAGTAATGAGGCCATTGTCAAAATTGGCACTTCAAAAGAAAAGGTCACCTCACAAATGTAGGGAAGCGGACAGCATGTGTGTGTGTGAGATGGTGAATAGTTCCCTCAAGTTATTTAGCTCTGGGCTGCAGTGAACTAGAAGAATTCAAACATTGAGCCTAGACAACCTTTTGGTCAAAGGTTTCCTTGGTGTGTCACCCATTTCTATACATGGGAAGGGTTCCAATGGCAGTTCCAACATGATTACTTTTCTCTCTCAAATGGGACTCGATCTGATTGTAGTGGGATGCTAAGCAATGCAGTTTTTTGGCTCCCCCTCTGTCCCAGGTCCTAAAGAGCTAGGACTTGAGGAGAAGCTCCCCCAAGGCAAACAGTGACAAATTGAGCCTCCAGCCAGATGATCAGGCCTCCAATAGATCTTGAGTCCCTGTGTGCCGAATTCCACTCCTGGGAGGTAGAGGAAGAGGGGGGCAAACCCTGGCCCATGTCATCCCCCGTCCCTGCTCATTCTGCTATAATAAGTGGCCAATCATAATAGATATCTCTACCCAAATACATACATCAATAAATGCAACCCTGACGAGATCCCTGCAAGCTTGCAGAGTCTTGTGCAATCACTGATGGGAATGTGCAGCACCAGATGGAAAGGCAGCAACGTCTCACTAAAAGGGAGAGTTTCAGCCTAGCTCAGCTTCAAAACGCTACAGGGCACACACACACTCAGGAATTTCCAGCCAGAGCTACAGCCAAACTCTCACTGAAAACCATTCTTGAGCCACAATGTCACAGACCCCCATAGGGCAGACTCAGGAAACGGTCAGTATTGGCTAGTTTCTCACACAGCACCATCTCCACTTGAAGGAGACTGCAGAGATTGAATTTCAGAGGGGCTTGAGTGCCCATGGCTCCGGGGCCAGTGCAACCATTTAGGTAACCTAGGCGGTCGCCTAGGACGCTGGGATTTGGGGGATGCCATTTTCTTCAGCAGCGACCACGGCGGTCGGATCTTCGGCCGTCCTGGTCTCCACTGGCATTTAGGCCGAGGGAGCTGGGGCAGGGGAGCGCGGGGAGGGCCACCTGCAGCGAGTAAGTGGGGGGGGGCAGCACGCAGGGGAACTCTCCCACCCCAGCTCACCCCTGCCCCACCTTCTCCCCGAGCACGCTGTGGCTGCTTCACTTCTCCCACCTCCCAGGCTTGCGGTGCCTAAGCTGATTGGCACCACAAGCCTGGAGGTGGGAGAAGTGAAGCAGCGACGGCGTGCTCATGTGCAGAGCAGGAGTGAGCAGGGGTGGGGGGGCGCCTCGGGGGAGGGGCGCAAGGTGGAAGTTTCACCTAGGGCGCAAAACATCCTTGCACCAGCCCTGCATGGCTCCCATTCACTTTAATAGAGGTGTATGTGCTCAGTACCTCTGCAGGACGAAAGGAAATTATATTGGGCCAGTAGGGCTCCAGTATGACCAGCAGTACCTGGGACAGCATCACCTTAGGCCAGTATTCTCTTCTTCAAAAATTCTCCAGAAACAAAACCACACTCAGCTGAAAGTAGCAGAATTGCACAGATTCCAGTAATCATCAATAAGGTGGGTGTGTTTTTACACAGAGACCTGAACCCTAACCCAGATCTGAACATCATACTTCAGATCTGAATCTGAAAGTCTTGAACTTATGAACCGCTATAGATAATGTAGTAGCGCCTACATCAAAAAAATTCAAATCCTGCCCCACAACGCCATCATTACATGGGCTTGAAACTGGTAACATTGTATCTTACTAACAAGAATTGCTTATTTCTCGTGATTAGCTAAATTAAGAAATACTGTGGCCACATTCATGGTGTTAAGCAATTATTTAAGTTTATGTCTTTAAACCATTAATTTAATATTACCTAAATAATAGTCATGTCGTCCTTGAACTTTATGTACAAGCTAAATTTATTATATCTTTAATAAGATTAAGCAATAATATTACTGGTGATATGCTAGTGGTAAATAAGTGAATGTACAATAATACATAGGGGGGTATAATGGAAGTGGCTCCTGAATATATTCAGGACCTATCTCACCCAGCTCCACGTACCAGAAATCTGATAAGCCACAGCAGAGGCCCTTTTGAAGACTTGGAAGGAACCATCTGACCAAAAACCTTTTGGCCTCACTCCCGTGTGATATTTTAAAATGGTTTAAGTAACTACTGTTATAGCACCTTACAGCAGCTATTACACCATTTTGTATGAATGAACAGGCTGGCTTTCATCCAGGTCTGTCATACTGGACAGCTTCTGAACTTGACACAACTTATCAGAGATAGATATTGTAACTTTAGCGCCCTCCTGGCCAAGATGGAGTCTGCTCTGCAGGCAGCTCTGGCCAAGAGAAGGCGTGCGCAGGAATGCTGCAGGAGAAATCCCTTCCGCCCCCAGGGCACCTGTTCCAACCCCCCAGAGTGAACACACATGTCCATCCACAGGAAGAGTACAATGGATAGAACAAAGGGCGATATTTATTGACAGAGGGATGAGAGGAGAAAAACAACAAGGGGAAATATAAGGGGAGCAGTAGAACAGGGCTGCCTCCAAACCAAGGCCCCACAGGCTCAGTGGGAGCACAGTCTGGAAGGGCAGACACTAAGCAATGTATCTGCACACACAGTTCAGGTGTCCTGAGCAAAAGTTCCAGTCCAGTGGTGAGTCTTGGGTGCTCCTGGTCGTCTTCAGCGCCAGTGAATTCTCCCCAGCAAATCCCTCCAGTGCCGTCTTCTGCCGCCCTCTGCAAAGCCACACAGAGCGATCACCTCCCCACTTAAATAGCTAGCAACCTCACTCCTTGTTCCCAATGCAGAGTCACAAGCCCCAGTACTCTCAGCCCCATGCAGCTCTGGGCAGCCGTGATACTGGGTCCAGCTCCAGCCTGACCTCCTCGGGCGATTCCTCCCTGGCACAGGGCTCCTCCTGGCTCCTGTCCTGGGCTGTCCCCGCTCGGCCCTGTCCTTCCCAGGCCTCAGACAGGTTCTCCGCTTCCTTTGCACGAGCCTGAGGGCTGCTCCCCCTCAGACCCGCCCCTTGGATTTAAAGGGGCTATGCTCTCTAAACCCCAAAGGGGTTACAATATGAAAGGGGATTGATTATGGGAGTGGGGATTGTTGATCTCTCAGGTGCTTAACAATACAGTCAATCATTGTGAACTCCTTGCCAAGATATTAATGGTAACGAAGAACCACCATTTCACAAAGCTAATACAGACCATACTGGAGAACAGAAGATTCTTCATGAACTTTTGTGGCAAACTTAGCCGAAGGATCAACAGAAGAATTGCATCCCATGAGGAAGTGTCTTAGCACCTACATTATTTAATATTTATACAAACGAGCAGCCAAGCTACCCCAGCACAAGGACTTTTATCTACATAGATGACCTGTGGGTCACCACCCAGTGCAAGGAGTTTGGTATGCTAAAGAGTACTCTGGTGAACACACTTAACATCCTAGACAAGTACTATGCAGCCAACTAACTGCATACTCACCCAGCAAAGATGCAAGTCAGTGCATTCCACCTCAAAAACCAAGAGGCCAAATGCTAACTCAGCATCAGCTGGCTTGGGATGAAATTTACTCACTCCATAAATCTCATATACACCCCTACCTCGATATAACATGAATTTAGATATAACATGGTAAAGCAGTGCTCTGGGGGGGTGGGAGGGGCTGCGCACTTGGGTGGATCAAAGCAAGTTCAATATAACACGGTTTCACCTATAATGTGGTAAGATTTTTTGGCTCCCAAAGACAGGGTTATATCCAGGTAGAGGTGTACCTTTATGTTTGTCTGGTGGAGACTCTCTTTTAGAGCTCACATAGAAAAAACTAAAGCCAAGGTTAGCAGGCGAAGCATTCTCAGCAAGCTGCTTACATCAGAATGGATAGCAGAGCTGTTCACGCTGATCAACAGCACTGGAACGTTGCTACTCCTCTTCTGAATATGTTTGTGCAGTGTGGGCATAATCCCTTCAAACAAAGAAGCTGGACCCTGTACTTTACACTGTCTGCTGCTATATTACAGGATAGCTTAAGCCTAGCCATGTCAACAGCCTCTATATCCTTGCAGGTATCACTCCTGATATGCACCGGGAAGTTGATACTAGAGTTGAGTGCATAAGGCAACATGCAGACCCAAGACTTCCTCTATGCGAGTCAATTGAAGCCACAACAAAGTTCTCTGACCACTGCTAGTCCCCTCACATTGTCACCCAAACAGACAAGGGTTCAGTTACAGCAAACAAGAACAGGGAATGATCCTATAGCCCATGTGCTCCAGCTCCCGCCAGCTCAGCTCATACCACCCAATACAGATCAGCTCTGCACTACATGGCATTGCCTTAAAAATCGACTCCACACTGGAGTTAGCCACTCTACAGCTGTGATGATCAAGTGGGATGACATCACTGGCCCCGCTACCTTTGTCTGTAACAAAGATCTTCAAAATAGGAAGTGTCTGAGCACAAATCTACTTCTAGTGACCTGGCGGCGTGCAATGATCAGGCAATCACAAGTGCGGCAGGAAGCAGTAGGTGGACATGACAAGCAACAGCAGCACCTAGAGAGCTTGATCAAGCTGGGACTCTACTGTGCTAAGCACTCTACAAACCTTGAGTGAGCAATGGTCCCTGACCCAACCAGCGTAGGATAATGGTGGTAAGACATAGCAGGTGGACAATGTAAACGAGCAGGCAGGGGATTGGAGGGAAGTAGGAGAGGGTAACAGAAATAACAGGGCATTTTAGCATAGACCTGATGGGTGCTCTGTTTGGAATCATTCAGTAATCATGACAGTCACTTGAACTCGATTCAAAAATTCTGGATTAACAAAGAAGTTGAGCTACAGACCCAAACAGTTGGAGTTGGGCCCAGCTCTCTCATATATAAACCCATATATACACCCACGCATTGGAGATTACATCTGGGGAGGCTATGTTCATGCAATTAACTTAACATGCATCTTTGAATGCCTCACCTGTCCTGTCTCCTACTGCCTTACCCCAGGATTCATTCCAACATTCCAACCACCAAGCAGCTTCAAACAGCTGCTTATTTTAAAGACACACACGCAAACACACACACACAAATTTGCTCCATATTACAGCTGTCTGAGCCCTGGAAGAGGCAAAATTGAGTCCTAGCTCAGGAACTGCTTTATGTATTGCACCTGTGCTAACTCACAGGCCTGCATAGGCTGTGAAGCGGAGATTATCAACTCCTACATATATGGTATATAAAGAACACCTGATGGTGTAGTGTGATATGAAAGTAAATTTTACTGACACTTGTAGGAGGGGATCTGCATAACTTCCTTTTGGCTTTAGAATATGAGTAATGCAACCATCCAAAATTCATGCTGACAAAAAAGTCCTGCATATCTAAAGCTGTGCGTCCATACCCTCAATTATATCTATCTTCAGACAAGAACTACTTTCAAATGGAGTTAAGATTGAGAGTTCATATCAATAATTTAGAATAATGCACACAACAGGAATGTTGTAATTATCCCCAAAATCAAGCATTATAAACCCACAAAATTCAGAGTTAAGGTTGAAATCCAGGCATGTTGTATTTCTTTCAGGAATGGAAATCTATAGTTCGAACACTCAAACAATCTTAATTATTTCCTATAGTGACACCAAACCACAACTACATGACTGGGGCAGTGTAGTATTGCACTTATGATCCCATATTAGAATAAACGGATTTTTAGAAAAATCAAATGTGATTTCTTTTCTCCTGTCTCTCTCTAGGGCTTTCAGTTATGAAGAACCATGGGAAAATAATTGTCAGTAATCCAAGACACAGAAGCTTTTCCAAACAGCCTATGCAGAAACTTTCAGTGAGTTTTAATGGTAAGGGAAGTTTGAAGTGGCTATGTTAGTCTGTTGCTAAGATCATTTGGGAGAAAAACTGTTCAATACCCAGTGGTAAATTTCTTAAAAATGACCCAATCAATTTTTACTCAAGCTAATTAATTTACCTGAAAATTCTGCAAAAAAAAAGTGTTCTTTACTCAGAGTAAGTACTCCAGTTTTGGGGAGGATATTTTATGTATAAAGAATATAGTGTACTTGAATCCTTGCTTTAGGTGTAAAACTCAACCTTAACTATGGAACGTATTATACTGTTATGGCAGGAGACATCTAATGGTGCTGTTATATAACTTGTAAACTTGTATAAGTGTGAAAAAATGCTGCATTGTTAGTTTTGTAATAGATTGTTTTGGGGGGAGCTGTTTTAATCTGTCTAATCTGTTAAATTTTTAGGGCAGCGTTGATTGGTGATTGCCTGCATGTCATTTGTGAGTAGCTCTGTTCCAGGACTGGTCTATATATTGTTTTATATACAAAGCGACACTAAAACTATCCTGAGCCTGCAACACAGATGTCTTTTCCAACAGGAAGCGGAGCTGTAAGGTTTTGACATTTGTTACCATTTAGGAAGACAATACATACCCACCACATTTTCATATACTCACATGCCCTCTTGTACTAAATGTCTGTTAGAGTACCCCAGGGAAGAAAAGCAGAAGAGCAGATTTGGCAGATTTTTAGAAAAGTTATTTAACGACTTTTGAAACAAACTTTTTTTTTTTTTAAGTTAGGCAGCATATGTGTGGGTGGATAAGAGGTAGTGGTAAAAGGTTATGTCAAAATTGTTATAGCCTTTCATACTATGTCCTTATTCTTTAAACGATTTTACTATCTGCTTCTTTATTCTGAGCTCTACAACAATAAAAAATAAAAGTTGGATGTTTAGAAAGGTCTCTTGTATTTATTTTTAATGCTACTAAGTGATATCTAAAAATCGATAATTCAAATTACCTCACATCTGCCAGTTCGCCTTTGAGAAGGGAGGGCAAGTGGAGTACAAGACCTCGTTCCTCCCAAAAAAAGCCTCAGAATGAACACCCAACAAAATAAGGTACATTAGATCACAACCAGCATCTATTTTACTAGGAGTTTTAACTGTCTGGGTAGTTTGAAGCAGCTTTGTTACTCTACAGCAGCCACAGGAAATAGAAAGACTCTCTCTCTGTGCTCACCCACTATTTATTAGGATCATTCTATGGACCCTTACACCTTGGGCAATTAGCAGTCAAGGGTGTAAATGAGAAAGCTACCCATTGCTGGGAGAGATTCTATGCTGCCCTCCAGGATGTACATAAATATATAAATAATAAGTCTGCCTCAGAGCCCAGTGCCATGAGCTATGCTCCATCTGGTTACTCTACCCATTCACTGGGAAATGCCCTTCCATAAATTCCATGTGGTTCATTTATGTAATAAAAGGGCAACATCAAGTTATTTTTCTACAATCAACTTTTCACTCAAGCACAATTTGAACTCAAGGGGATTAATTAACTGGCCCGCTGAAGAACAAAACACAAAACAGCAGACGACAAACAGCCAAAAGAACCACAAGTAACAAAACTCGGTAAGTTCCAGGTCAGTAGCGCATTGGAGCATAAAAGTGAAATGAAAACCCTAAAGTGGATGTATGCAAGGTTTCTCTATGAATACACTTGAAAGGCTACATATTAAAAGTTACACATACAAAACTGCTCATTACACAGATTGATCCTGTTTTAGTCGCGTCGGTGATCTCTCAGCGGTTTTACTCAAAATAATGTGATGTTGGCATAATGTAAAAAAATCTCTATAGTAGCAAACACATTGGTGGCACAGTCACATGAATTTCTGAAAAGATTAAAATGCAAGGAAACAATACAGATGACAGACAGGAGTTTAGAAGGGGGGAGGAGAAGAGCTGCAACTTAAAAAACCCTTAAAAGTGACTGAGCCTTTATGTTTCATACAGATTTCTATCATTTATATTTAAAATTTGTTTTGGTGTTAATAAAGATTAAAAGCTCTCTCTCTCCTCTTTAAAAGACAATTCTCAAAAATATACCTCCTCTTCCTTCCTTTCTGTCCAGGTGCCTCATTCCAAGTAATCTGTCTTGTCACCACATGCAAGTGTCAAGGAACAATGCCATTTATGTAGTAGGGAATCCATCAGGTATAGCATGGAACACCCAGATCACAATCTTGTTTTGCTACATGATTTCAGAAGTATACCCAGGTGGGAGCGCTCTTTGAACAAGATGGATAGCAACACCAATAGTCTCCATCAAACATTTTGCTGTGACACCCTAAATATATTGGGGAGGGTGTGTATTGGGTCACATTGGTCCTGTGAAGAAAATATCAGAGTGAAGCTTTTCCAAGTATAGGAAAGGTCATTTCAATTCGTATTAAATTGCTGCTATCACCCTTTACAGTCTCGTTTATCAACAGATAACATACAAGACACTAGGTTAATACTTGTTTTGGCGA
Source organism: Gopherus flavomarginatus (assembly GCF_025201925.1). Lineage (NCBI taxonomy): Eukaryota > Metazoa > Chordata > Testudines > Testudinidae > Gopherus > Gopherus flavomarginatus. The sequence continues at coordinate 143,432,836 of NC_066621.1, forward strand.
ATATGGGAAGTGGTTTGTAATTCTGCCGCCTCATTGTTTCATTCTTAATATCTTTATCACTTGCTTATGCACATAAAAAGGCACTAGTTTTTTTGGCACTGGTATGTTTTCACTTTGGAAGGTGTAAAGATAACCCTGCCCTTATGAAGCTGTTCAAAAACACAAGCAACTTCTACCTGTGGTAGACACAATAGCTATTTGAAGATTTGTATTTCAAGTGCAATGTTTTGTATTGCTTAGTGATCTCAAACATTATCTACTTACTTGGCATGTTACATCATTATTTAAATAAAATTAGCTTTACAAATACCATTTGTTAAGATCCAACTCCAAGATCTATGGTGGATAGCAAGACTCATAAAATAAGGCCTGTAATTTCTCACATTCTGCTGCAGTTGTAAGTCTTCACGATGGTGTTTGGACATCAGGTCATCCAATGCAGCCAGTAAAAACACCCCCTCAATTCCTATATCAGCACTAACTTCTAATACCAAAGTTTTTCCCCATCCTCTGCAGCAGGTAGCCACAGACATTGGCAGGAGTTCCCAAAGGCAATAGGCTGAGTTTCTGCATCTTGAAAAGATATTTTCTTCTCTGATCATCATAAGCAGCTAGTGCTGATCCCCTATTGATGTGGCACAGGGATATCTTCTAGCAGATGGGAGTCCTGGAAAAACCAAGATTGGCTTTGGGAAGTCACAAGGGGAGTGAAGTCTCTTCGCTATAGCTTTGGATGTTTTTTGTGGAACCAAATTTGTTATATGGTTCATGCACCCCACTGCAGGAATTAGGCTTATTAGCCTAAAGTAAAAGCAGATAATTCCTGAAGTATCTCAGAAACAGCTCTAGTTTAAGTCAAGCAATATCAGTTCTTCAGTGAAAATGTATGTATTAACTGTATGAAGATTGAAAAATGAGCTTTCAGGATCAATAGACTCCAGTGCCCCTGTTCTCTCCATCCCCAGATCAGATGCTAGGGCAACACCACAACACTGAGGCCCCTATTCCACTACAGAAATAGTCAGTCAGTCAATAGAGGAACTATTTATGGTAGAACCTCAAAGTTAGGAACACTTAGGGAATGGAGGTTGTTCGTAATTCTGAACAAAAGGTTAGGGCTGTTCTTTCAAAAGTTTTGAACTGAATGTTGATTTAATTAAGTTTTGTAACTTTACTATGCAGAGGAAAATGCTGTTTTCCATTTTTTTTTTTAGTAGTTTGCATTTAACAGTACTGTACTCGTTTTTTTAAAAAAGGTCTTTGCTGGTGCCTGATTGTGGACTTCCAGCTCCAAATGAGGTGTGCAGTTGACTGGTGAGTTCATACCAAGGCTTTGGAGCACAGGCCGGAGCAGCTACGAAGCAGTGGAGCTGCAGGTTTTTGCCTGGAAATGGAGCTGAGATGGAGCACAGCTCCACAGCCCTGGTTCATACCTCTGAGGTTCTATTGTGGTATGTTAGAGGCAACATAGGTTTGCGTTAATCAAATAAGTCACTTATGTTTAAACCATGTAAGTTACTACAATTGGCAAGAATATAGTTGTACCTAAAGCAGACCATATACTAATATGGTGTCATCCTGTACAAGAACTGGACAGCTGGAAGTCCACAGTGTGATTCAAGTACTTGCAGTGAATGTTTTAGAGAGTCTCCCATCTTTAACTGAGGAAGCAGGGGAATATAGCAGTAGAAAGGCTGCTGTTTACATTAGCCAACAGTTGAGGTTGGAGCCCCTCCATACGGCATGCAGTCCTGGTGGGTAGCATATCAGCTAAAAGCAGGCTTAGTGCTTCTGAAATAGAGATGGCGAAGGATGAAGTCTGGAATTTGATCTAGAAGCTGAAGGTGGATACAGTAGTGCCCCCAGGTTCAGTTTCTAGAGCTAGCAGTTATGCTAAACAGTGAAGTATTCCATTTTGATGGAGCATCAAGGCAGCCAGATAGCACAAGATACTGCTATCATTTTTCCTTAAGTGTACAGACGTTCACAGGAAGCCAGTTACTCATGGCTATAGGAACAACCCACAGCTAAAGCAGCACTCTGGTTCCTTGTTAATCTCACCTCCTGACTGACTCAAATTTGAAAGTGCTGCTGCAGAAGCAAAGTAAAACAAACTTCTTGAAATGGCAACTGACCCCACTACTCTGCCCTTCGAAGTCTGATGTGGTAGTGCAGTAGAACAAGGAGGGTATTGAATGCATTTTGAAAGCAAACACAGTTTAAAATGTATTACACACCATGAGGGAATCATTTTATTAGATTATGGAAGACAGCAGCATTTACAGTACAAAAAGTTACAAGGGTAGCAGAAAAAAGTATTTTTGGTTTAAATACTTAGGATTATACTGGGGAACATGTGAAGGATAGTACCCTTTCTAAAGCTACCTTCTAAACCAGGTTATCAAAATAAGTTTTGAATATTTAGCACAAAGTAAAAAAAAAGTTACAACAAACGTTGTTATAAAATGCTTTAATAAATAGTTTTCTTCTGAAAGTTATTTAAGAACATGTCAAACAAAATGTACTAAACAGAAGATCCTGCAAAACAATTCCTGCGTTCATGTATAAAATAATTGGTTTCAAAACATTCATGTTTACATTGTTCATTGGCCAGGGTTTATACTTTCAGATAAACATCCGCTCTTCTCACTGGTAAGATAACTAAGCATACGTAGTGTTATGTTTTTCCAGTAATTAAAAATAAACGTATAGTTTGCCCAGTTATAGCAATAATAAAGCTTTTAAAAAGTCAAACACAAAATGCACAAGCCTTCCATTACGAACAACCGTTTCTCTTGAGGTACTCCATCTTCTGACTTGGCCAACCTTTTTCTTAGAGCGATAGATGAATAAGCACAACAGAAACAAGAATGAGGAAAATATTGTTCCCTTCATTAGGCTTGTATTTAAATGCAAAAAAATATGTAATACCACATGTAATTAACATTCACAAAAGAAAAACAATGCCTTGCTATGTTGTACTGTACAGTATATGCACCCTCTAGTGTTCTTGAGATGGGAAGAACTTGGGTAAAATAAACGTTTCTGGACCTATTTACACGTAAAATGATTGTGTTCCAATGAAAATACAAAATGACCAACAGATTCCTAACATCGATTGTATCAACTAACATCTTCTTCTAATCTGGACATAATACAAAAAAAGTTTTATAAACTGCCATAAAACCTCCCTTTCGGCAACATAAATTAAAAGGAATGACGTAAAAAAAGACCAAAATATTTTAAGTTATTAAATCAAATATACAGAGTGATTCATTTAATATATACATATTTACAAAAGAAGCATTTTCACAATTACAAAATAAACCATGTCAGTTAGGGAAACAGTTCTCAAAATTTAACTATATCGGTATGGCAGTCTTTGACAGTTGCTATAGAAAAAGTTTAATCTCAAGGCACTTGTCACATGCTTCAATACTGCAATTCTAAAGCAATTAAAACAAAAAATAAAAAAGGCCACTTTTGAACCACAGTTGAAAGATCTCTATAATTTTTGTTCCTGTTACAAAGTGTGTAAGGCAAATTTGAAAAAAATCTTACAGAAGCTACTAACGTAACAAGTGCAGTGAGCTGCCATTAATAGAGATTTGAAGTCAAGAAACAGTTTAAGTTCACACAATTTCCTCAACCAGGAGGTTTTAAAGCCACCATTAAATTAGAGCAAGTAATAAAAAGAAATACATTCTGTAAACAGTGTACAGTCTCTTGTAATAAACTTTACATATATATTGAAAATACAACCTCTCTCCTCTGCCATACAGTGAGTGTATTACAAGTAAACTTTACAAAAATAGCAACTATCAAAGATTACTCTTTTTTTTTAAATCTGACAGTCATTGAATAATTTATACAAGGCTAAAGAAACAAAATAAACTTTTTTTATTTTATTATTTTTATTTATTTATTTTTTTTACGCAAAATAAAGAAACTATGAACATTTGACTCCAGATATTTTAGTCCTTGATGCAAAGTGGAGATGTCAATTTCCCCCTCCCCATTAAGTGTAGGCACAGCACGCCTATGTTCTGAATACAGGTTAGCCTCTACCGCCTTCAAAGTTTGATGCATTCACATTTTTTACAGATCTGTTGTCCATTTTGCTTATATGATGGGATCTCTTTACTGGACTGCTCTCTGACGTGTCAGATGCCTTTGCTGACAAAGGCACTGCGAGTTTGTTTGTGAGGAATTTGTCCATTTCCATGACCTCTCTTTCCTCCTCCTCCTCCTCCTCTTCCTCATACTCTACATACTCCTCCACTGCATCACAAGTTCTTTTTTGAGGAGATATAAAATTTTTACATTCATAACGAATGTCTTTGTTACTGTAAGGTTTGTCTATAGGATTTCTTATGGGATTTAAAGGTGCCCATTGGTTGTTGGTACTCTCTTCTCCAGGTGGGCGACTTCTCTCTCGCTCTTTTCTTCTCTTTCGAGTCCACCACACACAGATGATTATACAAGTCAGCCATACAATACTAAAGACTACACAGAGTATTGGAACCAGATAATCTAGGGGACAAACCAAAACAGAAAGCTTGGTTATTGAAACTAGTTAGACAATGCTGAGCATCTGCAATAAGAAATATCCATATATATGCTGTAGGTACATACTCTCAGAATCCTTTTGGAAAGGATGGAATTGCCACAATATATCAAGTTAATTTTCTCTACTCCTTTTGAGTGGCAAAAATGGTTCCTGAGAAATATGATGGCAGAAAAATCAGAGGAGATTTCTGTTCTACTGGACATTGCTACATGAGAGTATACCAGTGGTATGAAACACTATTGGAACTACACTGATTAGTTGACATCTGGATTGACTACTTCCTGAAAGGTAATTGGAAGAAAAGTTACATATGAACTATGTATTCATTGTTTCTCTCTCTTTTTATTGCATGTCTTTATGTGAACGTATGTACTCCTGATGATACAGCTATTTTCTAGAAAATGTAACTAATCCAAATACTTCTCTATATAGATATATAGATAAAGCACTCTCTGTATATCCTCACTTGAGTTAATGGAAACTATATTCTTTTCAAATATGTCATATGTTTTTGGGGTTTTTTTTAAAACTTGCTTGGTTTAATACCCTGAACAGTGATCATGTGAATTAAACCATTACATCGAGCACTCTGCTTGTTAGTTTTATTTCTAAAGGTACAAGTTTTTCATTTGTTCGAAGTTACTGATATTTGCCATGACTGCATTCCGTCAGTGCAAACAGATACCTTTGTAGTGTGATATGCAAAAAGGTAACAGTCAATCAAAGTAGCAGTTTTTCCTTTCTCCTTTCCAGCAAGCCCCAGTGAATGCTTCCACAGCTACATGAATACAGAAATATGGCAGAGAACAACCTAGTTGCCCTGCAAGTTATGTTTTTAAAATCAAACTCTGGGAGATCATTTGCTTTGGAAATGTATTTTTGCTAGCTACTTTTACATCCAGTGGAGGATAATTTTCAGTTTACTTCTCCAAAGTCCGGAAGGGAAGCAGTATTAGAGGCAAATACAGAAGAGAAAGTTTCAAGAGAATTCAAAAGATGGGATAGTTGGTGCTTTTCTTTGAGACTTGGGGTATTGCTAGGGAAGGATCATGCAAGATTCTAGCCATATCCTATGCCAGCCAACACTACGCAGTCAGTCAGATTGTGTAGCAGGAATACCATGCCATTAGATAGATTATGTGTGAGCATTCACCAGTATAAAAGTGTTATATGGCCATGGTACCTAGCTACACCAAAGATCTGGAACACACTTCCTTCTTAAACAAATGCCAAAGAGATGGATTTGTATGTCTGTCTTGCCTTGTCCAAGAAAGAAAAAGTTGTTCAGAAGTTTTTTTTGGACAAGCTATTTTCTTATGTAGAAGCCTCAGTTTCAGTTTATTGTGACTGAGGCAGCCAATGAGGGTTTGCAAATATGCCCTGCATGTCAGAACATCAAATGCAGCTTAGCCATTAAGACTGGAGGGTTGAGTCAACTTGGAATGCAGAGGGCCCATATTATATTTCATCCATTTGGAGGACGACAGACTTCTACAGAGTTATGCTTCCTTTTCCCTCTGTCACAGAGGAACTAAGTCACTGCTGTGCTGTCAAATTCAATTAGATGGTGGCTGAAGGCAGAATACTTCAAGGAGAGGAGGGCCATTCCCACCAACTTCACTGCCAAGATGAGGATATTAAACTTGCATTCTCATGGCAACTGACTTCCGCTTTCTGCATAAGCGATGTCGCATCACCACTGAAGTAGGTTTGTGCCCATGGTCACCTGAATACAAGAGGTCTTGGAAGGAGTCCCCCCCATTCAGGTAGGTGACTTTGTCCCATCACCAACCCCAGGATGGTCGGTCTGCTTAGATCTCAAAGTGTATGAGAGGTAGATGAAGTGTTTAGCTCAGAATCTCCTATCTCAAAAAGATGTGCCTGATCATCCCATATACCTTATGATTCAGATAGTCATGGATGGAGATATTGGCCTTCAGAGGCAGTTGAGAATTAAGAATGAGATACTGTTGCCAAGTTAATTTTAAAGTAGGCCAGAAAAAGACCATGAACAACAATATTAATTTGTAGATTCCATGTGTGTTCTTAGGAAGAGATGGAGCAATCAGGAGCCAAGCACACTGCACCTACTATTTTAAGGATGGGAGGGAGTATTTGATGAGCTTCCTACAGTTAGACTGGCTTCATCCTCTGGGGCCTTCTAATCTATTGGAGAAGTAAGTGGGAGACTAAGTGATCCCATTCCTCAAGAATGACTCTCCTGGGGGCAGAAGATATGACAGCCTGGGATCAGAATCTGGATCCAAACCTACCTGCCTCTAGAGAATTCCTGTCCAAGTATGCAGATTTTTTTTTTTTTTTGCCTTAGAGGACTTGGGGGAATACGTGAGGAAAAAATGTGTCAAATTTCTTGAAGGATAGAAAGTATCCCCTTCCCCACCCCAGCAGTGAAAGCAAGGAGGCCATACATGTGACTGACCAAGACTGTTGGTAGGAGGACTCCTTGGATGAGACCCTGGAGAAGTTAGGAAGAGACTGGGTATATCTCCCATCACCATAAGGCTCCCATTCTGGGATTTCTTGTTAAGTGGGGGCGGAGAGGAAAGAGTCCGCTAGGGATTTTCCACAACTGCTTCCTATACATCTCTTGTGCTGGGAGGGACTGCTGGTCTGGGACACCTAGCATCTAGATGTTCTGCACCTGCCCTCACAGTCTTCACTTGTATCGCCAAGTGAAGAATCCATGCAGAGAACCATAATACAATCTGAATGAATATGGAGAGCAATGACTGACTGTATCAGGCCAGATGTTAGGAAACGGTGAGTATCTTTAACTCTTATTGAAGTGACTAGGCATTGAGTATGTTCAGCACTTGAAAGGTTGCTCATATCATGACCTTTTCTGCTCCTGGGATGGAGACTTTGAAAGTTATACTATAGTTCCACTGGTGCCTTTTTCCCTAGGACAAGCTGGGGGGAGGGGAGGAGAAGAGACAGAGAGAGGGGCAATCCAGTGTGCCATTAAACGACACATTTGTTATGAGGCAGGAAACTGAGATCCTGCTACAAAAATGAAGTAGAGAGAGGGTGACAAAACAGCTTCTTTATGATTGACTGCTATTGCCCTCCTGGCAGGACATAGGAAGAAAGTTACAAAACTGGTAGCGTCAGAGCACTGAGTATACTTAAAACACTAATGTATCTTTGACTTACCCGATGATGAATGCCCAACAACTATGGTCTCTACTTTGACTTCAGTAACTGCCAGCATAACAGTGCTGTTTTGCCGTTTGGTGATTGCATTTACTATTGTATTAGCAGCGTTCTGTATTAGACTGTTATCTTGCTCATCTTGGTGTGGGATAAAAGACTAAGAGGGAGAAATGGCAAAATCATTTTTATAATTCCCAATCTGTACTTCTCTATATCAATGATTAATCTTAATTTAAATTAGTAGTACAGATTGATAGTTACACTGGAAGCAGTTTAGAACATCCTAATTTACTATTTCCACAGGGTGGCTGGTTCAGTTTGAAATAGTATGGAAATACTAGGACAATACTATACTCTAAATCTGTCATATAGCAGGAAGGCATTGTCTCCTGCTATACAGCAAGTAACAGCAGCAGACCTCTCTATTGCTTATACCGTCGAGCCAAACTTAATCATAGTGTAAAGAGTTTCAAGATATCTCGATATTAGCTTTCACTAATGACATAATCCATTATATTTAAACATTGCAGGTCCTCCTATTTGCATCATAGCTCAATATGCTCTTTACTGGCACTAGTAAGCAAAGATAGTCTGATAACACACCTTCTGGCTGGATTTACTGTCCTACAACCTAAAAGCAACTTACAAAATAGATCCTGCCCAAACTCCCTTACAAGGAACCAAATAGTTCACCAGATTTGAGTTAACTACACTTAGCTGACTCATATCCCTGACAGATCTCCCCCATGGCTCCCTCCACTAATGTTTTCAGTGCTTTCTCTGAGCATCCTGGAGGCTGAAGTTCTCTTTACCCACAGTAAACGTACAGCAGTCATGAAAGTTTCTTTACTCAGCTTATGTGCCCCACCAATAACTTTTTGCCCTCAAGGACAGTTTAGTGTCTCTGCTGAGATTGTCAATAATCATGCCAGGTGACTGTTTTTGTGATTTGGGTCACTGTGCACTAATAATTGTACTCTATTTATTTCAAATAGACAACTTAGCATAAAAAATAAGATGACAGCAATTATCTGCCAATGTGAGAACTGAGTGTTTTCATACAGATCTATGAGGTAATAAACAATCATAGTCAAAATTATAGTCAAACCTTAATAGGGATACTAGTTTCTGTGTTTGAACATGGGAAGAGTAAATAAAAACACATTCAAATCAATCTAACTAGACAAACAATTTTCATGTTTAGTTCAGGAGAACCGTCTAGTACTTACAATAGCAACTTCCACTGCATTCTCTGTGGAGTATGATAGATCACACAATACTATCAAAGTCCTGTCACTAGAAACACTCCGAGTGGCTGGTAAATATCGAATTTCAGAGCAAATGTTTTCAATGGTAGTGCCCTATTAGAAGAAAGATAAATCATATCTTTTAGTGCAAGTTAAAAATTGTATTTAAAAGGCTACTGGTGTATGCAGCTTTTTCCATCAATTTATTTTACATAGTTATATGAATTCTGGCAAAAACAAGCATGGGACAGATTCTCTGGTCTATTCTAGCAATATCTGGAGAGAACCAGAGCTGTTTGAAAAGCATATACTGGTAAGTACTTAGCTAGTTTTATATACATGTTTAAGGAGGAGAAATATTAAAATAAGCCTTATTTAGCCCTCTAAATTACAGTGGGGTTGTTTTTTTGCGCGCATTGTGGCTGAATGACAACATCATGGAGCAAAGTTCTCACAGTACAGCTACACACATGATAAAAAGCAGCTTTGTAAACAGAGGGCAGCAGCAGACATTGATAATAAGCATGTTTTATATGCACCTACACAGGATATACACCAGAATCTAGTGTTTCTATACGATTGGGCAAGTACAACATTTTTGTTCTCACCTGAGGTACCTTGTCTCTGTTAAAAATTAAAGTAATTCTGGCACAATTATTGTCTAAATATCCAGAACTAGGCGGACACTTGATATTGACAGGTAGAGGCTCTGATGTGCTGCATTCTCCCCAGTTGGTACAAGGTGGTTGAAAACATTTGATATACATTATCTCTTGGCATTCTTGACCAATGGGGCACCAATTATTTGCATGATCCTGATATTTCTGTAACAAACATGGTTTACCCCCACACCACACCTAGAAATTAAAGGAGATGAAAAATTCTGTGAGTTATTGTTGATTAGCTACAATAGTGCATTACAACTAGAATTTACAGGAATTACCAGTAAGCCACAGAAAATGGTGATGATCAAATTCGACTTTTATTCTTACTGAAAACAGTAATTTCCTAATTTCCTACATGTCATGTGCTGCAGTTTTAACTACTGTATCTCTCTAATAGTGTGCTTCAGATTTATACTCATGCTAAAAGCTTGGCCATGTTTTCCCAGTGTGACAATGATGATCATACCATCACCACCACAGCCTTACAAGACTTTTCATACAAAGCACTTAAAGATGCTAAGTATCATTATCCACATTTTTGGGAAAATGAGGCCCAAGGTCATCCAGCAGACTAGTGGCACAGCTGCGATTATTATTCGTATTACTATAACTTCTAGGACAAGGACCCCATTGGGCTAGGCACTGTACGAAACACAGAACAAGAGAGAGAGTCCCTGCTTACAAACTAACCGATGGATACAGAACATACAAAGGGAAGTGGACGGAAACAGTGAGACACTTTTGGTCCGTGCGATGGGCAGTAGGCTCAGCACAGCGGCAGCCTATGTGGTGTCACATCTTTTCTGTGATGGCTACAAAGAACTCTAAGGAGGAATTTGAAGGATGACAATAGTTAGTCCTGCAGATAGCTTGTGGGCCTCCTTCTAAGCTTGAGGAGTGTTCTATCCACTAGGCCAGGGGTTCTCACCTTTGTCCTTCTGAGCCCTCACCCCCCTGCCATAAGATGCTATAAAAATTCGATGGCCCACCATGCCACAACTGTTTTCCAGTAGATTAAAAGCCAGGGCTGGCATTAGGGGTTAGCAATTCAGAGCAACTGCCCAGGGCCCTGAAAAGCGAAGTTGCTCAGGCTCCAGCTTCAGCCTGGGAAGAAGGGTTCAGGCTTTAGCTTTGGCTCAGGACTCAGCTTTCTGCCCTGGGGCCCCAGAGAGTCTCATATGTTGGCCCTGCTCTCTGATTTATTTTGGAAGACCTGCTGAAACCTGCCTGTGGCCCCCCAGGGAGCCCCAGACTCCTCATTGAGAACCACTGCATTGGGTCATGTTACCTCTTCCTGATAACTTGGGGTGGGAAGAGACACTCAGGTGAATAAGTACCATGCTACCTCACTAACACACCTCCTTCCTAGGAAGGTGTATTACAGGCGAACACAGTTACTGAGAGGTATAGAACACCTCAAGCACAGCTACACTAACTGCATACACCAGTAAATGGTGTATCCTAATGTTATACAGATTCTTTTCCTAGGAGCACATATGGTGCCCTTGGAAGTCTAGACTGGATAGTAAGGATGTAGGCAGTCTTTGTCGTAGCCATGTCAGTCCCAGGACATTAGAGGGAATCTCTTTCACTGGACAACTTCTACTGAGCAGAGAGACACGCTTTCAAGCTTACACAGAGCTCTTCTTCAGGTAAAAAAGATATTACTTCACCCACCTTGTGTCTCTGGATATTAAGGAAGAATATATTTTATTCCATTATGTATGAAAGAGCCACAAAAACAAGCTGTTTATTTACTGTGCTATAAGTGGAATTTATCACACCTTTGATCACCTCACTTGCACTGCACCCACTAGTCTTCACTAGGACCATCATAATGAGCCTCCAAAAAGCTCGTAATCATGTTTTTAAAATATATCAGATCTCAAATTCACATTATAAACTATCTGAAAATGATCTAGAAAAATCTTAGTTATAATTTCTTTGCACCTGAGGCACGTGTAGCTGGACAAAGAATATAACAGCAGCTAGCTTTACTGCTGGACCAATCTGCAAAGTGGTCAGAGTTTTTTTTTTTTTAAAAACTTGGCATTTTTTCCTACAAATTTTGTAGGAGACTATACTGTGGTGTAGTATTACAGAGATTATTGGCGCTCACGTGAAATTAGCTCTATAGCTCACAAGCAAAGAGCAACATTGGTACTATTTTTCATAGCTCTCCAGCTGAAAAGCCAGTCTGAGTTAGTACAGCAAGTCCAACTGTACAGTCCTGAACACAAGCACTGTATTTAGTGATAGTCTGAACGCAGGGCAGAAGTTTGGAATGTTCGATATAGCAAAGTGGAGACGAATTAGTGGGCAGATGATGCATTCAAACTGAATTTATCATGCATCTTTGCCAATATGATACATATATGTATCATATTGGGTAAGGTAATGTATTATAGTATATAGTAGGGGTGATGTACATGGGGAAAGAATACAGAAGGAAGGGGACTGAAGACTAGTAATTGCACATGAAGAAATCCAGGTACATGGGGAAAGAATACAGAAGGAAGGGGACTGAAGACTAGTAATTGCACATGAAGAAATCCAGGTACAGAAGTACAGCTGAAAAGAGTATTTCAGAAGAATATTTATAGGTCTAATCATTACCTTGGTGCAGTCAATATGTCCATCCAAACAGTGGCAGTTGTTACATTCTTGATCCCATCTGCTGCCATGAGGAAATGACATTCCTTTAAGCCAGCAAGATTTTCCAAAACCAATTACTTTAAAAAAAATTGAAGTACAGTTAGTCTTTTAAAGCACTGAACTGACACAGGCCTAAAATTAATTTGATCTACCTACAAGAGCGAATAGCATAAACAATAAAAACTGTGTTAGTAATGAAATACTCAGTTGCTTCCTGAGTTATTCTACTAGTTAAAAAAAAGAAAAAGGAAAAAAAAAGTTACCTTCTTGACATCTAGGGCCAACTCTTCCAGGAGGACAGGTGCACCTGTATCCATTTATTTCATCTATACAGGTGGCACCATATGCACAAGGGGAGGACTGGCATTCATCAATATCTAAACAAAATCAACAAGTAAAACAGTCAGTGGCAAAGATTCAGCATGTTTCATTATATGCCTAATTACAAGCGATCAAATAGGACATGATCTGCCATCCTCACTTGTAAGGAATGTTTTGCTATGGGTCTGTGCAAGAAATAATTTGGACTTCTGTGCTACATGCAACATCTGCTTAGTCTCAGCAGGTTGAGCCTTATTAAAATGCATGTCCATTAATGTAGGCATCTGAATTCAAGCACTAAGTAGTAAATTGGCTTGGCCGTGCTTAAAACAAATGGACTTTGTTAATATAATTTGGCTCATCAAATGATGAAAAGTAATACTTATGAGTCTAGTCTCTTCTTCATACACCCATGTAACTTCTGTTAATGTCAACAGGAGAGGAAAACAGATCGAGTTAATAGTTTTAAAAAAAAATGGAGCTAATTATCTTACTTTAAAAAGATTTTTAGAATCTCCTGCAATCAGAGCAAGAATTTTCGAAAAGAAACTCATATGCCTGGCCATAAAAACCCACCCCTTTAAAAGAAGGGCTAAGAATCAAATGCATATGTAGATGCACAGGGAGATGTATTTTTTGTAATGCTAAGGAAATGAACAGCTGTCATTTATACAAAACATCCTTTAATATCAGAATATACACAGATACTTAAAGTTGCAAAACCATGAACACCGAGGGCAGGTCTACACTATCGGTTAAGTCAATCTAAGTCAATCTCAGGGGCGTGAAACTCCCCTCCCTTCCTAAGTGATGGAAGTTGTGTGCTGTCCACACCGGCGCTATGTTGGCAGGACATAGCTGATGTTTCTCGCCGAGGTGGAGTAAGGTGCAGCTGTGCTGCTATAGGGTAGACTTGGCTACTGTTGAAAAGGAAAACGCGTAGGGTGTCTCAGCATTTCTCCTTTTCCCAAACAAACAAACATTTTAAAACGATATTTGAAACTTATAAAACAAAATTTCTTCTCAAGATTCACCATCATTATATAAGTGAGTGTGGTTTTTAAGTTGTAGTTTGTAACTGGAAGTAAAAATGGTATGGAACAGCAACATGCCAGTTATCAGCACAGCTAACGGAAAATGACAGCAGAAGTACATGTAGTTCTCACTGTCTCTTATGCCTTCCTGGAGGGCCAAGGGAGTGGTTTACCATTCTGTGCTAGATTCTTGGCAAAATCCTACAATTGGCTGGTGTTTTAGGAGAATACAATAGTACCTAAACCAAGCGAGTATGTTACCACTCTTTGTTCCTTTCAAAAGGATCCTAGTTAAGTCTATCAAATCACCACATATATGTTGATCAGCATTCACTCAGTACCACCACTGTCACCCTGAAGAAAAGAGTCTTGGGTCAATTCTCTAGCTTACTACACAGTAAATAAGGAAGAGTGCAAATCAGGAATCCTGTAACAGATACAGCTGTAACCATTCTAATATAGGAGGATAGCTTTATCCCTCACCCCATAACTAGGCCACAAGAGAGTCTGCTTCAGCCTCCGACCTAATGGACTTGCTCATGCGTTTAGGTACAGATGTCCCAGGTTCAATATCTGCAGATAATCCAGCCACGGGCATTGTTGTAAGTAGGGTGATATAGTTGCCAAGGTAACCCCGGGCTCCCCACTTGATACCCCTTATTGGGTCATCTAGAGAGTAAACCCAGGAACTCTGGGCCTAAAGGCGTGAAACTCGTGCTGGAGTTGAAGGACCAGGTGCACAGGCACAGAGACAGTCTATGTGTGGTCTTGCCACGAAGGAGGACAAAGAGCCACACTATCAGTGTGGGTTACACAGTACTAACCATTTCGGGTTTTTATTTAAATTAACTACAAAGTTAATGTTTCAATGTAATGGTCATGGTCTTTTGGTCTTCCATTTCCCCACCTTACAAGCCACACAAAATGCATCAGTTAGTTTTTACACTTCTCATGGTCCATATTGACGGATAGCACTAAACTGTCCTTAAGATAAGCTTGCAAATGTGGTGCTACATGTTCCATGCATTACTCCTTATGTGACTATACCCTGCCCTCATCTTTTTGTTTCGGTTAGCTATGAAATTTCCAACCCGTTACATCGGCAGTAAGAATCCAGAGTAAAGAAACACTAAGTTATTACCACAAAGAAGGCATTTGTTATGGTTTAAGCATAAAAATTTGCAAAACTGTTCTCTCTCACTACAAAGCTAATGGCAGGAATAAAACCCGAACAAAACAAAAACACCTACATAAAATCCAGCAACAGATCTTTTGAGTACTATTTAAGCCAAGTCATTTTAGTTGCATTTATCAAATGAATAAAGGGATTCTGTCCCAGACAAAAAGAGCCCATTATTTACAAGGTGAGGATCAGTGTCTATGAATAATTCAGTTAGCTTCTGCTTCATTATTTGGAGTACAGCTGACCTAAGCTTAATGCATGAAATGTCAAAGGTCAAGATAACAAAGATTTTGGGTCTCGATGGCATGACCTCTCAGTTCTTCAGCCATACAGGTACTTACTAATTCTGCAGTCAGGACCAGCAAACCCGGGTGCACATTCACATCGAAACCAATTCACACCATCTACACAGATGCCTCCATTGTAACTGTAAAAATAATAAACCTATCATTACAATTAATGCTCTCAGGGTAGGTTCACAAGCCTAAATATAAGCAAAAACCTCAGTTCTTTCACATAGTCTGTTCAAATGCAAATTTCTATTGTCCCTATTCATGGTATTTTCTCACTGTTCAACAATATGGAATTAAAAATCCTTGCTAATTCATAATATGAGTATATTTAATAAACCATATGCATTGTTTTGTTGGTCTTTCTAATTAAACCTTTATTAATTAAACCTTCTGCTGCTGTTTAAAGGTATGGTCTGTTCCCACTAAGAGAAAGGCTATCTGGGATACTGTTAGATAAATTATATTGCTTAATAACGCATCTGATAAAACTATTATAGAAACTGTGGGAAAAAAGAATAAATTAGGAACATTTATAAAGATATGACCACAACTCAGGAAAAAAAACACAATGGCTGTGCACAAGCTGTAAAACAGAAATTGAAGGTTTTTCTCCCAGATTGTTTGGAAGTGTACAAAATGCAGAGTTTGGATCAGAAAATGAAAACTTGCAAGATTTACTGGATGTTTGCTTAACCCAGATGTCTGCATTTTAAAAACTTAAATTTTACATAAAACAAAAAATTATGGGAGTAGCGTTGTTAGTAGCAAAATGTGTTAGACAATGGACAAAGGAATCTGTATTTTCAGCATCAAGAAAACGTGTGTATGAATATCCTGCTACTTATCAAATTTCACTAAGACATTTTAGAAGATTCAGAACCAATATTTGATATTAAATGTGATATAATTTCTTGTATATATTATAGTAAGAGCTAAGCAAATAATTTTCAATGAATAATATGGGTGGACTAAAATTTGTGATGACTACATTTTTCTTTCAGGGAGTATTTTTCATTCAAACTTGATAGTAAATATTTTAATGTTGATCTTAGTTGAGATTCACTACATAAAATGCTATTTAATACTTCTATTCTTTGACTGGATGAGCTTTCAAAAGTACTTCTGGCATGAATACTAACACAAGATTTGGAAATAAATTCTTATAAATATTTTCACCAGTGAACTTTACATTGCTCTATTGTTGGCAGAAAGTAAAAACAAAAAGGAGCACAAAAAAAGCATATTTTGTTAAAAGTTTCAGCAAGAATGTTTTCTTTATAACCCCAGGTCTAATTATGTTTAGAGTGCAATTCTAATTCACTGAAGTATGAATATTTTTAAGAATAACACATAACAGTATGTTCAATTGCTATGAAAATAAAAATAAGCAGAAGTTTTTTAGTGCTTACCATGGATGGGGGTTGCAATCATTGGTATCTATAACAGAAGAGTAAATGATTTGTATGAATTTTAAAATATGTAGCATGCCAATTATAATCTGTAAAACTAAATCTATAATAAAATTAAAAACCTAAAAGGAAAAAGCATAGTAAGCCAAAAGAAAAAAATTATTTTCATCTACAATAAAGGAAATATAATATGGCATGAACTACAAAAAGGGTTGTTTTCAGGTGAAACTCCATAAGATGATTTAATATTAGCTTTTACATACATAGAATGTAAGTGACAAATGCTAAAGATTGTATCTGACCATTTAATTCAGTTACCTTTGAACTCATCTCAGTTGGACAGATCACAACTTCAGCGATTAAAGTGCTGTGGGATAGCAGCTAAATTCAGAAACAGATAGCAAGACTACATTGACAATTACAATGGTATTGGCTATTGCTAATTAAACCAGCCTCTAGTTTCTTAAAGGAGCTCTACTCCTTTGGCCTTTCATATGCATGTTTGCAATTTAGCCAGTTACAATAAAGTTTTTTTTAAAAAGTATTTATTTTACAAAACCTTGCAATTATAAGCAAATTCAGAGTTTTTAGGGTTAATATCACCAGTATATTCAACTCTGAACAATCTAATGAAGGCATAATTTCAGAGTTGAAATAAGGTGAAAATGTAGTTCAGATGCAATGTTTTCTTCATGTTATGTCTTGAAGTAGCAGAAATGCAAGTTTTGCCCCACCTAAACAAATCATCCTGTTGGTATGTCACTAAAATAGTGAAATGTTATACTAAAGGAAAATAAAAGCCAACCATTTTAGCATTTTAAACAGGATATATAGTTCAGTCTGCTTTTTCCTCCTGCTACTAGTTTGAGAGACAAATATCCAGAGAGAAAACAAATCTTTGTAAAGTTTTGGAAATAAACTTTCAAAGATCATTTCTCCATAGGAAATTAAACGTTTACGTTGGCAAAAGTTAGGTGCAAAACAAACAAGCTCTCACAGTCCATTAGACAAGCTTTGTCCCCTCTAGCCTGAATGATTCATATATGTTGGCACCTGAACATTAAAAACCTGCTTTGGTTTAGTTAACAGCTTTGGACCAGACACCCTAGTATCTTAGTGGAAAAAAGGGAAGTCTTACTCTGCGTGCATGTACGTCCTTCCCATCCTTCTTTACAGATGCAAGAAAACGAATCGCCACTGCCAACACATGTTCCCCCATTCATGCAAGGGTTAGGAATACAGCTGCTGTTTTTAGCTTTGATTTAAACAAACAAAACAATTATGTAAAACAGTATCAAAATCTAGGATTTCAAAAACTCTGAACCTATGAACCAATGAAATGGGGGGCGGGGACTGCCATACTGGATCAGAGTCAAGGTCCATCTGGTCAGTGGCCAGTACCAGATGATACAAGGGAAGGTTTAGGAATATAAATATAGAATATTATATCCCCTGTCTTAGGTCTGATCCTGATCCCTATTAGTCAGAGATTGCCGTAAGCATGAGGTTTAATATATCTTTCAAATTTTTGTTATGATTAACTCTTGGATTGAACATTTGTATGGATAACAAGAATATCCAAAGTCTTGCTAGTTTCTTGGCCTCATACTCTTCCTGTGTCAACATCTAAAGACACAATGTGGTAACACTGAATGCCAAGCTTTGATTTAAAATTCTATAACCTAGTTAAACATGGAGTACGATATATGTGAAATGGAACCAGAGCCCAGTGAAATGACTAAAACTGTGCTGTCTTCATTTTTCATCTCACACTCCTAGTGGAAGTTTAGTACTCATGAAAACAGTTCTTTAGAAAATGGAGACTGATGTCTTCCATTTGTTCACATCATAGGTACCCATCCCCCCCCCCCCCCAAAAAAAAAAACACACCGCAAAACAAAAAAAAACCCAACCAAACTACAAAAAACCCAGCCCCACAACACCCAACACAGCAATGCAAGCTTTCCCACATTGCTCCCAATGAACTTCTACCATGCTTCTCCATGCCTATTCCATCATTACCTGGAAGTCTTAGTAGGTAGGAGTCATGGTGCTAATTGTAATGCATATTTTTTATTATATGGACATTCTACTGAATACTGGGTAGAAAATGACAAAATTCCCATTCAGAGTCTACGTGAAATGAAAGGCATTAAAAACATGGTCACTGGCCACTGGGTTGGATTTGAACTAGCCCCTCCCAATTACCAAACATTTGAGAGCTATCGAGAATCCTCTCTGCCTCAGCCCATTTTGGACTGTACCACAGAGTGAGTAAAGTTAAAAGCTTACCAATGTTGCAAGTGCTCCCTTTCCATTCTGGAGGACATGAACATCTAAAAGTGTCTCCATCATCATAACATGTTCCTCCATTGCTGCAAGTATTGGCATCACACTGATAGTCACCTAGGAGCCACAACGAAACAAGAACTAAGCAGCACATCAAGAGTGAATGGAAGATAGCCAAGATATTAAACATTTTCTGTGACATACACTGCAGAGTACATTTGGATGTAGTTTGATTTCAAATTTTTAGAACAAACTTTATACTTCAAAGTAATACCATTAAGAAAGTGCACAGTTCCATTTGCTCTGGTATTATAAAGAAATCAAGCAAATGTCAGTTGTCTGTCTTCCACTGTTAATTCAACAGACCTAAAATGCAGCACAAGAGTTTTTTGTTTGTTTTTTTTAAAACGGGGAGGGGGGGGGAGTTCACTTTTGGACTGGGAAGGAGATTATGAATATGGACTTTGATTCCTCCACAGGTGCTGTCTCAAATTCACTGCAGAAAACTGGTAGTTTCCCCTCCACCCTCTATGGGAGAAAGAATACAAGTACCGTATGTGCACAAAAGATGGATATGAACAAAGTAAACACTTACGTGAATGGCAAGTTTTGCCTTTCCAACCATTTTTACATTCACAATAGAAGTCATTCACCAGGTCAATACATCGGCCTCCATTGTGACACGGATTAGGGGAACAGTCGTTAAAATCTATTAAAAAAATTCAAAATGCTCAACAAAATGCGATAGACTGGGATAGATGAGTTTCTTTTTCTAAAACTTAGGTACTGTATATTGTCTTTTGTAAAGAGATAAAATGTCTCCAGACAGAGACAAGAACTGGTCAGAACTGCAAAGAAAGCTTCAGACCTTGGCACAAACAGCAGCAAAAAGATGACATGAGAATCAAGGAGTTTAAGACTGAAAACCATGAATCAAAGAAGCCTTAGATGTTTAAATTTTCCTTTAAGAATATTTCAGATTCAAAACAATTGTTGGGAAAGGTACTATACTGACCAATCTGGATACCGAGCTTTTACTACCCATAGAACAGTTACTGCGTTAGAGCAAGCTTCCTTACACAGGGCGTGAGCCGAAGCCCACTGGAATCAGTGGGAAGATTCCAACAGACTTCATGGGGCTCTGGATCAGGCCCATTCTGCCCTACCAATGGCCTTGACCCAGACCTAGAGGGACCACCTCTAAGTGGTGTTCAGTATTTGTTAATTTAAATACTTGGCCCCTCTGATAAACTTTTTGGATGAGATAAAATCATCAACTGACACCATTAGTACTACCTGGGAGTTTTAGAACAGGAAGAGAAGAATGCTTTTTTCTGTTGAACGGGGGCAAATTTTTGTAGGCAGAACAATTATCTAAGATGGAATTTAGCCAAGACACTACATTAACATCTCTTGCAAAAGGACCAAAGAGTTAAAGGCCCTTGTTTCACATCTCATCTGAAAGATGGCACCTGCTATACCCTAGTAAGCCCCTAAATCCAAGGTTTAGAAATGCTTTTTTAATTCAGAGGGAAGAGAGATCTACTAAAATACCAACTCTTTTCTTCTTTGCAGTAATCCATCCAAGTACTGATCAAATACCCTCTTTGCGTTCATCAGTCCAAGGTGGTAGGAAGATAGGCCCTACTCATTCAAGAGGGGAAGTTTTTCCCTCATGGAAAAAGATCCAGATAGGATATAACTTGGTAACAATTGATAGTATATTCTAAAATCTAAGTTATATTAAGCTAGTTCTTTCCTTCCAAACTCAAATTACATCAAATTGTTATGGTGATGCTTTTTTAAAATATGCTAGTTCAATTTTTGCTATATATTTAATCTATAGTATTAGATGACTCAGTGGATTCTCATTAGTGGGGTGGATGGCATACCTCTGAAGCAGAAGTCCTTGGGGGAAAAAACAACACACAAAACTGTGCTCTGGGGGAGTTACCCAGGATACTCCAGTACATCAATTACAAATAACTAGTCTAGACAGCCTCTGGTTGGCATATTTTGGTTTGTACTCTAATAGTACTTCTGGAGGTATCAGTAGGAGGATTTATGATCCTATCTTAGAGTTTAATTGAAGAAAACAAACATCTCTGCAATGAAGACTTTTTGAGCTATTCCATTCTTCCAACCTCTAGCACTTAAGATATAGTTGTGGTGCATTAATCTAGATTTCCATCATAAAAAAGACTGATTCATATCACAGGTTTGTTTGGTTTTTACTACACCTGGACTATCAGATTGCTTTTGGTATGGTGACAACTGTGTTGCAAGAATGTTCTAAGAACCAGCATATGGTTTCCTCTAACTATTTAGAAAGCATTAGTTAACAGGATGAAGAGTGATAATTACTGAAAGCTTTTATCAAAAGCACACTATTGCAAAATCAGGTTACATTCACATTTAAATAACTGATCCCCTTAGAAGCTGCATTCTTAAAGCCTCCTAAACAGTCATTTGGCAAGTGGAATAGGAAATGCCATGGTTCTATAGAATGAGTTTCTCTGACCAACTCCAACATTATTAATTGCAAACTAAATGCCTCAAAAAATACGTTATCAAAGCTGGAAATTTTTAGTTGTACCCACTTGTGTCACACAATTCTCCTTCCCAGCCACTCAGGCAGAAACACCTAAATGAATCTACTTCATCAATGCAAGTCCCGCCATTCCTGCAAGGTTTTCCAAGACAGTCATTGATATCTAAAGAGAAAGTCAACACAGGGTTATAATTGGGACTATGTTAATCAGTGCATTAAATGCAGAAGACTGTTTCAGGTTTATGTTAAATATTTTAAAGAGCTACGTCCAACAAAGTGTGTGCCAGATTGACAGCTCTGGAATTTATGTGCTCCATTCGTCTACAGATAATGGGCGCGCACACACACACTTTCAAAAATTAAGTGGTTCTAATCATATTCTCAATGTTGATACTGGGAATTTCCTTCCATCTGGCAAATACTTTAAGCCATTGTACCAAAAATGCTAACAGTGTACGGCAGGCTCTCTTACACTACCTCACCAATATGCCTGAAAACCTGCTCCAAGAAAGTTCAAACTCTATGTCTGATGAATCCATAGCTTCCTGTGGAGGGATTGCCCATGAGGGTGTCATTTGTAAAGAAGACACCCATTCCCTAAAATCTGGATTAAAACCACAACTGGTTTTACAGAGAAAACTAAAGTTGTATCATAATAGTATCAGTCATTATCAAGATGATGTGGGTTTGAACGAGTGACCTAGAAGTGAAGCACTCTGTATAACATTAACTATCCATTTTTTAAAGAAAATTTCAAAGCAATATTCCTTTAATGATTGAAAAAAATCTCTAAGCCTTCAAGCTCTTTAAAAAGATAGACAGACAGGACAGACTTTCACTTACTTTCATGACAGTACGTTCCAGTAAAACCCCTCTCACAGGCACAAGTAAAATTCCCTCCTGGCTGACTAATGCACCGTCCATGAGGCCCGCAAACATTAGATGAAATGAAACGGATACCTTCCTGCGTAGCATTTGTGAATACTTCTATTGTACAGCTGTCTATTACTAAGAATAAAAAGGTAAATCAGTTACTCAACACCATTAACTATATATAGAAAAGATTGTGCCAACCAAGAACTGTGGCTTTAAGCTTAGAGTAGTGAAAACTTTGTTTGTATCTTATTGGAAGACATTCTATGCACACTCTAAGATTATAATATTAAGTAATACACAAAATTAGAAGCATATTTCTCATTTCCCCCAGCCATCATGTACTTGACATGGTCCAACTTCTGCTAGTGACAGACAAGCTTTTGAGTCACACACAGCTCTATGTGGCTTGAAAGCTTGTCTCTCTCACCAACAGCAGCTGGCCCAATAAGATATTCTCACCAACCTTGTTCTCTCTAATAACCTGGGACTGACACCGCTACAGCTACAATGCATACACAGGCTAACTACAGCACTTCGGTAAGAGACACCACTCCCTGCCACTCTATAATCCTCTCCATTTTTCTCCCATTGTGTTCTACATGACTGCCCCAGTAATGAATTCCTGGGGGACAGCACATACCTTTGCAAGAACTGTTCTTGCAGTGGTCCTTGAGGTGAGAACAATTCTTTCCATCATAGTCATCAGAGCAGGCACAGTAATAATCTCCTCCTAGATCATAGCATTTAGCCCCATTCTGGCAAGGATTAGGTTCACAGAAATCAATATCCATCTGAAATAAAGAGAATCAGCTATGAAAAACTATTTCCCAGTACAGTAAGCAGCATTATCAATATTGCCATTGACACAGATGAAATTATTTTATCAGGAAATTAATATTAAACACAATGTTTATAAATTGTCTGTATCGCATGCCATTCTATAGTTTGATAG
Organism: Gopherus flavomarginatus; assembly: GCF_025201925.1. NCBI lineage: Eukaryota > Metazoa > Chordata > Testudines > Testudinidae > Gopherus > Gopherus flavomarginatus. The sequence goes on from NC_066621.1 coordinate 143,456,055, forward strand.
AGGTTGCAAGTTACTTTAGTCAAGTTCACTGCAAAGCAGTTCTGTTACTACTATAAAGGATCATTTTGAAGATTCAGCAAGGACTTGTTTGCAATAGTTTAGTTTTGTCAGCAAGCTGAATGTGTAAAAAAAGGGTAAGAAATTATGCATAACTAAAATACAAAATTTAAACTCAAGAAATGTCACATGTGATTGCTACCTTTACTATTTCTCTGTGTATGCTCTCTAATACTCAATACTATAACCATGAATGTGCATATTTAAGAAAGGTGGTTTAAAAGATCTCTTAAATCCTGTCTGTTACTATCATTAGGATGAAAATGCCAAAAACTTAGACAAAAAAAAAAAAAAAAAACTCACAGCATCTAAACCTTTACAGACACATCCTTTTAAGGAAGTGACTCATCTTAATATACAGTCTTCGTATGTCTGCTACATTTGCTTAAGACAGCCCTTACATGTCACTGAAAGAAAAAAGTACCCTATACCATGGTACCTTTCCTACCGACTGCTATTCTCAAGGGCCTGTTTTACTTTAGGAAAAGCTTTAAGTACTGTCCTGTTTTAGTGTTCTGAGGGAAAAAAAAAGGAGGAGATTTTATTAGCTTCACTGCAGAGTTTTCATTATCCGTAAAGTTGTCAGAATTACATGCAAATAATTTTTTCAGACTGTCTATAGCTTAAAAAAAAAAAAAGAGTAAAACTTAAAGGCTCAAATATCATAGACTTGTTTCAGTTCAATGCAGCATGTGCAACTGAAATTAGAGAGTTTTCAGCAAGCTATTTTGCTCTATTCTTTTAAAGAGCATTTCATGCAGACTACAAAAAGCATTTAGATTCTGAGAAAGATATTCTCAGATCTTGTTCTATCAGACGTTTCCATTTGCTTCCTTCCATTAGAGTAAATTTCCCTTTCTCAATTCAAGTTCAGTAGCTGCTACTTTAGCATCTGGAATCAGCAGCAGTGATTTCCTGCAACACTCATGGCAGTCAGCCAACCCCCTCTATTATTCACCAGGTTTGATAAAAACTTATACATTGTACTAGAAACCATGCAAAAGGAAGATCATTCGAATGATCAGACCATGTAGAAATAGCATCTGAGCTGTGAATTAATGGATCAGTTTAAGAACTGGTCCACGGCTGTTACTGGCAACTCATTTTTTAAATTTTAAAGAAATGACAGGGTATTGGTACTGTAAAGTAGTTGTATTTCAAGCAGAGGAATTACTTTTGCAATCTTTTATTAAATTGAAGAAATCCCTAAATTCTAATCTTCTCTCACTGGTGGATGTTGCTGTTCTACAGTTATATCAATGCTTGTGTGACTGCTCAGAAATTCACATGATTGAAAATTAAAAAAAAAAAAACTAGATAATGGATGTTAAGGGGAAGAATTATAGGTTTTGCTTAGAAAGGGTTGAAAACAAAATCTTCAGCATCATGAGTGGTTTTAATTCTTACTCATGCTTTTGTATGCAAGTTCTAAACCCTGCTGCAAGCAACATCTCCACACACTTCAGGTGAGATATCAGATTTAATATCCAGATTCTGCACTCTACTCAGGACTGGTGAGGCCTCAGCTGGAGTACTGTGTTCAATTCTGGGTGCCACGCCTTAGGAAAGATGTAGACAAATCAGAGTCCAGAGGAGACTCAACGAAAATGATAAACGGCTTAGAAAACCTGACCGATGAGGAAAGTTTTTATTTAAAAAGTGGGCATGTTTAGTCTTGAGAAAAGACAACTGAGGTGGAGACTGAAAAACAGTCTTCAAATATGTTAAGGGCTGTTACAAAGAGGATGGTGATCAATTATTCGCCACGTCCACTGAAGGTAAGACAAGATGTAAGGGACTTAATCTACAGCACGGGAGATTTTGGTTAGGTAGTAGAAAAAACTTTCTTGCTATAAGGATAGTGAAGCTCTGGAATAGGCCTCCAAGGAATGTTGTGGAACCCCCATGACTGGTGCTTTTTAAAAACATGCTAGACAAACACCTGTCAGGGATGATCAAGGTTTACTTGGGTCCTGCCTCAGCGCAGGGGGCTGGACTTGATGACTTCCAGCTCTACATTTCTATAATTCATGAAACAAACACCTACCCACATGCTTATCTTGAAGCACATAGTCCCAGTAAAGTCAAAAGGACTACTCACAAATAAGTTTAAGAACAGGCTTAAGTGTCTGCAGGACTAGGCCTAAATACATATATGTTTTAGTATATCAAAAGAGCAGAGGTCTTTAACAAATTTTGCTCTGAATTTCTTTTTGGACTTGTTAAAGAAATAATGAATCTTAAAACACTTAGAAAGATTCACCAATACATGTGCTTACAACGCTTTACAGTTACACGCATTAGGCTGTAGCTTTAAATGTTACAACCACTATATCACTCACTGTACAACAAATTTGCTTATTCACACACAGAGTATCAAGTAACAGCTGCATTAATCTGTAATGCTCTGGCCTTGGGCTGCTCTAATTTAAACCTGAGATACCTTTCTTTCCAGAACTCAGTCCAAAGCTATTACAGCAATTTCAACACCGCTCTCACCTCACAGAAAGCTCCCGCAAAGCCCTGCTGACATAGACAACGGAATCCATTGACCAGGTCCTCACAACGTCCACCATTTTGACATGGATTGCTTGCACATTCATTTATTTCTATCTCACAGTTTTTTCCTAGATAACCGTGAGGGCATAAGCAATGGTAACCATTCACTTCATCCTACATAGAGGGGGAGGAAAGGGCAAGATTGGAAGGAAATGGTTATTGTAAAGTATGGTGTACCTCAGATTTTCAAGACTGATCTTGAATACTGTATTTACAAACAGCAGCAGTCAGATTTTGGCTCAATTAAAGAGATATAAATCAAACTCATGAATTAAGCAGTACACGAGCAGTTTGTCTCTCATCCCACTTATTGAACTAATCTGTAGATACACATATTGCATACAAGTGCTAATTAAAATCTAAATTAGAATTCATATTAAAGATGAGCACCTTTTCCTTTACAAAAAGTTAATATGATTAACATATTTTACAAAAGCATTACCTTACAAGTCCCTCCATGTTCACATTGTCCATGACAGTCATTAATATCTATTGAAAAAAATATACAAAGCCATTAAGAATTTAAAGCAGAAGTTGGACCCCTTGAAGTTTAAGGGTCCAGAAAATAATTTTTAAAAAAAAGTCAGTAAATTATTTTGAGGGAAGGATTTTGACAGGATGCTTAGGGGTAAACAGGTTTGATTTTTGACTGCCTTAAAACTCATTCATGTTTAAATCAGAATACAAGCTGAAGTATCATATCAATTACGCTCATTATTTGATAGAATATTCTTCTAAGGTAGAACGGAAAGACTGTATTTTAAACTATATTATTCAATATATGGTGTTTGTAGGTTTACAGTTTTAGTCCAATTCCACAGCAGAAATCAAAAGCTTAATATTCAATAAATGCTTTATATTCAATAAATAAAGCATTTCTATAGACTTCAATATGCACTCCGTTTACTTTGCCAAAAGTTAGGAAAGCTACAGAGACATTTTGAAACAGCATAAGGGTTCTTTTCCCTTCAGTCACTTAGAACTATGCTACCTTTAGGTGTGATAGTTCTTTTTTTAAAGAGCAAGTTATCCTGGGGTCGACACACACACACACACACACACACACACACACACACGCTAAAAGAAGAAATACTAACTGATATGACAATTTACTCCTTTCCATCCTGGAATGCAGTCACAGTAATATCCACCAATGAGATTTTTGCAAGAGTAAGCATTAAGACAGGGTTTCCCCTCACACTCATTAGCATCTGTGAAACAAGATAAAAGAAAGGAGAATGAAGAACAAACCCAGAAACAGATCCCCTTTGCACCAAGCAAAGCCTCCATGCAATCCAAGCACCAATTACAAGAAATAGTAGAATTTTACTTATGTATGCCATGAAAATTGTCTCTATATTGCAGCTTTTCAATGAAAATTCATTTACATTCTTTTACATGCAAGTAAAAGAAACATCTTCCCCTTAGACAAATCTCACAGATACTGTTAGTTATGGAAGTGAGAGAAAGCTTTTCTAAAATCAGCCATTGCCACCATTAAAAAGGAGCTACCATCACCACTATTGCATTTTGAAACAGAAAAAGTAAACATCCTCTAATATCTGTTACAACTGTATGTAGGTCTGGGCTTTAGATGCTTATAGGTACTAGTGTTGCTCATGTCCAGTTTTGCTACCAAAACTATTAAGCAGGAACCAAGACATCAAGAGTAAATGACCCACATCTTACAAGTTCACTGAAATATCTATCCTGACATAAGAGCTGAATACAAAAAACCCTTTAAAAAAAATGAGTAAATGCGAAGTGTGGAATTGTCTTCAAGAGTCATAAAAAGCAATTACTTACCAAGCTGGCAGGTTGCTCCAATCCACTGTTGTGGACATATACACTCAAAGCCATTAACACGATCAACACAGGTCCCTCCACGAGCACAAGGGTTGGATTCACATTCGTCAATATCTGTAAAAAGAAAAGGTAGCTGATATAAAACAGTTTTGGAAAGTATGAATTGAGTTTTTTCTCAAAAGGGAGCTGGGGGATTTAGTGTCACATCTTAAGTGAACAGTGTGGGTAAATCCTCTGCACTGCCCAGAAAATCTCAACTTTTGTTCTTATTTAACCTCAAACATGAAAAAAAAAAGTTTCAGGACTTTCTATTTGTGATCTATGACACCTCAATATTGTGACATTCAGCGATTTTTTTTGGTTTTGGTAGTATACTGTTCTGTATTTTCCCACTATATCCCAATAAAACTAAAATCTTTGGGGACTGAAGCCTGCCATTTAAAACACAGTTCTCCCACTGTACAGTGCTGTGTACACCATTGTTTATAAATTTATGAGTCCCAAAAATTTTAGGAAGCTCTCTGCCCTCGTAAAAGTAAAAAGATTCAGTGAATCTACTAGCACAGATTGAAAGGTTTAAGAACTACTTCATAGGTTGCCTTCAGTTAAAGCAAACCAACCCAAACATTGCCTAAGGCAGATGAACTAGTACACTCTACCCACAATGAATTGGTTATTAAATTCCACATATTCCAACTAAAAAGGCTTTCAGATCGCTAATATGAAGTCAGCAACAAAACATACTCTGCTCTTAAGTTAAAGTGGTGCTCCTGTGTGGTTATGGAGTTAAAACATTACTAATTAGCAACCCATACAGAATTGAGTACAAAATATTTACATATAAATAAGTTAAGCAGCTTGAAGAGAAACATTTTCATAACATTTATTGCAATGAGGGAAGATTGATTGATTTAGGTGCAAAGAAACTTGGAGCATAACATACATACGCTGTGTTACATAAAGCAGGTAGTTAGATGTAGGGCTTGTCTACACACACAGCGCTGCAGCAGTGCTGCTGTATCACTTTTGTGAAGATGCTACTATGCTGCTGGGAGCTTCGCCTGTCAGCATAGTTAAGCCACCTCTGCAAGAGGTCTTAGCTATGCTGACAGGAGAAGCTCTCCTGTTGAATAGCGCTGTCTACCCTGAGGGGTTAGAACGGTATAACTATGTCGATCAGCCGTGTAGATCTTTCACACCCATGAAGTTTGTATGCAAGTCTGATGTATGTTTGTAATGCAAACATGTCCTTAGTTAGGCTTCTGTTCACTTTTAGTCTTACACTGCAAAAATAGCTGCTTGTTTCAATGCCTTCCTGTTTTTCTAAGTAACTCAAGAACAATACCATAGACATACATGATAAAACAGTTTGGAATTCACAATTACTGAACAAAAAATCAACTGGTACAGCATGTTACCCACTTTACCACGTGGGAGGCTTATTTAGCCAAGTGTATAACAATCCTTCAAGCCCAATATGCTAAATTCAGCTGAATTGTACCTACCAACAGCACATGTTGGTCCGCTCCACCCTGATGGACAAAGGCATTTGAAGCCCGATGAAATTTCATGGCAGCTTCCACCATTCGCACAAGGGTTTGATACACAAGCATGCTCAGCTAAAGAGAAAAGAAAGTCTTTCTAAGTAGAATGATTACACAGTAACACCTCAAACAGGGTCTAAGATGATTTTTATTGGACACCACCTAGTCAGAACTAACTCACCAGCCAGAGGCAACATAAAAAGGGAGGATGCCTGCACAGATGGGAAGCTCAGGCTCTCCCATCCTTACCTGCTGTGATGGGAAGGGTACTAGATTCCTGTCAGGGGACTGAACTTGGACCCTGCTCAGGGGCACCATCTTTCATATCAGCCTCTCACCTCCTATAACTGCTAGGAAGCAAAAGGGAGACCAACTAACGCCTCAGAACCACCTGACGCTTGGAGATATCTCCACTAACTTATTTCTCCCTGCTACTCCCTCCACAGCCTCTGCTTTTTGATCTTTTACTTCTGAACTGCTCCAGTGCCTCTCTCTACTGGATAAACAGCAACAGTTGAAGTGAGAAGGTCTCATTGACAGAGTAATTTCACTCTGCTGCTGTTCCTTGGGAATTCTGGGGAGTAAGATGGCCAGTAATATACAGGAGGTCAGACGCAATGATCACAGTGCTCTCTTCTGGCCTTGGAACCTATAACGTACTGCTGTCTGCATTGTACTGGATTATTTTTGGAAGGTTTTTCCACCACCAGAGAAATAGTTGTTTTAAAATCAAGTTAGACTCTGGATCATTTAGGTCAGGGGTCAGCAACCTTTCAGAAGTGGTTTGCTGAGTCTTCATTTATTCACTCTAACTTGAGGTTTCGTGTGCCAGTCATACATTTTAACGTTTTTAGAAGGTCTCTTTCTATGAGTCTAATATATAATTAAACTATTGTTGTATGTAAAGTAAACAAGGTTTTTAAAATGTTTAAGATGCTTCTTTTAAAATTAAATCAAAATGCAGAGCCCACCAGACTGGTGGCCAGGACCCAGACAGTGCGAGTGCCACTGAAAATCAGCTCGCGGGTCACTTTCAGCACATGTGTCGTAAGTTGCCCACCCCTGATTTAGATGCTTATCGTTTACCAGGGAATGTTTCCCTTTTTGACCTTAACCCACAAGGAGTTCACATATTTAATGTAATTTGTCCTGGGCAGTAGATAGTCATGGGGAAACAGAAGTGATTTAACACTAGAATAGTGCAATAAACCATTCTAGCCCTTAATCTATAGTAATTATAGCTAAAAAGCCATGGCATTAGGAGCCACGTGTGCATTTTGAGCCCCCTTTTTGCCAAGAGAACTAGAAAGTTCCATCACACTTTAACAAAGTGATGAAAGTACTATATTGTTGTCCATGTTACCCACATTGGTGCAAGAAGCTCAACTAGCTACAACCATAGTCAAGATTGACTATTTCCGTAGCACCACTAGATCACATAGCTCTATAGGAGAATAAATTAACCCGGGGTATGTTTTGATAAGTTTACAGTCTATGTCTGGAGATAACACAATGAATCATCAATAGGTAAGTGGGAGAGAGAAGGAAGGAGGAAAAAAAGTGCTCAGGAGAACGAGCAGGGACACTGTTCCCCCTGCCAACAGTGATGATTCATGAACAGCAGCAGATTTTGATCATTTGGAAGAGTCACATTAAGAAGTTCCCATCCAATTGAGATTACATGCTGGAGTAGCAACGGGGAGCTCCAGTGGTGAGCACTGGAGGTTAGCAGTGGAACAGCAGCTGAAAGTGAGATTTTTGAAGGGGTTTAGGATGTTTGCCAACAAAAGAAGAGGTCTACAGAGTGGTCTGAAGAGTCCAGTGAGCAGAGTGATAGCCCATCAATTAAAATGGGCAGGGACAAGAGTGCAGAGGGCAATGGTGAGAAAAAGAAGTGAGATGTATACAGAAGATTCAAGGATAATCTGACCATAGTACAGTACACAGTCTTGAACATGAACAGCCAAAAAACCGGGGAAGAGAGAATACAGGAAAATATAGCATAGCTATGAAACTGTGGGAGAGGAAGTAATTTTCAGAGTGGAATCGGATAGACTCAGAGCTGCGAGACTGACATCAGGGAGGCTGAAGGGGAGGAGACTGAAATAGAATTATGCTTGAAAAACTCTTCTATGCTCCCATGAACAGAGTTTTGTAACTAACATTTTAGAATCAACTGTTCTTGAGAATACTCCATAGCAGGCCGTGAACAGAGTTTTCAAACATAGTTTAACCCTGATGAATAAGATCCAAACTGTGATATATCTTTGTGGGAAATGCAGTTTCTTTTCTTCAAAGTGAGGATCAGGAGACTAAGTGGCTAATTTTTGACTTTTTTAGAAAGTAATATTTTTTAAAAAAATTAAATCGATAAGTGCTCTCCTCCCTTTTCTTTGATCACAGTTAGAATACCTGCTCAGGTAGACTTCTACTTTACTACAGGGGTCAGAGCTAGAAGTGACTTTCACAAACGCCTGTAGCATCCTTAAGGTGATCCAGGTGTATATCTGCATGTGTGCACAGGAGGAAGACAGGGAGAGAGTACAGCAGAAAAAGGTGCACCTGCACCCCCTTCCCAAAATAATATGGTACAGTTTAATACTGGAGAGAGGAAGGGGAGGCAGCATAAGAACAAAACAAAAAACAAACAAAAAAAGGTAAGAAAGGAAACAAACTGGGCCTGATTCAATCTCCACGGCAGCCAGCGGAAGACTTTCCATTGTCCTCAGTAGTTTTTGGATTAAGCCTTTAAGAAGGAAGACAGCAGGTTGTTGCTACCCAACTTCATCTGTACCCCTTCCTCCAAGGACCTGAATTTGCAGGTGGGTGGAGAAATCTCTTCCTGCTTTCCAGAAAGGAAAAAACCTGGGATTTTGGAAGTGACCTCTTTTAATGACTCCCCTTAAAAGAAATAATTCCTTCCTCTCTCCATATGTGGCTTAGATAGGGGAGATCATCACTGCAGATGGGAGATCATCACTGCAGGGAAACCAGCAGGCTGCTTAGAGCACCAAGAGCACACAGCTTCCATTCCCCTCTACAACTGCTTAACATAGCATCACATTCAAGTAGATGCATGCAATGGTCATCAGTACCAATTTCACAATTCTTTCCAGAGTAACCATCTGGGCAAGCACAGTGATATTCATCTGGTTCGGTGTTCATACAGGTTCCGCCGTTCAAGCATGGATGGTGATTTCCACAGTAGTTTAAATCTGGACATAGAAAAGAAAACGCCAGTTGACAGGTGTAACATAAATCCCAAAGTTACTGTTTTAGTTCACAGTCAAGAGACTACAGGCAGACATACAACGCCTTACTGGCTTGAACAACATTATGTCCTCCTCCCCCTTAATCCATTTTGACTTCAAGTCATCAATCACTAGCAAGCCTATCATCCCATTGCTCTCCATGGAATAGGAAAGGATGGACAAGAGACAACTGTATCAGTAAGAGGGTAAAATGTATCATTCCAAGCCCCTGGCTTTAAAATGTTTTATTCTTATGATGGCTGAGCAGTCTTCTGCCACAAAAAAAAAGATTAGTGACAGATGTGCTCAGATAATTGCACGTTGCAAAAACTAATAAGTTACCAGTTAATCAAGCAATTTTATTATTTTTTCTTATACATTTTTAAGTACCTTTGTTACACAGCAGACCACCCCAGTTGGTTTCACAATTACACTGCCATGGTTCTTTACAGCTCCCATGAGCACAGCCTGGGTAGCGGACACACTCATCACAGAACTGTCCTTGCCAACCATAATGACACCTAAGAAGTAAGTGCACAGGTATTCAGAGTGTTTCATGTTGAACAATCCACTTGTTTAAAATAATGAATGATAAATGTAACAGAATATTGAAGTGTATTTTCTCTTTTAGAACTTGTTCTGCAGTTTGCCTAGTTGAAGAGTGGTATGCATCTTTACAGAACTCACTAGGAACAAAGACAGCAGACCCCCAAAATATCACAGTAACTTATTCTAACCAGTATGCACACATACATACCTGTTCTTTCACAAGAGATCCAGCCCCTACACAGTTAGAAATTATCTTGCTTTACAGCAGTGTAAAAAGATGGGTTGCAAAACTTTATTAGAAATGAAGACTGCAAATTCTTTTAGTGGACAAAGAGGCATACATTGTATTTTTGTTCCGTGAAGATGGCTGGTGAGAGATTAGCTAATTTGTTCTAGAGTACTACACTTCTTTCAGGACCCGGGGGTGATCAAAGATGCAGCTGTCTTGTCAATTTTCTCTGAGTTATTTTAAGAACTCTTTCTTTATGTTCCCACTGTTCTTTAGCAGCTTATTCTAGTGTCCTCCTTACTTGGAGCAGACGAAATAAAAAGTAACGAACACTTGAGAAATACAAAAATTAAAGCATTTAACACTTAGTAACAAAACTTAACCTGCTTTCTTCAAAAACCTTTCCCTTCTCATTGGATTGTTTATAATAATGCAGACATAGAATCATAGGATTGGAAGGAACCTCAGGAGGTCATCTAGTCCAACCCCTTGCTCAAAGCAGGACCAATCCCCAGAATTTTACCCCAGTTCCCCAAATGGCCCCCTCAAGGATTGAACTCACAACTCTGGGTTTAGCAGGCCAATGCTCAAACCACTGAGCTATCCCTCCCCACCATACATACTACAAGGCCAGAATTCTGTTAACAAAAAAATACCTGGTGTGCTCTATAGGGAAGCTTTGTCTTACACTTTAAAAAAAAAAAAAAAAAAAAAAAAAGAAAAGAAAAAGCAAGCTTTCCAATCAGAAGGTATGGCTTTAAGTCAGAAGGAAACTCTGAATAACTATAGCATTAAAAGAGAGACTGCCCCAAGAGAGCAGGTGTACTTATCTTAAATTGCCACCAACAAAAACAGCAAGAATTCCTTCCTTACCTCAGATACTCTCTTAAAAAGGACCATCTAAATATTCCAATACAATCCTATTTGACAGTTCATTTTAACAGACAACCAGTTTAACTGGCTGTTAAATATGCTTCACTATATCCAGAAAGTCTCATTAGAAAAATCTCTGTTAGACTACATTGTATGGCTATAATCCCCATATGCTCTGTGAGGGAGGTACGTCAGCCAATAAAGCTATATTTTTCATATCAATGATAGTGTCTCAGTACCAGTACTCCTTTGGAATGCAGGAAAAGAATGGCACTAACATTTGTAACCATTTTCTGAGTGGAAGAGGAAAATCAAACAGGGAATCCCCATTCACTAATGGGGACTAATATCTTAGACTGTTTAATAAGGAGTTGTGGTTTCTGAGACCATATGTTGGCAGCATGATCATGCTGTACTCCGTTAATACCAACACAAACTACTCCTTGCTTAAAGCTCTGAATTTCTGCTCTTCTGTATGTAGTTACAAAGGTAGCTTCTTTGGTGTACTCACACATGTTTAGTGTCTCAGTGGTAAACTTCTGGAACTATACTGTGGAAGTGAGAGTGCTAGAGATTCCTATTTACATACAAATTGTGGGGATGACAATGTAATTGTAAACTCAGTTATCTACTTATTTCAGGAGACAAAGTTTATTCAGATAATTAAAAGATTCAGGGGTTTGCCAGGAGTCTGCAGAATATACAAGCTCTATAGCAGTTCTCTCCTCCTGTGTTAATATATTGTATGTTGAAATAAGATAAATATAATCAGAAAGCTAGTTCATACTAAAAATTCATCCTCCTTCCTCTAGGCAGTACTAATTACATACCCACAGCGTACAGCTGTTTCCAGTGCTAGGATACCTACTTATAGCTAAGCATGCATGATTTCTTTAATGTTTTAAAATTTTGGCAATAGAATTCTGATATTTAAGTGCATTCTCAACACACTTCAGCTTCTGTAACTTGGTTCATTATTGCCAACACGAAACCCGTTTTAATCCAAAGAATAAATACCTACTGACAAATGTAGCATGTCAATGTGACTGACAGGAAAGTGTTTCAGTAACTCCTATTTAAATGGGCTATAAGAAATTGTGATAGTGCTCTAGGAGCACGGAGAGGGCAATGTAAAGTTATCTGCTGAAAAATGGAATTAAAAATGGTTTTAGTCCCTGCTGGAACACACAAAAATGCTTATTTGGTAGGAAAGGGTTACTACTTATTCATGACATTAACTGTAAACTTTGTTTCTAGTATAAGTTGAGTTACCATAATAACCCTAGGGAAATCATTTCTACAAGCTACCAGCAGTCCAACCAAAGGAACACTATGTTTACGAGTCAAAAGGTTACTATGTGGTAAACTGATCAGTCTTCAGTTTACAAGGAAGAATAAAATTAGGATTTCCTCTCAAACAGGAAGTCTGGTCGCATCCTACATTAGCAGGTGCTAGAACAGCTTTAATTCCACTTCCTTCTTGAAAGATAACTTTTACATGGATCTCTGCTCACTCTTAGAGCAAAATGTGATAAAAAGAAAAGCTTGTTCAACAGCATGTGTATTGAAACTTGTGAGAAAATCATGTAAAAGCATTAAGGAAAAGAACTTCAGTTCACCATGATAAAAAACAAAGGTTTAGAGAGGAGTGGAGTTTATTTAGAAAAAACAGAATTCATCTATTTCACCCCAGTAAACAAAGTCTAAAAAGAGAAGCTGTTTATGCAGCCAACAGTGGACTAGTTTAAATTTCTGCCATTATGAATGGAAAAGCATTACTTGACGTTTCCATAATCGGAGGATTAATTTTGAACCCAATTATGAATATTGTAAACCATTTTTCCTATTTAAAGTGGAATTCACCCTGTACAACAACCTAGGCTCAGAAAATGCAAGATTCTTGATTGGGGTTAATATCTTGTCCCTTTCTCCCTTTCCTTTTCTGCCAGTGTTACTAGCACTAACTTTATGACCATGGGTAAGCAAAAGCAAATCAGAGATAGCTTAATCTAAACTTCTGGGTTACTAACAGTACAAAGGAAGTTACCATAAATAGATTGTCATAGTTTAGGGATTTCCTGAGGGAAGGTTAAGCATACGCATCAAGTCTCAGACAGGTCCACTACGTCAGCGTTAAGATCAACAAAGGGAGTGCAACAGGCACATACTGGAATGATCTTCAGTAATTTTAATTAAAAACAATGATCAGTTCTACAAACCTATCTTAGCTGCTTTCAAAAGCAAATGAAAAGGGCTGCATTTTCTTTAGACTACAGAGGGATTGGTAACAATGGAAACCTAGTTTTGATTAAGGCTGAAGTAGGCTATTTTAAAGAAGTATTAGCAAAACATGTAGGGACATCAAATTTCACAAACTAAATAAAGGTAACCAAAGGAAACAATTGTGCCATAGATCACCACATATGCAGTTATTTTAAGAGATATGAGCATGAATTGTATCATCAATATATTTAAATTTGTATAAAATATTTGTTCAGATTAGAACAGAATATCAGGGCTGGAAGGGACGTCAGGAGGTTATCTAGTCCAACACCTATCTACCACATTACTAGTAAGTGTGGCATGAAGTAGGTAAATGAGGATGTTACAGCCAATACATTTGTAGAAATGCTAAGTTTGAGTGCATTAAGGCTGTGTGAAACAGCTGACACAAGGTCAAGATATGCCACAAGAGTTAAAAAAAACAAAACCACACACACACACACACACACACACACGGTACACACTGCAGCCCCAAATTGTATTCAGAAACAGCAGCAAAAAAGTATTGAAAGGCAATGACGGGTTGACAATGTGGCTGAGATATGTTTCTTTAATTGGAGTTTTGATATTCTACTACAAAGAGATTAGTTTTAAAAGTGTGAAGACTATACAAAGTTAAGAATCAATTTTTCAAACCATCATTTGTGAAGAGGAGTATTTATCAAGACAAGACATTTAGTAACCATCATGCAGTTGAAGGATCTGATCTGGCAAAGTGCCAAGATGTGCTCAGCGTCTATTGACCTTACTAGGGGTTAAGGGTTCTTGGCACCTCTCTGGAGGTGCTTGCATCTTCTATGATTGGGCCCTTAGTTTTCAAAGCCAGATTCTAAGCACATGGAATTATAAAGCTGCCTGTTCACTTGGCTGTTTCATGTAAGTCTTTGCCATTTATTACATGTAATTTACTTTATTTTCAGTTTTTCCAACTTGTTCCACATTAGCTTTTGAGAGGAACAGAAATTATACCACAAGTGTTTGCAAAGTAGACTCACTGAAGTCACTTGGATCTTATTCTCCTCTTATCCATCTACCAAGTCCATCAGGTTATCCCTACTGGTGTTTAAAATAGGCCAATCACTTTGAGGCTATAGAACAGCACACTGTACACTGGAATTAGTTAAATTATCACTCTCTCCCATAGCCAGGAAGTCAGGATTTAGTTGCACAGTTCTTTCCCCATGAGAGAAGTAGCTGAGCTTAAGTTTCACTTGGAAAAACTTGTAACATACATTCCTGTTAAACAAAACTAACATTTGTGACCAGAGAGAAAAAGTGTGAGAGGTAATATATATATTTATTGGACCAACTTCTGTTGGCAAGAGACACAAGCTTTCAAGTTACACAGAGCTCTTCTTCAGGTCTGGGTGGCCAAAGCAGTGAAACTGACATACAAAGAGGGATATCTTAATTTTGAGAGCTCCTCCCTTGCAGAACTAGAAGCCAGGGGAGTGTTTCATATGTCAGACTGTCACATGAGTCAGACTCCATGCATAGGGTCCAGGGATAGCACCCTGACAAGAATCTCAACAACTGAAAGCAGCTGGGCTGGGAATTGCATATGGACCTCCCTTGGGGACTCCAATTAGTCTTTTGCAACTACTTTTGGATAGTAGGCTTCGTGTTCTGGCTAAATATGTCAAGCCCTGGTGGTAACAAATCTCAAAACAAATATGAGGAAAAAAGGTATTTACACTCAGAGCTAAGGCCCACCTTAATGGCTAATTGTCTCTAAAATAAATTAACCCCCAGTGGGCTGAATCTAGTGATCCTGAATCCCACCACTTTGCTTTATTAGTCTATCTTTAGGAAAGAGTGACATGGAACTGAATGGCTTTTACACACACACACACACACACACACACCAAAACAAATTTGGGGGGCACAGATTTATGCCAATTTGCAGACCACACTTCTATAGACTGATAAAACTCCTCAAAATATGCAAGATTCTTTCATTATATCTGCACTAACAGGTACTTCTCCACTGCAGTTATACTTCAGTATCCCACTACCATGTATCCTGGCTGGCTGTGGAACATTAGGCTCCTATCACTCTTTCGGTTAAAGCAGTTCAAGGAAGCGGAAGGAACCTATTATGCTTCCAAAAGCTGAGCTGAAACACTTCAGCCTAAAATAAAAATCCTACATCCTGCAAGGCAGAATCAAACATCACAACTGTGTCCTGTTACTCACGTGTATTTTTTTCCCCCCTACAGAACCTTCCTGACAAATAATAAAACTCCTCCCGCACTTAGACTTCAATTAGAAATTTTAGCCAAAACATTCATGACAGGAAAACAAAGCAGATCCAGTGATGCCAATGACAGAAGCAAAATGCATCATTCAGTGGGTGGGAAAAAATCCACTAAATTTTATGATGACATACACAGGATGGTGTTGCACAAGCCAAAACAATAGTCATGTATAATTATTTACTTAAAATACATATAAAGGGTCTGCTTAATTTAAGAGTTAAATTGTTATATATTAGGAGACTATATGATGTAGTTACTAGACGCGGACACTGAATTGGGGGATCCAGGTTTTAAGACCTGTTACTGTACTAGCTCAATGAGGAGTGGTCAGCGATGTCTGCTCAGGTCTGTTAGAGGCTTTTCCCTCCAGATCTGGGGGGCACTCTGACTGCTCCAGGAGAAAAGCTTAAATTGGGCCTCCCTCACCTTCTGAGTTCTTTTCAAGAAAGAATGCCAAACTGAACACTTCTCAGGAATATGTCCTCTACACCAAAACAGAAAAGGCACCTTGAGCGCCAGGCTTGCAGCAGGGTAACATTAAAAGAGGAGAGTTTTGAAGCCTGGGGACTTTGCTTCAGTCATAGGTTCTAAACCCCCACGTCAAGGAAGGCCCTAACACTTTTTAATTAATTAATTATTATTATTACTGTTGTATTTGTATTAGCCAACAGCCTTTAAACAACTAATACTAAAACTACACCAACTACAACTGTACTATTTACACTAGTACTATACAGATACATACACACACAAAGAAAGGACCTAAATTATAGTGTGCAAAAAGCAGTGGACACTGCCAAGGGTTCCCTCTTGTAATCACAGGCAGTAAGAAGGAAATGAGGAATGATTGGGCCCATCTGCTCTTTATCCCTCAGATAGGGGGAGAAAGTGTAGCTGGGGCACTGACACCACTCCAACAAACACTGGCCAAAATCTCATTTCTAGTCTATTTGACTTAGTCTCTATAGGACACGTTTTTCTTTATCTCTAAGAAATGATTTTTTTTTAAAAGAACAGATGCATGATATACACCTACCCTAGTTCTATGCTGATTAAGTTTTACTTTAACATCATATTGAACACTGAGATTTGGCCCCTTTGAATTGTTTTTGAAGCAATATTCTCTGTAAAAGCTTAATAAACAAAAGGAAAGTACACACACTTTACACACAGCACTACCATCCTGGCAATGTGGGAACAATGAAGCTCGGATACTAGACATACCTGGAACTTCTCCAAACACATGCCAAAGTGGATTGTGAGGAAATGAGAGATTAAATTATTAAGTGTACTGACAACTCGTTGAAAAATGTTACCAAAAGACTCAGATAACCTATCTCAAAGAACTAGCCTTTAGGTTCTCCCATATCTATGGCCATCCAAGATCACTGTGGTGTGCAGAGCCCAGTTACTCTGAATAAGGTTATCTCAACAAATAACCGTTACACTAAAGTTAACCTCATTGCTGTGTAGCACAAACAATACAATCTAGTATTTAAGATCTACCGTTGTCCAAACTGGTTTAAAAAAAAAAAAAAACTCAACACTCCCCCACCCCACACACACACCCCCAGAAAACAAAGTGCCCCCAGCACCTGAACTTTTAAGCAATGGTCTGTGATGTGAATCAGTTCAAGGTACTGTGAAGTCACTTTTCAGAGTAGCAGCTGTGTTAGTCTATATCTGCAAAAAGAACAGGAGTACTTGTGGCACCTTACAGACTAACATTTATTTCAGCATAAGCTTTCGTGAGCTACAGCTCACTTCTTCCGATGCATAGAATGGAACACAGACAGGAGATATTTATACACACAGAAAACATGAAAAGGAGGAAGTATGCATACCAAAAGGAAGAGTCCAATCAACTGAGATGAGCTATCAGCAGGAGAAAAAAAACAAAAACAAAAACCTTTGAAGTGTTAATAGATGACCCATAGAAGGTGTGAGGAGAACTTAACATAGGGAAATAGATTCAATTAGTGTAATGACCCATCCATTTCCAGTATCTGTTTAAACCTAAGTTAACTGTATCTAATTTGCATATTAATTCAAGTTCAATAGACTCTCTTTGGAGTCTGGTTTTGAAGTTTTTTTGTTGCAAAATTGCCACCTTCAAGATCTGTCTCTGAGTGGTTAGAGGGGTTGAAGTGCTCTCCCACTGGTTTTTGAATATTGTGGTTCCTGAATAACAAGACCACTTAGTCTGCAACTTAAGAAAAACCCACTTTTTAAAGACAGATTAGTGGTCCCAAATCTAGCTATTTTATCACACAGTTTTAGCATCTGATTCTTGTCTACACAAGAAGAAATTGGTTTGATATCAATGTCATTTTGCCTGTCATCTGAGCAAGCTTTTCATTGTTGTTTCTTCTGAACTGACTCTGCAGTAAAAACCACTACCATATGAGGAAAACCATTTCTGAAGCACAGCATATTCCTTAGCAAGTAGAATTCCTGCATATATTTTAAAATTGCTTAACTCCATGTTGACACTTTTATTCTAGAATGAGGTGCTAGCATAATAACTACTTTCTCAAGAAAATAAAAACAAACAAACAAACAAACAAAACCTGAAAAATCCTCTTCCTCACTCCCCAACCACGAGACACAGACCATTAATTCTCAAGATAACTTTTTACAGGGGCTTGCTATAGGGGTTCCCAAAACAAGTTAAAATGAAGACCTGTATTTTTGTTTTCCTCTCTACCTTGCTAACCAAACAAAAAGATACATTGATAAATAGCTCAAGCAACACCAACAAAAGGACTTTAAAAAAAAAAAAAAGGAGGCAAGAAAGCTTTCCAGCAGATAAGGATGACAGTTCTGCTGCTGCCAAAGGCATAACTGAGAATTTCGTTATTTACCAGCTGAATGGCTACATCAGATTGCTACAGTTCTAAGGTCTGCCTCTACAGAAGCACTTAGTCCAAGGAATCACTTTGAATTACTTAATATCAAGAGTAAAAAAGCAAAAAAACTACTTCAGTAAAAAGCTGTAATTAGGATCCTCACACTAAATCAGAGATGAAAAACAGATTTTGCAATTTTTCTGTGTATAAAAACAATTGTGACGTTTGAGAATAAGGCAAATCAGTTTATGAGCCAGACTACTGGCACCAGCAGACTTCCACGCCTCTCACACCCATTCGCCTTCCTCCCATTTTTCATTTTCCTTTAGAATTAGAAAGCAGTCATTGTTTTTACCTGTTAAATGAGGGTGGCAATAGTCCAAAAATCCAAAGAAGGAATTTAGATTATAATTCAATAGCTCCAAACACAATTATCCCAAGTACATCTAAACAGTCTTCCTTGCAAGGCTGTAAACAACAAAAGGTCACGCCTGCAAGCCGTGTTTAAAATTCACTCCACCTTTTTATAAGAAAATTTCTACCATCTAGTCAAAGTGTTCTTTTCTAAGATTCACCGATCTCTACCATGGCATGCAAGTACGGGGTACACTAAGTACCACCTGTGAGGTTGGCTTATCCAAATCAGTAACAAATCATTTGTAGAAACATATTTTAAGACTTGTTGCATTAATGGAAGCTTTAGCATCATTGTATTAACTTCTATAGATCAGTCCAATCTCTCTCTGATGGACATGCAGATCAAGGGCAACTATTTTTTTTTTAAAATGGGGTATAAAAATTGTAGTATCGACCTACTAGTAAATCTTTGATACCTTAGTTGATTTTAACAGTCTCTCTACTTGCTAACCAATTTCATGGATTGGTGACATCACTTGTAGGTATGAGGCAAGTCTCCAAAGAGGGCTATATATTTGGAATTTAATGAATCCTTCTTCCCCCCCTTCCCCATCATATACATAAAATAAGCTTTCCAATGGTATGTTCAGAAGAGCTGTCAAGTGGTGCTGTAAGACTGTGAGGTGAGGTGAAACAATGGTATCCAAAATGAGAAAGGTCTTTTTTGCAATTCTAGAAATACTGCAACATGACTAACTTAAATAGCAAAAACTGTAGTCTATGTCAAACACCTTAAGGTGGTGTTTATTGGCCAAAACTACCATGTATTACAAGATTTTTTTGGTTTTGCACAGGCAAGTTCTCCCCCAGAAGCAAGGAAGCTATTTAACATGCAGAAAAAATGGCAAATATCTACATTTTGCAATATACTAACATGAAATGTTTTCATATGGCATATTCTTAATTGTCAAAGTACTTTACAAGGAAAACATTTTCTATACAGACGCTCCCTGGGTTACGCAAGATCCAACTTACACAAATTCGTATTTACGGAAAAAGTTCCATAAGCCGGAAATAGGATTTCTGAGGTGCAGAAATCTTTGCATAACGTACGGGTACACATTTCTGACTTATGCAAGGCTTTCTGGAACAGAACGATTGCATAAGTCGGGGGGCATCTGTATTTCCAATTGAAATTTGCTGACCAGATCAAGCTCACAGTGAAGATTGTGCACAGGTAGCATTAGATTGCATGCCGATAGTTTGTACTGAATATTGGGAAGATAATGTATGTGAATTCCTAATGTAATGCTTCTCCATTTGTACATTTTTGTACATACACTGTAACATGTAATTTGCCTGGAAGAAGGTTTTAGTTTGTAGCTGGCTCTGCGTGCAGTAATAGCCTTTGACATATTCTAGAAACTAGCTTTTTAATTCAATTATGCTTATGTATGGGTCAGCTATAGTGTTAGAGATGAACATACACAGCTTTATAGTATGAATATGCAAAACCTATGGAAGAAATGGCCAAAGTAGCAGCAAACATACATCTAACAAAAAAAGTCCTTGACTGCACCGAAGAGGGATGAAAAGAATATTCTACCTCTTCCCAACTATGTCATCCACAATATGACAAACCCATTTGATGCTGAGTCACAGCCAAAAGGTGCTTATCAACATATCTAATAGACTGCATGTGACAGACATACAAGAGTCTCTACTGAAATAGCAGATGTTGGTGAAGAATAAATGGAGAGATCTGAAAGAGGAACAGCTGATTCTGTTGGGCACGTAGCTTCTTCAGACAGTTAAGAAACCTGGCATCACTACATTTGCTGACATGGCCAAAACC
Organism: Gopherus flavomarginatus; assembly: GCF_025201925.1. NCBI lineage: Eukaryota > Metazoa > Chordata > Testudines > Testudinidae > Gopherus > Gopherus flavomarginatus. The sequence continues at coordinate 143,476,525 of NC_066621.1, forward strand.
ACCAAATACAAGTCTGGCAAGAGCGGGACAATCACAGCAGCTATCAGTAAAAAAATGGTCTTCCACAGAGCCCTGTCCTTAGCAAGATGCAGAGATTACGTTTCAATAGCAACTGTTCTAAATCACCCAATAGGACCTGTGCCTATGTCCCTCTTCCTTGCTGACAAAACAAGGAGAATACCAAACACTTAATTAGGGCATCAGCTGGAAGAATCCATGAGCTAGGAGTATGCAACAAAGAAACCATGGTGTACATCAGAGATGACATGGTTGTTATACAAATGATGGCCAGAGAAATTTCACACACTTGATTAACTGGCTGCTGAATACTTGAGGCAGGTCGTGAAAGAATTTGACCAAGCTAATTCTGTAACTGAAGTCTTTGACAGATATGACAAAGTAAGTGTGAAAACTGCGGAAAGACTACACTAGACAGGATCTAAAGATGGCTACAAGAGATACCAGGTGATTGGTGGATGCCCTGTGCCTCCATGGAAAGAGTTCCTAAACATGGCATTCAACAAGCAGTCACTTTTAAACCATATATTCACGGGGGAATTTTACATGTACATGATAAAGTAGGAGCACGCCCAACACAAACGCTCCTTCTAGCTGGAGGCTTTTCCAATGGTAAAGCAGCAAAGTCCATCATCAGTAGAGGTGCTGAAGAAGCCCAAGAAGGTACTCAACAGGAAGTGATCATAAGGATGCCATGGTATTTTGGTCATGTGATACACATTTTGGTCCTTGCAGTTTCCAAAAATGGAACACATACAAAACATGGATTGAAACAGAAGCCATTACCAGCACTTCACATCTGTGCATGCAGCTTGTGAAGCACTCACTCCTGACTTCTGTAACATACTTCCTGCTATGTAAGTATTAGCAGGAGTTTCTGAAAGATCTTATTTGTGCCTGTACCAGTAGGGATCACTGCACAATCAACTGTCTCTGTAGCCAGAACAATATTCCCTGCAGAGAAATATATGTGCGTGCCAAGCCAATGAAGACTTGGTAACCCATGCATGCTCGGCAGAGACCATAACAATGAACAAAATGACAACAATAATGGTGACTAGAAATGTCACCCGTGTTATTACATTTCCAGGATATCTGTTCAAGTTTATTATTAGATTTTGTTTTGCCCTTTAGTTTGTTGTTGTTATGCTTTGAGGTCAAAGAAATCCAATTGTGTCTTGAAATACAGTCATTAAACAAACAAATTAAAGTGACCACTGAAATACTTGCATGTGCTGATGGTGTCATTGTTTACCTCAATTTCTGTGGAAATGGCACCACTTGATAGCTCCAAATCATACCACATCTTATAGTGGACATAAGCAGCTTTAAAATGAGGTGCATGTGGTTAGAGGGTACATTAAGACACCAAATTGCTAGCGTTGGCCACTTTCCATGGAGACCTTAGGTGTATTTCCATATCTGTGAAGAATCTGGCAAGTGGAATACAATCCAACTGTAGCATTTTTATACCTAAACTTTCCTCTGCTATTTTCTCTTCCAGCAAGAGAGGCTGCTGTTTAAAAACTTCCTGAATATATGAGTGAATCCAACTAGACAGAACAGAATAATGGGAAGAGCCTCTAGTCAGAGCCCTTGAGAGAGACTGGGACTCTACTTTTCTGAAATTTAACTCAACTGGGGTACCTTAGAAAAGCCATATGGATATCAAATATTAAGGAAACAGCTTTTGTTCTTTAGAAACCAAGGGGATACGTAACAGGATTCCCTCCTTTAGTTTTAAAGCTACCCCTTTAAAAAGCCCCCTTCAAAAGCATCTGGTCTCTTGGGAGCCTCAACCTAATCTTTTGATCCTGTGTGTTCTCCCCCTTTGAACCTTTCAAAGGCATTTTCTTGGACTCCCTTTTGTGAGAACACATTCCTGTTAGCCTGTTTCAGCAAGATGAGGGTACTTACACTACCTCTCCTATATGGTTACATGTCTAGCTTTCCCCCCCCCCTTGTAAAAAAGGTATTAGCCTTAGGCAAAGCAAGGTATAATTACACCAGCACCTTTTTTTCTTTTGGTAAAGCTTTTGTCAATGAGGGGTGTGAAAAAAGATACACCAGACTGACTGACAAAAGTGCCAGTGTGGACAATGCTCTGCCGACACAGCTACCGCCGCTTGTTGAGGGGGAGGTAGTTATGCCAACGGGAGAGCTCTCTTCCATTGGCATAGAGCAGCTAATGGGAGACCTAGCCGAAGTTTCTGTTGTCTTTTCATCTCAACTGGTATTCCCTTAGATGCCTTTTCACATTCCCACTGGGCTGGGCCAAAGAGATCCTGTGGCACTACCTGGACATCAATAAAGCTCTGAAGATGCCCCACGCACCTGAACCAAAATTCAGGGAAGTATTTGCTCAGTTTTTTCCCCCCTCTCAAGAGTTCTCACACTGGGGAACATTCCCAATCTAAGCTGTTGGTCATTTTCCCAAGTCAAAGTCATAGGCCATGGCTACACTAGAGAGTTGCAGCGCTGGTGAGGGGGTTACAGCGCTGCTACTTAGGATGTGGCCACACTTGCAAAGCACGGCCAGCGCTGCAACTCCCTGGTTGCAGCGCTGGCTGTACACCTGGTCGAGCCTCAGGGGTAGGGATTCCAGCGCTGGTGATCCAGTGCTGATCAGCAAGTGTGGACGCCCACCAGCGCTTTTATTGACCTCCGGGGTATAAGGAGGTATCCCAGAATTCCTGTCCACAACAAACCGGAAGAAAGGGAGAGCTCGGAGTTCAGCCAAACTGCTTATTTAAAAAACAAACAGCTCCTGTTTGCTGAGCGAGCGGAGGCAGGCAGGGGAATTACTTTGGAATGTTCACAGCTGTTTGCTTGAAGAGAGAAACAGCACTCTCACACGGCAGAGGGGGAGGGGGAAGTCTGTGTTGAGCAGTTGCTTATCTGGTCTGACGAGTATTTAGCAGTACATAATTTGCATTTAGTGAATGAGAGAGGAGTAGGGGAAGGGAGTTAGAACTTTTAAAATGATTGAAGGTAGGCACTGTGTATCTTCCAGTCCTTAGAACTTGCAAGGCAGGGAGCTGAGAACAGTGTCAACTCCAAAAATCCATTCTCTCTGTCTCCTCCACGCTCCCTGTCACATTCCACCCCACCCCCCTCTTTTGAAAAGCACGTTGCAGCCACTTGAATGCTGGGATAGCTGCCCACAATGCACAACTCCCAACAGCGCTGCAAGTGCTGCAAATGTGGCCACACTGCAGCGCTGGTAGCTGTCAGTGTGGCCACACTGCAGCGCTGGCCCTACACAGCTGTACGAACACAGCTGTAACTACCAGCGCTGCAAAACTGTAAGTGTAGACATGGCCATAGTCTGAACTGGTGGCAGTGAAGTCATAAGTGCATTTTATAACATTGTATGCAGTGTTGTTGTAGCTGTGCTGATCCCAGAATATTAGGGATACAAGGTAGGTGAGGTAATATATATTGAACCAACTTCTGATGAAGACAAACAGACACTTTCGAATTTATACAGAGCTCCTCTATAGGTTTAGGAAAAGAACTCAGAGCATCACAGCTAAATACAAAGTGAAACAGATTCTTTAGCATAGGTAGTTAAAATATATTTCAAGGAACCCTTCAAGATAAGCAGCCTGTTAACACCTCTCCAGTCACAGGGGAGAAAAGGAAAAAAAAATTTGGGGAAGTAGGGGCAAGTTTAGTAGGTTACATAACTACCCTCCCCACAAGCTTTTTTTTTTGTATTCCACAAAACAGAAACTAACCTCAGTTAGCCAAGACTTTCATGTTGAGAGCTGCAAGATATTTCCTTAACAAAAAAGAATGTGTCTAATTAACAGAGAACTCAGTGTTTTGATAAGCTGGCAAGTAGTACATAATTATAGAACAGACTGATGCTTATGCTTTGGCTACAAACATTTGTAAGTACTTGTACAAGCAGCAAGTTTTGAAAAGTTGGGACAAGTATATTTAAAAAGCCAGCTGCAATAAGATAGCACTAGTTCTCTCTTGACCAACCTTGTTAGATGTTAGAACTCCTGCAAGGAAGTAATAACTAATTCATGTTCACTGTGGCAGGCACTACCTGTTCACCTTCCCTTTATTTTCAGAGTGGAGTTAAGTGGTTCAACCAGGAGGGAAATAGAGCCTGGGACATACCTGCAAGAAACCCTAAGAACAGGCCTGGCTGGGGGTAGAATGCATAGGTAGTGTTTTATTTAGTGTTCTCAATTGAAAAAAATATCACCTCAAGAAAAGGATCGAGTTTGGCACCGATCCAGAATGTACCTTTTGTGCTGGAGTTGAGAAAATACCATTGACCCATACAACTCATTCTTTAAAAAATAAATAAATAAAAACCAATTGAAATGAAAGATTGTCTGTTTTTTCAGAAGACCTGGATGAGACCTAGAAATACTCAAAGTTAGAGCAGGCTAATAAATTTTCTGCTATTGCAGATGATCTTTAAATAGAATACAGCGCTGGTTCTTGTTTGAAGTGCCTCATCTAATCCCAACTGTTTTCTGCAAATCCCTTCAGTCACAAACACAGAAGCAGACAACCTCTGAAAGTAACAAGTTCTGTGAAACTCAAAGTCTGAAATAAATGTAACTTAATATTGCATAGTCGAAATATAGTCTGTATCATACCCATCCAGCCCATTTTTTATTTTATGTACACTGCCTAATTGCTAAAATCACTGTTAAAAGCAAAGTACTGGAAAACCAGTGTTCTTCCTTCACACTAAAATAGCCAAGTACATATACTTACTTGCATTCCCCAGGTACACTGCAACCCCCATGGAGTAAATTACATCCTTGTTTACACACAGCTGTGAATAGAAAAAAAGGTTTAAACTTCAGTTAGTATGGGCAGTAAGACTTCAGTTAATACAGAAACCCTAGCTCCTACTCCAGCAATTAAAGCAATTTCGTAATGGAGTAGCTTATTCATTGCTCATTCCTAAAACAGTTTTCCTTTCAATTAATTCTTACACAGACATCAACAGCACAAGTATTTTAAAATAAAATAAAATATATAAATAAGAGTCTAGCTCTTCAGGCTTGCTATTTCATTAAGTTTTAAATAAAAGCAACTGTGCCTCTTGTTTGGCCTGGATCTACAAACATGGCTTACATTGTTAATGTTATACCACTTAATATGATTTGTTACATGGGTTCAGATATTTTAAGTTACTCAACCTTTTAAAATAAGATAAATATAGAACTGAAGACCAGAACACCTTCAAAAATTATACAACATTGGCTAAAATAGCTATAAACTGGTGTTCTCATCACTTTACTTCTGTCATAAGTGAAAAAAACACACAATTTTAGCGCTAGTTACTCACTGAAAGATAGGAGGAAAAATGCTGCGGGACTAAATTGAACATTGCAGGTATATTTAAGAAGGACTGCACTTGAACATTAACGGACATCAAAAAGCTTTCAGCTTTTTATACATTAAACTTTAAACAGCTTTATCCTCATTTTCAAGAGTTACAAGGACCTTTTTCCCGGACTGGAAAATGAACACAGTCTTACTGAATCTAGTACTGTAAAATGTTATTAAAGCTAGCTTCATTTTGGAAATCTGTTAAGCTATAATGTATCATTTTTTCTTAAAAATTTAACTTCTTGAACAAAGTTAACCAGTACCTTCATTTTAAGTTAAAAGGGCATTTAATTCACTGGTTTAAAGACCTGATTTGATAGGCACACAAGTCCTCTCTACAGCAGCTGGATCCCTTTATCAGATTCTGCCAAGAGCCTCACTTCACTCTTAATAGAGCAAGTCAGGGTTTTTTGTTTTTGCTTTTAAAAAACAAAAGCAGCAGCATCCAGCAACAAAATAGTGCTTGCATTCATAGTGGCAATTCATAGTCATTCATAGGAATAGTGACTAGGCATTGGGCCAGGAAAAAGAGAATGATCCACAGTTAGCTTATGGTTCAATTCTAAATGACTTTTTTGGAATTGTCAGCAAACTGAAAAATCCATTATTTGCCCACCTGTAACAAAGCAAATCTATTTGTATTGTGCTAGTGCACATGGCAGTATAGTTGGAGCAGCATGCTAAAAAAAATTTAACCTCAATATAACTTCTAGTTTCAACAACAATTATGTAAAATAGTAAACAAAGTATTACCTTGTTTACATTCTTCTCCCATCCAACCTTCCATGCAGGCTTTGTTTCCATACTGGTCACACGTGTAGTGACCAACAAAGTCATTACGAGGTCCACAAAATTTATTGCACCGTGTGCTGTAGTAATTCTCATCACATTTCACTCTTATTTGCACTTCAAAATGAGCTACATGCCCCTTAAATGGCAGGGTCTTCCACCGATCCTCAGGGTTGATCATACCAGCGTACGACACTCTCTCTATTAACAGCTCTTCATCTTTTATAAAGAGAAAACAAAAACCCTAATATATTGCAAGCCGGATGCACACTATGCAAAATTACTTTTTTTCCCCTGTATTAATTGGTTAAAAAGACTTTCAGTACAAAAAAAGAACAAACAAAACAAACACATTTAAGTTGCTAAAGGGCTACTGAGTCCAAATTTATTTCTCTCTGCCTTGCAAAGTTATAGGACTTTAGGAAATGGCTTTTTGTCAATGCATCCAAATACATCACACCCATGCAATGTCAATCAACAAGCCTCGTATACGAGGCTCTGTTCTTTTTTATTCTTAAATTGCAAAATCTGCATAAATCCAATAAATAAATTGTTAGAATAGGGGTTCTCTGATGTGAGTAATAAACAAAACAAAAAGCCCACAGTACGTTCAGCTAGGATGCTCTAAATAGACACATAAAACAGGATTTACTGAGGGATACAATTGTATGTATGTAAAAAGCTCATCCACCTCACGGAACCTCCCTCCAAAATTTGAAATCGGTGACTTAAATGCCAAAGTAAGACATCTAGAATTACAGAGAGTAAACAACTCAATCATGAATATTCCATATATTACCTTATCACGAGTTCATTTTTTCCAGTACAATTAAATGAATAGCATTTCACCACTGTGTAACTTTCATATTATTCTCTAGGAAATGACAGTCTAAAAAAATAAAGCATGGCAGGTGGCAATCACAGTGAATTAAAGGATTGAGTGGACAGGAAGCCTTGCCCAACAAGAGGGTTATGGGACACAGATTTAAGGAACTGCTACCATTACACATATTTCATAGTTAGAAGACTTAACGACTGCCAGCATTGAAAAAAGTTCTTGAGCAATAAAAAAAATTAATGAATTTGTTTGCCAGAAGAGAGCTTTAGCTACCAAGTCAGTGTTTAGAAACTATAATAAGCATTACTTCCCCTACTCCAGATGTTATGTATATAAAATCCTAAAATGAAAGGTTACTCACATGGTATTATTACTTACTGAAGTTAATCTAGAAAAGTCATCTAAAATTGCACATACTTTTTACTCCTGTGAAGAGGTTATAACAACCCCTGAAGTGGTCATTAATGTACTGACTTCGTGCATAACAAAATATGCTAAATAAAGATACTTTAGCATTTGTTTTCTCTGAACACCAAATGTTTCAAATAAAAATAAAGCACAAAAGGAAAGCTAAGATGAGTAGACAGTTTCCACCTGGAAAGATCAAGTCCCATATCTCCAGGTCTATGGTTCAGGTCTAGCCCAGCCCACGCTGGTAGTAGCGTGACCAGATGTCTCGATTGTTGGGTCTCTCTCTTATATAGCAGGGGTTGGCAACCTATGGCATGCATGCCAAAGACAGCACGCGAGCAGATTTTTAATGGCACGCTGCTGCCTGCCAGAGTCCCAGCAAGCAGCAGTGTGCTAATAAAAATCCTGCCCAGCACAGCCTGGCCCAGACCACTCTTCGCCCTCCGCTCCCTCCCCAGCCCGCTCTTCTCTGACCTCTGGTCCCGGTCCTGCGGCTCCCCTGTCTCTTCCCGTATTGTGCTGGGTTCCTCCCCCTCCTCCACCCCTCCCTCCCGATTAGTTGATGGCCCTTGCGAGGGAGGGGGGTTGGGAAGAAGCAGAGTCAGCATGCTCGCTGCTCCCAGCAAAGGCAGAGAAGAAGTAGAGACAGGGCCTTGGGGGTGGGGGTGGGGGTGGGGGTGGAATAGGGACATATCCTCTCCAGTCTCCTGCCCTGACCTCCCCCCCCCCCCCCCCCCCCCCACACACACACACACACACACAGCCCTCTACCCTGACCCGCCCCCCACCCCACAGCCCTCTACCCTGAGCCCCGCACACACCCCAGACCCCTGCCCTGAGCCCTGTACCCCCCTCATACACACCCAGCCTTTTGCTTGACTCCTTCACTCCCTCTCCCCCCAACACCAGCCCTGACTCTGGCACCCCCACATATACTCAGCTCCTCCCCCACATCCTGACACCTGCACCCCCATCACATGCCTCCAGCCTTCTGCCCCGACTCTTGCACCCCCCCAAATACCCAGCCCCCCTCATTCTGACTCGACCCCCCACATCCCCACCCCAAGCACCAAAAGGGAGCTCCTGCACACACACACACACCCCACATTCCCACCTGCACCCCTCACACCAAATGGGAGCTGCCCAGGTAAATGCCCCACACCCAAACCTCCTGCCTCAACCCTGAGACCCCTCCCTCATTCTGGCTCCTGGCCAGACCCTTCACACTCAGCCCTGTGCTCAGTGCACTCCTACCGTCAGCTCAGTGCAGAGAGAGGAAGAGAATGGGCCAGAACCAGGGAGAAGGTAGTACCCACGGTATGTGGGCAGGGCCGGGACCCCAGACCGGAGGTGGGCTGAGCGGGTCCGGCAGCCAGGATCTTGACTGGCAGGAGCCAGCCGCTCAGCCCACTGCCAGTCTGGGTTCCCGGCCGCTGGCCCCGCACAGCCTGCTGCCGGTCTAGGTGAACAAAACCCCCGACCAGCAGTGGGCTGAGCAGGCCGGCGCCGTAAGATCAACATTTTAGTTTAATTTTAAATGAAGCATCTTAAACATTTTGAAAACCCTGTTTATTTTACAAAACAATAGTTTAGTTATATAATATATAGACTTATAGCGAGACCTTCTAAAAAACATTAAAATGTATTACCGGCACACGAAACCTTAAATTAAAGTGAATAAATGAAGACTCAGCACACCACTTCTGAAAGGTTGCCGACCCCTGTTATATAGGATCCTATTGCCCCCCACCTCCTGTCCCGATTTTTCACACTTGCTGTCTGGTCACCCTAACTGGTAGTGAATGACATTATCTTACTACCGCATGGTTTCAGCACCCTATGCAAAGTAAGTTTGTCTATTAGTAATTGGCTAGACAACACAATCATATAATTAGCATAACAGTCTTGCTGGCAGTCTTAGAAGATGAACATGAGACCTGTGACCCTGCTTGCCCTTATCATGGCTAGGCACACTGTGACAGTATGGGGCCTCTTGTATGTCTGTTGCCATAGTTGTACCTCTCCAGTAAAGACTAGAGGACTTTAGTGGGACTAGAGGTCAAGTGAACGTTTTACAAATAAAAGTCATTCAAACATTAGAAGAAAACAAAAAAGACTATAGAAGTATAGTCTCTAGAAGTAGAAGTCCTGCCTCCTCCCAAAAATACAAAGAGGGCCCAGAGAAGAGCAGCAAGAATGATTAAAGGTCTAGAGAACATGACCTATGAAGGAGGGCTGAAAGAATTGGGTTTGTTTAGTTTGGAAACAAGAGAAGACAGAGGGGACATGATAGCAGTTTTCAGGTATCTAAAATGGTGTCATAAGGAGGTGGGAGAAAACTTGTTCACCTTAGCCTCTAAGGATAGAACAAGAAGCAATGAGCTTAAACTGCAGCAAGGGAAGTTTAGGTTGGACATTAGGAAAAAGTTCCTAACTAACTGTCAGGGTAGTTAAACACTGGAATAAAATTGCCTAGGGAGGCTGTGGAATCTCCATCTCTGGAGATATTTAAGAGTAGGTTAGATAAATGTCTATCAGGGATGGTCTAGACAGTATTTGGTACTGCCATGAGGGCAGGGGACTGGACTCGATGACCTCTCGAGGTCCCTTCCAGTCCTAGAGTCTATGACTATGAATCTGTAATAGCATTTCCTCTTAAGTTCTGTCATTAGTGTATGCTATCTATATCTTCCCTTCAAAAATTAAAGAACTCAGATATAAGAATTATGTAAGTTTAGTTCAAGCACAACAAGGCGCTCAAGTTTCAGTAAGATTTCTGGCTAGTTATGCTCACTTCCTCCAGCCCAGTAAATATTTTAAAAGTTAGAAGTAAATATAAAAAGGTAGGGAGATATCAAACAGTAAAAATCCACATAAGAAAGCTATTTTTTAAGTCTGTTAAGACTGGCTTGTATTAAAAACTGAATTTATAAGATAGATAAGTTCAAATATCTGCTTACTGCTGTTCTTTAAGGACATGCCCATAAGTCCTTTTATGTGGGTTCTTTTCTTTTGCTGCAGCACATGAGCAGTTCAGAATAGGCAAAATATACACCTTGGATGGGCCACCCTAAAGCTCTACAAAGAAGAAGTTTCAAAGCCAAATAAGGACACATTAAAAACTAGTGTGGTGTATTACATGTGAAAAAGTTAGTGACAGTGAGATATAGATATAGAGATATAGATCCATCCTTTTTTTTTTTTTAAACTGCAGGAACAGAACCAAGTGGTAGAAGGATGTAGAATCCATTCTAACGGCTATAGTTGTTTATCCTTCAGCTTAGTACAATGGCACTCTTACTCAGTTAGGAACCTACATGACCCCCAAGGACTGACTATCATGGTGGCTCAAGTAAACATGCACTGATAACTGTTTTCCAAGTGTGAGAAATCTACATAGTGTCTACAAACTAAGAGCTGCAATGACCACCACCATATACTCTTGGAAAAACCCACCGAGGTATTGCAGTCCACCTGACTTAAGACCTGAACTGAAAGGAGTAGCTTTGGTAATGAAATCTCATTAAACATAAGTGGGCTAGTGCACATTCATTAGATTCAGTTAAGGCATTAAAATAGTGATCATTTCTGGAAGAGTTGATGCAAGCATTTCCACGCAGAACTTTGTTCTCATGAATCAGAAGTGAGGTTCAAATGCCCAAACTCCCGACTTTGCCTTTTTTCAGAATAAGATATAATCATCCTCAAAAATATTTTCATTTTTGGGAATTCTTCCGGGAGCTCCTGCCTGACAGATTATTTAGAAGCCTAGATAAGTATTTATTTAGGAAATACAAGGAATTGGCTCTGGGTCAAGTAGAGGAGGTAAGGTGGGGGAAGGCAGGAAAAAAAGTTGTTAAGCAGCTGTCAGAGTTCCAGCATCAAGTGTTACCAGAGTCATAGTCTACTTCAAGATTAGAGATGAAGAAGGCCCCTAAATCCCATGTAGTCAGGAGCTGGCCTATCCAAAGGAAGAGTGGTGGAAACTAACACGCCTCTTCCACTGCGAGGCCAAAATCTCCTTCTAGGAGAGCAGGGGTGCTCAAACTAGGGGCCAAGACCCCTCAGGGGGTTGCAAGGTTATTACATGAGGGGTCCTGAGCTGTCAACCTCCACCCCAAACCCTGCTTGCCTCCAGCATTTAAAACGGTGTTAAATATATTAAAAAGTCTGTTTAATTTATTTGGGGTGGGTCAAACTCAAAGGCTTGCGATATGAAAGGGGTCACCAGTAAAAAAGTTTGAGACCTACTGTAGTAGAGTCTGAGAATCTGACTAGAGGATCTTGGATTTTAGAAACTCTTATTATCCCTTTATCTCTTGATGAGATAAAGGAGTTGCCTTTTAAAGTTTATTTTATGTCCTTGTATAACGAGTCTCCAGGCAGCCTACAAAAAACTTCACTTCTGTAAATCTGGCAACAGGGACTTTGCCTAGTTCTCAGCTAGGATTACTTGGCAGGGTATTTAAGAAACTTATCTTGCCGCAAGACTTACCCAGGGCCGGTGCAAGGATGTTTCACGCCCTAGGTGAAACTTCTACCTTGAGCCCTCTTCCATCCCCGAGCCCCTGCCCTGAGGCACGCCCCCCCCCCCCCGCGGCAGCTCCCCATCCCCCACCCTGAGGCACCTGAGCTCACCCCTGCTCCACCTCCACCCTGAACACGCAGTCCCTGCTTCACTTCTCTCACCTCCCAGGCTTGCAGAGCCTGAGCTGATTGGCGCTGCAAGCCTGGGAGGCGGGAGAAGTGAAGCAGCCACGGCGTGCTCAGGAAGGAGCCAGGGCAGGGAGTTCCACTGCGTGCCGCCTCCCCCCCCCACCACTTGCTGCAGGCGGCTCTCCCTGCGCTCCCTTGCCCCAGCTCCCTCGGCCTAAATGCCAGCGGTGACCGGGGTGGCTGAAGATCCGGCCACAGCGGTCGTTGCCGAAGAAAATGCCGCCTCCCCAAATCCTAGTGCCCTAGGCGACCACCTAGGTCGCCTACATGGTTGCACTGGCCCTGGTCTTACACATTAAAGGAAGTGTATGCTACAGAGACAAACGAGACATCGTACTCAATAGCAATTTGACTTTTTTCTATGATCAGAAATCAGTTTTCCCACAAGCCTATTTCTTTGGAAATAAGGTGGGAGAGAGGCTTACATGATAGAAGAAACTAAGAGCATTAGCTGCTGAGTTAATATTAGACCTCAAAGCCCACCTGATCTTTGGGAAAGGAATCCCCACAAAAGATGGCTCAGACAGAAATGCCACAGCTGTATCTGCAATTGGTAGCTGTGCCATAGATTCTACCTACTCAAGAAACCAAAAACAAAAAAACAAAAACACAACAGAAGAATGATTTCCCTGTTTGCCACCAGAGCTGCCACTGACATGGGTTTTACATTAACAAAAAGGTAGTTACTGGCTGGTGCATAGATACCACCTACCAGTCATCTCCAAGGAAACAGATACCCAGAAACCTGCTGTTAATTTCAATACTGTTCTGCCATATCAGAAAGTAGGCTCTGGAGAAATTAGCCTCTGCAGAACCACCCACTTCCACAGGCTCTGGCTGAGACCTTGCGGCCCTTCAAAGGAGGATCTGGAAGACAACAGCCAGATGTTTTGCCTCTGTGGCCTTCTTGTATTTTATGACTGATCTTATTCTAAGTGGGATAAAACACATGAGAGACTCACATTCACTTTCCTATCTCCTCTTCACAGAGAAAGGAAATATGCCAGGACCCACTAGTAGCAGGCTGGGAGGTAGTTAAATTGCAAGCTACTTTACCAAGCAGACACTAGCCTGCTTTCCTAAAGGGTCTACGCTGGGCCAAGACAACCTTCCTTCCCTCTCCTAGAATCATTTTCTTTTCTGCTATCTAAAGGCTTGTCTACTTGAGGTCACTCATGGAATTTAATACAAATTAACTAATGGTGTGAATTAGAAGCAGATTAGTTAAACGGCATTAAATCCCTGTGTGGGACTTGTAGGATAACTGGTTTACTGAATTAAGGCCACTTCAATTCTGAATGAGAGGGTGCACACAATTAATGCAGTTTAATCCCTCTGTAGACGAGACTAAATCCAATGACACCTGGAAAGTGGACAGGGAGGGCCTGTTATGTTTGAGAGGAGAGAAGCTAGACCTATACATCAGTTTTACAACCATGCAATTTGTCCCTTCCTTCCACCTTCTCCCCCACAAAATCCCCCAAAACAAAAAACCCCAAGAACCTCAGCACATCCACTTACTTCCAATCACAAGTAAAGCAATACTGCTTATAGCAGCTCTTTGAAGCATCAATTTTTTAACAAGATCCTGGGCTAGGAAATTTTGAGAGGAAGCAGAAGACAAACAAAGCACAAAAAGGGAAAGGAATGGATGAGAAAGACAGGAAGTACAAGTAGAAGAAGATCTGGTAGTTTTGGCCTTCTTATAAAATAGGGTCTCTAAGCCTCATAAGATAAAGAATGTTCTTTAAAATCTCCAGTGTTAAAAAGTCTTTCCCCTAGAACCCTAAAATAGCAAGCTTAAATTGCAACATAGCAGAAAGAAAAAAAGTTACTACATTAAGGGAAGGATAAATAGCTTCACTTCACAAATCAGGTATTTTGTTTAATTGGTGCCATGTCAGGTTATGGGATTGATAAAGGCTTCCCAAATTCAGATTTAAGGTTTTGTATTGGGGTTTCGGATGCCAGACCAACTAACTACATTAGCATGCACCCAAGAATGAAGGAAACTTACTCAACTGCACTTGTATGCGTACACATTAGCACTTTCTTTAGCGCTGCAAACTGTATTCTGACAATTCTGTGGTCTTCTACAGGTTATGCAAATCCATCAGTAACAGAGCAAAAAATGCTTATGGACTATTGCTCAGTCCACAAGTGTTTCTAGACTCAGCGAAGCTTATTATAATAAAATCTTCCTGTATATGCGTTTTACAAGATTGTAAAACATTAGCCATTTCCTCAGGCCCAAATAACACTGATTACCTTTCCATTAAGCTTCCTTAAAATTCAAAGTCATTTTAAGTTCTGAATGTACAAGACATAAGAAGTTACAAAAGTGTCACAGAAGCACCGAGGTTTCATCAGTTCATGTTTGTAAATGTCTTTAACAAAGACGTCAAATGTATACTAGATGTGACACCACATCTCCCTCTCTGAAAGCAGAGGCCTCCATGCATACTCAATGGATAGTTCTTTCCTTCTCCACCTCTGAGGGGATTTGCCAGATAGCACTATGTAATTCGAGTATACTAGTGTGAAGCTTTACTTCATGGCTGCTACTTCAGTTCCTTCTAGAGATTTAAATGCATCTTTTGAAGTTTTCAGGAACAGAGGCTGGAGTTATATGGCACTTTAATTCCCCCCACTTTGCACAGAGCTATGGTCCAGAGATAGAGGCGAGCTGAACCCATTCATGCTGGGCCCCCTACTCCAGTTGTCATCCCTGAAACCTGGAGAGGACAGGGAGCTTTGACAGACCATAGTGTTGCACAGACTAGTAGCAGAACCTGGCTTAGTTAAGTGCTAGCAGCACAAAATATAAAAAATTTTAAAAATCAGCTTGATTTTATTTTTCAATTCTATAAGCAACATAGTTCTGCCAGAATTTAACAAAGATGTTTCTGATAGATATGTTCTCAAAGCATCTTACAGATATGAACTTATTACAGATATTAAGGAAGTTAAAAAAATGAACATCTAATTATGCTCCTAAAATGTACTGGCGTGGACTGCTATTAGTGCCACTACCAGCTGGATTCTTGGTGGTTTCAAGTTCACAAGAGCCAATCCAAGAGAACAGAGTAGATTACTTCAATTAGCACAAAACAATTTAGCATCCAATCACTCAAAATATATTCAATTTTGAGGACATTCTGGAATGATACCAGTGCAAGACAAAATTCAGTGTTTGATATCTGAACTAGACAATTGTTTCTCTTTGGTCAGGTTCACGTTGGCAAGCCAGCTACCCTATTATAGGTGTCCCAGATATAACACTATCAAACCACCATTTTGCTTTGTAACTACATTCTTTAGTGCAGCTGAAGTGCTTTTTTTTGTATTTGTTATACAAAATAAACAGAGTTCTAAATATATGTTACTAGAGCAAAAAGGTTTGTATCAAGCCTTAGAGCATTTACTCTCAAATCTTAACTTCATCATATAACCCAACCTTTACTAGAACCTATGCTTTAGGTCTCATTTAGGAAGGCATCCATCTATTACTTGAATAATCATGGGTGTCCTCTTAAATGGGCTGATACAAAAGTGTGTGGGGGGGGGGCCCTGGGTTAGTCTGAAAAGGGAAATATTTTGCCAAAGTTTTTAAGCATTTCCAACCTCTCTTTTACCTTCCTCTAAATTTAAATCAGCTTTAACAGCAGCCATCATAGAAATCATGAAGCTTTAACTACTCTTAACATTCAGAACCCAGCACCACTAATCAAGACAAAAAGTTATGGGGTATCACATTTATATGTTCTCCTAAGCAGTGTGTTCAAATTAGATTCTTTCATGCTATTGGGAGAAGAAATGTTTTAAATGTTACATTACGTTCTGTTTCTCCAAGAAACAGCAGGGGGACATCCTTGCCCATGTTGTCTGCACAAGTCAGTTAGTAAATACATTAGTACTTTTTTTAAAAAACCAAAAAAAAAGTGACAATGAAATTATAGGGCAAAAACAACTAAGAAAAGGAATTACATCACTTCTATGTCTATATCTATATTTCACACCACAAAAGTATGGTGAACATTAGCTAGAGAGGTCAATCATATTTAAGTACACTTTCTTCTGATGGATGAGGATGAGAGAAATAGGAGTTAGTTTAATGCCCATGAAAACTGGGAACTAACCACACTTGTTAAGTATGAGATGCAGAGGCCAAAGGGGAGGGAGGGAGAGAGAGTGTGTGTGGGGAGGGGCGGGGTGTTCAGTAGTGTGGGCACAATTCCCCTAGTAACAAGAGCATTCAAGACTTGCTTGTCCTTGAAACAAAATTAAGAACTACAGGGCATCAGGAACCAATGACTAGAATATATTCACTTGCCATCATCCAGTCCCTCAAATAGCTTGACAAAAATATGAGTCACATTTTCCTTCCATCGGGCTTCTAACAAGTTTTCCACTTATCAGAGAACTGCTATTCATAGTGTTTGCTTATGGAAGTCTGCCCGATTATTATGCTTTGAGGTTTCATTTACCTCTAACAATAAGCCACATTAGAAATTTTAGTGACTATCACTCTACATTTTTTCCCTGTTAAAAACTTCCAGTTTTCAGTGCAATATCCCAGGACACATGCATTCAGAAAATGCTTCCCAAATCCAAGATTCCAGTTTCAAACATACACAATTTGGCTGTACACTGTGTAATATACTTTTGGATGAGCAAAATATGGAAGTTCTTCAGAAATACTCACCATTTTTTGTTTCGTTATCCCAGTCCCAAGCTTCTATTATTAATGTGAATGATCTCTGAAAAGAAACACAGACACCAGTTAGATACCAATTAAACAAAACCAACCAACCCACCCACCCATATTTACAAAGCCAGCCACAAAAGTGATTTGGAATCGGCATGTGTTATTGCCAAGAGAGATCCACGGTTCAAATCTTCAAGGGTACTACTTAAAATGTTGCATTAGCAGCATTAGTTTGTGAAACGGAGCTGGTTTATGTTGCTTAAACAACACACACATATGAAGACCCTCTATACCCAACACAAGTTATAGTTCCAATTAGGCAGAACATCGCAACTGTACAAGTTACTGTCCTATTTCAAATAAATAAATAAATAAAACAAAACAACACTTCACATGTATGGCACTATTAACTACAAGAAATAGCTAATAAGTGTTTAGGCTAAGAAAATAAATTAAGAAGAGGAAAACCACCATGAAGATGTCCAAAATTCCAATAATCTAAAACTGATCCCTGGTTTAGATTTAGAGTGTTTCATTATTAAGACCTACCGAAAACTGACTGATCTTTTCATAAAAAGGGGAAATGTGAAGAATGCACCTGGAAAAGGCTGGGCTTGTCAGCAAAATTAAACAGAGCATATATGGGGGGTCGGGTGGGGGAAAACGTTCTTTGGTGAACAACAATGTTACCTTTCTAAGAAAAAAAAGAGTGAAAGCAACACTTCCCAGGTTTTGTGATCTACAATGAAGTAGCTATAGTTTGGAGGCAGCAGTGGGGAAGAAGAAAGCTTTCAAGTTGAAAGCTTTCAACAGTCTTGAATATTGTTTACACCACAGTATCCAATTAGTCCGATCATAACTGTCTAGCACATTTAAGTGGTGTACTTACTCAGAGGGGAAGCTACAGTCCTATTTGTAGGTCTAAATATTTACTTGAGCTTAGTTTCAACTGAGAATAGCTGTTTATCTACTATATTATCTTACAGTCTTGTTTACATCAAACTAAAGTGCTCATATAAATTTAACTAAAACAAACCCAGCTGTGCAACAGCACCCCAGGACTCTTATGGGAAACATAATATTCATACAACTTTATGCTTAAATTAGAGGCATAAAAAAAAAGTCTCACGTTCTCATATACTACACTTGTTTGTGTAAAATGTAGTATGTGCAACATTCCTTAATTACAGCAAGTTACAGAGTTGAAGTGAACTGGACAAGTTCAGTTTTCAGATAGAAGCCCCCTTGTTAGGAAAGGGAATCTGGGTCAATTTACATGGTTATTTTTGGAAGGAGGCAGCAAGGAAGGCTATCTAGGGCTACCCTACCTTTACATTAGCAGCTGTATACCAGTGTTTTACTATAGTTCTTTAGCACTGAGCCCCTCTCAAAAGAGCTTGTTAAGACTTCTAAGTTTACATGCTTTAAAAGCATAACAACTTGTGCAGCACCTCTAGAAGATAAAAATAGAGTATTTTTAAAAATACCTGCAGGAACCAGAACAATTGGCATACTACAAGAAGTCAGCAGAGCCTATTTAGACATGCATCTTCTAGACCTCATTTTTTTAAGATACAAAAATGCTGAGTTATGTGAATATTGGGACATTGGTTACAATCTCTGAACAAATGCGCTTCATGCACTTTCAGCTAAAAATGCAGTTTGTTATGGTTTGAGGGTTCTCTCTAGAATTCTGCAGACTCCTGCACTTTGCAGCTCGTCAACTGATAATTTTAGTATAAATAACTTTTCATTTAGTAAAGTACCAGGAAAGATTTAGCCCAATTTCTCACTGGAAGAGGTAACAAGGGGACAGTGTGGGGTAGGGAAGTGTATCTTTTCTTTAGTGAGAGATTGCTTTGGAAAAGGACAGCTGGTAAGAGCATAGCTAGGAAAAAGACAATTTATTACTTGTTCAAAGTGTGAAGGCTGCTGTGTTACATTTTCAAAAGACCTTCCCCACCCCCTTTAACAACGAACAACAAAAGTAGAGGTAAGAGGGATCATTTCAACTGTTCCTCACAGGATATGTAGCTGTGCTACTCAAAGTTTTAAGACCTACCTAAATGCACGTTACTTACATGGCTACTATTCATTTAGAGTATAAATGTAAGATCTCAGAAACTACAAACAACAGGGATAGACAAATACTCCATGAAAGTTGTATTCTAGTGCTTAAGAGATTCTCAGCATATGTTCTGGCAGCCCTCTTACTGAGCATTGTTCTAGTAAGAATATTGCAATCTTTGATGTATTACATATAGTTTCTCTCTCGCTCTAGAATGCTCTAGAGCTCAAATACCGGCCCTAGATCAAATGGCACCACAGGCGAGGAGCATCTTCAGAGTTGTCTTCCCCCCTCCCCATTTGTTAAGCTTTGGAATTCCTTATTTTTTATTACATTTGTGGCCTATTTCACAACTTCGATACACAATTTGCATACATGATTTATCCCTGTCATCTAAGATGCTAAATTTGCACACTAGGATCTGTAAATCTGTATTATTCGTGCCCTATAGAGGAAAACATTTTTACTTCTAAGATTATAGAAACATTTTAATTTTAATAATAACCAAAGTGTACTAACATTGAGAAATTTAACTGGGCACCAAGATCAGGTAGACCAGTATTAAATAGCGTTACAGTGGGTGACAGCCTTAGAACATTAACCCTAGTCATATAGTTCAAAAAGGATGCTTTTCTCGCCTTTACCCTTGTGAACTGAAGCACAGAGAATCAGACAGATCCAAAGACTGGCCAACTGCATTTTCAAGGAATAAGACAGCAGGCTGTCAATCTCTCAGCCATCGTCCAAAGATATGTTTTAATGACCCTGAGCTTTGAAAAGATGCGTTCACCATTCTCGACTGTCAAACATTACTTCTTTTGCCATGCTTAACACGTAACAGTATTTCTTTTATACTGTTGCATAGACAGGAGTTTGATAGATATCTCTAGTGTCATTAAATATATGTCCTTTATTAGTTGCTATTAAAACAGAGTTTAAGAACAAGTGTATACTTTCACAATTACACAATAAAACAAGATTCACAATATTGTAGCTGGGCTCTCACTTTGTTTTTATATCTCATTGACCAACTGGCAATACCCCACCCCTTATATGCCCAAAAGAGTATGGCTGACAACATTCCAGGAGGTTCAAGGAAAGCGTAATTCTCAGAAAGTCTGTAGAATCTCATGGAACCTTCCAAAGTTCCAGAACATTCGGAGTTTAGTGAAAAATGAATCCACATTAGGGTGACAAGACAGCAAGTGTGAAAAATCGGGATGGGGGGGTGGTAACAGGAGCCTATATAAGACGAGAGTCCCAATTTTTGAGTCTTCTCTATAAAAATCAGGACATCTGGTCACCCTAATCCACATACAGAATACCTGAAACAAAAAACATTCTATTTTCCCTTTTGTCACTAACAAAAGACCCCAGACCCAACACCCTCAGCGGTCACCTGGGTTGCCTGCCCCCAAATCCAGCCCTGCTTGGTAGCATCTATTCCTTCCCCCAAACTCCAACTCAGAATTTTGCTTAGGTTCCTGCTTTTATTAATTTATAAGAGATCAAAAGTTTTCTAGTCTGTAGTTTTACCTCTTCAAGGCCTTCCTACCACTAGTGTGCCATTGCATCCAGTTTTAATTGCATTAAAACAGGCTACATGCTTTTGACGGCCTAAACATCAGGCCCAGATTAAAGGCACCTGTGGGTTACTGCATGTGCAAAAAGTGAGACAATGATTTCTGTTTACACCAATCCCAAAAGGGTTCTGCAAAGTTCCCATCCATCTTGAATGTTACTCAAAAATAGTCTCTGCTGTCCAAGAAAGTTCTTTAAATTGCCATCTATTCAGATGGGTATAGTTTAGTCTAGATTCTAGGAAAGTTTGAGGCAAAGTCCAGTTTAGTTATTCCACAGCTTCTCTGAATCTTCATTTCAAACATGTATTTAGCATGACCCACTCCAGGAATCACTGTCCTTACATTAAGTGCACTAATTATTAACCAGCATACACCAATATCCCCAATTCCAGACCACAAACTAGCAACATTTTTCCACATTTCTTAAAATGAGAGTATGCAATAGCTTTGTCAAGTCCATTGGAACCCGAAGGTCTCATGGATTAAGAGTCCAACTCAAGCAAGATAGATACTTAGTGGTAACGATTCTGCCACAAATTAGGTTTGTATTTCAGATGAAATGTAGTATCAGTTTGCTGTTAGAGTGCAAACACTTTGTCTCTCTTCAGATGGTTAAAATTCCTCTGAAATAAACAGAGGAAGGGGACTCAAAGGGAGTCCAATCGTGTATGCAATTCACCAATAATGTAAACAGTAGGTCCCCTAATCTGATAAACTACTTATGTGTTGCGGTTTTAACAAAAACACAAAAACTTTAAGCATGAGTAGTCCCATTGATTTCACTGAAATTACTCACCTCGCTTAAAACACCCATACAACTGTTTGCAAGATGGGACCAAGGCTTATAAAGGGGAAACCGGTTGTCAAAACCAGAAGAGTTCTGGAAGAGTAGTGACCACTCTTGTTAATTAAGGCAGTATAATCCGTTTCTACCCTCAGTTTCAGTTATGTTTTTCAGTTTGGAACTCTCTCCAAAAGGTGAACATTCTTCATAAAGGCATAAAAGCAGTTCAGCTTTTAAGGAGGATTGTATACACATTTTTAGCACCTCCCCTCTCTTTTTAAAAAAAAATAAAAATAAAAAGGCAAGACACATCCATTTTTTTTAAAGTATTTTTACAGCTGAGGGTAAAAAAAACACTATAATTCAGCACAGTATTAACCCTCACTGAAAATGAGATTTGACCAAGTTATGATACTTTGAAAGAGGGTGTTTTTGTCGGAGGTGAGAGTGTCCGGTTTATTTTGCCAAGCATATCAAGTGTACAGCTGAAGAGAACTTTACTGACAATGCATACATAGCTAATTTAGTCGCATACTGTAGTGTAACAGAGGTGCATATATAGGCTGAGAGAAGGTTTTCATAGGAGTCCAAAAGTGTGAACAGAGTTATGAGGTAATTTATGTACTTCAAATTGTGTGTAATAGTGAATCCCACAGCTGAAGGTGCAGTGCCTCAAATCTATACTTACACAGTAGTATATGATTTCTAAAGTAACACAAAACTTATGGATTTTTCAACAACCTTATATCAACTTGCAGCTTCTTGTACTGGATATACACAACACTCTATTTACAATATTTGGAGCAACAAAAATTTCCTGGTATACACAGGTCACCAAAGTCAGCTTAGGCAAATGGCCTCATTCCCTGAATTACACCAAGAAAAGGCTGCACGTTCGGTAAAGAGAAAAATTTACAACACAGAGGTGCCCAGAATGCTAAAATAAGATATGCCACACCAATATGACAAGTATACAAGAATAAAATTGAAAGATGCTATGCACGTAAGGTGCAGAAAAATTGTATGGTTTTGACAGTCATGAATTGCATGATCACACATGTGCAACTTAAGTTTTGGACTCAAATTTTAAATTAATTAATACAAATATAAGAATGTTGACTATTGAAAGGTGCAAGACAGTTTTATGAAACTGAGTAATTACACTAAAAGTACTTTCTCCCTGCCCCACCGCCCCAAAATGATGTTTAAAGGCGACATCTCAAAACTTAGACATAAATAGGGCCAGAAAAGGGATGAAGAAAGGACCCATGCCATTAAATTTGGAGACTTGCTGGTATCCCATACTCTCACTGGTCTTTAATATCTACTTCTGCCTAATACAAAATAGCTGTGTCATAAACAGATGACAAGGGTTAATGTCTTTCACCTATAAAAGGGTTAACAAACAGTGACCTGAAACACCTGACCAGAGGACCAATCAGGAGACAAAATACTTTCAAAACTGGGTGGAGGGAAGTTTGGGTGTGAGTTCTTTGTCTTGGTTTGGTGACCCTCTCGGCTCTGAGACGGCTCTCTCTATCTCCAGGCTTTCTAATCTTCTGTTTCCAAGTTGTAATACAAGGATAGTAAGACAATAGGTTATGACAAGCTGGATTATGAATGTCATTTTTTTAAACTACCACTGTACCGATGTGAGTATATGACTATTAAAGGCATTGACAAGAAGTTTCATTTTAAAAATGCTATCGAGTATTACATTTGTTCACCTGCAGGTTCTCTTTTAATAGTTCTTTCATTATACTTCAGTGACACTCTCAGTTAGGGCAGTTCTCAGTTATGAAATTTCCTGATTTCTACTTGGCTGTGGAAAAGAGCATGAGTGCTTTTGCATAATCATTATTTTATTCAGCTGTTCGGTTATGAGTGTGGTATCAGAGCCTCTACCAAAATCAAAATATGCTCAATTTGCTGTTTGCTCTTCTACCTCTCTAGAAAAATACACCAATACACGTTGCCATCTCAGCTTCTAACCTCATCCTCAACTCCAAGTATTCAATATATTTAAACAAAGGAATTAATTTTTGTGGTAGGAAAAGGTCTCATCTAGGATACAGTTAACACTAAAACAAGAGACAACTCCATAACTTAGTCCTCAATTTAGTGCACGTACAACTATTACAGTTTCAACATCTGCAAAACAAAAACAAAAAGCCCCACACTTTTTTCAAGCTGATAATGGGTCTGTTCTATGAAATACAAAGGTTTTTATTAGCCTTTTTGCATCCCCAGTTAAGATAACAGCAGATATCCATCTGACATCCATAGAGCTACTAGACCCTCCAATTACCTCTTTGAAGGATATATGCTGCATCTTGAGACACCTAAGATTATAGTCCAACTATCAAAAGTTATCCAGTAGTAATGTGACTGCATTAACATTATATATAAATATTGTATACACTTACCTTATCATAAGTTCAATTTAACACTCATTACCTGCTCACAATAGTGACAGATATGTACCAATACTAGATAGAGCATGATTTTGATAATAGTACTGAAAGATCAAATTTACAAACGCAAGACTGGTTGAATGTAGCAAAGATCAAGCTCTTCAGCTAGAAATAAACATTACCTAGAAGGCCTTATCTTCTGCCACATGCAAGACAAAATTCTTCTCCAATACAAGGTGTTTTATACCAGAACATTGTTTGCATCCCTAAAGGCAGCAATTTGGCGAAGATTTATGAAAGCCAGTAGTAACACTGCTCCCTCCCCCCCCCAGGCCACGCCTTATTTACATTTGATATCTTTTTATTAGGAAAAAAAATCCCCTATAATGCTATTAAAGCGTCAGCCAGAAGCGTAGCTCCAAAAAGTCAGAACTAGATCAAGCGATTTAGGGTTAGTTTTAAGTACATTTAAATTAGAATATAAGCTAGTAGTCTAGACAAGATTTCCCTATTAATACAACCTGTCGTTGTTCTTGCATAGAGACTTAGTCACCTATGGTTTTTTAACTGTAAAAACCTCTCAGAAGCAATATGTCCAGTGAAGCTACTTTGAAAAGTCAAAACTACTGCACATTCTCTTATCAGTATGAAAATTGATAAAATATCAACTTGTATGTTATATCAAACAGCTTCCATTAATTGCTTCATATCAGATAGCATTTAGTGTTCTAGTGCAGCATTTGCTACCACAACGATGAAGACAATTCTCTCCCCCTCCCCCAAATCAACACCTAATATGAGTTACTGACATATCAAGATATTATGAACAGCTGACAGCACTATAAGTTTTTTTTGACTTTCATGTGCAAGTTTCCTCTTTCAATTAGAAAGTGATTAAACCCAATCAAGTGTACACGTGAATGAAGCAATTGAGAATGTGTCAAAGGCTACCAGTTATGCAAACGTTCAGTTTCTATTTTCCTCCAAAGAAATACTACTGTCTGTGAACTAAAGAGAACTATCTGATGAAGTATCATTAGACTACTTGTTCAGGTTTCTGAAGAGATGCATTTAAATACTTGTTAAATAAAACTGAATCAGTGTCTTCAGGATGATTTTAAGGCTTCATGTTGACCAAAACCACTTGCTGAATGATTTTTATTAAACAGACCCAAAAATAAAAATTTAGTTTTGTTAGGCAGTGTCTTTTCATGGGTTAAACTTTTAACACTTATGATATATTCTCAAAAAGCAACCACCACACAATGGATCAAATCCTAATTTCAAGGACATTAACATACCAAGAAAGATTCATTTAAATCATACTTAGCCTGTTGATGTACACACCACAATTAGACTGTAGTTAACTTGAGGTTAATTTGTAATCCTCCCTTCACGTTCAAAAGATTTGTTTTTTTTTGTATAACTGCAAATTTTAAGTCTGTTATCTGGAAGTGACCCAAGATCAGTGTTTCTCAAGCTGGGGTCACTGCTTGTGTAGGGAAAGCCCCTGGCGGGCCAGGGCGGTTTATCTATCTGTCCCATCCGCAGGTCCAGCCGATCACGGCTTACTGGCTGCGGTTCACTCCTCCAGGCCAATGAGAGCTGCTGGAAGTGGCTGACAGTAAGTCCCTTGGCCCACGCCGCTTCTGGCAGCTCCCATTGGCCTGCAACAGCGAACTGCGATGCGTGGGAGCCGCGATCAGCCGGACCTGTGGATGGGGCAGGTAAACAAACCGGCCCAGCCCGCCAGGGGCTTTCCCTACACACGCAAGGACCACAGTTTGAGAAACACTGCCCTAGATGTATTGTTTCTTGTTTCAGATTCTATAACAAGCCACTGTATATTAAAAGGGACCTACCCTTAATTAACAGCATTTCAACTGCATTTCGGATTCTGTCGTCATTAAAACAGTTTAATCAATATTTTAATAGGATGAGAAGGTTGGAAGAAACAATGAATGCATTATAAAATGGAAAAGACTGGCTAGTGAACCTCTCTACATCCAAATGTTACAAAGTGTATATTTTCTGTTCCATGGTTAAATTAGCACTTCTGTATGCATTGTCTACTCCAGTTTCACAGTCTGCAGTCTTCAGTGAAGCAGGATCCCACCAGTATCGAGTGACATCACTTATCCCTGGCATGCCTCAGAGGAAAAAAAAAAAATAGATGCTTTTATGTTGTAGAGATGCTCAATTCTGTCATTTTGATTGCCTCACTTCAGGCCTCTTGCACTTCACAGAGCAGTATTATTCTGACTTGATAGTTACCAAGGGTCAGTGAACTAATAGAAAGAACCTCTCACCATTGCTTCCTGTCCAGCTGGACCTATTAACCCAGTGCAGTATGGCTGAATCTCCCAGCTCTTAAGAATGGGATGGGAGGGGAAGACGTCTTAAGAGAACCTTTAGGTTAGAGAGACAGAACACTATCCAGACTCCTACTCATTGTCTGATAGCAAGGGGATTGGGTACAGATGCTGCTCTCCAAAACAATCCAGTTAGTTCACTCAGCTGCATGGGAGGCAAAGAACATCTAGTTCAAGATCTTGACAAGATGCACCCAAGAGAAAGGAAAAACAAGGTGCGAGAATTAGATCTCAAAAAGATGAGAATTGAGGTTAGAGAATCCTGCAGTGATCTCTTCAGAAAAACTGAAGAGAAGTAACTTTTTCCTTCACTTATAATACAAAAAAAACAAATAAACCAACGAACCCACCCCAAACCAAAACACATTTTCTTTATATCACTCCTGGAAAGCAAGAAACTTTAGGGATGTTCTAGATGTGAAGTTAAAATTGCAACAAACCCTACGTGCAAGAATTGGCCAGCTGAAGAGAAGGAACATCCTAACCACCACCACTCCCCTTACCTTGGAAAAAAGTCCTGGGCCTAGGGAGTCCCAAACTAGATTCCAAAAAGGAATCTCTAAGCCAAGCAGTTATACTGTGTGTATTAAGAGGAGTGATCAAATAGCTATTTTACAGACATCTGTAACAGTGGTAGCAGCCTTGCCTCAATTTTAAACAAGCATTGTTAAAACCTATTTTCAAACCAGGTCAACTACTACAAAGATAGTTACACGCCTCTTGGCAGATACCAAAAACAAAACAAAACAAAAAACCCACAAAACCCAGCTGAAGGGCTCAGAAACTTAGGACCATGGCCAGGTCAAGTTTTTCAGACTCTGGATTCATCAATCTAAGGAAAAAAAAAAAAAAAAAAAAGTGTTGCAAAAAAAATTCTTCCTCTTCAAATAAGCCTTTCGACCATGAAAAGAATTACATTGACACACCTATCTACCCAAATAAAATCTTGAAACAAACAAAAACAAACCCCACACCCAAGCAGAATTTTAACTCCAAAAGAGGCGATCCAGAGGCTCCATTAAATCCACCCCAGACTTCGCTGCTGATATTAATTGTATGCAGAAGGTACTCAGATGCCAAAATGATGGGCTAACATATGTAACTTTAAGACAGAGGTAACAATGTGAAACACCGACATCTATGCAGACATACCCATTTAACAGCATTGTCCAACAAAGTGCTATTTAAAAAACGAAAAACCACATACACGAACAAGGAACTGAGTGCTTTAGTCTATTCCAAGTAGCACCCCAAAAGGATCTTTTAACATCAAATGCACAGCGATGGGCATACATTAGCTGGAAGAACACAGTCAGACTAATAGACACATTAAAGATGGAGGGAAAGCTACAACATCGTTCTCCAATGTGTCAAATCCATAGCACTGCATTACTGTAAGTCTGATATTCAATGGCAATGGTTCAATAACTAGAGCCTGAGACTCACTATGCAAGTCAGTCAGTGGTCAGGAAGAAGACATACTGTTCCAGAGAGTTTCAAGGGGCAGGGGGAAGAGGAGGAATTTTTAGCCACTTTGTTAGGATCTCATTAATCTGTTATAGGACAGAGATTTATTTTTATTTTATTTTAAGTCACAGAGACACTGATCTATTTTCAGTTAGTTCATGATAGGCCAAAATGTCTGTCCTTTAAAGTTGTCCTTTAAAGTTAGGCTAAAAAAATTAAAAATTACTTGATCACTCAGTTTTTGGATAGGATGAACAGAGGACTCCACGTTGGTCTGCAAGCTTTTTCCATTAGCAGTTATCCCCCCCTCTGGCATCCACCAGAAGGACATTACTCATCTGCTCTGAAATACAATTTCCTCCATCTATACACACTCTTTTACAAGCCAAGCTATCAACGAAGACTCTGGGGCTGGGATGAAGTAAGGTGCCCCAGTTTTGAGGGATCCAAAGCCTGAATCACAACTTGATGGACACTTTGCATTGCTATCTGAAACAGAGTTCACAACCACACTTCTCTGCACCAGTATAGAGATATTAGGATCAAATTTTGTTTCAACTGAGTTTTGCCAGTACCTTCGCTGCCAGAGCAATTGGTGCAAAGGCATATAGCAGCCTCCTTCTCCAGTGATTGAAGAACATGCTCCCTTGCTAATGCAGTTCTTTAGCTGAGCCATGAGAATTCAGACATTAGTGATTCCCTCCCAACACCTTCCTAGAGGAAGGTCTGATCTTTCACTCCCAAATCCTTATGAGTGGTCTCTGGATTAACCAAGGAGACTCATTACATCATTAAGTATTCTCCTTTCCTGCCAAGTACATGGCAACCATAAAGATCACATGGGACAGAGTGCACTCCTGAGGGAGGGGCGGGAAGGTAAAGAGAAGAATGCTAGCTGTCTAGGCTGTAATCTCCAGCATGTTTACATATAACTCCTGTTCTTGGACAGGTCAAGTTTCAAGTATGTGGGCTCTTAATTCCAGGCAGTCAATTCCAGCCACTAGTTTGGACATTTTTAATAGTATCCTCTCCCTAGACTGACTAAGCTAGACAATCCCAGATCATAGAATAGCAGGCTTTCAAGGAAGGGAATTTTCAGTCTGAGATACTAAAAGATTCTCCCCCTCACCCCACCCCCAACAAATTCAAAGGTAGCGGTAATTATGACACAGAACAAAGTCACAAAGCAGCGTGATATTACAATGATTTCTGTAAGGTTATGTACATGTTCTCACCATTAAAGTTAGTAAAAGCCACCATACAAAACCCGAGTGCATTGCTTACGTACAGGAGTCCACTAAATGTAGTTACTTCTAAAATATGACTGTGCAAGAGAAGCTGCTGGCTTTGCTACTTAAAATACATCACAATAAAAACTGAAAAACAGACTTTATAAATAGTAAAAAAAAAAAAAATTCTGTGGGATTGCTACAGTTACTGACTAACTACACACACACTGAATAAGGCCAAAAGTGTTTAGAACTGTTAATTTGAGGCTCCTTTACTACATGTAAAGAAAAATAAAGAAGAAATGGAAGTTTCATATGCAGATGATTAATGTCTCCACAAGACAAGTTCATCTAGATGGAAAACCATCCATTGACAGCTAGTCACATAAACAAACAAACCAAAAAAGAGCTTTCCTGGTTAACACTAAGGACAAGTCTAGACTTTGTCAGGATCTACATTACAGAAAGGTGATCCAACTAAGGAGTTTGTCATTGAGAAGATTTTTTTTATTTTTAAATTAAAAGAAACATCTTATGCCGATTTGTCCACCAGCAACATACATTTGTGTCATTAACCAAGACATCTGGTTCACTGTTTATGCAGCACCCCTAGGGGCAGGGATCTTTTTGTTCTGTTTATAAAGCACTTAGCACAATCTGATTCTGGTCCAGGACTTGACTCCTACGTGCTACAATAATACAAAAATAAGAGACTAATTAAACTAAAGATGCACTTACCAGTCTGTTGTAATTTCAACAAAATTCCATTTTTTAGGTCTCAGGAGAAAAATAAGTTTACAGAAAGAAGACTCAAACAAACAGCTACATTGAAAAACTCACTATAGACATGCACCCTTAAACCGTAACTATCCTGTTACGATAGTCTTGAACAATTTCATGACAAGGCTTTGCTAAAGGTTAACCGGTATTCCCTGGCCTCATTCTACTCAGTAATTGGACCCAGTTTGTCAGTCTGTTAAAAAACCTGGGACCAGCTTAATACCCATATTGCTGAGCCAAATATCAAACCTAATCTTGAGGCCAAACTCTGCAAGGACTGTATCTGTTAATCAGACAGCAGTGCACCTTCACATCACTATAACCAGTCAAAAACAGGGATGAAATACAGGCTTGACTGACTTCAGCTGGGCCAAGATTTCATCCAAGGATTTTTCTCCTATTTTAAAAAAAGTCTCAGGAAACAAAAAACTACTTCTTTTGTTTTCTCCTTTACCAATCTGTCACCCACATAGAGAGGGTAGAGAGAGAGGCAAAAAGGCATCCTTTAAAAAGTGGAAGTTAAATCTTATTGAGGAAACACAGAGAGCATAAACTCTGGCAAATGAAGTGTAAAAATATAATTAGGAAGGCCAAAAAAAGAATTTGAAGAACAGCTAGCCAAAGACTCAAAAATAGAAGATAAATTTTTAAGTACATCAGAAGCAGGAAACCTAGTACGCAACCAGTGGGGACACTAGATGATCGAGATGCTAAAGGAGCACTCAAGGAAGATTAGGCCATTGCGGAGAAACTAAGTGAATTCTTTACATTGGTCTTCAACGCTGAGGATGTGAGAGATTCCCAAACCTGAGCCATTCTTTTTAGGTGACAAATCTGAGGAACTGTCCCAGACTGAGCTGTCATTAGAAGAGGTTTTGGAACAAATTGATAAATTAAACAATAATAAGTCACCAGGATCAGACTGCATTCACACAAGAATTCTGAAGAAACTCAAAAATGTGAAATTTCAGAACTATTAACTGTGGCAGGTAACTTATTTAAATCAGCTTCTGTACCAGATGACTGGAAAATAGCTAATGTGACACCAAATTTTTTTAAAAGGCTCCAGGGGCAGTCTTGGTAATTACAGGCCAGTAAGCCCAACTGCAGTACCAGGCAACCTAGTTGAAACTATAGTAAAGAACAGAATCAGACACAGACGAACATGATTTGTTGGAGAAGAGTCAACATTCCCTTTTGTAAAGGGAAATCATGCCTCCCAAGTTTACTAGAATTCTTTGGCGGGGCGGGGTCAACACACACACGGACAAGGGTGATCCAGTGGATACAGTGTACTTAGATTTTTCAGAAAGCCTTTGACAAGGTCCCTCACCAAAGGCTTTTAAGCAAAGTAAGCTGTCATGGGATAAGAGGGAAGGTGCTCTCATGGACTGGTAACTGGTTGAAAGACAGGAAACGAAGGGTAGGAATAAATGGTCAGTTTTCAGAATGGAGAGGTCAACAGTGGTGTCTGCAACGTCTGTACAGGGAGCAGTACTGTTCAACATATTCATAAATGATCTGGAAAAAGGGGTAAACAGTGAAGTGGGAAAATTTGCATGATATAAAAATACTCAAGATAGTTAAGTTCAAAGGCAAGTGCGAAGAGTTCCAAAGGGATCTCACAAAACTGGGTGATCGGGCAACAAAATGACAGGCGAAATTCAATGTTGATAACAGCAAAGTAATGCACACTGGAAAACAATCTCAACTACACATAAAAATGGAGTCTAAATTAGTTGTTACAATTCAAAAAGATCTTGGGGTCATTGTGGATAGTTCTCTGAAACCATTCACTCAATGTGCAGTGGCAGTCCAAAAAAAGCTAAATATGTTGGGAATCGTTAAGGGATAGATAAGTTGACAGAAGATATCATACTGCCTCTATATAAATCCATGGTACGCCCACATCTTGAATATTGCATGCATCATCTCAAGAGAGATATTGGAATTGGAAAAGGTTCAGAAAAGAGAAACAAAGTGATTAGGGGTATAGTATGGCTTCTGTATGAAGACTGGGACTTTTTAAGCTTAGAAAAGAGACGACTCGGGGCATATGATAGAGGTTTATGAAATCATGACTGGTGTGGAGACAGTAAAAAGGAAGTGTTATTTACTCTCTCTCATAACAAAAGCTAGGGGTCACCAAATGAAATTAATAGGCAGCAGGTTAAAACCACAAAAGGAAGTATTTCTTCACACACAGTCAGCCTGTGGAACTTTTTGCCAGAGGATGTTGTGAAGGCCAAGACTACAACACGGTTCAAAAAAAAGACAGACCTAGATATAGTCATGCAGGGTAGGTCCATCAATGGCTATTAGCCAGAATGGACAGGGATGGCATCCCTAGTCTGTGTTTGCCAGAGGCTGGGAATGGGCTACAGGAGATGGATCACTTGATGATTACCTGTTCTGTTCATTCTCACTGAAGAACGTGGCATTGGCTACTGTCAGAGGACAGGATATTGGTCTAGATGGACCTTTTGTTTGATCCAGTATGGCTGATCTTAAGTAGAACAACTTAGCATGGCTGGCAAGGAACTCATCACCTGAAGTCATGAGGCACTAAGACAATCTGGAAATTCGCACAATGGAGACAAGCTTGATAGTACCTTTAAGCTAAATTAGAAACAGGATTTAGGCATCCCAGAAGTTGATGGCAGAGAAATCCCCTAATGAACCACTTCAGTCAGACTGAAGTGTTGTCATCCATAAATATAAAGTCTCCAGATACTTTAACAAGTGCCTAGAATCAGACAAAGATACTTCAACCAGGGAATATTTTTCTATTCAGTCTCTTCCTGAAGGAAGAGGGTTGGTTTCCTGAATTCCAGGCGGGGGCCATTAGATAGCCTGAATTGCTACCTGTTAGACTGAAAAGCCTGCCATCTCATTTCTGTTCTCCCGTGTAGGCACTTCCCGAGTGATCAAGCCGTTGCTTCAGGCTACTTAAAGAGAAGGTTAGGAAGCTCAGTCTAACTGATCACTATAAGGACATGTTTTCCCATGCTTCAGTCATTCAAATCACACCTCAACAAAAATGATTAAAAGGTCTAGAACACATGATCCTATGAAGGAAGACTAAAAAAAAAAATGGGGTTGATTTAGTCTGGAAGAGACTATTGAATGGGGACAACAGTTTCCAAGTACATAAAAAAAAATTATTACAAAGAAGAAGGAGAAAAATTGTTCTCCTTAACCTGAGGATAGGACAAGAAATATTGGGCTTTAATTGCAGCAAGGTTTAGGCTGGACATTAGGAAAAAACTTCCTGTCAGGGTGGTTAAACACTGGAATAAACTGCCTTGGGAGGTTGTGGAATCTCTGTCATTGGAGATTTTTAAGAGCAGGTTAGACAAACACCTGTCAGGGATGCTCTAGATAATATTTAGTCCTGCCTTGAAAGCAGGGGATGGGACTAGAAGACCTCTCCTGGTCCCTTCCAGTTTTATGATTTATGATCTCAAGGTTCTTCTCTGTTCTGTATTAGTAACCTGTCTTCATTATTTACCACTCTCCCAACTTCTTGGGTCATCTGCGAACTCTTTCAGTGATGATTTTATGGTTTATCTCCCAGGTCACTGAGAAAAACATAAGACCAACAACCGATTCAAAATGATCTGGACAAATTGGAGAAATGGTCTGAGGTAAACCGGATGAAGTTCAATAAAGACAAATGCAAAGTGCTCCACTTAGGAAGGAACAATCAGTTTCACACATACAGAATGGGAAGAGACTGTCTAGGAAGGAGTATGGCAGAAAGATCTAGGGGTCATAGTGGACCACAAGCTAAATATGAGTCAACAGTGTGATACTGTTGCAAAACAAAAACAAACAAACAAAAGAAAACACGCAAAAGTGATTCTGGGATGCATTAACAGATGTGTTGTAAACAAGGCACGAGAAGTCATTCTTCCGCTCTATTCTGCGCTGGTTAGGCCTCAACTGGAGTACTGTGTCCAGTTCTGGGCACCGCATTTCAAGAAAGATGTGGAGAAATTGGAGAAGGTCCAGAGAAGAGCAACAAGAATGATTAAAGGTCTTGAGAACATGACCTATGAAGGAAGGCTGAAAGAATTGGGTTTATTTAGTTTGGAAAAAAGAGAAGACTGAGAGGGGACATGATACCTGAAAACTGCTATCTAAAAGGGTGTCATCAGGAGGAGGGAGAAAACTTGTTCACCTTAGCCTCTAATGATAGAACAAGAAGCAATGGGCTTAAACAGCAGCAAGGGAGATTTAGGTTGGACATTAGGAAAAAGTTCCTAACTGTCAGGGTAGTTACACACTGGAATAAATTGCCTAGGGAGGTTGTGGAATCTCCATCTCTGGAGATATTTAAAAGTAGGTTAGATAAATGTCTATCAGGGATGGCCTAGACAGTATTTGGTCCTGCCATGAGGGCAGGGGACCGGACTCGATGACCTCTCGAGGTCCCTTCCAGTCCTAGAGTCTATGAACCTTGTGAGACCCTGTTCAAAAAAAATGCCAATTACTGACTGTTTACAGTTACATTTTGAGATCAGCTAGCCAGTTATTTCATTCAGTACGTGCCACATTAAGTTTTATATTGTTGTAGTTTGTTTTTAAAGGGGAAAAAAAAATCATGCAGCTATAGATGCATTCCAAAGCACAGACCCAGGAACGTGCACCTGGCACCAGCTGTCAAATAGGGCCAGGTCAGAGTACAGTTTCAGAATTAGGAGACAGAGAGGGAATAATAATGAGTTAAAACCTAAGCCAAACCCTGCTACATTTGGGGGGTGGGGGGAGAATACAGGCCTTCTGAATCCAAGACTGCACAGAGGCCTAATCCCAGGTTTTATAGTTCTGAAACGACTGGATTAACAATTCCAAGAAGTCACATTATTCAGTAAAGCCATAAGCACTGCCATGCTGGGAGAGGTTTTGATTAATACGCAGGTACTGTGAGGAACAGTCTTCTCAGGGGCTTCTTTTAGAGGCTAGAGAAGTGTCCAGGAACTCAACATTCACATCTAGTAACGCCAACACTTCTTCCACTAAGGAGAGCTGGATCCCACCACATTTTGTATGTCCTCAGCGTGAGGGGCAGGGTTTGACTGACTCTGCCTGAGACATGGACATGCCTCCAGAGGTCCACTGTGCAGGACCAGTGCTCCCTAGTAAGCTGCATGCATCAGGAGTAAGAGCTCCTCTTATAAAAGAGAAGCAAGAGCCTCCTCCCCTGCAGTGCCATTTCTTCCAGATGTCAGAGAAATAGGACAAACTGGTCACACACAGATTCTTCCACAAGTGCTGTGATGTCAGGAAGGAGAGGCTACTCAAGCAAAGTCAGATACAAACTGAAATGTAGCCTTATTTCCCAGGCCTAACACTTATCAGCTTCCAAAACAAAGCCAGGAGACAGCATGAGAATTACTTCCACTTGCTGGAGCCAGAACAGGAAACAGAGCTAATGCTGCAAGCAAATATCTGTTTGGGAAAGCAACAGTAGAGCCCCTCCCCCACTCCATCTTCCTTCAGTTAGCTAATGAAGTAAAAGCAGCTAATGAAGTAAAAGCCACTTGTACTGGTATGAGAGGATAGTGAAGTAGTCATGTTTCTGTGCAACATCATTAAGTATAATCTTTGATAACAGTTTTGAATACTTAATATTTTGGCAACATAGTCAATAGCTAATTTAAGTCAGCCAGAAGTCTCAAACTACAGCTTTATTATAAACAAAAATTAGGGTATAAGTCAATTCAACAAAGCTTTCACCTCAGAAAAGCTGCTGACCAAATATTAGAAATGCTAGTGTAAGTTGCTGAAAACAAAAACTGATGGTCCCATGAATTGCAAATAGCTGTTGTATGTAGAACTACCACCATGCCAGTGTTAACATCCTTGTCCCCTCAAAACTTATATTTCCAAATTTAAAAAATAAAAATTAAAATAGTACTCTGAGCTGGGATTCAAGCTCATCAACAGGCTTAAGTCACGTGAATCCAAAATTTTTCTGTTCTACCAGATTCCTAAGTGAGTGAATCCTGTGAATCCTTCCTCAATGTCACTCTTCATAAATACTTCTGAAGTGGTGAGAAGTGAGCGCGCGCACATTAAAAAAAAGACATTTCAGTTTTTGTAAGTTGTCACAAAGTTCATTTTTATGTCCCTCCTTACTATTCAAAGGAAAAGCAATCTTTTTATATATAGTTAATCATGTTAAAGTTAATTTAAGAAAAATCAGTCACCACTTCAACAGAAAGTGTTTTTTAAATTGTTATGCTAATATCTTTTTAACCACTTTGAAATTTGGTTTCAGACACAGCCAAAGATTTTTCTCCTTCCACTAGTTTTCTGAAGAGAATATTGTCTTCAGAGGAGACATGATGGATGAAGACAATAGACATGCTTTTTGCCTGGTCATAACAGCCTAGCTTTTTGCCTGGTCATAACAGCCTAGAGCAATTTCCTTCTCTACTTCCATCCCAGATGCTTTCATGAATACACAATTATTTAAGATTTAGTGCTCTCCATGCCAGCTGATTGAAGTAAGCTTCAAGCCATTTCCAGGAATTCACATGGAGTGCTCCAATAGCAGAAATATACAATGAAGCATCTATGAAGTTAGAAAACTTGCAATACAAAAACAACTGTGATGCAGTCTTGTGTGAAGTGCAGTCAACACCATTTTTACTCAAAATATTTGACTATTCAAAGAAACTTCCAGCCTTACTACCATCCTTTTGATCTGTTTTGGACATGCAGGGTCATCTACCTTCTATTCACTTCTCAAAGGTCACTTTAAGTTTTGATATGCAAGTCCTCCATGACCTATATTTGTTACAGGGAAACATACCTCCTGCGTTCTCTCCTTATGCTGATGAAAATGAAGTTAAATTGTCTCTTTCAAAGTGTATGTAATGACCATGAAGAGCCATTAACAGTTTACATAAAATTTATGCTGATATTTAGAATTCAAAGCTGAACCAGTAATTAATACTGTTCTTCCCCTCCCCCCATGCTCCATGTGGCATGGATATTATCAGGTCCTCTGGGTGTTTCAAGCTGTGCATCATTATAATTTCAACTTCAAGTCAACAGGGAATTAAACTAGCCATGTAATAATGTACTTTAATTACTGTTCTAAACAGAGAACACCTGCATGCATTGTATTTTGTATTACAACTGTGTGTGTACTAAAAAGGCAAATTGATATTTTGATTATACATGCCATACAATGGAGAAACTATGACAAACATGTTTGCAAGAGTGAGTTATTTTTAATTCTTAGCAATTTTAATATTCTAAAATAAAATCTTGTAGCACTGTAGTCTCAAAGCTTAAGTAATTAACAAATATTAAACAAAAGGTTAGATGTATGCTTTTTAACAAAGCCTTATTCTACATAAACAGGTCCCTTGTCTTGCTGGATGTGTAAGTAATTAGAACTTCCTGCTAAAAGATGAAACATTTATCCATTCAAACGTGCAATACCAGACATGTCCTTATGTAGACAGCTTAAAAATAAAAACAAAAAAACCTCTGTACTATCAATATGAAATCACCCCTATTTTGAAGGGGCAAGTACTTGAGCGAGTTTCCCCCAATCCTTGGCTTCTAGCTAGTTCCTCAAAGAGTACCAATTGCTACTGCTTCTGTGGCATGGCCAAATGAAGAACTGGAACGAAGCCACTTACAACCATCAAGATGTTAACAGCTCTTCACTACTTTTTAAATCTAGTCCCATAACTTAGAAACTATTCTCAAGCACTCCCAGCACAGTATTGGTCACAATTAGTAACAGCAAAACATGCAACCACTACAAAAAGTGTGTTTTTAAGCTGAAAAAAAAGTGTCCAGTTTGTCATGGCTTCCTTATTTATGGTTGCTCAATCCAGTTTCTTGGCAAGCTAGTAAGTAGGAATACTTGATTTTGCAGGATAGCAAGCTTTTGAAGATCTTATTTGTGACAATTACAATCCATGATACTTTGGCTGGTAGTTCTCATGAGGGGCAGCAGGACCTAGTGGTTAAATCACAGGGCTATGAATCCAGAAAGCCAGTTTCTCTTCCAAAAGTTTTTTTTTTTTTTTTTTTTAAATGTGCAGGTCATTTAGCACCCCGTTTTCTTCTCTGTAATAAAAGAATACGGCCTTACTTCATAGCACATCTGTGCAGTGTGAAGTATAAAGCTTTGAAAGCCTCAAACAAGAGGCACTATAGAGATATGGTGATAGTTCTCGGGGTATTCAGGACTGTGATTCACCTGGTTATCCCCCTGCCTCCAGTGAGACTAGCTTATGCTTAACTGGATTCCAGTTCCCTGACACCTCCTGCCTTCTAGTCACCCAAATAATCCTCTCTGGGCTATGCCACCCCTTACTTTGCCTCAGAGAGTAACAATTGGTGCACCTTAGCCCCCAAAACCCTTTGAAGCATTCCCTTGAAGTGGACAGCCCCTTATTCACTGAACACTAACTAGGTCTGCTGCCCCCAATGGGAACAGCACACACACCTTCTTGATTAGTTCAACTTAGGATCAGCTCCTTGTACAGATGCCACAGCACAGATTTATAGCGAAAACTGTAAGTTTATCATCAAAGATTAGGATACAAGAGAATGAGTGAAGATAATGGAAACAGAAGGGTTACATATAAAACAAAATCAATACATGCTTTCTAGAGCCTAAACTTAAACAGGGTAACCTCTTATCTGGAGCAGTCTTATCTTACCCCTAGCCTTGGATGGAAACACTGCAAAAGGCTGACGGTAATCCCATTTTGTATGTAAACATGCGGTCCATTTACTTCTCAGGTGCAGGATGATTGAGTTCTTTACTTGTCCCTCAGTTATAGTCCAAAAAACCTTTGACATGCATCCTCAGATAAGGCTTTTTTCCCCTGCTGTTCTTCTCTTCCTGTTAAGTCTCAATCCTTCATCTGCATTTAGCTCAGACTGATGACCGCAGAGTGAGACAATACTCACTTTACATTGCAACAGATGGATAAACATCTCTGCTCCAATAGGAAACCAGTTTTTCACCTCTGCTGGAGGATTAACACCTTGATACAAACTATAAGGAAGTACTTCCTTTTTTTATATTATCTATATCTATACATACACACACACACACACACACACACACACACACTCCTCCTTACATAGTAGCAGTACATAAATTTTATGACAATATTCCTAACCAGTGACACACCTGTTTTCCTTTCAGAGTGATAGCCGTGTTAGTTTGTATCAGCAAAAATCGAGGAGTCCTTGTGGCACCTTAGAGACTAACAAATTTATTTTGACATAAGCTTTTGTGATGAAGTGGGTTTTAGCCCATGAAAGCTTATGCCCAAATAAATTTGTTAATCTAAGGTGCCACAAGGACTCCTTGGTTTTGCTGTTTTCCTTTGATATCCTACATGATGTTCTTTGGTGAATCAGGATGTAACATACCAGTCTCAGGAAATACTTGTAAACTCTATGCACCTCCCCCCCCCCCCACACACACACACACACAGAGTTGCCAGTTTTGGTTGGACATATTCCTGGAGGTTGCATCACATGACAATCTTTAATTAACGATTAATATGTTTAAATTCCTGCAGTCTCCAGGATAATCCTGGAGGGTTGGCAACCCTGAACCGCTCTGTGCCCCTTTGCCAGCTGCCATTAAGAGGTTCCTGGATCACAAGTGTAAGGCTACGTCTACACTACAGCATAAAATCGAAATTACTAAAACTGATATTATAATATCGATTTTATGCATCCACACTAGGGCACATTAATTCGGTGGTGTGCGTCCATGGTCCTAGGCTACCATCGATTTCCGGAGCAGTGCACTCTGGGTAGCTACATTAAAGGAATGAGACCAATAACTTCGATTTCCGTCCACATTAACCCTAAATCGATATAGTAATATCGATTTTAGGGTTACTCCTCTCGTTGGGGAGGAGTACAGAAATCGATTTTAAGAGCCCTTAAAATCGATTTAAAGTGCCTTGTAGTGTGGACGGGTACAGAGTTAAATCGATTTAACGCTGTTTAAATCTATTTAACTGTGTAGTGTGGACCAGGCCTAAGTTGTTTTTTCCCCCTCTAGAGGGCTTTACAGCTGCACAAGACCAAAGGATCTCACCTCGCTATTCCGCCCGACCACGACATTTTTCTTAAATGGTTTATAAATACAAGCTATCAGAAGACGACTTTAGAAAGGCTGTCACTGTACCAAAATGATGTAGTCAGTGTGAATTTCCTATTGGAAAAGCTGTTCATTACTTATTTTGAGAAGGAATACACATGTAAGCTATTCTAACTGAAGCGGTACTTTTGATCTTTAATATGTGCATCTTCTTTTCAAGTTAAAAGGTAATGCTGTGGAAGCACTATGGCCTATCAAAAGGACCTAGAAGCTGGTTATCCAAATCTCCAGAAACTAAGTACAGTAGAACTTCAATATTGCAAACAACTCAGGAATGGAGGTTGTGTGTAACTCTGAAATGTTTGTGACTGAACAAAACATTATGGCTGTTCTTTGACTTAATGCAGTTTTGAAACTTCACTATGTGGAAGAAAATGCTGCTTGTATCCATCTTAATTTAAATAAAACAAACACAGAAAGTTTCCCTACCATGTCAAGTTCTTAAACTTTTTTTAGTCATTTATGTTTAACACTGTACTATACTGTATTTGCCCCCCCACCCCACCCTACTGCCTGATTGCGTACTTCCAGTTCCAAATGAGGTGTG
Source organism: Gopherus flavomarginatus (assembly GCF_025201925.1). NCBI lineage: Eukaryota > Metazoa > Chordata > Testudines > Testudinidae > Gopherus > Gopherus flavomarginatus. Next base: position 143,516,787 of record NC_066621.1, read on the forward strand.
TGGTTGACCAGTCAGTTCACAACTAAATGTAGATCCATAAAATCTCACTTACATGATTCCTTTACATATGCAGTGTTCATATACAACAGTTAAAAATCCAAAAGGGCTAACACTATATGAGCAAAGACACTATGAATTGAAATCCCAGCAAGACAAAGGTCACCATTCAAATTGCAATTAATCCCTAAGAACACTTGCACTGTACAAAATTTCCAGAATGTGGGGCAGATTTTATCATCAGATATTATAAAAAAGCAAGGTAGACTGGTTTGCTCTGCACGAATAATAGAAAAGACCCTTTCCCAGAAAAAGGCACTAGCGGTCCAATGAAGTACACAACAATAGTTACCCAGGAAGATTAGACGAGTCACAACAAGCAGATACTGAAGGGCAAAAAATTTAAGTTTCACATGTATCTAGTTTTAGCCTAAGATAGGGGACTGGAACAGTTTCCAGTATCTTAAAGCAAAAAACATATTAGGAACTATTGAGGGGGAATAAAAAGGGAAGAGGAAGATTCCTCTTTAAAAAGAGATTTATTTATATATATACACACACACACACAAATAAATGCCAAATACAGTCTAAAGAATAATACAGGGAATAAAAAACCCACCAGATAAGATGTGCAAGAAGGGACAATATATACACTTTAAAACTTAAGTAAACTGCAATCTATTTACAGCCTGCTTAATACTCCAGTCTTATCCCAGGTTTAAAAAAAGAAAAAAAAAGTTATTTCAGAGAGCAAGCACCTGTGCATCTGTCCAAGGGGCATATAATTGGTTATTTAAGAACTATTAGTCTGTTTCTTAGCAACCTCTGTAAGCTCTAATCAAGTAAGGCCAAGATTGTCATTTATCCTTGAAATGCCATGCCCCTTTCATCTAATAGAGGATTCTAATTGCTATCGGGCAACAAATAATAGTTTTAGCCATGGATAATATCCATGCTCACTACACATTTCAGCTGAGACTTTTTTGATGCTAGAGATCAGGAAAGCTCCTCACTATATGCCTTTCCCTTTATTTCATTTAGCTAACAACGGCAATGCTGACTGCTGAAATAATCCATTTTCTTCCCCTCAATTTGTTTAGATGAGCTGCCAAGCTAAAACCACTAAAACTAGGGGCTAAGTGTTTGTAGTTGGATCCTTTGGGAAGAAAGTCACTATATAATTACAGTAATTAATCACTGGAATAATTTACCAGTGTCATGGTGGATTCTCCATCACTGACAATTTTTAAATCAAGACTGGATGTTGTTTCTATAAAATATGCTCTTGGAATTATTTTGGGGCAAGTTCTACGGCCTGTACTATAGAGAAGATCGGAGGAGATGATCACATTTGTCCATTCCAGTCAGATTCTATAAAGAGGTAAGAGCCTGGTTCACGAAACAAGAATTTTTTGCAACAGTGAATGTCTTCAGTATGACTTTATATAAGAAAAGCATCTTTATACCAAAAGCAGCAGTATGGAAATGTTTCCAAGCAAACCATTATACTTCATGAGTCCCCCCAAGAGTATTTAAGCCCCCAGAACTTGTGAGATGGGTAAGCGGATTATTTTATCTGCCATAAAATGCAGCCTTTTCAATGTGGAACACTGCTGGCAAGAGCAACACTATGGCAAGAGTTGAGACTAAAATTAGCATACTGTATCCAGTTTAAAAGCACACAGTTAACTTAGCTAGCAAGAATGAAATTATCCAAGTAGGAATCTGGATATATGCCACTGAGGACTGAACGGACCTACAAACACAGTCTCAGTGGATTTCTGATGGTCTCTATTCTAAAATTCACCCAAGAATGTTCCATATGACATTTTGTTATGAGTTGATCCCTACTAAATTAAAAGCAACAATCGAAATGATTTAGATACCTACTAGCCAGAAGTGAATGGTGGCATCAGCAGCAAGATCCAGGGCAACTCACTGGTATGAAGTTTAGCACCCTGACACACCTCCACTGAAAGGGACAGGATGGTAGGATTCCTGAAAAGGTGCTCTCTGTAGCCACTTGCAGCAGCTCCATCTTTTGGATGATTCATAGATTTTTTTTCATAGATTCATAGATTCTAGGGTCAGAAGGGACCAATGTGATCATCTAGTCCGACCCCCTGCACAAAGCAGGCCACAGAACCCTACCCATCCACTTCTATAACAAACCACTAACCTATGCCTGAGTTATTGAAGTCTTCAAATTGTGGTTTGAAGACCTCAAGCTGCAGAGAATCCACCAGCAAGTGACCCATGCCCCACGCTGCAGGAGAAGGCGAAAAACCTCCAGGGCCTCTGCCAATTCCTTCCCAACCCCAAATATGGCGATCAGCTAAACCCTGAGCATGTGGGCAAGACTCACCAGCCAGCACTCAGAAAAGAATTCTCTGCAATAACTCAGATCCCATCCCATCCAACATCCCATCACCAACCACTGGGCATACTTATCTGGCGATAATCAAAGATCAATTGCCAAAATTAGGCTCTCCCATCATACCATCCCTTCCATAAACTTATCAAGCTTAATCTTAAAGCCAGATATGTCTTTTGCCCCCACTACTCCCCTTGGAAGGCTGTTCCAGAACTTCACTCCTCTAATGATTAGACGAAGGTTTCTAACTTCAAGTCTAAACTTCCTAGTGTCCAGTTTATACCCATTCGTTCTTGTATCTACATTGGTACTAAGCTTAAATAATTCCTCTCCCTCTCTAATATTAATCCCTCTGATATATTTATAAAGAGCAAGCATATCCTCCCTCAGCCTTCTTTTGGCTACACTAAACAAGCCAAGCTCTTTGAGTCTCCTTTCATATGACAGGTTTTCCATTCCTCGGATCATCCTCTGCTAAGTTCTGATACACCACCCTTGCCCCCATCCCATTCCTGGAAAAAATATTTCCTCTTTCAACCTGTTCCTAGGAGCTTCCTGGCTGCCATAAGTAAACCAATAGGGTGGGGAAAGAAGAAGAAGAAGAAGAAGAAACAGCAGAAAGTAAACTTTTCTTCAACTACTGTACCAAATCCTCCCTGCCCATGGAGTAGCACCATTGCTTGCTTCTGCCAAGGACTTTTGAATCAGCATCTACACAAAGTTGACACAGGATCATTAGTTTTATTCCACTGACCGGGGGGAGGGGGAGAGGGGCGCAGGGTGGAGGGATGCATGGGGCAGGGCAGGGGAAAGAAAATGTTATAAGCATGAGTATCTACAACAGTCTGTAGATCAAAGGACAGTGCTGAATCTAGTCACAATTACTTTAACATAAAGTTGGTTGAGGTAAAATCTACATCTTGCCCTGTCTACGCTTAGTTTTTATAACCTTTTAGTTATCTCCTTGTAAAAATACTTCTCTTGCAGGGTCCAACTGCTCAAGACAGTATTATAAGTGGAAATGATACAGAGCTTTTACAATAATAAATTGTGACAAATAAAAACAGCCTTCCCCACCTTTTACCCCAGGTTTATTTTGTTTAATTATATTATAAATAGAAATAAAATTCTTTGATTGCAGATTGACTATACATTAGAACAGATTAATGCAAATGTCCTGTATACTGCAACAAGAGTGCAACGATCTCATTGATGCACTGCCTGGAGTGTCTGCTGAAATGGACGGATACCTGGCAATCAGAATTTCTTTCACATCTATAATGCTAAAGCCTGCACAGCCTGAATTAAGCTTCAGTATCTTTACAGAAGAGAACTTTAGTAAAACATTGGTATGTCAAAGAAGTTTTAAATGTTAGAATGAAATAAGCTTTCAGAGGCACAGGTATAGAATCAGAGAAATGCAAGACGGGAAGGGACCATCTAGTCCAGCCCCCTGCACTAAGACAGGACTAAGTTTAAACTGTCTTTATATTACTACTATCTGAAGAGTTATTCAAAGTACTCGAGGGCATCTGAAAGAAGAAAGGTCAAGAAAGTATAACAGAACAGGTGGTAGGCCACTACTCTCTCTATACTCCAAGATATTTTTACAAGAAATTCTAAGTTCAGTTACATCTGAAATATGCATTAGACATCAAGGGTTACCTTTCCATTGAAGTTTGGAAGAGAGGACTTTTCTATAGTTACACAAAACGTCTCTTCATACTTCCTGCTCTGGGCAAGCTGCAATATTAGTTGTTGGTACACACAGCATGACAGTAACAAAAGCCCTCCCCCCCACTTTATGTTTTGGTAGGCAGCACCTGCAACTACCACTGAAATCAAGTGAAGAAATCCACACTCAGCATACCTGGAAATCAGAGCCTAGATCACCATCTCGCAAATGCAGCCACTAGGGCTGCATGTGGCCACCAGGGTGTTTCTCCGCAGCCACAGCAGGTTCCTGACTAATGGGAGCGGGGGGGGGGGGGAAGAGAGACAAGAGCATCAGCCCAGCCCCTACCCTTCCTCTCTGCTGGTCCTGCATGCACCACCTCTCTGGAGACACAGGTGGGACAAACAATGCTTAAGGAGCAAGGTGAGGAGTGGCTAAGGGGTGAGGTGAGCAGCTGTAAGGGAGAGGAGGCAAGTGGCAAGATGAGTGGCAGGCAGGGAGGGGAGCGAGAAGGCAAGTAGGGGGCCTGGTGGGGTAGTAAGGAGGCAAGCGGTGAGCCAGCAGCAGGGGAAGGAGGTGGGCGGGGGATGTCTGGCTGCAAGCAGGGGAGGTGAGTGGTGAGCCAACAGCAAGCAGGGATTCTCACTGCTGGCAGGGGGGTGAGGAGGTGGGAGAAGTGAGAAGGTATGCAGCAGGCCAGCAGCAGTCAGGGGTGGGGGTGAGGCAATGAGGGGTGAGCGCATAGGCATTGCCCCTGACTCCACTCCTTCCCCGCACACCTCCCCCTGCCCCCCAGCAGCCAGAACCCCAAGCCCCGCTGCCTGGAGAAGCCCCAAGCGCCCCCCCCTGCCTGGAGAAGGCCCGGGCTAGCCGAAGCCCCAAGTCCTCCCACTCCCACCTGTTTGGAGCATCCCTGGACCAGCCACACCCGTGCCTTCCCTCCACTCCCCTTCCCAGACATGTTAATTATTATTAGGGCTTCTGTTATGTCAAAAGCATTTTTAAATTTACTTCAGAATTGTTGTACAGACACTTACTTCTACCAAAAAAGCAAAAGAAACAATACTACTTAAAAAAAGACTAGAACATGGAAAGCACCTTATTTGTGTTTAAAGAATAGAGATAACCGTGCATTGTTTTTACCAAGTCTGCAAAAAACCCCAAAGCCTTACATAAATAAATTACAATGATTTGGATGTATATATGTGCCTATTACTTTATTAATTTTAGGGGGGAAAAAAAGTGTCTGTGTTGATGGCTGCACTCTGAGGCCACCAAAAAATTTGATGCAAGAACCCCTAGCCTAGATCATTGCTATATCATCAGTGAACATGCAAGATTTCACTCAAAAGCTCTCTGATCCAATACTGAAGGGATACTGTTTACATATTGAACTAGTCCCTCATACTCTCTCTCACACACACAATCCCAAGAGGAGTTAGAAATGTGAAGACAAGTACAAAGCAGCTGGAAATTTATCCAAACTCCTATATCCACTAACCCATAGGAAACAGAAAGCAAGATTTCCTTGTACACCCCAGTCTCTGTATTTATAAATGCATAGCAGAGACACTGCAGGGGATGATTTCTGATGCACACCCATAAATTATGATTATCTGGAAGTGTCATTTTGGGCTTTTAGGACCGAGCATGTCCTTTTAGAGTCTGAGAAAACTTTCTGTGATAGTTATTACAGTACTACTAGAGTGTTCTCTAATTGCCTAGCCAAAATGCCATAAAAAGGCACTAATTAAGAGTAAATATTTCATTTGAAAGATTATTAAAACTAGGGGCTTGCCTACCCAAACACCTATTTTGTGGCAAGCTGGGGTGCAAATATACCCCACATTAAGTGTCCATGTGAACATTGCTGCTGCACATTAAAAGTTCCCTACTACACTTGGATCTATCCTGCTTCGAAACAGTAGACTGATGCACACTAGGGAACTTTTAGTGAGGGGCAGTAGTGTCCACCTAGAGACTACAGGCACAGCAGGCTAGCACAGAGTGGATTTACACCTACCTTACGAATATGAACAGTCTGTGGCAAGTCTTAAGAGTTTATAGCAGGGGTGGCCAAACCGTGACTTACAAACTGCACGTGGCTCTTTTACAGTTGAAGTGCAGCTCGTGGAGCCCCTCACGCCCCTCCCCTCCCTGATTATCCACCTACCAGGCTGGGCAGGTGAGTTGGGAGCCTCTGCCTTGCAGCAGGGTGGTAGCGTAAAGGCTTCTGCCCAGCGGGGAGGGGGATCTCAGGGCTTCAGCAGGAGTGGGGCTGAAACCCCAACCCTGGCAGGCACTTCCCGCAGGGTTGAAGCCTTGAGCCTCAGCAGATATGCCCTGCGTCTCGAACTTCTGAAGACTTTCATATAGCTCAGAAGATCAGTAATTTTGGCCACCCCTGGTTTATAGGGAAACTTTGTATGATCAGCATAGATTTCCATTAAAAAAAGCTGCATTAAGTTGGTTGCAAACATAAAATATCTATGCAATGTGTAGCTACCAACTACTTCATTTTTCATATTAATTTCCCATTATACTGGCCTAATTCATATAATGTGCTTATACTACACCGATCCTTGAGAATTTTAGTTTGTTAGATGATCTTACGTTCGCTTTCTCTCCTTCTCCTCATGCACTCTATTCTATATCAAGTTTTGTTGCTTTAAAACTTGAGTGTCAATGGGGTTAAGAGACAGCTTGTCAAAAGTAGGAGGTTTTACATTTCATTCTAAAGGCATTTACTTTGCATCATTAACTTGGGCTGGTCCCATAGAACACTGAAAAGGACATGACCTTGAATTTGATCCAGTAATCAATGGGAATCCAGTGAAGAAAGCATTGCTGATCAGAGATCCCAAGTGCATTGTGTTATGGTAATCAGTGCCTGAGTGACAAAAGAATGGCTCACTGCAGCCAGACCCAGAACTGAGAAGATGGGGTGCTGTTTCCTAGCCAGGGGTGGGGGAGGCATTTTCCAACCAAAGCTATTTGGGCACCCAAAGGCAGCGAGGAATCCAGGTTAATTTCAATCCAAATCTCTAATTCTGCCCTTGCTACTACCATGCAGCTCCCAGAGTTTGAGTTAGGGGAGTCTATGTGAGCTAGCTGTGTGTGCAGGATTATGCTTAAGTAGACAACATCTAAAGAACAGGTTTAAATTATATATTAAAAGGTATAGTGTCAAGTGGATCTTAGATGTACTGATGCAGCCAAGTTAGTCTTTCAACAGCTTTGGGTAGGATATATTCCACACTCTAGTTCAAACTTTATCTAAAGCATAAACAATTCCAGACCTCTGGATGAGACGGATCACCCTAGTATCTGGGTACAGCATACAAAACTTAAGAGTTAACACCCCCACCCCAACATACACTTTCATACATAAAGATCCAATACCTGAAAGTTCCCCTCAGTCCCACAAAATTTTGACTGAGAAGGATACTTACAGGCTAGATAAGAAGAGCTGAAACACCTATGGAAATCCTAGACTCATTCCAAAAGCACGGGGCACACTAATCTTCTGGCAAGTTCCTGGAGGTAACAAATTAATTAGAAAAAAAAAAAAAACAAAAACAAAAAAGCCTAACCACTCAGGACTTTGGAGACAGAATCAGCGCTTTGAATTTTACCTAGAGAGTTTGACAGCCTGTGTAGCACACTGCTGTAATATGCTCTTACCTGATCATCACATTCAAAGGTCTGAAAAATGGGGGTGCAACTCCTGGTTTTCCATTCTCTCTGTTCAAAATTTTCAATTTCAAGAACGGTCAGTACAATACACCTGCATGTTTGACTCAACTGCACGGCCAGATAGAGTACCAATATTTTTGGTGCCTGGTGCAGAAAAAAAGTGAAACATTTTTGCCATGGAATTCCCCATTTCATGGCATGGGGAGATGCGACATTGCATAGCTACAGAAGACCAGAAGCAATGGAGCATTGAATGCAACAGTTCACACCTTGTAGGGCTACTGTTTCAGCCAGGAATCACTGCAGCGGTTTACACTGGTTCACACTTTCCAGGTTCTCTGCTACCATAGGGGCTGAAGTACTATTTCATGAAAGGAGGACAGAGGAAAGGTGGTAGCAATCCCACAGGTGGAGAAGCTCTGGTCAACATTCTAGGATATGTTCGCTCTCTGACAGGTCAAAATGTGATCTAGTGTGTTAAGGTGGGCTATTGTGCAAAAAAAAAAAAAAAAAAAAAAGTGCTACACAAGATATTTGCAGAACATTGGCATACATGCCCACCTTCTTGGCAGGGACCTTACAGATACAGCTTGACTGTCAGAGGAGCGGACCTCTTACAGAGCAGACACAAGACAGACCCTAACAGATAGGGGGAAGGGAGACAGAGAGAAGACAGACCCTCTTTGAATTGGCAAAGCAAGAACCTAGCCTTGGATAATTAGATACACATAATCATTATCAAAAATACCCAGTACCTTCCAACTAAGATTCTTAGGAGCTCCTTATAAACACTAAGCCTTACTGATGTGATGGAGAGTCAGTATTAAGTGACCCAACTCCCAATCTTTTCCTCTAACCATTAGTCAACACCCCACCAGTTAAACAGGTTGTGCTGGGATAGCCCCATTCATATATAATACACTTTTCAATGTTTCTCTCCTGATCACAGTACAGAACCAATTTTTTAAATTAACGGAAGCCTACACATTTTGTGGAAATGCATGACCAATTATTATACTCCTGCATCTTCAAGATGTTTGATAGCCCCAACTAAAGAGATACTATTTCAGAAAGTCTGAAAGCTACCTTATCACTTATCTTACATGTCACTTACCAGTTGCCATGGCAAACTTATTCCAGAATCAATCCATCAATTTAAGAAGAGCCTGTTCTGAAGCAAGAGATTAAATTTGACTATAAATGTGACGTTTCTCATGATCGCTTGATCTACATAGGTCCCAGTAATGTAAGTTAATGCAATGCATTGGGCAAAGAACCTACCACTTTAAAAGCTCACATTCCACAAACTTTTAAATATAAAAATCCAGTAGAGCTGAACTTCTGCATACAAAAGCATCCTAATTGCATTCTATATCGAACAGTTTTGATTGTCAACATGCCTTGCAATGAAGTCAGTTTTCAGTAGTATTTTAGTCAGATGTTGACACTTCTATACTTAAAACACAAAATAAGACGATAGTGGTTTAGAAGCAATTATTACCATCTATGCAGTTTATATTTATGAATCTTTAATATTTCAGTTATAACATTTATGTAGTTCTCTTGAGAAGTACTTTTATTTTAATGAAGTTAAATTTGTTTATTGATAATCTTTTACATGTTAAGCTTCTCAAATTTTAGAGGAGGGAGGGGAGAGTTGACATGGATGGGTGAAGACGACAGCTGTATTGTTCCAGCTGTTCCTCAACTTCTCCCACTGCCAAAAAGTTTCTAAAATTGCTACCTTGGAATATGTCTTTTGCAGAAACTTTTTGGCAGTATCCCAACCTTCTCTTGCAAACAGATCAAGCTACAAAGTTTTAATTAAAAAAAACCCACACACTAACAGGAAACAGGGAATGAGCAACAATTGACACTTCATATCACCTTGTAGGTAGCACTGAACTCAGGTGTTTCAGCGTTATAGAACAGATTTGTCATACCTCAGATTATTCTAAAGAAGACTGTCTTTTTAAACAGAGACTTGAAATATGCTAATCTAATTGAAAAAGCATCTTAACAGCTGAAAAGGGTGTTTCTATTAACAGTTACAAACATTTCATTTACAGCCATTGTTAATTTGTGATATTAACAGATTTACACAGAGGAAATAATACTGGAGACAAGTTTTCCTCAGTGTTCAATTTGTCCTAATCTCCTTAAGTAGGCAACCAAGCCTTCAATTAGTGGCCAGTAAGAAGTCCACATATACCAATTTTTGTTTTCATTAGGTGATACTTTATCCACAAAGATTTTTATATTTTTTCCCTGGCTTATACAAGAAGTTTTAAACTTCGAGTCCCTTGGTGACAGTAGATGCCAAACCAAATGCATTTTATGTAAGTTAAGGATATGCTTTCTTGCCCTCTTTAGTGGCATCTCCTCCAACTTGATCAGTAAGTGACATTACTTGTTACTGGTGTGCTTATGTGCACACCGATGTGCATAAAACTAGCCTCATGACAAGAGTACAGCAACTGAGAGGTATGCCAATATGAAGAGTTTACACAAAGTGACCTGTTTTGAAAGTGGCAGTTTTAAGAGTTTGATGTTTGAGTCATTAAAGTTAACTTCTTAAGGACTATTCACCAATGAACACAATTCAGCTCCAAACATGGAATTGTTTCTAGCATTGCTGTTAAAATATGAAGTCTTACATGAACTGGGAAGTCTTTCAATTTACTTTTGTTCACCACAGATCTTATTGTATAATGTCATGGAAGTCTGACATTCCCAAGATCTCTCTCTCTTAAAGCTTGACACTAGTGATGAGGCTACAACATACCAGTTTAAATGCAGCATACAAAACAGCTTGGGTAGTTTTTAAAGCTGTAGGACAGCTAGTCTACAGTTATTTTTAGAGTGAAGGGTGGGCAGGGAGAGGACTTTATTTCTTCCAAACTCAAAAAGCAAGCCACCCACCAAACTGCATTTTGTGACTGGGTGCACTGTTTAAATAAATTACAGGTTGCTTTGCAACAGCTGCACAGACACACTGGAAATGAAACACCAAGTGTTTCAGCTTCAGTGCTTCCATAAAGTGGTGTGGGTAGTGGAGTAAAGGATTTGATGGTTGACAGATTTAAAAATTTTATTAAAGTAAATGCTTGAAATGAAATACACATAGGTTGAGAGGGAAGGTACTGTACATCTGGGGTCAGGCTTGGGTTATGAGGTGTTACAGATACTATTTGCAAGGATGAAAAGATACATACATATCGCATAACCAGCATAGACCCAGATTGGGGTGCAAGGGTTTTTTAAAGTGTCAGTGAATAAGCGGGCTCAGGTTCACCACCCATGGAATGAAAAGGAGTCCAAGTCAGTATCAGTGGAGTGGATAGGTACGTGGGTAGGGTGCGTCCTTTGGTCCCTCAGGGAAGGAAGTGGGTTATATCCCTGGTCGGCTGTCTCAATTACTCAGTGTGGTATTTGGCGGTGTCCAGTGATGTGTTTGGTATAAAATGTCTCTGGACCACCTGATGGCATCAGACAGCGTGAGCTGCCTCATGAATTACTTGGGTGCTGCAAGTACTGTACTAAATTTGCCTGAAGTAGAAAGGCCTCTTGAAGTTTAGGACTTCTTCAGGGTACAGAAACATAGTAGATGGTAGCTGCAAGATAGGAAGGTGCTTATTCTGACAGCAAACATTCGAGAGTTGAGCTCAGGAACCTGTATCATGAAGACTACCCAATTCTCTGCCAGTTTCAAGACGCAATACTAGAAACTGGCACAATAAAATAATGAGCTAAGTTACCTCTACTTCCTCATGCACACCAAGTATAAAACGTTTTCAGATGCTAATGTTGCTCACTTAGCTTAACCAAAGTCAAGTTTATAATTTCACCACACCTTTATTTTACAGCTGACTTTTTAAAAACAGAAGACATCTTTGTTTAATCCTTTATCACATTTCAAGCTAGCTGTTCAGTCATCCCAAGTATCATTTATATAGTATTCACCATACTCCATCAGCAGGGAGCCTTATAATTCAATAGAAGGCTAGGAAAGAGTTAAGAGTTGCAGTGGCCATTAGAAGCTAAGCCACTTTGTACACAGAGATCAACATGTAAGAGCCTGTATCCATTCCAAAATTCTTCACGTGGATTTAAGCAGCGAAAAGTTAAAGTATCTTTCTAATCTGAAGTATCCCCTCTCCCTTCTGTACTACAAAAAGCCTGTTTAAAGCTGACCAGCTCCCTCATTAGTGGGAACTGTTTGGAGGATGAGTCTTCAGTAGTATTGAGGATTTAAATATTGTGGAATTTATTTCTTTAGCATGACCAGTCTTAGCTTCGTCATTCAACATTTCCAACGACCCTGGATCTCCAGAAGAGGAAGCTCTTACAAGCTCCGCACAGCCCAAGGCAAGCACGGATCCAGTCATTGCTCGTTCAGTACCAAAACGTGCTCGGCCCTAGACCTGCCACAGGCGGGGTTCGTCCTCCAACGTTGGGCTCCTACCCTAACCAGGCCACGCTGCCATGAGGCGTCCCCACTCCTCTGACACCAGCCACTCCGCACCCGACAGCCCCCTGCAGGGCGGCCCCCGGCAGCTGCCGAGCGGTGCCTGCAGGACCACACCTGCCTGGCGCGGGGCGGGAAGGCGGGAGCCGGCTCCCTGCTCGCAGCCTCTCCCGAGCTCACCCCGCTCTGCGCCACGTGACACCGACCCCTCTTCCCCCTCCCCCACGCCCTCGCGCCAGTCACACGGGCCGCCCTGGATTTCGCGCCCCCCTCAGCGCCACTCTTGGCTGCTGCAGCCCCCCCCCCGGCAGGGCGCCACCAGGAGCCCTGAGACAGAGGGGCCGGGGCGTGACCGGCCCAAACCCAGCCCCGTGCCTCAGGCCCGGGCGATGGGGCCCCGCCCGCGCGGAACGGTTCCCAGCCTCCGCTGGGAGCTGGGTGGGGCAGCGCTCCTGGCGTCTGGGCGCCGCGTACCCCCCAGCGGCGCTCACCCGCCTACCAGGCTCGCAGCCTCCCCTCCCAGCCTCGGCCCCGCCCACTGCTGCTCCAACGGCCGCCCGCCAGCCACTTCCTCCCGCCCCCGGGGCCGGTCTAGTTCCAGAAGCTGAGCAGCTCGCGCCCTTCGCGAGCCGCCGCACGCGCTCTCCACTCACTCCCCATCGCCTGGGGCCTGGGCAGCGGCTGCCGCCTCGCCTCGCCGCCCCACGCCCTAGGCTCACCGTGGTGCAGGCGCCCCCTGCCGGGAGGCTCCCCTCAATGCATGCCCCATTGAACTGCAAGCAGGCAGCACCTTGCGCCACAAACAGGGGAGGCTCCAAGGCTGTGCAAAGCTGCAGGACCGGGAGCCAAAACAACGTGTCTCCTTCCATGCAGAGGCAAATGCGTTTTGCATGGCTTAGTGCTCACACCTGGAATCTGCGAAAAGCACGAGCTGTCACGCAACTGATTCCCCAGCTGCTCCTGCAGGACTGAAACGCCCTTATGTAGATACTTCTGGGATTAGTTTTTGTTGTGTTTAATTTATTACACTGCAGCCTGTGCTTTATATCTACTACTGCCACAAATACTCGAGTCACCAGACTTGCAGCCTGTTGCAAGCGTTTCTCGAATGCTTCCCTATCACACAAGGGAGTTAATACAGCTCTCCTAGCCCTAGAGATCCCGATCTGCAGGACAAATGAAATTTTTGCTGGTGAAATGGGGAAACCCCAGCTGTGCAAATGTACATGCAAAAAGCAAGCGTTAATATTAAACCTGGTAACCATCTTCCATACCGCCTCTAACCTCCACAAGCAATGAGCGCACACTCTCTTCAATAGTCTACTAGAGGGATTGCAGCGCAGGGTGGAAGGAAAAAGACAACAACTCAAATTAGAAAGTGGAGCAACGAACACAGGGAGGTCGTAACTATTCAGTCATCCATTTGCAACTATCAGGGGAAAACCCTATTTCCTAGTTTATTCCTTCCAGCCTATTCAATGCACACAGAAAAACGATTTTGCGTTGAGGAAATTAAAGCGTGATAGAAAAAGGGATGAGAGTTCAACCTACCGGCCATGCAAACTGAAAAGGTATAACAATCCTGCCCACGTCATGATTTTTGCCCTGATGAGAATATTTGTTGCTGTTCAAAGAAAAAGTATTTCCACCGAGAACTGGGGTAGATCCGGATCCGTAGTTGCAAGGTCCAATGGGAGTGATCTTGGCCTGATATTCCTTTAAACAAACTTTCACATAAGTATCACATTCATCCCGGGTACAGTTCAGGTTCTGGGGACTTTTCATGCCATCACAACATTCCCCATTCAACAATTCTCCGTTTACATTCTTCACCGAGTTAAGCTGCAGCTCGAAATAGCCCGTGGATTGGGACACCTAAAAATAAAAATCAAAGGGGAGTCAACCTCATTACTATAGCGTCTTGGGAAAGTGCATGGAAGTTTGCAATCAGCCAATACAAGGTTTCCTCCCAAGCCTTTCCGTAAAGCGTTTTGCTATTAAAATTCTATTTACTATAAAAATAATACAACTAGAACTGTATAGCAGTTACTGCAGCAATACAAAAAGCTGCACTAGGTAACTGCGCTGCAAAAGTACTGTACATAAATATCCCACTGCAAGGGAGACAGACACATTTTAAAATCCCTCAAGGCTGTATAAATTACTGATAAAGGTATGAAGAGGAGACGTATACAGAAGTGAACACCCAACTCCTGAAATACAACCGTAATTATGATCTCTGCAAATGCAGCTACGTTTCCTTCACACCCATTTTATTTTAAGCGGTTCTGTATGAAAACGAAGGTTACAAGTTGTATATGTTCTTCCAACACAGCATATTGATTTCCTCCCCTCCTCCTTTAAACCCACGGATCTAATGCCATGAACAGGAGACTGACTGAAAGGCTACAGAGACAGAAAGAAGCCATGGCAACCCCCACAATGAGATCAGGGTTTTAGGTCTAGGAGCCATGCCCCAAAAGGGGCAATGCTAAAAAGACAGTTACCTCTGCCTACGAAATTAAATGTATTCCCCCTCCTCCACCGCACCCCATTTGGTGGGAGAGATGAATCCCTTTTTCTGCTGTAGCCCCCAGGTCATTTCCCCACCACTGTGCAACCGCCAATCTTCTTACCTGCACCCACAAAGTTAGGAGCAGCCCCAGGCTCAGTGCTGCTGTGAGGGGAGCCCAGTGCCGCCCGCTGGAACCCAGCATGCCTGCTGCTCCGAGCCGAATGGTGCTTGATCAGAGACGGGCGAGGAAACCAGCCATGGACCGGCCGCTGCGCGAAGCATCGACGGCGAAGGTCTCTACATGCACGCGGCGGAGGCTCCTCTGCTGCCCGGGAAGCTTTCCCCAACGCCCCGAGAGGTGCAGGGCATGGGCTGTCAGCGCGGACCGCCCAGAGCGCTCCCGCAGCAGCAGCGCTGGTACGCAGGCAGCTCGGCTCGCTCTCTGCACGCCCGCACTGCACGAACACCCAACAAGTAGGTGCCAGAGTGACAGCTTCATTACCCATTAGTCACCGGCGCCTCTGCCTTCATATTAATGAGGGGGACGGGCCCAACCCAGGAGCAGGCGGGTGTGGCCATGAGCGCTGCTCCTGTTCTTAAAGGGCTGGGGGACGGGGAGACGGAGGGGAACGCCGGAGATGGGCGCAGCTCGCGGGTGTGCGCGCTAACCGTAGCCCGGGGGTGCATGCCGACTAGCCGCAGGGATCGGGAGTGCGCGCTGTGCGCACCAGTACTGCTCGTGCGCGCCCATGCAGCCACCACCTGCGCGCGGGGGGTGCCCTAGCCACTCCGGCGCGGTCACAGCTGCGTGCCCTGTGGATTGTGAGAGGTGCGCCATCAATCGTTCAGCGGGTGTGTCTGGGGGGTGGAAAACTTTACCAGACCTTAGCAAACTGGGAGGGAGCGATAAGAGAGCAGCTAGGGCGAATGCACCGGTTAGAAGCCCAGTCCTCTTCCCGTCCCTGGCCCCACCTGCTGCTGGCAAGGGGAAGGCTGGAGGGAGTTCGAGGGGTCCCTTTTCTTTCACTCCGCCTTTGGGTAATGAGACGTGACATTACCCTCTGGCTGATAAAAAGGAAAATGGATTTTCCTTGTCTTACTCACAACTCAAGGGCCACTGGCCGGGGGGAAAGACGTTGGTACTATCCCAAGTTTCCTGCTAGCTGGGAGAAGGCCGGCTGCTCTGCCCCACATCTACCAGCCTCCTAGCTGCTGAAAGGGGCGACTCCAATTTCTGCTTCTCCATTTTTGTGGTCGTCCTCCTTTCTGAATGGCTATTGTCCCGACTTCTGCTGTTACTCGCAGCTTTCCCAAGCAGCAGCCTCCGCTGAGTGAAATTGACATGAATCTTGCCCTTTTACTGCCCTCGACGTGGTTCTGAACAGTACCGATCAAACTGAGCAGAGTGTTAATTTCACTCTGCTTGAGAAATCTCAGAACAGCAGAGGCAGTAGAGTTGCCTGTGCAACCTTAATTTGGTCTCCTTATGCACATGCATGATGACACAGTCCTTAATTGCGGGGTCACTTTTTCCGTGGGACCCCCCGCTTTATTCTGCATATGCTACAGACCTTTTCTGGGGCTGAATCGGTATTGGAGAGGAGACTGTTGTCTGTAGGATCCCTACTTCTTTTGTTGCAGAAGTTGGAAGGTGTTTAATGAATGAGTCAGAGGTTTGTAGGAAGAGAAAGGAGAGTCTCATTGTTAAAACAGTTGAATGCTGCCCTGGAGAACTGGATTCTATCCCTGCCTGCACCACAGATTTCCTGTGCTATGCCAGGCAAGTCACTTCAACCATACTTCTCACAGGTAGTCACTAATTGTGTTCCTCATTTCCTGGGTGCCTGACTTGAAATGCTGGGGTCTGATTTGCAGAAGTGCTGAATACTCACAGCTGCAACTGAAATCACTTGGAATTGTGCTTTAAACATATGACTTGTTATCAAATGTTATATCAGGGCCTAGGCATCTCAAATTGGGCACCCAAAATGAGTGACAATTTTTGATCTTAATCTCTGTGCCTCAGCTCCCAATCTGTAAAATTGTTTCTGTCCCTGTCCTGTCTCTTCCCTACTCCTAGCTCCTTAGCCTAGTCCTGTTTTTCCTACCTACCCAATCTCACCCTCCACCACTCAGGATTCTCATCCCAGTTCCAGGTCCCTTACTCTCATCCCAATTCCTTGTCACCAGTCTCCTTGCCCGCCCAGTCCTAGTTCTCCCCCTGCTGGGCTCCTTATCCAATCTCAACCTCCCTGGCTCCTTGTCCACCCAGACCCAATATGCCCCTCCCCCAGCTTCTTCTCTGATTTCAGTGTTAACGCCCCTCTCAGGCCAACCGGCTTCCACTTTTTCCAGTTTCCCTTACTGACTCCCAGCCTCCGCACCCCCACTGGCTCCCAAGCCCAGTCTCCACACCCAGCCTCTCATCCCAATCTCCTTGCCCACCAGTCTCAGTCTCCCTCCCCTCCAGCTCCTAGTCACAGTTTTTCTCCCTCCACTCCCCAACTCCTTTTCCCAGTCTGCACCTTTCCCTCCATGCCAACCCCTCTCCCCAAGTCTGGCTTTTGTCCCCTCTGTATCTAATCAGAAGGCTTCCTTCTCCACAACACCTGGGTGTCAGCAGGGGTGTCATTGAGAGCACTAGCGCCCTGCTCAAAGCTCCAGTGCCTGGTCCTGCCCCACCCCACCCCAGCTCAGAGCAGCAATTACAGAAAAATCTGGCTTCACCACTGTAGCCATAGGCAACATGCTCAGTTGCTCAGTGGGAATGGTGCAGGCACAGTCTGGTCAGCACTAGCAGCTGTGAGGGGATGGAGCATGGAATCTTCAGAGATTTAACTACTAATATGAAAGAAGTCTCTACTGAATACTAGTGAACTGTGATTACTCATTGTTTTATGACCTGGCCAAATTTGGTCAGATTTTCATGAGGATGGCAAAAAACACATCTCTGACACAAAGGCCATCCTCCTTGACAGAAAGCCTGGGAGCACTGTTCAAAGAAAATGTCTCAAGAACTTTTTTAACGTGGGCAAAACAATGTATTTTTCCCTAGCCTCGTTCTTAGGGCCAGTCTACACTAGAAGCGCTACATCGGCCCTGCTGCTGTAGCACATCTGGTAACGATGCTCTATGCTGACGGGAGAGCATCGCCCACTGACATAGTACTGGTGTGGACAGCACTTAGGTTGTGCAGAGGGATGTCTTTTTCACACTCTTGAGTGACATAAGTTAGATCAACTTAAGCGGTAGCGTAGACCTGAACCACTTTGGCTGAAATTTTCCAGAATATTTCAGCCTGAAGCAGATACCCAGCATGGAAACCATCCAGAATGGTTAAAATTTCACAAAGTTACAAGCAACTGAAAACAGGATCTTATAAAGGGAAGGGCTGGACAACCTTAATAAAAGGGGGACACTACTAGCCCAGCCTATAATATATAGAACAGAGGACTAAGTGGTGGGATCCTGTCCTCCTCGAGAGGCTAGCTCAAAGAAGTGTAAGAGCAGCACAGGAGAGGATTTCTCCTTTAGCTCCAGGGACACAGGTTTTGGTGCTAAATATAGCAGGTTTGATTTCTTCTGACCACAGAGCTCTGGTGTGTTACGGATACATTATAGAAGACTAGCTCAACCTTTAGGCCCTAACATTTTCTGCCACTCCTCCTCACATTAACCTTTTATTACTGATGATCCAGTAAAGTGGACCACTGGGAACAAATAGCTCAGAAATCAAAGGGCTGTAGCACTCCCACTGTGCTGAAAACCTCACAGAGCCAGCCCTCCTTCTTTCTTTGCACAGACCCAGCCTGACTCCTCATTCCCTCCAGCAGTCAGCCAGCACACCACTTCTCCACTATTCATGGCCAGCACGCAGCTGCAACTACTCCCCTAGGCTGACAGAACAGCAGCTGCGATGTGTGTGCCAGCTGGCCAGCCACTCACCAAAGTCCTCCTGCCCTCTCCATCTTCCTTTACTGCTGTGCTTTGCTGCTTACCCACCAGTTGGCCTGCTTCTCCTCCACCACCCCTTTCCCCACTCACCAGAGTCTGCTACAGGTACCCATTGCGCTGCTGGTCTGGACCCACCCAGCCACCCCCACAGCTATCATTACTCACCTGACTTGACTTCAGGAAGCATCCTTCAGTCTGCCAGTTACTCCTGGTTTTCTACTTTCCCCTCTAAATTAAAATAGCTCAAGCCTGAAGAGATGAATATTCATTTTCATTTATGCTCTCCAACCCCTTCCCCCCCCCCCCGTAGATGTCCCCCATCATAGCTGCATCCATCTGTCTATTGGTTAAGATAGCCTTGGCACTTTCATCTATGGTGTGTGCACAAATCTTCCTCCTCAAGACCTATGGTCATCTTTAGAAAGAGGTATAGGGTAATTTTCAGCGAAGGGGAGGTGGAGGAGGAACAAGAGTCAGTACTGGCATGATATTTTACTGTTACTACATTTAATTGCTAGGCAAAAACCTTCACTAACTCCCATCCTCCCACCTCTTTCCCTTCCCAGGTTTCAAAAGGAAGGGGAAAGTGCTATTTAGCTTTAACCTCTTCTCTGTGGTTGCTGGGGAGAGGTACTAAGCACTGCTTTCTGTCTAGTGATGAGAGCATGGTAGCTAGGAATTGGTTATACTGAAGTGGCAAGCAGCAAAAAAAAAAAGTTAGCTAACAGATCAGGCACAAAATGCTAAGGCCATTCTATTTGTATATACTTGTAATGATGATATCACACATCTACTTCAGCATTCTAAAGCCAGCATGTGTGTGGAAAAAGAATACATGTATTTTTATCACTAAGCTAAGAAAATACAGCACAAAGAGGAAAGAGGGTGCAGTAGTTACAGCACTGTCCTGGGACTCTGGAGACCCTGCCTCACTTCCTTGCTCTGTCACTCACTGCCTTGGGCAAGTTGCTTCATCTTTCTACTTTCTGTGCCTCTGTTTCCCATGGGTAACTATTATCAGGTGATCAGATAGCCTGGCACATAAATAGCTATGACACATATAGGGGAGAAGATGTGCAATGATATGACATCATTTAAAAATCTCTTTCTCAACTATAATCATACTTCAAAAAGAATAGACAGAGATGATCTACTTCCTAATTTGTCGTCTTTTCTGGTTATGCGTTTCTCCACAGTTTTAACTATTCCCTATTGTGTCGCAGCCTGAATCACGTTTTCCTGATTTTACTGTATTTTACTGTAGTTATTGAGCATGAACTTGCTTCAACTTTATTTCCTCAGAGTGTCATAGGTTTTCACTTTCTTCTTCTACAGGGAGGCATTTGTGTGTATAATGCTAGTTTTTGGAGCAGGTGACAGTAATGTTCACATGCCACAGAGGTGCAGATGAAAATGTTTTTCATTTGTGAATTTAGTTCCTTAGAAATGTGCTATGTTACCAGCCCTGGGCTCTGACGCTCACTAGTCACAGAACAAGTATAGCACAAGCAGCATCAGAGGAAGCTTCCCTCATGGCTCAAACAGTGTGCGTTAGACCTGGCCCGGAGAGACCACCTCTAAAGGGAGGCAGGTGAGTCCTATTTGCTCATTGTCTTCTCTCCTGAAATGGCCAATGGTAGTGGTGGTTTTTGTGATGCAGATTAGTGTCCCCCGAGAACTGTACAGAGATCACAAAATCCATGTAACAAAGGGTATTGGACAGCCCTGGGAGTTTTCACACAAAATGCTAAGGTCAGTGGGTGTTTTAGGTGAGTCATAACAGCAGGGTCTACTCTCAAATGGTAACAGTTTCCAGTCAGTCACTTTTGACCAGAGCCCTGATCCTGCAGGCTGCCTGAGCAGGCACATGGAGCAGTGGTTAGGGTCCCAGACTAGATTTGAACCCAGAACCCAAAAGATGAAAGGGTGCACAGCGCTGCCAAGTGTAACACACCTCATATTATACACACCCCTGCAACCCAGCCTGACTGTCACCCAATCCCACCTCCTATCCTGACTGTCATGCGTCTGGCTGGGCTGCAGAGAAGCAACAGCAGGTGTTTTGCTCACAGTTGTTACTCCACATGGGCAGGGACTGCTATGGTGCCTGTTGAGCAGGCGGCTCTTCTGTCTCCCAACTTACTACTTCCCCTGCTGGATCCCAGTGGGGGAACAACAGGGGCTTCCTCCGTGGGCCTAGGTTACCCTCATCACCAACTTCTGCTCCTCCAGCTACTTACCCCAGCATGAGTAATTATCTGACTACTCTCCACACACCATTTACCCCTGCAGCTACCCATCATAGCTCCCTCACCACCCACACAACTGGCCTTGGCACCAACACCCTGGATTCATTAGACTGCCCCCCCATCCGGTTCCGCCTTCATCTTAACAGGCTAGGCACCTGGCTGGTAGGCACTGTCTGCTCAGTGCTTGGAGCACGGTGATCTGTGCCCAGAGACACCTACGCTCTGCCTGGGGGAGGGGGCTCTGGACTCCTCTTCCCTCCCGCACCCTTTTCTGTTTCTCCCTCCTGGGAGAGGCAGGCTCCCAGATGCCCCTTCCTTACCTTCTCTTCGTGGAATCAGTGGCTGCTGAGCTGAAGTTTAACATCTAAAGGAACAGTCTCTTCCCCTCCCTCAGCCTCTTTCCATTGGCTCATTCCTATTCCATCTACAATCCATCCTGGTAAGTGTGAACTATGGATGGTATAAGGAAGCAGCACAGCCCCTGTGGAAATGGGACTGGGAGAGGCTGTGCTTTCTTTAAAACATGTTTTAAACTTAATTTTGTCATCTATGCATTCTACACGCCAAAGGAAACTAGAGAGCATTGGTCCCTGTGGCAGAGGAGGGGCTCAACTACCAACTCCTTCAGGACAGGGTGAGATTCCACTCCTACTTGCTCCCAATGCTCCAGGGCAGGATTTGGGCCTCTCACACGTGTTTATGATTATATGCAATTAACTTGCAAATGTGCACATTGGCTCATTAAATCATTTGTATAAGCGGAGACATGGAGCTGCAGAAAACTTGGCACCTATGAAGACACAGGAGACAGTATTCACTATATTCACTTGCCTTGTTGTCTTCAGCAATACATCGAAATGGACACTCAATGTGTGTGTAAAATGGGAACCCTCATAGGATTAATCAAAGTCAGAATTTATCCACTGGGAAGGTTAAGGGCAGGAGGAGCATGTTGGAAGTTATGGTGATGTATATAGTCTATTAAAAACTTAGCAGGGAAGGGGTTAACCTTCTCCTTCAAGGTACAAGGAGGACCACAGTTTCTTGTCCTAAGTGCAGCAAATTGCAGGACAGAACCAGCTTGAAAAATTCCTTCCTTCATCATCCAGCACACTCCCAGAGGAAAGTGTGGAGGGCTCAGTCTACTAATAAGAGTGGGGAAGGCTCTTCAAGAAGAGAGTTGGTGTCAAAAGATACTTGGAGGAGAAGGATTTCTTTTCCTGTCAGGAACTGGCTGAATTGAGACACTTTTGAGCTTTGCTGTGGACATGACTGAATCTAACTATGTCTTATCCCTGGACTTTGGCCCATTTCGTGTTTTTACAAGCATCTTTCTGCATGGAAACAAAGCAGCCTGAACTTGAAGAATATTGTTTGATTGGAGTCACTAACACAAGGCAAGGGACCGGATTCACCCAAGTAGGACTAGGATGGTATAAATTGCTGATCCTCTGGACCTCAAAGAGGACAACTGGTCTTACTAGCACCAAGATGGACAAGAGACGCTCATGGATGAAGAGTAGCTGCTTGAAGTTGAACCCTAGCAAGATGGAGGTTATGCTGGTGAACACAGAAAAACACTCCGGGGCACTCACAGCCACAGTGCCACCTTCTTAGGTTGAAGGCAAACACTCACAATTGGTCAATTCAGTCCAAAGTTTAGAAATGCTCCTGGATTCCTTATTGACACGAAGCTCTCAGATGGCAGCATCCTCCAGCAATACTCGAGTCTTGGCTAGGAGACTCTTTCCTAGCCTGGCAGATGATGACATGGCTGTGGTTACATATCTTTGTCACTGTCTGGACTATAGCTATGCAATATACTTGACATGAAGCCATCCACCCGTAGGAAATTTCAACTGGCACAGAATACTGCAGTGTGTCTCTTCAACCACACAGCGTTCAAGTACCACCTCAAACCTGTCCCCAACTCCCTACATTAATTTCCCGTAGAAAATTGAATCAAGTTCAAGGTCTTGGTCCTTATCATCAAGATGCTTAGTGGCCCAAGTTTAGGAGACCTAAACATTTTCACAGTTGACAGCTCTGCTCCTCACGCACAATAGAACTTTCTCCCATAAGAATAAAGCTTGTCTGTGCAGAAGACAGAACTGTCCCGCTGGCTTATCCCAGACTGTGGAACAGACTCACATCACAAACTTCATGGTCTTCTTCTCCAAGTGCTTTGACCTGCCTTTGTGTACAGTTAAAATTGTTTAAATATATCCTCCCCAAACGAAACACTATTCTGCACCCACGATTCTCCCCCTGGAGAGAGAATGAGAGCAAGAGAATAAGTCACATGTGACAGAAGGTAGTGATGTCACATAATGCACTACTGGAAGGGCTCTCAGACGCTATGCTATTAAGGGTGTATAATAGAACACCCCCTCCACACACACGTAATGCCAGACATTTTTTTTAGGTTGTGTCCCATTGTACCTGTTGGTGCAACATATATTTATTTGAAGCTGGTGTCCAGCATATAATTTTATTTAATGTGCACCTTTATGTGACCTTTCTGCTCTCCCTTCTGCACCTCCTTCCCCTTTTATTTTGATTATAAAACTGGTATCGTGGTCTTCCACATTTATTGCGTCTAGGTGATTTCTATGTAAAATATGCTCAATTTACAGTTAAAATATCTTTCTATCTAAACTACCAGCCCTGCAAAGTCCACATGGGATCTGCAAGTCAAGTTGGGTTCCCTCTTCTCATAGATCATCACCAGCAATGAAGGTGCTGCAGACCAAATTATCAATGGTCAGTTGAGGCTCTCCATTACATCTGTGCCATCCTGTTACCATCAAAGGGCTTGAAACTGGCTAGAATTGAGTAAGCAATTCTATTCCTAAAGCACAAGAACGAACAGAAACTAGCTGGTTCAGGTCTGTGGGGATAACATGAGTAAAAACTGATTTGTCACCAAAGTCAGCAGAATGGACTCTGAATACACTCAAAATCAGATCTGAGCTTCAATCCTACAATGATTTTTTCAATAGCACAGGGAGCTCACTGCAGAGTCAGGGCCCTGACAGATAAGATGGTATCATTTTTACATAGTCACTTTTATGGGAAAGTGATACTTAAAAATCACATACAATAATGGCAGCAGATAGATTACAGTACCTCTGGGTTTATTTGGGGCCAGTGTGTGCCTAAGAGAAATGACTTTCCACACAAGAATTCTTGGACTGTATTGCTTATACCCATTGCCTCCATGAGCACTTCTTTTCATCAGGATTAGATTCAGCCTTTGCCTTTCTTTTGGTCAGTGCCTGACATTGCTTTTTGTAAGAAGTTTTGTGGGGTGGAGGGGTGGAAGGAAGGAGCACATGCAAATATGGGCTCCCTCTTCCAGCCAAGGTCTCTTGCCCCAAAATAGAATTCGATTCTTTTCCTAGAGCCAGGTGAACTAAGCCCCAGGGGTGTCAGATGATTTAGCCATCGGCGTCTGCCTGTCACAAACCATAACTAAAACAAGATTACCCTGGAGAAGAGTGCTATTAAAGGAGGATACTACTGCTGTAATTTTGTTAAGGGACAGGATATTATTTAAAAGCCTTTTTTTATACTACTTGCTTTCCAATAAAGCTTGAAGTTGATTTGTCTTAGCCAGCTTAGATAGTGATGTCAAGACATATCATAGGTTTCACTACATTAGTCCCAACAAATATTTGCCACCTTGGCTTAGCAGAGGCTGTTAGCATACGGTGAACACTGTATCCATTGCCATGGTAGATTCAGTGTGCAGTACTGCACACGATTGTAGTTTCGGATTTTTTCCCATGCTCATTTTTCTGGCAATAGCCATTCCCCGCCCAGCATTTCTATACTATAACAGTTTTAAATTGCTCAAAATGCTGTACAGCTATTAAAGCCTTAATCTTGCAAACACTTAAGCACATGCATAACTTTACCTATGTGAGCAGAAAGATCAGGACCTAACTGCTTAATGCACACAGCACCACTGTGAAGCAAGTAGGTGGATATTATCAGCAGTGATTTGACAGGAGATCCAATGTATGTTCATTTAGTCATCCATGTAGACTCTCGTGGATGTATCCACTATCCCCAAGAGTGCTGAAAAAAAGTTAAATAAATTGCATGGCAAATATTTGTTTCGCTAACACTGTGGCTATGGAGGATTGTGAAAAAACAGCCTGTATGCAATGCTGTAGAGATCTGTGGGTGCAGAATCACAGATGGTTACATGTTGGCACATCCACAGAACAACAGAAAATTTTGGTAAAATCTGTCACAAAATTATCTCACACTTGCTGCAGAAATAAGCCCTGGAATGCTGCAGAATTCCATCTACCCCAACTATAACAGAGTCCCTGCTGAGCGGAGCTAGCCCAGCTGCTCCTTTAGATCAATGGCAGATCATTCACTTGGAAAGTTAGTGATCCTATTCTCCTTCTCAGAGTGACTTCTTCACATACCATCTGTACACACTCTGTGTATATTGAGACAGATAAAGAAAATTTGTGGTGGCCTCCAGTCCAGACAGATTACTGGCCTAGGGTAACATATAGCACCTTCTGATGTGATTTTTGGTGAAAACAGGAAAATAGCCTAGCAAAAGCCCAGGGTTAGTATGTAGGGTAAAACCAAGGGACTAAAAGGACCCATTAAACCAGATGCTTTAATCAAAAGAAAAACATTTTTGTACCACGTCAACCTGCATGTGGAACTATCTGTTATCAGATTCACAGATTTTAAGGCCACAAGGCTGATCAATCTAACCTCAGCTTTTTCCAGGCTTTCCTTTGCTTCAGTATTTAAAAGAAGAATAGATGTGGTTATGTGAATAGATTTCTCCATGACAAAGAATTAAGTGAAGATAGGTTTGTCAATATAACATTGAAGTTGTGCTTTATTCTTCACAATAAGTACTTGATTCCTATTTTAAATGCAAACCTCCAAAGCACCATAAAACACAGGCTTTAAAATGGCACTGAGTTAATATTGCTGTGGGACCTTTGGCCCGTTCTGACTTTGTTATTATTTTAACTGCACAGCTTTAACACAAGGATCCTGAACTCCACTCGGAAAGGAGTCCCCCTAAAGTCAAAAATACCAGATAAAAGGCCTGAATAAAATTTGAATATGAAGTTCCAGATTTGGTCCATGGTTTCTTTGCATTTAACTTCCTTTTTATAGTTAAGAAAAAAGGAAGAAAAAGTTGTCTGTGCTTAACAAGAGGGTGAAGTCTGTTAAATTCAGGAAAAATTCCCTTTCCCCCCTCCCCCTCCAGGTTTCCACTAGTCTCACTCGATCAATCTTGAAATAGGTAAGATGTGAATTAACATTTTTAAAAGCAAAATCTAATATTGAGTTATCTTGACTGTCTTTATGTTACAGACATTCAGACTGAAGCACAATAGAGGTGCCACACAAAAAAGCTTCACGTTTTCACACAAACGTGTAGTTAGACCAATATGCACATGTTGCAATGCAGGATTTTGTGGGCGTAACAAGTTCAAGTGCAGTTACACCTGGCTTTGAAAGACAAACCTTTCCAATTAAAAAAGAATGATAACTGACAAAGGATTAGCCATTCCTTCCATTTCCTGTGTTTGGAAAGGATATTGCAAATCTGTTCTGAATGGAATCGGACTAAAAATGCTAAATATGTTGATGCAAGTACTGAGTTAGCTGTCTGTTAAATTAGAATGAATGTTGCTCATTTCCCATCTGGTCCTCTTTGACATTACTTCCAGAATGCATTCACAGCTCTTATTTGTACAGTACAAATGGCTGGCTATAATACCAAGTTTACCTTTTATAGGCTGCTAACTCACAAAATAATGCTCTATTTCTACCAATGAAAGGTAAACATCTGCAGCCATTATGAACTCCAGCCACCTTCACTTATTAACCTCTTACTTCCTTTGCATTTAACATATTAAATGCATTTCCTGCATTTGAAAATTGGTGACTTGATAGTCCTGGAGACTGGACTCTTCCCTGCACAGAAAAGATACAGCACATCCAGAGGCAATCAAGCAACCCAACATCATCCCCACACAACTCTGTTCTGCCCAGACTACTAACGGGGCTGAAAGAGCAGTTAACTCTCCATCTCTGTTCACTCTTTGCCCTCTCTGTTGGGACAGCTCAGGAGAATGACAACTAGTGACAGTTGTGCTAGTGAATTTCTGATGTGAAGCCGTATCTACTTGGCACTGTGCTGGAATTGCCATCTAATTTCACAAACAGCCATCAGACAGTAACAACTTCATTACTACTGGATTTGAACATCTGATCCCTCAATTTCATATTCTCTTACCTAAATCACCGAGTCATTCTCCTATGGTCACTTTCACAACTATTTGGTTTTGACTGCTTAATTACTAGATTTTTTGAGTATTTTGATTATTTTAGCTTATCTCCTATGATGCCGTTCAAATATAGCATTGTGGATATTGTATTATACATCTGAAATTCTGTCATGGGGTGCTGCCCCCCGAAGGGCCCCCCTTGTGGCCCCTCATGGCCCTGTTAGTCCCCCCTTGGGTTCTTTAAATCAATGGAGCCACTTTGTTGGGTTTGATTAAGTCTTTCTACAAAGTATCACTCACTCCATTAGTCACACTAGTTCATACCCACTCTGGGTGCTGGCTTCTTGCTCCTTTCTGGGAGGTTCCCTAACCCTTGGGTTGCCAATTTTGGTTGAATTTATTCCTGGAGGTTTCATCACATGACAGTCTTTAAAGATTAATCTTTAATTCTTGGAGCCTCCAGGACAATCCTGGAAGGTTGGTAACCCTACCCAGCCCTTTTCCTGGAGTTGAGTTTCTACTTTATTTTCTGTCTCTCCTTAAGCCGGGAGTCCCCAGCTGTTCTTCTTGGAGCTGGATGTAATTTAGCTCAGCTGTAGGACCTCAGCAAGGTTCTCCTCCACCTGTCCCTTTTCCTAAAATTAGTCCTTCACTCCCATAGTAGGAGGGTTCAGCAGGCAGACTGTCCCCCTGCTGGTGTCCTGTCTGTTTTGCCCTGCCCTGCCCTGGCCTGCTACGAGGGAGGAGGAAACATATATGCCAGTCCCCTTCTCCAGCTCATCCCAATTGGTCAAGTGAAGATAACCTTGCCCTGCCCATTCTGCAAGGCTCCTGGTCCCTTAAAGAAACAGTAACTAACTTTCTCCTGAACATACTTATGTTTAAGACTGCTTCCTTTCTACCAATACCTCTTATTTCCTAGGATTGTGCATACATCAAAACCTCCCCAAATCTTAAAGGGCCATGCAACATGATGGGGGTGGGAGGTTGACCCGTAGGCACCACTGTGTGTAAGGGAGCAGATTATCTTGTCACAAACACCTACATTTTTGTCTGTTTATAGTGACCAAATAGTACAGCACAGCACAGAATTCTCTCCATAGCAACTACCAGTATTGACAGAATTTCGCTGCTTATTAAATAGGCTGTCTGTTTACATCTTAGGCATGAAAGAGTAGATTGAAATTGCAGTGAAATGCTGTAAACTGAACAATGCCATCCTGCCTCTAATATCTCCACATATAAAACGTACAATTATAGCATTTGGCAAATGAAGTATGGTTAGAAATTCTGTGTGGGGTATGAATGTTGATGGTGGATTGTGATACACTGTCATTACCATAAAACCAACAAGGGAGTGCTTCCGAAGCTGAGGGTATAATGGATGTTCTTGACATACATCCAGCAGAGTGAGAGGAGTCATACTGGTCACATCTCCTGGAAGGAGATTAACAATTTAAGTGAAAGTGTCAGCAGGGGGTTAGAAAAAACCCATGAATGGTACACCACCACAGAGGTAGCAGGCGGTCACTCCCTTGTAAAAGCCACAGTGTAAATGGCTTTTCAGATATTTGTCAAAAATCCAAAACAGGGAACAGAAAAACACAGGACAAACCCTGTAATGGTACTAGATTAATTTCCAGGACACACAAAGTTTTCTAAAATTTGCAGCTCTCAAACGGTGGTTCATAAAGCTCCTCCAGTCATCTACGGAATTGCTTCTGTCACAGTGATAAGGCACATCCGTTTCATAGCCCATGGTATCCAAAGGAGTGATGTGGCCGGCATCACGTTGGACTGCCTTTGATTGCCCTAACCCCATGGATCAAGTACCCATTTTGCAGCTGGGTGAACTGTAGAGGTATCTGATGTACCTTAAACGCATCAGCCTGATGAGCAATTGGCTCGGGGAAACTAACAATGATAAGGTGTCTCAGTCTATAAGTAATGATGCTTCCAGTAAATTCGCTCAGTCCAGGACTCTCTTGGGCTTCCTAGAGGCTTTTTGTCTTGCTGTTATGGCACAGGAGAAGGAGTCAGGAAATCTGGGCTCTAATCTTGGCTCACTTCAGTCCAAATTTTTAAAAATGGGGTGAAGTCAGGACCGGCACTAGCGTTTTTAGCGCCCTAGGCGCACGGCCATTTTGCTGCCCCGCGCGCTGGTCCCGCGGCTCCGGTGGAGCTGCCGCAGTCGTGCCTGTGGAGGGTCCGCTGGTCCGGTGGAGCTGCCGCAGTCTGCCTGCGGGAGGTCCACCGGCGCGGCGGTAGCAGCGGACCATCCACAGGAATGCCTGTGGCAGCTCCACTGGAGCCACGGGACCAGGGGACCCTCCGCAGGCACGACTGTGGCAGCTCCACCGGAGCCGCCTGCCACTCCCCCGCAGCAAAATGCTGCCCCCCAATAATCCTGGTGCCCTAGGCGATTGCCTAGGCTGCCTAAATGGAAGCGCCGGCCCTGGGTGAAGTCCTTGCCTCATTGAAGTCAATGGCAAACCCCTCACTGACTTTAAAGTTGCCAGGATATCACCCATATCCTTCAATTTTGGGTGCCCAAATTTAGATACCAAGGGCCTGACTTTCAGAGGCACTGAACACCCACAGTTCTTGCTGAAATCAAGAGAAGGCACTATAGAAATGCAAATGTATAGTACTCACTTATAATGGTTAGAGACAGTTTCGAAATGTACGAAATGGAGAGAAAGAGGAGTCACATCTTTCTGCTGCTGCTGCTGCAGTCTTTACAAGGGTAAAACTCCTTTTGAAGAAAGGACTATACGATCAGCCTTGGGCAGAACTTTTTCAACTTATGCCTAGCTCCAGAACACGGGAACACAAAGTTAAGCCAACCAGGGTCTGGGAACAGAGGAAATTTAGGAGAAATATTTTGACTCAACAAGTAATCAATCTGTGGAATCAACTACCTAGAACAAAGAAGCAATTAGAGGGAGTTAAAAATATGTCAACATTAGCGAGGTAGGAGGGGTGAGGTGTTTGATGCCAAAACTTCCTTCTGTCCCTTTGCTTCTAAGACAGCAGCCTCCTAGCAGTACTCTCGGCCCATTTACGTGTGGATATTTCTGAACTATCTTTCAAAGCATTCAGGAAAGCAGTTGTAAAAAGTGAGTAGTGCTGTTGGTACAAACCAGCCAGTAAACCCCATTATTTTCTGTTCTCTCACGGGTTGCCTTTCATTACATCTTTCCCAACACTGAACAAGTCCAACTAACAGTTAGCAAAATCGCTTTTGTGAAAGAACTAGCTTGCTGTAAGATACACCCATCTGTATCCATTTTCATTAGCAGCCCTGTCGATAGAAATTAAATTACATGAATACAGCACCATCACTGCCAACATCACTGCGGGAAATCATTAATTAATCCTCATTTACATTACTCAGTGCTACCATCAAATAGACTCTTCTGTTGCTACAAAGACATTTTCACAAATTATTGTTGCCACATGATAAACTGATTTACAGCACCTCACTAACTCCCTTATTGGTTGCTTGCCACCAAATGTACCAGAGGGTTCTTTTCATGGTCCGGATTGATCACTGGGCCTCTGAACTATATTCAAACCTGACACAAACACTGAATGGGCTTTTTGTTTTAAAGAAAATAACTCAGTTCTAAAATCTAATTTACTAGTCAGGTCTAATGTTCTTTTACGGCATTTTTAATGTGCCCATCACCATTGTGTCTAGACACCATAGAGTCTAAGCTTAATGACCTTTCATAGCAACAACAAGAGAGGACTGATCTGGCCCTCGGGTTGCATACGGAGAAAGGTTAAGAACAAAACTTTTTCCAGACCGAATGACATGAGATGTGCCTAAACAAAGCTAATACCTCAGAACTTTGAGATTTTTCAGTCTGGACCTAAATCTGGTTTTGAAAACAGCTCCTATCTTTATAATGGGCCAACCCCTCCCCAGGTCCAAACACTCCTGACCTCTGAGGTATTTAAAATCCCAGTGCAAATTCTGCAGTGTGATAAATTCACATCAGGGCCTGATTGTGCATTGTTTTGTACCTTGTGTAATCATTCACAGCTGTGCAAAGTGGATCAGAAATCCTACCAGATCAGAGGAGGAATGTTTTGCACCCACTTTGCACTAAATTTTCAGAAGTGCAAAGGAATACACAAGGTGCCAAGCAGTGCAAGAGCAACCCCAGGAGTCCATTTGAAGTTAAATGTCATGGAACTTTTCAGGATGGTTTATTCTTAGTTATCAGCTTTTCCTTTAGAGCACAGGTGGGAAACTTATTTGCCTGAGAGCCGCATCTGGGTATGGAAATTGTATGGCGGGTCATGAATGTCTGGTGGGGGATGGGGGGACTCTACGGGGTGTAGCATGGGGGGCTCTATAAGGGCTGTTACCGAGGTGGGAGGTAGGGGGGACTCATGAGGTGTGGCGCGGGGCTGGAGGTGGCTCTACAGGGGCTGTACCGGGGACTCCTAGGGGCCCTGCTGGCAGTGACGCCAAGATGGCTGTACCAGGCACCGCCACGGGCAGAGGCACCCTAGCTGGGACTGGTGGTTTTGAGGCTCTCGAGGGTGGGGCCATAGGAGACCAGGAGAGGATTGAGTGTGCTGCCGTGGGGGGAGGGGGGCTGCCACATAGGGTTGGGGTTCAAATTCCAGAAACAGCACAGTGAAGTCACACCTGCTCAGTGTGGCAGTAAATGGTGCTCATCAAGGGAACTGAGAGTCAGGGGCTGGGGAGTGCCGGGTGGGCAGAGTGGGGCAAGCCCCTGATCCTACTCCTTAGCGGGAGCTCGAGGACCGGATAAAAATGTCTGATGGGCCGGAAGCAGCCAGGCAATAGCAAACCTAAAATAAAGTCCCCAAAGCAAACCTGAAGTTAAGAGCCATGCATGTCACAATACCCATTTCTGTTCCCTGATGCAGATCTCTTATGAGAATTTACACGAGGGGAAGATCTGCTCCCTTATGTTTAGATCACAGGAAGGTAACACTACATTCCCAGCAAAGAATCCTGTGGCACCTTGTTTCTCCTCCCTTGGTTTTCACACCTCAACTGCAAAAACAGGGCCTCATCCTCCCTGATTGAACTAACCTCATTATCTCTAGCTTGCTTGCATATATATACCTGCCCCTGGAAATTTCCACTACATTCATCTGACGAAGTGGGTATTCACCCACGAAAGCTCATGCTCCAAAACATCTGTTAGTCTATATGGTGCCACAGGATACTTTGCTGCTTTTACAGATCCAGACTAACATGGCTACCCCTCTGATACTTGACTACATTCCCACTTCATTTTCTAGAAACAAGCATCCAGTGGTGCCAGTTCAATTGCTATTTGGGCACCTTGTCCAAAAACACATGGACTCCATCACAAATTTGCACCGACTCCAAAGTTTTAACACCACAGAGGCAAGATCTCTGCAAACTGAGGGTATTTCATACCTGTACACTTCTTGCAACTCATGGTGTTTCACTGCTTTTCATATGGGAATCATTCCAGACCAGAACTACATACAGGATCAAGAGCTGTACAGCTACATTTACTAACTCTAATTTTACTTTTTCCTGATGCAACGGCCCAGAGAGATGCTTATGTAACACCGACAGACCTCGGTCATCAGCGGGCGGCATTGAGCCTGGGACCTCAGTGCATGAGCCTCTACCGCATGAGCTAAAAGCCACATGACCCTTAAGTAAGGCTATAACAAACTCATTAATCACTAAGTGGTCTCGGTGCCACTCGATGGGACAAAACACCACACCCAGGAGGTGTGTGGGTTACACTTATTCTTCCCATTTTCGTGCATCTCTGCTTCTCTCTCTCTGCAGAAGTATAGGCCACAGTTGTGTCTTTTCAGGACTTTTCAAAAAAAGTATTAAACAGAGTTAGACCTCAGAGCTGTAGTTTGCAGAACCCTGAAGGTGGGTGTTAACATCGGCTGGCGGGCAGCCTCACAGAGTACCATACAATTTCCTAGTGAACATTTAATACATATACAAACATTTGCAAACGGTATTTGGAATATTTTTCAGTAACTTCTTAAAACTAGTAGCAGCAAGTCTACAGTTGTTCCTTATACAGATTTCCTCACTTTGTGGCTATACATACAATCTCACTGTTTGAACATGTACCTTTTATACTTCAGTATACCCATAAACACATCCCCGCCCCCGATCTTCTCACACCAATGATGTCTCAGTCTCTATCACGTGGCCTCCAAATTTGCATGTCACCTGGATGCTCCAGAGCCTGAGGAAAATGGCAGCCTCTCAGCTCCCCTCTAAACACTTCAGGATTTCCTCAGCTACACAACAGTCTGAAGTCCTTACAACCAGCAACAGTTCCAGATCCTGAGCTAACAGCTGACTGTGTCTCCTTAGTTTCTAGCAAGACAGAGAATCTGTAGTCACAATCCAAAGTGGGAGACAGTGCTTGGCTACAACCAACACAGACATCTTAATCCTTCATCAGTCAACTGTTAAGTGTGAAGGGCTGCCTCCAGCTCCTGTATTTGTAACCTTTCCCCACTAAGTTCCCATTGGCTCAGCTCTCAGATGGTAAATATGCAGAACCTGCAAGACTACTTACCCTTAATGGAAACATTCTGTGCAGGTTCAGAAACAGCTACTGAGAATGTCTAGTACTATAACTACCACACCCTGCCTCTTGATGTCTGTTCTAAGTAATCCCCCGCCCTACTCTGAAGTGTTGCCAATTTAGCAGATTTGCCATTAAATCTAGTGATCTTTTAGGACTCCAAAAGATTTGCCAGGCTTTGCTATGACAAGTCAGTAAACTGATTTTTTTACTAAATCTGTTGATAGTCTAGCAATGTCTGCTTTGCCCAGGCCAAGGGACAGGGCTTCATTTCCAGTCAGGCACAGGCAGCCTTGCTTGGAATTGGCGGCATGGCATCTGCACATGAGCACTGCATAGGAGGAGGATATGAGGAGGTGCCAGTCACTTCTCATACAGCTGTAGACAGCAGCACATGGCAGACACTGCTTAGCCGGTTGCTAAAGATGCTCGAGAAGTAGCAGCATCGAAGACAGAGCCTGTCTGCAGATAGTCTCATTGGGATTGGCAGGTAAGAGTCAAGGTCAGCCGAGCACTATGTGGGGAGTCCCCTGCCTCCGACCTTATCCTGGGAGGGGGAAGTCTCTGCTGGTTCGTCTCTCTACAGTGGGACATGGGGGGAGAGGTCTCGATCTCTCTGGCGAGAGGGGAGGGGGAGGTGGCAGCAATGTGAAGGAGGAAATCCCATTCACACACACGTGCCTCTCAGCCCCACCTCAGGAAAATTCTAGTTTTATTCCTGTGGCTGAGTTCCTGCTCCTGACTGGGGCATGCACAGGAAAGGAGGTGCTTCCCCACCTCCTGCTTTCCTCAAACACCAACACCCTGCCTCCTGCTTAATCCCTCCCACCTCCTGAAGACACCCAGTACCCACAACCCAGCTAGACGTTCAGCACTGCCATCCCCCTAGGCCTTTACACCCATCAAGATGCCCAGCACTGAGCCCCCTGCGTCCCCTATCTAGTTCCCTGCATCCTCCTAGACACCAAGCACCCATCAGCTCCTTGAATCCCCCTAGACACACAGCTCACAGCCCTCTGCATCCTTCACCTCTTGAAGGTACCCACCACCAATGCCTTCACCCCCAGACTGCTAGCACCCTTCTCCCCTTAGTATCCTGCATCCCCCAGACACCCAGCACCTCCCCTCAGGCACTGGTCACCCTCACCACTTTACAGAGCCTCTGACACCAATCCTTGAGACCCATCATCCTGTGTCCTACACAGAGCCTTTTGCCCAACTCTCAGCCATCCAGTACCCATAATGCTTCCACAGAGCTCTCTCCACCCCCAAGTACTTAACCCAGACCAGTTATGTCTTGTTACAGTAAATTTAAAAGGGAAAGCATCTGCAGCAGAATCATCAGAATTGTCCTTTTCAGTAAAAGAACCAATCTCTTGGATCCATACAGAAGAAAAGTAATTGGTAGGCTTGAAGCCTGTATTCACTTTATTTAAAATTCAGTGTTAATGATTTAAAAACCTCCAATTAACTGTTTCTATAGCTGCCCTAATGTTTGAAAGAAGCAACTTTTCTTTTTAGCTTTTATATTTTTGGATTTTTATTGCAAATTGCATGCTACAATAACATTCAAAAGTGTGACATTTAAAACTGATTCCACCACCATTTGAGTAAAACCCATATAGAATCATTCAGAATTATACAGATGTAGTTCATATGTTAACCATATTTTTCAAAAAATAGGAAAAAGAAACAGAGGAAATTGTTCCTTAAAATGTACCCCTGCAACCAATTTTACAAAAGCATTACAAAGTATTCTATAAAGGTTTACCAAATATCAAAACATTGCAATCATATGCACTCTGGTTTTGTTGTTGATTACAACACTCCTACTGTTTAGGCTGCTCCAAGTCAGTTACTGTAATAGCAGTAGAATCAGGTGCAAAAATCTAGCAAGTAACATGGAGTTGGGACATCTTTGTACCATGCAATGACAGAGACCAATAGAAAACAATCAAGCAGCTGGCCAAACTCAAATAACACAGGATCTCTGGAGTTTATAGATATTTTGCATTGTCTAGAGATTTTTCAAGGTCCATCTGGTTCACTAAATGGCAGTTGGTAATGCTGCCAGTGCTCTCTGCACATGCACAGACACACAGAAGACTCAGCTGAAATCCAGGTCTCCTTCTCATTGCTTCTCTCCTTTCTTCTGGGCTTAAAAAGCAAAACAATAAAATGCTGCATATACTGTATGTCTTGTCTGATCTTAGGGCTCTGTACTGTCACCCATCACCATATTATATCTCCAGTATCTGTTGAAGTATTGGCTAAGGGTGTAGGAAGAGGCCCTGCAAAGATGGCATGTGGGTCAGAGTTCTCCAGTGTGCCAGTGCCTGAGCATGATTCCGCTAAAAGGAAGTCTGAAATGAAAGCAGCAATCTCAGCTAAAAGAAAATTAAATGACAACGAGGTGAGTAAAAACCAAGAACATTTCTAAACTGTAAAACCGACTTCCTAAGAGCTCACTTCACAACCCATCTGCAGAGTTGCACTTTGCAAGTTATGTTGTGCCACTGACTTCTCAGAGCCATACATATAATTGTGAATATCAGACAGATAAATGTTTTTGTCTTATATTTTCTCTGCAGGAGCCGTATCAGTCTGTTTATACTGATGGGAGTTAAAAATGGGTAGAAGGGGAAATCGTGATCACCAATGGCTTTTGCAGATAGAGAGATAAGATAGTCTATTAGCAGTTCTCTTCCACAGACTGTTTTTTGTGTCACATTCACTACTTTTCCTCCACCACACAGGGGTTTGTTTTGGCTGGAACTAGATGAGCATTGTACCATAATGCTAACTACTTTGACCCAGGACCGGCACTAGAGGTTTGAGCTCCCTAGGCGGACAGCAATTTCGCCGCCCCGCGCGCTGGTCCCGCGGCTCCGGTGGGGCTGCCGCAGTGGTGCCTGCGGA
The DNA here is from genome assembly GCF_025201925.1 of Gopherus flavomarginatus. Classification (NCBI taxonomy): domain Eukaryota; kingdom Metazoa; phylum Chordata; order Testudines; family Testudinidae; genus Gopherus; species Gopherus flavomarginatus. The sequence goes on from NC_066621.1 coordinate 143,553,511, forward strand.
GGGTCCGGTGCTCCGCGGCTCCGGTGGGGCTGCCGCAGTGGTGCCTGCGGAGGGTCCGGTGCTCCGTGGCTCCGGTGGGGCTGCCGCAGTGGTGCCTGCGGGAGGTCCACCGGAGCCCCGCGAGGAGCCAACCCTCTGCAGGCACGACTGCGGTAGCTCCACCGGAGCTGCCTGCCACCCCCTCCGGCAAAATGCCGCCCACCAATTATTCTGGCACCCTAGGCGATTGCCTAGGCTGCCTAAATGGTAGCGCCAGCCCTGCTTTGACCTACACAACAGCAAGTTCTTATAGCTGCTTGGTTTACAGGAGGATATAGTACACTGGGTCTTGGTTTTTTTCAGGTCAGGAATTAGCACTGACACCAGGCAGCGCATTAAGAAGAGTTGTTTTTATAGAATCATAGATTATTAGGGTTGGAAGAGTTGTTTTGAACCATGGTTTGCCAGTAACACTGGATAAAGCAGCAGCAGACACATCAGCCTTGAATTTCTACTTTCTCACTATGTTTTGAAGATCAGCTGAGCTTTGTCTAAGGCCACTAGGATATGGAAATGTATCGGGGAGCTGAGAATGTATGGAGGTATGAATTTTTGAAAAAAGTTACAATGGAGGTGGATGCACACACACACAACAACATCGCAGTCTCTGTCTCTTTCCCTCTCTCTGCTGTTTTAGCTATAGAAATTCATATACAGAGTTGCCAAAGAGCTATGTGTGGGTGACATTAAACAATGAACAGCAATTTCCCAGCTAAACAGCTTAATTTAGCTACAGTTAAAGCTGTAAATATATATCAGTAAATGAAAAGGTAAAGGCCAGAACATCAGATAGTTAAGCAATGCAAGGTTAAAATTACACACTACAAAATTTCTAGTGGGGAAATGCACATTTAAATAACCTTAATTACTCACCCTTATCCTGCCCCAGGATGAACCACCCTGGTAATATAGATACTGGGGGGCAGATTTGAGCCCCTGATAAGTCAGACTTAAAGCTGCCCTTAAAAGATCTCCCCAGTATAGGCAGCTCCTAACCTCCCCTTCCTGGCTCTACCCTGGTATACAGGCATGGCTGGAGCATAATGGCCCATTGGGAAGCCATTCAAGCAGGAAAAATTTAGATCAGCCTTAAGGCTACTTTATCTTGTGCCCCAGGATCAGAGGGTGGAAAGGACTCCCAGTAATTAGTGCCATCAAGGTTCTTCTGTATCTTCCCATGTCTCTAGGAATGAACGTATATAGATAATTTCGGTACACATTCTGCTGCAGTTAATCTGATGGAAAGCTCTCTCTAGGACAGTGGTTCTCAAACTTTAGCAACCTGAGGACCTCCATTTTAATTTAAAAATTTTCAGGAACCTCCAAGCCTCTCCACGTAGCCCTTGTCCTACCCCCTTTCCCCGAGACCATACCCCTTCTCCATCCCTCCTCCAAGGCCCCGCCCCCACTCAGTCGCTCGCTCTCCCCCACTCTCACTCACTTTCACCAGGCTGGGGCAAGGGGTTGGGGTGTGGAGGGGGTGAGAGGTGTGGGCTCTGGGAAGGAGTTTAGGTGTGGAGTTTGGGCTCTGGGCTGGGGCAGAAGGTTGGGGTGCAGGAGGGGATGAGGGGTGCAGGCGCCAGCTCCTAGGCGCAGGGGGAGGGGGTCTCTGTGCGCTGCCTCTGCCCACAAGCACTGCCCCGCAGCTCACACTGGCCACAGTTCGCGGCCAATGGGAGCTGTGGAGTTGGTGCTCAGGGTGGGGGGAGCACATGCAGACCCCCTGCCTCCCACAGGGAAGTGCTGACCGCTTCCAGGAGCGGCATGGGGTCAGGGCAGGTAGGAAGCCTGCCTTAGCCCTGCTGTGCTGCCAGACTTTTAATGTGCAGGAGGCGTTGGGAGGGAGTGGGAGGAGTTCATCAGTGGGGCCCATAGACCCCTGGAATACCCTTGGGGACCCCCAGGGGTCCACAGACCCCAGTTTGAGAAATGCTGCTCTAGGAGACAATGCTGTACAACTCTCAATGAAAATGTAAGCTAATTCTTAATTCATAGTAAATCATTTGAAATGCATGACTCAGTACTCTGCCATATTGTACTATATGCCAACATTAAATTAATGAGCCACAGATTATTCAATTAATAGCTACAGTGTGTCTGAAAAAAAAACCATGCCTCCTACAAATTCTAAGTTTGCCTAGATTTCATAGACCTATTTGTGACCTCTCACCACTTTGAAACTGTAGTAATTGCTCTGAATTCAGTGGAGTTACTCCTGATTCGTAAATGAAACCAAAATCAGACCCTAAATGTTATGCTAAATCAAGTCGAATTACTTGTAATTGGAAGCTTGCGCTTTATAAGATAAAAAGGCAGATATTTGTGTTTTTCAAACACTTGCAATTAGCTTCCTCTGCAGGAACTATATTATTCTTCCTATAAAATAATGCCAGTTGCTTTGTTAGACTATAAGCCTTTGTTCTCCAAAGCAAAGTAGGAATGTATGTGTGCTCTTATTTGGTGGAATACTGACAAGATTTTGTCAAGTAATATTAAATAGCAACCAGACTAAAATAATGTGGCATTATTAAATAGTAACAGTGCTGCCAGTGCAACAAAAATGGATGATGTTATTGTTCTATTCTTGTTACATCAGGAGTTTTTGCAAAAATAAATTCAGTAAACAAGTTCTTTCAAATACACACACTAAGCACTCTAGAAAGGAAATCACTGATCATGTTGAGAAAATGCTCATTTAACTGAAAACAATCTCCTTCACTAAACCCAATAATTGATTTCAATAATGCCATCTGGCTGAGGTTTTAGTCAGGGTGCAGCTGGGATAGCCCCTCTTGAGCAGGATATATCACTGTGCAGGCCTGACCATTTTACCCTCTTTCCTCCCTTGGACTGGCCTGGTTTCTAGAATGCCTTCAATGCTGAGCAGAGATGGCTGGAAACAAAGGCCATGACAGCTTGCTAGCCTGGTCACTGCCCCAAAGAACTTACTATCTTAGGCTCTGATCCTGCAAAGATTTATGAATGTGCACGACTTCACTCATCTGAGCAGCCAGTGGGACTACTGATGTGCATATAATCAAGAATGTGCATAAGTCTTTGCCCAGTTGAGGCCTAACTTGAGTACCATCATGACAGGGAAAGGGATTCACTCCTCCCCCATGCCCTATACACCTCTCTGGCCTCGAGGGGCTGGGGGAGAATCTCCCTGGCTCAAGAGCAGTATAGCTCAGTGGTTTGAGCATTGGCTTGCTAACCCCAGGGTTGTGAGTTCAGCCCTTGAGGGGGCCACTTAGGGGTCTGGGGCAAAATCAGTATTTGGTCCTGCTAGTGAAGGCAGGGGCTGGACTTGATGACCTTTTTGGGGTCCCTTCCAGTTCTATGAGATAGGTATATGTCCATATGTTTATTATATTATATAATTGGCTGTACAAACAAAGCAAGCTCTGATAATGGGAGTATGCTGGAGGCATGCTGGGGCAGGAGGGGCCATCTCCATGGTGTATGGTCCATTGGAGATTCTGGGCTGTGGCAGTTGGAGCTGCTCTGATTTCTGCTGGGGGCTGCACTGACCCCCAGAATCCAAGCAGCACAAAGGTGGCTTAAAGCAATAATCTAAATGGGAGGAGAAAGGAAAGAGAGGAGTTGAGTATGACACCAAGACTGCAAGAACAAGAGGATAGTGGAGTTATCTAGCAGGAGGACTTGAGCAGAAAATGCGCAGTTCTGCTTTTACCATACAGAGTTTGGGCTGAGATGCAAGGGAGATGGCTGCAGATGAGACTGGAAACATATTGGGAGAGGTCACGGATGACAAGATAGCTTTGGGAGTCATCAGAATAAAAGTCATTGAAGCCGTGAGAGAATATGAAGTCTCCTAGAGACATGGTGGAGAAGGGCAAAAAGATGGTGGCCAAATATGCAGCCCTGTGGATGTCAACAGGGAGCAGGAAGTGCCTTCAACCACCAAGGGAGATGGTGAAGGAGTGGCTGGAGAGGTAGAAGGAGAACTGATCCAGCATAGAGTCATTATGGTCTAGGGAAAAGAGAGAACTAAGGTGGATGGAGTGGTCAGCTGTGTCAAAAATGTACGTCAAGGATGATGAGGCTGGAGAAAAGAACCTTGGGTTTGACTGGGAAGATGACATGTAAACTTAATGACACTGACAGTATTATAGGTTGTGTCACCTATGTGTATTATCAAGGTTGCCTGAAGCTTTCCATTCTAAGATCCTGTTTTCAGTTGCTTATATCTTATCTTGAATGGTTTATGCTTGGCAGAAGTTTTCTATGCCAGGTGTTTGGCTCAGGCTGAATATTTTTGGGGGAAAGGTCCAGCTGCTTCTCAGAATGAGTTTAAGGAAAAATACATTGTTTTACTCATGTTAAAAAAATAATCTTAAAACCATTTGGAGCAGGGTCTTGAAATTTGGCAAGGGGGTGGGGTCGTCCTAATGTCAGGAATGTGCCTTTTGCCATTCGTGTGAAACTTGCCCAAGTTATAAGCCTCTGAAAAATCTCAGTTTGCACATGCTCAGTAGAGATTTGTTAGTTTGGCAGCTAAATTTTTAGAAGATTCTGTACCAGACTCTCACAGCTCCTGCATGCCAACCTGACAGACATGCGCCATTCCCAATTGCTCTGTTCTTCAGCACTCCTGCCTCGTTTAGTACACGCAACACACTGTGCTCTGAGAATGAATCAGGATTGTGTGGTACAGGAGGCTGTTGTCTGTAGGATCCCAACCTCTTTTGTTGCAGAAATTGGGAAGTGTTTAGTGAATGAAGCATTGGAAGGAGCAAAGATGGTCTCATGGGTAAGGCAGTTGAATGCTGCCCCAGAGAATTGAATTTCATCCCTGCGTCTGCCACAGAGTTCTTGTGTGATGCTAGGCAAGCCATTTAGACCAAAATTTTCACAGTTGAACACTATGTGTCTTCCTCATTTTCTGGGTGCCCAGCATGAGACATTTATCTTCTGTTTATCTATATAACTTGTCCTTTTATACTGCTATCCATCACTATAGCATCTGAGTGCTTATCACATACAATCCATAGCAGTAGCAAAGTAGCTAATTGACGTCATGAAGTCTCTGGCATTTCTTTCGGTTCAGGATAAAAACTCTGCTTGGGGTAGGGATTTTTTGGGTTGGTTGGTTGGTTGGGTTTTTGAAAGATTTTAATAATTTCTTTTGTTTTGGTTGGTGAGGGTTTAGGCATGGAAGAGTTTCAGTGTTACACTTGGTTTCAGATTTGCAGAAGTGCTGAGTACTCACATCTGCAGCTAACGTCAGCAGAAGTTGTGCTTTGGACGTATAAAGTGTTATAAAATGCCAAGAACTCTGAAAAAATAGTCCCCAAGTGTCCCAAATTGGACACCGAAAATTAGTGGACATATTTGGCTTTAATCTCTCTTGTGCCTCCAATCCCCAGCTGGATAATAATACTCCCCAATCTCACAGGGTATTGTGAAGACAAATTCATTACTGTTTATGAAGTACTCAGATACCATGATGAGAGGACCATAGAAATGCTCATGACGAAATTAAGAATTTTGTATTCAGTGTAGGGTTTGGATGTTGTGTGGTAAATAAGACCTCCAGCCACACACTGCATGAGAAAGATAAAAATAAATATTGAATAACTACCCATTCTCTACAGGAGTCCTGTGGAAAAAATAGTATGTGATCATATAACTAAAGACTATATCATAATACATACAGTCAAGGGGGCATTTCCTAACTTTTGAGTGCTTGACTTTGCAATCTTAATGTTCTTTTAACATAAGGGGGAGGGGGCTGTTTGTTTGTTTGTATGTTTTTTGAGCGATTTTTTGATGTAATTATTTATGTAGTGCCAAATTTATGACTAGTGCTTTACAGACCTGTACAAAAGACAGATCCCTGCCTCATGCTTGATCTTAAGACTTGTTTATCACCCACAGCCTCCACTGTCTTTAAATATCTCTGGATAACTCATTCACTTTAATGGGAATTGCAGTTGCTCAAACCCAAATCAGATATAACAGCATGGCAAATTGTTGACGAACAAAGGGTGGTAGTGGGCTCAGGAGGAATAATAATCATAACAGTAAGATATCAAGATAAGCTTTGTTATGCAACTTATTAATTCATTAATTATTATTATTGCTGTTTGCACTACCTAGGAGCCACAGTCATGAGACGGGACCCCACTCTGCTAGGTTCCTTTTTGTTCTTTTTTTCTTGTTTTATTTTAGACGTATTTTAAGTGAATGGGTTATTATTTGAGGAAATAAAGTTGGGAAAGAGATAAGAAGTACAGGTTCATGCTCAAAGGCTACCCAGAAGAAGTGAGCCTTACGTATTTTGTAAGAATACATAAAATATACATCAATAAGACAAGGCTTAATCAATTGACAAGAGTGGACCTTAAAAACTGGCCAATTGCCTCAGATGACTAAGAAATATCTGCAGCTAGATAATGTCAGTATTTGCAGCATTCAAGGCATTTCTTCTAGCAGCGAGTGTAGGACTGGAGTTGAATTATTTACTTAGGTAAAACTGTGACAATTTCCTGTAATATCCTGAACAAACCTAACTGAATTGAGTTAAACTGTATTGAATGAGGGCGAATCTCTTTGGGCTCCATTGTATTAAACATGCAGCTGTGTATGTGTGATTGTGGAATTGTATGTACTTTCATGGGAAGGATAAATAAGAGAACAACAGAGGGTGAGTAGGCAAATTCATTCAGAATGTGACCTGTCCGGAAAAGCCACCCCCGTGGAAAGGTGCACATACATAGTCCAGATTGGATTCTCCTGGGACCAACAAACAAAGAAAGGTTTTTGGATAAACAGCCTGGTTTTGAACCGGCTCAGGATCTAGCTAATGGATGGGCTCTCTGGTCTATGGAGAGCCCCAATCCGTAGCGTGGATTGGAAGGACTGGGTCTTCTGGGTGCTTGTTCGGAGCTGGAGCTGTGATTAACTTGTGACCACAAAACAATTCCTTTGGGTGGGGTGTTGAAGGCCTGCTCCCGCCAGAGCCCACGTGAAGGGCGGGGTTAACTCTGGTGAGCTTATTAGCACATGTGTAGGTTCTTTTATTCTTTTTAATGTGTTTTTTCTTTATAATACTTTATACCTAAAAAGCAGGTTTGCATAGGAAGTGTTGTGTGGTACCTTATAACTGCAGAAGTTACACCTGTAAACCATCTCTGAAGAGAAAGCAAGCAGGGATCCTGGGCTACCTGTCTGAGCTGGAAAATACACAGTCCTGAGAGGGACCTGTGCAGCCTGGCAATATCCTCTTTGGAAGGGAGAAAAGCACAAATCTCCGCCCAGAAAGGCAACAGCTGAGGAGCCAGAAGCCTGAGGGTGGATGCCCTTACTGGGCCCCTGAGGGGAAATACAGGTGCAGTTGCCCTGAACTGTGACAAAAAAAACAAACTATTTAGGTAGGTACAGGGCAACTCATGTATAAACAGGCACCACTCATGGAATGATGAGTTCCTGCATTCTCCTATTTCATGATCATTCCAATGAGAAATGCCTCAAAGGCCAGAGCATAGGTAACTGGTACAGGTAGGGAATGTCCAGGTTTCAATGGCACCTCCTGTGTCAGACTAACGCTGTCCATCTGGGGTCACAAGCTAACACAACTGCTGTAACCCTGCCTAACGCCAGGCTCAATTTAAGCTGACTGGGGTATCTGTTACTCCTAGGTTCCCATGGAGAGATTTAGCAGGGCTGGGGGTATTTTTCCCAATTTTATCAATATTTTTTCTCCTGCCAGCCCAAGGTCCTGCCTACATGTGCTCAGCCACCCTATCGCCTTGCTGTCAAGCACCACTATCTGAGCATCTGCCTCCCAGTTAGGGGCAGAGGTAGAGCTGGTTAGAAAATGGGTTGTTTTCTCCTCACAGAGTTTGACCTTTCAGATGAAAAATTCAACTTTTTGTTGGAAAACTGAAAATTGACACAGTGAAATATTTTCAGCCAACAATTAATTTAAAAAAAAATCAGGTTTTGAGTCGTCTGATGAAAAATCAAAACATTTTGGAGGGACGCAAACACATTCCACAACAATGTTCAATGTGTCGAAAGCCCAATTCTCTCTCACAAAACGTTTCAATGAAAAATCTTTGACTAGTCCTAGCGGGAAGCTCCAGGACATCACATCCTTCTATACCCACCACTGCTTCTCCTCGCTGGCAGAGAGGCTCCTGTGATTGCCACTGATCACCCAGGATCTTATCTTGCCTCTCCCTTCCCAATCTTTGGGGGAATAAAAATCCTCTTACCCTCCCTTACTCCTCAGACAGAGGGCCTTCTGGCACCTAAGAGACAGCAGGTATGGGTTGTCCTAAGATCACGTGCTGGAACAATTTTATAGTGGGGGTGCTGAGAGACATTGAACTGAACTGTAAACCCTGAGTATAATGGGAACCACTTCAAGCCAGGAGGTGCGGCAGCAACCCTTGTTCCAGCACCTATGCCTAAAATAGGAGGAAGACGGGAGCAATTGATGTTGGAGGGATAGGTAAGAAAGAAGTGAGAGATGGGATAAGGAAGAGGGAAACAGAATGAGGAAAAGACTGGGGAGAAACTGGGGAAATGAGTGAGAGGGCATGACTGGGGGGGAATAATAAATGAGGCGAGGGTGAGCAGGGTGAATGAGTGTAGGGAAGAGAATGAATGAGAATAGCTGGACTGAATTCAGAAGTGAATGAGAATGCGAAGTGGGAATAGATAGCAGGTATGTGAATGTGAAGGGAGAAGGCGCTGTGCTCCTAATGACTAAACTGGTGCTCTGTTAGCCTGGCATTAGAAGAACCTTGCTCTCCACTATACTGTAAAGCAAGAGATTGAACTGAGTCTATTCTACATAAACTGAGGAGAAAAAAAAGTGTTTGGGAGGTGGGGGGGTAAAAGAGAGGGAGCCTCTTACACCAGAAACTAAGCAAAGCATGTTCCTCACAGGGCAATGTTTCTGTGAAAGGACTAGCATGGATTGTAACTTATATATATATATATATATATATATATATATATACATACACACACACACACACACACACACACACACACACACACATCTTTATGACAAATCCCCAAGCCCAGGCAGTGCTCTGGAATGCTGGCCACTCGGCTGAATCTGTGCAGAACATTATACAGATCTACAGACTCTGGAATGACAGGGATTTTACAAGGGACATATACACATAAGACCCTGAAGCCTAATAAGGCAACCTTTTTCCTTTTGTTTAAAGACCTCGTAATTTATGTTTTTCATCATCTTACCAGGCAGAGAAGGGTGTTTACTTTTATTTGTTGATGCAGCAATTTGTAATGTATGTTGGAATCTGAGAAGTGCCACACCTTATTGACTAGAGAGCAACCTCAAACACCTGGCAAATGAGGAGGAAAACTGGATAGGTAAAGGATGGACAACTTAAAATATCAGAGTTATTTTACAACCTCATTCCCCACTGTATTTAACGTTCATGATCACAGAACGCTTTGCAAGGAGGATCAATGACAGGCAGAAATGAGGAAGGTAATGTTACTGCACGATTCAAAGAGGGGTGGGGAGCATCTGAATGGCTTAGAGGGAGGGAAAAAAAGTGTGCCAGATAGACAGGACAATACAAGAGAAAAAAAAACCCAAATGCAGTGGGTTATGGGCTGGGAATGAAGAGGCGTGAATGAGCCTAGCAGGTAGATACAGAACATAGCTATGAAGTCAGGGAGGTATAGTGAAGCGAGTCCATGGAGAATCTAACATGATAAACTGTTTGTTCTTAATATAAGCACATTCATAAACCAATCTAAACGCCCAAGCTTGAGGGAGAACAGATACAGAAACCATGCTTTCCACTGTGTAGAGGATGGAAATCATACCTGGAGATACTGATCCAGGTATAGTATCCTATCATATATTGTATAATCTCTCTTATTAACACTCTTCTCCCTAGGACACCCCCAGCGTTGTCATTTATAAGGAAGCTCACAGTTCTTTCTGCAGGTTAAGCTGGTTTTATTTTGTAATTACATACAACATGTCCCGTCTCGGATGGACCTCACCTGGCTGATGGCACTTCAAGAGCTCAGCACAACGGCTCCTACCCAATGCTCTACAATATTATTCGCCGCCAAGAAAAATTGTATCAGCAACAAGATTAGAAATACCCTCGTGTAATAGAAACCCACAGGAAGTTTTTAAATTAAGGGACTTATTGGGATTTACCCTACCTAGTCCCAGTGGGAAAAACTCCTTGTGTTTGTTTCTAATCCTAATTGCCGTAGGTGAGGAACATTTGTCCTGTGGCCTGTACTCCAGAGATCAACTCTCAGCTCTCTGCCACAGACTTACAAGTCACTTATTCTCGCTGCACCTTAGCTCCCATCTATTAAATGGGTATAACAATAGTCCTTTACTCCCACGGTGTGCGTGTCTTGTCTCTTTCTGCCAGAAGGCACAGGAACTCACTATATTTGTACAGCACCTAGCACAATGGGACTTGCTCTTGCATGAGGCCTCTACATGCTCATAGCACAATTAAAAAAAATAATAAGAGCTAGGAATGATCATTAATAAGCTGAAACTTAATTGTATTTTTAAAATAAAATCTTATGAGCAAGTGGTCATTCAGACAGACACATGTTTAAATAAATCATCTCATCCTCAGAGGTCCTGGGTGCTGAGAGAACTAAAAAGCAGCTCCGGCATTTCTGAATAAAAATCCAACACGAGGGCATATGTTCTCAGCAGATGCGTTAGTTCATTTTTTGTGTGTGTACCTTCTGTCACCTGCTGATTTACAGCAGGCAGGTCTGGGCCCTAACAGTGAAGAATTTAAAGTTCATGCTTTTGCTCCAGTGTCCTGGCATCTCCTCTTGTTTTCATTCGAGATATACAAGTGCACTGATGATTATAAGTGAGGGGCAGCAGATCTACAATTCTTCAAACTTTTTACAAGAAAAAAGTGCACGTTGCCTAATATGGGCTGCCCGAGGGGCTCTTTGCTTACAGCTGTAATTTTAAACAGAAGGCTCATGGGTTTTACCCCCTGCTTGATCCCATTTATTTCGCTACAGTGAAAATGTGGCAAAGTAGTTTTACTACTTAGTTGAGAGGGATGGACTTCCACGAACTGATGAGAGGTACTGGGTCAAGTTTGACAGTGCATTTGTCTACATCCCATCTGTACCTAGAAAAGGCCAGCTTCTGCTTTCAGTCACATTAGTGTAAATGTGACATAAAAGGGCTGCCTGAGAGCAGAATTCGGCAACGGTTAAGTGGCTGGTATGCTTAGATCACAGCCTATCATGATGACCAATATTATCTCATTGTTTCCTTGTAATCCCTCACTGGTCTGTCTGTGTTCAGCTGTTGTCTCTTGTCCTATGGTTAGACTGTAAGCACCTTCAGGCAGAGACTATTTTTTGTTGTGTGTTTGTACATGCCTAGCACAATGGGGTACTGGTCCATAACTAGGGTTCCTAGGTGCTGTTGCAATACAAATAATAAATTATGATAATAGCACCACAGCATGGTTTTACACTTACGGACTAGATCCTGCAATGAGCACCATGTGGGTGAACCTATGAGCCTCTTTACAGGAATGAAGCCTTGGGATGTATAACCCAAGAGTGAGATTTTCAAAGCCTATGCTTATGATCCTGACTATTATGCATGGAAGGACTATAATGTAATAAAGGCACTCTCTTTTACGGGGCAGCATGGCCCCATGGCCAGAGTCAATGGAGCGGCCCTCCTTTATGGGGCTGTGTTGGCCTATTGACCCACTGGGGAAGTGAGGCACCACCTAGGGGTATGTGGTGCCAAGGGTAGGGTGACTTGGGCCCTCCCTGCTCCTCCAAGTCCCAGCCCAGGGCCCCGGCAGTGGCGAGGGTGCTTGCCATTGAGTCTGTGGGAATCCTCCCCAAACACACTGTGACCTGTTCCCCAAGTGGAGCAAAGTCCTCTGGGCTGCTTCCTACCCTGTTTTCTTCAGCAGTGGTCCACGGTTCCCCTGGGCCTCTGGGATCCTCGGCTGGTGCAGCTCCTGATGGCTCGGTCCGTTCTCCGGGTTTTGCAGGCAGCCTGGAATCTGTCTGTAGCTCAATGCACCTTGGCTCTGTGGTCGGGGCCTGTAGCCACTCCCAGGACAGAGCCTGCAGTCTGCATCCTTCCCCTTCAGCAGCTTGCCCAGACTGAGCGAGGCTGCTTCCTTTTATAGCCTGCCTCCAGTCTGAGCATGCCCAGCAGAGTGGGGGGGCGTGTCCTCCTCGGCCTGCAATGCACAGTTAACCTTGTGGGACCAGTGCGAGGTAAGTACATCCCGTCACACAGCCCTTAATATAAAATGTTTCTCTTTTGTTTTTTAAGATTTATCTTTTGTATTTATATCTCAATGCAGCTGGGAACTTATTGGCAATATCTGATATCAGATCTTCTCACACTATGCCAAATGTCTACTGAGTGGTATTTTGTAGAGACAGCTAGAATGTTAAAATTGGGTAGTGTATATAGCTCTATTCCCACCATTGTAGATTTACTTTCAAGAAAGCAAGACATATCAATAAGCAAAGACGAGATCTAGCTAATAACTGCAGCTGATCAGGAAATTAATATTTCCCCCTCACCTCCAAGAAATTTTTTGACAAAAACGAATTTTTGTTTGCATTGCAATTTTTCACTATTTCCAAGGAAAATTAGAAATTTGTTTTTACAAAAAAAAAAGAATGGGTGTGGGAATTTTTTTTGTTATGAGTTGATGTGTGTGTGTGTGTGTATACATCAGAAAAAATGTGCAGCAGAAACTTCCACTAGCTTTACAAATGGTTTGTTAACATGATTTGATTCTGGTAAGTATTTTAAAATAAATAGACAACTACTAATACAAGTCTGTTTCAGGCTCAGATATTTTTATGCTCAGATCATTCAATGTCAATCTTCTCCCATAATGGAACAATTCTATCTTGAAAGATGTATTTTTTTTACCTTCAATTCCCATCTTTTCCATTGAAGACAAGACCTTACTCGTCTCAAAATGTGTATTGTTTAAATAAGAAAATATTTTGCAATATTCTACTTACATATTCCACTGATCCTTAGTGTATCAATAAATAAACACACCTTCATTGTAAAGTTATATATACTCTAGTGTGGCTCAACCTAGTATTAAGTAAACAGCAATAGCTTAGGGGAAGATTCAGGAAGGCTTTCTACATAGAAGACTTTAGAACATACTTAATTTTTTTCTTAGATTCATAGGCCAGAAGGGACACTGTGATAATCTCGTCTGACCTCCTATATCATACAGGCTATAAAACGTCTCCAAAATAATTCCCAGTAGAGGAAAATATCCAGTCTTGATTTAAAAATTGTCAGTGATGGAGAATCCACCACGACCCATGGAAAATTGTTCAAATCGATAATTACATATATTGTTGAAAATTTATGCCTTAATTCCAGTCTGAATTTGTCTAGCTTCAACTTCCAGCCAGTTCATGTTATACCTTTCTTTGCTATACTGAAAAGTTCATTATTAAATATTTGTTTTCCATGTAAGTTCTTACAGACTATAATTAAGTCGCCCCTCAACCTTTTTATTGTTAAGCTAAATAGATTAAGTTCCTTAAGTCTATCACTATAAGGCAGGTTTTCTAATCCTTTAATCGTTCTCATGGCTCTTCTCTGAACCCTCCCCAATTTTACAACCTCTTTCTTGAATTGTGGACACCAGAACTGGACGCAGTATTCCAGCAGCAGTCACACCACTGCCAAACAGAGAGGTAAAAAAACCTTTCTACACTGTTAGCCAACATTATATATATTAGATGTAGTACACACCACAGTAATAGGTATTATTCACACCATATTAATATAATATACATTATATAGATAAGTGTTGAGAAGTTATGTTAACTGAATGTATTATGATTAAGGCTAAGATTCTGTCATGGATATTTTTAGTAAAAATCATGGACAGCTCATGGGCAATAATGAAAAATTCATGGAAGCCCATGACCTGTCCCTGACTTTTACTAAAAATATCCATGACAAAATGTGGCGCCTGGGCAACTGCCAGTGAGCTGGGAACTCCAGAGGGCCCCCCCCCCCGGCTCCACTGGTGGCTCCAAGCTCCAGGGGTCTCCCCTGCCACAGGGGTGGCAGGGAGCTCGAGGGTTCTCCCTTGCCACCCAGGTTGGCCAGGAGCAGTGGGGGTCCCCTCTGCCACCGCTGGTGGCTGGGAGCAGTGGGGTTTGCCCTTGCTGCCCAGGGTGGCCAGGAGCTGCAGGCGTCCACCCTGCTATCTGCCATGACTGATAGTGGCAAGGGTTCCCTGTGCTGCCCGTGGCGGTCGGGAGCTGTGGGGGCACTGCCTGCCGCCCGCAGCTGGAGCTGTCAGCTGGTGCTGGCTGAAATCACAGCCTAAATAATGATATACCCATAATTCTGTTCACCAATGTCAAGTATCCCACAATTCTTTGCAAAGCTGAAGTTAGCTTTGACATGAGAAAATAGGAAGCTTGTCCAAAACAGGATATAGAGTAAGGGACAGAACAGCTAGTTAAGGAACTGGTACAAACTAGTGGGTTATATCCTAGTTACTCTGTAAAGTACTTTCTGGCTTGTATATCAGTCTGCTATAAATACATGGTCTTAAATGCATATTTCAGGGCATGCCTTCTGTGTAAGATGAACATGCTGCGAGATAAGAATTGCTTCCTTGAAGGAGAATGGGTATGTCTTCTTTCATATTGCACTGTTTTGTCATTAGACAATAAATTTGGCTAAGTTTGGTTATTAGGGCTCTTGAAAATGTTTAATAACAAACCGTGAGTATAATCAAAACAATTGGCTATACAATTAATCAGCAACTCCTACTTGAAAGTCCCCTGTCTGTGCATCTAAGGATCGCATTAGACCCATCTGACCACAGCATTGCACTGGGTGCTCTTGTTTAGCTGATTATCCCCCATTACCCCCAAATCTTTTTTGGAGTCACTGCTTCCCAGGATAGAGTCTCCCACATTGTAAGTATGGCCTACGCTTTATGTTCCTAGATGTAGACATTTACATTTGGCAGTGTTAAAATGCAATCTGTTTGCTTTCACCCAGTGTACCAAGCAATTCGAATCACCTTGTGTCAGTGACCTGTCCTCTTCATTATTTATCACTCCCCCAATTTTTGTGTCAGCCTCAAACTTTATCCGTTTAATCATCACTCTTTCAGCCTGCTGTGTTCAGCAGAAATCCTGCACTCCAGTGCATATCACAGTAGCCACTGATATGATGTACAGGACCAAGGGATGTGTTACCTGCAATGGAATTGGCTGGCAAAATTGGGGTCAGTGAGAGAGGAGCGATGGTCTTGTGCAGTGGTTCTCAAACTTTTGTATTGGTGTCCCCTTTCACATGGCAAGCCTCTGAGTGTGACCCCTCTCCTTATCAATTAAAAAAATGTTTTTATCTATTTAACACCATTATAAATGCTGGATGAAAAGCGGGCCTTGGGATAGAGGCTGACAGCTCGCGACCCCCATGTAATAATCTCATGACACCCTGAGGGGTCCCAACCCCCAGTTTGAGAACCCCTGGTCTTGTGGCTAAGGCAGTGGGTTGGAATTCTGAAGTACAGCTGGTCAAAAATCTTCCCATCAAAACAGTTTTTGATGGAAAACTGGGTATTCAACAAAACTTTTTTTTTTTCCAGACAGTGTATGCTTGCAATGAGAGTTAACAGAAATATGTCAATTCCCAATGGCTCCACTTTGTCTCGTGGGACTTGTAGGTTCAACTATCTTAGAGTCCCATTCTCCTCTATGGGCTGGGCTCTCTGGCTGGACTACATTTCCCATAATACATGACTACCAGAAACTCGTGTGATGGATCCCTCCACCTCACCAAGAATGAAGAAAGTGGGACATCATGGGCGATGTACTCCAGGCAGAGAGCCTGGCCCATAGGGGAGAATAGGAGCATAAGGTATTCAAACTTCAAATTCCAGGAAGCATGATGGCATCAACTTGAATTAAAATATTTTGGATTTAAGCCTAACCTTTTAGTTTTCAATTAAAAAAAGAGATCATTTGTCAACATTTTCCACAGGGAAAACAGCCCCTATTTTCCAAAGTGATGTTTTCAAGTTTGGGTTAAAATCCCAGCTGTGCCATAAACCTCCCATCTGACTTATAAAGCAGGGTTATCATTTAGACCATAAATACTAATGTTGCCTTTAAAATGTAAGAGCCTTGTTCTTGGCAGGCTAAAAACATCTTGACATCTTGCCTCATGTTGATCATCTACAAGAGCTTTCGTTTGCCTGCCCTCATCGGTACAAATCGTATATAAAATAAAACTTTTGTTTCTATAGAGCTCAAATCCCTGCTCATACATACCAACCTCCATGCACAGTAAGACAGTGCTTCTGAAAGCAACAGAGTGAGATCACTCATTCCATTACTTTTAATGGGTTAGTCCGCAGTGGCCCACCTGGTGCTCATGTTGCTAAATATAGCAGGGTTGAGTGGCACCAGCAAACACATCTAATTGTCATGCAGCAGATTTTTACAGTAGATGTCTCATGCTGATTTACCACACTCGTCACTTGAAAGATAAAGCATGCACAGGATAAAAGCCTCGGAGATGCCTTACAGATGGTTCACTTACAGCCCCTGAACTTGTCTTGGAAACAGTTGGATTTGAAGCCATTGCAAATGTTTGAAATATCTACACAACATATTTATCTTAGCTCATGGCTTCAGCACTTAGTGTGTCCTGCAGTCTGTTACCACAGAGTGAGGGCTTTTGCATCTGCCTGTCGGAAAAATGTCCCAGTGATCGTTCTCATGAGATTAATGTAACAGAAAATGTTATAAATATATAAATACAATGGGACAAATGCATCTTTGGAACAACCTTGCTGGTTCTGATGGAGTTATGCCTGGGATAAAATTGGACCAGTGTGTTTAACTGTGGTGAATTTAACTTGTGTGGGTATAAATATAAATGCTTTGGCTTAAAACAGTATGGAGAAGTAGCATTAAAATAGACCCGGTGTTGCAAAAAAATCTGTTGTATCTCACATAACTAGTTATCACAAATGAACCAAACCAAGATACCGAAAACAATGTGCTAAATTGATGACAAGGAATTGAGTTAATGTGTCCCACTTCTTAGGATGAAATTCATACCACATCTAATTGGTTTTTGCACAAGTTACTACTCAAGGGCTGGAGGGAAGGATTCTGCCCTGCAACCTGGAGCCAGGGCAAAGAAAAATTGGATGCAGCAACTCCGTGACTCTTTTGCTAGGGTGACCAGCTAGCAAGTATGAAAAGTCGGGACGAGGGTGGGGGGTAATAGCAGCCCATATAAAAAAAAAGCCCCAAATATCAGGACTGTCCCTATAAAATTGGGACATCTGGTCACCCTACTCCTTTGCAGACTCTGGTCTGGACCTCAATTTGAATATAATTCAGCAATGTGATGCAGTTGCAAGAAAAGCTATTATCATTCTGGAGTGTATGAACAGGAGTATTGTATGTAAGAGATGGGAAGTAACCATCCTGCTCTACTCGGAATGGGTGAGTCTTCAGCTGGAGTACTGTGTCCAATTCTGGCGCCACTCCTTAGGAAATATGTGGACAAATTGGAGAGAGTCCAGAGGAGAGCAACAGAAATGATAAAAGATTTAGAAAACCTGACCTATGAGGAGAGGTTAAAAAAATTGGGCAAGTCTAGTCTTGAGAAAAGAAGACTGAGGGGGGAACCCGGTAACAGTCTTCAAATGTGTTAAAGAGGACCATGTTTTCCATGTCATTGAAGGTAGGACAAGAAGTAATGGGCTTAATCTGCAGCAAGGGAGATTTAGGTTATATATTAAGAACAAATTTTTAACTATGAGGGTAGTTAAGCTCTGGAATAGGCTTTCAAGGCAGTCACCAGAAAGTTTTCCCCTAGCGGTACCTGTTGGGTTGGCTGTGGAGCCCCATGGAATCGCGCTGCTTTCTCTTCAGTTTCTGTCGACCTGCTGCCACTTCAGTTCCTTCTTGCTGGATACTCCGACAGACGGGAAGTAGATGGGTCTTGGAATGGACGTGAGCAACACATCTCAAAGAACAACAGTTATGAATGATAGGTAACTTTTTTCTTTTTTGAGTGATTGCTCATGTCGATTCCAAGTAGGTGACTGCCAAGCAGTCCCTAGGAGTAGGGGTCGGAGTTCACTGAGTCACAGAATGCAGCATCGTCTCTAGCCTGCTATGTAATGGCATAGTGCAACGTAAAAGTGTGAAGAGATGACCATGTTGCTGCCCTGCAGATGTCTTGAATAGGAACCTGCACCAGGAATGCTGCAGATGAAGCTTGCACTCTCGTGGAGTACACTGTTAATGCTGGGGCCAGTATCTTTGCTAGGTCGTAGCACGCCCTAATACATGAACCATGAAGAGAACCTTTGGGACGACGCAGGGAGCCCCCTCATCTGGTCAGCAATTGCAAAGAAGAGCAATGTTGATTTACCAAATGGCTTTGTCCGCTCAGTGTAAAAGGCTAACACTTGTCTGACATCCAGGGAATGGAGCATCCATTCCCTGTTATCAGCATGGGGCTTACGGAAGAACACTGGAAGAATAATGTCCTGATTCACGTGAAATTGTGCAACTACCTTCGAGAGGAAAACTGGGTGTGGCTGCAACTGCACCTTGTCTTTATAAAACACAGTATAAGGCGGCTCGGACATCAGGACCCTGAGCTCAGACACCCTCGTGGCTGACATTATAGCCACTAGGAATGCCAACTTCCAAGAAAGTAAAGTAGAGAGCATGTTGCTAGGGACTCGAAGAGAGGGCCTATCAGCCTCGAGAGCACCAGGTTGAGATCCCCTGGGGAAATCGGCTGACTTACTTGAGGGTACAGTCTATCTAGCCCTTTGAAGAAGCAGCCAGCCATGGCGTTAGCGAATACTGACCATCCAGCTGAGCCAGGATGGAAAGCCGAAATAGCAGCCAAGTGCACCTTTATTTATGACACCGCCTGGCCCTACTGTTTTAGGTGAAGTAAATAGACCAGGATGAAAGGAATCGATAACTGTAACAGAGGAGTGCCCTTCTGCAGTGACCAAATTGGGAACCTCTTCCTCTCAGCCAGATAGGTGGACCGAGTGGATGGCTTTCTGCTGCTGAGGGGAACCTCCCTAACTGAGTCTGAGCTTGCAAGCTCTAACGGGCTCAGCCATGCAGTTTCCAGCTGTGAGATGGAAAGACTCTAGATTGGGATGCTGGAGGCGGCCGGGGTCCTGCATGCTCAAGTCCAGGACCAGAGGCAGAGTTATAGGCGTGTCCACCGACAGATGTAGAACTGTGGTGAACCAGCGCTGATGTGCCCATGCTGGTGCTATCAAGATTATTGCTGCTCCCTCTCGTCAGACCTTCAGCAGGACCTTCCAAATGAGTGGGAAGGGCAGGAATGCGCAGAGCAGGTGCCCCTTCCAAGAGAGGAGAAAGGTGTCCGTGAGCAAGCCTGGGCTGTGATTCAGGAAGGAACAGAACTGCTGACACTTTCTATTGCACTATGTCATGAACAGGCCTATCTGGGGAAATCTCCACCTTTGGAAGATGTTGATTGTGACATCCGAGCGGAGGGACCACTCGTGGTCGCGAAAGGACCTGTTGAGGTGACCGGCAAGTTCATTCTGCAAGCCCAGAAGGTACGATGCCTCCAAATATATCAAGTCCCACAGCTTTAGGGCTTCCTGAGACAAAGAAGGAGCGAGCACCACCCTGCCTGTTTATATAAAAGATCACTGTCACATTGTCTGTCAGTACTGACACATATCTACCCTGTAGATGGGTTTGGAATGTCTAGCAAACGAGGCAAGCCACACACAGCTCCCTGACATTGACATGCAGCGAAAGTTCTGCCTGGGACCAGAGACCTTGGGTTCTGAGTCTTCCTAGGTGTGCCCCCCTGCATCTGTGACTAGGGACAGCAGTGGTTGAGGCCTGGAGAAGGGCACTCCTGCATACATGGCTTGCGGATCAAGCCACCACTGGAGGGACTCGAGGACTGGAGGAGTGAGTGAGACCAATTTGTCTAGGCGGTCTCTGTTCAGGCTGTATACCTGGGCTAGCCAAGCCTGAAAGGGACGGAGCCGTAGTCTGGCATGCTGTACCACATACATGCAAGCAGCCATATGTCCAAGCAGTTTCAGGCAATTTTGCGCTGTAGTAATGGACCTGCCTTTCTTTCTGGTTGGCCACCTTCACTACCAGAGTACCCAGTTGAGGATGAGTATACAGATACTCATACCCTTAGAGGGCACAAAGTACTTCCTCTCTACCCCTTTTGCCGTGGGAGGGGAAGAGAGGTGGGTGTTTGTCACAATACCTTAGTGGTGTAATATATAGTCTTAATGAGGGGCAAAGCCACTCTCGAAGGACCTTCAAGGACCAGAATGTCAGCCATAGGCTCAGTCTGCTCCGAGACCTCCTCCACCTGCATGCTTAAGTTTTGAGCCACCCTTCTGAGCAACTCCTGGTATGCCCTGTTGTCCATGGCAGGCAGTGTGGTGGAAGTGTCCACCACCACTTCATCCTGGGAGGATGAGGAAGATGCCCATGGGGGCATCGGGTCTTCCTGCCCCTCTGGTTCACGGGGATTCCCTTGCGCTGAAATGCCCTGTGCAGTGCCGGGCTTGGGGCTGTCTCGGTACTGGCCCTGATGCTAGGTACCACAGTGGTCTCAGTGCCGGCCTGCATGCCCATCTCCTGCCCTCGCGGAGGTTCCCCGGCTACCAATGTCGATGATGAAGGGGCCCGTGCCTCTGAAACCACCAACAAGGATCTGGTCCCTGGCTGGTAGGCCCATAGGATCCAGAAGGGCCACTGAGCTGGTGCATGCCATTGCGGAAGCCAGGACATCATAGATAGTGTCTGCCCTTCCTCCTGCCTTGAGCAGTGGCAGTAGAGGCATACGACTCAGCCTCTGAGTCTGACAAGAACTCCGACCCAGGCGACTAACGCAGTGCAGAGCAAGAAAGTGCCGGGGAACTGTGTCGAGGTGAGGGCGAGCGGTGCCCGTCATCGTCAGCTTGCCTCTAAAGGACACGGTGCCTCTTTGTGGCACTGATGCGGATGGGGGCAGTGTCATCGCTATGAGGTCCCTAGCCACCTCAAAAGGTGTTCGACGTAGATAGAAGGTCTATGTCCTCCTTCCAACACTCCCGCACTGGGGAGTCCACTAGAACTGGACTCGACAGACGTCGCCGTGAGATCTGAGTCAACGGTGCCAGCAGAGTCGGACCCAGAGCAGGGTGTCCTCGCATGGGACACACCACGTTAGTGCCTACTTGCTCAACTACTTTAGTGGGAGAGCGACCTCTGTCCATCTTCTTCTTATTGTGCTGCACTGGTGAATGGGAGCAGTGCTGGGCACTTGCACTGGAGGTCTTTAGTGCTGAGGAATGGCGGTGCCGAAGGTCCCTGGAGCCCAAGTCCTTTCGCAGCACCACAGCCTCTCTTACCCCACCCCTGTCCTGATTTTTCACATTTGCTATCTGGTCACCCTAGTCCTTGGTCGGACGCCTCTGCAGATCTTATACTTATCCATTTGATGAGCTTCCCCCAAGCACTTCAGACAGAAGTCATGTGGGTCTCCCTTTGGCATAGGCTTCAGACAGGACCTGCACCATTTGAAACCCTGAGACCGAGGCATGCCCAAGTCCCTGGAAACGAAGTGAGGGGGGAACCCCCCAACTGAAACTTATCTAAAACTAACTAAGTCTATTTGAACTAACTAACACTAAGATTTTAACTATTTACAGGTAACAATTAACAAAGGTCCACCAGGGGATCGGTTGCTGTTAGCAAGAGAGTAGCTGCTCCAACGACCGTCACTGGTGGTAAGAAGGAACTGAGGAGGCACCGGGTCAGCAGGGTCCTGTATTCACCATCATGAAGGCACAACTCCAAGGGGCTCCACAGCCGACTCGACAGGTACCACTAGGGGAAAAATCTTTCGGCGACTGTGCACGTGGTGCTCACGCACCTACTTGGAATCGACATGAGCAGCCACTCAAAGAAGAATTTCATCTTGTGTGTCTGATTCTGTAGTGCCTTTGGCATGCAAAACTCACTTCAGTGGGAACTGTATGGATGTAAAGAGAATAGGACTAGGCCCTTACGAAATACAGCCCTCAGCCATTTATACTCTCCCCTTACATCAGACCACAACAGCTACAGCATAGGAGGGGGAAAAGGGTATATATTTACCTCATAAAAATAAACAGGAGTCTCTGCTACATTCCTGGATTTATTCATTCTGAATAATGCTTGTCAAAATTATATTTGCTTGTGCTGTTCAGCCAAGCAATAGCTGGAGTGATATCAAGTAAGCGGTTCTGACATCTTCAGTAACAATGAGAGTGGGGAAAGGCTTGTGTAAAACTGGAGTGGTTCTTGTAAACTGAGGTATTTAGTAATAAATCATAAGATTTATCCTTTACATAGCGTGTTTCATCCATGGATCTCAAGGCAAAGGTGGGAAAGTATCATAACCCCCTTTTTATGGGAGGGAACACAGAGAGGCTAAATGCATTTCCCGATGGTCACTTTGCCAAGAGAGCGGCAGAGCAAGGACGAGAGCACATCTCCTGGCTCCCCTCCAGTACCCTAAGCCATGTGCCACGCTGTCTCTCCTAACATCTTTGAAGCCACAAGGTTTTAGAAATTACCTCTTGCTGGAGGGAATTTAATAATAAATAATTAAACTCCAAGTGACGTTAATGAGAGCAGTGGGTGCCAAGTACTTCTGACAAACAGGTCAACAGAGTTCACTATGATAATGCATCACTGAGATTGCTGATCAAGGGTCTTTAGCATGGGTTAACTGCGTCTTGGGGAGTGATGCATATGGCCAACATGCTTAAAGAAACAGCTAGATGCCTGATAACTGTCTGTAAGGGAATTACAGTTCTATGATAACTGAATCATATCAACCTCCATTGTGGTCAAATGGTTAAATTCTCTACCATCACCAAACCATGTTTTACCCATTTTATAGAAAGGAGAACACTGGCAGCTCTAAGGAATTGTGACTAGCAACCTCTTGCTTGGTTCAGCTAGCAGAGCTTCTCTTTTAGCATGGAGCAGCACAGTCCGCAATTCAAGTACTTTTTTTTTTTAATTGAGGTGCACCCTATTCATCTATGTAGTTGCACAACAGCCTCCCTTTATATATGTTTCTGTAGTAAAGGTCAAATAGAATAATTCACTCATTACTAGTGTGTCATGTGGACGAACCTGAAAGTCCCTCAGGACTGGTTGTCTCCTGCATGTTCATTTTACTCAGCAGTATCATGTCAATGTGTCTGCCTAAATATAGCTTCTGTGAAGAGCATTTGTAAGTTTCCTGTTACAGTCTCAGTCACAGTTACCTTACAGTAAATGGAAGAAAATCTATGTAATCTCCATTCCATGCTGCACGTTACTGCAGCTAACTGGAAACTTTGGCCAGATTGAGTGTCTTTGCCTGGAAGTCCTTCTCATTTGGGGTTGGGATTTTGGGGGGAATAAAATCCAATTTGATCACTTAAAAACACTCTTTTGCCTTTTGTTACATGTGCACTGCAGATACGTCTCACAGGAACTGATGATGCAGAAACCATGGCGCCCACGGACACAGTTGGAAATGTAAACCCTGGATTAATTGACTCTATATTGGATTTGGATTTGACCATATCAGCAGCTTTGACGAAGCAAATTAAATGGACGATTCAGATTCAAGGTAATCTTTGAATGGAAAACACTAACCTAAAGCTTGTTGTTAGTCTTTCTATATTACAGCATCACAGCTTACAAATAGCAAGAAAATAGGTACTTTAAAAATGTATTTAGTTAATGACATTCAAATACATCTCTCTTCCAAAGACCCTCGGCTGACAGTAGCACTTCACTATAGCTAAATTGAAAAACGCTATTACAATATTCTTGTGATGTCAGTATCAGCCACTGACAAACAATTACAGCTATAAACTGATCCATCAGATGTTATGCCACAGATGAGTAATCTAAAATAGTAAATCTAAAAATACAGGCACAGGAGAAACTACACACCCTCTATTACTCCAGGCACTGCCATTTTTGGCCCATGCTCTATAAAACACAACTGGCTTCTCAGCTCTAATTCAGCCAACGCCGGTCAGTAGCACAGAATGATACAATCTCATGCAGCGTTGTACAACCCACATAAAGAGCTTGCTTAGGTGCAACGGGATCTTTTACACTGATGTCAGTGGGAGTTGGATCAGGCCTGAAGGGAAAATCTGGCTAAGAAATAAACATGAGGTTTCTCCAAAATCTGCTTTTATCCACTAATTTAATGCTAGCTGTTATACTGGTTTTAATTGATCTAAGAAACCAAAGCCGGTGCAAGTTTTTTGTAAGACCTTCAATTTAAAAGATAACTTACCAATCAGAGAGGTTTTGGTTTAGCATCATTTTTTTTTACCATAGAAGATAAGGAAAGGTTGTGTCAAATTCTCAGATACTTGTATTCCTCTAACAAAGCAAAAAAGTCTGGTCAAAGTGCATGAGATTTTCTGTCACTTTAGCAAGCTTAGGTTCTAGTGCCAAGAGAAAGAACATGCAGCTTTTAAGAATTCAAAAGTAACTTTGTGTAATAAGTTTCATTGGAGCAGAGAGATAAATATAGTGTTATCCTGTGCTTCTGCAACAGAAGAACCAAAAATGTGTGAAGGGGTAGCAGCAGCCTGCTCCCTCCAGCAAATAGCAGTGCAACTACAGTACCTGAGTAGGCCACACAGCATTTCTACAGAAACTAGATCAAACGGATCCCAGCAGTCTTTGCTGCATCTGTGGATAGGATTCCACTCTCTCATTTTGGCCTGCCGCCATACTACCTCCAATTATGATCTCATCAGATCTCACAAGCTAAGCAGGCTCCAGCCATGTCAGCAGTTGGTTGGGAAACGTCCAAGGAAAAGCTAAGCGCTTCAGGAAGGAAAGCTGGTGATTCTTATGGCCCGTCAGTTCTGATCTTTGGCTGCCAAGGGGCACTGTGCTGCTGCAGGTGCTATCTTTTGGATGAGATGTAAAACCAAGATCCTGACCATGTTAAAAGTCCTCCAGAAGAATTTTGAAAGTGTAAGGCTGTTAACCCGGGAATCCCAGCTATATTCGCGTAGGGCGATTCCTGCTTGCCCCGTTACGGATCCTCAGCTGGTGTAAATGAGCATAGACCAAATGGAATAATGTCAATTTAACGTGCTGAAGAACTGGCCCATTAACATTCAACAGTGTGCATGGGGAATTGTGCACTTAGCTATGTGTGTAATTCATGCCCTCCTCCCTCCTCCATTGCCTTCATTGATATGTGAAACCAGCTTGTCTTAGGCAGTAAGCTCTGCCTCCTGCTATACATACGTACAGCGCCTTACACAATGGGGCCTGTTGGGGCCTCGAGGTACCTTTGTAGTGCAGATAAAGAATAATACTCTTTTCAGCTGTATACTCCAGGGACGGCCACTGAGGTTTGGACAGTGCCTAGGACTTTGGGACCCAACGTGTTTGGGGCCTTTATGTGCTACTGGAATATAAATGTTAAATGAGAATAACAATAAACAATAGTTAATTACACCTAGAAAAACTGCCACCATCATGTAACCCTGACCCACAACTGAAGATTAGCATTAGGTGTTAGCGGTAACAGCCATAGCCTTAAAGAGCGACTTTAAAGAGAAATCAATGAAGTTCCCAAGTACTGATAGCTGACGAGCTGATTCCTCCCTGGGTTGAGAGAGATGAGAAATAACTTGGAGCCTGTTTTTGCTTAAATGACTTCTAAACTGTTTAAAATACACCTCCAGGGAGAGGTGCTGATCCCTTACTGATACCCTTGCTCCAAGATCAGTTCCATTTGGGCTTGATTATCTGCTACCCTTCACCATGGGTGAAACCCTGACTCCATTGAAGTCAATGGTAAAACTCCTATTGACTTCAAAGGGGGGCCAGGATTTCCTACAGTCATTTATACCTGTGCAAAGTGGGTATAGAAACATTTCACCCCCACTCTGTATTGGTGTAAAGGATCACACAAGGTGCTGAGAAATGGTGAATGAAGCTTATTGACTTTAACGGGGTTTCACACAGGGGCAGGCACTCCTAAGTGTGAGAGATTGTTTTCAAATCCAGTCCTGAGGAAGCGAGTATTGAGTGTTGATTAAGAACTTTGCCCATGAGGATACTAGCAAAACTGCCATATCTTTAATGCCTGTCTTACTTTCTTCATGAAGACTAAAAAAACTGGAAATAGTTCCAAATAATTATTACAGTGAGAGCTCTATTGGCTTCCCCTAGAGTCATTCTACCTTTGTAGATTCTTTTTAAGTTTAGTAAGAGGTTAAACTGGGCTAATTTCTTTGTACACTATCGAGAATGCTTCTTGTTTAGGTTTCCTGACATGCATTCAAATCAATAAAGTTACCGTTTATTTTAAACACTTTCATCTATCAAAGCAGTTTTCTCAACATCTCTGCCTGCTGTTAGTTTTTTCACTGTTATTGGCAATCCCTCAGGTGTAGTAAAAGAATGTTTCACAATCTTCTTTGCTTTCAAAGACCTTTTTAACAAACCCTGCAATGAGGATGTAATTCATTTGATGACCTTGGTCAAAAACAAACATATGCGACATGGTGCAGCAGGTGCAAATGTATTGATAGACTGATAAAACATTTTTTTTAAAAACAGAAGCAAATTCTGGCCACCTCTTAGAAGTTCACTGC
Source organism: Gopherus flavomarginatus (assembly GCF_025201925.1). Classification (NCBI taxonomy): domain Eukaryota; kingdom Metazoa; phylum Chordata; order Testudines; family Testudinidae; genus Gopherus; species Gopherus flavomarginatus. Next base: position 143,580,306 of record NC_066621.1, read on the forward strand.
AGCTCGGACAATGGAACTTGCTGTTTGCATCCTCTAAACTCATGAAATTTATTTTGGGAAACATAAAATATCAGTCATGATTTTCAAAACTAGGTACCTAAAGTTCAGCTGCTAAATCCATATTTAGGCTCCTATATAAAACGTCAATCTGGCAGATACCTATGCATATGAGCAAATTTACACATGCAAGTAATGTCATGAGTTGACTACCCATGTGTAAAGTTACTTGTATATGTATGTGTTTGCAAAATTGGGTACTTTCTGACCTGATTTCCAAAACTGCTGAGCACCCAATATCTTCCACTGAAAACTCCTAGCACATTTTAGCAATCAGGTCACTTATTGGATGCCTAAATATGGGAGCCTAAGTTTAGGCTCCCCAGTTTGAAAAGCATGGCCATAAACTCCCAGCTCCTCAGTCAAATCTTCCATTGGTTTGAGTGGGAGTTTTGCATGAGAAAGGACTTCCCGACTGAACACATTTCTAATGGGAAAATAAAGTGTAGTGACCATCAATAGAACAGAATTAATCGTGATATTCTTAGGGTACAATGGATACAGAATAGAAAGAATCCTGTCATTTCAATATAGGATTTGAGTCAAATACTAGCCCCCTTCACTTTCCTTCTCCCTGCTCTGCCATACCTCCAAATGACTGCAAATTAATGCCGTAGTCTCCAGACACGGGAGTTTACACAGCAGTCCACCTGGATTCTTTGTGCCAGGAGTAATTTGAGAGGAGAAAGGTGCATAGCAGCTGTATCTTGGCGGAAGACAGTTTGAACTAAAATACATGTACTATGTCCTCACTTACTTGGAGCTCCTTAAATCAAAGCACTGTGATTCGATAGCAAAATACATAACTATGGGCTTTATCATCATATCTACGAGTATGCATACAGCACTGACTAGAAACTTCTAAAGTCTTGTCTCAGCTTGCTTTGGGCCCAGCATAAAACCTGTAAAGGAGTCTCAGGCTTTAGACTTTTTCAACTGTTCCAAAGTCCTTGTGCGGACTCTCAGATGGATATCACCCATGGTGCAAATTGGGCCACACCCCTCCAATGCCTGCTTTTTTGCTTCAGGAGGCCCTTCACGAGGTCAAGGCAGAGAAGACCTGCAGAATGTCAGCCCCACAGATGTTTGGGATGTATAGCTGTCGATTAATCGCAGTTAACTCACGTGATAAACTCAAAAAAAAGTAATTGCGATTAAAAAAATTAATCACAATTAATCACACTGTTAAACAATAGAATACCAATTGAAATTTATTAAATATTTTTGGATGTTTTTCTACATTTTCAAATATATTGATTCCAACACAGAATACAAAGTGTACAGTGCTAACTTTATATTATTTTTTATTACAAATATTTGCACTGTAAAAAGGATAAACAAAAGAAATAGTATTTTTCAATTCACCTCATATAAGTATTGTAGTGCAATCTCTTTATCATGAAAGTGCAACTTACAAATGTAGATTTTTTATATGTAACTGCACTCAAAACCAAAACAATGTAAAACTTTAGAGCCTACAAGTACACTCAGTCCTACTTCTTGTTCAGCCAATCGCTAAGACAAACAAGTTTGTTTACATTTACGGGAGATACTGCTGCCTATTTCTTATTTACAATGTCACCTGAAAGTGAGAACAGGCATTTGCATGGCACTGTTGTAGCCAGCATGGCAAGGTATTTATGTGCCAGATATTCTAAATACTCATATGCCTCTTCATACTTCGCCACCATTTCAGAGGACATGCTTACATGATAATGATGCTTGTTAAAAAAAATGCATTCATTAAATTTATGACTGAAATCCTTGGGGGATAAACGTACGTCTCCCGTTCTGTTTTACCCACATTCTACGATATATTTTATGTTATAGCACTCTCAGATGATGACCCAGCACATATTTGTTTTAAGAACACTTTCACAGCAGATTTGACAAAACGCAAAGAAGGTACCAATGTGAGATTTCTAAAAGTATCTACAGCACTCGACCCAAGACAGGGCCGGCACCAGGCACCAGCCAACCAAACACATGCTTGGGGCGGCACCTTGTAAGGGGCGGCCAATCTTCGGGTGGCGGGGCGGCGCTTGGGTTTGTTTTTTTTTTTTTGGTTCGGCGGGGCGGTGCTCGAGGTTTTTTTTTGTTTCAGCTGGGTGGCACTCGGGGGTTGTTTGTTTTGGTGGGGCAGTGCGGCACTCAGAGAGGTTGTTTCGGCGGGGCAGGTGGTGCTCAGAAGGGGTTGTTTCGATGGGGCAGGGCAGCGCTCGGGGAGGTTGTTTTGTCGGGGCGGGGCGGCACTTGGGGGGTTGTTACAGTGGGATGGGGAGATGCTCGGGGGGTTGTTTTGGTGGGGCGGCGCTGGCAGGGTTGTTACAGCGTGGTAGGGCGGCGCTGGGGGGGGTTGTTTCCACGGGGCGGGACAGTGCTGGGGGGGTTGTTTCCACGGGGAAGCACGGCACTCAGGGGGGTTGTTACGGTGGAGCAGCGCTTTTTTTTTGGCTTGGGGAGGAAAAAAAAAGTTAGCGCCGGCCCTGACTCAAAGTTTAAGAATCTGAAGTTCCAGCCAAAATCTGAGAGGGACGAGGTGTGGAGCATGCTTTCAGAAGTCTTAAAAGAGCAACACTCTGATGCGGAAACTACAGAACGCGAACCAGCAAAAAAGAAAATCAACCTTCTGCTGGTTGCATCTGACTCAGATGATGAAAATGAACATGTGTTGGTCCGCTCTGCTTTGGATCATTATTGAGCAGAACCCATCACAACATGGACGCATGTCCTCCGGAATGGAGGGTGAAGCATGAAGGGACATATGAATCTTTAGCGCATCTGGCACGTAAATATCTTGCAATGCTAGCTACAACAGTACCATGCGAATGCCTGTTCTCACTTTCAGGTGACATTTAAATATTTAAATAAATGATATTCTATTATTGTTCAACAGCCCAATTAATCATTCGATTAATAATCATTAATTTTTTTAATCGCTTGACCCCCCTTGTGGGATACCATGGTTGTGTCAAGTAGTTCCACTAGACTGTAGCATTTTAGGCATATGTCCACACAAAGTCAGAAGGTGAAATCGGGTCCATGTTGGTCAGTGGGAGTTTTGACATTAACTTCAATGGGTCTACAATATCTCCTAGAATATGATCCTTAATTTCCACTATGCTTAATACACTTTGTACATTGCCGGCTGAATCCTGATGTCCTAATGCAGAGCTAACTCAATAGATGGAGAAGAATTTCAAGGCGCTTTACATGCTTCCTATATAGGGATCACTCTTACTTATTTGAAAAGTAGCTACTTTGAACACAGCAATAACACCACATCATGCCTTCTCCATCTGCAGTTTTAAAGGAAATTTCAGTGTCAAACCTGCATTTTCCTTTACTATTTGTGTTTGTGATGTTACCAACTCCTTTGAAGGGGGAACAATTAACCTGGAACTGAGCCTTGTGCAATACTTGAAGGGACTGAGTTTTCAGGGGATCTGAAGTGATATTGTAATTATTTTTAATTGCCAGGTTTAGACATATGTTTCATTAATGATGTGGGCTCATGAACTTCACAGATTTTATTTTGCAAAGTTTATCTTCAAACCAAGAAATGAAATTCTGCATGGCATTTGAGACTGAGACTGAGAATCAACTAGACAGAGGCAAGTGAGGGACTGTACTAAGCACAGCTGGATCATCTCGAGAAATTAAGCAAATACCCCAAGCCCTATCAAATTTATGGTTGACAAGATAAACCACAGAAATAGCTTTTAGTGATTGTTCTTCCAGGACAGGTTTCTAATTCAGAGAACAAGCTCAAAGCCTAAGATCATGACTGAACAGTGAAACACTCAGTATCTACTGAAGTCTGCTTGATAAGACTCTGAGATGTAGGGATGTCAGTGTTGCCAAAGGGATTTTGAACATTTTTTCTTTTTAAATTGGACCTTATATACAAAAGATCTTGGCTGTGGATGAGTGGGTCTGTGAATGCCTGTAGTAAAGATGACCTTAGATAAGGGAGGCAATTAGCTTGGAATCCACAACTGTGATTTTCTGAAAGTATGGCTTGTTTTTACCTAACTCTGGAACTCAAAAGAGGAAATGATGTCATGATATTAAAAGCTTGCAAGGAATTACTAGGACAGCCCCCAGCCAAGGCCTTTGATAAACTGCAGCAGCAATACAGTTTCTAAAGAAAGGAGAAAACATCTAGAGAAGCCTCAGCTTGGTCCATTTCTCAATCAGAGCATGTCCCCACAGTGCTTGAGAAGGTGAGATTGTAGAAAGTGAGCAGCAAACATGTACAGTTTATGACTGATGCTGGAGACAACGTCCTGACTGAAGAGTGGCGGAATGAATTTATGGGAAGACTGGAGAAAGATAACGTTGAAACCAGAGCAGCTGCAGGCATTGTTTCTGAATCAAGAATGTACAGTACTGGTAGAATCAACCCACTGGGCAGGCAAAGGACTATTGTGTGAATGACAAAGTTCAACAGAAAGCCAAAGAAATGTCCTGGGTTTGTTGAAATAACCTCTTGAGCATGTGTCTGAATCAGGGAATGGGGGAAGGTGTCTGTTTGGAGCTTCCTAAGACTGTGGTACATATGTCCAAGATAGTGTTCTTAGACACAGTCTTTTGTGTCAGATAAAACTACTCCTTTCAATATAGTCATCCCAAAGAAAAGGGGAACACGAGGACAAAATGGGGGCAGGGCAGAAGAAAGACAGCTATCCTCCAGTCTATCTTCTTAGACAGTTTTGTGTTGTTCCTCCATGGACAGGGCAACACCCTAGGCAATATGTGGAAATTCTCAACAAGTCTAATTTAATTTCATACATTTCAAGGAGCTCAGGAAATGGATATAAAGTTTTGGCACAGAAGACAGACACTTTGCAGGTCTGGAGCAGGTCAAAGGTAATTTTCTGTTTAGAATTTCTCCATGCAAATCCCTTTCCTTGTCCAACCTGTGAAGAGAACTTTTTAAAATGCTGCACTTATGCTGTATGCACTCCATCTACTGAAGCAAGAGACCGGGAGTTCATTGTAGGTAGAGGATTCACTTCAAGACTTGCACTGAAATGACTGAAAAAAATGCTCTAAAGAACATGAAGAATTATTGGGGTTGGCCCCCAGGTAGTGTAAGGTGGGTTAGTCCCCTTTGACATCAGTGGGGCTATGCTGATTTACATCAGATTAAGTTTGGGCTAATGAGAGGAAATTAAGCTATAGAACTTTGAAAGGTTACTCTGTGACAGCACTCTGTTCAAAGTTAAACATTCACACTCTTGTAGACGTGGGCAGATACCTGACTTTTCAATTCATTGCAAGTTCCAAAAAAAATAGTATTCATTTTGGATCCACCCCAAAATGAAATTTTTGGTGAAAGTTCTGAAAAAAAATTAATTTCAGGCAGAACAAAACATTTCATTCTTATTTTGGGCATTTTAGCTGTTTTTACTCAAGGAAATTTGGAAACAAAAGGAAAGATTCACAAGGGAACTTGGGTGCCATTCATAAAACAGAGGAGGAAGATTTTGTTGGTGGTATCCTTCTTCCATTCAATAGTCAGTGCACTCACCTGGGATATGGGGGACGCAGGTTCAGATCTCTTTTCTGGAGAAGGAATTTGAACCAGGTGTTTCCCTTCCCAGATGAGTGCCCAAAGCACCAGGCTATTGCCTGTTGGGTAGCTCTCAATCTCTCCTTTTGAAGCTGTTCCACTTTGTAATTAATTAAATATTAATTGGAGCAGGAACTGTAACCCAGGAGTCCCTAACCACCAGGTTAGAGAGTCATTCTCACTCTCTCTGGCCAAAAAATATGTAATCATGAATCTAGCCCAAACAATCCAAACATTTCATTTCAGAAAGGTCAAAATGAACTCTTTTGATGTTTCTGATCACTATTTTTCTTTTACTGAAACAACTTGCTGAAATCAACACAAATTTTGCAAAATATTTCAGTTGACCCAACTCTGCATTTTTCCGTGAAAAAAAATGTCAACCACAAATTTTTACCCAGCTCCTCACCTCGCTTTGGCAGCAGCTCGCCAGTAGCATGGCCTCCACAATAATTAAGAAAGCTCAATAAACCCTGCAGGATTAAGCTCTGACCTTTGGCCAAAGAGGCCTTACCATCATGATGTGGAACATTATAACTTCCAATAAGGAAGCAACTAAAAGGGTATCATCATAGCGAATCAGCAATTTGATCTATCCAGGCTTCCAAGGAAGGAGCTCACCCGACATTAGACTTGAGGTGAATGAGGCTGGTGCAAACTGAAGAGAAAGAGAATCCATTCCCAAATGGAAATGACATTTAGGAAACTTGCGGAACTCAGGCAGCAAGCAGGACTGAAACTATGATCAGGGCTGCTTTGCCAGGTGTCTTTTCAATCTGTTGGTGTATTCCAGGTCTCTCCCCCAGCCTCTATGAAAACAGATCCTTGTTAAGTAGTCTAACATCTGAAAACCCACTAAAATACTTACAGCAAATGAACAATATTCTTGTTATTCTTAATTATTATGCATGTTACAGTAGCACCTAGAGATCCCATTGTGCTAGGCACTGTACAAACACATAGTAGGAAGCAGCCTCTACTCCAAAGAGCTTACAGTCTAAATGGAGAAGGAAACCAGCAAAGGGAGGTGCGGTGTGACATAACAAATGAGCAACATGGCCACAGTGACGACAGCAACACGAGAAAGGTGTGTGAGAGAGGAGAACTATCAAATGATGTATATGTTTCACGTATGTTTGTTACATGCACATTTTGGCTGGGATTGTCAACGAATTCTAATGGGGTTAGGCAGTTAAACCCCAATAAATGTCAGTCAGATTTGGGAGTCTAACCCACTTAGAGTCCTTTGAAAATTCCACCCTTTCTACACACACACGCCCCATTGTTTGTTCTTGTTTTAAATATCCTAATTTAGATGTACACAGGGCTGCATTCTGTTCTCAGCTACCTTACAGTATCTCTATTATAATCAACCCATAGCAATGAAGTAGTTATACAGGGTAACAGAGCAGAATCTGGTCCTTTGGATCTGGAATACGAACAACGCCTAGAATGGGTGTTTTCCCCTCCTATGTCTAATCACACTGCAGGATTGGGCTAGGCAGCACTGGAGCTGACTTTGTAGGATTAGACTTGGCTGGGGAAGAGCTGACTTCACAGGGGAGCAGGCCAGGCAGCAATCAAGCTGGTGGAGCTGATTTCGTAGAACAGGAGTAGGCGGCCAAAGTGAGGTCTTGTCCTATGGCCTTTGCTGGACTGGAGCAAACAGCCTGAGGGCACACAAGGCCTATTCCAATGCGCAGCTGCCAGGTGCAATCCTACAGAGTGAGCTCCACTGTCAAGCTCAATCCCGCAGAGGCAGCTCTGAACAGGGCTCGGAATCTCTGGGAGGGTATCCCGCAGCAAAGTGAAAGTCCTGCACACAACCTCTGTGGTTTCACACAACATCCATCTGGTCCTCTTGCTGCATTTGGGCTCTCTACCTAACCAATGTCAGCTCAAGAAGAGTCATTTTCCCCACCCTATACCTTTGACAATATCTCCCCCTTTCAAAAATACATTTCCATGTGGCATCTCACGTCATTTACAAAAACAGAACACAAACTCCAAACAATACGACAGGAAACACTGCACAGAATTGCACTGGGGCAACACGACAATTGAAGTAAGTGAAGTCTGTCAGATGTAGCTTTCTTGTCCTTTCTTCTGGTTGGAGGTAACTCTTATCTTTCCCTTTAAGCATTCCGGCTCTGGGGCTTATACACAGGTACACAGGACATGCCACAGTGGATCAGACCAGTGATCCATCTCTTCCAATATCCTGGCTCTGACAATGGCTACTACCAGCTGCTGCAGAGGAACGTAAAAATTATCCCCATGGATAATTACAGAATAACCTGTCCATATCTGGAAGTTAATGGTGTGGGGCTGCCGTAACTTATTGCAGGGGTTGAATCAGCCCCCTGCTGCTCTTAGGATCTGGGCACTGAAGAAGTTCGAAAACCACTTATGTCCCCAACTTCACCCCAGCTGTGCCTGAGCAGATCTGGTTTTTGGGTTTAAGTGTTTTGGTTTTTGTAGTTGGTAATAAAATGCCAAGTTCAGCGTTGAAATGTTCACTGCACTGGGTACTGTATAAACAATGTACCATAAGAGAAATTTATTCTTAAAAAAATCCCAAACTCTTTTAAATGCAACTTGGGTTTCATCCTGCTCACACTGAAATTGATGGCAAAGCTGCCACTGATTGCAAGGAGAGCAAAATTAGGCCTTTGGTTTTTGAGATGAAATATATTATTACACTGTGCAGAAAATGAAATATTCCATGACAGCTTCAGAGTTTAAAAGAAATAGATCTTAGCAGATGCTGATCTGCAAGATAAACAAATTAATTCAATTTAATTCAGCCTCCTCTACAATTGTACTCCTTTGTTCTTTGATTTAAAGTGCCAAATACAGCACGTATATGGCATACATGACAAAAAACACATGCCAGGACAGACACATAAATCTGCAAACAGAAAACATATCCAGTTGTCCTATAGCTCTGTTGTGTTTGTCTGTCATCCTTTAACCTTTAGAACCTTGGCTTTTATCCAGGCCGGAGAGCTACAAAACACACAAAAAAAAGCAGCACTTCATTTTCAAAGCTTTAACAGCTTGTAAGTGAAATGATTGCCTTTGATGCTGAAATCTCTCAGGATTACATTAGTGTATTAGGTTGTACTAAGCAAGCAGATTTAGCTTTGTTAGTTTAAAATCTCAGACTCCAAATGGAAAAAAAAGCATTTATTATTAAAAAAATATTCAATGCAATTTTTGCTACCTTGCTCTGTGCCTGTTGTGGAACCACTCACGCAGTCATAAGCATACAGACTTAGTCATGATATGAGAAACAGTTCTTGGTTATTGCAATATGAAAAGCTAAGCTCATTGAGTTAAGATAAATGCCAGAGCCGGATCCTCAGCTGGTGTGAATTGCTGTCACTCCACTAAAGCTAATAGAGCTACTTCGGTTTACACCAGCTGAGGTCTAGCACTGGAAGTGATATTTGTTTCTTAACAAAGATTGCATTTCTGCAGCCAATGCAAATTCCTCTTAAGACTTCTGTGATGGGTAAGTGGCACGGTCAATACCGCAAGATTTCCTTATTTGGGCAAAGTTAGGGGTCTTCTTGATCACCAAGTCAATGTGTGTGGGTTCCCCCCACACCCAATAACTACAACTGTCACATTTGCAGACACTCTGCAGTCTGACTTCTGGAAAAGTGCCAGACCAGGTCAAAATCCTTTCACAGACAAGTAAACTTCCTCCAGAAACACAAAGCCTTTAACGTGGCATTTGGTCAGTGCTCTGTGCTAGCGTTTGACATGTGTATAGTACAGTACCTCACAACCACAGCAGCTCATCTGTATGTCTCCTACTTTGCCTATATTTAAGGCCCTAATAACAGAGTAAGTTCTGCCATGCTGCTGGCAGTGACTCAAGTTGATTTTATATACAGAGCCTATTGTTGTTCTTCCTGTAACCCCATCTATTGTCTGTCCTTGGACTGCAAGGTCCTCAGAGCTGAGATTTTCCTCAAGTAACTGCGAAGGGCCGGGCACATAATGGGTATTACCATATATAATTAATTAATAATTAAGATCTGGTTCATAAAAAGTGGGAGTAACCGTATTGGAATTAGCTTCATATAAAAAATAGATAAAGGCTCTCTTGTGGAGATAACCAACTTTCCAGTAAATGAATGTATTTAAACAACAGTGTTTCATTTACAGGTCTTAGGGAAAAGCAGCTCTGTGACTCTGACTTATTTCAAGTTTAGAGCAGGATATAATTCAGATCCTTTAATAATTAAAAGGCTTGTGAGTCTTCTTAGCCTCACAAAGAAGAAACAGATAAGCAGCTTTCAGAGTACTAGAACTCAGACTGCTGTTATAAGGGGTATTTGTGGAATATTCTTCCAGTTTCATAATGAACTGTACAATTTCATACCCAAATAGGAATATTAATACAGTTGCAATGCATAGATAAATTTCTTAACATTTTAGTTTGAGGCCTGTAAACGTCTTTAATTGTGAATTTTAATCTATTATGAACCAAGATCATATATGCTTTGAATATGTGAATACACTGATAAATTCAAAATAAAACAGCTACACAGTTTAATTCTGCACACAAGATGCAAACAAATTCAAAGTCAAGAAGGAAACACAAAACCCACATGGAATGCAATTCCTGGTTCAAAGAAAGGGATGGATATAAACAAATGTCTTGGCTTCTTTCTGTCCCGGAATTTCCTATGACCTGGTGTTTCAATGCTGGCTTTAAATGCTAATTTTATATATAAAATATTAAAAATCACAGGAAATTTACAAGAACTAGTCTGATCTAAAGCCTTTGTAATCTGAATACAGATGGCTGGCTGCTGTGCTAATACTGTATCAGTTTATAATACTGAATACCTTAGTGCTGTGCCATATCAGATGCTGCTGCAATGGATCTTAATACCTCCATGTTGCATGAAAGGGTCGTTACACTTTTGTGATCTAAAATAATATTGTTGCTTGAAAAACAGGTTAAAGGGAAGGACATATTTTGTGCTTAACCTGCACAGATGGCTTTTATCAATTCCACTACATAATTCTAGTAGCTCTGTGTTATGTTACATAATAAAAACCCATATTTCTTTGCTAATAAAATGAGACAAGTTGTGAAGTGTACAGGATATTTGTTGCATTCTGCTACTTTCTTGAAAGCAAGCTGTTTGCATTTGTCCTTTGTGTATCTTGTTCAAAACACTTTTGCCTGAAAAATGTCATTAGCATTTAAAGCCATTATACAAGAGACAAGTAAAAGGATTAGCCCTAAAGCTTGCTGGGCTTGATTTTCAGAAGAGTTGAGGTTCTCATGGCTCCCACTGGACTTCAGCTAGATTAGAGGGTGCTTCCTTTTTTTCTTTTCTTTTTAATTTAAAAAACCTCCTTGCTATGCATACAAAAATGTAAATGCATTATCTGGTACTAAATCAGGTGCAGAAATAGTCTGTGCATCTAGGAGAAATTGTCAGCATCAATCCTAAGTTCTTGTATTAGTACTTGAAGCTGATCAGATAAAGTTGTGTTTTAGACTCCTGTCCTGTGAAGAGTTAAGCATGTGCTAACCTTGAAGCATATGCTTGGACTCATTGAATAATATGACAAAGTTTAGCACAGAATTGGGGTCTTAGAGCAGAACACATTTTACCAGAAAATAATTTTAGTTCACAAAAGTGAGGTTTTTTTATTTACTATTTAAAAAATATAGCGAATATCTGGGGCTTTTCTCCCCTGAATGACCATAGAAATATGATCCAAGCTATGTAACTTAATCAGAAAGTGCATTTGATCTCCTTCATGGGCCAACTTAGTGATGTGGACTCTGACATGATGTAGCATTCGGCAAGATTTCAAAAAAATGAAGCAGCAGAAGTTCTCTCTAGTTTTATTCTCACGGATTATACCTAACAGGCAAGTTTAAAGAAACGGAACTAACAGGTACAAGGCCACATGCTTCAGTTCTGCGGGGCACGAGAATACAACACTGGAAGCAAAATTCATTGAAAGTATACGAAAAAATAGAAAGAAAAGACGTCTCGTAGCATGCCCTTGGAGCTGGTTAGAAAGAAATTTTAGAACACCAGTATTCAGAGCGTCACGCCACGGAAATCCTTTCAGGGCAGCAGTACAGCACACAGATCCAGCATAGGTACTTGAGAGTGACAAAGGGGATGCAGAGCTTTTCATCTCACTCACAATTACATGACAACTCAGCGGAGTTACTCTTGATTTACACCAGTAAGCAAGTGAGATCAGAATCAGGCCCATGGCACATGTGAATACCTCCCACACCAAAGAAAAAAGAAAGGGGCAGCTGAAATCAGAAAGGGACCACATGATGCATCACATGTATAACTGGAGCCACCTACTACAAGGACCAGAGAACTGGAACCCAGGTCTGCAGATGACTGATGCTTCCACACCGCCACAACAGAGTTCCCATCCATGTGCTGTAAACCCTGTGGAGACTATGCATCACAGGAAGCACAGCCCGTGGAAGACACGATTGGCAGCAGCCTTCTGTGACCTCTGATTCGTCCAGGTGCACTATTTAAAAACAGAGGGAATTCCAGGAAACTGTCTGCAACCTGGCAGCACCTGTCCTGTTGCGTAACAGACCCTGCTCTTGGTTCCTGCTTTGGTCTCTGGCTGTGTTTTCTGGCTCTGACCCTTGGATTGACTCCTGACTCTGGCTGTGGTCCTGTGGCTAGACTCCTGATGCTGACTCCTGGTTTCTGAATCTGGCTCCGAGTCCTTGCTTGACTCCTAGCGCTGACTCCTGTTCTGACCACTAGGCCTAACTCCTGATCCTACCCACTAGGCCAGACTGACCACATCCCCTCCTCTTTATTGACCCAAACCACATCCTCAATTATGCTGATCCTTGACCTGCATGCAGAGGGTGCTTCTACCATGCCATGTTTGATGGGGCATCATGCTAATTAGCATGTTCCCCCATGACAATGGCACACAGGGAGGTACATGGCACTATTCTGTGACAACCTACACTCTGCACCCCACACAGCGCAGTAACGTAAGACCTACAGAGATCTCTGTAAGGATTACTGAAAGGTCCCAGGAGGTAAGAAGGGGATCTATGAGGTCTCAGTTTCTTAATTCCTTGTAAGAAGGTTTGTAGCACACAACGATGCCTTACTCCAGACTCTGGTAAAGTGGAAATCAACACTAGCTAAGCAAACTCTGATCATCCTACTTAGAGACTTGAATTAAAAAGCTTTGTCAGGCAGTCCTGAACGATAGACAGAGGACAAGCATTAGGGATCAGTCATGTATCACTAGAAAGCAGGTCACTTGACCTTAAATTTCATCTCCTTTTTATGTTTACTGTCCCTACCTGACTTTTGCAGTGAGCAGCGCTGTATTAGTAACTGCGGTACCTTTGCACGCCGTCTCTCCAGAGGAAAATGGCCGAGTCTCATATTAGTGTTCAGTTGTGTGCCAAATTCTGTGCCAGAGTATGCACGGTTACGCTGCTCTGACCTCTGCCACAGCTAATGCTCATACAGAATTTGGGAAATCTAAAGCCCTCAGTAAGGTGGTACTTACTATTTTGATGTATTATTATTTTCAAAGTGCTCATCGGAGAAATCAGGATCACATTATACAGGAAACCAATAGCATAAAAAATGGGATGAAGATAAAGAGAAATAAACTTGAAGGTGAAAAAACACAAAATAGTCCAGAGCACACAGAGCAAGCCAGGGAGTTGGCCTGTGCTCCCTCTTTGTCCTCTCTCCATTTCTGGGCCAGCTATGCAGCAGTTTGGTTCCCTGCTCTAAATTATACCAGCTGCTCCAGCCCCAAGGGGCTGAACCAACCACAGAGATGGGGTAGAGAATTTCCAGTCACATCCCCTTTGCTCTGGCCATAGCCCTTACAATAGCAGGAAACAGCTTTGTCCACTCTGCACCATCTGAGGAGTCCATCTACATTGGGGTGATTCTCCCAGGGCCAGGGGAGGGAGGAACCTGCTGACAGTGCAGGCTGGAGCATGATCTGTGCCAATGTATGCAATGACCTACAATCATAAAGAGCCCAGTTTTCAATGATGGCTCAAGAGGAGATCACCATTTGAAACTCAGGCCCTAAAATGTACCTTATATCTCTATCTATCTCAATGTTACACAGCCAGGTTTGTCCAAAACTGCCAGATGGGATTTTCAAAAGCACTTAAGTGACTTGGAAGCACAAGTCCCATTGCCATTTATTGTTCTATTTTAAAAGGAAGAGGAACTGGAGGTGACTTAGGGCTTGTATGCACTTAAAACGCTACAGTAATGCTGCTGTAGCACTTTAGTATTGACACTACCTTCGCCAATGGGAGGCCTTCTCCTATTGGTGTAGATAATCCACCTCCCAGAGAGGCGGTAACTGGGTCAATGGAAGAATTCTTTCATTGACCTGGCACTGTCTACATGGGGATTTAGGTCGGTTTAACTACACCACTCAAAGGTGTGGATTTTTCACATCGCTGAGCAACATAGTTATGATGGCCTAAATTTCTAATGTAACCAGGCCTTACTGTCCTCACTTTTAACCCACACATAAATCTGAAGCCCTTGTTTTATTACCAAGAGGAATTTCCTAAAATCCCTGAAAATAAAGTGTGCAAGAAGCAGCCCATTAAAAGTGTATGAGGATGTTATTAAAGAAGCAAACCTTCTGGTTATCAGCACCGCAAGTGCATTCTTCTGGGGTCAGGTGGCAGTGGGGAAACCAGCGCCTCTTTCAGCAATCCCACAGAGATGTTTGCAGAACGACTGCCATTTGTCGTAAGAACATTTCTTAAATTGTTCCGAGCACTTTCAAGTGCCTGATTGTGACGTGCCCTGTTATTTTACTGATTAATGCATGAGTGAAAGTATTAGTCAAATACCACCTCCATACAAAGGGCAGTCCCAACAAAGGAACCAGAATTGCCTCCTGGGGGGGGGGGGCATTGCAACATGTTTTATTCAAGGCTGTGCCATTTTGCCAGCAATTCTATTAGTAGTTTTGGCGCTTGAAACGGTTCCCTTTCCTCACACGAGCTGGTAGAACGGCTGCAGCCAGCCAGTTGGAGGGAGCTCATCCTTTCCCATGGAGAATCAGCATAGCGACCACTGTGTGCTCAAAGCAACTGAAGGAGGTAAAAACAACTGGTTTCAAGCAGTAGCCAAGAGCAAGGCTGGTGCACCTCCCAGAGGTTCAGGGGGAAGTAGTTTTAAAGATGGCAGATGGTTTGTCCCGCTTGCAAGTCATTGACAGTGACTCAGGTGCTTCTCGGCCAGATGGAGCCAGTTGCTCCTTTTGGAATGGGCTTAGAAGCTCCTGAAACTACGGAAGTGACATGGAAGGATGGAGGAAAGCTGTATGAAATAATCCCCAGGAGACTGTATTAACAGCTAACTCCCGTTATGTTAATTGCCCTCATGTTGTCCCGTCCTGTCCCCAGACCCGAAGGTTGATCAGAAATCAGAATTCCATTTCAGAACATCACACAAATAATCATGCAGGAATGGTGGGGGGATATTATCAGTCAGATCAAACAGAACATTTACACCTACAGTCAAGGGAACATGTAATCTACACGAGTAATCCAGAGCTGTGCCAAAGGCTCATAGCACAACAGGGAACCACACAGAAGTTACGTTGTTGAGTATTTCACTACAAACCTGAAACTCAAGCCATGTTTGTGGAAAGATCCACTAAGGTTCTGATACTTTTCAAGTGGAGCTGAACCAAGATTTTTTTTAATGTTTTATTGATTGGTTTACTTTTATATGGTTCTGATGTAAAATCAGGTGAACCACTGCTTTTTTATCCAAAGTTTCTCTTTCAATCTGTGGGTGGCAAACCCCTGGGGATCACAACCCAAGATATGATTTGCTTTTTGCTGAGCTCTGAACAGTGTAGCCAGCGCTGCACATTCCCAAACCCATTTTCACATGAACCCATAAACAGCAAAAGTCGCTGATTTCTGCAATGGAGAGTCTGAAAACTGTTACTTAGAGCAACATTGGTATTGAAGATTTTATAAGATACCAAAGCCAGCATAGGATATTGAGTATCTAGAACACTACAGAAATATATTGTTAAAAAAAAATCAGTGCATGACAAGAAATACACTTAGAAACATTTATGAGCCAGATCTGGAAGCTCTGACTATGATGAGAGCACTGCAAAATGGGACCAGTTGCTGGCTTTTCCTTTTTCCCACATTCTTTATTTGGAGATTGGTTAAAAGGTTCTCTAGTGATATGTTTTTAATTAAAGAATGTGACCACTAAAAAGGATTAAACAAACCAACAATTGACTTGCCCTGGCAGTGCAGGAATTTGTGTAAGCATCATGATTGGTACTATCTTTTTATTGTTTATGAGACAGTGAAAGTCTCATAACTGGCAGCCTATCAAAATAGATTTTTTAATTCAGTGACTAAAAAATGGTTTCAGGCTGACATAAGATTAATTTTTTTTTATGCTTTTTGCAAACCAAAAAAGTCAAAACAATTTAATTTCAGGTCAAACAAAATGTTTCATTTGACTGAAAACAAAATGTTTCATTTTCAATATATTTTTTTACCTTTTAATAAAATAAATAAAATGGAAGTACAATTCAAAAAGAAAAGTAATTTCAAATTGGAAAATCAAATGTTTTGTTTAGAAAATGTCAAAACATTTTGATTTTTTTCAGAATTTTTGTTTGTTTGTTTCCTGACTGAAACCATTCAGCAAGTTTGAGATGAATTCCTGAAATGTTGTGGTCTACCCAAATCTGTTTTTTTCAGCTAGAAAATGTTGCCCAGCTCCAATGGAAGCCTTTCCATTAACTCCAATCGGATTTGGATCAGACCTTAAGTGACTGTCCTGGTTTTCAAAGGCTCCTAGAAATGCTGAGGTGCTGCGGAGTTCATATTTGTTTCATCAATTGTTCTAACAGTGAGCATCATACAGAACATTAATGGCTCAATCCTCCTTTTTTGAGCCAAACCCAAAGGAGCTGGGCTCGACATCAGCAAGCATGACAGGACTGGGGAAGGAAGTCATCTTCCCGAGAGGTCATGGATCCACTCTGCAACTTAGCCTGAGCCTCTATCATCTCCCACTTGCACACCTTAGCTCTTCTGGGGACAGTAGCCAACAACTGTGTGTAGCGGCAGATCCTTCTGCTGCCACAATCCATTAGGGGAGGAGGTGCAAGCAGGTTCTGGGGAGCTGAGTAGAATTCTGATCCCTCAGAAGTCAGTGGAAGTTTTGCACTCACTTCGGCGGAATGGAATTTAGCTCAGGGTGCCTGGCCTCTCAAACTGTCTCTGTCAGCACCACACAACCCTATCAATTCTGCTGTCTTGGAGGAAAAGGCATGATTGCCCCTAGACAACTATACTACTCTTTGATCTGCGCATTTATCAGTCATCCTAGAGAAGGGAAGCAGCATAAAATGTAGGACGGGCTGTACCGTAATAGGTAATGCTACAAAGGCCAATTCACACCTGCTAACTCCTGTGAATACACAGGCAAACAGCAGCAGGTGTGTCATTTAAACTGATTTTACTACTGGGTGTGCCTTTAACCTATGTATAGAGCCACAACAATACCTTGCATTGTTCCTAGCAATTGTCTTAATTAAGCAAAGATACTATTTATCAAGCAGTTGAATAAGTGGATTCTTCTAAGGCAGGGGTGGCCAACCTGTGGCTCTGGAGCCACATGCGGCACTTTAGAAGTTAATATATGGCTCCTTGTATAGGCATCAACTCCGGGGCTAGAGCTATAGGCGCCAACTTTCCAATGTGCTGTGGGGTGTTCACTGCTCAACCCCTGGCTCTGCCACAGGCCCTTCCCCCGCGTCCACCCCTTCCTGCCTCCTCCCCTCAGCCTGCCATGCCCTAGCTCCTTCCCCCTCCCGCACCCGAGCCTCCTGCACGCCACGAAACAGCTGATCTGGAGGTGCGGGGAGGGAGGGGGAGGTGCTCATCAGCGGGGCTGCTAGTGGGTGGGAGGCGCTGGGAGTGGGGTGAGGAGCTGATGGGGGAGCTGCTGGCATATTACTGTGGCTTTTTGGCAATGTACATTGGTAAATTCTGGCTCCTTCTCAGGCTAAGGTTGGCCACCCCTGTTCTACTGTATTGAATGGACCCCCTTTTATTGAATGGCCTCCAAGTCCTGGTCCTATTGGAGTCAATGGTAACTTTACCTTTGTTGTTAGTAGGACCAGGATTATGTACTAAGGCATAAGACTGAAGGGCAAGTGACTGACCACCAGAGAAATGTATTACACCTCTAGAAAGGAACTAGGTAACTAGTTCAGAATGGTCTAGTCCAGTAGATCTCCCATTAGACTGGGATCCAGGACACCTGGGTTCTAGTCCCACTGCTACTACTGACCTGTGTGATCTGGGTCTTTCCCTGCCTTTCCCCCCTCTGTATTATGGTTGGGATTGTCTCTAATTATGTGAATGTTCAATGTCTAGTACTATGGCCCCATGTCCCAGTGGGGGCCTCTAGGTCCAACTTTAATACAAATAATAATGATAAAAATAGAGGGAAATGGTAGCCATGTGTTTAAAAGGCACTGATGACATCTTAGGACATAACTAATGGCCAGTCTAATCGTTACAATTTGCCCAGTTTTGCAATTGTGTATATTTTTATTCCCATTGGCTGATACATACATCCCCTAGCCACACCATAAATGCTAAAATATATTTAATATGACAACTCTGCTTAAGGTTTCCTTCTTTAATTATAAATGTAGCAGATTTACTGTATAACAGAATGATGACCAATCTCATTTTGAGCAGTAGATTATATGAAATGTGAATGAATTGTGTTATCCGGGTTTTATAGTGACCATTTACAAATTTAGAGGGACTATCTGTTTTGTTTTTAAGTTTTTACTCTCTAAAAACCAAAGCTGCATGTGTGGCAACCTAAAAAAAGGGTATTTAAAATGCAGATGTGAATTTAAAGATTGCATTAGCAACACTCACTCCTTCCTCTTGGTACTTTGCCCAGACTTGGCAGATGTAAATCTAATTTGCCCTAATTATGCTTTTCTAAAAGAATGCTGATTAGAGAAGCTGTACACAAGTCTCTCGAGTTGCCTTTTTATATATATGAATCATCTACCATTTTGAAACAACAAAAACCTTTCCCATGTGTTTTCAAACCTTCCCACTTATTTTATAAAAACACTGCAGGAATTAACAGTTAAGAAAATAAGAAGACATTTTAATTTTTCTCAGAACATTAATTTCTAATGTTGAAGAGCAAAATGAAGGCACTTGAAAATAAAACAAGGGATTATTAAGCTGCACCTGTTGGATACAAAAGTGCATTACATCTAGAGTATGGCTTATTGTATCTTATCCATCCTCTGCCATTACTGATGTTTGTGTTCAATAGTGTGTTTGTTGCAGATATAAAAAGCACAAACCCCAGAAATATTCCCCATGGAATTAACTCCCAAAATTTAGAAACTGTGTAGCCTCAAACACATGGCCAAAAAGATTAGGGACCTCAACTGGTGTAAATTGGTGTCATTCCACTGAAGTGAATAGCTCCACCAGCTGAGGATCTGGCCCCTAAGTAGCTAAAGATCCAAATCAGAAACTATATTGAGGAAATTCAGTAAGACACAATTTCTGTCCCTCTTCCCAAAACAGTGGTCTTACATCTTTGTATGTACATGTATGATTATTTGGCTGTGGAGATAATGTGCATGCGAAACAATCAAGCGGGATGCGGTTCTTTAGTTTTTATTTTTTTGCTTAAAATGGAATTGGAATATATTTTCATAACTTCTTTTCTAACTGTGTTCAAAACTGGGAGGGTTGGATGGCAGGTGGCAAACTTAGAGCTCTAACTTGATAGAACTTGAAACTAGAAGAATTCAAATTGGTAATAAGACACCAGTTTTAAGCAGAGAGTATAATTAACCATTAGAATAGCTTGCCAAGGGATGAGGTAAATATTCCATCGCTTGAAGTCTTTATATCAAAGTAAGGGCTTGCCTACCCAACAATTAGACCATGACAAGCTGGGGTACGAATCTACCCAGCACTAGATTTCCATGAATTAACTGTCCGTGTGGACCCTGCTGATGTTAACAGTTCGTTAACGCACTTTGAACTGCTCCCATTTCAGAGGACTAGATGAGATAGTATTAACTAACTGGCAGTGTGTGTTAGCAGGATCCACCTAGACAGTCAATAGCAGGCTAGCGCAGGGGAGATTCACATTCCAGCTTGCCATGAACCTGTAGTTCAGCCACAATGCCAAGTCGGGGTGAGTTGAGGGCACTAAGCACCTAACAGGTTTAGGCTCAAAATACATAGATTACCGAACAAGTGAAAACAGACCTGGAGTAGGGAAGGGAAAGAGAAAAGATGAAAGAGAAAGGGCCAAATTTCTGCTAGTGTAACCAATGAAGTCATTGGGCCTCCACCAATTTACACCGTCCGAGAATCTGGCCCAAGCTAAGGAAAAGAAAAATTTATCTTGAGGAAGCACTATTTATAGACAATTCAAATAGATAATTTTTAAAACATAAATCAACTGTGAGAAAGGGCATAGCATGTCGGAAGTGAGATAAGTGACAGAAATCAAGCAGAAAAAAGTGATCTTAGAAGTGGATTAGGAGCCTGATTTGAAGCCCATTGAAAGTTTTTGACTTCAGTGCGTTTTGGATTAGGCCCTAGCAGAAGAAAAAGGAGGCATTTTCAGATACAGGAGTAGACATTTATAGCTTCTTTAAAACCAACCTGCAAATCAGGTGTGCGGTTTAAAGACAGATAACTAATGCATCATCCCAAAATGATGCCTGAGGAGGAAAGCAACAGGGAGGTCTACATTATACCTCCTTTCATAATTCAAATAACCAACTCTTTCATCACTATCAAAAGAGAGTACTTTTGGGGAGGTGACAGTTTTATATCAGAAAGAACATTACTTAGAGTAACTGTGGTTCTTTGAGATGTGTTGTCAAAATGGATTCCATTCTTGGTGTACAAATATGCCTCATGTGCGCAGGACTGGATTCTTTTGGCCAACAGCATCCAGTGTACCTGCCTCTTAGATGCCCTCATGCCCCTCACCTGAGGGAAGGGCAGAGCAGGCCCAACCATTGCTCAGTTCCTTTGCCAATATACAATTCCAGAGGAGTAAGACTCCATAATAGTGGGAAAAGAGAACGGGTTGTGAAATCCGCATGGACATCTTGAAGAATCAGTTGCTGTGAGGTAACTGTTCTTTCTTCTTTGAGTGATTGTCCTCATGGATTTCACTCTTGGTGGTGAATAAGCAGTTGTTGGTTTGTTTGGAGGTGAGCAGTAGGAATCCTACTTAAACAATAACTACATGACATCCAATCTGGAAGCCTCTGCCAAAGAGCAGCGTCTTGTGAAGGCATGGACTGAGCGGCACGTAGCTGCCATAGAGATTTCAGAAATAGAGACATTCTTTATAGTGGAATGAGCTCGAATGTGGCTATATGGATCTAACTTGGCTAGATCCATAGCATGTTACACAGTTGGAAACCCACTTATATAATATATCTGTCCCAAAATTCTCTCTGCAAAGGGCACAAGTGTGTTCTTCAATGTTTGTGTCCTGTCAGTGTAAAAAGACAGTGGCCATTCTATATCAAGTGTAGTTTCCCTGAGTTTGAGTGAGGTGTGGGAAAGAATATTGGGGGATGAATAAACTGATTCAGATGGAATTCTGAAACAACTCTGAGCATGCACTTGGAATGAGGTCTGAGAGATACTGTGTCCTTATGAAACACTACGTAAGGGGACCCAAGGTGAGGGCCTGAATCACCCCTATCTATTGAGCTGGGGTAATGGCCAGTAAAAAAGGTCTTGCTGCCACAGGTGGCCAGAAGGAACTGAGGGATGGCCCATCCCCTCCGCCCTTTATGGCCTTAGATGAAGGGGCCATGAGGGCATCTAGGGTGCAGGGGCAGCCCCAACAAATACTGCTGGCTGCAATAAGTCTATCTCCCATGTATGTGGCACATGTGCACCAAAAATGGAATCTATGTGGACAATCACTATGAAAACATTACAGTTTTGAATCTGTCCCTACACTGGGGACATGCAAATGTAATAGGAGAATTTTATAGCTGTTTAGTAAGTGAAAGCTTTAGTTATGAAAAGCAACTCTCTCAACAATTGGATGCAACATATATATCCAGTAACAAGTCCAATTACTGTAAGCGTATGTTAAGCCTAAGACTTGTCATGCAACCATCACCAAAGTGACTGAGTTATCTGATCAAACTTATTTGTCAGTATTGGTTAAAGTAAATGGCTTATTCAACATTTATTAAAATTGAGATAAAACTTTAGTAAATACGTTTTCAGGTGGATGCAATGAACAGCTGCTTGCTAAGATGTTGGTTTACAATATCTTTACTTTCATGCAGAAACTATTAATTTGCATAAAATGTACAGCCTCTGGATTCATGGCTACTCTAGATTCTTTATAGTCTTTGGTTTGTTGACTTTTCTTTTTCCATTTTCACATAATAGGCTCTTTTAAAAAGTCCTTAATATGCAAGTTCAATTTCCTGAGCAATCACATTAACCAATAAATCACCTGAGGCTACAATTCAAGAAGCTCTATGCATCTTTTACAGCCTGAGTTCATATGGCAACATTATCAATGATCAAAACAGTGCACATACTTTTGCTGTTGTCTTTGCAAAAAACACTCCCAGCATCATTCCAATGAGAGGAATGAAGAATGGAACAAGGAAGGAGAGTCAAATCTCAGTAGAAAGCAGCTGCTCACCTCTCAGGTCAAAGCAGAATCTGATGTGAAATTGAAGTCCGGCAATGAAGGCTGAGAGACTTGGCTAGGAGACCAAAGCCCAAGTACTCTGATTGCCACATGGGTATATGGCAAGTAGTGTAGAAGTAGTATTATAGCAGTGGCAATGAGTGGTGTTATAGCTAAGGCTGTGTCAGCATTTCTGT
The DNA here is from genome assembly GCF_025201925.1 of Gopherus flavomarginatus. Lineage (NCBI taxonomy): Eukaryota > Metazoa > Chordata > Testudines > Testudinidae > Gopherus > Gopherus flavomarginatus. The sequence continues at coordinate 143,602,925 of NC_066621.1, forward strand.
TATAAGGCCCAGATCCAACTCTTTTTGAAGTCAATAGAAAGGATGCCACTGATTTCACTAGGAATCAGATATGGTTCTAAATCATATTTTTCACGGGGTTGTAATTTGGCCACACAAATTGCTGTCATCTAATGCTTGGAAAACAGGCTAATGCACCTTGGATTAAACATTTTTGAGAGAAGGTTTAGAAAAAATATTTTCTCTGTGCATAAAGTTAATAAATAAAAGTGATTTTGTACAGTTTCCCCCTCTTACATCCTTGTGCTTGTGTTTTTGTATTTTAAAATATTTTGCAGGCCACTGTATTATATGCTGTAAACGAGGCCCTTTAGACATTTTGCACACACACTTTTTACAAGAGTATTTTCAGATGTACATATATTTATTAGTAGTATTAGCTCCACATTACACAGATCGACAGGCTATTGTGTAATAACTCTGAAGCAATCAAACACACATTGTGGTGACAGCAGTCTGTATAAAAGGCATTAAAATCTATATCAGGTACAATAATTATTTATATTATAGTACCTAGTTGCCGCAACTGAGACCAAGCCCAATTGTGCTACGTGATCTACAGATTCCTAGGAGAAGGATGAATGCCCCGAGGAGCTTACAATTTAAAATATGAAAGGCAGACAAAGTGAATCTAGTGCTCATGACAAGTCCAGGAACCCAAGTCCTCTGTTGATCCACAGAACAGCTACAACACATGCAGCAATGATACAAATGTGCTTTCATCCTAATGAGGTTAGACTTACCTCTAGAGACAAGTGGATAGTTCATTCTCCATGATCTCTGAATACTTAAGCTCTCTTCTATGACAGCCAGCAATGCTGCCAGTGAATACCAACATCAATGGTAACTTCTATGATTCAGACACCTATTTAGAATGGAACTAGTGCCACCAGCTAACTTCACATCAGTCACTGGGTACAATTACTCACTACTAGTCTGCAATGCATTGAACCAGGTAACTTCTATGCACAAAGCTGCACATCCTACTGCAAGTCTTCACAGAATGTCATTCCCTTCTCGTCCACCTAGCACACATAATATTACTATGGTAATTAATGTTAACAGAGTGAATAACCAGAACTGATGCACAATCAAGTGGCAAGATTTGATTCTCTTCCATTCATGCACTTAGCACATTTACATGACAACTGGTCTACGTTAGATCTATGATAGAACAGATATTTTATAATCATATCCATCTGTATTAAGAGATAGGATACATGATTTAATTGGGAATTGAGCATTAAGGGTAAAATTTGACCCTAAGTAATCCAGTGATTATCCCTAAAACAAATAAGGAAGCATTTGTACCAATGTTAACTCAGACATTTTTAGATATTTGAAAATGAACATCATTAAGGTCATTTGCAAATGTCTCACTTTGTGCATGCTTATGAAATAAAATCTCATCATATTCAGAAATATATGACATTTCTTCCCATTGGGCCTGTGCCTCAGCGAGCAGTTCTCTCTGTGGCAGTGTGTACAAAGGGTTGGGAATTTGGGCAGGTAAGTCTGTGACTACCCAGGTCTACTGGCCAAAACCCTGTTTGTAGGGATAGCAGCAAATACTACCGTGGAGAAGCAGCCATCAGTACTATAGGTCATACTGCGGTAGCAGCTACACTGTTGCTCGGTGGCTTTGAGGGACGGTGGTAAAGGATTTCCACCAAAACAGAGATCCATTGCACAAAACATATTTACTACGCTTTGTACAGGGGACCAAGATTTGGCCCTGATACTTAGGGTGAAATCCCAGCCTCACTGAAGTCAATAGGAGTTTTGCGATGGATTTCACTGGGGCCAGGATTTCACACTACATTTTAATTTTAAAATCCAGAAAGATTCTATCTGTGATCAGTTTTTTTGTATGCATCTCCCTCTCTTGCTTCAATAACGAAGTTTTCTCTACCCATATCTCAGTGATCCATAGAACAAACAGGAAGGCATTTGTCAAGTTAGAAAATCATGGTGCTCATTTTTATTTTTCAAGCAGCTTCAGGGCAACATTGCTTTGGAACCACATGAAGCTGAAGATAATGCCCATTGTCTTAGGGAAATGCTCATCAAAAGCAAATTTCATTGAGTCCTGTAAAGGTACTTCTACAACTTCAATCAGCTCTCCCTCTTCAGGCTGGCCTCCACCTTCTCCAGTTTTCATCTGATCTATTACCTCTGCATAAAATAAGGTTTGCTTAGAACCTGTCACGCCAACTCCGGACCTGGAAAAAAAAAAAAAACAGAAGAGGAAAAACTTCACATTTATTTAAGAAAAATGTTTTTTTTGTACCTAGGAAACTGGGACCTTGGTCCTCAATTAGTGCCCCTGAGCAATACCAAAATAAAAATAATTCTTTATTAATTAATGTTAAGTATTCAAAGTGACAATGTAGAACCTCTTTTTATTCATAAAAAGTTAACTAAAATTGTCATACAGAAATTAGTGCACTTTTGAATTCAGTTCCACTTTAGCACAGATATGTCTACAACTACATTCTGTGGCTGCACTGAATGTTTATTTTAAAAGGAGGAATAATTGATATAACAAATGGAAGATTCTTCAATTGACTTCAGTGGGAGTTGGTTTGGGCCCTCATCTATAGAAACCTGCAAACAATAGGGTGAAGGTCCCCAGGGTATTTGTATGTTACATTTGTTTGCTTATTTTTATAAGAAATTTTAGATTTCTGATGCTTAAGAAGATTAGGTCTATTCACAGCTGGAGTCCTCTATTCACATACTGGATAGGTGCAAGAATGGAGTGACAGTGTGAGATGCTTTTCTACACCCTGCCTAACCCTTCTGCCTTGACCCAAATGGACCACCTAAGAATGAATACATCTGAAGTAATTCAGCCTCTCAGCTAAATTTGTTATCATGGATTTACTTTAGGATATCTTAGATTATGCAGTCTTTCTTCAGATAGACCACTTGCTGTGTGTTATACTTCTTATTTGTTAATCCTCTATTTCTTAAGAACTATTTCATTTAGATTTTTTTTTAAATAAGATTTAAGTACATAATCCACTCACTTGGTCCTTCCAGGAAAATAGTCACATTGCAATTGCAACTTCTGCATTTCCTGTGACAACAAATGACTTTTAAGGCATAGTGGGGGCTGATCCAAAGCCCACTGAAGTTCTGGATCAGGCCATGAATGCTGAAGAATTATCCTCAATATTATTGTACATAGGATTCAAAGATTTGTAGTAGATTAAAATTATTTATTTCAATTCATATAGTTTTATTATAGTTCTAATAAAATAAAAATCTTATAGTATATAAACCATTTTTTACTTAATCTCGAGATAACTAAATCTCCCAGTTAATCCAAGGGAAATCATATTCCCAGCAGGAATTCAAGCCAGGCTCTATTCTTTCAATCTTCTAAAACAAATCTAATTGTTTTGGCTGGACAACTAATATTAATTAGTCAGTTTGTTGCTACATCAATATCCACAATCTTTTTCTTAATGAAAACAGAATTGGGGGTCAACAAGCTGCATTCTCTTCCTAACTCTCCCACTGATGTACTGAGTGATCTTGGGCAAGGCACTTCAGCTGTCTGTGCCTCAGTTTCTGCATCTGTACAAAGTGGACAATGAAACTTACTTATCTGTGTGAAAAGCGTACAAGAGACTAAGGGTTTGACTACACTTGCAGGTGTGCAGCACTGGGAGTTACAGCTGTCTTCGTACAGCTGTGTAGGGAAAGCGCTGGAGTGTGACCACACTGACAGCTACCAGCACTGCAGTGTGGCCACATTTGCAGCATTTGCAGCGCTGTTGGGAATGGTGCATTATGGGCAGCTATCCCACAGAGCACCTCGTCCCATTTTGGCGCCGTGGATTGTGGGAAGAGGGTGGAGGGTGTGGGTCATTCTGCTTCCTGTCCCAACACCCCGTGATGCATCGCTTCACATCCCAGCAATCCCTGTTTTTCCATCCATGTTTGGTGCCATCTTGACTCTCTCAACGGTTTCTGTGCAGCACGATTTCTGTGGGAAATGGAGCCCGAACTGGCACCACCCCACCTAGCATCCGAGTACGTTAATCGGAAGGGGTATTTCTCTATGGTTCTCCACGCACTTGTGGATCACCGTGAGCATTTCATTGACATTAACACAGGCTGGCCTGGAAAGGTGCATGATACATGCATCTTTCAGAACACTGGCCTGTTCAGGAAGCTGCAGGCAGGGACTTTTTTCCCAGACCGGAATATCACAGTAGAGGAGTCGAAATGCCCATTGTGATCTTTGGAGACCCCGCTTACCCGTTAATGCCTTGGCTCATGAAACCGTATACAAGGAAGCTTGACAGGAGCAAGGACCGGTTCAACTACAGGCTGAGCCGGTGCCAAATGACTGTGGAATATGCTTTTAGCTGTTTAAAGGGGGGCTGGTGATCTCTGTATGGGAAGCTAGACTTGGGGGAAAGCAGCATCCCCGCGGTTATATCCGCGTGCTGCACCCTCCATAATATTTGTGAAGGGAAGGGTGAAAGGTTCAGTCAGGCATGGACCTCTGAGGTTCAATGCCTTGAGGCTGAATTTGCACAGCCAGAGAGCAGGGCTACTAGAGAGGCCCAGCACAGGGCTGCAAGGATTAGGGATGCCTTGAGGGGGGAATTTGAGGCTGAAAACCAACAGTAATGTTTGGTGCCTTGCACAGGAGTGAAGTGCAGTGGTTACAATGTTAGTAGGAATCTGTGTTTCCTAAGCTGATTTGCAGTGCATGTTTCTTTCCTGGGCTAAGGTATCTTTGACTTTCTGCAATAATAAAGACTGTCTTCAAAGCCAAGAATTCATTTACTGAAAAGAAAATAACTTTACTGACAGACACACAACATTTTGGGAACCTAAAAGGGCGTGGGGGGGGGGGGAGTGGGGAAGTGTACAGTCACAGGTTTGAATATGTCCTGTCTGGAGTGCTGTGCAATGACTGCTGCATTTCAGGATGCCTATACTGCATGGTGATGGGAGTTGAGTGCAGAGGGTAAGGGTCGTAGTTCTCAGGGCTAGTTGGTGAATGTACAGGTGTTGGAGGCAGCTGGTGGTGGTAAGAACCTGGATGCTGGGGAAGGGGGTTTTGAGCTGACACTGGGGCACAAGGGAAAGAGCTTTGGGCCGGGGGTCGGGGCAGGTGCAGTAGTGCTCTGCCTGCATAGCTACGAGTGCCTGGATAGAGTCCGTTTGGCGCGCCAGGATGCTTATCAGCTGCTTTGTGCTTTTCTTCCTGGTCGCTGCGTTTTTCTGGCGGATCCTGCTTTCCCTTTCTCTCCAGTCCTGCACTTCTTGATTCTCTGCGACAGAGAGAGATCCATAACTGCTTGCAGCATGTCTTCTTTGCTTTTTCGCGGCTTCTTCCGGAGGTTTTGGAGTCTTTGAGCTGTTGATAACATGGGCAGCCAAGATCTCAAGGTTGCTTGTGGAAAGGCAAAAAAGGCAACACTTAACAGAGGCAGCATTGTTTATATCAGACAGTTATTCCCACACAGTGAAGGAGTTTACAGTCTTCATAACAGCATAATTTTCCCATACCAAAGAGAGCGCACATAACCCACAGGAGCCCCGAAATGGTGAGTAAGGGGGACTGATTGCTTCAGGGCTGTACTGTCCTTTCTGTGCGTTGGAGAAAGCACACAGCTGCAGGGGACACCTACACTGAACACTCTCCCAACATTTTCCACAAGAGTTGATCCTGGAAGATATCTCGCTGCTGTGGGTCACCTGGGAAGAGCGGGAGGGTCTTCTACAGCAATGCGGATTCCGCCCTGGCCCCTATTCAGCTTGCCTGTGTCTTGCAATGGTCCCCCGACCCCTCGTGACACAGTAGCGTGGACACGTTAGCCTGACTGGGACAAGGACCACAGTGGCTCTCCCAATAAACTTGCGCAAGCGCATTGCCCACGCTCTGGCTGAAACTTTTGAAGAGATTACCGAGGCCGATTACTGCGATGTGATAGACCACATCAATGCGCTATTCCACATCTAGGCATGCATGCATGCAGCCCTAACCCTCCCTCCTCTTCTGCTCTGAAGTGTCCATCGTGGTCCTCGGATTGGCGGTGGGGTCACCCCCAAGTATCACGTCCAGCTCTTTGTAAAAATGGCAGGTTGCGGGGGCAGCGCCAGAGCGGTAGTTTCCCTCGCGGGCTTTGCAATAGCCATTCCGCAGCTCCTTCACTTTAACCCTGCACAGCAGCGCGTCACAGTCATGGCCCCTTTCCAGCATGGCCCTTGATATCTGCCTATAGGTATCGTAATTCCTACGGCTGGAGTGCAGCTGGGACTGCACAGCTTCCTCCCCCCAAACACTGATGAGGTCCAGCAACTCGCCATTGCTCCATGCTGGGGCTCGTTTGGCGCGTGGAGGCATGGTCACCTGGAAAGATTCACTGATTGCACTCCACACCTGGCTGAGCAAACAGGAAGGGGATTTTTAAAATTCCTGGGGCATTTAAAGGGCAGGTCACCTGAGGCCAGGGCAGTAGAGTTTGAACTGATGAGCAGAGTGGCTGAACAGGCATTCTGAGATACCTCCGAATACCACTGGAGGCCAATAACAGCACTTTTGGTGGCCACGCTGGCGGAGCAGCGCTGTCGTTATTCCCCAGGCCGAGGTGGAGTACAGCCAGCGCTGTAGCCAGGGAGATACAGCACTGTATGTGCCTTGCAAGTGTGGACGGTGAGTGAGTTGCAGCGCTGTAAAGCCACCACCAGCGCTGCAACTCTCCAATGTAGCCAAGCCCTAAGATGAATGGTACTATGTAATATTCAATCTCTTCTCTGCTTTCTCTGTGATTGTACTATTCTTCTGATACATTCCTTGGCCAAAAGATAATGTGACCTAGTGGGAGGTAGCAAGAGAAGAATCTAATGGGCTTCCCCCTTTCTCTCCTGCCTCTTACTGAAGGATGTGACCTGCTTTCTCAGTAAAACTGAATTACTATTTACTGTCCCTAATGACCTGGTTTTTGCAGCCACTGTCCTTAGCATTTGAATCCTATTATGGTGGCTATCGCTGCAGGCTTGTCAATAAAAAAAGCTATCCAGCACTGACAATGATTCACAGACTTGATGCACCACTAGCACAAGATCAAATGCCTTCTCTGGACTCCCCTTGCCCTTTGCACCCTTTTCCCTTCTCTAATGGGAAGCTGCTCGGAAGAATAACCCCATCACACATGCTGCCACTCATCTCAGTTGCAAGTGACGATCCAGCTGGCAGAAGACATAACAGAAATGCAGTCTTTGAAAGCAGCAGGATTTACACACTGGGCCCACCACGCTGGTTTAATCACTCTAATCTCATTATAAAAGTAAGGTAGACCCATTTTTCATGAAGTTGCTACCAGCACCCAGTTTTCTAAAGTTGGAATGCCATTTTTATGCTAATATGCTACCAGTGTTCTCTCTGCTGTAATGACAATGACACACTTTTATATATTTTCTTGGTACTAATAGCAATAATGCACGGCACTAAAAAGCAACACAGGAGATGAATCACTGATTAAGAACAAGCAGGGTTATTTCAGAATACACCACAGGTAAGCCCTTTAAATCCTAGGAGGAGTCCAAGTTGTTCTGTAAAGACGCTGGCCCCAGTTTGTTCACCTTGTTTTATAGGTGTAGCTTTGAGAGGGAAAGTAAGAGGGTTGTGGGGCTACTCCCCTCAAACTGCAAGCCTCAAGCTGGTATGGAATTTGCACCCCCATGTGTAGCCCCATTGGCCTGACTGGAGCTGTCTCTCTAAATACAGAAGTCAAACTATGCCTTGGCTTGCTTTTCACCACTGAGCTCCACCCTGAGTTCTATCAACTCTTCCCAATCCTACCTCAGTCTGTATAACAAAATCGTAACTTAAAAGACTTATTTGCCATGGAATATTACATTGTTTTTATATCACATTTATTTTAATTCTTGGCCCTCATTTTCCTCTCTCTATTATGTTATCTGTGTTGTTTGTATGAGGGGCACTCTGTTTTTCAGTCTATAAGAGGTGGGGATATCTTGCTGTTTTTTATATAGGGTAGGATTTGTTCTTCATCGGTTATTTTTTGAGGAATTGTGTTTTTAATAATAAGAAAAGCACACAGAGCCCAGGATTTGATATTTTTAAGTAGAAACCTAAAGAAATGAAAATAAATGTTGGATTAATTTAGACTGTAAAATTTCAGGGCAGGGAATGTCCCTTGTTAATCTCTACATGTGCCATGGTAAATTACAGAATTACATAGGTGTTTAAGAATAAATGAATAAATACATAATAAAATATTGCTGGTGGCTATCTCGCCTTCTGATCTTGATTTGCTCTCACTTCAACTTGATTTACACAAATTCTTTTTAGGACTACTTCTAGCAATTTGTATCATATTGTATTTCATCCAAAAAATAACAAGTGGGAAAAAACAGTTTTGAGTAGAAAAATATATCCCCTTCCCTTTTAACCCGCTTCTGAAGTTCAAGAAACCAAACTAGTGCAGATCTGTAGACAGACAATGAAAGCATTAGATAGAGGTAACCTAGTCAGTTTGATATTACGCAAAGGATCAGTCTGCAGTCCACCAAGTTTAAAAACATATGACCCTTATACAAAAGACCCTTCCATACAAACTCTCTGCCTTAATTATTTACAAGGTAATCTCTTCCTATGCTACCCATGACCTTTTACTTTTGAAATAGCTGCAGCTGTGGAAATCACTGAGTTCTCCCACCATGCATCTTTTCTGTAACATAAAAGAAAATTGTTTCCTAAGTCACAGCATCATGAGAGATTCAGTTTCTTGCCACAGGATCTCAAATAGCTTATTGATTTCACGTCAGGATATTATTATTTATATGATACTCCTCCTTAGTACTGTCTGAGTTCAAAATATCAAGTCTGGCTGTTATTCTCAAACTTAAATGTTTTTAAATGATGTTTGACCAGGATCTCATATCTTTCCTATACTGTAGTACCTGGAATTGCACACAGTTTGGGTCATATCTTCCCATCTATCCATGCATAGAGTTTGCCACTGAATTGAATGGAACATTTGGGATAAAAAAATAAAATTAGTGGTAGGATATGGCCACAACTTCATTGCTTGTTCTTCTATTTATATTCTCTCCATTCCGTTTTAAGACAAGCTTAAATTGCATTTTGAGTTATTAGTTTTAAAATAAATATCTGCCTCCAAATAACAATGCACAAGAACAAAGGATCTGATAAATACTTTTAACTGCAGTTTATTTTACTCCTCTCTAAGACTTTATATTTTTAAATCTATTTATATACTAATTCAACAGCTCCTCTCACTTTTAAACTGACTAACTTTAAATACTTCATATAATATTACATTATATTTGGTATAACATTAAATTGACTAAGTTATGCCTAATGCTTTCATTGTTAAACTATAGATCTGTCTCACTTTGGTTTCCAAAAAAGGTCATCTATTTCAAGAAGAGATCAAAAGAGAAAGCAATATATTTTGCTGCACAAAAAGGATCTATTTCCAGTATTTTCTCACTTACTATTTTTTGTCTAGGTTCCCAACCTTTTCTTAATGCGCCCTCCCTTACCAGTAATGGAATCTGTCCACGTCAGGGGTGGCCAACCTGTGGCTCTGGAGCCACATGTGGCTCTTCAGAAGTGCGGCTCCTTCTATAGGCATCGACTCCCAGGGCTGGAGCTACAGGCGCTGATCAGCAGGGCTGCCAGTGGGTGAGAGGCGCTGGGAGCAGGGGCGGGAGTTGATGAGGGGCTGACATATTAATGTGGCTCTTTGGCAATGTACACTGGTAAATTCTGACTCCTTCTCAGGCTCAGGTTGGCCATCCTGGTCCATGTCTTCTCTCCCCACCCACTCCCCCATCACTGCACAGTTAGCTCAGCAGAGGAGATTGGTATGGGGAGGAACTGGGGCTAAAAGCAGAGCTGGCCTGGAGGCAGAGAGGGAATGAGGGCAGAATTGGGCTGGGGATGGGGCCAAAGCTGGGTTTAGGATGGAGTGGAGCTGTGGCTGGGGCCAGATCTGGGCTGGGTGGCGCTCCCTCCCCACCCTCCATAGGGGCTGACCTGGATCCCTCGAACATTCCTCTGTGTCCCCCCAAAGGGGGGCGTGCCCCACAGTTTGGGGACTACTGGTCTAGATGATTTGGCTTTCTTATCTTCTGATTCAGTTAAGTGTCATCTTCTCCTCATGAATCTAGAATCACAGAATATCAGGGTTGGAAGGGACCTCAGGAGGTCACCTAGTCCAACTCCCTGCTCAAAGCAGGACCAATTCCCAACTAGGCTAACTGCCCTTTATTAAAACAGATATTCCTGAATATTGACCGCTGCCATCTTTTACAATATTTCCAACCTGTCTTGCATCCTCTTGTACTCTCCCTTTCCTTAGAGAACTATCAAAAAATTGCCACCAAAAATGTTTTATTTGCCTTGCTATTTCCTACAGAATTCCCAAATGCAACTCACTGGGGCCTGTTATTTTGAAGCAGCTTTAACTGCCTCTTCTGCTCTGATGAAGTCATAAAGCATTTTAACATTCCCCTTTGAAAATGTATATTAGTCTCACGGATGTGACCTTCAGCAGTTGTTTGTTTTTTTGTTTTTTTTTTTTTATGAGGAGGGAAGGTGAGAGAAAGGGGGGAGGTTCTAGAAAAGAAAGAAAGACTTCTTTAGGTTTCTAGTAATATCAAACTTCAGTCATTACCACTTTCCTGTTATCCTCTTGCATGGTTGTTTGCACTTACTATACAAAATATTCCAGTAATTTTGAGTTGCCTTTATTGTCTTTGACATTATGTCTGCCACCTTCCTGCTCTATATACCGTCTATACGTTTTTTCTTCTTAGCCTTTTCCTATAATTTCAAATAAAAAAAATTGCTTTCCCCATGATCACACAGTGAGCCTCCTAAGAACAGAGATAAAACCTGTATTTATTACTGACACACACAAGCATATATCTTAACTTGCCAAGCACTAACATGCTACACATGTGAGACAAGTGCAAAGTGAGGGGTATACAAAAATTATGAATGCAGGAAACTTGCAATGCTGCAGGATTTGTTCTTTTGCTGTATATTACTCTGTAACTTCAATTTCATAATTCTTCATTCCAATCTAAATAATTTTTGACAATAAAATGACACCAAATGTGTGTAGAATGTAAGCGACTTGGACTAAAATGAATGCAGTCCCTTAAAATGAGTGCTATATACACAGATATAATATTTTTTTTTGGGGGGGGGAACCAGTGTGGATGCTTATATGTAATAATGGCATTATGTACTTAGATTGTGTATATCAGTCAACAAGAACCCTGGGAAAACCAAGCATCCCTTCATGGGCTCTTTCTTAACCATCTAAGTAAGTGAACAGCTCTGGATAAAGAGGTGGGTGAAAAGGAACTTTCAGGTTTTCATACATTCCTTTCAGGCTGTGTCTACACTTACGGTGGCATATCGCGTACAGGAGCTACGTGCTGTAGTGAAAGGCAGGCTGTATCTACATTTATCACTGCGGTGTGTCCTGCTGCTGGAGCCTTTTCCGGCTGTCTCCCCCCTGCCAGAGCCTTTCCCCACCACTCCACCAGCAGGGAGGCAGCGGGACACTACACTGCTAAAAATAATGGTGTAGATGTGGGAAGCGCTGCTTAGGCATGTAGAGCTGCGTAGGGTATATACCTTGGAGGTTCAGGCGTGTAGGGCCTGTGCTCACCTAGACCATTCCCTGTTGAGGCACTTGCAATACTGCACAATAAACGTAAACTGGCTTTGTTAGCAACGATGAGATTCTGTATACAATTTCATTCATAAATCTGGTATGCAGTATATAAAAGCGGAACTACTAACTTTTTCTTAAACAGTGATTCATTTTAATTTTACAATCATTCAAAGTGCTACATGTTCACATTTGAAGCTGGCACACACCGACTTCTTTGTAGTTTAAATGTACGTAATTAAGGTGAAGTTCTCTACATGGAACTTATTTATAAAATACAACTTTTATTGGGATGCAGAATCTGGTATGTAGAGAATTCATACTGTCATGTGTACAAGCAAATATAGTATCTCAGTGGCCTTTGTACTGCATTCCAAATCTACTCAGACAAATTTTGTGCAATTTCCACTGTAATATAGACTCATAGACTCATAGGTCAGAAGGGACCAATCTGATCATCTAGTCTTAAGACCTTTATACAGTTTTAATGTTATAAGCAGCAGGTGCAGGAAAAAGAAAGAATAGATGCAATTAACACAAAATTATATTACACAGTACCGTCCACAAACAGGTGCACTAGCAAGTGATCTTTCTAATCATAATTCATTTTATTGTACCACAGCTATTCACCACAATGCAGTAAGGTAAAAGTGGATTGTATTCATAGGTTACTATGTAGAAGGAAAAATGCCTTTGAAAATACTACAATGCACTATACTATCTCCATAGGATAAGGGCTGTGTTCTTTCTTTCTTTCACACCTTCTATTTACTGTAAATGTTCAAATTTGGGAGGAACGTAGGGTGAGAGTCCTTAAAGAACATTGTATATGGGGATTCTGATATAAGGGCCCAGACTTCTGAGACCTTCCAGGAGAGATATGACAGAAGGCATGATGCCAGCGGGTCAAAGGGAGGGCCCGTGAGCCTTGACAGGACCAGGTTTAGGTCCCATGGGGGAATGGGTTCATGAATTTGAGGGTAAAGTCTCTCTAAGTCCTTGAGGAAGCAAATGGACATTTAGTATGAAAAGACTGACCTACCATCCACCAGAGGGTAGAAGGCTGAGATTGCCTCTAGGTGCACCTTGACTGATGAAATGACTAGGCCCTATTGTTTCAGATGGAGCAAGTAGTCCAGCACAGACTGGAGAGGTGACCGAGTTGGTGAGAGGTGACCAAGCCAGTAAGAGGCCTTTTTGGGATGACCACGGAGACAAACGCTTCCACTTTGCAAAGTGAGTAGCTCTAGTAGGTTTCCAACTACCTAGCAAGACCTGGCAGAACAGACCAGCTCTGTCAGATTTAACCATGGCATTTCCACACAGTCAGATGGAGGGCCTTGAGGTTCAGGGGGGGCAATCAGCCTTGATCTTGCGAGATCAGGTCCGGGATGGGAGGGAGTGGAAACAGGATCGCTACTTATAGGGCCAACAACAGGCCGAATCAGTGTTGATGCGGCCATGCAGGGGCTATAAGAATAACCCTTGCTTTGTCTCGCTTGACTTTCAGTAGGACCTTGTACACGTTTTCCCCTCCCGTTCCTCTTGTGTGCAACAGGTGCTTTGTCTATGGGAGTAGGAAGGCATCTGTTGAGTGAGCCCAGGCTGCAACTGCATAGCGAGCAAAACTGCTGACATTTCCTGTTCTGTGGTCTACAAGGGGACACTCCCACCTCTGGGAAGATGGACTTGGTTTTGTTACGAAGGGACCACTCATGGTGAGAAGAGAAAGATCTGCTGAAATGATCTGCCAAAGTGTGCCAGAAGGTGAGAAGCTCACCGACGTGGGCTTGCCGCAGGAGGCACTGGCTTTGAAGCCTGGAGACCAGGGCCTGCCAGGCCCCAGGGACAGAGGATGCCCTCTAAACAAATGTGAGAGTCCAACTATTTAGACAACTACTAAAAAAAATAAACAGAAGGCAACAAAACTTGAAAAGAAAGGAGGGAACCACTCATGAACCAAGAACCACTCATGAACACCTGGCCAAAGCAAGAAAAGCTGTTCCAGTGATCATCACAGGCTGTAAGAAGGAACTAAGAGGGTGTAGGGCTAGCCGGGCCCTTTATACCAGCGCATGGGCATGCAGCACTATAGGATGTTAGAGGCAGCCCGACGGATACCATTGAGGGAAAAAATCGCCAGTGACTGCATGCGATGCATGCACACACCTATGATGGAAAGGACATGAGCAAGCACTCAAAGAAGAACAATCAGTATTTTTTATCTTGTTCTGCTGAATTATTTAAATCTAAAGCACTCTACAAATATTCTTGGTGAAGACTTTGAAAATGTTAGAACTCATGGGAGTGCTAGAAGTTAATAGATACCTTGCAATCAGGAAGAAAAATTCCATTATTTTTTCTTCAGTGCAAGCCTTCAGCATGGCACTGAGGGTGTTGAAGCCTAAAAAGCTAGTTCACAGGTGAACTTCATATAAGTTCAAGTTTGAACCACAGCCAACCACCTGGGGATCAGGAGGAAGCTTTTCACCATCTAATAAAAGGCAAAACACAAAAGACCTGGTCACTCATAGGATCAGAAAAACTGGGTATTTTTTTTATAAGATGATAATCATACTGCTTTTTGCTGCATCCAATGGAATACAGGTCTTACTCTCTTACATGCCTCTAAAGTGCTTAACACAATGATGGAGCTATAAATAATGACACATAAAAACACTATGTTAAAATAACATTTTGAAGTTGCAAAGCCAAGCACTCAAAAATTAGTAAATAAGTGGGATGAGACACTTTGTGAGTGGGTTTCATAGATACCTGCTATCTGCTGAGGAATGGTGAAACTCAGAAATCATGGATTTCATTCAAGGCTCTGAAGGGGACTGTATTCTAGTGCTCCAAAGTAGCAGGGTGCTAAATTTCTCAAAGAAGAGGGCACCAGAATTTTTTTTTAACATAGTCAAAACAACATATGTTCACTAGCCTGGTTTTCAGAAACGGTTGAACCATTTTGGCTGAGGGGGAATTCAGCCCAAATGCTTAAAGTTTGACAAAATTATAAGCAACCAAAACCAGAATCTTTATAATAGGAAGTGTCGGGCAGTCTTAATAATATGTGGGGCTACTAGCCCCAACTATAATACTCAGATAGCATAAAGCTAGACTGATTATGCAGGCTGCCCTGAGTAAGAGATGATACATAACTGCAAAGCCCCCAGAGCAGACCAGACAACAAATTATGTCTCTAAGAGCCATAAGTCACTTCCTGTTACACTCATGCGCCTGGACTACAACAACAGATTACTTTCTCCTCTGTTCTGTATCAGCTGTGACGGTCAGCATATCAGGAGGGGCAGAGTAAAGGCTCTGCTCACAACCTCCCCCACAATCCCCTCCTACCTGTGCAAGTGTAGGAAGCCTAGGCAGGGAACTGAGGTTAAAACTTTATAACCTCTGACTGCCTATGGAGGCCCATAGGGCAAGCTGCAGTCTCACTCCCAATAGCTGTCATACTGTTGAGTAAGAAGGTGTCACTCTTGCATAGTCACTTTTCTAGTCATAACTTTAAAACGTTTCTAATTTTATTGTACTGAAACAGTGATTTCACTTATGAAAACAAATAAAAACTAGATTAGATTACTGTTCACTACTTAAATTCAAACTTCCACAGGAAGGAAATTCAGAATGAGCACTGACATGCGACTGTTTACTGTATGTCCAGACACCTTTCTCTTAGTTCACATCAGACTGATTTCACAAGTGCACACCTGTTGAGATGCTTCCCAGGAACAAAGCAGTGGGGACTGAAAATGCAAAGCTGTACAATGTGAAGAACTCTGCAAAATACTGACCTGAAATATCGGGTCAATAAATACTTAATGGAAAAATTGTTATATAGATCACTGAGATGATAGACTATAATAATGGATCTGATTAATGTACTATATGTTAATCCAGAAATCACGGAAAGAACACATACTAGCCATTATAATGTCTTATGTCAGCATTTTGTATTGGCTATTAGAGGGTTGATAAAGATACTATCTAGAATGCATTTCAGCAATCTGAAGAACAGCTATTTTTTTCAAACACTGATATTGGTATGCTCAATGTTCTCCCCACTTCCTCGGGAGGTACTCAATGTCCCTGACAGAGGGGACCAATTCTCACATTCTGCCTTTACACCCAATACTCGAGGCTCATGTTGGGCCACCACGCTGCAAGCTGAGAAAGAGTGAACAGGACCCAGACATGAATGATGCAAAAGCCCTTCTCCCCAACAGAAGCTGAACATATTCCTTTTAAGGGAGCAAGAACACAGGATTTGGAATCAACTGTCTCCCAAGTGGCAGTGCAGAGTTCTAAAAAGTCCAACAACAAGTGAGTTTTTAACTGAAACAAACCACCAATACCCTATTTCAAGGTGCAAAATAAATGCCAAAAAAATATCATCTTTAGGGCCACAATCCTGCATTTTGATTTACAAAAGTGAATCACTCCACCTGCCTGGAGCCCCACTTGGTGGACCTCCACACAGGCTAACTGCTGTGCCCATAAGCACCACAGTGTAGGACAGGGGCCTTAAAGATTAATCATCACCCTAATGTATTCTATTTGGGAATCATACTGCAAGTAAAACCTGGGCAACTCAACTAAAAAAAAAATCTGTAAAATTAAAAGAAATTTGTTAACAGAAAATGTATGTTGTTTCAGCTAAATGTGAATTCTTACTATTGAGTTATAAACCCTAAAAATAGAGGGTTTACAATGGAAATAGGGTCACAACTTATTTTTTTTTAAAAGATTTTTTTAGATATCTCTATTGGTTCAGCACATCAGTGTCACACAAAATACAAAATACTATGAACAGCTTTTGTTAATTCTAGAAAGCACTGTTTCTTTCAGTAGAAAAAACCCTTAACTGATCTTCAAGGAGTTGCAAGAGACAACTCCTGTGATTCACCCCTCACACACCCTCTCCATCAGAAGCGTTGCTTGTTAATCCAGCAGGAAATAACATTTGCCAGGATTGACAGCTGTGGATTTGTATTCAATTCTCAAATTAAAAACCAATGACAGGGTCTAGTTCAATAGAGCTGTCAAGTAAAAATGAAGTAAGTAAAAAACCTGCAGCCATTCTCTTGTACATGTATTTTGGATAATGGTAACAGATGCCTTTAACAATGCTACAGCCTGGTTGGGAGATATAATGGCAATAAGGCTGTGAAAACATTTTCTTCGGAAAGTATTTAATTCTTGACATTTCTTTAATTCTAAACAGCACAAATATATTCTCTTATTTCTGATGTAATTTATTAAAATATTTTACAATGAAATTAAAAACACGTGAAAATGTTCATAACAGCGCCAGCAAAAAAGTGATATAAAATGTATCCTAATACATATTTCATATGAGCTTCAGTTATGGCCCTGATCCTGCAAACAGATCCAGTGGCACAAACCCTAATGTTGGGGTCCCATCGGTGTAGGCTCAGAGCCCATGTTGTGCAGCTCAGTTTTTAATTAGAATAAAGGAAAGCAAAGATGGAAAAGATCTAATACAATAGGTCAGCTAGCCTATCATCCTGTCAGTATAGGATTGTTTCTTACAATACACTTTCTAGCACTTCAACCACTCAACATTTAAGAGCCCCAAGCAATGGGTTTTCCTCCAATTCCCTTGAGGTTCTCTATTCCCAGTCTAATAGTTTTTACTAGCCCAATTTTCTTCAGTTTGAATTTCATCTCATTAATCTCAGTTTATAGCCCTTTATAGCTCCCTAAATAATTCTTCTTCTTTCTTGGTGTTTACACCCTTAAGCAATCGTGGATGGCTGTTTCTCCCAGCTCACTGATTTGGCAAGAAAATTAATTTACCCCTAAGCTATTCTACAATTGTCATTTGAAAAAGATTAAATACAAAGCATCAACTTGGCTGCTGTTTACCTGTACGAAGTGATTCTCTTCAGGTTTGTAATGGGAACGTCATAACCACACTCTTCTAAGACTTCATTGCATGCAATTTCCTCCAAAGAAAGTCCTGGCTTGTCTACTATGCCAGCGCAGAGTTCATAGGTCACGCCTTCTGTAGCTGGTAAGGGATCCAACAGAGGACACCAGCTATCCTGGTCTTTACTTTGAAAGTCTTGAGGACAGTGCCGTTCCATTTCACACATGTAAACAGCTAAAAAAAATGCAAAAGAAAAACAACTGTGCTTGGAAAAGTCTACTATTGCCATACCATTTCAAGTGGCATAAAAAGACCCCTTACTCCAAGTGAACTTCACCATGCAATTTATAACAAATCCAACTAATAGACACAATAAATCATGCAGGGCTACATTCTAAAAATTGTTCAGCTGCCTGCATTGGTGTGTGTGCAAAAAAAAAAAATCACATTAAGACACATTTGCACATAATCTCTTTTACACACAAATGATGGGTTTTGTGTGGATAAATTATATGATTTGCATACCAAAGTGACAGGCCACAATAACTACCCATATAAGCAACTGAAGCATGCAATATTTCACACCTTTTGAAAATCTGTTTCCACAATATATCATAAAGGTACACAAGTGCTAGGAGATGTGGGTTTTTGAAACTGCTCAATTCTGAAGCATTTACTACTGATGGGGCAATTTTTAGTAAAAATGAGAAAAACTGAAATAGCAGTGGAATTTTTGTTTTCTATTTCATTTCTGTGAAATGGTCCTTTGAACATTAGTTCTGCTTATATTGATATGGAAGTCTCATATATGCTACCAAAACTAAGTGCAGCTGGTTGAACCCAAAAATCTATTGTTCAAAACAACTACCATTTGCTGGCCAATGTACATATCAGGGTTTATTTTAATCTATGCATTTATCTCTGCTGGAAAGTTGGTCTGTACATTTTGTACCATGTGCACAGTGATGAATCTTTCAGCCTGTCAACTCAGCTGTTATTTGGACAGGGTTATGAAAAGCATGTATGTTTGTTTGAAAAATCCTCTTTTGAACATATAGTTCCTTGCACAGATTCTTGAATGGAATTTGCAAAGGACCTTTTGCATTAATCTAGAAACAGCTGTCACTATAATACACTCCTAAAGGAAATACTAATTCTACAGTCTTTAGTCAAAACTCTCACTGATCTCAGTGGACATTTTTCCGAAGTAAAGCCTGCAAGATTGGGTCCTAAAACACAGAGAAGCACTACCAAAAATATAGAGCCATTCAAACTATCTTTTACAGATGTAGCTCTATTTGCTTCTTCTTTGCAACGTTTCCCATTTTCACCTCCTTTCTTTTATTAACAAATTTGATACTAATATAGGAAATACATGATATTTAAATGTTCTAAAATATCCATCATGAAAACTGTTACTTTATTTAATAATCTGATACCCAGCATGAAAACTGCTGTTTTATCTAATAATCTGTGACAGTTATTATACCTTAATAATGGTCCAATGTTTCATTGTCCCTTTTTATCTTTGGTACTAAAGGAATATTACTTCCAAAGAAGTAGCCCACTACTGAGGGTACTTGGCTTAAGTCAAGGAGATCCTGAAGACACTTCCTTAACTGGTGTAAACTTCCATAGCTCCAAGAGGTATGACAATTTACCCGAGCTGAGGATCTGGCTTTATTTGTTGGATCTTACTGAGCAAATCTGGGGGAATTTTTAATTTGCTTGCTCCAACATCCAAAATCTGAGTTTGACTCAGATGGTAGGTATGGGAAAATATCCAAAAAGTTTCTCTCTTTAATTGGGAAAGTGCCATGACATGGTTAGTGAGGTCAGATTTCACCAGCCTTGACTTCAGACAAGGCAACTCTGATACACACAACCGCAGTTCAGCTCAGAATTACTCTAACAAATTTCACAGGTCCATGACATGCTTTTCATGGCAGTATATTTGGTAGGGCCCTAATCATGAATCTTGATTAATGATCCGGCATGTAGGCAAGATTTGTGGATTCTCAGAGTGGAAAGTCCTAACTATGTGAGTTCCTTTCAGTGCAGCCGCGACACAGGGAAGAGAGCTGAACTGCCTTAGTCAAACCAGGTGATATTGTTACCCAAAACAAGCCCGTTCAAGTAACTGAAACAAAAGGTTTGCTTGCTCTCCAAGGAAAAAGAAGGGGGAGTCAGCAGTATAGATTTGCAGAGGCTCCTGGAATTTAGCAGATTAGGGAGGGAATTGGTTTGCTGTTTAAACTTTTGATTTCTTTTTGTTTTCACCAATTGTTTTGGGAGGTAAAACGTGGCTGGTGACAAGCCTTGGGTGCTATGTATTTTGAGTCACTGGAACAGCAAATACAAACAACCCACTGAAAGGTTGTAATATGTTAACCTGAAAATCCCATGGTGTATGTTTAGTGCTACTAACCCAAGTCTTCTCCAGTTACGTACTGTTTAATTGTATTTGGAAAGATGTGGTCCGTTGACTATCAAATTAATGATATCTAGAGTCTATTTCAATGGGGCATCTGTAAGGAACTAAAGTGGAAACCACTGCAGCATTCTTTTAGATTTTCATTTTAGCAGAAGAGTCAATTAGTCCTACCCTCTCGTCTGTCTGAGGAGGGGCAGACACATGTATACAACAGTCACATTTGTGGTAGACACACGTAGTGATTTAAACTGCTGCTGATCGTTCACAAATTCTCAAATATCTATAGAAACGTGCCCTTCCCCTATCCTCTTTCTGATGGAATTCTGACAGGGGAGCAAATAGGACACACAGAGAGAATCATCACTTAATTTATACATTTTTACAGACAGCATGGCAGATCATCCCCCGGCAATGGAAATCTAATCCCATCACATATACTCTGGTGGGAGTGGGTATGAGCAGTAGCTGCACTGGAACTTTGACTGCCCATTTGCACAGAAGGCCAGCCATTCTGAGCACATTCAGGGCCCTCTCTGATCTCTGTGAGACTAGGCCCTCTAGAGTGAGCAGAATCTGACACTTCCACGGAAATAGCGTACTGGAGGTATCCAATTGGCCAGAACACTTACAATATTCCATTTATTCAATTTTCTCTATTCCCTTTGCTTATGGACCAACCTAATTTCATATTATCTAGCAGTTCAATGTGTTTCTCTTGTCTTGAGAAATTCATCCTGAAAAGAATCTATTTTATTACACTATTTATTACACTATTTTATTTGCAAAAATAATGAACTTTATTATGCATTAGACCTGATTCAAAGACAAAATGTGTCCAGCTCTGTCTTGCATAGTATTAAAAGGCTAATGTGTGCATTGAGCCTTGTGCCCTCTGCAAAGGAGTGAATTTTGTAAAGTCATTTGAAAAAAACATCATGAAAGATATTTGCAGTTACAGCCGCCTAAGAACACCATACTAGCCATACTAGCAGTTTCTATTTGGTTGCAAATAAAAGACATAAGGATTTTAAATAAACATATAAATAAATCCTATTCCTTACAATAGGCAACAGAGTGCTGAATGGAAAACATGAGCTACAAGTTACAATATTGTTGCATTACACTGAACTGCCTGTCAATCACTACAGGCAAGCCCGGATGGTAAGAAACTGCACCAGAAAGTTTCCAATGACATCTACCAGAATGGTCTTGAAACAGTCTCTTAGCAACAGAGATAAAAAGAGAAATATCTTTTAGATTCTCACTCTCTTTTTTTTTTTTGGTTAAAACCAACATGCTGAGGAAAAAATACATCTTATTTTTAATCTCCAAAAAAATAAATATTGTCAGAAGTGATAACAATTGATACAAAAACGCTAAAATTAATTTAAATAGATTCTTTCTTAAGGTATCAACACCTCTTACATGTAAGAGAGCCAATAATCTACCTATTACATTGCAGTATACAATAAAGCAAAAACATATTTGTGCATAGTGTATCAATATTCCCTAATTTTGAGGTTTGTTTTAAATTCCCAAGTATATATTGCCTCACATTAGATAAGATTATATTTTTTTCAAATAAGGAACATAAAACTTAATGATTCAGGGCATAAACCATCTGCTAATTACCACAGGTCAAGAAGAAACTTCCTAAAGGAGCAGCTTATTCCATAATTGCTCACTACAGGGCTGCTTGCAACTTCCCCTGAAGCATGGCAGTAGCTAAAGCCAAAGACAGACTAATGGACTATTTGGATCACTGGTTTCATCTAGTAAGGCAATTCCTATTCTGTGGAATTCTGATCTAGTGAATAGAATGGGCTATAGAACAAAGGAATAGAATATGGAACAAAGATTTTATCACCACAACTATCCGTACACCCTCAACTTTTAACTGCTAAACCCTTAATAGCTTGCTTCACTTGAGAGCAAAAGTAAAGCTAAAGGAGAGGATTACCTGGGCGGAACTGCTTCACCACAACAAAGCATTGCCGAGAGGAATTAAATATCAGGATTGAGACACTAAGGAAGAGGGGGAAAAAACAGATCAATGCACTCTGAATAAACCAGTATGGATTAATGCATTATTATAAACCTTACATCCCATGAATTTTATTTTAAACTATATAGACATGATGTGCAATACAACAAGGGCCTGATCCAAAATCCATTGATTTCAGTAGATTGAGAATCAGGCTCAAAACCACAGGTGACTTTATCCACTCTTAAGTCACTTTGCAGGAAAAAAAAAAAGACCAAGAATACAGTTATTAATTATAACAGCCTGAAGAACTTCCAAAATCAAGTTATTTCTGATATCAGGGACATACACAGGCTGTAAACCTGCAGTCAAATCTTCATGTGTGCACCCTAGCACTCGCAAGGAATCCCATTGAAGGCAAGGACTAAAAAGTCTACCTGCTGCTTGGGACCACTTGCTTGTCTATGGCTTTAAAACAGACACCATTAACCTGAAATCTAGTTATTTGCAAAATCAAGTTATAAATCGTTTCAGCTACTACCAGTTTTTTGTGGTTTCACAAATTATTTAAAGATTTTTTTCTCCCCCGTTTCTATATGAAAGCCTCACATACAACTGACTAACTCACCATACTGGGGAAACAAACTGACTCTTCACAGAGTACCGAAAAAGTAGAGAATTATTTTTCTCTCTCTACTATAATGGAAAGAAATTAATCTTAGGTTTTATTTGTAACACATGACAACTTAACATTTTCAGATGAAAGTGTGATTGCTAATTGATGTCCCTTTAAAACTCACAAAAGCAAGTTTATATCACTCTCATCATCATAGTGTCAGTCCTTCATTTGCAATGCCAAGGTGCAGTACATATCACTGGAAAGATAATGTATTATTCAATGAATCATACAGTTCTTCAATCCAGTGGGTTAAGTTAATGATGGAATATTTGCAGTCAAAGTATTCAACAATATTTGAAATGTAATTATGATAGTAAATCCATAGTAAAAATGTATATACAAACACACACTTGCTACTTTTTTTTTTTAAACAACAACTACTAGGAATATAAATAACTAAAGGAACAACCAAGATACAAAATCTTTATGAAACTTTAGCAATATTTTAAATTCCATCTTATGTCACAATGATCATTTAGAGCATTTCTATAACAAGAGTAAGTTATCCATATAGAAATCTATTTTAAACTAGACTCTAATGTACATATTGGGGCACTAGATGCTGGAATTTGGCTGACCCCAGTGCAGGGGCAAAAACAACTTCTCACCCACACCGATTTTAATCCCATTTGGAAAGATAACATAACTCCAGCAACTAATACACACCTCCAAACCTACAATGTTGTGGTGGGAAAAAAAAGTGCCCTATACTCCCAGTCATGAAGTCCAAACCTGGGCAAAGTGTACCTTTGTCACTGCTCTTAAAGTCCGTAACTGGGCAAAACCACATGAAACATGCTAACACCTATAGTGCAACCATAATATAAATGCACATTTACAGGACATAAGTGGAAATGTTCAGCTGTCATTGGAGAAAGTTGATAGTAGGCCTGCCGCCAGTGAGTGCTGCTGCTCCCATTAGAAACCTGTGTTTGGCTCAGCTGAGGTGATACACAGAGACATCTATTGGATACTGATGGCTCCTGCCCCAGATGTCATTTGCAGGGTAATTTAAACTGAGGGACACCGCTTTTTTGTGCTATTGTCCATGAATGGATTTTTTTTTCTGTTTACAGATAGGAGATTCTCTCTTTGATTGAATATTAGGCTATTAGCCAAATATTGTGTAAAGACAGAAGGACTGAATTTAAGTCTGAAGCTGTAAAAGATTTCAGTTTGCTGGACTGCAGTATATTATGTGATCTTCCACAGCATTGCTCTTTGACCATTTTCAATTTCTCTTTCTTTTTTTGGATACTATTCTGTCCGTGTAAGAGTAATTTTTTTGTTTGTTGCTCTATTAAACTTCTGTGATAGACTGTACCTCAAAATAGCACCCTAAACCCCAATATTCACCACTATTATATGATTAAGTATTACAATATGTTTTGTACAAAGTATCTCTTGTAAGGCATCATTTAGAAAGTTATAATCTGTTGAACATCACTGTTTGGTGAAAAATGTATATGAAGTCATGAGATTTTGCTATATGTTTGTTACTGAAACATTTTGTAAGATTGGGAAATGCCCACAGACCAGCTCTTCAATTGCAACAAAGGAGTGACCAACATCCAGCCAGGTGTTAAGCAACCATCACTGGCCATTCAGGGCCCTTCACCAGCAGGGGAGTTGTAAACAAGAGATTTACAATTCACATGAAAGACAGTTGCTTGAGCACATACACCATGGGGCTGTCTAACCCCCATGA
Source organism: Gopherus flavomarginatus (assembly GCF_025201925.1). Taxonomy (NCBI): domain Eukaryota; kingdom Metazoa; phylum Chordata; order Testudines; family Testudinidae; genus Gopherus; species Gopherus flavomarginatus. The sequence goes on from NC_066621.1 coordinate 143,627,367, forward strand.
CACAGCAACCATGTTTCCAGCACCTGGAAGAGAGTATAAAATAAGGGACAATGACATTGACACTTCACCTCTCTTCCCCCACCTACATTGAAGGCAACAAGATCATTCAGAAGACAAAGAAACATTTGGACTGGGGGAGTGTTCCTAACTGGAAAGGCTACAGATTGGTGTAGAGTTTTTAGGTAAGAGAAACTTTATTACTTCAAATTTGATTTAGCCTGATAAAGTTTAGGAATTAGACTGCGATTTTATCGTTCATTTCTTTTTGTAACCAATTCTGAACTTTTATGCCTATATCACTTATCTTTCTTTAGTTAATAAACTTATTCCAATGTTTTATCTAAGCCAGTGTGTTTTTGATTGAAGTTTGGGGAAATCTATTTAGGTTACAAAGGCTGGTGAATGTCCACTTCCCTTTGACAGAATAACACACTAATTAATGAGCTTTCATTGCTCAAGAAGGTCTTGAGCAGTGTAAAAGGCACATTTCTGGAGTGTAAGACTAAGGCTACAGCTGGGGGGAGAATTTGCTGGTGTTGCCCTGTATACAGTTCATGAGTGGCTGGGGAGAGGATTCAGGTACATTGCTGGGTGTGCTTCTGCATGCTGATGGCTGAGTGAACAGAGCCTGTAGGATTTGCTGTTCACTAGCATAGTAATGTAGGAGACAGCCTGGGCTGGAAAGTTAAAGGGGGCACAGTGGTTCCATAGTCCAAACTGCACCCTAGGGCATGTCACAACTTCTCTTCTTTTATATTCTGGCTACAAAACAGTGTAAGTCACCTGAGAAGTTGAATCAACAGTGTAAAGATAGATGGCATAGTGGAGACCCTTTGAAGGACAGACTAGTTTCTGAGGTTGTATAGCCTTCCTTACACCCCTAATACAGGTCCAACCTTTACTTTGGTTGGGCCTCCTTAGCATCTGGAGAGGAAGATATCACATTAAATAACTTACATCTACTTAGGAAAATGTCTAATAGCTGATCCTTCTAAGACTCAATCATCTGAGATATCTATGGAACAGATGGGAAACTTAAAAACAATCTGTCAAAATTAAGGAACAAGATCAAATTAAACTGGAATGGAGTAGTACCAAGTTATTACAATTGTCTGTCTCTCACACCATCTTGAGACAAAAAGGCACAGAGATGCCACAGATTTGTAGAACATATTTCATCATTACTTTTAATTTTCTCAGAGACTGACAAAATTCTGAACACAATGTTTATAGCTTTTTTAAAATTATGGCAGATGAATTCTAATGTTTCCTTACACAGCTTGAGAGTCACAACCTAATAGGTTAAGATTTAAATCTCTCAGAGATGCATTTGCTACAATAAGAGTGCAATTTGGTATGATTTTTTTTTAAAAATCCATCAGACCTCATCCTTGAGAGTTTCACAACTTATGACAAGGGCTGTACCTTTTTACTTGTGAAACTCCATGTTACTAAAATCAGGGGATCAGGTATTTGAAAAATCCACTAAGTGGGGGCCAGATCATCCAACTGGATTTCCATGGGTAGATCCCTGAGCCCACAAAGAGCTCCCACTAAATTCAATGGGACTCAATGTGGGTGCAGTAGCCACGAGTGTGGATTCAGTTGCAGAATCTGGCCCTCTAAAGGTACAAAAACATCCTTATGTTCCTGAATTTTAAATCAATTAAGCATGCAGAGAGAGAGAGTGAGAGAGAGAGAATTTATTTTAAAAAATTACTCTGAAGATTTTTTGGATGGTGTATATATACTGTGGAATGGGCCTAATGTGTGTAAAGGCAGAACTGTAACAGTCTTTGATTGACCAAATATTGTAACTCATTTATATGCATGTTTGATGTTTCATAGAAATTTCTTAAAATAGCATTACAGTTAACTTTGGTTTAAAGTAGTACATATAAACAATATAGACTTTAAACGATAAAAGTAAAAACAGTAAAAATGGAAATGTACACAGCAAACCTTGTGATTAATGGTTGGCAGCATAATACATACAAAATTTACCCAGCCCAAGATTTCTGTTATTAGAGCAATGACACAAACCTACAAGAACAGGAAAACTGTAGACTTTCCTTGGAATGTATGAGGTTTGCACAGAATTTAATCTGATATTGACATCAAAGACCCTAGTCTAACAATAGATTGTATGCGCACACATGGAAAAAAGATGCATAGGATTTCTTTTTGCTGTTCTTCCTTTCCTGGAAAATTTAATGGTCATTCCCAAGGAAAACTCATTCCAGGTGTAAGATGGTAGCTCCAGAACCATCCCTATCATTTTAAAAAAGTTACAGAGTGAACATATGACTAATATACTGCCCTCGCTCACCCTGTGGAAGGAGCCTACAGGAAAAGAAAACTCCTCAAAATGCTCCCAGAATCATTCCAGGAGCAAGCTAATGTTTGCTTCCCCTCAGAATGAGATACCAAGCCCCACAGATCACCTTGGATCTGAAGGAGGGTTAGGATTCTTCACAGTAACTGTGACTGCAGCTGCCCTAAGGACTAAACTTAGCAGGGAGGACTGGCAGAAAAGGTATCATAAGCTAGTACGACCGCAGGGTTGGTGGGAGATCGCATGCCCCCTTCAGCTGCTCATGCCAAGTGTCCATTCCCCCTGTGATTCCCAAGAAGCAAAGCTGTGCAGGCAGAAAATCATCTGTTCCATCTGTGTGCAGGGTTCACTGGGATGGTCTGGGCCACTGGTTTTATTTTTCCATAAATATATGAAAAATTAAAGGTGGCTTTATCATGATCTAAGTTCATTTAGTCCTACCTCAGCACAGGAGACTGGACTTACAATAAATGATGACTTGGACTCAAGTGTTTAAATATGGCATTTGTTCAGAGAGAGACCAGTACTGACAGGCCAGTAATGACACTTATATAGCACCATTCAGCCAAGAATCTCAAAACTCATTACAGTCTACCATTTAATACTCCCGAGAGCATTCTGTGCCAAAAAATTAAAAACTCTGCACCACAAAATTAAAAATTCTGTGCACAATATTTTAAAATTCTGCAAATTTTATTTATCAAATAAATGTGGAGGCTCCAACATGGCATTGGGGAGCACAGGCCAGTGGCTGTACAGAGGTGGGAGATCACTGTCCAGCTCTCCCCCCAAGGACATGGACTCAGCGGTGAGGCTGCACCCAACCCTGACATAGCGCAAGGACCGGGCTGGCCCCAGAAACACCCCAGAGCCCTACCTCTATGTGCCAGGTGCACCAGGAGTGGGCAGGCAGGTTCAGCAAAGCAGGAGCCAAGTGTGGAGGGGCTTAGCGTGGGGTGTCCAAGTGTGGGTTGAGAGGGCTCTGTGTGGGGCAATCTGGGTGCAGGCGACTCAGTGGGGGATCCGAGTGTGGGGAGGATCTGGATGCACAGAGGCTTGCTGGGGGGTTCTGGGTGCAATGGTAATAGGGCTCTGCAGGGGAGTCCAGGTGGTGCTGGTTTGGGCTGGGGGGGGCAGAAATAGAGCTCAGCAGGGGCACCTGGGGGGCTCAGTGGGGGGGTCTAGATACTGCAGGAGTGGGGCTCAGTGGGGTGGGGATCCAGGTACAGCTGGTTGGGGACTCAGTGAGAGGGGGGTACAGGTGGCTCATCGGGGTGCTCCAGGTGCAGGGGGAATGGGACTCATCAGGGAGATTCTGAATGCGGATGGCTGAGGCTCAGCGGGAGGGTCTGGGTATGAGGGGGTCTGGATGCACGGGGGTTGGGTGGATGGGTGAGCAGCTCCCTGTACAGAGATCCCTCCCTCTGCAGCTGAAGAGCAATGGGTGTAGGAAGTGTGCGTGTGTGGAGGGAGTTTGCAGAGCTTCCTGCAGCTGGGGGAGAAACCTGGGGGTGGGTCTGACCTGGCCCCAGATGCCATGCGGGGAAGAGGAAGTCCCATCCTCCCCAGCCGAGCCAGGACTAGTAGCCGAACCCAGCGCAGGGTAGGAGTCCCCAGCTGGGTCTTCCCCAGTCCCCTCCTCTGCCTCATAGTGATTTACCTCTCTGCCGGCTGCCCTGGCCACCTGAAACATACTACCGGGGAGGATCGCATGACCACTCTTGTGTCTTTCCTTTGCTTCCCCATCAGAAAGTCATTTTTCTGCAGGAAGCAAAGAAATCTGCTGGGGACATAAATTCTGCACATGCACAGTGGTGCAGAATTCTCCCAGGAGTAAAAATTTAAATTTCACACCCTCTGAGATAGGCAGGTATTTTGCTTCTTATTTTTAAAAATGGGTAAATTGAACTTAAATTACTTACCCGTGGCCACACAGAGCTCGGAACAGAACACAGGAATCTAAAGTCCCAGTCCCTTGGTACAACTCTTTTAAAAAAAAGTTATTCCCAAATTTAAGACTCTCATTAATAGGAAGGATGTTCACTCTAAATGCACCTTTTATTGGCCAAGAACTTCAGCTATAAATTTTATAATTGTATTATTGGACTAGAAAACTTTTTGAGTTATCATCTTAACAAAAAATCTGGCCCACCTCTAAATTCCTTGTAATGGTGGAAGTTGACACATTTTATGACATTCCTAGAAGTGGAATCTCCAAAGGGCTATATTTAAAAAAGAGTAAAGATCTACCGGTCCGATACTAAGAGGAATACAAAGTCTGCTTAGTCCATTCCACTGAAATATTTTTTTCAAGTGCAAAATTCAAATTTGCTTTGCCAAATCCATTATCATGTTTATTTCAGGATTGTCAGTATGTTTTTTTGGTATGGGCACAATTTCACTATGTAGTAATTTGCTTCATAATCTGCTATCTTGATTACTTGGGTTATAGTTAATCCATAAAGCAATTGCTAGCATTTACTAATTGCTTTTCATATGTTGGAAACAAAAAAACTTGAAAAATCTCTTAATGGAAGAAAGGCCTTTAATAGCCCCTAGGTATCATAACAATGGGAACTTTAAATGCATATGTGCAAAATATATATAATAAATAATAACAGCAGCTAAAAGCAGCACTGTCAGCGATGGCTCATGTCTTCATGAGAATGAAACAGGATTCCCAGAGGCTGGAGACCAGGTTTCTATAGGAGCTGACACTAATACTATACTAAGTAGTTGATGAGGTAATAAGGGCAAAGAAACTGACCCTTCTTTAACTCTAATCATTATCAAGGCACCTCAATATCACGTCCTGTAGACATCTAGGATAATTTGATCAATATGGAATGATCCAAGCTCCCCCACTATAAAAACATTAAAAGCAACCACTTACTAGTTTTCTTCCTCAGACACTCATGATTGTTTTACTAAAAGGTTAAGAATCCAGTAGACTTTTTAACTGATAATGAATATGATTCTTGCAGGCCACTTTCAAATAATATTCTGAAGCACCTGGTGAGGGCATGAGGCAGAATACATTACGTTGAGTATTACTGAGCATTGTGTGGGCACTCAGTTGGCATTGGTCTGAGAAGAGAACAAAAAATTGTCAGAGCTGAAAATGCCTAGGAAAAAAATACCAAGATGACATGCAGGACTAAATAGGGCAAAGAACAGAATCAATCAGAATCTCAATTCTCAAGTGATATCCAGTGTTAAGAATCTTCTTTGTATAGTACACAGAAAAAAGCCAAGCACAGCATGCAACCACAGAGATCTTTGTAGAAATGACCTTTTATAGACTTGATCCTTGTGGAGCACTTTTGGATACCAAAAACTAATGTAAAATGTTTTTGCCTAGGTTGGCTTGAAAGGGAGCCAACATACCAGCACCAATAAACCGGATAAGAAAAAACGAAGGGGAAATAAAATATTTTAGTTTTGCTTCAAATATTTCAGTTTTAAAGCATGATCTTGTTTTTTCTTGAAGTTTCAAGACTTTGGCTTTCTTTGCTCGCTCCCATATCAGAAAGTGGAGCCCAAATTCTCCATGTGTTCTTCCTATTGAGTCCATCTTTAAATTTAGTAAGAAATAAAGCAGCTTTGAGAAGTAAGTTACAGTCAGAGAGGAGATGAAGAGAAACTGCATAATTTTACCATTCAACTAAGAAATGTCTATACATGAAATTTTAAAACTATTTTTTTAAAAATGAAATTAGAATTTCTATTGAGGTCTAACACAATCCCAAACCTGTCACATTCTTAAGTATTTTTTGGGGTACAAACTTCAAAGAAGCTCAGTTCACCTAGAACAACCTATCCAAAAAAGACTTTGTGAACACAGAAGAGCAGGCAATTACATGAAGACTCTAGGTTACTTCTCAGCTCAACTCTTCTTTTCTTCAGTATAATATTTGGAATTTTCCCTGAAATGTATAATGGGATATATTAAGTGCTATCTTCTTTCTTTTATCAGGCACCTAGAAGTTTAAGCCAGAAAAAACACAGTCTTTAAATTTTCAGAAGACTTAATAAACCTGCAGCCTTTGATTTATCCTTCAATGCAACTCCTTTAGTTTCCCAGAACTTTAACTGTAATACAGATAGCCTTGAGATTGAATGCGTGTGTGCATGCATAATCTTTATTGGTTCATTTAAATCTTCCTTCAAAGCATTTTACATTTTTCAAAGGCCAACACCAATCCAAACAGATGCTTAAAATGCAGCCTATCACAAAAGCAAAGCTATAAGCTTCTGACAAAAACATTCAGCCTTTCATACTAATCACAGATAAAGTGGATTTGGCAAAAGATAATTAGAGAGGTCTAAAAGACTAATGAATTCTGATGACACTTCCAAGTTATTTTCGAACATTGTTTAAATGTAGTTAATATTAAGTAAACTCTGTATGCAAAATGAGACAAGCACATTTACGAAAACAAACATTACTTTGAAAAAAATGAAAAGGAAGATTTGTCCCACTGTAAATCTAACTGCAGCAGGAAGTTGCTCATGACACCATAAAGTAGGAAGCATATGTTTGGTTAATCACTAAGCTGGTGGGAGAATGAACTGTAGCAATTATTTAAGATGCATTAACAATTCCATCAACATATATATAATTTGAAATATAAATTTTAACTACAGTACCTACTTGTTAAGCACCAAATTATACAAATTTTTATTAATCAGTCCATCTAAGAATGATTTTCAGTAGAATTTTTTAAAACATAAGCGGATGCTCACTACCACCCTATTCCCACATAATAAAGGAAAAAATATAGATACAGTCAATTTTACCTCATTACAGTGACTGAGCCTGACCTGAGGATGTAATCAAGTACTAGCCAAAGCATAGCAAC